>NC_084830.1:151985208-153356458 GCF_033115175.1 Lepus europaeus
ACCATAAAAAAGATGACTGGCAGAATTACTCTGGAAGTCCAGCTTACACTCTGAGTGTCGCTGTGTTTCTGTGAGTAGGAAATGGTTGCTTCTTGGTAGACTGAAGGAGAGACATCAAATGGATAGAGCTTACTTGAGAGTGAAAATGGAAATACCACCTTTGTCTTCAGTGTATGGAAAACTTACTGGTGAGTTCTTCCATTGATGTTGCTTTGCAAAAGAAACTGGAAAGGCTCTTCATCTTCTCAATATTTTTATTTTTAGCATAAATTAAAATCTGTTCTTTATAGGACCAAGAAATTTCTTGTAGTGTCTAGCCTACCAACATGCTATGCAAAGGCCTTGAACTTCCTGTGTTTGTTTTGCTGCTACCTCATTGTGCAGTATTGGAAATTCATTTTATTTCATGCTCATATCTTTTGTAGAGTGGGAAAACGCATGGCTGGGAAGAGTTCTTCACAAAGAATGATAATATTCATGACTTGAAATAGCTTTGAATTTATCTGTTTGACAGAGCATATGTGGAATAATTATTTTAATTTTCAACAATTCATCTTTAGTTTCTCTGTCCTTGAAACTGAGAAATTGAGCAATTGAAAGGGGACTAGGATGTGAGGGCAGTGGTGATGGTAGGTTCAACAACAGCAGCTATATACTCTAAGTAGTGGATAGCAATGATCTGACAGAACCTTGGCACTGCTGGTGGACAAAGTTTGGGCTTTATCAGGTAATAGGTTTATGTGACTATAATGTAATACACAAATTTATTTAATACTTTCTGAAGGAGATTTTTATTAAAAAAAATCTGTCCAGACTCAAACAGAAATATCATTTCGATTGACTGTTGACTTTGTGGCTTATGTATTTTAGACATAATGAGGTAGCAATAAAAAAATCACAGGAACTTACTTGTATGCAGGGATACACCTTGTGCCCAGGGTACCCTGATCCTCTTCACTAGGAATGTTGACAAATGACAGTTAATTAATAAAACTACGAGGTGTGTCATATGAACTCCAGGTAGTATTTCAGCTTATTCAGAATTGTCTTTTAACCATAACCGTGACATTGTTCCTAACTGTATGGCATGCTTAGTGTATGTAGAAAACAATCTTATGGAGTATTCAGAATAGACTTGACATTTATTTTTTCCAATATGAATTTTTTCCTTTTCCCTTAAATTTTAATAGTCGTATATTGATGTGCTTCTTCCTTAACAAATTTTGGAAGTATTAAAAAGTAGCTGTAGCTTCTGCTGTTGTAGGCAGCGAATTCAAGTACTGTGCCACAACACTGGATCCTGATTTTTTTTATAGTTGTATAATATTCCATTGCTTCTATGCCACTTTTTCTTTACCTGTTCATCTGTTGATGGACATATTTTGGCTGATGGCTTGTTCTGGGTGTTGTGGACACTTATGCTATAAACAAGGTAGTGTATGTATCTATTTGATGCAATGAGTTCGTGTTCATGCCTTTTGAATGTATACCCTGTGGTGGGATTCCTGGATCATATGGGAAGTCTATTTCTAGCTTCTTAAGAACTCTCCATACTGTTCCCACAGTGGCTGCACTCTCCTGTTACACTGTGTTAAGATTTATCTGAGGATTTCTTTCTTTCGTATATAGATCTTTCTCCTTGTGTTCTACCTTGGGAGATTTCTTCTATTTAATCTTTTACTTCAGCAATTTTCTCTTTAGCTGTACCCACTTCTATCTATAGTGCATTTACTGAATGCTTTTTCAATTATTTGCATAGTCAAACTCCCATATTTGCATCTTGGAGATACATTTTGAAGTTCTCAATGCTTTGCCAACTCTTTTCTGTTGGCATGGTATATCTTTTTCCAGCCTTTCACTTTCAGTCTGTATGGATCATTGTTGGAAAGATGAGTTTCTTGTAAGCAGCAAAAAGATGGGTTTTGTTCCTTAACCCAATCGGCCAATCGGTGTCTTTTAACTGGACAGTTCAAGCCATTAACATTCAATGTGACTATTGAGAAGGAGTAACTTTGCCCTGCTATTTGCCAAAGATATTTTCTAATATCTGGTTTGAGATTCTTGTGGTCTTTTGCTGTGAGGTTTCCTTCCTTTACCTTCTTTCATATTGGTTACCGTGTTTCTGTGTTTCTGTATGTAAGACATCTTTAAGCATCTTTTGCAGGGCTGGACGAGTGGCGACAAATTCTTTCAATGTCTGTTTGCTGTGAAAGGTCTTTATTTCACCTTCATTCACAAATGAGAGCTTTGCAGGATATAATATTCTGGGCTGGCAGTTTTTCTCTCTTAGTACCTGGGCTATATCTCGCCATTCTCTCCTGGCTTGTAGGGTTTCTGATGAGAAGTCAGCTGTAAGTCTAATTGGAGATCCTCTGAGAGTAATCTGGCGTTTCTCTCTTGCACATTTTAGGATCTTTTCTTTGTGTTTCACTGTGGTGAGTTTGATTACGACGTGTCGTGGTGAGGATCTCTTTTGATCGTGTTTATTAGGGGTTCTATGAGCTTCCTGTACTAGGATATCTCTGTCCTTCTCCAAACCTGGGAAATTTTCTGCTAGTATCTCACTAAAAAGGCTTTGCCAACTCTTATCTCTGTTTTACTTGAATGGATAAAACTTTTTATTACTTGAATAAATCCTTTGTATTTGCTGGACTGACTGTTGAAATGTTGGTTGTTTCAAAAGCTCTCTTAGCAAATTTCTTTAGAGAATTGCAGCTTCCCTATGTAGTAGTTTGTTTTGCTGATGTTGATCATACTGAGACATATACCTGTTAGGGATTGGCATTGTGGTACAGGTGGTATAGCTGCTGCCTATGATGCTGCCATCCCATATGGGAATGGGTTCATGGCCTGGCTGCTCCACTTCTGAACCAGCTCCCTGCTAATGGCCTGGGAAAAGCAGTGGCAGATGAACCAAGTATCAAGATTCCAGCTCAGTCAACAAATACATGCAGCACCTGAGCCCTTCTGTCTCACCATACAGGGTGGCTACCTCTTGGTTGCTTAGCTGGTATAGCTGGTGTAGACTAGAATTCTGTTCTCTATCTGGGTTCTTTGTCCTGTAGGAGATTCTACACCTTCCCCAGTCACACCTGTGGACAAGTGGGCAGTGGTAGTCTTGGACAAGCAGCTCATGTCTTGTTCCTGTTGTGACTACAGAGCCTGTTTTTGAGCCACCTAAATGACATGGGGTAGATTTGCTAGCAATCCTACTGGTCTACTGAGACCTTCATTTCCATATTTCATTTCTTTGAGCTATGAGACTTTGAGTGTTCTTACACGAATTGTTTCATTCTTTTCTACTTGTAATGAACGCAGACTTAATATTTTTACACACATATGTGTATATCCATTGCATTCCTGCTGTCACCTTGAGTGTTGGATGCTGGCAAAGGGCTAATTCGGATGTGCTCTGACTAAATAAATGAACTTGGGTGAGTGCTCTTAATGTTGGCAAGTGCGTTCTATTTTTCTACACTGTAGATTACTTAGGGTTATAATAAAGGCTTTACTTATGTAATCAACTTCTTAGGAGGCATAGAATTTAATATTTAGGCGATATGCCCATTTACCTCTGTAGACTGTCCTATACCGCATATTATTTTAGTAAGGAAATTTTACTTGACCTGACTTCTGGGGACCATCAGCTGGGTGTTCTCAGGTTTGCTTGTAAGAGTTGGACCAACCCCCAAACTTTCTGGCTGCTCACGTCCATGACAAGAATGTTCAAAGGAATGAGTGAGCACTAGGCAAAGTACTGATATTTCTTCATTAGTGGGAACTGGGTGATTCATTGGGAGTGGGGCCGATCTACATTTTACCCGTTATGTAAAGAGTTTCATGTGGAAACATGAATTAATTGGCACTATATTTCTGATTCTTCCAGGCGTGTTTAAGGGCCCTTTATAGATTGGATCCCTAGCGGCTGCCCTGTGACCCATCTTTTAAATCTGCCTCCACTTTCTTCTTCTGGTTTTAAGTCATTTTACTGTGAAGTCTACAGTTTAATGAAAGAAAAATATCAGTAACTTTTGCCAAAATGGATGTGAAGAGTCTTTGAACTGTTGGACTGTCCTTGTAGTTTTTTTTTTCTGGATAGCAGTTGGTGTAATGCAATCTTTTCATTCTGTTAATAATATGTTATGCATGGTCACATCCCTGGTTAATTAGACTTACAGTTTTCAATTAACAGCATTTTTTGATGATACATTATTATCCTTATTAGTGAGGTCGTAGACTATATTATAACAAAGACTGAAGACTCTATTGTCAGCATAATCTTGAAAGAACCATTTAACTTTATGAAATGTATCTGGCGCTGGAACTTCATACTTTGTTTGATGTATAATTTGACCCCCATAAAGAACCAAAATGAGTCTTTTCTCCCTCCCCTCTTAGAATAAAGTATCCAGCATCCTAGATAGTATGACAATTTCCTAGTTAAAGTGAATAACACTGTCAGAAAATGAAATCTGATTTAAAAAATTGAGTAGATAAGCAATTAGATATTCAACACTTGATCATGTCTTTGGATGAAATTTATAGTTCTGTGTGGCACTGGTTAACTCCATTAGATTTTCATTATTGTTGCAAAATCAATAATGTCGTGTGCTTCAGCAGTTCCATCCGCTCATCTGAATAAGGGGGTGGGTTTGGGGTGGACGTGTTCTTTAAGTTGACATTAAAAACACTCTACTTGGTTTAGGTTGTTGTAATTGAATCCCCTCCCCTTCAACCTTAAAATACAGAAATTGAAAATCATGGGAACCAGAGGATATTTCTGATAGATTATTTTTACCCTCTCTTTTCCTTCCTAACTTGGGAAGCTGTAGAACAGTCTAGTGCTCTGAGGGAGTGACCAGTGGCCTCTGTGGAGTGGTGAGGAGTTGGCTGTTTCTCCATAGTCTTCCTTGCTTAATCTCTATCATAAATGCCATGGTCAAGTTCACACTGAATGTTCAGGCATTGCTCTTCCCAGGTAAGTTCCCCCCAACTTTAATCACCATTGGAATCCATCACTATGAATTAAATTTGCCTATATTTTGAACCTTATGCAAGATGAATAATAACACTCGTGTTATGTTGATTTCTTTCCATTGTAGAGTAGCAGTTGTACCATTAATAGTAGTGGTAACTCACTCTTTTATACTGCGATATATCAACAGTTGGCTAAGTTTTCTGTAAAGGTCCTAATTGCATTTTCAGCTTTGTAGGTTTCAGGAACTACTGAAACACACCATTGCAGCACTAATGCAACCATAGATGGTGCTCTGAATAGGTATGGCTGGAATCGACGCACAGGTTGTAATTTGTTGATCCACACAGTAAATATTTTACTGAAAGACTGGAGCATTATTTATCTGTTCTACTCTTGATGGATGTTTGCTTTTATTTTTTAAATTTATTTTGTTTTATTATTTTTATTTTTTTGACAGGCAGAGTGGACAGTGAGAGAGAGAGAGACAGAGAAAGGTCTTCCTTTGCCGTTGGTTCACCCTCCAATGGCTGCTGTGGCCGGCGTGCTGCGGCTGGCGCACTGCGCTGATCTGAAGCCAGGAGCCAAGTGTTTGTCCTGGTCTCCCATGGGGTGCAGGGCCCAAGCACTTGGGCCATCTTCTACTGCACTCCAGGGCCACAGCAGAGAGCTGGCCTGGAAGAGGGGCAAAAATCCAGTGCCCCGACTGGGACTAGAACCCAGTGTGCCAGCACTGCAGGTGGAGGATTAGCCTATTAAGCCATGGCGCCGGCCTTGATGGATGTTTGGATTGTTTTTGGTTTCAGGAATTTATACAAAAGGCTGCTGTGAACAATGTTACTCATTTTTTTTTTTTTTTTATAGAATAGCTGTAGGGTTTTGTATTGTGATTAGACCTAATTATTAGAATTGCTGTCTTATAAAGATGCCTAAGTTTAGCTTTGGCAGCTAGGTGTTTGTGACAAATTGTTTTCCACAGTATTTGTAATAATGTAGCTAACTATTAATAGTGTTCCAGATGATTTAATTTTTTACTCATACCCATTTTATTTTTTACTAATGTATTGCTATTAAATAAAAACTACCAAAAGCCACCCTTAAACTTAGGCTGTTCTAGTGAATATTTAATGGTATCTCATTTTCCTTATGGAAAACAATGGTGAATAACATTTTCATATACTTATTAGGGAATATGGATATCTTTTTTTGAAAAAAAAAAAAAACTTGATTATTTTGTCCAGTTTTATGAAAGTTGGGTTATCTGTATTTTTCTCTTTCATTTTTAAGATTCATCCTGGAAATTTTTTCTTTTTTGAAAAAACAAATCTTGTAAATATCTTTCCCCATTTTGTGTTTGCCTTTTTTCAATCAGATTATATATCTTTTGAAGTATAGTTTTGATTGTAATAAAGTCCAGTTTATTAATGTTTTTGCTAATGGTTTGCTCTGCATCTTTCCTTATACAAAGATGACAAAAATACTCTCCTATGTTAACTTTTTAAAAAAAGATTTATTTATTTATTTGAAAGGCAGAGTTAGAGGCAGAGGCAGAGAGAGAAAGACAAGGAGAGGTCATCCAAATGTTGGTTCACTCCCCAGTTGGCTGCAATGGCTGGAGCTGGGCTGATTCGAAGCCAGAAGCCAGGAGCTTCTTTGCGGTCTCTGATGTGGCAGGGGCCCAAGGACTTGGCCATCTTCTACTGCTTTCCCAGGATATAGCAGAGAGCTGGATTGGAAGTGGAACAGCTGGGACTCAAACTGGTGCCCACATGAGATGGTGGCACTGCAGACGATGGCTTTACTCACTTTGTTACAGCACTGGCCGCTCCTGTGTTAACTTTTAAAAGCTTTATTACTTCGAGTTTATATTGTGATTTTATGAGTCCACTGGAATTTACTTTGTGTGTGGATATCCAGTGATCCAACATCGTTTACTCAAAAGGCCACCCAAACTGCACTGCAGTGCAACAGTGCTTTTATGATCAAACATTTGTGTGTCTGTTTCAGGCTCAATTTTATTGGTTGTTTATTCTTGTGCCAATTATATAATGTTAACTGATTTTTATAGTCGGTCTTTGTATCTCATAAGTCCTCCAATGTTGTTTGTGTCTAAAACTGTCTTTGTTGTTTTTGGCCCTTTACTTTTCCATATATATTTTAGAACATGTTAGTAAGTTTCCACAAACATATCCTTTTGAAATTTTTATTCAATTTTCGGATCGAAATGATACTTTTACAATATTGAATTGTCAATCCATGATCATTTCATTGTTCACGATACTCTATTTTTACGTATCTATAAGATCTGTGGTAGTAGCTCCCATGTCATTCCTCGTATTGGCAGTTTGTGGTTTCAAATGCTGCTTGTTTTCCATTTTCTCTCCTCTCCTAAGATGCCAATTATATGGCCATTAAAACAGCTAATCTTATGTCAATCACTCTGAGTTGTTTTTCTCTGTCTTACATCCTTTTCTGCTGAGGATTCAGTGTTGGTTTTCCATAAACCTATCCTCCAGGTTACCCACTGTCTTTTTGTCCTTTACTTCGCTGTGGACTCAATTTAAGGGTTCTGTACATGCAGTTGACACCATCTCCAGTGAGACTGTTAGAATGTCAGGCTGCTGCTTGCAGTTTGACTCTAATTGCAGTGTGGAAGCTAACCTCAAGATTGTTGCTCGTGCACATCCCCTTCTTGTTTTTTTTTTTTTTTTCCTCTGTAGGATTCACCCCTTTAAGTCCTAATTAACTTAATTGATTTTGGCAAACTTCAAAAATCTTCTTTGTGTATTTTATCTGCCATTTATAGTTGTTCTCAGTTGGTGTCTAGTCTGATACAAAATATTTCAATGAACAAACATATATATATAGTTGTAAAGCTAAATGTTTCTTTTCCTCTTGTTATTAATTTGGGAAGTTAAACTAATAGAATGTAAGCCAAATCCCATTTGCCATATTTTTGAGAATCCTTTCTTCCCACCACCATGGTAAAGAGGTTTTTGAATTATCATTTGTGCCTGAGAAGGCGTTTGTCTTCCAGTGGCTCAGCTTTCTGTTCTTTAGGTGCTGTGATTTTGAACACTCACACTTGGGTTTAGGTAGTAATATTAATGTCTTACTTAACAAACCACGTTCTAATACACTATGTCGCTTGGTCCTCACAACAATATTCTGTGCAGTATGTGGTGTTACTGTTCCTCTAGCAGGGGAGAAAACTCACACTCATGTAGGTCAAGTGATTTGCTCCAGATCAAATTGTCTGTGGGTGACAGATTTATTGTCGAATTACTTCTGTATTCTGTTGTTTTTTGAAAATAAAATTTAAATCCATCAACTTCTTTCTACCCTGACTGCCATCATTTGTTTTTTGTCTTGTAATTTAAATTGTTATATGAAAGGAGGAAGAAAGAGAGAGACAGAAAGAGAGAGAGAGAGAGAGAGATCTTCTGTTTGCTGGTTCACTACCCAAATGCCTGCAACAGGCAGGGCTGGATCAAGTTGAAGCTGGAATCCAAGTATCTAATCGGGGTCTTATAGGTGTGTAGCAAGGGATCCAATTACGTGAGCCATCACCTGCTGCCTCCATGATGTACGTTAGCAGGAGACTGGTTTAAAAGTACATCTGGGACTGAAACCAGACAATGTATTGTGGGATGCTGTGTACCCATTGCTGTGACAAGTGCCTGCTCCCCCATCCTGTTCTTACCACAATCATTACCAGGCAAAGATTAGAAAACAGAACTATAGACACAATTAAAATTGTCTGGGCCAGCGCTGTGGCTTAGTAGGCTAACTCCGCCTGTGAGGCTAGCTTCAAATATGAGCGCTGGTTGGAGTCCTGGCTGATCCATTTCCGATCTAGCTCTCTGCTGATGGCCTGGAAAAGCAGTAGAAGATGGATCAAGTGTTTGGGCATCTGCACCCACGTGGGAGACCTGGAAGAAGCTCTTGACTTTGAATCAGCCCAGCTTAAGCTGTTGCATCCATCTGGGGAGTGAACCAATGGATGGAAGACTTTTCTCTGTCTCTACCTCTCTCTCTATAACTCTGCCTCTCAAATAAATAAATCTGTTACAAAATCATTAAAATTGTCCTTTAGTCTTACAGCTTGAAATTTAGTGCATTATATTATATTGCCTTCCAGGAAATAAGGTTGTTTTCAAAAATTACCTAAAATTACTTCAAACTTTAGCAAAATTTGGAAAATGAGATCAGCAGAAAAGAATATTAATCAAATTTGAAAAGTGCCAGGGAGGCAGAGGCAGGGTTTGCTCTAGTGATATTCTTACTGAGAATTTCTAGGTTAGATTCTGGGGACGTGAGACTAGTAATATACGTATTACATGAGAATTAAAGAATATTGCCTTCCTAACTTCCCACCAGTTCTTAGGAGTTACATATTTTTTTTTTTGTTGATCTAAATGACTTATGGGAAAAATTGTATTGAAATGAGAATTGAGTCTCATAGCTGTCATTGGGTGAGATGCATCCCAGAGAGGTGCCGACACGGGTAGAAGCAGATAAAATCCTTGAGCACAAGAGACCTGTTCACACACATCACTACAGAGCCAGGTGGGGCTTGTCTGTATCTGTAGCTCACTGTCTCCCCAGGTGTGTACCTGCATGCCTGAAATTGTCACAGTGACCTGGGTGGGAATGATGGGGACCTTGAAGTGGTGGTTTGGCATACCATATTCAAGAGTTTTGTGTTGTACTCTCCAGCAGTGCTGAGTCATTACAGGCTGAATTTCTCGGGCGAAAAATCCATATGGTGATGAGGTAGGGGGTCCTTGAGAGGCAAGAGCTGGAGCCAAGGCATCAGGTCAGAGGTGTTGGTGGTGATTGACACATGCAGGAATGAGGAGTTGTTCAGAATTGGAGAATGTAGAAAGGGATGGTAGGCTACATCATCTTGTAATCCATCTCACAGCGCGCTATGGTCTGAAAATGCTCTCCAAAAATCATGCTGGAGTTGAACAGTTACTGAAGTAGTGTTGAGATGTGAGACCTTTAAGAGGTAATTAGGTCCTGGGGTTCTTCCACTAGGTGTGAATTTAAGGGCACTATTCCAGCACTGGGCTAGTTAGAAGAAAGGAGTAGTCATACCCCTTTGCCTGCTATTGCTGGTTAACCATTGGACACCTGCTGCTGCATCAGGATGGAGCAAGACAGCCCTCATGAGATACAGCCCTTTGACCTCAGGTGTGCAGGGTTAGCCAGAGCACTGGCATTGCTGCTAGATGATCGGATCCACGGTATTGCTCCAGAAAGTGGAGTCAAAGACAGCATTTGAGGGGAAAATTGTGTATTTTGGGGCACGAAAGAGGAGCAAGATACAGAGAAAGGGGAGACTTAGTTAACATGGGGTGGGGGTAGTGCAGAGGCTAGTAGGGTTCCCCCTGCCCCAGCTGCTCTAATGTGCATTAGCTCTCGCTTGGACTGTATGTGGAAATGTTCTGGTCCTGGATCCGTAGCCAGAACGGATCCAGATGTTTTCAGATACTTCTCCTGCCTAGGCCTAAGTAGATCAAAATTGATCCCAATTAAGGACAATATTTCAGGTTGAAATACAATAACATTGCTCTTTATTTTTTCCTTCCTTGTAAAGTTTCTGTGATTTCTTGCAATTCAGGGAACTACATGTGAGATGGAATAATTTAGAAACTTGATTGCTTCTCTCAGGGATTTTGATAGATCATTGGATGATTCTGCTTAGTTTTAATTCTAGTGATATTTGCTAGACAGCATGTGATAGTGATAGGGTGTGTGTCTTGATCTTGTTGTATTCCCTAGCGTTTGTCCTTGTGCCTTGCTCATAGTAGGTGCTGAATAAATCTTTGTTGAATGGGTGAGGTTTGGCAATCATGGCCTTCTATGTGAATGCATTGGGTGTTATTTATAAAAAATAGATTTCTGATGCAGCCATACAAATGCTTCTTAATTACAACCAAGATCTCTTACTTTAATTTGGATTTTTTTGTTTAACAAGTGTGCTTCAGCAGCGTGCACCTTTCAGCAATCTAGATGCCCACCATACTCTGTCATAACGGAATCCCCAGCATTCTGACAAGGCTGGAACTAGCAGTATTTGAGTTTTAAAATCCATTTGTAATGGGCACAACTGGGGAGAGAGCCACCGAAGTATTTGCGTGTTGATGGATTTCTAGTTGTGGAGGTGTCCGTGAGCCTAGTGTGAGTGTCCGTAGGTCTGTCTGTGTGTGCGGAGACCCTGTGGCAGGCGTGGTCCGGGCACTGGCACAGGTGGTCAGTATGAGTTAATGATCTGGTGAGTGCTTCAGTTCCATCGTTGTGGCTGCCATCTAAGATTCTCACTAACTGGCAAATGCATTTCTACATCTGTAGTAACAATTGTGAACACAAACTGAGCACCAGGGCACTAACAGAGCATCACTGGGACTTTTATCGCTTGTCTTTCCTGTGGTTAGAGGTCAAAACCTCGAACAGGGAGTGCCCGGAAGGTAACAACCAGGATGGAGTTGTGGTGCTCAGATCCTCCTATGGCGTGGGGTCACGAGATGACAGCATCTGCGTGGCCAGCTTTCTGGATGATTTCTGTCCTAGCACGGTGGGCTTGCTGTGCGAGTTTTTATTTCAACAGCGGTGCTCAAGGCCAAGTGGTGACTCTGCTGGGCTAGGGTCTGCATCATGTTAAAGCCCTGGTTATGTAGTCCCTGGGAAAGGTGACTTTGCCGGTTTACCTCTGACCCTGAGAGCTTGGGATGCTGGCCGGGTTGAGTGACCTCATGAAGGCTAGGTTTCCTCACCTGTCCGTGTAGGTCAGTAATGGCAGCTGCCTGAGGTTTCAAGGAGATACTGAAAGGCCTGGGCAGCACTTAGCAGAGGATCTGGCAGTTTCTAATTGCTTGATAAATGCTAACTTCTATTTTTAATATTATTACTAGTATTATTATTCCTAATATGTGTAACTGGTTCTTAGGGCACTTATCTCCCATGGCAGAGGTGTCTGAAGTATTCAGAGACAGCAATTTCTTTTTTTTTTTTTTTTTAAGATTTTATTTATTTATTTGACAGGTAGAGTTACAGACCGTGAGAGACAGAGAGAAAGGTCTTCCTTTTCTGTTGGTTCACCCCCCAAATGGCCGCCATAGCCGGAACTACGCCTATCCGAAGCCAGGAGCCAGGTACCTCCTCCTGGTCCCCCATGTGGGTGCAGGTGCCCAAGCACTTGGGCCATCCTCCACTGCCTTCCTGGGCCACAGCAGAGAGCTGGACTGGAAGAGGAGCAACCGGGACTAGAACCCGGTGCCCACATGGGATGCTGACGCCGCAGGCACAGGATTAACCAAATGAGCCATGGCGCCGGCTCCTAGAGATAGCATTTTCAAGAGATAAATGACACAGCATTGACACAGCCTTAGAAATGCTGTGTGAGTCCTGAGTGATCACTCTGGAGTTGTCAGCTGAGAACTGGAAGGGACAAAGCATGTCCGCAGATGGACAGGTGAGGGGGTGAGGCCGCATTTCTCAATTAGCCATTGAGCCCATTCTAACCTGAGCAGAAAAGATAACCTGTGTGTTGAAGCTACATTGATTCAACACAGATACCTGAGCAGCAGCTACTAAATGTAATCAGATCTTAGGCAAATTCAACCCCTGGAGCCACGTTTTTTTTTTTTTTTTTTTTTTTGTTTTTTTGTTTTTTTGTTTTTTTGTTTTTTTGGCAGGCAGAGTTAGAGAGAGAGACAGAGAGAAAGGCCTTCCTTTCATTGATTCATTCCCCTAATGGCCGCCACAGCTGGCACTGCACTGATCCGAAGCCAGGAGCCAGGTGCTTCTCCTGGTCTCCCATGGGGTGCAGGGCCCAAGCACTTGGGCCATCCTCCACTGCCTTCCTGGGCCACAGCGAGAGCTGGACTGGAAGAGGGGCAATCGGGACTAGAACTCGAGAACTCGGGCTGCTGGTGCTGCAGGTGGAGGATTAGGTAAGTGAGTCACGGAGCCCATGGAGCTGCATTTTTAATGACAACTTTCCTGTAAGTCACGCTTATTACCAGATCCAACCTCTTGGGTTAAATGAGCCCCAGGTTTTTTGCATTTCCACCACAGGACAAATTCAGGAGGAATTCGGGAGGTTGGGGGGGGGGGCTTGCTTTGTCATCTATCTCTGTTTCTGTGATTTGATTGAGTATGAAATACTTGCATCCACCCGTCTGTAGAGTAAGGAACCAGAGAGATTGTGAGTTTGAAGTGAATTAGACTAGTGTTGCTTGTTAAAATTACGTGGGAGTCCCAGTTCCATTTCATTGGTACAGAAAAGTTAAGATGAGGTCAAGACATTGGTGCTCATCTCTAAGAAGAACACAGATTTTTCATTTGGTGGAATGTTTTATTATCCAAGGAGAAAACAAGGTGAGTTGAAATTGAAACCATGGACATGTGATGTTTTGGGGAGTGTAATATTTCTTTGATTCTTAAGGAACTTTAAAAAAATCAAATTGTGATCTAATTTTATTTAGCTGCCAGACTAGACTATGTGTGGATGTCTGCATTTAAGACAGGAATTTTGAACAGTTTTTTAAAAACTGTTTGACCTTTGATTTAAGTAAATGATCATTTATTAAAAAAGGAAATTTGAGTTGAATTTTGTCTCAAGAGAAGTCAAGTGCTGACTGCTCATAGTGCTACTTTGTGCCACCATACTCTTGGCCAGCTTGGAAAATCCTGTCATAAAATGAATTCCTGTAGATTTTTTTTTTAATTTAAATTTTTGCTTGAAAACTGGAGAGGCATGGACAGGGCAGAGCTCTCCATCTGCTGGTTCACACCCCAGATGTCCATATTTGGGACTGGGCTATGCCGACGCCAAGGACGACAACCAGGTCTCCCATGAGTGGGGCAGACAGAAGAACTTGAACCATCACCTGCTTCCTCCCAGGGTATGCGTTAGTCAAAAGAAGCTGGGTCAGAACCAGATGAGCTGGGAGCTGAACAAGGCACTCTGACATAGAATATGGTCATCTCGGGGTTCCACCACTGTGCCAAATGCCCACCTGAACACCAACTGTTTTTGGCTCCTAATTCTAAAATCTAAAGGTGGGTGTTGTAAGCACCTCTTTAATAAATTATGTTGGAAAATGTGATTGTCTTCGGTGGAAGCTGATGAGTATGGTATTTCAGAGAGCATTGCTCCCGCTGCTAGATACAACCCGTTCCAGTAGGAGAAGAACAAGTGACACTTTGTATTTCTTGAGAGAGATGAACCAAGGTTGAGTGAGAAAAACCGGTTCAGAAGGGCAGTTTCCTAGGCAACAGAGCACCTTCACTCCTGCATGGTTTAGGTGTGATGTACAGCAAAGGGGAAAACCCCACCCTGTCAGAAGGAGTGTATGTGAGTGAGGTCACTCTTTTAACCTTGGTGAACTCCAGCATATCAGGGGCAATGTTATAATTAAAGACTAATTTCACAGGCGCTGATTAAGCTTTGAATCACAATTATACTGTCTTCCAAAGTCTCCTCTATCTGAGTGTTTTGAAAATATGATGGCTTCATTATTTGTTACAGTTCCAAAGTTAGAGCTTCAAAGGAGCTGTACAAAACTTTCCCAATCATGGAGAAAGTCATGAATAAAACATACATATCCAGAATTTTAAATTAAAGTAATTAGACCATATTAGAATCTTAAAAAAAGGATTTAACATCCATGTCAGTGTGGAAAAGATGCCCTTCATTAAATTACATCTTCTTCCTGTTCAACATTTTAAACTGTCACTTTTAATGTAACATTAGGAAATTAATTACCATGATCAAGATAATTCTATAAAGTAAATGTTAGAAAATTCGGCCTGCAATATTTTTAAGAGTATTTCATTCCAAGATTTTTTTTTTGTAGAAATACTTTGAAAATAGCTAAAAGCCTAAAATTTACACCAAGTTCCTGAGTCTAAGTTATATAAATAGAAAGCTGATACTTGGTAACGATTTCAGGGTCTTATATGGGTAGTGGTTATATAGGATTTGTAAACTCCTATTTCTGATTGTGAGATAAAAATAAGGACAAGGTGTTGAAACTCAGTAGAGCTCTTTGGGAGGTAATTCTGTAGGAATAAAGCTGAATTTGAGAATGAGGAGTGCTCATTCAAGAGACTTGCAAATTTAGGGAGAATTTCAGCAAATTGGGAACATCAAAATGTGTCCAATAAAGGAAAATAGGGGTAGGTAGCAAAGGAAGTATTGTAGCTGGAGCATCAAAAGTCCTATTTTAACTAAGCATCTTCACGTATGTAGTCACTGGGTTTAATTTTCCACAAATTCAGCCTCTACATTGGCTGTTCTCAGATCATTCTAGGTTCAGGGTGAGCGCACCCTTCTGTCAGGGGTTGGGAATAGAGCCCAATAATGGAGAGACTTCCTTTTGTTTTTTAAAGATGTATTCATTTTACTTGAAAGGTATAGTTAAGCAAAGAGAGGTAGAGAGGGAGAGGGAGAGGTAGGGAGAAAGAGGTAGAGAGGGGGGGAGAGAGGGAGAGAGGGAGAGAGAGAGAGAGAGAGAGATAGAGATTCCTTCTGCTAGTTCACTCCCCAGATAAATGCAATGGCCAAGGCTCAGAGAGACCAAAGCCAGGAGCCAAGAGTGCTATCTGGGGCTTCCACATGGAGCAGGGACCCAAACACTTAGGCCATCCTCTACTGCTTTTCCCAGGCTACTTGCATGGAGCTGGACAGGAAGTAGAGCAGCCAGGAATAGAACCTAAACTGGAGCTCATATGAGATGCCAGCAACACAGGTACCCAACCCACCATGTCACAGCACCAGCCCCATTGGGGAGACTTCTTGGAGCTTTGACTATAGGCTGGACACCTGCCTGAGTGCACTCTGACACAGCTCCTGACTGCTGGACCACAGTAGCTGCCTACTGCCACTTCTGAGCCTTTAGTTGTACGGAATGGACTGAAATGCTCACAGGGAAGCATGGATTCTGTCTACTGAGTGACAAACCACCTTGTTTCTCTTGGGGCCATCCCAGCTTTGGCACTCTTGGTGAATCCTGCATCCGGGTAGATCTCTTCTGTTGGCCACCACATGTAGCAGGCTCATTCTGAGTCTTTATCCAGGACTTAGCATGTATTGAAAAATGGAGATAGTTCGAGGAGTTGCTGTGAGGATTGAATGACAACATGCATAGTGCTAACAGTTCCTGACCCTGTCACCATGTAATGAGTGGTGTTTTTTTCCCTCAGTGTTACAGGCAGCTGAAAGTATTTAAAGTTGAACAAGAGCTTCAGAATATCCTACAAAATATTAGAGAGGTTTAAAGGTACACGAACTTCTATCCGCTGGGCAAAATCAGGGTCAATGAATCATTTGGGGGATGTCATCAAAGATCAGTAGAATCATGGTGAGCCCAGAAGGTAGTGGGGTGGTCCAAGCACACAGATCAGCATGAGAAGGCAGAGATAGGGAAACATGAATTGTGTCAGGGACCGTGGAACTCTGATGATTAGGTGGGGACAAGTCATCACAGAGTTGACGGAGTAGCAAGGGCGAGCTGTGAAGCATTTAATGTCAAGATGAAGGTTGGTTAATTTAGTATGCAATCACAAATTGTGGGAGTGTGTGTAACTCTCCGTAGCTCTTAGTAGCAAGACGGTACAAAAGGGAAAAAAACATAGAATCCATCTGAATGAATTTATTAGCATTTTTCTTCTAGTCAAATACTGATTCCAAGAGCAGGTGCCAGATAGCATCCGAATGATTTTCAAAGTGGAAAAAATGCCATTGAGAGGCTGCCTTGTGAAGTGTATGCTTACAAACACTGGGAATGAAGGACGCGCTGTCCTTTGCTCTTCAGTAATTACTGGAGGGATTTGCTCTGCTGAAGTAGCTGTCACCTTACGAGGTGTCAGTCAATCATTCCAGTGGGATTCGTTCCACTCCAGGTATGTGCCCAGAAGCTTATCATGCATTGAAAAAAGAAAATGAAATACAAAGGCGTGTCTCCTGCCCTCAAGTAACCTGCTAGACTTGGGGAAAGACAGATGGGTATACACATAGAAATTATCAAGTGGACCCCAACAGATGAGCATGTGACCAACCCAATAAGTGGCTCAGTTTTTAGGTCTTCGAAAACTGATATCAAGCCCCAAGACACGCTGTCACTCTGTTTTCTTTATTGCTCTTCCTCAACTGTGTACCTAACACTTGAGCGTATAAAATGCAATGCAAATTGCCCCCACAGCAAATGCAGCAAGCTCTCTTTACTTTTATCAGCAATATATAAATCACAAGATGCCTCTTCAAGTTCATGTTGGGCAACAATATAACACAGTCAATGAGCAATTCAGAGTGACTTAAAATCATCTCATTGAGAAGCAGACCTAGTCTAAGAGAAGTTACAAAAGTGTTTTATTTATTTATTTTTGGACGGAGGATTGAAATAAAAATGTTCATTTAAAACTTACTTGGGTGAGGAGAAAAACCAACTTTTCAACCTCATCTTTGGAATAACTTGGAATGAGATAACTGTTTTAAACTCTTTAAATGCTTTTGGCCTTAAAAATTTTCAAACTTCCAACAGTTTGTGCTATTAGGAAAATAAAAGGCTGTGCAAGTGCTTCCAGTCAAGTAGAGTGACTCCAGTGCAAGTCAGGGAAGGTGCCTGAGCTTGCCTGTCCTCAAAGGCTTGTAATAAACTTAGGACTTAAGTGGATGGACATTAAATATCACGCACCCTGTAGAAAGTATACAGTAAGTGGCTGGTGTTGGGGCTCAGTGGGTGAAGCTGTTACCTGCGCTGCTCGTTGGTATCCCAAGTGGAAGCCTGTTCTTGTCCTGGCTTCTTATCTAGCTCCCTGCTAATGTGCTAACTGGGAAAGCAGTAGAAGATATCCCGTATACTCAGGCCCCTGCATCCCTGTGAGTGACTCAGATGAAGCTCATGGCCATTTGGGGATGAACCAATACATGGAAGATTCTCTCTCTCTGTCTCTCCCTCTCTCTGCATAACTCTGCCTTTCAAATAAATAAATGGATTTTTTTTTAAAGAAAAGAAAGTGCCCAATAAATGAAACAGCAAATGTATAAGAATGCTTGTTTATGTTTTTCATCATTGTTTTCAAGTAACCCCTTATACCTAGCACATGTCAGACTTAAGTTGTCCATATTCCAGTAGAGGTAGGGTTAACCTAGTGACTAGTAGTACAGAACTTCATCTGGTTATAATGAAAGGCATTTTTATTGAAAGGACTTGGGTACATTTGACCTAGGAATGTTATCTCACTGAATGCAGAAGTAATCTAATCCTAGCGCACCCTTATACACACAGAAGGGTTTCTTGTGTATATAATGTGAGGGCCAGGCCAAGGTCGGCCCGGTGCTCCACAATGTCAACAGTGGCAGCAAAGACTTGGCCATCTTTATTGCCATGCTTCTCTATTCTTCATGCTTGGAGAATGGCCACTACCCTTCCAGCCACCTTGCCTGAATACAAGAAATCAGAAAGGGGAGGATGCAAGGGCTGAGATTGGAAGGCACTTGGCATTTCTCCAGAGCTCAGCAGGGTCCGCTCAGAGGTCCTTGGTGCGAACTAGGGCATGTGACCCTGACAGGTGAGGGGAGGTGAGAAAGTGCTCTAAACACAGCTGTGAGTGTCTTCTGTGCAGGCAGCAATTAAGGTCTGCTCTAGTGACTTTCTTTTCTTTTTTTTTTTTTAAAAAAACTTTTATTTAATGAATATAAATTTCCAAAGTACAGCTTATGGATTACAATGGCTTCCCCCCATAACTTCCCTCCCACTCGCAACCCTCCCCTTGCCCACTCCCTCTCCCATTCACATCAAGATTCATTTTCAATTCTCTTTATATACAGAAGATCAGTTTAGTATATATTAAGTAAAGATTTCAACAGTTTGCCCCCACATAGCAACACAAAGTGAAAAAATACTGTTGGAGTACTAGTTATAGCATTAAATCACAATGTACAGCACATTAAAGACAGAGATCTTACATGATATTTTTTAAAAATTGATTAATTTTGAATGCAATTTCCAATTTAACACCAGGTTTTTTTTTTTCATTTTCAATTATCTTTATATACAGAAGATCGATTCAGTATATGCTAAGTAAAGACTTCATCAGTTTGCACCCACACAGAAACAGAGTGTAAAAATACTGTTTCAGTACTAGTTATAGCATCACTTCACATTGGACAACACATTAAGAACAGATCCCACATGAGACATAAGTACACAGTGACTCCTGTTGTTGATTTAACAATTTGACACTTTTGTTTATGGCGTCAGTAATCTCCCTAGGCTCTAGTCATGAGTTGCTGAGGCAATGGAAGCCTTTAGGGTTTGCCGACTTCGATCTTATTCTGACAGGCTCATAGTCAAAGTGGAAGTTCTCTCCTCCCTTCAGAGAAAGGTACCTCCTTTTTTGATGGCCCCATTCTTTCCACTGGGATCTCACATGCAGAGATCTTTCATTTAGGTCTTCTTCTTCTTCTTCTTCTTTTTTTTTTCCTGAGTGTCTTGGTTTTCCATGCCTAAAATACTCTCATGGGCTCTTCAGTCAGATCCTAATGCCTTAAGGGCTGATTCTGAGGCCAGAGTGCTGTTTAGGACATCTGCCATTCTATGAGTCTGCTGTGTATCCCGCTTCCCATGTTGGATCGTTCTCTCCCTTTTTGATTCTATCAGTTAGTATTAGCAGACACTAGTCTTGTTTGTGTGATCCTTTTGACTCTTAGACCTATCAGAGTGATCAATTGTGAACTGAAATTGATCACTTGGACTAGTGAGATGGCATTGGTACATGCCACCTTGAAGGGATTGTATTGGAATCCCCTGGCACGTTTCTAACTCCACCATAGTGACTTTCAAATCTCATGAAATTTGGGAGAACATCTACTTATTTGCCTGAGACAGAATTGGTTTATACCCAATATCTTGGGGGTCTAATTCAGCATTTATTCTGCTTTTTAAAATTTTAATATGTTAGTTGACTTCAAAGAAACTAGTGTTAAGTAGCATTTTGTGCTCCCAGATTCTTGCATTGTCCTACCTAGTGCACACACGTGAGACCTGTTGAAGTCTCTCTCATCACGAGAGGCTGGGGACAGTCAACTCTTCGCAGTTTTGGGTACTGGTGAGAATTGTTTGTGCTATTGCCCTCTCGGGCCATTTGGTCAACCAGAGAGCTGTACCAAGGCTTCAGCCTGAAGTCCAGGAAGTCATGGGTGTGCCAGTCAGTGGGTGATTGAGTTAGATGGACCTGAAGTGGGTGCTGGAAAGAGACAAGTGTGTGTAGGAAATATTCCAGATGCTCGTGTATGGTGACCTTGTCATTTATGTCCTCTAAGTCTACCAGTGTTTCTCTGATAATGCTTTAAGAAACTGCACAACACACTTTGTTTTTTGTTTTTTTTTTGTTTTTTTAAGGCACTTATTTCAAAGGCAGAGTAACAGAGAAAGAGAGGGAGAGAGACACATAAACACACAGAGTGAGAGAAAGAGATCTTCCACCTGCAGGTTCCCTGACAGCATGACTGCAATGGCTGGGGCTGGGCCAGGCCAAATCCAGGAAACAGAAACTCCATTTGATTCTCCCCTGTGGGCACAGGGGCCTAAGCACTTGGGCCATTTTTCGCTACATTCCAAGACATATTAGTAGGGAGCTGGATCGGAAGCAGAGCAGCCAGGACTCAAACCAGTGCTCATGTGGGATGCTAGTTGGCAGTGACTTAACCTGCTGTACCATACTGCTGAACCTTGCGGCCAACTCTCTAGTCTGTGATGAGCTAAATGGATGCAAGTACAGGAATAATAAAAAATAAAAATGTTCTCAAGAAATCGGATAATGAATGGGTCTCAACAACCACACACTACTGGAAGGCTGTGGAGTTACCACTGACCACATGAGAACCACAAGATGGACACTTAGTTGGTGAAGAATGACTTGAGTCGGTAGAATTGAAAGATTTTTCAAAGGCAGCAGTGTAACATGTGTAGGTATAGAAGGTGCATTTATTCTGTGAAGCAGAATTTTCATTGATATCAAATGAGTCATCTTTGCAATTAATTTTAAAAAAAGGTTCAGAGACAACTTCCATCTGCTGATTCACTCCCTAAATGCCTGTAACAGCTGGAACTGGGGTGGGCTGAAATCAGGTGCCAAGAACTCCAAGTGGGTTTCTTACATGGGTGGCAGGGGACCAAGTACTTGAGCCATCTTCTGCTGGTTTCCAAGGTGCATTAGCAGGGAGATGGCTAGGAATTGGAACAGCCAAACTCAAAAAGGTACTCCTATGGCATACCTATGTTGGAGGTGGCAAGTTAACCTGCTGTACTCCAATGCCGGTCCCTTTCTGTGTTCATTTTGTTCATTTCTCTTTTCTTAGTGGAATTTCATTTGTTAAAAATGAAGTAGTTGGCCCTGTTGGGAATGATACTGCGAAGACTAAGTAAGAAAGTTCATCACTGAAGAAAAACATCTCCTATTATTGTGTTGATAAGTTGCAAGCAAATGTACCTGTTTGCTGGGTTGGGGTAAAATCTTCTTATTTAATGAGGAAACACTTGAAGCTGGATTGTCCTTGAAGTTTGTTATGGCACACGCGTGATTCTTGGGGCATCCAAAGAGGCTGTGTACCTTATGGATAGATAAAGCAGAAATGTGGAGTTATGTGCACCAGCAGTCGAGAACATTCTTGTTCACATTAGCACTGTTTGCAATAGCAAAAGACTGCAAGCTACTGAAATACCCATAAGTGGTAGAATGGACAAATGGATTTTAGTGCGTTTATTCAAAGAAATAAAGTACAACAGTGAGAATGAAAAAAAAAAGGGGGGGGGCTTGCTGCATCGTGAGGATTCTGATGAGCATAGTGCTCACACAAAAGCACATGTCCAGTTAAATTCCACTTCTAGAAAGTTCCATAGAACAGGTTAAGTTAGTCTAAAGGGTTAAGTTTGGCTAGTGGTTACCCTGGCTACAGAAGTGGATGGAGGAGAACAAAAATATGAAGGCTGAAAAGTGTTAGGAGCGGCTCTGGGAGCTAGGGGTAGTCTGTTTCTGGAGCTGGTACTGCATACGTGTGTTTACTTGGTAGAAGTTTGCAAAGCTGCCTGCTGGTGGCCTTTGCATGTATGAGAGTATCTTCAAAAATTTCATGGAAAATGCATGTTATGAAACACCATGCTTAGATTTCAAGATGTTTTTGCATCAAAATAAATTCAGCTTTTTTTTTTAAAAGATTTATTTATTTCATTTCAAAGTCAGAGTTACACAGAGAGGAGAGGCAGAGAGAGAGAGAGAGAGAGAGAGAGAGAGAGAGGGGTCTTCCATCCGTTGGTTCACTCCCCTATTGGCCACAATGGCCAGAACTGTGCCGATCCAAAGCCAGGAGCCAGGAGCCTCTTCTGGGTCTCCCACATGGGTGCAGGGGCCCAAGGACTTGGGCCATCTTCTACTGCTATCCCAGGCCATAGCAGAGAGCTGGATGGGAAGTAGAGCAGCTGGGACTAGAACCAGCGCCCATATGGGATGCCAGTGCTTCAGGCCTGGGCATTAACCCGCTGTGCCACAGCGCCAGCCCCCTAAACATAGCTTTTACAAAACCTTTCATTTAGCTTTATTTGTTTAAAAGCTGGCACAGCAGAAGGAAGGCGAGAGAGAGAGAGGGAGAGAGAGAGAGAGAGCGCGCGCGAGCGAGCTCCATCTTCCACAGGCTGGGCTACTTCACCAACACTCGTAAGAGCCAGGCAGAAGCCAGAGCACAGAACTCCATCCGGGTCTCCCATGTGGGTGGCAGGGACCATAGTACTTGGGCTTTCATCTGCTGTCTCCCAGGCCTGTTAGCAGAAAGGTAATTTGGAAGCCGAGTAGCTGGGACTTGAACTGGCACTCAGGTATGAGATGTGGGTAACCCAAGCAAAAGCTTAACCGGCGACAGCACAATGCCTATCCTATAATCTTTTATGATTTATGTAATTAATCATAGTCACATTTTGTTTTGTTCTCAAATTAGAAAAGCTCCTGTGAACATCTGCTTTCTTAAACATTTTTTCCACATTTTCTGTCATTCCTTAAATATTCTCCAGTAATTGTTTTGGTGTCTGAACAGCAAATGAAAAGATGTCATTTGAGACCTTTCGTGTTGGTCTATTTTTGTATACATACACTGGCTATAGAACACTGGTCATAAAATATAAGCGTGGGCCGGCGCCGCAGCTCACTAGGCTAATCCTCCGCCTTGCGGCGCCGGCACACCGGGTTCTAGTCCCAGTCAGGGCACCGATGCTGTCCCGGTTGCCCCTCTTCCAGGCCAGCTCTCTGCTGTGGCCAGGGAGTGCAGTGGAGGATGGCCCAAGTTCTTGGGCCCTGCACCCCATGGGAGACCAGGAGAAGCACCTGGCTCCTGCCATCGGATCGGCGCGGTGCGCCGGCCACAGCATGCCTACTGTGGCGGCCATTGGAGGGTGAACCAACGGCAGAAGGAAGACCTTTCTCTCTGTCTCTCTCTCATTGTCCACTCTGCCTGTCAAAAAAAAAAAAAAAGGAAAAAAAAATAAGCATGGATAGTCTACTATTGAGAACAGATATATAATGATATATATATAATGATAGAAGTGTGTGTGACACCTGGACGATTAGGTTGTTAGATCTGGCATATAGATATGCATCTGTTGATTCTGTTTAAAATATTTTGAATTTTGTCTCATTTTTGGCAGGAGATTCTTTTCATCAATAAGTGGTTTGGCAGTTTATAAAATGAGCGGATTTGGAAACTCTGGGTCCACACTTTTGCATAGCAACCAATGCCTGCAATTGAGTAGGGGCTGCCATACTTTCTTTCTTTTTTTTTTTTTTAAGATTGACTTTATTTATTTGAAGGGCAGCATTTGCAGATACAGAGGGAGAGAGAGAAAGAAGTCTTCCACTCACTGGTTCACTCCCCAAATGGCCAAAACAGCTGGCATTGGGCCAGGCTGAAGCCAGGAGCTTCTCTGGTTTTCCCACGTGGGTGCAGGGGCCCAAGCACTTGAACCACTTTCCGCTGCTTTCCCAGGCATGTTAGCAGAGAGGTGGGTTTGAAAGACGAGCATTGGGGACTCGAACTGGTGCCCACAAGGGTTGCTAGCATTGCAGGCAATGGTTAAACCCACTATGCCACAATGCCGCTCCTGGCTGCCCTCTTTCTGTGAGCCGTATTCTCTGCAGTTTGTCATAGACTCCTCTGGGCCCTCCATTTCTGACTTAAGTGCTCTGTCTAGGCCTTTTAGGAATCAGAGTTTGTGATCTCAGATGCATAATGGATATGTGTATATTCATTATGTGACACAGAAGGCCTTTTGATTCCTAGACTGACCTTCTTGGCTTCATTGATTATGAAATTCAAGAATGATTCAGCTTTGGACTGTAGATTGGAAATGAGTACAAAGATAAGGCAGTGCTGTCTCATCTTGGAGCATTATAGCTTGAAGCAATCAATCCCCACGTGGATCAACTATCTTGTGTTTCAACACCATTGGGGAAGGATCATTTTTCTCTTGAAGATAAGGCACTGTAGTTCTGCTGTTAGAGAAATAGGAAGTCAAGAGTGCCTATTTTTAGGTTATTGAAAGAAAAATAAGCTCTTAGAGTTTCTGATGTTTGAGGGCTATTTAAGGGTTAGATGAACTTAGATTTCCTATGTATCTCCCCCCTTCTCTTCTTTATTCCTAACACAGTGTGAGATGAATGACTCCCTCCAGCATTTTAGAGTTGTCCTCATTTGTCTTTATTATCTACAAATTAGCTTAAGGAGCTAGGAGCCTGTTATTTCCTTTTAATAACAATTTGAAAGAGTTCAGTAGTTTTTAGTATATTCAGCTTGTGCAGTTACCGTTACTATCTAGTTTGAGAACATTTTTCACCCCTCAAATAAACTTGGTGTCCTAGAAGTACTCCCTCCCCATTCTCTCTCCCCAGCTCCAAGAACCCACTTTCTGAGTTTGCTTTTGACTTTGACTGTCTTTACTAAGCACATTGCTTCCAAGGGTCACCTATGTGGTGGCATGCATTAGTACTTACTTTGTACCTTTCCTTGTCCAATGTTTGGTAGTATGGATAGACCATGTTTTGTTATACACTCATCAGTATGGGATATTTGGGTTATTGGCACTTTTTGGGTAGTTAGGAGTTAGGCTGCAGTGGACATCCATATACATGTTTTGGTGTGAACATGATTTTCACTTCTCTCAGAAGAGGAGTTGCTGGGTCGAATGGAACTCTGTTTAGTTTTTTGAGAAATGGCCAAGATGCTTTCTACAGTGGCTGTGCTATTTTGCCAACCCACCAGCAATATATGAGGGTTCCGATTTTCTACACAGTCACTGAAACTTGTTATTGTTTGTCTTTTGGTGGTACAAGTGTTCTAAATCAGTTTGGGAAAAATGGAATTAAAATGTGCTTATTTTGATGCAGAAATTTTGAAGTCCCTGTGCATGAAGGGGTCTAAAAATGTTCATGGAAAAAAATTATGAAAAAGCATACATGTATTTCAAATTTTTTTGGTCATAAAATAAACTTTTAATGCACATTTTCAAGGAAAATTTGAAATATCTTCCTAATATTCTTGTGAGTATGAAGTAGTGACTATTTGTGGTGTTGGTTTACATATTCCTGATAACCAGTGATGTTGATCATATATTCATGTCCTTATTGGCTATTTGTATGACTTCTTTAAAGAAATTCCTATTCAAATAACCTGTTTATTCATTTAATTTTTTAAAAAAAAGATTCATTTACTTTAGAGGCAGAGTTCAAGAGAGAGAGGGAGAGACAGAGATAATCCATCACTAGTTCACGCCCCAAATGACCACAATGACTGGAGCTGGTCAGACCAGAGCTAGGAGCTTCATTCAAGTCTTCCATGTGGGTGTAGGGGCCTGAGCACTTGGGCCGTCTTCTGCTGCTGTCCCAGGAGCCTTAGCAAGGAGCTGGATCACAAATGGAGCGACTGAGGTGCAAACTGCAAACTGGCATCCCTATGGGATGCCGGCATCGCAGGGGGCTCCTTTACTGCTATGCCACGGTGCCAGTGCCTTGTCCGTTTAAAAACTGGTTTGTCTCTTTATTTTTGCACTACAAGAGTTTGAAAATACCCAATATATAGTTATCCAATATATAGTTGAAAATATCCAATATATAGTTATCCAATATATAGTTGAAAATATTTTCTCCCATTATGTTTCGTGTCTTTTTATATTCCAGTGTCCTTTGAGGCACAAATGTTTTTATTTTTGCCAGTTATTTTCGCAAATTTTGTTATTTATGCTCTTGGTATCATGTAAGAGAAATAACTGCCTAGTGAAAGGACTTGAAGATTCACACCTGTGTTTTCTTCTGAGTGTTTTGCTTGTGGTTTAAAGTAAAACTTGAATTTCATTCTTTTGAATACATAGCTCTAGTTATCCTGGTACCATGTACTTAAATTATTCTTTTCTCATTGAATTGCTTTGATTCTCATGGCGGAAGTCGGTGCACTATGAGTATAAGAACTGATGTCAGCTCTCATTCTCTCCTGTCTGTATGACTACCTTTTTGCCAGTAACATGCTATCTTGATTACTATAGCTTTGTATTCTTAAAGCATGAGCAGGTCTGTGTTCTCTTTTCCAAAATTGTATTGGGCATTGTGATTTCCTTCTATTTGCATTTGAATTTTAAGATCGGCTTGGCAGTTTTTTTCTGAAAAAGGCTTTTGGGAATTTGATAAGTACTGCATTAGTCCTATATGTCAAGTTGAGGAATATTGATATCATTAGAGTATTAATTCTTCTCACTCACAAACATGGAATACTCACCCATTTATTGAGTTTTCTTTCATGTCTTTGAGTAATTTTGTTTTTTCGGTGTGTAGACTTTGATTTCATTTATTACATTTGTTTCAAAGTATTTTTAATTATTCCTACAATTTAAATTTTTTATAAATCTATAATTCATTTTATTACATTTCAAGTACAGAAAATTCCAGATCAAAGTGGTTTTTGATTTTGTTTTTCAGATTGTGGTAAAATATTTTATTATACGGAACAAACGCTACTGTATCTTACTAATACAAAAACCATTTTAGAGCCTCTCAATCATGGAAAACTTGTAATCTGATTTTCTGTGCAAAGTGGAGACAGAATGCTGAGTGTCTAGCTTTCACAGTAAACTTTTCAGTGCTCATATCCCAAACCAGTTTTGGAATCAGATTCCTGGAATCCCGTTTATTGCTTCCCACTCAAAGCAAAATAAGAAGATACAAGTTTCTCAGTAAGTAGGATTTTCTGGAAAGTTCCCTACTCTGGCTAAACAAACCCTTCCCGACTATTTCTCTTAATGCTTCAATAAATAATGTTTCACAAAAGACAAAAGGTTCCTAAAACAATCAGTATAAAGAAAAGCATCCCCAAATTTTCACAATGTGATTCTGAGCTACTATTTTTTTATTTTTTTGCCAGGCAGAGTTACACAGTGAGAAAGAGAGGGAGGGAGGGAGAGGGGCATTTTTAAATCATTCATTCATAGAGTTTGGAAATCATAAGGGTGTATGTTGATCTTTTATCCTGTCATTTTGTGAATGTGTTTATTCTAGTGTTGTTTTTGGCAAATGCATAGGATTTACTATGTACAATTATGAAGCTGCTTACCTGTGAGTAGAGTTTTAGTTCTTCTTTTCCTACATGGGTGTGTTAAGTTCGGGGACTATTTTGACATGGAAGTGTTAGGAAAGGAGAGGTACACTCAGCAGTTTCCGTGTAGTATGCCTAGGCAGAGGAAATCTCTAGGAGTTAGGCTGTTAATGGCTATTGCTGCATCATAGGCAACGTCTGTTTGTGTGGTAGCGTTAGCTGGAGACCCTGCTACCTTCTACTGTCAGCAAGCACCCTCCTTCCCTCACCCCAGAGTGGGCTGTGACTGGCGCCATGGGAGATGAGGTATTTGTTCCCTATCTTTGATGACAAACTGTGATCTTGTTCTGGGAAGTGTCCTCCCCACCCCCTCAAGTGTATGATCAAATTTTCAAGCGATTGCTTCTACATTCACCTTCCAAACTTGCTGCCTCATTCTCAGGGTGGCTGTGTGTGGCAGAATGCTGATTGAGCTCTTGGATCTGCTCTGCCCCATTGCCATGGCAACCAGCAGGCAGACCTGAGAGGAGGGAGGAACTGGAGCCATCAGCACACAGCTCATCAATGGGAAGTGTCTCCAGAGAGATTTCTCATTATCCCACGTTTGTCCTTGCAGTCTGTTTGGGGGGCAAGGGAAGTGTCACCATAGGCGCTGGCTTTGGGAGTTGGCAAAATCCTGTAAACCATCCTGGGCTCCTTTGAGAATTCCACAGAGCCTCCCGCTGCCTTAGGTATATTGAAACGGATTCTTAGATTGACCTTTTCCTTAGAGTTCTCACCAAGTCCTTAGGAGTGAGAACTAAAATGCTGTACAGCTTAAGGTATTTTCTGGGCAGCAAAGGCAATTTAAAATGGCTCACATCTGTGAGGCTGACGCTAATAGCATCTGAGATGGCTCTCTGATGTCTCCAGGAGAGAGCCTCTCTGTCCCTGCCTTTTCCTTTTTTTGTTCTCTTCAGCGTCAGCCAACTTATTTCAATAATCCTTAATGCAAACGGTATCCAAATATGGCACCTGACATGCAAATAACGTTCCAGTGCGACAGACTTCCTAAAGTAACGACTGGTAACATCGATCCTTGCTCCCCAAGGAAGTACACAAGGTTACGGAGCTGTTACTGAGAACCTGGAGACGAAAGAGTTGTAGGAACCCTTTTCCTTTTCCTAATGCGTTGAGAATCAAGGCTATGGTGACGGAGGCGGGGAGAGGGTGATAAATGAAGACACAGCATCACATGAATACAACCCGGGTTGTCGCTGTGAAAAGAACAGCTGAGACTTCCCGCGGTGGGAGCAAGCTGAAAAAGCATGGGCTTCCACAGGGTCTGTAACGTTTCGGTTCCGTGTTAATTTCTATTTCTGGATAGCATGTGCTGGAGGCTGGCCCGAATCACCTTTGTTTTATTAAAGGTGCATTTAAGGTCAACTACCCCTAACTGCATTGTTAAATATTGATTTAGCCGTTTGAATTAATGCAATTTTCAGTCCCTTTCCTACTTAATGTTCGCTAGCACTCCCGTGCCCCAGTCAGACAGATCGATAGTGGGCACTCAGCTCGTGCTGGAGCTGTGGCTGGCCTCTCCCTGTGTGCTCGCTTGTTTTCCTGTGGCTGTCACAGTGTTCAGGATAATTGGCCACTGGCCGATCCACTTACCTTCTGCGGAACTTGCGAATGCTTTCATCTCTTGCAAAGCGGGTCTGACCTACTTTGTGGTCAGAGTGGTGGGGATTTCTGAGTGATAGGTTTCCCTGGTTGAGGCAGAAATGGTGCAAGTACGTGAAAAATAAAACCTTCAGTGTTACAACAGCCAAGTCAGTGTGGTGTGGGTTCTTAACATTTTGAAATTTGAAATAAGCCTTAGAAGGACTTCACGCCACACTGATTTTTTTTTAAAGATTATTTTATTTGAAAGACAGAGTCACAGATAGAAAGAGCTCTTCCATTTGATCCACTTCCCAGATGATTGCAGTGGCCAGGGCTGGCCAGGCCAAAGCCATCAGCCAATTTGCTCCAGGGATCCCACATGTGTGGCAGGGGCTCAAGCAAGTGGGTTATCTTCTGCTTTCCCATGCACATTGGCAGGGAGCTGGATCAGAAGTGGAACAGCCAGGACTCAAACCAGTGCCTATATGGGATGATATGCTACAGCCAGTGGCTTAACCCAGTATGATACAACACTGGCCGCTCCATGCTGCTATTTTTTTGGTGGTGAAACCAAGAGTTGAATGAGTTTTCCAATGGCTTGGGTCAGAACTAGAATCTTGGACTTGCAAAAACTCCTCTTTTTATTGTTTATTGGTTTCTGGTACATATCATCTGCTTTTGTGCAAACTGAGACAAAATAAAAGAATTTTATGACCATATTCTTTAAAAATGGCATAGCATCAGGCCACAAGGAGTTCAGTAATAAAATGAGGGGGTTTATTTGCTTTGAGACCGAATGGAGACTGCTCCCCAACAGCTGCCAGGGTGATGTCGACTGCTTTTGAAATTTTCAATTATCTAAGCACTAGATAATGCAACCTGACTGCATTTAATATAGTTCAACATCAAGATAGGAGAAGAACTTAGTATGCTCAGTGGTAATCTACTAGATTTGTGTACAAGGGTACTTTAACATGTTTATGGTAAGTGCATGTTGTAAAAACTCTACATGGATTTTAAACATTTCTTCTCTATCAAAATAAACCTTTAGCTTCGTTTTCCATGAACTTTCTGCAATCCGCTCGTGTTTTTTTTTCTGGGTACCAGGGGCCATCTTGGCCACCACATACCACAAACCTTAAGAATAAAGAAAACAGTCCAGGAGAATGGTTGACATGACCAAATAAAGACCGAGCCTTGCAGTATGGGATGTTGGGACTGCAGCCATGCCTGCGGCCGGCACATCCCTGAAAATTCACGTCTTATAAATCAGTACATTTCCCTTATCTGCTGACCCTGAGTTTTTCTGAAGGTGACAACTGAAGGTATCAGCTTCCTGGCGAGTGAGCCGGGTTGGGTGTTTGAGAAATACCGGGGCTGTGAATGGTGCAGTATCAAGCCTCAAAGTCATGGGGTGGTTTCACAGGAACTTCGCACTGCCTTACTGACAGTGATATGAAAGGACAGCTGGTGAGTCTCAGATGAACATCTGTATCCAGCGCTCTCGCTCTCAGGTTGAACCTAGACAGACCTGAATCTGCTGCGTGAACATGGCCGGTTTGATGTTTTATGTTCAAAGCCCTTCCATGGTGTCACTGGCTTCAGGGATAAAGAACATCTTAATCATCATAAGGACTCTTCTTCATGTGAGTGCTGTAGTTGCCACGTTGGTTTTGTTATAACTTGTGCATGGGAAGGACCTGTTCTGCTCCCAAACTGATTCTCCATGGAGAAGGAAAAGGCAGAGATTGGAATGATAGACCTCTAGCACTGGGCAAGCAGCTTAGTAATGATCCCTTACTCTCTCAAGGGACAGGTAACACAGAGAGCCCAAGAGGTTAGCCATCTTGGCCTCAGCAGTACCATATGTGGCTGTGAAGATGATCCTGAAACTCTTTATTTTTGCTCCTCAACCCTGACTCTGTTCTCACTTTGTCAGCCTGATGGCCTTACTGGCCCCTCTCTTGGACTTGGCAATATACTACATGATGTTTTCTACTTCTGGACTGCCTGGGATTCAAAGTCAGAAACTAGAGAACAGTAGCACGGTTTATGCTAGCCATAGAGGTAATGTGGTTTATGCCCATATTTTCCAAGTGCGACCAAAGAGCACTCTAATCTCAGGAGAGCTTACCAGTGTAATTAGAAAATAGAAGTTTAAACCAGGCAAGAAGAATTAAATTAACTGGAACAAACACAATAAACAGAGCGGAGTCTTTTGTCTCCGCACCTGCTTACACAATGAATCCCAGGGATCAATGACAGAAACCATGGAGGTTTTTGGTAGTGGCATCTCAACCTGTGAACGATTGGAAGCAGATGTGATTATTCGGTTTCTTTGGTCGGTTTTTATTCATGTCACATAGAGCTCCTTGTAAACCCTCTGCAGTTACGTACAATGATGTGAAGGAGACTTGATATAGTAAAAAAAAAAAAAAGATATTAATGATTTTGCCACTTTATGTATTAGATGTAGTGTACAGAGCATGTAAGTCTATTAAGAACTAGAACATCACAATTATGAATTGTCTAGAAGTTCATAAAGCCAGGACTCCTTTTTTTCTTAAACAAAGGCAGATGCTTTGTGTAGATGGCTATCTCTGTGGTCTAGGCATTGACTTTCAGTTTTGAAATCCTTTTAAGTGCTATGTGAGGCACCTGGCCCCGCAGTGACAGATTAAAAATACCTTAGCAATCTTAATTCTCTCTGAATCACATTTTTTCCTCCTAAAAAAAAAAAAAAGTGGATTTTAAATGACACGTGGATCCTTATCTACCTTAGGAGTAATCTCTCTTCTCGTCCCCCTCCCCCCCCACTGTCCCAGAGTGGCAGGGCTTGCTGATAGATAGGTGCTGATTAAGAATTCTTCTCATGCCCCTGTGCCTGTGCCCTCTCCTTTGTCATTCTGCATTGGGGATCAAAGCTGTAGCACCCGTGTTCTTTGACAGCTAAGCAGTTGGACATGAGATTTAGATGGAAACAATGACAGTGCTGGCTTGCTTGTGGTCAGACTGGGTTCAGGCTCATCTCAGTGATGGGGAACAAAAGCTACATTTCATCTTCATGAATTCCAGATGAGCAAGAGGGGAGGAAACGGGGCTGGGGGCAGGGGTTGTCTGGTGGGAGGCTCTCCGCATAACCTTTCTTGGCCGGGCTGATACTTTCTTGGTAGAATACTCTGAAGTCCTGGCGTGGGGAATCGTGCCCTTCTCTGCCATGCGCAGATGGCACAGCTGATCCTGCCGCTTTGCTGGTGGGGAGCCTTTGAAACACAGAAAGAGGACCAGGCAGCTGAAGTACCTGCTGCGGCAGCTTTTGAACTCACGTAGGGAAGAGAATTAATAGTCACAGGGCACTGATACCTTGTGTTATAAATGGACTGGGTTTTAGGCAGCCAAGCAGCAAAAGGCGTGTTTGTGAATCCGCTGCTTTAAGGTGCATTGGACTCTGAGAAACAAGAAACAGCTTTCTCTGAGGGCTTAATTAAAAAAATCTGAGTTCAGAGGTTGGTTCTGGATCGTCACTTCTGAATGTGTTGCACGTTTTTGTGACGTCAGCGTGAGACCGTGGCCTTGACCTTTGAAGATGAGGCTGACTGAGCCAGGTGGGACAGCTGCCAAGTGAGGATCTAACCTGTTCTTAGGAGGCCTGTATCCTCTAATGGTATGATGGGGTTAAAAACCGTGAAAGTCACACCAAAACAAGTATTGAAAGTGAATGAGTGGCTGGCACTGCGGCTCACGAGGCTAATCCTCTGCCTGCGGCGCCGGCACCCCGGGTGCTAATCCCAGTTGGGGCGCTGGATTCTGTCCCGGTTGCTCCTCTTCCAGGCCAGCTCTCTGCTGTGGCCCAGGAAGGCAGTGGAGGATGGCCCAAGTGCTTGGGCCCTGTACCCACATGGGAGACCAGGAGGAAGTGCCTGGCTCCTGGCGGCCATTTGGGGGTGAACTAATGGAAGGAAGACCTTTCTCTCTGTCTCTCTCTTTCACTAACTCTGTCTGTCAAAAAAAAAAAAAAAAAAAAAAGCGAATGAGGTACCACCAGCTCATCAGGCCTTGGGCGAGTTGTGTTAGGGAGAGCAGGGCCAGCTCCATGGGCGTGAGACCTGTGCAGTTACCTAGGATCCCCTGCTTGGAAGGCTCAGTGCTTGGAGTAATGCTTTCTGGTTGCTCTTGAACTTCTTGGTCAGGTTTGAATAAGGAGCCCTGCATTTTTCCTTTGACTGGGTCCTTCATATTTTATAGCCTGGTCCCTTGTGGGAGATGGGCAGAGGCTAAGGCCACCTGCAGTAAGAATTTTCCAGTTACTCGGGGGCACAGCTTTCCTAATAGAGGCTGAGCATCCCTAATCTGAAAAGTTCCATTGTCTGGGACATTGTGGCCCAGACACATCAGTATGATGCCATAAGTGGGTGACTCCACATTTGACCTTTTGTGACAAGTTGTAGTCAAGATGTCAACTTACTAAAACTATATGTATACTTGGGGCAGATGTGTGTTGCCGCGCGTTCAACCACTGCTTGGGACACCTGTATCCCATACTGAGGAACCTGGACGTGAATACCTGCTACCCTCTTTTCCATCCGGCTTCCTGTTAGTGTGTACTCTGGAAGGCAGCGGGTGATGGCTCAAGTAGTTGGGTCCTTGTTGCCCATGTGAGAGAGCCAGGTGGAATTCTTGGCTCCTGGCTTTGCCTGGCTCTGCCCCAGCTGTTGTGGGCATTTAGGGGAGTGAACCAGTAAGATGGAAGTTAGCTTTTGCTCTTGCTCTCTCCCTCTGCCTTTCTACTTTTTTTTTTTTTAAGATTTAATTATTTGTTTGAAAGAGTTACACAGAGAAGGAGAGGGAGAGGGAGAGGGATCTTCCATCCGCTGGTTCACTCCCCAGTTGGCAGCAATGGCTGGAGCTAAGCCAATCTGAAACCAGGAGCTAGGAGCTTCCTCTGGGTCTTCCCATGTGGGTGCAGGGGCCCAAGGACTTGGGCCATCTTCTGCTGCTTTCCCAGGCCACAGCTGAGAGCTGGATCAGAAGTGGAGCAGCTGGGACTCAAACTAAGTAAAATGTATGGTTACCTGCATGCTGTGTACAAAGCTGTATGTGAAAATGAATGTCTTGTTCGGACTTGTATCCCACCCTTCAAATAGCTCATTATGTATGTGAGAATTTTCCCAAATATGAAAAAATCTGAACTCCATACATACACTGATACGCTCTGTAACTAGTGTGGTCCATTGCTTCTTAAAGGCAATGCTTTGGATGGTTGTGGTCTGGAGACAGCTGTGAATGGAAGGCAGCTTGCTCCCTGGAAGTTTGGTCTCTTCATAGACTTGCTTCAGCATGTCATGGTCTTTGCATCAAGACCTGGACTGAGGGACAGGCATCTGGGCTAGCAGATGGGTGCTGGTTAGGCTGCCACGTCTTGCATCAGAATGCCTGGGGTCAGTACCTGCCTCTGGCTTCCGACTATGGTGTTTGGCTAACGCACACCCTGAGAACTGCTGGTATTGGCCCAAATACTTGGGTTCCTGCCATACATGGGGGAGATCTGGATGAGTTTCAGGCTCCCACCTCTGCCTGGCCCAGTCTCAGCTGTTCCGGGCATGTGAAAAGTGAACCAGGAGATCTATCTCTGCTCTAAAACAAACATCTGTACTATATACAAGGTTAATATTACCCAAGTTTAAAAAAAGATGTAGGTTGCTGATTAATGATTAATATGTCAAAAGTTGCTTTTTTCTGCTAGAAAGTGAAACTTATGTTTCAGTTAGGTTATAAACAGTTTTTATTTCTACATGACATTAATGGCTTCAAGTTAAATTACAATGTTTCCTTACAGCTTGTGGTCTAATCTTGATCCCTAAGCTGGTTAATGTTGGACATTTGCTAATATTCGATAGGATTCTTCAAATAAAAATGTATTATAGGGGCCAATGCTGTGGTGTACCAGGGAAAACTGCCACCTGCAGTGCTGGCATCCCAGATGGGCGCTGGTTCGAGTCCCTGCTGTTCCATTTCCAATCCAACTCTCTGCTATGGCCTGGGAAAGCATTGGAAGATGGTCCAAGTCCTTGGGCCACCCTGCACCCATATGGAAGAACCTGAGAAGGCTCCTGGTTTCGGATCAGCCCGCCCCGTTGAGGCCATTTGAGGAGTGAACCAGCAAATAGAAGACTTCTCTGTCCCTCTCTCTCTGCCTCAGCCTCTCTGTAATGGTGTCTTTCAGATAAATAACTCTTTTTAAAAAATGCATTATAGCGGGAAAAGAGGCTACAGACTTGGTGAGAACACCTCAGGACATTGTGGGAAGCAGTAGAGCATGGTGTGGAGACCTGGCCGTGAGCAGGATCTGGGTCCCGGTTTTGGCTCAGCACCTGACGGCTGCATGGTTTTATTTCATTGCGTTAGACTCAGTTCTTCAGCAGCAGAATGGGGATAAGCGTGTGACCTGTCCGGGTTGTGTGAATATGAAGGGAAACCATGGCCTATGGTACGTGTAAAGGACGTGACTTTTTGTCCGCAGGGCTTAGAATTGGACCTCCATAGGATATACAAAGAAGCTTCCAGACTCTGGGTGTTTCACTGTGTATTATTCAGCCCCTGGAACACACACAGGCAGAGGTGAATGCCCAATGCAATCGACGAGAATGTTATTGTCTTAAAAGGGAACAAGAAAGTGATCAAGGAAATCTGCAACCATGACAACATAATAGTATAAAAGATGCTTGCAGTTGGTGAGCATTTTCCTTGTTCCTGAGTGGTCAGCCAGATGCCTTCTTTCATGGTTAATGCCACAGCTGTGAGATTGAAACCTCTGGCTTTCACCCTACAAGGAGACTTCTTGTTGGGGTTGGTGGGGTTTTATTTTATAGGATGTTAGGGTGGGCTTTTAGCTCAGTGGCGAAGATACTGGTTGGGGTATTTGTATTCCATACCGGAGCATCTGGATTCGTGGCCCAGGCTCTGTTTCTGATACCAGCTTCTTGCTAGTGCACTTTACTCACGTGGAGACCTGAATTGGCCCCAGCCATTGTAGTCGTTTTGAGAATGAACCTGCAGGTGGGAACACATTCTTTCTGTTTTTCTCTTTCTTTTCTTTTTTTTTTTTTTCTGGACAGGCAGAATTAGAGAGAGAGAGAGAGACAGAGAGAAAGGTCTCCGTTCTGTTGGTTCAACGCCCAAATGGCTGCTACGACCAGCGCACTGCACCAATCCAAAGCCAGGAGCCAGGTGCTTCCTCCCAGTCTCCCATGCAGGTGCAGGGCCCAAGCACTTGGGCCATCCTCCACTGTACTCCTGGGCCACAGCAGAGAGCTGGACTGGAAGAGGGGCAACCAGGACAGAATCCGGCGCCCCAATAGGGACTAGGACCAGGGGTGCTGGCCCCACAGGCGGAGGATTAGCCTAGTGAGCCGTGGCGCCGACCTGTTTTTCTCTCTCTGTAAACACACACACACACACACACTTAAAGGATGCTAGCAGTTTCTTGAGAAACACTGAAATTACTTGAGCATGAAGTGGCTAGACTGTTAACATCTCATGCAAGTCTATTTTGTGCAGTTTTTAAAAAATTTTAAATTTGAACATACAGTTCAAATATCTAGACTTGTGTGTAACCGTAGTCTTTAGTGGTGCCTTGTTCATTTTGATTTTCTGAGTCATTGAAGACTTTCTCCATTTGTTGCTGAGTGATTTCTGAAGTGCATCTTTGAACGTATTAAATGTATTCAGAGCGTGTGGTTTTTGTGAGGAGGCACGTTTATACTGTGAATGTTGTGTGAATTGTAGAAGGTGGCCAGGTACTTCTGCCGGGACTTCTTTCCAAAAGGACCTCACAGGTGAACCATTAACCCTTTGAAGTGAAGCCATCCAGTAAGAAAGTACACTGGAAAATAGTGTCAAAATTTAAGGACAGATGTCGCATCTGAAGCACCACATAGGCCATGTATATAGTTTACAGAAACTGTCAATAACCTGCTTTCCTGAGAGCACGTAATTAATAAAATGAACAATATTCAAGACCTGCTGGAAAACTTCACATTTACTGTTTTCTGAAATTGCCTTATGTCCACGTCCATACAACTCCGCTGCTCTACACTAACGCACACATTTCACGTGGGTGCCTAGATCTGCTGAATGTATATGTGCCTTCCAGGGACTTTTGAAAAGGGTTGTTTAAACAAGTCAAGTGATGGACAGGCTGACAGTAGCGATGGAGGTCACTTCGATCACTTTTAGAAAATACATTGCCTCTATTCCATGGAGTTGGCCTCCTCCTCAACATTCCACATTAAAATAAGAGAAGGCAATGCAAAGAAGAGGAAATTTGGCTAGAATAATTCCACTATGAATATGGTAATTGAGGGTGGGCAGGGGGGAGCCTGCTTAGGAAAACACTGTGATCTCACTTCCATGGTCCTTAGAAGTTACTTGTTTGTTTTACTGACTGTCGTTTTGGCCAGGAAGTTTAGACTAGCTGTTAGTACAGTTTCAGCACATCTTTTTGTGGGTCCTAGAAATGGCCGTGTGAGCTCTAAAGAGTGACTTGCATTAGTGGCGGCCGCACGTTCGGGGGGGCCTATGGTTCAGAGAGAAGGTTGGCATCACTGTGTGGGCTGGTGCTCTCCTCCAGTGTCCCGTGGCTATGAAGGAAATATGCAGAATTCTTTGTTCCTGAATCTGCGAACAGTGTACCCAGGACACTGCATGGAACGGCTTTGCTGACAGTGGCTCACTCACTAATTACAGACAGGTGTGTGCTGAGCCGACATCCAGGTGCTTCTGTTCTCCACACGGTTTGCATAAAGCTAGAGTACCACGAAAGGTTACAAATAGCACTTGAACTGTTTTCAGCTAAGCAGGTTTTGAAATTCTGCAGCCAGAAATCCAAATACCACGGAATAAAGTTGTGCCTGACAGCAGTCTTGGGGCCTTTCTTTTGTTTTCCTGGTAAAATTAGTGGATTTTAGTTTTTAGGCTTTTGAGTATAGCATGAAGCTAAAAATTAGTTTATTGATTGATTGATTGATTGATTGACAGGTAGAGTGGATAGTGAGAGAGAGACAGAGAGAAAGGTCTTCCTTTGCCGTTGGTTCACTCTCCAATGGCCGCTGCGGCCGGCGCATCGCGTTGATCTGAAGCCAGGAGCCAGGTGCTTCTCCTGGTCTCCCATGCGGGTGCAGGGCCCAAAGACTTGGGCCATCCTCCACTGCCTTCCCGGGCCATAGCAGAGAGCTGGCCTGGAAGAGGGGCAACCGGGATAGAATCCGGCACCCCAACTGGGACTAGAACCCCGTGTGCCGGCGCCACAAGGCGGAGGATTAGCCTGTTAAGCCACGGCGCCGGCCCTAAAAATTAGTTTTATTTATTTATTTTTCTAGGTTACTTTTACTAACCCTTATGTATATGGAATAGTTTTTTTTTTGTTTTTGTTTTTGTTTTTGTTTTGTTTTGTTTTTTTTAGATTTATTTATTTGTAAGGCAAAGTTACAGAGATATGGAGGCAGAGAGAGAGAGGTCTTCCAATCACTGGTTCACACCCCAGTTGGCCACAATGGCCAGAGCTGCACCGATCTGAAGCCAGGAGCTAGGAGCTTCTTCTGGGTCTCCAACGTGGGTGAGGGACCCAAGGACCTGGGCCATTTTCCACCGCTTTCCCAGGCCATAGCAGAGAGTTGGATCAAAATTGGAACAGCTGGGTCTTGAACCAGCGCCCATATGGGATGCCAGCATGGCAGGTAGTGGCTTTATCCACCATGCCACAGCAGTGGCCCCTGGAATTGTTTTAAAACTTATTTTTATGTATTTGAAAGGCAGAGTGAGAGCAAGCGAAAGATATCTTCCGTCTGCTGGTTCACTACCTCAATGCCTATAGCAACCGGGGCTGGGCAGGCCAAAGCCAAGATTCAGAAACTGAGTGTTCCACATGGGTGGCAGGGGCCCATGTCTCTGAGCCATCAACCCCTCCCTTCCCGGAGTGTGCATTGGCATGAAAGTTGGGGTGAAGGTAGAGGTGGGATTTGACCCCGGGCACTGTGATGGAATATGGGTGTTCCAAGTGGTAGCTATACACCTGTGCAACAGCACCCGCCCCAGGGGAATTTTCATTTTCAAAAGTAATTTTCCATTTACATTATTTGTTACAAGTACGTAAAAGAGCAGTCATGTCTCATTGCTTGGCTTTGTTTAGCTTGATCAAGCAGAGCTGTTGTTCTCAAATGCTGAGCTTGCTGTTTGGTGATAGTTCAGAGAATTTCTTTGTACCTGGAAGTTAGGACACAATGTGACGTAGAGTATCCCAAATGTCTCCTTGAGAACCATGAATTTTAATAATCGGAGCCGACTGGCCTTTTTCTGTGTGTCACTGTTGGCTGTAATTAAACCAAATGCTAGGAGTTTGCCAGTTAAATGCATTTGAGAACAGCTTGGTAATCAGAGATCATGTCAAAGGCAGCAGCATCAACAGGTGACATCTGCACTGGCTCAGAACCTCATCTGGTTCTGTGTGTCCACCTTTCTGTAAATCGTGGGCTCCAAGGGGCTGAAATTGTTTTTGTATTGCTATTTCCTGGTTGATTTTGTTTAATAAAACTAATGGGCAGTTGGTGAGGATGAGCATAGAAAGAGTCCATGGAAACCTGTAGCATTTGTCTAATTTCTAGGACAATGAGCTAACGCTATGAAAAGAGAATTGATCCAGAAAATGATAAGGAACACGGGTAAGGCTAAGCATGCAGTGGGAATTCAATTTGAGCATGAAATCTTGGAACCTCTGGGCATATTCATTGGCAATCCAGAAATGTTGTCTGGTTCCGCCGCACTTCTCTTAGCAATAAACCAGATCTGGGTTGGTGTTAGAGTTAAGCACTGGGTGGCTAGACAGGGCTGACCTCAAGTGCAATTCCACCACTCGGCATTCTAGCTATAGGGGTAGCTTATAAATATCCACCCCCGTCATTTTTAACACATTGGAATTATTTTGCTTTTGACATATGGCATTTGTTTGAAAAGGTTCTTGCTGAGAGGACTGTCTTTAGATCAGTGCGCTCAGATTTGTGTTCTAGATGAGTTTCACAGCTGTGCTTTTAGAAATAGGTGGGAAAATAGCTAGATACTGATTTATGCTTGGCAGCCAGTTTTAGTGGTGTTCAGAATTTCTGCAGGGATAGTTTCACTTGTTCCCCTGAGTCTTCACAGCTCGTGAAAACTGCAAACAGCATTAAAGACAAGAGGAAAAAAAAGCTTTAATACAATACATTCAAACCTCAGTGGATTAGCTTGTTCCAAATTTTCCGAAGCAGTTTCAGTTTGAAACTCTTTTTCTCGGTTGTTCGAACAATTACTGGATTTGTTTGACTTTGTTCACTGAGTAGTAAAAGGCTTGCCCAGTGCTTAATTTAGACATAAAAATCCTCAAGTCACAGTGCTGTAACAGTGGAAAAAGGTGCATTTGTAAAAGAGGTGTTTAAAAAGTTCATGGAAAATATGTGTTATGAAAAACTCAAGAATTTTAATTTTTTTGCACCAGAATAAATGTACTTTCTTGTTAATGTTTTAAAAGCTTATTTTATATATTTGAAAAATAGAGATATAGAGAGAGGAAAAGGGAGGGAGAGAGAGAGGTATTCCATTTGGTGGTTCGGTCCCCAATTGGATGCAAAGGCCGGGGCTGGGCTATGCTGAAGCCAGGAGCTGGGAGTTTATTCTGGATGTCCCACGTGGGTGCAGGGCTCCAGGGACTTGGGCCATCCTCTACTGCTTTCCCAGCCACATTAACAGGGAGCTGGGTCAGAAGTAGAACAGCCAGGACTGGACTAGGAAGCCATATCGGGTGCTAGCATTGCAGGTGGTGGCTTAATCTCTTGGGCACAATGTTGACCCCATAAGTGTACCTTCACATTCTGTTTTTTTTGTGTGTGTGCTTTTAAAAGAAGTAGCCCCAGATGTGTCTCTTTTTCTTGTTGGTTAAGACTGGATTCTGGGTCTTGACTGCCGATCTTTCTAACGGGCCACGCAGGGAATATTGTGCAAGTTAATTTGTGCTGTTGCAATGTCTTCATTTGCACAGTGTGGACATAAGTAGTCGCTACTTCATAGGAAGTTAGGATTAATAACAAGTGTTCAATTCATAGGGTATCTATGGTCAGTATTTGCTACTGTTATATGTGAGAGGATACTTCAGTTCATGGGAAACTGAGTTAAAAGGTAAATATTTCGGTGCCAACATTTTTGAAGTTCACATGTGTGCAGAATCTTAAAAATGTTCATGGATATTCCATGGCGGATGGAGGCTCAGTAAGCAGTGCCAGGGGTTGTCTCCCCAGGGAGAGCAATTGGAACTCCTACTCCCACACAAGCCACCTTCCCAGGAGCTAAGGAAGCCAGCAAAGTGGTGGTAGAACAGCCCGGAAATGCATAAATCCGTGGAGAGGGAAGACAGAAATTTCAGTGTGCTGGCTGGCTTTAAATCTAGCCCAGAATGATGTTCTTGGATTCTAGAAGGGCATACTAAGCCCCACGGGTCCAGCTGGGTCCAACAGCACAGTGGCTCTCCTGGAGACCAGGCCCCCACAGCACTGTCTACTGCCCTAGGGACTGTGGGCAAAGGGCAGTTGGGCTAGCAAACTGCAAAGAACTGTGGAAATTAGGAGGCCAACCCCATCAGAACTGGGGACGGTATTCATCTCTCCTGCCTCCCATCTGCCAACCGTTGGGAAAACTGCAGGTTGTGCCTGGGTTGCTGTGTACATGTCCATGCTTTGTACCGAGGCTCAGAGCTCCCTGCACACTGCAGGTGAATCTCACGGTGGGGTAGGAAGGTGCTGGAGGGTGTGAATTAGTGCTCTGGACAGTGTGCGTGTCTGGATGGGCGAAGGCACTCTGAACACACGAGTCGGCTGCAGTGTCCCCTCCCTGACTGGCAGCAGTCAGCGGTGCTCCATCTTGCCTGTCTCTGGAATTGCTCTGATCTCTTGCTCCACGTAGTGAATGAGGCCTGAGCTCCAGGGCCTCACCCATGCACACCGCTGGAGTTCATGTGCAAGCTCCAGGTGCTCCATCAAGGCCAGCCACATCTTGTTTCCCAGGCTCTCTGTGCTGAACCTAGCACAGTAGAAGGCCTGCTGGGATCTCTGACTCATAGTATCTGTGCTCAGCTCAGGCCCAGCGTGGGCCCTGGGGGCTCTGGGCTCTGGTCTCCAGCCCCTCCCATAGAAGCTGCCAGAGTTTGGACACTGCTCCTTAACTGATGCTCAGACCTCAGGAGCTTTGACAAAACCCAAAGAAGTAAATAGCACACAGAGAGTAGCCCAAGACAGCTGGTCCTGTCCAGGAGCCAAAGTCTGTCTCCCATGCCCAGCCATTTCTCAGACGGCATTTTTGGTTCCCTCCTTCTCCCCAGGTCCTTGAGCCAGCACTTAGCTTTCAGCTCCAGTGCCTGACTTGGTCACTAGCTGTAGGTGTATGTGTCAGGCTTAGGCACAACACCAATAAGGTGTGCTCTACCAGACCAACACCCAGAGGTGCATCTCCATGAATAAAGCCTTCGGTCAACAAAAACCACCCTCCAGAAGTGATTACAATCAATGTGCCAGATGTGCAAAACTCTGTGTAGAAACACAAGAGATAGGAACAAGGACGGCAGCAGGACTCTCCAACAGGAACACAATAATACATTAATATTGGACTGTGAAGCAAGGGATATTAGTGAAATTCCTGAAAAAGAATTCAGAAGAATGATGATAAACTCACTAAAAAGCAGAAGCAGGGAAATGAAACTGGGCAATCAGTACATGATATGGATGAGAAATTCAGCAAAGAGAGAAAATGAAAATGAACCAAACAGAACTATGAGAAGTGAAGTACTTAACGAGCCAAATAAATAACACAGGGGAAAAGCTAAACAACAGACGAGGTGAGGCAGAAGGAAGAGGTGATCTAGAAGACAAGGCTTTTGAAATAGTAAAAAAAAAAAAAAGCCTTAAAATTAGGAAGAATGAAAATAGTATTTGGGGTTTTTGGGATAACATCAAATGATGAAGCATATGAGTCAGGAATACTTGAATGAATGAAAAAAAAAAGCGGCTTAGAGAACTAATGAAATAAATAGCAGAAATCTTCCCTGGTTTGGAGAAAGATATGGATATCCAGATACAGGAAGCACATAGAACCCCAAATAGGCACGATCAGAAAAGACACTACAACATGCTGCAGTCAAATGCTTCAAAAGTAAAGCATAAGGAGAATATATTAAAATTTGCAGGAGGAACACAAGATCACCTTTAGAAGGACTCCCATCAGAGAGCAGATTTTTTTAAACTGTTATTTAATGAATATAAATTTCCAAAGTACAGCTTATAGATTACAATGACTTCCCCCCCCAATAACTTCCCTCCCACCCACAACCCTCCCCTCTCCTGCTCCCTCTCCTATTCCATTTACATCAAGATTCATTTTCAATTCTCTTTATATACAGAAGATCAGTTTAGTATATATTAAGATTTCAACAGTTTGCACCCACACAGAAACACAAAGTGAAAAATACTGCTTGAGTACTAGTTATAGCATTAAATCACAATGTACAGCACATTAAGGACAGAGATCCTACATGAGGAGTAAGTGCACAGTGACTCCTGTTGTTGACTTAACAAATTGACACTCTTGTTTATGGCATTAGTAATCACCCTAGGCTCTAGTCATGAGTTGCCAAGGCTATGGAAGCCTTTTGAGTTCGCCGACTCTGATCATATTTAGACAAGGTCATAGTCAAAGTGGAAGTTCTCTCCTCCCTTCAGAGAAAAGTACCTTCTTCTTTGATGACCTGTTCTTTCCACTGAGATCTCACTTGTAGAGATCTTTCATTTAGGTTTGTTTTTTTTTTTTTTTTTTTTTTTTGCCAGAGTGTCTTGGCTTTCCATGCCTGAAATACTCTTATGGGCTTTTCAGCCAGATCTGAATACCTTAAAGGCTGATTCTGAGGCCAGAGTGCTGTTTAGGACATCTGCCATTCTATGAGTCTGCTGTGTATCCTGCTTCCCATGTTGGATCGTTCTCTCCCTTTTTTTTATTCTATCAGTTAGTATTAGCAGACACTAGTCCTGTTTATGTGACCCCTTTGACTCTTAGTCCTATCATTATGATCAATTGTGAACAGAAATTGATCACTTGGACTAGTGAGATGGCATTGATACATGCTACCTTGATGGGATTGAATTGGAATCCCCTGGTATGTTTCTAACTCTACCTCCTGGGGCAAGTCCGATTGAGCATGTCCCAAATTGTACATCTCCTCCATCTCTTACTCCCACTCTTATATTTAACAGGGATTACTTTTCAGTTAAGTTTCAACACTTAAGAATAACTGTGTATTAATTACAGAATTCAACCAATAGTATTAAGTAGAACAGACAAAAAAATACTAAAAGCGATAAAGTATTAAGTTGTTCATCAACAGGGCAAGGGCTGATCAAGTCACCGTTTCTCATAGTGTCCATTTCACTCTAACAGGTTTCCTTTTTGGTGCTCGGTTACTTGTCGCCAATCAGGGAGAACACATGATATTTGTCCCTTTGGGACTGGCTTATTTCACTCAGCATGATGTTTTCCAGATTCCTCCATTTTGTTGCAAATGACCGGATTTCATTGTTTTTTAATCAGAGAGCAGATTTCTTTTCAGAAACCCACAGACTAGGAGAGAATGGAAAGATACAGTGTAAGTTCTCAAAGAAAAAACTGCTAATCTAGAATGCATTACCCAGTGAAATTCTCCTTCCTAAGTAAAGGTGTAATTAGGACCTTCCAATACAAGTAAAAATAGAAAGAATTTGTCACCACTCAGCCAGTCTTACAAATGATACTTAAGGATGTGCTACACACAGAAATAAATAAAAGCAACTGGTGTTATGAAAAAGCGTGAAGACAGAAAACCTCCCAGTAAAAGCACAAAGGAGATACAAAACAAACAATAAGAATCTTAATGGGAAAATGGCAAGGCCAAGTAATTACTTACCAATGATAACCTTGAATGCAAGTGGATTAAATTCCCCTATTAAGACTGGCTGAATGGATTAAAAAAGGAAAACCCCCCTTTATGCTGTCTGCAGGAAACACTTTACAAGTGTAGATAAACAGACTGAAAGTAAGTCTGGAAAAATGTATTGCATGCAGGAGGAAATCCAAAGTAATCAGGAGTATCGACATTGACACCAGAAAACAGTCTGTAATACAAAAACTGTTAAGACACAAAGAAGGTCATTATGTGATGATTAAGTTTTCAGTTAAATAAGAGAATGTAATTACTGTAAACATATATTCATGCAGTGAAAGGACACTCAATTTTGTAAAGCAAATGTTAGCTAATATAAAAAGAGATGTAAGCTCCATATAATAATGGGGACTTCCACATCTTATTTTCTTCAATGGACAGATACAAACAAACAAACAAAAAACCACAAAGAAACAACAAAGCTAATCTTCACTATAGACCAAATGGATGTAATAGACATCTACAAGCCATCCCATGCCACAGCAGAATATACATTCTTTTCATCAGTATGTGGAACGTTGTCTAGTGTAGAGTATATACTATGCCATAAAACCAATCTCAACATTTATAAAACAATTGCCATCATCTCATGTATTTTTTCTGAGTATAGTGGCATAAAGATGGAAATTAACAATAGAAGAAACCCTAGAAATTAAACTATCACTAAACCTCATGGAGACTGAACATCAAGGTCCTAAATAAAACAACTGCTTGAATCAAAGAAAAATGAAAACACAGTGTATGAGAATTTACGGGCTACGGCAAAAGCAAAGTTAAGAGCAATAAATGTTATAAAAGTTATAGCAATAAATGCCCACCTCAGAAAACTGGAAAGTTATTAAATTATCTAACACTGCATTGCAAGGGCTTAGAAAAACAAGAACAAACCAAATCCTAGATTAGTAGAAGGAAAGAAATAATAAAAATTAGAAAAGAAATGAGTTAGAAATTAAAAATACATAGAAAAGATTAGTGAAATGAAGAGCTGTTTTTCTTGGAAAAAAAGACTAAATTTATACTTCATTGGCCCAAATGACCAAGAAAAAACATGAAGAAGATTAAAATTAATAAAATCAGAGATGCAAAAGGAATTTAGTACTTGAGAAATACGAAGAATCATTAGTAATTATTATGAGCAACTACATGCTGACAAATTGGATGATGTAGAAAACATGGATAGATTTTCAACACATATAACTTACCAAAACTGAGACATGAAGACATAGAAAACTTGAATAGATCAATATCCAAGGTGGAGATTGAATCAAGTGACTCACACAAAAAAAGCCCAGGATCTGATGGCTGCATTGCTGAATTATGCTGAGCTTTTTAGGAAGAACTAACACCAATTATTATCAAACTATTCAAAACAGTTTTAAGAGAAGAAACCCTTCCAAACTCATTCTGTGAGGTCAGTATTGCCTTATTCCAAAACCAAACAAAGATAAAACAAAAGAAAGAACTGTAGATTAATATCCATGATAAACGTAGATGGAAAAAATAATCAAAAAATGCTAGCAAATCAAATCCAACAACACATCAAGCAATTATCCGACTGAACCATGTAGGATTTATCTCAAAGATGCAGGGATAGTTCAACATAAGCAAATCAACAAAATGATATATCACACCAATTAAATGAAGGATAAAAACTATATAGTTTTATGAATAGATGCATAAAAACATGATAAAATGCAATGTCCGTTCATGATAAAAATCTTTAAAAACTGGGTACAGACGGAATATACCTCACAATAAAGGACACATACAATGAGATCTCAGCCAACATCATACTAAACGGGGAAAAGCTGGAAGCATTCCCACTGCGATCTGGAACCAAAGATGTCCACTCTCACTACTGCTATACGACACAGTTGTAGAAGTTTTAGCCAGAGCAATTAGGCAAGGAAAATAAAATGGGTACAAATAGAAAAGGAATGAGTCATATCATCCGTATGTGCAGATGACATGAACTTTTATATAGGAGAACCAAAGATTCCATTAAGAGACTATTGGGACACAGAAGAGAACTCAGTAAAGTTTCAAGATATGAAAATAGTGCACAGAAACCAATAGAATTCTTAGACAGCAATGCTGTTCTGGCTGAGAAAGAACTTATAAGATCAGGCTCGTTCAAAATAGCTACAAAAATTTAAGTATCTTGGGATAACTTTAACCAAGGAAGTGAAAGATCTCTACAATGAAAATTATAAAACATTAATGAATGCAATTAAAGAACAAACACATACATACAAACTGGAAAAATTTACCATGTTCATCGATTGGAAAAATTAATATCATAAAAATGTCCACACCACTCAAAGAAATGTATAATTTACTGCAATCCTAGTCAAAATTCATAGAGCAATCTTCACAGAGCTAGAAAAAACAATCCTTCAATTCATAGGGAACCTCAGAAGAAACATCACACTACTAGATTATAAGGCATACCACATGGCTATTACAATCAGAACGGCCTCACCTGATGGTGGTTTTAAAATAGACTTGTAGACCAATGGAACAGAATAAAAACCACAGAAATTAACTCAAATATCTACAACCAACTGATTTTAGACAAATGAGCTAAAATCATTCCCTCAAGTAAGGGTGGTGTCTTCATCAGATACTGTTGGCAAAGTCGGATTTCTGTGTGCAGAAGTTTGAAGCAAGACCTTTACTATACAAAAATGAATTAAAAATGGTTCAAGGATCTAAACTGAAATCTACTACTAGAGGAAAACATAGTGGGGAATGCTGTGATACTTAAGGCCAGGACAACACTTCTTGACTAGGGCCTTAAAAGCAGTGAAACCAAGAGTTGAAAACGGTCACTACATCAAGCGAAAAAGCTTTTTCAGAGCAAACGAAACTGTTATCTAAGTGAAGAGAAAGCTGACAGAATGGGAGAAAGTATTTGCAAGCTACACATTTGGTAAAGGATTAATATGCAGAATAAATAAGAAACTCAAACCCACAGCAACAGAACAGACAATACAGTTAAGAAATAGGCAAAGGATGTGAACAGAGACTTTTCAGAGGAAGAAATACAAATGACCAACAGACACATGAAAACAATTCTCAGGAACAGTAGCCATCAGGGGAGTGCAAATAAAAACCACTATGAGGTATCAACTCAGTTAGAGTAGTTATTATCCAAAAATGAAAAAATAACAAATACCAGTGAGGTTGTAGAGAAAAGGGCACCCTAATGAACTGTTGGTGGGAATGCAAAGTGGTACAAATAGTATGGAAAACAGAATGGAGATTGCTCAGAAAACTGAAAATAGATTGACCATACAACCCAGCTATCCCACTCCCGGGAAAAAACTCAAAGCAAGTGAAATCAGCCTGTGAAAGAGGTACTAGTACTCCGTGTTTAAAGCAGCTCAGTTCACAGGAGCAAAAATACGGAATCAACCTCGATGTCCATCAGCTTATCATTAGATAAACAGTATGTGGTGTATACACATGACGGAATATTACTTGGCCATAAAAAATGCAGTCCTGACATTGGCCACAAAGTGGATGAAGTTGGAAATCATTATATGGAATGAAATAAATCAGACACAGAAAGCTATCACGTTTTCTCTTTTTTTGTGGAAGTGGATATGAAGAGTATAAAAACTGTGAGGATGTCATATCCTTTGGTATATTGTTATAAATGCTGCTTTGTTGAACCTAATTATGCACATGTGTGCACACCTTTCTGTGCCAATGTTGGGATCATTATCATGCGTCCCTCACTTTGTGATATTAACATGTTTTCAAGGAAAGATACTATATGTGTATTATATAATGTCTACATTGGAAAATCTGGCAAAATGCTAAAAAATTTAAAACTAAAAGTAATAAACTTAAAAAAGTTAATGGGAAATATGTACTGTGAAAAAAAAACTACATGCATGGTTTTAAAAATTGTTTGAGAAAGATCTCTGTAGAGAAACATCTGCTGGTCTATTCCTCAAATTTCTTCAGTGAGCAGGCCTGGATTGGAGCTGGCAGCTGGGAATTCAGTACACATCTCCCACATGGGTGAAAGGAACTGAATTATTTGAGACTTTGCTGCTTTTTCTTAGGGTCTGCATTAACAAGAAGCTGTACTGAGGAGACAGAGCAGAGTGTCTAGGTGCTCTGATGTGGGATGGGGGTGTATAAAGGAATGGAACATTCTCGCCTAATTTTTAAAGATTCAAGCACCTCAAGTCCTTTTCTTGGATGTGAGAGTACTTTGAACATTTTATAGAAAATAGAATTAAAAGATAAGCTTCCTTTTTCACAACATTTTTGAAAACCTCTATATTCATTAAATGGTAACTTGTCTTCACCCTACTGCCCATCACTGATTATGTCTATTCTTTCTGTCTTTATGAATTTGTCTATTTAGATTGCTCATATAGATGGGGTTGTACAGTGCTTGTACTTCAGTGTCGTGTTTATTTGACCAAGTGTCACGGTGTTCCTGTTGTCACACTGATCAACATTTCATCCTTTTTTATGACTGAACTATGTGCCATTGCATTATATAGCACATTTTGTTTATCCATTGGTTGGTGGACACTGGGTCAGAGGTCTTTGGGTGATTTCCTTCCCCAGTTCCTAAGGGAACATCTACCACACATGGCAAACTCAAAGCTGTGCTTTGGGCAGTATGTAGTGATTCGAAGGAGTTTTAACTCCTCCAGGATGGAGCACACGGAGTGAAGACCTGAAGTTTAAAGTTAGTTTCTCCCAAGTGTGAAGCCCCAAGTGGATGTATGCTGCTGTATGTGACAATAGATGCCTGTGAATGGTTAAGGAGTTCTGTGTTCTTACAGAAGCTAAGCATGTGACACACTTAGATTCCTTCATAGCGCCACATGGCATCCCACCGTCTACACACAGACCCTTCTCAGACTCCCAGGTCCCTGACAGAATGATCAAGCAGCCATGGAAGCACATGTCTACATGATTTACAGACAACATTGGAAATTAAAGGGTAAGATGATGGTTATCTTGAGTGTGCTTTAGAGAATGCATAGAATTTGAACCAGAGCATAGAAAATGGGTGTGATGTGTGTAGGCATAAAGTTACAGGGGAGAGCAAGCATATATTGGCAAGAAGAAACTACTCCTGCAAAGTCTGAGTCTTGGGGAAAGTAGGATGTATGTTGGGGTTCATGTAAGGGAAGTGTATTTGAGAAAAGTGGAGGTATAACAGGGATGGAGGGACAGATGGTGAGAGGGTTTTAATTCTAGGGTGAGGAGGTTGACCTTGATCCTGCAAGCCGTGGGGATCTTTGGGATGTGCAAATGATAAAATTGACCTGACAAATCTACATTAATAACTCATGTTCAATGAGGGGTACCTGTGTGCAAGGAAAAGGTTTAGATCAGGCACTGAGTATGGAAAAATGAAAGTAACATCTGAGATGGAACCTGGTGGACACTAAAGTTAGAGAGGCAGAAGGATGGAAGCCAAAAAGGCAAGCAGACGATAAAGGTTGAAGGGGAGGATGAGTCAAGTGTATAATTTGAAAAGCAGAAGGAAGAAGTTTCTAAGAGAACTTGGTTATTCATGGGAAAAGCTGCACCAAGATTCCAGAGAGAATAGGCATTTGGCTGTCGATAACTGGGTTGCCTGCCTGGCTATTGCATCCAAGTTGCTGTTGATGCAGACTCTGGGAATCAGAAGCAGTTGAGTACCTGCCACTTCCATGGGAGACCCAGCTTGAGTGCCTGGCTCCAGATGCCCTGGTCATTGTGGGTGTTTGGGGAGTGAACCAGCAGATGCGAGCTCTGTCTGTCTATGCTTGTCAAATACATAAAACTGTTGTTAAAATCTCACAGAGAAAGCGGGGATCCCCGCTGTCAGTTTCTAAGTGGGAGGGGTGGAGAGAGTGTGGGTGGGTCGAACAGAAGCCGCTGTCCCATAGGCTGAAGAGTGAGAGGAGCTGGAAGAGAGGAAGATGCTGAGTGAAGTCTCTGCTGTGCTGGTGGACAGGGTGAAAGGCAGGGAGAAAGCACAGAGCTAGCCAGCAGGGGCAATAAGCTTGAGCGAGCAGACTGCTTGGATTGTTAGAGTTCTTGCTAGAATAAAGAGAACCCAAAGTTCAGTTTCTGTTTTAGTGGGAAGGGACTAGTGGAGATGGAAGATTTGGTAATAGTCAGTGGAATAACCAATGAGAGCTGTAGTTTCAGGGCTTTGGTTAGGAAAGATGAACTAGGCACTGCACGTAGACGGGACTGAAGCTTGGAAGAGACCAGAGAGACTTGGCAGGATTGTGACAGACAGCAGTGGTAATGTCAGGACGCTGCAGCACGGGCAGACGGGGAGTGCATGGGTAGAGATGCGTATCCGTGGAGCTTCAGGACGATAGAGAACAGGACAAGGTGTGGAGGAAAATCTAAGAAAACTCAGCAAAGAAGCTGTCAAGTCTGGCTTGGGTCGTGTGCATTTAGTGCCCTGAGACCCCTTCTGCTGCCCTCCCTAAAACTCTGCTGGGTTATTGTGACCACTCTTGCCCGGGGTTATGACCATAACCCTGAAGAAGCACCAGACTCTGAATTTGCCCTTGGTTTGTGTCCTCTGCTGTTAGGATGGGTGACGTGTGGTCTTCCAGAACCCTGCATATCCTGTCATTGTTCTCACTGTGAGGGAGTAACCACTGGAAACAGGCTGAGTTGTCAGGGGAAGCCTCAAAGGGTGTCTTCTGGGGCTGAATGCCTGCCCTGTAGGATGACAGCCTGGAGCCTCTGCACGGTGCACCTGCTCAGCGAATCATTTTGTTGTCAAAGCTGCTATTTTGCTTCCTTCCCTTTCCTCCTGCTTCAAACTTGCTTTGGGAGCATTTCCGTGACCTTGAACATGAAATGGCGCTGCCACTTCCCAAGAGAAATATGTTTAAGATGTGCTGGTTCATGAAAGAGAATCATCAGTGGGAGTCCCCCAGGGCTTAACCTTCATCAGCTGTTCAAAGGGAAAAACTGCTTCCTCTGCTCTCACACAAAGCTCTCCGTGGGTTCCTTTGTGCCTCCTCTTCCTTCGCTTTCCTGGCACCACAGCAGAGTTTTTATCTTTAGAGTCCTGTGGTCTGGATGCGCCATCTGTAGCTCAGTGATGCGGTGACTTTCTCTCTTTTACTCTTCTCTCTGTGCGTCTCTGCCTCTTGCCCAGTTCCATCATGATGACACCGTAATGAACGAAGAGTGGAAGTGCTGACATTGTGGGCACCACTTGGGTGCATGTTTGGGAAATCTTACACTTCTTCAGAAGAATGTGAATGAGTGTTGGCTATCGTTTGATGCTGACAGTGATTTTTTCCCTCTTTTTGTTAGAGTGAAATAAGCAGTTTACCCTTTGTGTATATGCAATTATGATTTATTACTTAAAAATAAATGTAGAAAGGCCAAAATAGAACAGCTCACAAAACCCCAAAAAAGGTATAGGGGAAAAGAATTGTACAGTTATGTTTTCTGATGATAAAGCCATGGCCACCTCTCTTACTCTAACAACCACCACCCGGTCATGGATAGGGAACTGCTTTTTTGTTGCTTGTGATTTGGATCTTACTTATGGATCATTGAACTTCCCAAGTGGTTCAGGCTGTCAGGAGAGTAAATAAGACTTCTGATGGGACTGGAGGAGGAAAATGTAGATCGGAAGCTGCCAGTGCTGGAGGAGAGGGAAGGCTGAAGACCTGGAACCCAGGGCGGTATTAGCTCATTAAAGGACCGAGGCAGAGAGCAAGGTGGGAGGGGTGTTGTTCCAGTGCCCAGGAGCTGAGCAGGCTACTTGGAAGTTGAGGGCTTGCTTGAGCTTATAAATTTAGGTCTCTCATGTTTTGGACCCCTAGTGAAGATGCCTCCCAGGACAACCAAAGCACCTTGGGAGAGCCCTGGATCCCTGGTGAGATGGTGGTAGGGGCTCAGTGCCTACAGAGAGAGGGTTGGTTATCTCAGCGTATGCAGCTGAGGTTCTTAGATAAGCCCAACAGAGTGCAGGTCTGTACTACACTGGGCTTACCCCCACGTGGTCATTTTTTGGGGGAAATCTTAACCAGTATAAGCAAAACATCTTTTCTGGCATAATTATTATTCTTCCTCCTCTCTTTGTATCTTCATTTACTCTTTTTATTTGACAGGCAGAGTTAGACAGTGAGAGAGAGAGACAGAGACAAAGGTCTTCCTTCCGTTGGTTCACTCCCCAAATGGCTGCCACGGCTGGTGCTGCACCGATCTGAAGCCAGGAGCCAGGTGCCTCCTTCTGGTCTCCCATGCAGGTGCAGGGTCCCAAGGACCTGGGCCATCCTCCACTGCCTTCCCGGGCCACAGCCGAGAGCTGGATTGGAAGAGGGGCAGCCAGGACTAGAACTGGTGCCCATATGGGATGCCGGCGCCACAGGTGGAGGAGTGAGCCATGGCGCGGGCCCCTCATTTACTCTCTTCTTAGTGTGAATTTCCTTTATAGTAAATCTTTTTTTTTTTTTTTTGACAGGCTGAGTTAGACAGTGAGAGAGAGAGAAAGAGACAGAGAGAAAGGTCTTCCTTTTCCATTGGTTCACCCCCCAAGTGGCCGCTACAGCTGGCACGTTGTGGCCAGCGCACTGTGCCGATCCAAAGCCAGGAACCAGGTGCTTCCTCCTGGTCTCCCATGTGGGTGCAGGGCCCAAGCACTTGGGCCATCCTCCACTGCCTTCCTGGGCCACAGCAGAGAGCTAGACCTGAAGAGGAGCGACCAGGACAGAATCCGGCGCCCCAACCAGGACTAGAACCTGGGGTGCTGGCACCACAGGTGGAAGATTAGTCTATTGAGCCACGGCACTGGCCCCCTATAGTAAATCTTAAAGTTTGGGTTACACTCAAAGAACCCCAATTACTTTTGTAATTTAAAAAACATTGTTGTGGGTGAATTGTCAAGCATACATCTTTCTTTGAAGTATCATTTAATGTATAGTCATCCTTAGGGGTGAAGCTGGGGCATCCAGATGAGCGTCCCTTATGTTTTGTGCTTGAGGCATGCTAACTTGTAATAACTCTCAAATACTTGTTTTTGTGAAATAAATTATTCATTCACATATTAAAGGGAAACAAAGAACTTTCATCTTAAAATTGATGTCAAATTGTTCTCTTTATATTCATGTCTAATACAGATCCCAAATCTATGAGACTTTGATGTTTAAAAACTGTTGCAAGACAACAAAAGCAGCCGTTAGAGGGTAGATAATTTGAAAGATTGAAAAGAAGTTTGAAAAATATGCAGTTAGTTTTTCATGCTGACTTTGAAGCTAAATTTTATTTTGTATTGGGATTTTTTTGAGTGGGAGAACATTAGAAAAGACCACAATCAGGCTCACTCATTTTCCCTTATTTGGATGGCAGAAAGACAGGCAGACAAAGATCTTCCATCTACTGGTTCACTTTCTGAATGCCACAAGAGCTGAGACCTAAGGCCAGACCTAAGCTAGAAACCCGGAGTCTAATCCGAGTTTCTCACATGGGCAGCAGGGAGCCAAGTACTTCAGCCACTGCTACTACCTCCCAAGGTGTGCATTCGCAGGAAGATGGAGCTGGGAGTGGAGCTGGAACTCGGAGCCAGGCGCTGTGATATGGGACGAAAGTGTCTGAGATGGTGTCCCAACTGCTGTGTTGAATTCCTCACCCATTAAGCATATTTTTAAAAACAAGAACCATTTCTAAGAAAATTCCTTCTTCTGTTTGAAATTCTAGGACAATTGTTTCCTAAAGCATTAAGAATCAGTTTCATGGATAATAGATTCTTTTCCAACCACAAGCATCAACAGTATAATCGTAAGTGGGTTGTTTCTCTACCTGTTACCTTGAGACTACATAAAATCTTATGATTTTATATACATACTTGAGAGGATACCTCAAAAAGTTGATGGAAGGGTGAGTGGTGTGGCATAGCTGGTAAAGCCACCACCTGCGACACTGACATCCCATCTAGTGTCAGCTCATGTCTTGGCAACTCCGCTTCAGATCCAGTTTTCTTGCTAATGTGCCCGGGAAATGTTGCAAAAGGTGACCCAAGAGTTTGGGCCCCTGCTGCCCATGTGTGGAGACCCAGATGCAGTGCCTGGCTTCGGTTTTGCTCAGCCTTGGCCACGGTGGCCATCTGGGGAGTGAACTAGCAGATGGAAGATTCTCTCTCTCTCTCTCTCTCTCTCTCTCTGCAACCCTTTCAAATAAATATTGTTTTTAAGAAGTTGGTAGAAAAATGGTTTAAAAATTTATTTTCGCACAAAAAGTTTTGAAATCTGTATGTACTTTTTTCAGGTGCGTATTTTTCAAGAAATTTCTGAGGGCCCCCTTGCATGCTGGCATTTGAAAAATTACTCCCCCCAAAACTTAACTTTTAAATGTACTTTCCACCAACATTGAAAGTCCCCTCCTACATGCCAAGAATAACCACAGTACAAATAACAAATGGCCTAAAGAACACAAACTGTAAGAATCCTCGGAAATGTGTTAATTTACGTGGCCAGCACGGGGGTAATGGAGCGGTTATGATTGACAGTTACTGCAAGATATTGGTAAAATTCATTATGTGTGTGATGTTTCCTGGATTGCAAATAGATTTACTAGGACCTGATCCAGTGTAGGCAGCAATTTAGAAAGGCAAATGGCCTGGGATGATAGCCCAGCTGGAAGGGCCAGGGTCCCTGTCTCGAAGATAAATGCAGTTAAAAGGATTTAGCAGCCAGATTATCAAGTGAATGGCTGGAGGGCTTAATCCCTGGCCTCAACATTTCTTCTGCAGTGATGATGTAAGTGGCAAGGGGGAGGCGACAGTCACAGTCCCTGGAACAAGGCCTTTTGGAACTCTCCGACTCGGCATTGACCTGGCTTGTAATCATGGGAACAGTTGCTTGGGCAGCTGCAGGTCTTGAGGTGCTGGGGTATTTCTCTGCAGTGCTGAAGTTTCATTGGATCAGCTTGAAATTTAGGGTCTGAGTATTAAAAGTGCCATTGCTACTACACGATTCTAAAACTATATTGCTACTCACACCTAGAGGGTGAGATAAAATGACTTTTGTCAGCTGCAGGGGGCGTGGTGAAAAGGAAGGAGTTTTGGCCGGTGTGTGTGTGTGTGGGGGGGAGCAGATATCATTTCCAGACCTGGGGCAGTCACTTCAATCTGTCTGGGTTGCAGCACTCATGTAGCCTCTCTATGCCTCGATCGCTTTGCTTGCAAGATTGCGATATTGACATGGCTCCGCCCTTCTGCAGGAGACCTGAGAATCCAAGCAGATGCTGGACTACGTGGTTTTGTGATAATAAAGGCAAAAGGCGATTTCTCATATTCCATGGTTCTTTAATATTTACTTTAAGGCTTGATCTTGATCATCTGTGTCACCTGATAAACATGTCATTGAGCTAAGTTAATGTCCTATTTTGGAATTACACCTGATATATTTCAAAATGAGCTCTCCTATCAATATCTTAGAAGTTCTTTTTTTTTTTCATTATTTATTTATGGCGCTGGCACTGTGGCAAAGCTGGTAAAGCCTCTGCCTGCAGTGCTGGCATCCCATATGGGCACCGGTTTGAGTCCTGGCTGCTTCACTTCTGGTCCAGCTCGCTGCTGTGGCCTGGGAAAGCAGTGGAAGATGGCCCAAGTCCTTGGCCCCTGCACTCAATGTTGGAGATAGGGAAGAAGCTCCTGGCTTTGGATTGGCCCAGCTCTGGCTGTTGAAGCCATTTGAGGAGTGAACCAGCCTCTCCCTCTCTATAACTCTGCCTTTCAAATAAATAAATGTTTAAAAAGAGAAGTCAAACTTCAGGCCTTAATTTTTTTTTTATTCATTTATTGAAAGGCAGAGCTACAGAGAGGCAGAGGCAGAGAAGTCTTTTTTTTTTTTTTTCCCCCCTCTGGTTTACTCCCTAAATAGCCACAATAGACAGGGCCGACTAGAATGAAGCCAGGAGCCAGGCACTTCTTCCAGGTCTGCCATGTGAGTGCAGGGGCCCATGGCCTTGGGTCATCTTCTCCTGCTTGCCCAGGCTAGAGCAGAGAGCTGGATCAAAAGTAGAGCAGCCAGGACTCAAACCAGTGCCCATATGGGATGCCGGCATTGCAGGCAGTGGCCTTACCTGCTATGCCACAGTGCCAGCCCCGAAGTTTGGTGTTTCATAGCACACTTTAGAATGGGATGCTGGCACTGCAGGTGGCAGCTTTACCCACTACGGCACAGCACTGGCCCCCATTTCCTCTGTCTGTTCAAACCCCTGAGAAGAGGCTGTGAAACCCACCAGCGCTGCTAGTGGTGCTTATGAGAGTGAGGAAGGAGGAACTTTTTAATTATGTCTGGATGGGGCCAGAATTTCCTGTGATTTCAGGGTCAGACCTTGGATAGTCAATCCAATAGTAAAGAAAAATGTGGCGTTGGGCATTGTGGTACAGGGGGTTAAGTGGCTGCTTAGGACAACTACAACCCATAGCAGATGGTCTAAGAGTCCTGCTCAGTTTCTAATCTAGCTTCCTCCTAATAATTCTGGGTGGGAACAGATGATTGTTTAAGTCCTTGGACCCCTGCTACTCATGGGGGAGACCCTGATGGAGTTACTGGCTCCTGGCTTTGGCCTGGCCCAGGCTCAGCTGTTGTTAGTGTCTGGGAAGTGAACTAGTACATGGAAGATACCTGCATTTCTGTTTTTCTCTCTTTGTGTTTCTCTGCTTTTTAAATGAAAAAATAAATAAATAAAATGAAATAATAAATAAAAGCCAGTGTTGGGAAGCAGTGGATTTCAATGCTGGCATCCATATCGAAGCTGGTTGGAGAACCAGCTGTTCTTCTGATCCGATCACCCACTAACATTCCTGGGAAAGCAGTGAAAGATGGCCCAAGTACTTGGGCTCTGGCTACCCACATGGGAGACCCAGAGTTCCTGGTTCATGACTTCAGCCTGGCCCAGCTCTGACCATTACTGCAGTCTGGGCAGTAAACCAGTAGATAGAAGATCTCTTTATCTTTCTGTATCTTCCTGTCATTGTGCCTTTCAAATATTTAAAATAAATCTTAGAACAAAATCAGTAAGAAAAAAAAGCATAAGCCCATAAGATTGGACTGGAGATGTAGGGATTAGGAGAATGCGTGCAATATTTAGAAATGGACACAAAGATTACTGGGTAATACAGAGGTTTCTTGTTCATAGAAAAGCAGATGGTCCCTGTTCAGTGAGTCCCTGTTAACAATGAGAATTCTAGGACCTGTGTCAACCACAGGCTCTGGAGTTGGAATTTTTTTTTTTTGACAGGCAGAGTGGACAGTGAGAGAGAGACAGAGAGAAAGGCCTTCCTTTGCTGTTGGTTCACCCTCCAATGGCTGCCGCGGCCGAAGCACCGCGCTGATCCGAAGGCAGGAGCCAGGTGCTTCTCCTGGTCTCCCATGGGGTGCAGGGCCCAAGGACTTAGGCCATCCTCACTGCCTTCCTGGGCCACAACAGAGAGCTGGCCTGGAAGAGGGGCAACTGGGACAGAATCCGGTGCCCCAACCGGGACTAGAACCCCATGTGCTGGCGCCGCAAGGCGGAGGATTAGCCTGTTGAGCCATGGTGCTGGCCAGAGTTAGAATGGTTTAAGACCCAGTTCTACATGTGTGGACTTGGGAAGTTAATCTAATTAACCCTTAATTATTTCATCTATCAAATAAACTTAAATATAGCTGTCCCTTTGGTATCCATGGGGATTTCGCTCCAGTACCCACTAAAGATACTAAAGTCCATGGGTACTCAAATTTCTTAAATAAAATTGCCTGGTATTTACACACATATACTTACACACATCCTAATATAACCTTTAGGTCATTTCTAGACCATATACCTAGTACACTATGACAAAGATGTGACAGTGTGTGGGTGTTCTGTGTTGTTTAGGGAATGAGAAGAAAAACTTCTTTGTTTCAGTACAGAAACAAATTGTTTTTACATTCATAAATTTGTTTTTGTATTATTAGGCAGAGAACAGGGAGAGAGAGGGGGAGAGAGAAATCTTCCATATGCTGGCTCACTCCCTAAATGCCCACAGCAGCCATACATAACTGCCAGGGGTGATCCAGACAGAAGCCAGGAGCCACATACTCCATCGAGGACTCCCACATGGGTGGGAGAGACCTAAGCACCGAAGATATCATCTGTTGCCTCCCAGGGTGTGCTTTAGCAGGAATCTGGATTGGAAGCAGGATAACCAGGACTCGGACCAGGCATCCAACTATGGGATGTAGGTGTCCCACGTGGCATTTTAACCCACTGTGCCAACCTCCTCCCCCCATGCAATTTTTCTGGTAATAGTTTACATGTGTGGTTGAGGGAACACGTGTATATGAAATTTTTGAATATGGAGGACCAACAGTGTGTATTTTGTAGATCTGTGCTTCAAAGAGAATTATATATGTACAATACCCAACACATAAAACCATTAACCATTACATAAATGTTAATTGTTATAATTTTCCTGTCAGCAAGTGTAGCTATATTTTGACTATGTCTGTAGATTGAATTAAAAGTTGAGTTGGGGGCCAGCGCCGCGGCTCACTAGGCTAATCCTCTGCCTTGCGGCGCCGGCACACCGGGTTCTAGTCTGGTCGGGGCACCGATCCTGTCCCGGTTGCCCCTCTTCCAGGCCAGCTCTCTGCTATGGCCCGTGAAGGCAGTGGAGGATGGCCCAAGTGCTTGGGCCCTGCACCCCATGGGAGACCAGGAGAAGCACCTGGCTCCTGCCATCAGATCAGCGCGGTGCGCCGGCTGCAGCGCGCCTACCGCGGTGGCCATTGGAGGGTGAACCAACGGCAAAGGAAGACCTTTCTCTCTGTCTCTCTCTCTCACTGTCCGCTCTGCCTGTCAACAAAAAAAGTTGAGTTGGGGTTGAGGGAAAAGAGACAGGAGATTTATGTCTGTTCTTTCATTGCCCTTACAGATAATCCTGGAAATGTGAGTAGTTTTTTTGGTGCTTTTGTCCGGGATTGGGATTTTTTTTTTTTTTTTTGACCTATGTGTAGAGTGAAAGGTTCCTCTCTTTTTGGGATTATTTGTAGCTGAGAGTGAGCTGTGGTGCTTGTGATGGGATCAGACTCTTGTTCTGGAGATGACTGCTTCAGAAATATAGTTTTGGCTGAGTGCTGTCATAAATGATTAACGAAAGAACGGTGTGCTTGAATTCAGCCAACAAGTAGGCTTCTACTGGGGTTTTGGAGATGCAGACTTCATGATGTCTTAAATCATAACCGATTCAAAACAATATTTCTTGCAAACTGGTTGTACAACTGACTTTTTAAAAATTTTCTTTCAAAAACCTTTTATTTAAAGTACACAAACTTCATGTATTTCATAAATACAACTTTAGGAGCACTGCAATAGTGATTCTTCCCACTATACCCACTTTCTCACCCCCACTCCCACCCTTTTCTTCCTCCCTCTCATATTCCCAGTCTTACTTTTTATTAATATATATTTTCAATTAACTTTTTACAAAGATGAACTCTATACTAAGTAAAAACTTCAACAAATAGTATGAAAAAAAAAAAACTGTTCCTCAACAGCTTTTTGATTTTGCTTTTGATTTCTTCTATGACCCACTGTTGATGTGGGAGCATGTTGTTCAGTCTCCATGTGTTTGCATATGCTCTAGGGATTCTTGGGTTGGTGAGCTCCAGCTTCATTCCATTGTGGTCAGAGAAGATACATAGTATGATATTTTGGTTCCTTTGAACTTGCTGAGACTTTCTTTATGGCCTGGCCTGTGGTCTCTCCTAGAGTAAGTTCCATGCACTGGTGAGAAGAATGTGTATTCAACTGTAGGATGAAAAGTTCTGTAGATATCCATTAGGTCCATTTGGTCTATTGTGTCAATTAAATCTGCTGTTTCCTTGCTGATTTTTTGTGTTGTTGATCTGTCCGTTGCTGAAAGTGGGGTATTGAAGTCCCCCATTGCTATTGTATTGGAGTCTGTGTCTCTCTTTAGATCCCTTAACATGTCTTTTAAATAGCCAGGTGCCTTGTAATTAGGTGTGTATTATAGTGACATCTTCCTGTTGAATTGATCCCTTAATCAATGCACAGTGCTCTTCTTTGTCTCATTTAAGAGTTTTAGAGTTGAAGTCTATTTGTCTGATATTAGCATGTCTACACCACTTTTTTCCTTTTTAAACAAAAGTTTATTATAGAGTCTTAAAGGGGCTGCGGGTTGGGGGCTGGTGCTGTGGTTAACTGGGCGGCGCCTCCTTGTCCTCCTGCTGCATCTGGGCGATCAGCAGCTGCCGCTCAGCAGCCTGGCACATGCGCATCATGACGAGGCTCTCGTAGTCCCTCTCCAACCGCACTGAGCCCTTTGACAGTCCTGGGTGGCCAGGGCCCGCCATGCCCTGGGGCTGTCCCTCCAGCCAGGAAATCTTCAGAGGGTTATCAATCAGGCCCACTTCATTCTGCACAGCCAGCTCCACAGCCTTGACAGTCGCAAACTCCACCACAGCAGTGCCTGCCCTCTTACTGGAAAGCACCAGGTTGAGAACCTCACCATACTTTTGCAAAAGCCGCAGGAGGACATCTTCAGAGTAGCCATCTTGGGACCCGTCCTCCTTGCACTTCCACTTTAGCTTTAGTTTAGGGGTTCCTTTGGCTTCACAATGTTCTGCCTTTCCTCTCAGCCTCTGCTCCCGTTCCTGGCACATCTGCTCCCACATCAGCCTCTGCTGTTCTTGTAACTGCCGCTCCCGGGCCTCCAGGTCAAGCTTCACCTTCTTCCTCTTCTCATCCAGTTTCTGGGTCCTCTCTGCTGCCTGCTTCTTGGCTCTCCTGATCTTGTCATAGGCAGCCCTGGCCGCAGCATCGGTCAGCACTTCCAAGGCCTGAGAAAGCTGGTGGAAGAGCTCAGCTGCTTTGGGATTATTGGGATTTTTGTCTGGGTGGCAGGAGAGGGCCTTCTGCCTGGACGCCTTCTTCACCTCTTTGTCCGCCGCCTTCTCTTCAATACCTAGTAGCGCGTACAGGGCCATCTGTAAGAGCTCCTTGGTGACCGCCGTCGTTCCAGCCCTCTACACCACTTTTTTTTTGTTTGTTTGTTTCTGTTAGCATGGAATATCTTTTCCATCCTTTCACTTTCAGTCTGCGTGTATCTTTGTTGGGGAGATGTGTTTCTTGTAGGAATCAAATAGATGGGTTTTGTTTTTTTAATCCATTCAGCCAGTCTGTACCTTTTAACTGGAGAGTTGAGGTCATTTACATTCAGGGCGACTATTGATAAGTAACGACTTTGCCATGCCATTTTTCCATAAATAATCCTGTTTTTTACTTTGTATTTCCTTTGTACTTTTGCTGAGAGGTTTTCTGCTTTCACCTTCTTTTGTAGTGCTGACCATGTTTCTGTGTTTCTGTGTGTAGCACATCCTTGAGTATCTTTTGTAAGGCTGGATGAGTGGTGACAAATTATTTCAATATTTATTATGGAAGGTCTTTATTTCACCTTCATTCATAAATGAGAACTTTGTGTGGGAACTTTGCAAGGTACAGTATTCTTGGTTGACAGTTTTTTTTTTTCTCTTAAGGCTTGGAATATGTCTCGCTGTTCTCTCTTAGCCTGTAGGGTTTCTGATTAGTCAGCTGTGAGTCTAATTAGAGATCCTCTGAAAGTAATCTGGCATTTCTCTCATGTACATTTTAGAATCTTTGCTTTATATTTTACTGTGGAGCATCTGAGCACCACGTGTCGTGGTGAAGATCTTTTCTGGTCAAGTCTGTTAGGAGTTCTGTGTGCTTCCTGTACCTGGACATCACTTTCTTTCTCCCAGTTAGGGAAGTTTTCTGTAATTAGTTCACTGAAAAGGCCTTCTAATCCTTTCTCTCGTTCCACACCTTCAGGAGCTCCTAAGACTCGTATGTTGGGTTGTTTGATGATAGTGTATCCTGTAGATCTCCAACAGTGTTTTTTAGTTTTCTAATTTCTCCTTTTTGGTCTGACTGTAAAATTTCCAGAGATTTCTCTTTTAACTTGGATATTCCTTCTGCTTCGCCAAGTCTGTTGTTAAGGTTTTCCACCATGTTTTTTATTTGCTCTATTGAATTCTTCATTTCTAATATTCCATTTTGATTTTTTAAAAGATTTATTTATTTCAAAGTCAGAGTTACACAGAGAGAGAAGGAGAGGCAGAGAGAGAGAGAGAGAGAGAGAGATCGATCTTCCATCCTCTGGTTCACTCCCCACTTGGCCACAACAGGTGGAGCTGTGCTGATCCGAAGCCAGGGGCTTCTTCTGGGTCTCCCATGTGGGTGCAGGGGCCCAAGCACTTGGGCCATTTTCTGCTGCTTTCCCAGGCCATAGCAGAGAGCTGGATGGGAAGTGGAGCAACTGGGACTCAAACCGGCACCCATATGGGATTCTGGCACTGAAGGTGGCGGCTTTACCCTCTACGCCACAGTGCTGGCCCTCATTTTGATTTCTCTTTAAAATCTCAATTTCATGAGAAAAAATTTCTTTCATGTTGTGTATGGATTTCTTTAGTTTATGGATTTGCTTTTGATTCTAAGTTATCCTACAATCAATTTTTTGATTTCCATTTCTGGCATTTCTTCAATCTCTGCATTTTCACGTTCTATTGAAATGTTGTTGTGTTCCTTTAGGGGTGTCCTGTTGCCTTCCTTATTTATTTATTTTTTATTTTATTTATTTTTTTTTTTTGACAGGCAGAGTGGACAGTGAGAGAGAGAGACAGAGAGAAAGGTCTTCCTTTTGCTGTTGGTTTACCCTCCAATGGCCGCCGCGGCTGGCGCACCGCGCTGATCCGATGGCAGGAGCCAGGTGCCTATCCTGGTCTCCCATGGGGTACAGGGCCCAAGCACTTGGGCCATCCTCCACTGCACTCCCAGGCCACAGCAGAGAGCTGGCCTGGAAGAGGGGCAGCCGGGACAGAACCGGTGCCCCGACCGGGACCAGAACCCGGTGTGCTGGCGCCGCAAGGCGGAGGATTAGCCTAGTGAGCTGGCCGCCTTCCTTATTTTTGTTTCTTGAATTGCTTCATTTATTTTTAGGCATTTGTTTGTTTATTTTTATCCCCCCCTGATGGCTTTTATCTTTGGACTATGCCTCTGTGGATTAGTGGAGTGTCTTCTCTTTCAGGGAATACCCTAAGGCGTGTGCTGGGTGTGGCCAGGGGACTCTGTGCAGTGCTCCAGGGTGAAAGGAGTGTCCAAGGTGACTCCCAAATTGGGCGTGGTAAATCTCTCTCTCTCTCTCTCTTTTTTTTTTTTTATCAGAGGGAAGATTGTTCAGCTCTGTTGGTGTAGTCTCATGCTTACCTCTTGTCTTCCAAGGAGACCGATGCCTGGGTACTAGCCCCAGTGCATACAGTATTCATCTGCACTGCCCCAAGAACCACACAAAGGATCCATGTGGTCCTTGGTGTGAGCATGATCACACAGCAATGACCCTCACCAGGGAATCCAGGGGCCCTGGGCATGTGGACCCACGCACAGTGACTGCTCAAAGTCCCAGCCACACCCTGAGTCTTCCCACGCAGCCACAGTGTTATCATAGACTCATCACAACAGGCTCCCACAGTCACGGTCACCCAGCCCTCTGTCCATTCTCCCAGCCAGACTCAGCCGTCTGCTCCCAGGTGGTTGCTGGAGGCCCAGACACGAGCTGGTGCAGCTGTTGATGTATTTCCAAAAGGGCACCTGCCCTCTCTTGGCTAGTCACAGGACACTAGCACTAGTTGGTTGGGGATAGAGAAATGTTCTCCCCTCTTTTTTTCCTTTGGTTTGACAGGTACACTATTCCCCATGGGGCTCCAAGGCAGACTCATGCCAGGCTCTTGTGCAGGTTTATCACCAGCGGCTTGGGCAGGTGCAGTCTGTTCTCACCTCACTCTGCACAGCTGGTGCTGAGGCTCTGCTGGTGGGGTCCTGAGTTGTGTGTGTGCACACCCTCCATGTAGATCCACAGTGTCCCTCTAATTTGCATGGAGTTTTCTCTGCCATTTACTCCCCAACTCTTCCCTGAGACTGCAGTCTCTCCACGGTTTTAAACTATCTTCCCCTAGACTAGAGCAATAAGCTCCCTCCTGATTCTACCATCTTGGTGACTCTCCCCTTTTTATTTTTGTAATGTGTGGTTTTCCTATTCTCCTGCAGGAGAAATGCATGCTCACTTCAGAAAATGCTCACCGCTGATTTGATGTGCTACATCTTCACCTTGTTCCCAATTGATTCTGCATCCCAAGTCATCTCTCCATTTAAACAGAGAGATTTTTCAGCATGGCAGACAGTGCTTTTCTGGAATGTGATTGATCTTTGGTAGTGAAACTAGTTCTTTGAATATGATGCCAGAGTGACTAAGCAACCTATTAAGATTGCTTCATGCTAATATTTAGTTTGCTCCTTTGTCCTACATTTATGATAATGCAACAGCAATCTGAGAATTGGAATTTATTAAGGAACAGGGAATGAATTGCATCTTTGGTCTTAACTGTATCCATGAACTCACTGCTTTGATTAATGATAGGTAATTGCTTTTATAAATTTTTATAAATAGCAAAAAAAATTGAATTGAAAAATAGGCAAATGATCTGAATAGACATTTCTCAGTAGAAGATGTATAAATAGCCAACCGTGTATGAAAAAAATGCTCACGTTACTCAGAAGGGAAATGAAAATAAAATCCATGATGACATAATATTTCACCCCAGTTAGAATGGATATTATCAAGACAGAAGATAAACGCTGGCAAGTATGTGGAGAAAGGGGAACTTTTATACACTGCTGGAGGGAATGTAAGTTAGTACAGCATGGACGTTCCCCAGAAACACTGAAAATGGAACTACAGTGATCCTGCTGTCATATTAATTATTAATTATTAACAGTTCTAGCCAACAATCCCCTTCCTGTGCATATATCCAAAATAATTAAGATTATACTGGAGGCATACCTGTACTGCTATGTTTATTGGAGCATCACTCACAACCCTGAAGATGAGGGATCATCCAGTCCTACACAATGGAATATTATTCACTGACCTGGGATTTGTACCACATAGATGGAAGTGAAGGACATTGGGTGAAGGGAACTAAGTCCATCACAGAGCTGATCACCCAGAAGCAGAGAGTAGAAGTTACTGGAAGCCAGGAGGTGTGAGGGTGGGTGAAGAAGTGAGAAGGTGGATAATGGCTACTAAAACGCAGCTGGGCCTGGGAAGTACCTAATGTCCATCACAGTAGGGGAGCTGCACCTACAACAACCTATTATACATTTCAAAATAGCTGGACTAGAAGAGGTTGTGCGTATTTCCAACATACGTAAATGACATCTGAGGTGAGAATGTTGATTAGCCTGATTTGATTTTTACACATTGTATACATGTATGCTAACACTGTGTCCCATAAGTAAAAATTTTTGAACAAACTTAAAAAGTTCCCTTTTATAGAAAAAAGAAGTAGTGAATGTATTGGAACAGTGTAATGCATAAATGTTGCAGGAAAGATACAGTATAGAGGACTGACAGGTCAAGTTCATACAAGTAGCCTCTGGCAAAGTCACATCCTAATTCTGCTAGTGTTCCTGTTGATGCTGTCCCTAGGCATCCCACAGCTTCCTCTATGAATGTCCTATGACATACATAACATACAGTCAGGAGAGACACTGGTACCCGCGATGCAGGGAACACATTTTTTGTCAACTTTGCCTAAATAGCATGTTAGGTAGCATTCACATGAGTTTAAAACTCCTTTCATTCCACTTAGACATGAGCTCGGGGTAACTTGGGGGCTCACAGCGGTTGAGGGGCCTGGTAGACTTGGGCTAACCCTCTTTTTACACTGTAATTGGGTGACCTCAGGTACTGGCTGTTTTGTCGAGGTTTGCCCAGCGCAGTCTGAAGGGTGAAGGTTGGCCTGAGCGCTGTTTGTGAGAGGTGGAGATCCAGCCGGCTCCTGCTCTGGGCTGAGCTTCCTCTTTTCTTCCTTCTCTCCTCTTCCTTGCCCAAACCCCAACCCCCACCAGCATTCCTTAGTCCGTGCAAATTGGTACTTTTTCTATTGTCCTGTGTAGCTTCTTTGATGAAGTCTGAAGAATCAGCCTGCATAAATCTTGTCATAAGATCATGTGCAAAAGATGTCATAAAGTAAAATGTTCTTTTATTAAAAATTTTCCATGTTAGCATTTATATGAACCCTATTGAGGATTTCAATTCCAGTGTCCCTGTATGCCTTGCGGAGAAAGTGACAAGCTCAGGTCTTTGTGACTTCTGATATGTTAAAATGCTCCTTTTTAGTAAAAAATCAAATAGCTTTTTTCAGGGGTAGTTGTGTAAAGACTTTTTCTGATGCTTGTAGAATTTTTCAAAAGCTTGGTTATTTAACGTTCATTTCTCATGTTATACATTAATAATGTTGATTTAATTTAAGAATCTCTCAGCGCCTCGGATTTTTGAGCCTGTCATGTATATTGTGATATTTATGTATATATTTACATAATTTTTAAAGGAAGGATTGGTATAGTGTTTCTGTATCATTAATGTGTCTGGGGTAAAACATAACAATAAATACCAGAATATAGAATTTGAAAAATGAGTAAAGTGTAAATAAGTTTATTAGTGGTAGACCTTAAAATGTGACTGAATATATTTTAAAGCCAACTTTTTTCACTATACCATGAGAAATGAACGTTAAATAACCATGCTCTTCACCAAGCTACCTGCCACATCTGAGTCTTGGTTTTGAACAAAGTTTGTGACAATTACGTCAGCAGAGAGAGAGAGCAGTAGAGGACATTCCAGCATTTGCTGGCAGCTCTTTCCTTTTTGTCCCATAAGCAAATTAAGTGGAAGAATAGAGTCTGTGTTGGGAAAAATTGTGTCGTCTCAGAGTTTGTTGACATTCTCACCCTCAGCCCTCAGAGTATGGCTTAGATAGCAGCAGCATGGGGGGCAGGAATAGTCAGTTAAGGTGTTTCTACTGGAACAGGGTAGGCTCTATGAGGACATAAACTAGGATACATTTAAAGAGTTGATCTGAGCAGCCACTGATTCATGGATTGGGCATCGGAAACAGCAAGTGGTTTGAACTCCACCAGAAGTTTGTTGGCGAAGGGAAAAGTTTTATGAGGTGCTCTTGGAATCTGGACAAAATGTTAAAGGCGAACAGCAGCCTTCAAGTCCTAGTAGAAGTTACTTGGAGGTTTCTGGTTAAGCTGGAGTTTCAGTTTACTATATGTACTGAGTTGGATTTCTGTTTGCGGATGTGAGAACTGACCCAGCCTTGGCTGTTGGGGCCATCTTGGGGAATGAACCAGTGGTTGGAAGATTTTACTTTCTTTCTCCCTCTCCCTCTCTCATTCTTTCAAATCAGTAAAAGAATTTATAAAAAAGGAAACCTTAGGTTTCGAATCTTTTTGTAAAGAAATGGAATGCACACACATACACACCAAGTTTTGCATAGACTATGACATCTGTAATGTCTCTAAGGGATTCATAATAAAAGGATGAGAATTCCTATTATAGAATTTCTGAGTGTGGTACTTGGGAAAACAAAGAGCAAAGAAAACCGAACAGACAGTGACACATGGTGGTAATGGAATTCACATTTAACAAAATAATGGTTATTAGAAGCTGGTGATGGAGAGATGACCTCGGGACTTTTATGTAGCAGAACGGGAGTTGTGACTGTAATGTTAATTTATGTATTTGCCTCATGGCATATAGGAAGTGAGTAGATCTCATTAGGTGCAGGATTTCTTATGTTCTGGGTACTCTGATAAGTACTTGATGTTCATGACCTCTGAATGCAGGCCTGTGTTGGGAGAGGGCCCTGTAGCTTTGTTCTTCCTGTCATTTGTGAGGCATATGAGATGTAGGCATTTGATGTTACAGGTGCAGGAAGACACTCAGAGAGTCAAAGAACATAGTCACCATGCAGTTGGGCTGTTCATATACTGTACTGCCTGTAGGGTGTTTTGAATGATTGGCAGTTTTTAAGCCTAATCTTCCCATATAAGTAACACGATTGCATAAATGTCTTAAATGTATATGTGTTTACATAAAGATACTATTTCATAGAATGGAAGTGTTGGCTGGCGCCGCAGCTCACTAGGCTAATCCTCCGCCTGTGGTGCTGGCACCCCAGGTTCTAGTCCCGGTCAGGGTGCTGGATTCTGTCCTGGTTGCTCCTCTTCCAGTCCAGCTCTCTGCTGTGGCCCGGGAGTGCAGTGGATGATGGCCCAAGTTTTTGGGTCCTGCACCTGCAGGGGAGACCAGGAGAAGCACCTGGCTCCTGGCTTTGGATCGGTGCAGCATGCCAGCTGTAGCGGCCATTTTGCGGGTGAACCAACAGAAGAAAGACCTTTCTCTCTGTCTCACTAACTCTGCCTGTCAAAAAAAAAAAAATGTTTAAAATAGCTTGCCATTTCCGCCATTTCTGAAGTCATGTTCTTGTTTCCCCTGCTTCCAGTGGACTTAGAATCTCACCAACTAGTCATGGCCAAGTCTGTGTTGACCTTTGACCTTTGAGAGGCTCCTTTCATTATGGCTCTTCAGGGTGTCCCATGCCGTGGACAGGGAATGTTCTAGAATGCAAATCCAGGTCTGTGTGCATGACATGCAACAAGCCGCTCACTGCCACTGGGGTGGTGGAAGAAGGCGGGAGCTTGTTTCGCATGTGCAGAGCGATGACTCCGGAAGCTGTCTTTGAGTTCCCCAACGCCCTGAGGGATTAAGGGTGGGGATTCTTGTAGATGGAAGCTGGGATTGAACCATGGGCCATCAGGTTGCGGGCAGCTCTCTGGTGGGACGAGAGTGCTCGTGGCCTTCCTTGGGCTGGCCAGGGATAGGAGGCCAGCATGTTTCTTTTGTAATGGCAAAGTGGGCATCAGCATGTCTGGGGTCTGTGAGTAGACTGAATATTGCTTTGTGTGACCAAGGCTTACATGTCCCTGTGGAATGGGGGCTGGCATTGGGATATTAACTACAGAAGTAACAGGTGAATTGCAAGCCTCTGTGATTGAGGGTCTTGGCAGAGTTGGTCTTACCCCTGGGCCACTCCCATAACTGATGGAGTTAACCTTCGGCAAGAAGTTGGCTTGTAATTATCAAAGAGAAGTCAGAGGAGCTGCAAGCTGAGGGAGAGAAACTAGAGCCTGATAAATCTGTGTCAAGGGTGTTAGGGAGCGGGTTTCCTTTTTTCCCTCCCCAGGGTACTGTTTGTTTGGTTATGGAGGCCTGTGGAGGACCTGGGCCATCACATTTGAAGTTTGAGAACTGTAGGAGGGAAAGATTCCCTTGCTGGATTTATTCCAAGATCCTGTGACAGAAGAATTCAAAGCAGAGACAGAGATCAAGAGTGAGAAGTGAGATTAAATTGAAAGTAGGACTTGGAGTGAGCGTGAGTGTGGACAACCCCATCCCAGTTTATGGACCTTTTATGGGTAGGGGGCAGTTCCCTAACTGAACATATAAATGAGGGTGGGTGGAGTTTGCTATGGGATTCAGCGTGAGTGAAGATCGCTGGGAAAGTTTTATGGTGTCTCCACGTGCTGCTCAAAGTACTTGTGTTCACCATGACATCTTCATGGTAGAGATGGCTCAGGTGCATCATGGGAAATTGGGTGTGCCAGATTGACATGGAAGGGGGTGGGATTAGGGGTGCAGGGCTGCAGCCCAGACACTGCTAGGAACCTCTCAGCCCCTTTGTCCCTCACTGACCCATACCAGAACCACAAGCCTGGGGGGACGAAAGCCAGGGCTTGAGTACTCTGGACAGCTGTTAGTCTTCTTAGGTCGTCTAATTGTTGCAGTCACTGTGGTGAGAGATGCTGATGTGTGCAGCTGCGAATCCCGAGGAAGGTCTCACTTCACAGACCGGCTCGAGGTGGCCTTGAAGAGCACCTCAGATACTTCCCTGCCTTTGTGAGGTACAAGGGCAGTTACCAGCTCTGCCGTGGAACACAAACCTCCTTTTCCCATTTTGTAGCCCTGCGCCTGAGCAGCTTAGTATGTGGCTCATGGCTCATGTAACACACATGAAAAGGAGAGGCCACTGTGACTTTCCTTTCACTGTTCTAAAAGAACAAAGGGTACACAGGTGATAGAAAGAATGGAAGGTACTAGAATAGACAATCACTGGGTTCAAGCAGCAGCAGTGCCCCACATAGCAGGGTGATGAAACTCAATACGGAACTGAAGGCCTGTGTGGAGCAACCCAGAACAGCCTAGCAGGTGGCGGCCTTCAGTGCCGTGCCCCAAGCCCTTGACATTTCTCCAGCAGGGTTATCCTCAAACAGCAGGTAAGAAATCTTGTTTATCTTCCTGGAGGATAAGCAGATTAGGAAAATGCTTAGGGTGATGTCCCCCTCCCAGCCTTCAAGTTAATAATTGAAAGGCAACAGTAAGAGAGGAAAGTGGGGTACAACAGAAACTTTCATTAAACCCAGCAGCTTAAAGTGCGTGAGGAATAGTCTCACTGTCAGAAATCAAAAAGCTTAAATTTTATCTTTTACAAAGTGCTCTTGTGTTTAATTTTAAGATGGGTTTCTGGTTGTATTAGACTCTTTGCGCTTCGATTTCTCATTGAGATGTTTGACTAAACATCCTGGTGTGTGGGAGTTGAAATATGTGCATAATGAAAATCTTTTCTTTGAAGTAGGATTTCCTTTTCCATTCCACAGAAAATTTCTAGGTATAACTTACGTCTTTGTTTTACAAGTATCTATCTGTCCTTCATATCTTTGTTTATTTTTAATATAGAAAACATTACAAAATGTATGTTCACTACAGAAAGATTAACTATATAGACAATTTATATAAGCCAGAAAGAGGACAAAAGATAGACTTTTTACCAGCTGGTGAGAATTACTAATATGTTTTCAGTTAATTGTCTTAAAGAGTATTAATATATGCACCTATATACATATAAAACAATCAGTGTATTACAATGTGCTCCTTTATATAACTTTTTTAAAAGATTTATTTGAAAGCCAGAGTTACAGGCAGAGAGAGATTGATCTTCCATCCTCTGGTTTACTCCCCAGATAGCCACAAGTGCTAGAGCTGGGCCAAGTGGAAACCAGGAACCGGGACCTTCATCCGGGTCTCCTGTGTGGGTGGCAGGGGTCCTAGTACTTGGGGCATCCAAATAACTTGGGGCATCCCAGTACATTCCTGGCTTTCCCAGGAACATTAGCAGGATCTGAAGTAGAGCAGTTGAGAGTCAAACCAGTGTTCCCCATGGGATGCTGGCGTTGTAGAGGGAGGGTTAGCCTGCTGTGCCACAACACTGGCCCCTTGATTCACCTTTTTCGCGTAGAGAAATATGACTCCAGTATCAATTTTAATATAGGAAATATAAGGAAAAGAGCTGTAGATTGGTGGCTTCTCAACAGGGCGCTTAATGTAAGAAAAAGGGCTACAGAACACAGAGGAGACAGGATATGATTTATTCACCAAATTTATTCACAGAAAATAAACTCGGCAGAGGTTGACCCACAGCCAGCATGCACACGGACTGCCCACGAGGCGCAGGGCCCAGATCCCAGATGCTGGGCTGTTTTATGTCTTAGGTGGGGTGGGGTGGGGGTGGGGGCAGTAAGGGGAGGTGAATTCCTTCATAGAGGTTCTTCAAGTTTGGCCCCTGAGTTCCTAACCTGGGGAAGAATGCAGGAGGTGGGATGGAGAACAATAGGATGTGAGACTGAACTTGTCTCCTGAAAGAAGACAGGGGTAGCAAGAACCTGAAATGGCTGAGGCTTGTGTCCCTGTTCCGTCATGAAGCTCATCTCACTCTTTGATATGCTGTCATTTGCTAAGTTTCTTACTGTTCGTATCTGTTTTGTTTCTCGTCATTAAACAATACTGAGGCACTCTGTGGCTAAATCTGGCCACAATCCAGGCTGCTTTTTGCATCTTCTGTAAGTTTTTACCAATTCTTTAGTACTGTTAATTTTTAATTTGTTTCTGAAAGATTTGTAAAGTTTAAGATTTAGCACACGAGAGAGAGAACACATTCATTTGGGAAATTAGAAAATCTTACTGAGAGGAGGCAGCATTTGTGTGTTGTACTTGGACACACAGACAAAACAGCTACTCCTGGGTGGACGTGGAGGGTGTAGGCGAGGGTTGTTAGGTCAGGTAGGCGACTATCACATGTGTTTAGGAGACAGTGACCCTTCCGGGTTCTCCAGGGGGCAATATCCTGATGCCCTTGGGAGTCAGGGTCTTTTGTATTAGGGTTTTGAGCTCATGGGAAGGAGGGAAGTTTTTCTTTTTTTTTTTTTTCCATTCCCTTTTTTTTAACATTAAGGATAACATGTGACTGGGCTATGTTTGAAAAAGGAAAGTGTGTGCATCGGATGGCCCAGCGAGGAGGCAAGTTGGCGTGGAATTAGACTTAAACAGAATCTGAACTGAACCTCAGCAGCAGGTATCTTCCTTGCAGGGAGGCTGTGGGACCGATGAAAAGGTCTTGAATGACCACGTGAACAGGAGAAATACCGTGGAAGGAAGGTGATTATCCCGAGGAAGGTTCTAGAGGAGGAAGTGGTGGGCAGGGGGCAGGTGTGGGTGGGGGATGGGGTTGGGAGGGAGGGTTGGGGGTTGGGATTGTGGGCAGGGCACCCATATCCATAAAAAAAGAGAGGGAATGAAGCCCTCCAGGGTGTGTGTTCATTAGCATAAGATGATTGGCAAACCTTGTGAGCCTGGTTTCTGCAGAGCCCTTGGGTGTAGGAGATGGAGGAGTTCAGAAAGCAACGGTTTTGCACAATAAGGTAAGGGTGTTTGGAAAAATGTTCTTGGTAGTGTATTCTTTTTTTTTTTTTTAATTCAGGGGCTTCAGAAATTCATAACAAAGTGGAATTAATTCGGTAAGATGTTTTTACTTTGGACTTCTTGAAACCTACTTGTAAGGTTTTTTTTGATAAAGGATAAAAATAGTGAGGAAAATTGTGATGCAGGGCTTCTTTAGTAGATTTTGTTTTCAGGTCACTCTGTGCTGTGCCTGGACCCTTCCAGGGACTAGGATCTATAGGCGAGCTCTATAGGCGTAGCCTGGAATGGGGAGGATGTTGTTCTGGTCATCCCAGGTATTTCAGTATGAACTCCCCTAGGCCCAGGGAGGAAGCTCTGGTGGCATTGAGGGAGTGTGAGTGCCTGGGTGCAGTTTGGAGCCTTTAGTTAGGTAAGGTGCAGGGGCCAGGAGGCCGGAAGTGTGGGATCTGGGGTAGAGGAGCAGGTGTGGGACACTCTGGAGAGGGCATCAGCAGGAGGGTACGGCCCAGCCCCAGGAGTGGCCGGATGAAGGGTGTGGTGGAATGAGAAGTCCATGCCAACATGGCCATTGGTAAGCAAGCGTCAGTTACTCAGGAATGGCTTCAAAACCCACCTGACAAAGGAGCCTGCCTGGCAACAGGCTTTGATTGGTTAGGGCCTAAACTGTCCCTTGACCGGATTGGCTGCCTCAGCTATATAATCTGCTATACCAACTGAAATAAACGAGTCTGCGGGCTGCTCCCCTCTGGTCTGCTTTCACCCAACTCCCCAGGGTCTGTGTAGTGACTCCACACCTCTTGCCCCCACCACGCTCCTCCTCTCAAAACAAATCCACAGCAACAGAAGAGTACACTGTAGGAGCCAAATGTAGTCCAGAGTTCAGGGCCCTGTTCAGAGCACATTGCAGGAAGAGGCCAATACCTATTACCAACCCAAGCTTCTCTGTCTCACTAGTAACAGGGCCCTGTTACTAGAGAGCCAAAGTTTAACTCAGACACAGTTTGATGGGGACTCCAGCACATGAAAGTTACCACATGGGAGTTCACTGCCTACCTCTCCAAAGGAGCTAATGATTTTTTTTTTAATTGGATTGCGCAGGTGAGGTCATACCCCTATGGGTCCCTGGCAGGTCCTTGGTGTTCTGCGCAGGCGCTGTTGCTCTGCTTACGCAAGGTGTGACCACGTTGCTGCTCTGTGCCTCCCTCCAGGAGGGTGGTACTGTGCTGTATGTTGGCAGAGTCCCTAAGAGCGCCTTAGGGGGTTGTTTACAGCTAGGAATTGAGGAACTTCTTGCTGCTGATGGGCTGGGGGTTCAGGGGCATCCTGCTTCCATGGTTGGTCAAGAGGGGCTTGACTATATGGGTCGAGTCCGACTTCTATCTTGTCTCTCATGTGGAAGGAAAATTAAAAAGGTTGAGGTATCGTCTTCCTTTATGTCAGATTAATAAACACAGCCAGTGATTTTATGAAAGAGTTACAAATATGGGTTTCCTGGTGATTGATTTTCAGAGCTAAGGGTTTAATTTCAGGATGTGTGCCTTGTTGTAGCCCCAGATGTGTTTCTGGAGAGCTGTGGTTAATTAAGATTTTGGCAAATTGACTCATTTTAAACATAGCCAAAGGTCTTCTTAAAGGGGCATCCTTGTATAAAGTGCATCAGTTTTTTTTTGGGGGGGGAGGAACAAATACATTGTGTAAATCTTTAGTGAAAAAGAATAGGGGTGTGAATAGGCTGAGAGACGTTTTATACTCACATGCAGTTAGGATTCAGTAGTGAGTTAGGTCTTGTTTTATTGTGTATGTCTGAGAGTCAGAGATGGACACAGAGAGCTATTATTGGTGGTTCACTCCTCAGATGTCCACAATAGTTAGGACTGGGCTAAAGGTGCAAACCTCAAACGGTCCAGGTCTCACCTGTGGATGGCAGAACCTACTACTGAAGCCATTACCACTGCTTCTTGGGGTCTGTATTAGCGGGAAGCTGGAGTCAGGAGTTGGACTGCTCTGACGTGGACCCAGGGATCCCACCTGGCATTTTAATCACTAGACTAAAAACTCGCTGCTGAGTCAGTTCTTTTCAGAATAAAGCAGCTTTCTCTCACTGGGCTGTAAATATTTTAGTAGGAAAGTCGACTCTCTTCCATTGCTTATTTTTAGAAAGCCTTTCAATGTAAACCAGCTCGGGTTTCATTTTAATTGGAAATTGCAATTTGAGAATTCTGTGGGGATGGTTTCCAAAGAATGGTGCAGGTGTCTGCATTTTTGAAGACTAGGGCTGGTTTTTCTGCATTTTTTTTTTTTTAGTAACTGCTCAGAAAAAAATGGTGTCTTTGTGGAGAGAGGCAGTATTCTCTCCTTGGTCACTGATGCCCTGGGAGCTGGTGCAACAGGCCTCCTGCGTGTGCTTGTGATGTTGGGGATTGTGTCTCTGCGGCTGGCAGGGTCGTGCTTTGCAGTCATTGACCCTAAGGGATGATTGTGATGTTTCCCTGTTTCAGCGTTGACTTCTAGGTCTGCTTGATAGAGAATTTATCCAGGGAACAGGAACTTTTTCCAGCTGCTCATCATCTTCTGAGAACCAGAGATTTCCAGGAGAGTTCTTCTGTCTGCATAGAGTTTGGGGTGACAGATGTTCATGTTTGATGCAGAGTAAAACACAAAGTCTGCCTAACTGTTCTTCGGCGTGCATCATAAATGTATCCTCCCTGTTTTCAGCTCCAGTGAGTTATATTAATAACCTGTTATTGTGAAAATGTCAAGAGTGTTTTCTGTCTTTTGGAATGATTATTTGCTGAAAGGAGAGCTTTGCTTTAAACTTCTTGGAAAGAAGAAAAAGGAAGAGTATCTTTTGCAGAAATGTTTAGTTTTCAAGCATTTGATGAGATTACTCAAAATAGCTATCGTGATGACACAGAGAAAATAGATAGTACATGGGGCATGAAGTCGCCTCCTCCCTCTATTGGGTTGAAAGGGAACATAGAAAACTTCTTTGTCTTTATTTTACAGCCACACTGTCACTTGGTTTCCATTTTATCTAAGTAGGTTTGTCACTTAAGAATAAATGCTTCCATTGTGTTTGTAAGGAAATAAAACGCCGCCATTTTCTATCCACCCGTGTCTGAGAGTATGTTCTTGACCACAGCATAACATAATGCTGGATCAGAGATCTTAGAATTCATTAATTGATTATTGACCTGGGCATGAATGCTTTAAAGAATTTCTGTGAACAGTTGGATTTCTCTGTTTAGGGTGCTGGCTAACTTTTGCAAGTCCCTACTTAGTGATGTTTTCTGGTTTTGTAAGATCAGATGTACGGTGCTGTTAACTTATCCAGGGTTCTAGGCTTCAGTCATTCAAACAATCTTGGGGTCTGTCTTGTAGATCAATGAACACTGTATGTAGGTTTTTTTTTTTTTTTTTTTTTTTTTTTTTTTTTTTTTTTTTTTTTTTGACAGAGTGGATAGTGAGAGAGAGAGACAGAGAGGAATTTCTTCCTTTTTGCTGTTGGTTCACCCTCCAATGGCTGCTGCGGACAGTGCATCTCGCTGATCTGAAGCCAGGAGCCAGGTGCTTCTCCTGGTTTCCCTTGCGGGTGCAGGGCCCAAGCACTTGGGCCATCCTCCACTGCCTTCCCAGGCCATAGCAGAGAGCTGGCCTGGAAGAGGGGCAACCGGGATAGAGTCCGGCGCCCCAACTGGGACTAGAACCTGGTGTGCTGGCGCCGCATGGCAGAGGATTAGCCTGTTAAGCCACGGCACCGGCCATATATGTAGGTTTTAAAAAATGGGAGTCTCACTGGGAGTCTCACTGGCACCACTGGTCCAGTGCTGTGGTGTTGTAGGCTAAAACTCTGCCCGCCATGCTGGCATGCCATATGGGTGTCAAGTAGTGCACCAGCTGCTCCTCTTCCAATCCAGCTCTCTGCTAGCATCTGGGAAAGCAGAAGATGGCCCAAGTGCTTGGACCCCCACACCTGTGTGGGGAACCCAGAGGAAGCTCCTGGCTCCTGGCTTTAGATCAGCCCAGCTCTGGCCATTGCAGCCATGTGGGGAGTGAACCAGCAGATAGATGGAAGACCTCTCTCTCTGTCTCTCCCTCTCTCTGTGACTCTGCCTCTCAAATAAATAAAATCTTTTTTTTTTTTTAAAATCACACCACATCAGGGCACCAGGATGTGGGTTACTGAATTTACTTTCCTGTAGATACGAGGCTTACCAACCTTTCCTGGGTGTTGGTACCAGATTCCTTCTCCCAAATAGCATTTGTTGATACCGAAGAATCTAGAATTGATTTCTATTTATTATGATGGTCAAGTACATCTGTTCTTGTAGCTTTCAGAACTTCTGTGACATCATTTCACTTGGTAATACACCACTGTCTTCACATGTTTAATGATGAGCTCTTCTGACCAGACGGGAGTCTCACTAGTACACTGGCCTCTGTTCAACTCCCTGCTTGTTTTCCTTTTTTGTTTTCTTCATATTGCTGAGTGGCTTCTTTTAAGATTTTATTTTATTTATTTGGAATGCAGAGTTGTATAGAGGGAAGGAGAGACAGAGAGAGCTTCTATCTGCTGATTCAGGGATGGTCCAGGCTGAAGCCAGGGGCTCAGAACTACTTCCTGGTCTCCGATGTGGGTGACAGGGACCCAAGCACTTGGGCCACCTTCTGCTGCTTACCCAGGTACATCAGCAGGGAGCTGGATCCAAAGTGGGACATCCAGGTCTTGAATAGGAGCTCCAGTATGGGATTCTGGTACACTAAGTGATGACTTAACCTACTGTGCCATAGTGCCAGCTGTTATAAATAGCTGTTGGTTTATGTGTTTATAGCTATTTTAAATAGCTGTTGGATTATATCAGATAAGTGTTAATTTTTAATTATGAGAACAATTGTCTTTTCATACAAGGGTATGAGCTTAAGAAACAATGAAAGACAAGTAGGATATTTTTAAGAATGGTGGCTCTGGGGAAAGGGGTTAGGACTGGAGATATGTGGTCCTGAACGTCAGGACTGATGAAATGGTTCCAAGTCCAACTTCACCTGGGGGCTGTGACTGAAGACTAAGAAGACACCCAGGATACTGATGTTGGTCTTACGTCATTCGCCTTCCAAAATTGCAATGGTTTGGATATGGTTTGTCTCTCAAAGGTCTTGCATTAGGGGTGTGGTCCCCAGAGCAGTGGTACTGGGAGCTGGGAGAACCTTTAAGATGTGGGGTGTGGTGGGAGATCCTTAGGTCGTTGAGGGAATGGCCTTGGAGGAGCATGGAGGGAGTTCTGTGTCTCTGGCTTCCTCTTCGGCAGTGTTTGCTCCTGCCATCGCTGTGCACAGGGAGGTGATACAGTGAATTGGAGTTGAGCTCTCACCAGTGCCTGTGAAGTGTGGTTGGGACTTTCACCTCCAAAACAATGGTGGGAGGTAAAGAGGTGAGAGGAGAGGTAGAGAACGAGGTGCACCTGTTTTGCATGCGCCTCTGAGAATGACTTTGGGAGATCTGGAGGCCATACAGACCTTGTCTTGGTTAGCATGAGAACAAACTAGCTGACTGGAGAGGACACTCAGTTTGCCCTCCCTGTACTCGAGCCATTCCTGCCACTGAGCGCTCTGTGACTTGGGAACGGTCACTGGAAGTCTGTCTTTTGTTGTTTTTAAATTACACTTTAAAATTTATTAATGTGGAAACATTTCATAGGATTCCAAGAATACAACCATCCTTCTCACTCTCTTCTCCTTTTTTTCCTTTTAATTTTTTTGCACTAATATTCTACCCATTTCTTTTATAATCAGAGTCAGTGCTTCTCTAAACAAAGAGCTCTGTAACTAAGAAGTAGAAAGAACACTGTTCTGCAGGAATATTGACAAGGCTTGTAAATAACAGTCCAATCACACGATGTCAATTTCACTAATATACATTGTTTTTTGATATTTTGTGTATTAGCACAAATCAGAGAAAGCCTGTAGTATTTGTCTTTTTGGGTCTGACCTATTTCATTAAGCACAATGTTCTCTAGTTGCATCGATTTTGTTGCAAAAGACAGGATTTCATTTTTTATGGCTGAATAGTATCATACACACACACACACACACACTGTTTTCCTTTTCCATTCATCTGTTTATGCACATCTAGGTGTATTCCATATGTTTGTATTATGGACTGAGGTGAAGAAACATTGGGTAAATTCCCAGGAGTGGGATAGCTGGGTCATACGGTGTATCTCTTTTCAGCTTTTTTTTAAAAAATTTTTATTTCATAAATGTGAATTTACAAAGTGCAACTTTTGTATTGTTGTGGCTTCCCCCCCCAACCTCCCTCCCTCCCGTGGCCCTCCCCTCTCCCTCTCCCATCCCTCCCTTTATCGAGTTTCATTTTCAATTACCTTCATATACTGAAGATCAACTTAGTATATACTAAGCAAGGATTTCAACAGGCTGCATTCACACAACCGCACAAGGTATTGGGTATTGTTCCACTAGTAGTGTTTTTAAGTTTCATAGTAAAACACATTAAGGACAGAGATCCTACGTGGGGAGCATGTACCCAGTGACTCCCGTTGTTGATTTAACAATTGGCACTCTTATTTGTGACGTCAGCAATCACCCGAGACTCTTGCTATGAGCTGTCTAGGCTATGGAAGCCCCTTGAGTTCACCGACTCTGAACTTGTTTAGTCAAGGCCGTGTCACAGTGGAGGTTCCTTCCTCCCTTCAGAGAAAGGCGCCTCTCTCCTTGATGGCCTGTTCCTTCTACTGGGGTCTTGTTCACCAGGGTCTTTCATTTAGATTGTTTTTTGCCATCATGTCATGGCTTTCCATGCCTGTGAGACTCTCATGGACCTTTTAGCCAGATCCGAATGTCCCAAGGGTTGATTCTGAGGCAGGATCATGGGCATTTGCCATTCTATGAGTCTGCTGTGTGTCCTGCTTCCCCTGCAGGATCATTCTCTCCCTTTTAATTCTATCCTTCATTATTTGCTTACACTGGTCTCTTTTCAGCTTTATTAGGTATCTCCATCCTGTTTTTCACAATGGCTACACTAGGTTACATTCTCGCCAACAGTGGGTTAGGGTACCTTTTCCCCCACATCCTTGCAAGCATTTATTGTGTGTTGATTTCTATATGAGAGCTCTTCTAACTGGGGTGAGGTGAAACCTCATTGTAGTTTTGATTTTCATTTCCCTGATGGCTAGTGATCCTGAGCATTTTTTCATGTGTCTATTGGCCATTTGGATTTCCTCTTTTGAAAAATACCCATTCAAGTCCTTTGCCCATTTCTTAACCGTTTGTTATTTTTGAATTTCTTGAGTTCTTTATAGATTCTAGATATTAATCTTTTATTAGTTTCATAGTTTGCAAATATTTTATCCCATTCTGTTGGTCACATCTTAACTTTGCTTAGTATTTCTTTTGCAGTACAGAAGCTTCTCAGCTTGATTTAATTCCATTTGTCTATTTTGACTTTGACTTTGCCTGTGCTTCTGGGTTCTTTTCCAAGAACTGTTCGCTTTTGGCAATGTCTTGCAGTTTCCCCCACATTTTCCTCTAGTAATCTGATGGTTTCAGGTCTTAGGTTTAGAAGCTTGATCCACTGTGAGTTGATTTTTGCTACTTCACTCCCCAATTGGCTGCAATGGCCGGACCTGCACGGATCCAAAGCCAGGAGCTTTCTCTGGGTCTCCCATGTGGGTGCAGGAGCCCAAGGACTTAAGCTATCTTCTATTGCTTTCCCAGGCCATAGTAGAGGGCTGGATCAGAAGTGGAGCCACCAGGACATGAACTGGCACCCACTTGGGATGTCAACATTGCAGGCAGTGGCAGCTTTACCAGCTATGCCACAGTGCCAGCCCCAACTTCCTACTTTCTAATTCATACACCTTTGGTTTATTTTTCTTATCTAATGGCTCTGGCTAATAGTTCATAATTATACTGAATAGTAATGATGTCAGTGGAAATACTTGTCTGATTCCAGATCTTAGTGAAGTTGCCTCCAGCTTCTCCCCATTCAGTGTGATGCTTACTGTGGGTTTGTCATACATTGCCTGATTGTGTTGAGGTGAGCCCAATTTACGTAAGGATTTTGTCATAGAAGGATGTTATATTTTATCAAATGCTTTGTCTGCATCTATTGAGGTAATCATATGATTTTTATTCTTCAATTTGTTTATGTGATGTATCACCTTTATTGATTTGCCTATGTTGAACCATCCTTGCATCCCTGGGATAAAATTGATTTGGTCCTAGTGGATGATCTTTTTGATGTATTGTTGGATTCAATTAGCTAGTATTTTATTGAGGATTTTTACATCTATGTTTATCAGCGATACTGGTCTAAAGTTCATGAACATGTTTCAGTCTCCATGAGTTTCTATATTTTTTAGAGTTTCTTATGTTGTTAATTTACAGTGTTGTTCTGTTATGATCAGAAAAGATAAATAATATGATTTCAATTTTTAAAAAAGATTTATTTATTTGAAAGGCAGAGTTACAAAGAGAGAGAAGGAAAGACAGAAAAGGAGCTATCTGTAATGTGCTGTTAACTCTCCAAATGGCTGCCACAGCTAGGACTGGGCCAGGCTGAAGCCAGAAGCCAGGTGCTTCTTTCACATCTCCCACGTGGGTGCAGGGACCCAAGCACTTGGGCCATCCTCTGCTGCTTTCCAAGAGACATTATTAGGGAGCTGGATCAGAAGTAGAATAGCTAGGACTCCAACCGGTGGCCATATGGGATGGTGGTGCTACAGGGCACAACTTTAACATGCTGAGCCACATCGCTGACCCGTGATTTCAACTTTTTTGAATTTGTTGAATCTTGTTTTATGACTTAGCATATGGTCTGTTCTTGAAAATGTTCCGTGTATGGATGAAAAGAATGTGTATTTGGTTGTTGCGTGATGAAATGCTCTGTAGGTAACAACTAGATTGATTTTATTTATATTGTAGACTAGCTCTGTTGTTTCTTTGTTGATATTTTTTGTCTAGTTGATCTTTCCATTTATTAAAATGGGAGTGTTGTATCACATAATTGCTTGATTTTCAAATGTTGAACCATCCCTGCATACCAGGAATAAATCCCAGTTGGTCTTGGTGGATGATCTTTCTGATGTGTTGTTGGATTCTATTGGCCAGGATTTTATTGAGAATTTTTGTGTATATGTTTATCAGGGAAATTGGGCTGTAATTCTCTTTCTCTGGTGCATCTTTTTCAGGTTTAAGAATTAAGATGATGTTGGCTTCACAGAAAGAATTTGGGAGGGTTCTCTCTCTCTCAGTTGTTTTGAATAGTTTGAGAAGAATTGGAGTTAGTTCTTCTTTAAATGCCTGGTAGAATTCAGCAGTGAATCCGTCTGGTCCTGGGTTTTTCTTTGTTGGGGGGCCTTTATTACTGATTGAATTTCTGACATGGTTATGGGTCTGAACAAGGGGCTCTTCGCATGTTGAGGTTCATGTTCACCCTAATTCTAGTCTAACGTGGAAAACATTCTGGTTCCTGACAGAGGCACTGTGAGTTCTGGCTTTCTGTCCTGACTCTGGTGTCACACTTGCTTCACTACTAGTGAATGGACTAAATGTGGGGAAGAGTGGCTTCCCTAAGCAATGTGAGCACTACTATACTACTATACTATACTATACTATACTATACTATACTATACTATACTATACTATACTATCCAGGAGCAAACAATGACCACTGCGCTCCTTGCCAGAGTCATGGGTGGTCAGCAGCCTCACCTGTCTTCTGTATTACCTGGCAGAGACTTGTGTAGCCGTAGAATCAACAGATCCAGAAAGCCAGTTAAATTGAGCTCCTCTACTTACTTCTCCCCCACAAGATGGCTGGGAACAGACCCTGTGGGGCAGGCAAAAAGCCCACAACAAAGATTGCAATAATCACACATGTTCCAGTGGAGCAACTGCCCTGTGCCAGGTGCTGTAGTTGCTAATTTAGTCTTCAAGTCATAATACGTTTTAAAGCCTGTTACAATTCTTCTTTTAGAGATAAGAATACTAAAGATAAAAGATCTAAGACAATACATTGGGGGAATGCTGTATCTTTCTACAGAGCACTGTTACTCTCTAATCTCTATTTATTTACATGTCTGGTCCTTCACAGAGAGTTTAAGCTCTCAAAGGGCAGAATCATGTCTATCTTATTCACCACCAAGCTTCCAGTACATAGAAAAAACAGGTGCATAATAAACATTCTCTAAGGACTTGACCAAAAACCTCTTTAGAAAACATGTGATGCCCGGATGCCTTAGGCATTTGTAATTATTCCACTTCTACCACTAACCTGCAATGGTTTGTGACCTCACAGTGAAGGCTCCTTGCTCAAGCCTGCATATTCACTAGCACTGCAAATCTGCATCTGAGATGTGTGTTCCTGTGTGTTGTCTGGACTCACTCAGAAACTTCTGTCCACCTATCGCATGTTCACTTACCTGAGTGAGCCCCAGTACAGGTGGCCCATAGTTCATCAGTCTCTTACCATTGAAACTAGATGCCAGTTCCTTAAAAACATCCCTGGGCTGTTAAAGTTGGACTGTGACTTCAAAAAGCCCAAGTAAATGTTCTTGGAGCTGCTCACAGATAAACTGAAGAGATCCAAGCTTTGGGAGATTCCTCGTATGGCATGCAATTACTACCAGATAGTTAAAGAGCTGACATGAAGATGAGAGATTAGATAATTGTATGACTTTAACATATAGAACTAAAATGAGATATGGCATTTATCAGGAAGTAGATTTTAGTTCAATATATGAAAGAACTTTCAAATAATTAAAACTTCGCAAATGGAGCCAGCTGCTAGGAGAATGGGTTGAGAATGTTATGGAGCGGATTCAAACATCTGGTAAGGAATTGAGCTTAATGACCACGTATTTATAATCTGTAGGTTTATGGCTCTCCTCTGCACTGAGCCATTCCAGGATTGTAGAGACTGAGGAAGGGCTGGAAATGTGTTAACTATGAATGAATGTGATTTTAACTTTGCCTTTGAAATTGGGACGCTAGGATCAAGAGGAAATGTGTGTGCAAGAAAGTGTGCAAAAGCATGAATGAGAGGGGAAAGGAGAGGAGGAGAGAGAAGCAAGCAGCGAGTATGGAAGAAAAAGGAGGCCCAGAGCACGCAGGTTCAACGTCTGTTCTTTGTTCACACAGGGTGTGTACTCTCTAGCCTCTGTGGCACCGTTATCACAGTTGCTGCAGGAAGATACAATTTCTCCTAAATATGAGAAGCAAAGCCTGAACTCCAGGTCATTATTTTTGCAATCAGCAGCCCGTGGAAGAGGGATGTGATTTGTAGCGTGAGTGGTAGGCAGCCCTTGTCAGCCGGGCAGGGCGGATTCTAGCTTGTGTTGTGTCTTGTCGTGTTTCATACTTAGCTCCAGAGTACTTTATAATCATTACCCGGTCTTTACAGCATCCCTGACAGGCAAGCTGTACCGTTGTCAATTTAAAGATGAAACAGTGGGAGTGACTGAAGATGCTTCAAGTCTACAAACAACAGAAGCTTAAATGCTCTGGCTGACAGTTTCATGCCTCAGTACCCTAAGTATGTTTATATAAATAAATAAATATCTCTATCTATCTATCTATCTATCTATCTATATAGAGAGAGAGAGAAAGAGAGAGAGGCAGAGAGGGAGAAAGGGAGAGAGGGAGAAAGGGAGAGAGAGAGAAAGCAAAAGCTAGAGAGGTCTTCCACCTGCTGGTTCACTCACCAAGCACCCAGAACAGCGGGAACTGGGTCACTGTCAAAGTTGGGAGCCCAGAACCGATTCCAGGACTCCTATGGGTGTGGCAAGGACTCCATTACTTCTGCTATCACCTGCTGCATTCCAAGCGTGTGCATTTGTGGGGAGCTGGATTGGGAGCAGAGCTAGAACTTTGAATCGAGGTTTTCCAGTGTAGTGTAGGAGTATCCCCAGTGGCATCCTAACAGCTGTACCAAATCCCCACTCCTAAGATTTCCAGCTGACATTGACCTTTCTGCCCACGTGGGCATGTCTGGTGTTGCACTGGCTGCTGGCGCTGCCGAGAGAGCTCTCATGGTCACGAGGACCTGATGGGGGTTGCTCGTTCAGAATGTGAGTCCTGTAGTCTCTCTGACTCTTAGAATTCTAGTCTCAGGTCTGCGTCTATGTGTGGGTGTATGTTTGCTTGTGGCTGTGTACATTATTGTGTGAGGGTACTTCAAAAAGTTTGTGGAAGATGGAACTAAATGCTTGTTTTGATGGACAAAAAACTCGAAATCAGTGCACACGAAGGGGTCTTGAAAAAGTTCATGTAGCATGAAAAAAATGTGGGTTTCAACTTACTTTTGTACATAATAAAATTATCATTCATTCTCACTTTCTATGAACTTTTTTTTTTAATTGAGAGACAGAGAGCTCCCTTCCGCTGGTTCGTTTCTCTGATGCCTACAATAACCCTATAAGGTGAAGCTGGGAGCCGGAAGTTCCATGCCGACCTCTCATGTAAGTGGCAGGGACTCAGCTACTTGAACCACACCGCTGTCTCCCAGGGTCCACATGAGCAGTAGGCTGGAGCTGGTAGCTGGGAGTACACCCTTGTGGGTATCCTAGTGGGAATCCTGAGCGCTGGGCTGAATGCCTGCCCCTCAGTGAACTTTTCAAAGCATCGTTGTCGTTATCCTTGCGGTACTTTCGCTTCTGCTTCTTTGCTTACTAATTCCAAAGGAAGACTTTATCATTGTATCACCTGCTAGCAACCCTCGGAATATGAATGAGAGAAAGTTATTTTTCTTGGGAAAAATATTGCTGTGCATCCTGACATTTTTGGCAAGTCGTCTTCTACTCACAATGGGGAGTTTTGATAAAATGAATTATCTTTCATGCAGGGTTGTTTTCCTTTGTACGTCTCTGCCCACCATTCTCTCCTTTTTCTGTTAAATTACTATTTTCTCTGTACTACTTTACAAGTTGTAATTGCTTTGTTATCAGAGAGAGAAAGGTGGGCTCATTTTTATCCTTTTATCGCCCAGAGTCTTGGTGAATGAATTGTAGCACTCCTCATTACCATAGCTTTGTTCTGCTCAGTTTTTTTTTTAATGATAATTGCCCTTGTCATTCCTTGTAATATAAGCTATAGAAATCTTCTTTTAAAGAGGAGCGAGATTAACAAGTCAGAATATATTTTCAAAATGAATTGATAAGGAAATTTCATGTTCCTTCCCCAAGCATTAATTAAATGACAAGGAGCTCAGGAAGTGGAATAAACAAAGGCTGGACAAATGACACTGGCTTAGCACGTTCTGGAAAGAAAGCTATGAGCTTGGGTTTAATTGACAGCTCCATCTTTGTGGGCATCCTTTCAAACGTTTTAATTCTTTTTTATGTGGGTGCTTGCCCCCCGCCCCTCACCTTCTGCTTTTGTTCTTCTTGATGAGAGAACACGTATTTGTATGTTTATACTCAGAGTTGCTGCGTTGAACCTAAGGGGCAGAACATGTGCAAGGCAAAGACTCCACACCCCCCTCTGCTGTCCGGAAGGGGGATTGCCTATAAAGCCAGTCTCAAGGAGCAGGGTGAAACCCGCAGGAGTCCTTATGAAGTGGAAAACGGTTGTGCAGCTGCATGGTGGAGCTCCTCTGTGGATTAGATAAGGAGATCACAGAGCAGGGAGGGGGTCTTGTCCAACATGATCATAGGGTGAGTTTCTTAGTGAACTGTACGTTTGAGCCCTTCTGCTCCCTCTCTGGTTTATGTTTTCTTTCTTCCTAAGCTTGGCACTGTTGCCAGACTCTGAGCTAGTCTAGTGCAAGTTTTAACTCTGGAGACGAGATCGGGGCCCTCATTATCTATTCCTTTGCCATATTTTTTTTTAATAGCTATCTTCTTTTTAAAAAGATTTATTTATTTATTTAATCAAAAGGCAGAGTTACAAGGAATATGAGAGAGAGAGAGATCAATCGATTGATCAGTCTCCTATCTGTTGACTCCCCGTATGGCCTCAATGGCTAGAGCAGGGCCAGGCTGAAGCCAAGAACCTGGAACTCCTCCTGGGTCTCCCACATGCGTAGTAGGGGCCCAAGCACTTGGTTCAACTTTGGCTGCTTTCCTAGGTGCATTAACTGAAGTAGAGTGGAGCAGCTTGGATTTTTTTTTTTTTTAATTTTATTTAATGGCAGCTTGGATATAACTGGTGCTCATATTGGATGCAGGCATCTTGAGTGGTGGCTTAACCCACTGTGCCACAAGGCTGGCCCATCCTTTGCCATTTTGACCAAGGTCAAAATAATTCATCCTTCCAGATTGACCCAATTAAAGTCATTGTTTTCAAAGAACAGCTGGTATTTTCTCAAAACAATCCAAGAAAGCATCCTAAAATGACAAAAGTATAGAGCTGAGTCCATTTGCAATTTTCTGTTCTGCCCTCTGTGTTGTCTATTGAAGGTGGGTTTGGCATCCTGCTTGCAGCTTGAAGTGTTCTCAGTCAAGTGCACAGTCTGATGTGAGCTCTAGCAGGAGTGTTTCCGCTCCTGGAGAGTTTGATTTTGTGCAGAGACAGCTTCCTTTCTGTGTCTCCGTGCCCTCATTCTCTGTTTTCCATTCTTTGCTGTTATTACTTAACAAGTTGGTTTTACTTGTAATTACATTTTAGTTTCTTTTTAAAAGCTGTTTTATTTATTTGAAAGTTAGAGTTACGGAAAGAGAAGGAGAGACAGAGAAATAGTGACATGTTCCATCCACTGGTTTGTTCCCCAGATGGCCTCAATAGCTTGGGCTGAGCCAAGCTGAAGAAGCCAGGATCCAGGAGCTTCATCCGGGTCTCCCGTGTGTCTGGCAGGGGCCCAAGCACTTGGGCCATCTCCTGCTGCTGCAGTCGGGACAGGAACTGGTACCCATTTAGGGTGCTGGTGTCGCAGGTTGCAGCTTTACTGGCTGTGCCTACAGCACAATCCCCCCCCCCCTTTTTTTTTTTGGAAACTGCTGCGTGGAGTGCCTGTTTCAGAGTTGGACGCTTTCATATTGGTTCCTCTCTTCCACCCCAGGGATCCTCTTCCTTTCAACACTGTGTTTGTCTGCACTGCTCTGAATGGTAGTGGATCACAGTAAATAACATAATACTTACCCATTGCCAATGCCGAGCCCGGAGTCTAAGGCACACTAGCGTCTCAAGAAGAAGTATTTGTTGAATAAATAAATCACAGATAGGTTTTCTCTTCTCACGGTGACTTGGAGCCAGATGGAAGAACTTACAGTTGAGAGATGTGACCCCTGGGGCTCCTATCCTCACTCGTGACCTTTGCCCTTCTCTTGCCTCAAGCTTGTTCCCCGGATGTTTCAGGCTTGTTGAGCTTTGATGCTCAGCAATTGCAGCTGACATCTTGAGAGAGTTCATTGCAAGGGACACGTGGACAAAGTCGATGCCCAGCTTTCCCTGTGGCTCCGCCGTAATCGGTCACTTCCTTTCTGTAACCAGAGGCGGACACACACTCCAGTCTGTGCTGGCCTCGTGTTTCAGGTTCTGCACTGAGGCTCCGTTCAGCTTCGCTCACTTACAAAACAGAGATGGATGGTGCATCCCGAGTCCATTGGACGAACCAGGGCACTGGCGTAGCTCTCCATCTGCACTCCGACCCTCTCTGCTTTCGAGGCATCTGGAGGAGGGGTGCGTGTGGTGAGGGAGGGAAGGGTGATCAAAGTCACCTGTCTGTAGTTTTTTGTCTCCAAAGCCAGTTCTTCCTCCTCTTCCTCTTTCTTTCCCTCCTCCTCCTCCTGCCTTTTTTTTTTTTTTGTAACACTGCCTCTCTCCCCACCAAGGGAAGAAAAAAATGGATATGCTCTCAGTGTAATGTTTGAAGTTAGTTAGAATTTACGTGCTCTGATTCCTGAGCTAGTCTAATACTTTGGAAGGTTTATTCACTTAGACATACTGCACTCACTGATGCTGTGGTGCTCTCTCAGTCATTATGAAGACATGCTCTGATGAAGCTCCTGTGTTGGCGGGCATGCCTGAAACCGAGTAGGCATCTGTCCGTCTTGCCCTTTCACCCCTGACCGGTTCTTCCAGATGTTTCAGCCTGGCTTCTGCATCTATCACTTTTACTCAAACTGTAGTCATTCTTCAAACTGACAAACGGTACCATTTCATTCCTTGCTCTCTTTCTGGGTGTTCCTGCAGTATGCGTGCTTTTTCTGGATCTTTCTGTATTCCTGAGGTTAATGCTCAATCCTCCTGCTCCGTGCTGTGGCTTTGGATTTGTTTACACGTCGAAGACACCGGCATTTTTCAGACGATGGTATTTTTGTGTCTCAGGTTATCTCCCTTTTCAAAAAAAGTACGGTGACTTGCTATTGACTTATCTCTCCAGTTCCAAAGATGGGCGACACTTTGCTGTTGTGATTTGTCTGTCTCCCCATAGTTTGTTCTCTAGGGGATTAAGTCACATCTCTGGCTGCACACCGTTTGGACTAATGAACTAACCTAGATGGCATTAGCACGCCTAAGAATTAATGACGGTTCCTCTGAGTTCCCCAGGACTTTGTGTTTCAGAGTCCCTGTGCTTGCCCTCTGTCTCGGGATGTGACTCGTGCGGGTCATGCTCTTCCTTGTAACGAATCTGGCTGGATGAGTCCTTGGGTGTCTTCCACATGTCTTCTCTTCGCCAAATTTTCTGTGAACTAATAAGTAGGTGTAGAACAGCGCTGTCCCATAGATGGATAGTGCAAGCCACTTGCATCGTTTAACTCTTCTAGATATTGCTGAGTTCTCTTAGGGCTGGTGCTGCTAACCTACCTACCAGGGAGGGTGTCAATGTGACATTTCCTCAGAGCCTTGCTAATACACTGAACTGTCAAATGGAAGGAATTTTGTCATAGTGAGGTATTAGGAAATGTTATCTAAGTGTATTTTCATAAGATGTCTCTTGTCAAGAACCAGTTTAGGGGGCCGGCACCGTGGCTCACTTGGTTAATCCTCCACCTGCAGTGCTGGCATCCCATATGGGCGCCAGGTTCTAGTCCTGGTTGCTCCTCTTCAAGTCTAGCTCTCTGCTGTGGGCTGGGAAGGCAGTGGAGGATGGCCCAAGTGCTTGGGCTCTGCACCCGGGTGGGAGACCAGGAGGAAGCACCTGGCTCCTGGCTTCGGATCGGTGCAGCACACTGGCTGTGGCGGCCATTTGAGGGGTGAACCAACAGAAGGAAGACCTTTCTCTCTGTCTCTGTCTCTCTCTCTCACTGTCTATAACTCTACCTGTCCAAAAAAAAAAAAAAAAAAAAAAAACAACAGTTTAAGCATCTTTTAATATCATTAGGGAATATCTCCTTTTCCTCTTTAAACTTTCCTACTTTCCTGTGTTTTGCCCATTGTCTGTTGGGTTGTAGACTTTTTTTTTAAAAGATTTATTTATTTTGGCTGGCGCTGCGGCTCAATAGGCTAATCCTCCACCTGCAGCGCCGGCACACTGGGTTCTAGTCCCGGTCAGGGTGCCGGATTCTGTTCCGTTCGCTCTTCTTCCTGTCCAGCTCTCTGCTGTGGCCCGGGAGTGCAGTGGAGGATGGCCCAGGTCCTTGGGCCCTGTACCCGCATGGGAGACCAGGAGAAACACCTGGCTCCTGGCTTCGGATCAGCACGGTGCCCCGGCCGCAGTGGCCATTGTGGGGTGAACCAATGGAAAAGGAAGACCTTTCTGTCTCTCTCTCACTGTCCACTCTGCCTGTCAAAAAAAAAAAAAGATTTATTTATTTTGCTTAAAAGTCAGAAGTCAGAGTTACACAGAGAAGGAGAGGCAGAGAGAGAGAGAAAGAGAGAGGTCTTCATCCACTGGTTCACATCCCAATTGGCTGCAATAGCCAGCAGAACAGTGCTGATCTGAAGCCAGGAACTTCTTCCAGATCTCCCATGCGGGTATAGGTGCTCAAGGATGGGCCATCCTCCACTGCCTTCTCAGGCCACAGCAGAGAGCTGGATTGGAAGTGGAGCAGCCGGTCCTGAATTGGCACCCATATGGGATGCTGGGACTGTAGGCGGCGGCTTTACCCGCTATGCCACAGCGCTGGCCCCTGGCTTGTAGGTTTTTTAAATCTTACTTTTATATGTCCTTTCTATATGAGAAATACTAGGTCTTCCATTTTCTTGTTAATATAAATCACACATGTTTTCTCACAGGCCCCTTTTCATCTGGCTTTTCCTTCTCTTTTCTTGACTGAAAACACCCTAGTCCATGATTCTGCCACTACACTACTTGTCATGGCTGTTTCTTTTAATCTTTGTTTAATTTCATTTTTTCCTTTTGAAAAGAGATTTTATTTATTTATTTGAGAGGTAGATATCTATCTATATTTCAGATAAATAAAAATCAAAAAAATTTTAAAGAATATTTGCCAAACTAAAACAAAATATACACAATGTTTGTCTTTATCTGTTTTATACATTAAGTCTTACCTTTCCTATGTTCTCATCAAAATTTTCTTCAATACACATCAAATTTGATTCAAAGATTAGGAATATATTGACTACTCAATTAACACCTTATTAAGTTAAAATAACTTGGCTTAAAAACAGACTGTGACAATTTTAGATGCAGCCCTGGTGGCTATTACTTTAGGGATAGAATCTGGACATTATATAGCAGGAAGAGGAGCAATTTGTAGCCCAAGTTCAGGTGCAATCAGCAAATACAGAACTTAACCTAAAGAAGCTAGTTACTTGGATAAATTACTTCTGGATACATTTTTTCTGTCTCTTTTAAGGAGTGGGTGCAGAATTCATTTCAAAATGCACACTTATTCACAGCACTCGGTTTACAGAACATTATTTTCACTGGACTGCACAAGGCTGCTTTGTTAGTTCCTCATGTAATAGTTCAGTCTCAGAACCCGCTCTACTCTGCCTCCCAGTCAAAACCTGAATGAGTTTGGTACCTGCCCTCCGGCAGGCTTGTAGACGGATACAGCGTGTTGTGTGACTTGTGACTAGGAAGGAGGAAGAAGTGACAGTGTAACAGATTAAAGTGTACGTCTTCAGAGATCCTGAGCATTCTGTTTGCTAGCTGTGACGCTGGCATTGCCAAGAATAGTGCCAATACTCTCATGGTGGTCTCAGGAGAAAGACGGCCATGGCTTGCAGCTGGTTGATAATGAAACTCCTTTTTCTGAAGATATTTTGTTGGCTGCCTAGACCTTGGACATGAGTAAATAAAATATGGTATATAAAATAGTAATGTGGGATTTTGTGGAAACAGCTCATTAAATTGATTAGAGACCTATTAAAAGTGTGGATCCTTTGGTCCACCTGGGATTTCTGGATCAGAAGTTGTGTGGGGTGGGGGATGGGGACAGAGTATGTATTTTTAAAAGGGATAGGGAGTAACTCAGATGAAGGTGGTTCTGGGGCCACACTGAGAAAGACTTGTTCTGTCTCCTATAATGTGATCAATGTATAGGTATAGCCATCACCAATCTATTTACCTCCCTCATACATCTTAAGCATATTAACTTCTCGATACTAAATACTACATGTTAGGAATGTTTAGCACTGTGTAGGTTTATGAGTGACACACTGGTGCTTTCTAAGGGATGGTTTGCTTGAGGATGGCAGGTCACTGTGAGTGCAGTCTTTGTCCCTACACCCTGAATTCACCTGCTTCAAATGCTTCTCTGTAATGGAGACATTTTTTTGTGTCCTAATTATCAACTTTTTTAAAAAAAGATTTATTTATTTATTTGAAAGCAGAGTTACACACACAGAGAGGAGGAGAGACAGAGAGAGAGAGGGAGAGAGGGAGGGAGGGAGGGAGGGAGGTCTTCCTTCTGCTGGTTCACTTTCCAGACGGCTGCACTGGCCAGAGCTGGGCAGAACCAAAGGCAGAAGCCAGGAGATTCTTCCAGGTCTCCCACAGGGGTGCAGGGGCCCAAGGACTTAGGTCATCTTCCACTGCTTTTCCAGGCCATAGCAGATAGATTGCTGGATCGGAAATGGAGCAGCTGGGATTCGAACTGGTGCCCATATGGGATGCTGGCACTGCAGGTGGCCAACTTTTTTTGAATAAAAAATTTTACATATTTATTTATTTGAAAGTCAGAGTTACCAAGTGATAAGGGGGGAGATTTTCCATCTGCTGGTACACTGTTCAGATGATCAGCAGCCAGGCGCTTCATCCCAGTCTGCTATGTGGGTGTCAGGGGCCCAAGCACTGGGGCCATCCTCAGCTGCTGGGACATGAGGTGGTGCCCGAATGGGAGCCAGAGTCCCAGGAGGCAACTTTACATGATACGCCACAATGCCAGCCTCCTAGTTCTCACCTTGAAGTCACTAACAAAATCTGTATTTTCTCAAGTAAAGGTTGATTTATATATTTGAAACACAATTAGAGAGAGAGGGAGAAACACACAGAGAAACAGAATGATTTTCCATCCACTGTTTCATTCCCCAAATGGCCACAACAGCCAGGGCTGAGCCAGGCTGAGGCCAGGAGTCAAGAGTTCTTCTGGGTCTTCCATTTGGATGCAGGGGCCCAAGCACTTGGTCCATCCTCCACTGCTTTCCCAGGCACATTAGCAGGCAGCTTGATCAGAAGCGGAGCAGCTGGGCCTTGAACTGGCACCCACATGGGATGCTGGCATCACAGGCGGTGGTTTACCTGTTATGCCACAATGCCGGCTCGCCGATGTACATTTTCTGATGAATCTGTTCAAATGAACATTGCTGATCGATGTGCAAATCAAACAGAATGATCAGTCTCCATGGTTGTTGAAGGCCTCTTTGCTTTGAACTGCTTGTCTCATCTGCTTATCATGGGAGTCCATCACATTGAATGTTCCTGATAAAATGCCTTTGCTATTTGGGAAATACCGGTGGTTGAAATAGTTTCTCAGAGGTTTAGCCAGGTACCTAATCAGGGCTTACAGAGCGGGTTGCTTTGATCACAGTAAGGGATAAGAAATATCAGGAACATTGATAGTTTTGTAGGAAAGGCTGAGAGTATAAGAGGACTTCAAAAAAGTTTATGGAAAAGTGGAATTACGGGATAAATTTATTTCGGTACGGTAAAATTTTGAAATCCAAGTGTAGTTTTTCATAAGAGGCATTTTCTGTGATCTTTTTGAGGGCCCCCTTGTATGTTTACCTGAGTGAACTGGGCAGGGCCTGGGTGTGCCGGGAAGGGGACTGACTGGGTCCTGGGGCATAGCTCTGCGTTGCAGTACTTTCCTCTGGAAGACAAAGGCTTTGTTAATAAGGATGCTGTTACTATTTCTGAGGGTGAATGTTTGTGTTCCCCTGAATAGTGATTCCTCCAGTTTCTGGAAGGTTGAAGCTTTAAGGCTGTGAACGTCCTTAGGTGCCAAATACTATTTTAATGTTAAAATTGGGTAAGGACCCAATAATTTTGCAGGAAGGTATGTCTCATTTCTGTGTTGATTAAACAGAGTCGGCAAAGATTTGGGCAGGAGTTTGTTGAGCAAACAAACTTTGCATGTGGGTCGTAAGTGTATATATATATATATATATATATATATATATATATATCTTTTTTTTTTTGACAGGCAGAGTGGATAGAGAGAGAGACAGAGAGAAAGGTCTTCCTTTTTGCTGTTGGTTCACCCTCCAATGGCCGCTGCGGCCAGCGCATCTCGCTGATCCGAAGCCAGGAGCCAGGTGCTTCTCCTGGTCTCCCATGCGGGTGCAGGGCCCAAGCACTTGGGCCATCCTCCACTGCCTTCCCGGGCCATAGCAGAGAGCTGGCCTGGAAGAGGGGCAACTGGGATAGAATCCGGCGCATCAACCGGGACTAGAACCCGGTGCATCGGCGCCGCAAGGTGGAGGATTAGCCTGTTAAGCCACAGCGCCGGCCAATCCTAAGTATATTTTTATGCATACAATTTGAAGATACTTTTTGCCTGGGAAGAATTTGGAGTAGTTGGAGAGAAACTTGATTATTGAAAAGATCTCTTTAGTGCATTTCAAATAGTTTGTGTTGTGGGCCTTTTAGCATGTACCCAGGGATGTGGATGGTGTACAGTTGAAAACAAAGCTATATTTTTCCAAGTCTTCCTTTTAATATTGAAGAGCATTGATTGAAAACTTAGAAAAAACATACTTGAAAGGCCGAGGTGGCACGTTCTTCTGTGTGCTGGTTCAGTCCCCCATATCCTGTAGCAGCCGGGGTTGGGCCAGGTCAAAGCCAGAGCCATGAACTTAGTGCAGGTCTTCTCTTTGGTAGTAGAGACTCATACCGTCATTACATGCTGCCTCTCAAGATGCACATGGGCAGGAAACTGGGGCCAGGGGTGGGGCAGGAACTTGAACCAAGGCGCACTCACCTGGGGTGTGGGTATCCCAGGCAGCATCTTTACTGCTACCCCAAGCCCTGCCTCAGTGTTTTTTAGATTTAAGTTCTTTGTGTATGTCCTAAAATTAGCATTGCCTGTCCTGTTCAGTATTGGATATACTGTGATTTCTAAGAGTTGGGTGTATTTCTGTTTTTCCTTGCACACCTGGTTGTTGGAATTATAATCATGTACTAACTGGTGAGAGCTTCCAAGCCAACACTAAGGAAGTCTATGTGGGGTTGAAGGATTTCCTCTATTATTTTTTAGGTCACATATCAAACGCTTTTCCTTAACACTTAGGGTTTTTCATTGTCTTTGATCCTGTCGTTAATGCTATCCACAGTTTTATTTAGGACCATGTATTGTACACAAGTAGCACAGCTGTAATTAGAATTTTGATGTGGAAGCTGATTTAATTTTTGAAACTCGCTTTTTATCCATGCTGTCAATTCATTAAAAAATTCTTAATGGAGTGTTCACTTAGGCCCCAGGAGTCCCCACTTTCTTAATAAATGATTTGATAGTGATTAAGGTGACATTTTTTTCAGCTAGCCGTCCGTGTCCTTGCCAAATACATTAGTATTTATGCCGTGCCAGTTATTTGAAGCAGCGAACACCTTTTATGATCCATCTCGCAGTCAGATGTTCCTGTCATCTGCTAGGGAGAGGTTGTTACAAATACGTCCCTTGACATGGGTTTTTAAACATAACAATGGAATCTATAGTTGAGATGACTTGGGGACCTCATTATGACGGACGCATAGGCGATAGGTTATGCGAGCCGTGTAAAAGGTTCCCTAACAGGAACAGCTGACCCGATGGCTGTTTTTCTCTTCTTCGTGTGTGTGTGAAGGGAGTGGAAGATGCATGACATGGGAATGCACTGGTGCTTATTTGATCTGATCCTACTGACAAGGCTTTTAAACATCAAGACGTACAGATAGAAATAACCGATAGTATCTTAGTGTTTTTACCATGAGTGACTTAGGTTATAAAGTACATGATACCCTCTATTAAATGGAAAATTTCTTACTGTCTTTGCTCTTCCAGTGCAGGGATGGGCCAGGTAGTTCCCACAGCCTGTTTTGTAGAGTGTCCTTGGAGCATAGCCATTCATTCATGTGTTTTTCATCGTAGCTTAAGGCCACAATGGCAGGTGATCCTCAAGGCTCAATATTTACTTTCTCTCTGGTCCTTTCAGAAAGTTGGCTGTCCACTCTGGTTCAGAATTCTGTGTCCCAGTGATAAAGCCTTGTTGGGCTTTTTGCCCATTTTGATGATCACATTTGGGGAAGTTGACAAAAAAAGATGTTTACCATTTGTTCCACATTGCGTATTCTCATATACACACTTGATTGCTAGAAGGAATTAGTTTTCATCCAAGGATTTATTGAGTTTCTGCAGAAGTCATTACTTAATATATGTTGTGTGTCAGTGTTTGATGGTGCTGAACAGTCTGCACAGGGATGATCATGAGAAAATTCTGGGCTGTGTCTACTTTGTGTGTGTGTGTGTGTGTGTGTTGGGGGGAGAGAACAGAGGGCTACCCATATTTCTGTAGAGTTTGTGTTTTCCTTACAGTTACTTACATGGTTTTTTTCCTCTTTAGTCATTGTTTTACTAGATTAGAATCTACCTTTGACACCTGGCTGCGGTCTTGACCTTGGTCAACTTGGGAAAATGGAGACAGTTGGCATTAACTAGTTACCTTAGTTTGCACTTGACCCTGGTGAGGCAGCAGGAATAGGGAGGAGTGTATGAAGAGGGAAAAGGCTCCTGCCACGTCTATGCCCCAGCTCAGTTCCATCAACCTGGCTTTTGACCATTTCCAACTTTTTCTGATTGTTACCTCAATCAAGTTTATCAACCACTGTTTCTTGGTTTAATGACCTTGGACAAGTTCCATTTCCTGCTGTAAATAGGACTAGGCTCACTCCTGCCCCTGGAATTCTGGTACTTAGAATTTTTTATTTGAGGCTTTGTTCTCTGCATGGCTTCAGAAGACATGTCAATAATTATATTTCTTCTTTGTGTTACTTGAGTCAGTTGACTTGATTTTGATCTAATATGAAAAATTAGTGCATTTGCCCTTTTTTCTGCCTCACTTTTGTTTTTCTTCTCTCACCTTCCTTCAATTTAATTTTTGCTCTTACATTGTCACGGCTGATAACATTTACCTTCTGTTCTGCAATTACAATCACACTTTCTGTGCTTTCTGCTTCTGAGGCAACACACAAAAAAATCAATCTTTACATTGCTGGGAGTATATAAGTATTGTTTTACTGCCAAGACAGAGAGTGTGCTATGATTCCACGTCTTTTCTTCTGGATTCTGTGACATACCCTCCGGCCACTCACTGGGGTCAGACGGGACCCTTTGTCTCTAACCTCTCGGTTTTCCTGTAATGGGATGGCTGTTCATCAGCTTCCAGCCAGGTTGGATTGATTTTTGTATGTCACTTGTCTTTTTGCTCGCATTGTCGATTTCTTTCTTCTTTCTATTTTACATTCTGCACGATGCCTCAGCTTTATCTTCTACCCAGTTTATTGCAGTTCAATATCTTGGCAGTCGGCCCTCCTGCTCTCTCACTTGCTGTTTCTGGAGAATTCAGCGTCAGTTCTCTCTCTGAATGACGGGCTGAGTGATGACTCCCTTTGCTGTCTTATACACATCGTACTCTCTGATTACCAACTCTGCCATCCAGAAATCAAAAACATCAAGACCATTGATGCCCCCCCCCCTGCCCCATGTTCTCAGCATTTGTGTGATTTTACTTTGTTTTGTCTTTTTTTTTTTTACTGTGATTTTATTTATTATTACTGATATTTAGAATTTATTTTTAAAGAGTTACAGAGAGTGAGGGAGAGAGAGGGAGAGACAGAGTGAGAGAGAATTGATCTTCCATCTGCTGGTTCATTCCTCAGATGGCTACAACAGCAAGGGCTGGGCCAGGCTGAAGCCAGGAGCCAGGCGCTTCATCCAGATCTCCCACGTGGGTGGCAGAGGCCTAAGCACTTGGGCCATTAGCAGAGAGCTGAATCAGAAGTGGAGCATCCACGACACCAAGTGGTGCTTACATGTGATGCCAGCATTGCAGGTGATGGCTTTACCTGCTATACCTGCCCTGTTTAATTGACATTTTAGTAAGTTTCAAAGGAGGTGAGGCCATCATCTGCTTTCCCAAGCACATTAGCAGAGAGCTGGATTGGAAATGAAGCAGCTGGGACTCAAACCTGCACCCATATGAGATGCTGGCACTGCAGGCAGTGGCTTAACCAGCTATAGCACAACATTGGTTTTCCACTTCTTCTGGATGTTAGGTTTTTGGATTTTAGGGTTCAAAGAGGTGCTGAGAAGACAAAATAAAGCAGAAAAGGCTTTTATTGTAGAAAGAACAGCATAGAGGGCACTCAGGATAGGATTGCAGGCCCTAGAGGGTGGGTAGGGAGGCTGACGGTGAATGTTGAGCCCCCAGCAAGGGGCAGTGGGCAGTGGGCAGTGGTCTGTGTGATTTTTGGGAAGGATTCTGTTGCAGAAGGGCTGGTTGGTCAAGTCCCTTTTTTACAGTGTCTCGACTCAGCAGCTGGATTGTCCAGTTGAAGAGCTTTCCCAAGCAGTAGACATCCCACGAACCTTTATGTTACCTGTGCCCAGTTGGATAGGGTTTGGGTGTTTTAGGCCTCTGTTACCTAATGGGTTCTAGCCAGCCTCAGCAGCCTAATTGGTTCTAACATTCTATGCGCTTCCATCACCTGAGGTCTGATGTAACCAGTGGGATTGGTTTATTCAGTGGCCTGGACTGGCTGAAGCAGGAATAACTTTGCCTTATCGCACCGTCAAGGAGTCTGTCTGGACAGAGTTCACAGGTTTTTGGTCTTTGCAGCCATAAAACTAGTCTAGGGGCCAGCGCCATGGCTCACTTGGTTTAATCCTCCACCTGCGGCACCAACATCCCATATGGGTGCCAAGTTCTAGTCCCGGTTGCTCCTCTTCCAGTCTAGCTCTATGCTGTGGCCCGGGAAGGCAGTGGAGGATGGCCCAAGTGCTTGGGCCCTGCACCCACATGGGAGACCAGGAGGAAGTGCCTGGCTCCTGGCTTCGGATCAATGCAGTTCCAGCAGTAGTGGCCATTTGGAGAGTGAACCAACGGAAAGAAGACCTTTCTCTCTGTCTCTCTCTCTCCCTGTCTAACTTTACCTGTCAAATTAAAAAAAAAAATAAAAAAAAAGCTAGTATAAAGTGGTTATGAAAACCAGTCTAGCTGAAACTCAAACCTCAATATTACATCCACAGTTGCTGACCGCCTCTCCTGCTCACCAGAGCTGGTGCACAGCACTTGAGAAGGCTGTGTGTGTCTGACACGCGTTTGGGCTCCCCAGTCTGCTGTCTGCTCTGCTCCTGGCTTCCCCAGGGTCAGCGCTGTGGCAAGGGTGGATTTGGAAGAAAGAAGGCAAAGATTGATGTGACTGATGCTGCAGTCCCGTGGCTGTGGGTGCCTACCGTAAGATGAGCATCCATACAGCGGCTCCTGCCTCAGCTTCTCATTTGCGTTAATGCATATGCTCCAACAGCTCTTGCGGGATCCTCCCTCAGTCCCTGCTGCCCCTACAGCATCCCCGTAGGTCCTTTCTGCTGGGGTGTGCTTTCTAGCCCTTGGCTTTCTTGGAGGGGGGTGGTGGTGGTGGTTTGCAGGCAATGCATCCGTTGCTGTCCCCACGGTGTCCCTTAACCACAGGAAACTTCTCATTTCCCCTGGAATTTCAGTGGATGGTGTCCTCCCTCCTTGCCCTGTAATTTTTGCTCCTGTCCTTGTCATTTGATTTACACAGCTTCCTTTTTTGCAGTCCTGGATGTGAGAGGCTGACACCAGTCTTTGCATTCCAAATCCTGCCCTCCCCCACTTTAGAGATTTATGTTAATTTCTCCCAGTAATTTTATGGCACTCAGCCCACCTTAGTAGTGGCATAGTGCGCTCCCTGATGTACCCAGCCAGGAACCAACTGCTAGGGAGGAGCCATTTCCTTTCCTACAGAAACTGCTAAGATCTAATTGATTTTCTTCCTTGAAGGTGGGGTACCTTTGGGAGGTAAAGGAAGGGCGTTCTGTATCACTCTCTGTATTGTCTAAATTTCCTTTCCATCAAATCCTTAATGGGCCTCTAGCCTTCTGTCTCTGGACTGGAGGTGGGAACGTGACATGGAGAGATGATTTTATCACCTCCCATGGATCGGAGGAAGCTACTGTAACACCCATCCTTGGACAGACGGTCGTCGTCTTTTTTTTTTTTTTTTTTTTTCCATCTTTTGCTTTCAGTTCTGATACTTGAACTGAATTTCCGTCGTTGCAGGAATGCCCCATTTCACCTCTTGCTGGTCTGCTTAACATTTGTTCTCACCTGTTGTTGTTCTCAGGACAGGAGGAAAGGATCTCCATCGGAGCACTGGTTCAAGTCCTGGCTGTTCTGCTTCTGATCTGGTTCCCTGCCCGTGCACCTGGGAAAGCATCCAAAGATGGCCCAACTACTTGGGCCTCTGGCCATCCAAATGGGAGTCTCGGATGGAGTTCCAGACTCCTCCTTTTGGTGTGTCCCAGCCCTGTGCCTTGTGGCTATTCAAGGAGTGGACCAGCAGATGAAAGATATTTTTCTCTGTGTCTCCCTCTCTCTACTTCACTCTTCATTTCAATAAATAAATAAATCTTTTTACAAAGTGAGAGTGGCAGTGGCTAGCAGGGAAAAGACAGCTCCTTTCGCAAGAATTTCGAACTCTTGAGAGGTGATTCCTTTGTATGCAGAGAGAATGACTGCCATCCAAGTTGCTTTGACCAGGTCAGCTTAGTTCAACAATCTGTTTACGCTTCTTTCCTAGCAGACAGCAGTTGCATTTGGTTCACACCATTGTTCCACGGACAGAACAGCTCAAGCAGGTTATCACTGGAGCTCTATAGAAGTTCACTGAATGATTGTCTGTGAGCTGGCAGGTGCATTGTAATATGGAGATGGATAGGAAATGGCCATTTGAAAGACATTTTCTAAAGATATGGATTGAATCTGCGAAAGTTGTATTGAATGGGAGTGCTGAGAAGAGAAAAGTCATTGTGTATATGGGAAGAGAGGAGTTGAAAGGGATAATGCTTCTCTTTCTACCTCCAGTTAGCACCTGCACATACGCGAAATTTCGGATAATTCTGAAGTCACTTGAATGGTTGTGTTGACACTGAAGGAAGCGGTTTACAAACTGGCAGGGAGCAAGGGTCAGAGAAAGCTTCGCTTGCTGTGGTGCCTCGGAGAATCACTTAGCATCCTATTAAATGTACACATCTCTCTGTGGTCTACGCTTAGAAGATCCACAGTCATGCTCTTTAAGCAAAGCAACTTTTCAGAGCAGGCCTGTGTGTACTCTGCCAGTGTAAAAACACCAAGAAGGGCGGCCTGTTTAGATGCATGTGTCGCAGAATATTCTTTTCCATGGTAACAGTTTTGTTCCAGTATGGGATTCACTTTGCCAGGGATTCAAGCAGAAGGTCATATTGATTCCTAGGAAAGAAGCTCTTTACTAGATTTAACCCTTTGGAGCAGATATAAACCCAGCAGAGAAAAAAATTGTATTCGATGTAGGACATTGCTGGTCTCAGTTTGCTCTGGTGTAAAAAGTCGTGGAGAGGAGAAACCAAGGTCCAACAATCTGATGGAAGAAGGGATCAAAGAAGAGGGGGCAGTGTTGCTTTCAGAGAATGTGATGGAGGGAAGAAGGCTGGGAGGGCCTCCGCTGGCTCCCCCTGTGGGGCGGGATGGAGCAGAGCGTCATCTGCAGGTCGGAGACAGTGTGCACGGTGGCCACTGCCCCCTGCCCCTGTACTTTCCTAGGGACAACAGCAGTGCAATCTGCTGTTTCTGTAAAGAACAAAAGTGTCAGTGGAGCAAAGTCGTGTGCTCAGCATGCTCTTAAAACAGCTGCTCTCGTAAAACGCTTGAAAATAATTGTGCACCAACGGGAGGAGAAACAGCTGCGCACGCATCAGTAGGCTTCTCCATACGTGCCCCTGAAATATATGGACAATAAAATTTGCAGAGACAGGCCCCCGGGGAATTTGGATCAGTGGACAGGCTATTGATGACATGCAATTTCGCTTTGGGCTGTTGTTGCTTAGCTGAGTGGAATATTCCGTGCCTGGAGTTGGTGGGACAGTTTCGACTCTTGGACATGCTACTGGAGGCCTTTCACATCAACTGTTTCAAAGCAACGAATAAGCCCCAAAATATCTTCCAGGGAAGTTCGTGTAGCTCCACAGTGTGATAGCTCTCAAACTAAGTGGAGGCCCAGGGGCGCAGTTGGAACCCAGTGCTTCCTTCCTGTTCTTGTTGCACCAAATTGCACCCCAAATTTGGATCCCTGGTCTTGTTCACTTTGCTCTGTCCACTCCCTTGATTGTGCTTGCTTGTTCTATTTTTAGAGGCAGAATGGTTTCCTTCGCTCCACAGGCATAGCCCATAAGGACTTAACACTTCTCTTTTTCGCATCCTGTCTTGATAAGGTTATTGGATTAAATCAAATGGCATTTTCCTTTTTCTAGACAGTGGAAACGCTCATTCAAAACAAAACAAAACAAAATAAAACTAGACCTTCATCAATTCTTTCCTCACTATATCTCTTTTAATTTTCTTTTGCAAAATGTTCACTCTTAAAATTAATTTTTTTTCTCCATCAGTAACTTACTGCTTATATACTATAGTTGTGGTTAGTGCTTCAACATTATGGGCAGCTTGCATCCCCTAGATGGTGTTGATTACTGGCAAAACGTCCTGATTTCTAGGGCTCCCTTGTAAGGTGCAGAGTGCTACAGTGCGGTACTCCATCTAGACGTGATTTTTCTTCTGTTGAAAGAGCATTCCAGAACGTATCAGCCTTTACTGGATTCAATCAGGCAGCCGCTGAGAGCCGCTGACGGCAGAGATGCGCTTTCACCACTGACGTGTGGGAAAGCAATCAGACGCCGAGTTATATGGCTGCCTTCCTTTGTCTTCATCTGTTTCAACTCCTCTCTGAGCCCCCGTGAAATAACGGTGCTGTGTGTGAAAGCCCTTGGAAAGCCTCATTCATCATGAAATTGGTAGAGAAACCTGAACGAACAGCTGAAGGGCTGCCTTCACAAAAGGGAAGAACAGACAGTGTTTTGATGTTGTCAGGGCTCACGCTGGGAACGTGGGTTTGCCTCCTCCTGCCCCCCATCCCACCTTCCATACTTGAAACATCCGGACCCTTCGACAACAGTCAAAGGCAGACAGAGGGTGAGCTACTCTTGGGAGTAGTAAGTGTCGCAGCTGTTAAAATAATAGCATTTCCAAGCCTTGATTGTCTACTTGGAAAGCCTTAAATATATCATTAGAAACAGTTAGGGCTCCTCCATGTATTAAGGCCTCTTCCACCAGCGAGGCCAGCTAAGACCATCTAAGTTGATGTGGAAGCAAGCAGACATCCAGTGGCTGGAACAAATGCTGGCTTAGAGTTGACCTCCTCTGTGGGGATTAGCTGCTTAGTAGGTTATTGTGAGTGGTTTAAACTTGAAGTTTGCCTTTCTTCTGGGGCTCAGCATGATTCTGGCTTATACTCAAGTCTCTTCACTTGCTGTTTGGGCTTAGGAAGATATAAAGAAAAGTTAATATTTGCTGAAGCCAAATATAATTAATACTGTAATTTGGTTTCGGAAAGGCAATGCATTATAAAACCAAGGGTGTGTCATTTTTAGATTATTTAGAGACTGGATAACCCTTACAGTGGATTCTCTATCATGTAGATAATTTGCAGTAATTTTAAAATGTGTGAGAAATGGACTGTCAGTTCAGCTTCACTTTGGGAGAGAAGAGGAAGTCATTAAAATTGGATTTCTTAAGAGATTTAAGACTAAATCTCTTCTGTGTAAGGAAATGACGGAGCCTGGGGATAAAGGATGTGGCAATTTAGTGGGCTCCTTGTTGTGGCTTTGCAAGCTATTTGATAGCGGATGTGAGCTGGTGTGAGTGTGTGTGTGGGCTTCTGTGCACCGTGGAGGAAGCAGGGAGAGCTTTCTCGGCATCCACATTTCTACCCAGGGGTGAGTATGGATTTCTCTTGGCTCATAATAACAAAGGTAGGGGCTACCTCTCAGAATCACTAGGAATGGTTCCCATTGCCGAACGTGGCAGAAAATGAAGGGTCACCCACATAAGGTCTGGATTAATCAGAGCACAGGTCTGTGGAGCCATGCCGGACAAGGCAGTTCACTCAGCAGTGCTATGCAGGTGAATGTCAGCAACGCTTGGCCATCGCTGCCAAAGAAGGGCTTCAAGCTGATCCCGAGTAGGCAGACACAGGCTAAGCTCTGCACATCTGTAAAGCCTTCAGAAATCGGAAGGTAGTGCACAAACACCGTGAGCAACACGTAGACATTTGCCATGTATTGCTCTCTCCAGTTACTTCAATAAAATGAATGTATTTCTCATTCTGTGTTGTGAGCGCATTTCTGTCCCACACATCCTTTGAGCTAGTACAGGCACAGGCCTAGGAAGTGGGCTCTGTTACAGTTGAGCCATCCAAGGTGATGAAACCAGGTCAGTAGCAATGTTCACAAGACTGGTGGTTTCTGTGAGCCTGCTTGCCCCAGCAGTTGCCGTGTCACCCACCGGCCACATCCTCACATGCGAGGCCTTTAAACCATTTTCCTCAGTCCCCTGCACTTTTTCCTGAGGTCTTGATTATTACTCAGAGCTGCTAAATTATCAGACCCTCAAGTGAGCAGATAGAATCCTAGAATGAGCAAACCTAAGAGACCTCCAACGGGAAGTGCTTTTCATCTCCCCACTCTGCTCCGCTGGGAGGTGGCCTTGGTGATCCTTGTTGTCTTTCTGCCTGCTGACGTCCTCATGGATGGAAGAATGGAGGTAAATAAGGTTGCAGTGGTCCCTGTTCATCACCAAGGACAGATCCCAAGACCTTGAATAAGTGCCAGAAGTCATCACTAGGACTGAATCCAAGAGTCGTTGTTTCTTTCCTAGATGTGCATACTGTGACAAAGTTTAAGTTATACATTGGACATCACAACAGATAAGCAACAGCAGTAATGAACAGTTATAGCATTGCCATAAAAGGTTGTGTGAACATCATCTCTCTCTCCCTTTCTCCCTCTCTCCCTCTCCCCCCCCCCCCCCATAATGCCTTCCTGCCTGTACTCAATACTTCTTGATCACAGCTAGTTGAGACAAGGAAAGCCAGCTCTGCAGATAATGAGTGAGGGACTATGGTACTGCTCGTTTTCATGGAGTTGTAGCATTACAGGAATTTCACAGAAGTCTGTTGCATTTCTCCTGTAGCTCCACATCGCACTCCACTACTCTGACTGCCTTAGACAGAAAAGGAATTTCACAAATGAATATGGGGTAGAGACTTTGAAGTAGGGCTTGAAAGTCTGTAAGTCAGACTGAGACCATGCAGGCAGCAACAAAACAAAACAAAACAAAACCGAAGAAAACAAACAACAATATGCGTGAGCTGGTGCCGCAAGTAAACCCAGGGGGGACACTGAGGCTGCCCGCGAAGTTAGACTTTGTCTGTGTCTCTGCCACTGTCACCCAGGGAGTGTGCTGCTGTTTGCCCAAGCCTTCCACCTCCCCGTGTCTGCACCCTGCCCTCCCCACAGAAGCATCTGGTCGCTGGGACTTGGGACCCTGGCTCTGTGTATGCTGCCCAGTGGAGAAGTCCAGGGGTGACTTGCTGGCATTGCCAAGCACTCTCTGGAGTTTGATGCCATCTCCCACTGGGGTTGATTAGGTGGGAAATGCTCCAAATGCAAGCCAGGCTTGTGACAATGTCCCTTATATCATCATTATCTAGTTTAGTAGAGAGATTTTCCATTCTGTGCCAGGGAAGTTCTAAGTGCTAGAATTCAGAATGTCTTCCTTCCTTCCTTCCTTCCCTCTGTCCCCCACTCCTGCTTCCGTTCTTCCCTTTCTCCTTTATTCTTCATTATTCTCTGGGATAACCAAGTCTGAAAGTTATTTCACATTTGCCAGCTACCAACTAACTTGTAGCCTTTAAGTCTTAATTTAAAAAAAGTTGCATATAAATTATTTTCACAAGAATGCACTCAGGCAAGGCAGGAGAATTTAGGATGCTGATTTTATTACAAGGAGAAGTTGGGATAGATCTGGAGGTGGGGTTTGAGTGCTTAGATAAGGGAAAAAATCATGGACAAAAGTATCCCTGTGTGTGCTGGCTGAGGTTGAACATGTGAATGACGTGGGGACTGAGATGTGTGCTGTATAGTCCCTTGAGAAGAAGCTCTTTGAAAAAAGGGCTCAAGATTCCTTGCTGTTCCATTAGATTAAGAATTATGCTGTATCGTCTAGTCGTTGCTTGGAAGGCAACACTCCAGTGTGATATTGAGCTTCTTCATGTACAGAATCCATGAATGCTATTGTTACACTTTATGCAAAAAATTGCAGTGCTTACACAAGAAAATGTGGCTGTCTAGCTCAAATTGGAAACTGCTACAAGAATGCAATAAAACAAAAGCCATCCCACTGGAAGCCTGAGGAGTAGTAATAAATGAAAATGATTTCAGTAGCATACTTTCAGCGATATAATGTTGCTGCCTTTTGGATGTCAGAAATTGGACCTTTGCTGAATTTGTTATAATACTCACAAGGAGGTAATGCTTGTTCCTTACTGGTGCTTAGAGCACCTGCTAGGGTAACCTCTAATTCTACTGAAATGGAAATTGAGAGAGGAGGTACGTATTAACGCGGGTTCTTGTGAATCAATCCCTGGGGATAGCTCTTCCAACTCAGCCTTCCTGACTTCTGTTCCACTCTCAGAACGAGGCTTGAACATCAAATGATACTCAGTGATTCAATTGGCATAAACAAATCTAAGCATGGATCTGACACAGATTGCTTCATTCTGCGCACTGAGTGATTGCAACGGACTGCCCGAGGACTGAACACTGCTTTATATAATTGACTGCATAGGTCTAAATCCAGGCCTGTCAAGGAGGTGGAAAAGCTGGTGGTCAGCAGAGGATCAGGTCATACTGGCTGGTTGGATTACAGGCCATGGAGAGAACCTGAAGGCAGAGCAAGAACGAATCCATTCCTCTGTCTGTAGTTGTTACCTAGGTGTGTAGGGGAGGGAAAAATGGGTGTCCTTCCACCCTTTTAGGTTCCTTTGTTTGGCTATGAATTAAACTGACAAAAGACAGATTAGCAGGAGAAAAGCCATAACCAACAATTTTTATACTTTTGGAAATAAGTCTAATTCTCTGTTCTGTTCCTGTCAATAGTTCTGATAATTGAAAGTCTAAAGTAGAAGTGGAAAAAATTTTGGCTAACACAGACTACAAATCAGATTTGTTGGTTATTATAAAAATTGGCTGCAATCGCTAGATCGAGAGTATATTGGTTCTACTGAATGAGAAAAGGAAGAAAATTATGGAAACAACTTAGAACAGGGTACTCGGGAGCTTGACTCCTCTAATTTATATATGTGTTTCATCATATTACTTCATCTCTGTGTGTTTCCGTTTGTTAGTAAAATGGGTGAAATGGTAGTGTCTTGTTGGATCTTATAAGGAGTCAATGAATTCTTACATGCAAAGCACCTGGGAGAATGCTGGGACAATATGGGTGTCGGTGATGAGCTTGCTGTGTGGTGCTGGAAAGTTTAGCTTTCACATTGCCCATCTTTTGACTTTTTTCTTCACATTAGTATCAGGGTATGGGTCCACAAATTGAGAAATTTGAATGTAGATACCTCTTTTTGCTTGTGATTTTTTTTCTCGTAGGTGAGTGGTTTTATTTCAGAAAGTCATTAACTTTGAAACTTCCTTCAACTAATCCAACTTGATGAAGAGCCAAACCATAAAGAATGATATTCTAACTAGTACTCCAACAGTATTTTTTTTTTTCACTTTGTGTTGCTATATGGGGGCAAACTGTTGAAATCGTTACCTAATTTATACTAAACTGATCTTTTGTATATAAAGAGAATTGAAAATGAATCATGATGTGATGGGAAGGGGAGGGTTGTGGGTGGGAGGGAAGTTTTGGGAGGGGGAAGCCATTGTAACCCATGAGCTGTACTTTGGAAATTTATATTCATTAAATAAAAGTTTAATAATAAAAAAAAGAATGATATTCTTCATCAAATGGGAAAATGTGCAGTGGGTATGAGTAATAAAATAACCTGTTACAGAATGAGGATGTTACACTGAATGTAGGCATGTGGGTGAGAAACTTCACTCTGGGGAGTTCTAGAACTTCATGGAAGACTTTTTTGTATGTCATAAAATAGCAATGTAGCTTTTTCCCCCCTGTGGAGGACTTCTTAAATGTACATATATGCCTGTACAGAATCTCAATATTCCAAGTGATTTTTTTTTTCTGCAGCCACAATAAAACCCTGGGCAGATACAGTGAGGGAAGCAAAGAGAAGGTACCTCATTAGCTACTGTGACAAACAAAGAGAAGACAATCTGTCTCTGGTTGACAAGTAGACTGTAGATAGAGTTGGGTATAAAAATACCACTCAAACAGATATGGATTTAAGAAGTTGATCCCACCAAAATAAATTAAGATTATTTGGGGTGCTAAAACTGACCATGTGCTGGAATGTTTCAATTCATACTTCTGTTATCTATTTTTCCTCATTTGTAAAAGAGCATGTACTTCCATGACACAGGCGTGGTTTTTGTTCATGACCATCAGGCTGTGGGTACGTTTCTTGGTCTTTCTGAGCCTCGACATGGAAGTCTGTTAGATGGGAACAACGAGAATGCTGAGCTGCCTGGGGAGTAGCAGGTGCTCAGCAGAAGGTGCTCAGTGTTACCATTGGTCTGACCACACCTCCCAAGAGCTTTTCAGTCCCTCTCTCATTCCAAGCTGTTTTACATCTCAAAGCAGGCTCATCGTGATTGTAAGTCCAAGGTCTCAGCAAATGCATCTTAATTTCCCATTATTGGGAACATTGAAAGGAATTGTGAGAATATAAAAAAACAGTGAATAAATTACTTTTTGAGATTTTCATTCCCTGTATCTCTCTACATCTTCCTGAATGTTTTTGGCAGTGCTAATGGCCTGAAAAGCTTACGAAGGATGAGGTGAGATGAGCACTTCTTGGTCCTCAGAGGATGGATGGTCAGCAACAGGTGTCTGTGTATCTGTACATAGACTCACATTTTACATCAGTTTCTTGTTAACTCTAAGAGTATTTTTAAAAGGGAACATTTTAATTTGCTGCAGATGTTTCATGAAAACCATTATTAGTGTGAAGAGAAAATGCTTTAGGAAGCAATTGTACAAAGGTTTAATTTTTATTTCTATGGGAAAATGTGCACATGCAGTAAAAGTAATAAAGGCAAGCTGAATTTCCCTTGAGGTATACAAGGCTGAATAAAATCTCCTCCATTATCCTTCAATCAGCCACTTAGGATTTTAATTGTGTAGACTCTTAATCACCGGGAAAGTAACCCTTCCCCGAGCTGAGCTTTCCTTTGTTAGCGGCTGGGGGAGGGCCGCTGTTCTTTAGCTCCTTAGGAAGACTCTTCTTTTATTGCAACATTTTTGGCCACTTCCCAGGCTCTCCAGGCTCTGTGCATTGCTTTTCAGGCTGGTTAAATTGTCTTGCTTAGGAGAAAAGCAAGATGGTGTTGGAGCACAGAAAAGGATACCCCCAAAGACTCTGTTGTGTGCTCTTTTTTTTTTTTTTTTTTTTTGAGATTTATTTATTTGAAAGGCAAAGTTACAGAGAGGCAGAGACCTAGGTCTTCCAACTGAAGGTTCACTCTCCAAATGACCACAACAGCTGGAGCTGTGCCGATCCGAAGCCAGGAGCTCCTTCTGGGTCTCCCATGTGGGTGCAGGGGCCCAAGGACTTGGGTCATCTTCTACTGTTTTCCCAGGACACAGTAGAGAGCTGAATCGGAAGTGGAGCAGCCGGGTCTTGAACTGGCGCCCACGTGGGATGCGGGCACTGCAGATGGTGGCTTTACCCACTACGCCACAATGCCAGTCCCTCTTCATGGTTTTTGCAGCTCTTTTCTGCATTCTGTCACTGTGCATCAGCTAGTATTTCCCATAATTGTGTTTAAGTGGAAACGTGATGTTCGTGTTCTTAGTTGTTTCTTTCATGCAGTATATTTATATGTTAACATTTGTCCTGGTGGTTCAGAGTACCAATCAATTATGATATTGATTGCCTAATAACATTCTGTTGTGTAATATCCTATATGTCATGAGCTTCCTCTGGTTGATGGCCATCTGCGTTATTTTGGGTTCTTCACGGTAGCAAATGAAGGTACTATAAGCGGTGGGTCATATGTATTTGTTAGAACTCTGTTGTTATTTCTCTTCGGTAAATACCTAGGAGTGGGATGGTTAGACTGTACATGGTGTATGTTTCCGTTTTGCTTTTTTATTGTTACAGTTCATATGCCATAAAATTATTTGTTAAAACGTAGTAATTTAGTGGGTTAAAGCCTTGGCCTGAGGCACTGGCATCCCATATGGGCGCCAGTTCTCGTCCCAGCTGGTCATCTTCTGATCCAGCTCTCTGCTATGGCCTGGGATAGCAGCAGAAGATGGCCCAAGCCCTTGGGCTTCTGCACTCATGTGGGAGACCTGGAAGAAGCTTCTGGCTCCTGGCTTCAGATCGGTGCAGCTCCAGCTGTTGCAGCCATCTGGGGAGTGAACTAGTGGATGGAAGACCTCTCTCTCTCTCTCTACCTCTCTCTGTAATGCAGTCTTTCAAATAAATAAAATAAACCTTAAAAAAAAAAACCATTGTGTCTTGAAATTAATTTCCCTTCTTCTGTTTTCTTTCTTTCTTTCTTTTTTAGAAACTTAATTAACTTTAACGAAGCACCCAAGAATGATACATCTTTTGGGAGCACCTAGACATAGTTATAATACAACTCTTTGAGGACAGAGGTCCTGAATGGGAAGTTAGTGCACAATGACTCTTGAAGTTAATTTAACAATTAAGACTCTTATTACGACATCAGTGATGACCCAGGCTCTTGACATGAGCTACCCAGGCTATGAAAGCCTTTTGAATCAACAAACTCTGTCAGTATTTAGACAAGGCCATAAGAAAAGTGGAAGTTCTCTACACCCTTCAGAGTAAAGAACCTCCTTCTTTGATAACTTTTTTTTCCACTGGGGTCTCTCTGATAGAGATCTTTCACATAGGACATTTTTTTGCATTAGTGTCTTGGCCTTCCATGCCTGGAATGGTCTTGTGGGCCTTTCAGCCAGACCAAGATGCCCAAAGGGCTGATTCTGAGGTCAGAGTGCTGTTTAGAGGGATTGTCATTCTATGAGTCTGCTGTGTGAACTGCTTCCCATGTTGGAGCATTCACTCCTTTTTAAATTCTATCTATTATTATCACTACACTATCATATATTATACTTAATATAATTATTAATGATTATTCTATCCATATGATAATTTCTTAAAAAAAGTTTTGACAGGTAGAGTTACAGACAGTGAGAGAGAGAGACAGAGAGAAAGGTCTTCCTTCTGCTGGTTCACTCTCCAAATGGCCACTAATGCTGGCTCTGCGCCAATCCCAAGCCAGGAGCCAGGTGCTTCTTCCTAGTCTCCCATGCGGGTGCAGGAGCCCAAGCACTTGAGCCATCCTCCACTGCCCTCCCAAGCCACAGCAGAGAGCTGGACTGGAAGAGGAGCAGCCGGGACTAGAACCTGGCACCCATGTGGGATACCGGCGCCGCAGGCAGAGAATTAACCAAGTGAGCCATGGTGCTGGCCCCATATGATCACTTTAACACTTAAGATGGTATTTTTACCACTCAGCTTAAGGGGATTTGGCAAGTTTTTAAACTGTACCCTTAGAAGTGAGTCTGTAGGAATGTATGCAGAACTGTACAGCGTTATAGTTACAAATGTCACACACTTCATAATTACAACTTTAGGGTCATGGTCATCCTTCCCACCGTGCCCACCTTCCCACCCATACTCCCAACCCTTCTTCCTACTCCCTCTCTTATTTCCACTCTGAATTTTTACTGAGATATATTTTCAATTGACTTTGTACACATATGTTTAGCTCTATGTTAATTAAAGACTTCAACAAATAATATTACAAAAACCTGTTCTCAACAGTCAAGACAAGGGCTGTTCAAGTCATTGCTTCTCAGAGTGTCAATTTCACTTCTACAGATTGTCTTTTAGGTGCTCTGTTTACTTATCACAAGTCAGGGAGAACATGTGATATTTGTCCCTTTGGGACTGGCTTATTTCACTAAGTAAGGTGTTTTCCAAATTCATCCATTTTGTTGTAAATGACTGCATTTATTATTTATTTATTTATTTATTTTACTGTTGTATAGTATTCTGTAGTACACATATCCCTTAATTTCTTTTTCTAGTCTTCAGTTGATGGGCATTTGGGTTGATTCCATGTTTTAGCTATTGTGAATTACTGCAATAAACATGGGGGTGCAGATAGCTCTTTCCTATGCTGATTTCATTTCCTTTGGATAAATTCCCAGGAGTGGGATGGCTGGGTCACATGGTAGGTCTATATTTAGATTTCTGAGGTGTCTCCATACTGTCTTAAAAAGTGGCTTTACCAGTTTACATTCCCACCAACAGTGGATTATGGTACCCTCTACCCCACATCCTTACTGGCATTTGTTGTTTGTGGATTTCTATCTGAAAGCCATTCTAACTGGGGCGAGGTAAAACTGCATTCTGGTTTTGATTTGCATTTCCCTGATGGCTAGTGATCCTGAACATTTTTTCATGTGTCTGTTGGCTGTTTGCATTTCCTCTTTTGAAATGTCTGTTTAAGTCCCTGGCCCATTTCTTCACTGGGTTGTTTGTTTTGTTGTTGTGGAGTTTCTTGATCCCTTTATATATTCTGGTTATTAATCCTATATCAGTTGAATAGTTTGGAAATAATTTCTCCCATTCTTTCAGTTGCCTTTTCACTTTCCTGAGTACTTCTTTTGTGGTACAGAAGCTTCTCAAGTTGATGTAATCCCATTTGTGAATTTTGGCTTTGATTGCTTGTGCCTCTGGGGTCTTTTCAAAGAAGTCTTTGCCTATGCTAATATCTTGCAGGGTTTCCCCAATGTTCTCTAATACTTTGATGGTGTTGGGTGGTAGATTTAGGTCTTTAATCCATTTTGAGTGGATTTTTGTTTAAGGTGTAAGGTAGGGGTTTTGTTTCATACTTTTGCATGTGGAAATCGAGTTTTCCCAGCACCATTTGTTGAATAGACTGTCCTTGCTCCAAGGATTGACTTTAGCTCCTTTATCTAATATAAGTTGATTGTAGGTGCTTGGATTGATTTTTGGCATTTCTATTCTGTTCCATTGGTCTATTTCTGTTTTTGTACCAGTTACAGGCTGTTTTGATTATAATTGCCTTGTAGTATGTATTGAAATCTGGAATTGTGATAGCTCCAGCGTTGTTTTTGTTGTTTAGGATTGCTCTAGCTATTTAGGGTCTCCTGTGTTTCCATATGAATTTCAACATCATTTTTTCTTTATCTATGAAGAATGTCATTGGTATTTTGATTGGTATTGTGATGAATCTGTAAATTGTTCTTGGAAGTATGAACCATTTGATGATAATGATTTTTCTAATCCATGAACATGGAAGATTTTTCCATTTTTTCGGTATCTTCTTCTATTCCTTTAATGTTTTGTAATTCTCATCATAGAGATCTTTGACATCCTTGGTTAAATTTATTCCAAGGTATTTGATTTTTTTTGTAGTTATTGTGAATGGGATTGATTCTAGAAGTTCTTCAGCTGTGGCATTTTCTGTGTATACAAAAGCTGTTGATTTTTGTGTATTGATTTTATATCCTGCAACTTTACCAAACTCTTCTATGAATTCCAGTATTCTCTTAGTGGAGTCTTTTGGATCTGCTATATATGGAATCATGTCATGTGCAAAAAGTGATAGTTTGGGGGCTGGTACTGTGGCTTAGCAGATAAAGCTGCTGCCTGCAACGCCAGCATCCCATGTGGGCACTGATTTGAATCCTGGCTGTTCCACTTCTGATCCAGCTCTCTGTCATGGCCTGGGACAGCAATAGAAGATGACCCAAGTCCTTGTGCCCTACACCCACATGGGAGACCCAGAAGAAACTCCTGACTCCTGGCTTTGGATTGACTCATCTCCAGCCATTGCGGCCAATTGGGGAGTGAACCGGTGGATGGAAGACCTCTCTCTCTGTGCCTCTCTTTCTCTCTCTGTAATTCTGACTTTCAAGTAAATAAATAAATCTTTTTTAAAAAAGTGATAGTTTGACTTCTTCCTTCCCAGTTTGTATCCTTTTGACTTCTTTTTCTTGCCTAATGGCTCTGGGTGTTATATTTTATCAAATGCTTTTTCTGCATTTATTGAGATGATCATATGGTTTTTTGTTCTTTAGTTTGTTAATGTGACCTATAACAGTGATTGATTTGCAAATGTTGAACCATCCCTGCATACCAGGGATAAATCCTACTTGGTCTGGGTAAATGGTCTTTTTGGATTCGATTGGCTAGAATTTTGTTGAAGATTTTTGTGTCTGTGTTCATCAGGGAAATTGGTCTGTAGTTCCCTTTCTCTGTTGTGTCTTTTTTTTTTTTTTTGTATTAGGAATTAAGGTGATGCTGGCTTCATAGGAAGAATTTTGGAGGATTCCCTCCCTTTAATTGTTTTTTAAATAGCTTGAGAAGAATTGGAGTTATTTCTTTTTTAAATGTCTTGTATAATTCAGCAGTGAAGCCATCTGGTCCCTGGCTTTTCTGTGTTGGGAAGGCCTCTATTACTGATTCAATTTCTGTCTTGGTTATGGGTCTGTTCAGGTTTTCTATGTCTTCATGGCTCATTTTAGGTGGATTGTCTGTGTCTAGGAATCTATCCATTTCTTCTAGGTTTCCTGATTTGTTGGCATATAGCTATTTGTAGTAATTTCTGATAATTCTTATGTTTGTGGTGTCTGTAGTTACATTTCCTTTTTCATCTCTATTTTATTAATTTGGACCTTCTCCCTCCTTTTTTGGGCTTGTTGGGCCAATTTTGTGTCAAATTTGCTTATTTTTTTAAAAACCCAGCTCTTTGTTTTGCTGATTTTTTTGCTTTAACTTGTTGATTTCTACTCTAATTTCAATTATTTCTTTTCTCCTACTAGTTTGTGTTTGATTTGCTGTAGTTTTTCTAGATCTTTGAGATGTATTGATAGCTCATTTATTTGGTGCCTTTCCAATTTCTTGATGTAGGCATCAATTGCTATAAGCATTCCTCCTAATGACTCTTTTGCTGTATCCCATAAATTTTGATATGTTGTATTGTTACCTTCATTTTTATAGAAGTTTGATTTCTCTATGATTTCTTCTATGACCCACTGTTCACTCAGGAGTGTGTTGTTCATTCTCCATGTGCTTGCATATGCTCTAGAGATTCCCGAGTTGCTGATTTCCAGCTTCATCCCACTGTAGTCTGAGAAGATGCATGGTATGATTTGATTTTTTTGAATTTGATGAGAGTTGCTTTATCCTAGAGAAGTTTCCATGCACAGGTGAGAATAAGAAGCTATGTTCTGCAAATGTAGGTTGGAAAGTTCTGTAGATATCTGTTAGGTCCATTTGGTGCATAGTGTTGATTAGCTCTGTTGTTTCCTTGCTGATTTTCTGTATGGTTGATCTGTCCATTGCCGAACGTGGAATACTGAAGCTCCCCATTACTATTGTATTTGAATCTATGTTTCCCTTTAGATCCCTAATATTTCTTTTAAATAGTCAGGTGCCTTGTAATTAGGTGCATGTACATTTATAATAGTTACATCTTCCTGTTGAATTGATCCCTTGATCATTATATAATGCCCTTCTTTATCTCTTTTATCAGTTTTTGTGTTAAAGTCTATTTTATCTTCATATCAGGATGGCTAGCTCTTTTGTGGTTTCTGTTACCATGGAATATCTTTTTCTATTCTTTCAGTTTGTGTGCATCCTTGTTGGTGAGATGTGTTTCTTGTAGGAATCAAATAGATGGATTTTGTTTTTTAAACTATTCAGCCAGTCTGTTTTTAAAGTGGAGAGCTGAGGCCTTTTACATCATAGTAACTATTGATAAGTAATTATTTTGCACTGCCATTTTTCTATAAATATTCCTATTTTTTACTTTGTATTTCTTTTGTACTTTTAATGGGAGATTTTCTCTCTTCACCTTCTTTTGTAGTGATGACCATGTTTCTATATTTCTGTGTGTAGCACATCCTTAAGTATCTTTTGTAAGGCTGGATGAGTGGTGACAAATTCTTTCAATATCTATTATGGAAGGTCTTTATTTCACCTTCATTCATAAATGAGAGCTTTGCAGGGTATAGTATATTCTGGGTTGACAGCTTTTTTTTCCCTTAAGACTTGGAATATATCTTGCCATTCTCTCCTAGCCTGTAGGGTTTCTGATGAAAAGCCCCTTGTGAGTCTAATTTGAGATCCTCTGAAAGTATCTGGCATTTCTCTCATGCACATTTTAGACTCTTTTCTTTATGTTTTACTGTGGAGAGTTTGATTACAATGTGTTGTGGTAAAGATCTTTTCTGGCATGTCTATTAGGGGTTCTGTGTGCTCTGTACTTGATGTTCCTTTCTTTCTCCAAATTAGGGAAGTTTGCTATTATTATTTCACTTAAAGGGCCTTCTAATCCTTTCTCTCCTTTCCTTTCTTTAGGAACTCCTAGAACCTGTATGTTGAATCATTTGATAGTATCCTGTAGATTCTCAACAGGGTTCTTTAGTTTTCTAATTTCCTCTTGTTTTTTGTCTGACTGTATAATTTCTTGCAATTTGTCTTCTAAGTCAGATATTCTTTCTTCTGCTTCATTGATTCTGTTGCTAAGGCTTTCCACTGCATTTCTATTTGTTCTATTGAATTCTTCATTTGCAAGGTTTCATTTTGCTTTCTCTTAAGATCTCAATTTTGTTGGAGAAATTTTCTTTAATGTCTTGTATGGATTTCATTAGTTTGTGCATTTGCTTCTATTACTTGTGTGTAATCTTATGACCAATTTTTTAATTCCATTTCTTGCATTTCTTCAAAATCTTCATCTTCACACTCTAGTATTGAAGTGTTATATTCTTTTAGGAACATGATGTTGTGTTCCTTTTTCTTGTTTTTTTTTTTTTTTTTTTTGTATTGGTGCATTGATTATTCAGCATGTGTGGAGATACTCGTTGGTTTCCTTCTTCTTCTTCTTCTTCTTCTTCTTCTTCTTCTTCTTCTTCTTCTTCTTCTTTTTTTTTTTTTTTTGCTGTGGTGGCTTTTATCTTGGGACCATGTATGGATTAGTGGAGTGTCTGCTTTCTGGGAATACCTAGAGGCATGTGGTGGCTGTGTCCAGAAAGCTCTGTTCAATTCTCTAGGGTGGAGAGTGTTAAGGCCGGGCGTGGTAAATCTCCTTTTTTTTTTTTTTTTTTGTGATGAGAGGGAGGGTTTTTTTCTGTTGGCATAGACTCAGCTCATTTCCTCTCCTCAAAGGAGGCCAATGCCTGGGCGCTAGCCCCAGTGGGTATAATATTTGTCCGCACTTCCACAAGGACCACACAGAGGATCTGTGCAGTCCTTGGTATAAGCAGGTTCCCCAGCAGTGTCCCTCACCAGGGAACCAGGGAGCCCTGAGGGTGTTGAGCCTCCCACAGTGACTGCCCAGAGACCCAACCACACCCTGTGTCCTCCCACACAGCCTCAGTGTTTTCACAGTCCCGGCACACAAGCCTTGCACAGTGCACCCAGCACCCCCGTCAGTTCTCCCCACCAGACTCAGGAGTGTCTGCTTGGCTGGTTGCTGGGTGTGGATGTGAGTTGGTACAGCTGGTGCATATGTCCAAAATGGTACTTGCTCTGTATCTGCTTGTTACAGGACGCCATTGCAGGGTGATTGGGGAAAGAGAAATGTGCCCCCCCCCCCTTTTCCTCCTCTAGTTTGGCAGGTACACAAACCCTCACAGGACTCTAAGCTGGGTTCCCTCCAGGCTTTTCTTGCAGCTTTATCACCAGTGGCTTGGGCTATTGCAATCTGGTCTCACCTCTCTCCAGAGCTGGTGTGGAGCCACTCGGCTGCTGGAGTCTGATTTGTGCATGCCCACACCTTCCACGTAGGTCAGCTATGTCCCTCTAATTTGCATTGAGTTTCCTCTGCTGTCTTCTCCCTAACTCTTCCCTGCGAATGCACTCTCTCCACTTTTTAAAAACTCTCTTCTCCTTCACGATAGTGGTAAACTCCCTCCCTACTCTGCCATCTTCATTAGTGTCCTGCAAAACTACTGAAATAACTGCAGCATTCCCAACACGATCACTGTTGAATGGGGTCGTGCTTTTTCCGCATTCTCACTGTGACTCAATACTCCAGTTGGTGTGAAATGGCAATATTTTGGTTTTGATTTCCACAAGGAATAACATGCCAGCAGCTTTTCATGCACTTATTAGCCATTGTGTTTATTCTGTGAAGAGATGGCTATTCAAATTCTTTGTTCCTGCTTATATTGCAAGAACTATTTACATATGAATATTCTGGATACTGGGTACTTATCAGATACATTATTTTCAATTTTTTCCCTTTCTAAAGCGTAGAACTTTTTCATTTTTATGAAGTTGGATTTAGTTTTTTCTTTCCAGAAACTGCCACACTGTATCCCAATGTACTTGTTCCCTTTAATATTGTCACTTCAGTGCATAAGGATTTCAGTTTGTCCACAACCTCACCAACACTTGACATAGCCAGTCCTTAGTCTGAGGCATTCCAGTAGGGATGTGGTGGGAGCTTACTGGCTTATTGTGTTTTTATTATCTTTTCCCTAATTACTGATGATGTTGGACACCTTTTCATATATACATATGTGTGTGTGTGTGTGTGTGTCTCCATTGGTTTACTGAAGTATCAGAATATTTTACCCATTTAAAAATTGATTTCTTATTGATTTTTGAGTGTAGTTTATATATTACAGGTATAAGTCCTTTCTCAGGTACAATCTTTGCAAATATTTCTCAGTTTGTGACTGGTTCTGAAAGTTTTACTTTTGATAAAGACAAGCTTGTCAATTTATGATTTGAAAGATTTTGCTCTTGGCATTGCCTCTAAGAAATATTTCCTTAACAAAAGCCTATGGATTAAAAAAAAATTTTTTTAGAAACTTGATAATTTTGTATTAATTTAGAATTTTGATCCATTCGGAGTTATTTATATCTGATATAAGGTGTATTTGCTTCGTTTTATTTTGATTTTTGTTTTTCTTTCATGATTTCCTAAAGTAACTATTTGTGCTTTATGGTCAGCTTGAATTGAATTCTGTACTGGTAAAATGCTTAAAATAAAAGCAGAGGTGATTAAGTTACTGTTTGATATTCTGCTTCCCTTCGCACCCTTTACTCCTCTTTGTTTTCCTACAGCCTCAGAACAACAGAGATTATACACTTCAGGTAGGTCCCTTCCTTGCCTATTTCCAAGTTTGGTCAAATAGGGAAGATAATTGCATCTTCACACAGACAGCTGTGAAGATTGAATAAAATGCATAATAAAATTCTTAGTGAAGTACCCAGTTTAATGAACGTTGGCTTTAACAACAGGATTACCAGAGGTGTTGTCTGTAACACTTCTACGTGATTTGCGCTGACTCTGTGCGGAGGAGGCCTTCTCAAGCATGGAACACCCTGAGGGCTGAAGGGAGTGTCTCAGAGATATCCTTGGAGCTTGGGAACACAGAGCCACATGGAATATTTTAAATGTGAGCAAGAAATCCTGGGAAAATAACCGTGTAGTCTGAACTGGGTCGTGAATTTCATCTGCTGTGAATGATGTGGGAATGTATGTAGTCCTGGGTTTCTAAAGTATGAAGCAGTTACGAATACGCGGAGTGAGGGCATCACCTGCTTTGGCAGGGGAGGCTCAGCCATGTGTGCAAGTCTGCCTTGGCAAGGAGTCCACGCGACAGTGTGGGACAGCAGGCCATTTGTCCTGAATGTTCCCACAGCAGGCGGCCAGTCCGACATCGGCTCTGCTGACAGGCAGCGATTGAATCTGGCATTCTGTTTATTCCGTTTTTGTTTTTTCAACACAACTCCAGCTTCCTTTTGGTTTAGCATTTTGGCTTTTGTGATCAGCACATCACATTCCATCGTATTGACTCTTCTGGCCTTGGCATAATCAACGTTCCGAATCTTCACAGTTTGACTATTGTGTATTTGTCTATCTTGTCATTATCGCTGTCAACAGGATTTAGCTCCTAGTGGTCCAGGGATGATCTTGGCCTCTTGGGTATGTGTCAGGGTAACTGACATCTCATGTCAGCATTCATAAAAGTGAAGGGCTCATTTGGAGGGTTTGGTGTGTGCCAAATTTGCTAGGGTTTCCCTCACATCCAATTCTTTTCTAAGTCCTGAGAAAGAGAAAATATTCTGAAAAAGTGTCCAGTGGGCCCTTTTCATAACAAAGAACTTCTTCTGACATACACGTGTCTAAGCTCTGCCTTCTTTGATAGATGTAAAATCCATAAGGACGATGACTTCGGCCTTCTCATTCACTACTGTATCCCCTGTGATTTGTACGATCTTAATACATCTTTGTTGAATGGATGAACTCACTAAGCAAGTGTTTTGTATCTTGACTAAGTGTTGGCATTGTATGGGAATTAGACCTATCCAAGCTAACTCCAAAAGACTAGTTCCTTGTCTTCATGGAGCTTATATTCTAGTTAAGGAATGAGATAGTAGTGAATGAAAGAGAAGTATCCATTAGCATTATAGGTTATGATTAACTGCTATTAAGGGCTAGATGACTAAGAAATGAAATATGGAGTAGAAGGAACTTGCAGAGCCAACCAGAGGAGATATAAATGGTGAGAATAAACTTGGCACATGAAAAAACCAGAGTTAGATATTCCGGACAGTGCACAGGGATCAGTGTGTTGTAAAAACACAGGGCTGGTATGAACAAGAAGGGGAGTGAGGCAAGATGGGAAAGACAAAGAGGAATCACTTGATGCGGTTTTGTAGAACTTGGTAAGATACAATGCTGTGCTGAGCCACTGGATACTTTTTAGGAGAATGTCATGTGCATAAGAGCTTCAGGAGTTCTAAGAGCTACCTGGAAATTGTATTGAATTGGATAAAGGATGTAAACAGGAAATCAGAGGACGTTTGAGAAGTCTTTGTGAGGCCACAATGACTGGTCTAAGTCAGTGGCCTTGGGAATATAGAAAAATGGGTTGATTTGAAATGCCTTGGAAGAAATCACTAGCTCACTATTGTGATCAATTCAGTGCATGGTATATTGAGATTCTCTAGAAAGAATCAGATATGTACAGGGACAGACAATAGGGGATTTATTAGGGGAGTTGTCTCCTGTGATAATGGCAGCTGAGAAGTGCCCATCCTGGGATATTGGTCACATGGCTCAGTCCAGATGTGAAGATGGTGGAACCAGGGAAATCACTGGTGCAGCACCCACTTTGAGGTCAAACTCCTGAAGACCAGCAGGGGAGGTGCTGGTGAGCTCCTGCAATACCAAACCAGCAAGCTTGTATGACATCCTAAGCAGGAAATGAGTGCGTCTCAGTTTTCACAGAAGGAGACTGCTTTGCCCTCTGTGTTGATTGTCCTTGGGCCCCTGTGCAATGGGTGGTATCTGCCCATATTGAAGGCTGGTTTTCTCCACCGAGTCCACTAAGACTCATGCTAATCTCTTTTCAAAACACCCTCACAGGTATACTTCACACCATGCTTTCCCAAGTTAGTAGGTATTTCTTAATCTAGTCAAAATGATCGGTATAGTTGAACATCACACAGGGTAAGGGGTGAGACAAAGCTGGCTGAATGTTTCCTAGGTTTCTCCCAGTGCGTTAGGGTCGATGGTAGCATCACTGAATGGTTAAGCCATGGTATCATTTACCGAGCTGAGGATGGCTTGGGGAGGGTGTGTTAGTGTGGGTTCTATACACAACCAGAATCCTTCATGATAAAGAATCAGCTCACACATCCATGGAGGGTGGAAAGGTTCCAGATCTTCAGCTGGCTGGAGACCCTGCAGAGTGAATGGTGCAGGTGCAGGTGCAGGTGCGGGCGGAACACTGATGTCCCACCTCACATAGGTAGGAGGAGTTCTCTTACTCAGCTTTTTTTTTTTTTTCTTTCAAGTCTTAAATTGATTAGATAAGGTGCACCTTCATTAGGGTGGGCAAGCTGTGTAACTCAGTCTCCTGGTTCAAATGTTGATCTCACAGAAAAACACCCTCACAGACACACCCAGAATAATGTTTGACCGAAGGTCTAGATACCCTGTGGCCCAGCCAAGATGACACCTAAAATCACAGAAGGACAGATGGCCTGTTGTGATCATTTGCTTTGTTTTATGCATTTTCAGTTTGAAGTGTTTATCGTCCACAAACTCAGAGATTAAGTTGTATGTTTGATATTGGAGTTAGGAGATCAGAAGGGAGATCTGAGCTAGAAATATAAACTTGGGAATGCTTTGCCTGTCATTCTCTACCTTTTGAATATAATTCTGATGGTTATGGTGGTGTGAATAGGTTCAGCTATGAAAACCTGTATTTTCCAGCTTCTCTTGCTTGTTGAGTGGCCCTGAGTGACAGTTCTGTCCACTGAAACACAAGTAGTCATTGTTGGCAGATGCTTCTGAGAGAGCCATTGAGAAGGGGAGGAAAGTACTGATTATATGTGGACTTTTACCCCCTTGACTGAAATATGAGTAATGAGGCAGCTATCTTCTGCAAGTAAGGTAAAAGGCACATGCTAAACAAACACCAGCAAAATGGTAGAAGAAACTTAAAATCCAGTCACTATGGCAACTGTAGACCTTCTACCTCCGTATGTCCTATTTCTGAGTAAACCATTGTTCAGGAGGTTTCTGTTGCTTGCAGCTGTTGAGGTTTCTAATGCAACAATTAAAGGTAGTCTGTCAGTCAAAACATTTTGGGCTGCAAGTGAGAAAAAACCTGACTTAATATGTAATGTTTTTAAAATCTTCACTAACTGGAAGTCCAGAGGAAGCCGGGCTCCCAAGATAAGTTGTTTCAAGGTATTGGCAAGCTATCATAGACTTTGTCCATGTCTCATGTTGTCTCTTGTGTTGACTTCCTTCCATTGATTTCTCACCCATGCCTGTGGGAGAGAAAGCACCTTTCCACTCAATATTAAGCATGAGAATTTATCTTCATTTTGATGGAGACAATGAGTAGCACACCCTCATCCCTGAATACATCATTGGTGTGGGAGGACCTGCCTGGCTTGATCCTGGGTTTTGGGTGAATAAGCAGCATGGGAGAGGAGGTTATATTTACTGACTTAGGATAATTCAGGAAATAGTCCCCAAAGGAGTAAGGGGAGGGGTGATGTTAAATCTGTAACCATTTTATGTAATGGGGGAAGTTGGGAATGGACACTGAGCATTGATCCACATATCTAGTCTTTTCCTTTACCATTCAACATCCATCCTTAACTCTTTCCCAAATAAAATCACTGACAATACTCCCACCATCATGGAATACATTCACTTATCTCCAGCATGAAACAATTTGGTCTCCCGTGTTAATGATTCCAGAACTACAGTTGACTTAATGTTCTCTCATTGTAGCTAGGTGTAGCTCCTCAGTGCATTAAGACTACTAAACATGTTAAATACAGTGGAGAAAGAACAGGTCTAGCAAATGTGAATTCTTCGTGAAATAAATCATGACACACATGCTTTAATGGTTCACAGCTGAAACCACAGCCCACTGGCTAGAAACAGGGAGGACTTCCTGAGTACACAGTGCAGTGATAGCTTATGTTACAAATAGCATCATGCTGATCCGCTCTTTGGAGTGAACTCACTTAAAGATCCTTGTATGTCACCACGTGTCCTGCCCCGGGAATGTCACTCAGATCCTTGCTCCTTTTGGAGGTACACAGCTTTGTATGTCCAGGGGGTTTAAGATTTGGCATAGCTCTTTATGGTCAAGCTTGGCATTTCCTAGATCCATGATTTTCTTTAAATTCTAGTAGGCGTTCAGTACATATGTACTTGTGATTTTCTTTGCTTGGGGTAACCATAGCAGGAGATAGTTGTGTGGTCAGGGTCTTTGGAGTTTGGGATTTTGGTTTCTTTGGCAGTAAAATCTGTTTCCTAGAATCCTGGAATCTCTGTTTGGCCTGTTCCTGGGAGATAATGGAAGCAACAGAGTTGGATGGAGCTCTTTAAGTGTGTCCTTTGCCTGCAGAGAATATGTAGTAGAAGTTGTCCGAGTATCTGTGCCCCCGTCTATGTCCTTCTAAGCCATCTTCCTTGCAGCCTCCATCAGCATGGACATTGTTTGATAGATGATTGCATCTTTTGTTCCTACAAAATTCTATGATTTTGGATTATGAAAAGGGCCCCTCTTATAGAAACTATCTTCCCTTCCTTCTGTGGACCACAGTCAGCCTGTTTGTCTCTTTTTTCTAAGAACTTAATGGTCTAAAAAAGTGCTACAGACACTCTAGAGCTTTGGTGGGTGTGTGGTCTGATTTTGAACATGCGTGAGGCCGAAGACTAGCTGACCCCTTCCATATGGTATCCTAAAATTGACAGTTTACTATAGTGCTATCTTCTTTGGTCTGTAGCTTTCATCTTAAGATTAAGTCATTGTTTCTCTGATAGTGGCTCGCTTCCTGGTATCAGAAGCTTTGTTAAAATGCACTCAACTGAAAATAACACAGATATTGTAGTGGAGGTACAGGGCACACAGGGATGAGCCACAGGTCTGGCTCATTGGGGAATACTCTGTCTCCTTGGCCATGGTGCTGGGATTGCTTGTAGCAGCCAAGATGGTCCAGCTGGAGACAATCCCAGGAGAGGATGATTCTGGGGTTGCCAGGGGCCCTGCTGTGAAGCCGGAGTGAGATGCCAGCTGAGCGGAAGACAGAGCCAGAGCTGGACAGAGATCAGGTTCTCATGATACCACTGGGCCTTGGAATCCAGCTCTGTGTGGAGCCAACACTGCTTCTGCCCTTTTCAATTAAGTGAATCAATGGGTTTTTTTCTTAAGCTTGTTTGATCTGGCATTTCTGTCCAATTCAACAGTTGGAGCTTCTGGGTTGATTTCAGTAATTGGATTATGAGAAGTCGCTCAACTCATTGAAATCATTTTAGGGATGAAAGGGATGTTTAGGGTTATTTAATTGCTTTTTATGATGGGGACTCACATAGCTGTATAGCTTCAAAATCAGATTAGAAATTCTCTGTCCTAGTTATTTTCAGTAGCTTGTACTATCAGATGCTATTTAAAAATGAATAAATCTGTGCTGAACACAATATATGAATCTTCCTGGAAATGTTTAATCTGTCATGAAAATCAGTCTAATATCAATAGGGAAGTATTTTCCATAAATTTTTGACCCGGTAAAATTATGTGCAAGGGATGCCTCACTTTAGCCAATTTTTTTTTTTTACATCAAGTGCAATAAAAAGTTTGTTTGATTATAGGATTGTCTTTTAAAAATATTTTTTTATTTATTTGAAAGGCAGAGTTAATATGAGAGGAGGCAAGACAGAGAGAGATCTTCCAAATGACCACAATGGCTAGGCCAGAGCTAGGATCCTGAAGTTTCTTCTGGGTCTCCAATATGGATGACAGGGGCCGAAGCACTTGGGCCATCTTCCACTGCTTTCCCAGGGGCATTAGCAGGGAGCTGGATCAGAAGTGGAGCAGCTGGGTCATAGACTGGCGCCCATATGGGATGCTGGTGTCACAGATGGAGGCTTAATGTGCTACACCACAGTGCTGAACCCTGGAGGGTTATTTTTTTCTAACTCTTGGCTTTGGCAAAAGTTTAGAAGAGTTGCAGATCAAAGGGGACATAAAATTTCATGGAAAATATGTACTATGAGGAAAAACTATGCGTGAATTTACAAATATTTGGCACTAAGAAAAACTTATCTTTCAATTCCATCTTTTTTTGAGATATCGTCAGTTCTCATGTATCATTTACCTAGTTTTTGTTAATGCAAACATCTTTTATAATGACAATACAGTGATTGGAACCAAGAAATTAACATTGGTACAACGTATTAAACTATAGGATGCATTCAAATTTTTCTAGTTTGTTTTCTAGTATTTTTCTGAGTTCTTAAAAATGAAAATGGTCCTTCATAAATTTGTTTTCTCAGTCAAGAATTTCAAAGGGCTAGCATTGTAGCACAGCAGGTTAAGCTGCCACCTGCCACACTGGCATCCTTTAAGGCACTGGTTTGAGTCCAAGCTGTTCCACTTCCAATCCAGCTCCCTACTAAAGTACCTGGGAAAGCAGCAAGGGATGGCCTAAGTGCTTGGGCCCCTACACCACATGGGAGACCCGGATGAAGCTCCTAGCTGCTGGCATGGGCCTGGCCCAGCCATGCTGTTACGGTCTTATGGAGAGTAAACCAGAGGATGGAAGACCTCTCTCTGTCTCTCCTTCTGGTCCTCTCTGTAACTCTGCCTTTAGATAAATAAAATATTTTTCTTTAAAAAAATCAATTGTTAGTTTGTTAATAGCCATTCTAATAGTCATTACAGTTTTAACTTATAGGCTTACAGGTTTTAATATGCAAGTGATAAAGGATTAATATCCAGATTCTATAAATAGCTCAGGAAACCCAACCACAACAAAACAAACAATCCAGTTAAGAAATGGGCAAAGGACTTTAACAGGCATTTTTCTAAAGAGGAAACTCAAATGGCCAACATACAAATGAAAAAATGCTCAGGATCACTAGCCATTAGGGAAATACAAATCAAAAGCACATTGAGGTTTCATCTCACCCCAGCTGAAATAGCTCTCACACAGAAAACAAAAAGCAATAAATGCTAGTGAGGATTTGAGTAAAATGTTCCCTAATCCACGGTTGGTGAGAATAAAAGCGAGTACAGCCATTGTGAAAGACAGTATGGAGATTCCCCAGAAATCTGAAAATAGACCTATCGTGTAACCCAGGCATCCCACTCCTGGGAATTTGCCCAAAAGAAATGAGATCAGCATATGAAAGAGATACCTGTACCTCTACATTTAGTGCAGCTCAATTCACAATAGCTAAGATATGGAGTCAACACAGATATCCATCAAGTGATGGCTGAATAAAAAAAATGTGGTATATATACACTATGGGATCTGGTATTTGAAACAAAATTGATGCAATTGGAAACCCCTTATACTTAGTGAAATAAGCCGGTACCCAAAAGACAAATATCAGATGTTTTTCCTGGTTTGTGTTAACTCATAGAGTACAGAAACATGTAATGTAAATAAGCGAAGATGACATTTTGAGGAGTGGTTATTGTTTACAGCCCTTGTCTCCACTGTTGAAAAACAATTTGTTTCTTCTTACTATTTACTGAATTCTGAACTTAGTTGAGGGTTAAGCTTATGATTATAAAACCTAAAGTATATCACTGTAAAAATTCAAAGAAAGAATAAGAAAGGAGGAGGAGGAAGGGTGAGAGCATGAGCATGAGTGCTGGAAGGGAGGGAAGTAAAACCAGGTCCCTAAATCTGTATATATGAAATACATGAAACTTGTTCATCTTTTATAAACAAAAAATTGGAAAAAATTAAAAAAAGACATTGTGGTTTTAGTTCAGAGTTACCAGATGATTAGAGATGTTGGGCATTTTTTTCCATATATCTGTTGGCATTCTTGTGAGAAATATCTGTTCTTAGCCTTTGCATGTTTTCACCTGGATTATATGTAGTTTTATTTTTTGTAACTGTATTGTCTCTTGCTATTGAGTTGTTTGAGTTCCTTAATTATTTTGAAATTAACCTTCATACGTACTTGGAAAATGTTTTCTCACAATCCATCACTTGTCTCTTAATTTCAATGCTTGCTTTATCATGCAGAAGTTTTCTCATTAGATGCAGTTCCATTTGTCTATCCTATCCCAGACATTGTGCCCAGACCACTTATGGAGTTTCTTGTAACACCTTTATTATTTCAGGACTTCTTTTTAAGTCTTTTATGCATTTTGAGTTGACACTTGTACAGAGTTTGAGATGAGGATCTAGTTTAATCTCATGTGGGTATCCAGTTTTCAAAGAACCGTTTAATGAAGAGACTATTATTGTCCCATTGTGTGGTCTTGGCGTCTTTGTCAAATGTTAATTTATTATAAATTCTTGCATTTATTTCTGGGCTTCCTATTCTGTTCCATGGGTTGATGTATGTTTGTATGCCAGTACCATGTTGTTTTGATGACAATAGCTTTATTATTTATTTTGGAATCAGAGAATGTCATACCTCCAGCCTTGTTTACTTTACTCAAGATTGCCTTTTGTATTTGGAGTCTTTGTTGGTTCCTCGGGAGTTTTAGCTTTGTTGTGCTTCCATTTCTGTGAGAAGTGACATAGGAAATTTTGACAGGAGCTGCATTCATGAATCTGGGACAGCCTTCCATGTGCTTGTGTCTTCTTGGTTTTATTTCATCAGTTCACAGGTTTCAGTTTACAGATGATTCATCCCCTTACTCAACACTTCTAAGCATCAGGGAGCTTGAAATTAAAACCACAGTGAAATACCACCTCACTCCTGTTAGGATGGCTGTTAAAAGAAGACTAATGCTCAACAGAAATTGGCATGGTCATGGCAAAAAGAGAAATTTGTACACTGTTAGTGGGAATATAAATTAGTAAAGCTGTTTTGGAAAATAATGAGGCTCTTCAGGAAAGTATATGTAGAATTGCTATAGGATTCAGTGGTTCCACTGTTGATACATAGCTAAAGGAATTGAAATAGGAGTGTTGAGATACCTGAATTCCTATGTTCATTTTAGCATTATTCACGTAGCCAGTATACGGAAGCAATCTAAGTGTCTGGAAAAAAGAATGTGGTATCTTTTCTCAGTGGACTGCTGTGCAGCCTTAAGAAGAAAATTATATCACTTGAGGCAACATGGATGGAAATGGAGGACTTCATACTGACTGAAGGATGCTGGGCACAGAAAGACCAATACAGCATGATCTTAACAGAGTGGAAAAGTAGTTAGCAGAGGTTGAGTTGGGGGGAGAAGGATGGGGAATGAGAAGATGTTGAACAAAGTGTTCAAAGTTTCAGTTGGGCCACAAGAGTAAGTTTTAATAATCCATTGCATTGCATTATGACTGTAGTAAATAATCATGGATATTTCAAAATTGGCTAAATGGATTTTTAATATTTCCCCATAAAAAGGAGAAGTTGGTAAGGTGGTGAATATAATTGGATCTTGATTAAATATTCCTATAATGTATACCTTGATGAGTGCATTGTACCATACTCTATAGGACACATTTATTATCTTCCACTTAAACAGTTAATGAAGCTATTTTAGAAAAATAATCTGGCCACCATAAAAGACCCCTGGTGATAAGTGATGTCTAGCACAATTCTTAGTACCTATTTTTATGTAGTCTTTGAGGAAGCATCTATTCAGAGGTTTCCCATCTTAAAAATGGGTTGGCTTTTTTCCTACTGTTGAATTGTCTGAGTTCTTTATAAATTTCAGATAGTAACTCCTTATCAGATACATGGTTTACAAATAGCAGTCTATGGACTAGGAAAAACTGTTTCATGTCATTGCTTCCTTAGCTGTAAGAAGCTTTTTAGATAGATGTAGTCCTATTTATTTTTGCTCTTATGGCCTGAGTGTTTTGGTATGATACACAGAAACATCAGGGCCAAGATCAATGTCTGGGAACCTTGCCCTGTGTTCTGTCTTAGGGGTTTTGTTGTTTCTTCTCTTGTATTTAGGTTTGTTACCCATCTAGAACAGATTTTTGTATAGCGTGTAAAATAAGGGTCCAGTTTCACTCCTGTGCATGTGCAAATTTTGTTTTCTCACTACCACTTCTTCAAGATGCTGTCCTGTCTCCATGATGTCCTCTTGGTGTCCTGGTCAAAAATTCATCACCTTTATTAAGTTGGATTTGTTTATGGACCGTCAGTTCTGTTCTGCACGTCTCCAACTCTGTTTTGGTTTTGCTATTTGGGGTCTTTTATGTTTCCATACACACTTTAGAATTGTTTTTTCTTTTGTTTCTGTGAAGAACATCATTAAGTTTTGGATAGGATTGCATTGAGATATACAGATTACTTTGGGTAGTATGGACATTTTAGCAATATTAATTCTTGTGGTTATAACTGTGCACATATTTTTACTTATTTTTGTCTTCAGTTTCTTTCATTAATGCTTTATAATTTTCTGTGAACACAGCCTTCCATCACTTGCTTAAAGTGATTTCTAAGTATTTTCGGGGTTCTGTTATAAGTGAAATTGTTTTCTTTGTGGATCACTATTTGTGTGGTAGATGCTACTCATTTTTTATGTTGATTTGTCATCCTTCAGCTTTGCAGAAATCATCCCTTAGTTCTAAAAGAGTTTTTGGTGGACTCTCTGGAACTTCTACATATAGTATCATGTTATCTGCAAATAGAGATAATTTTATTTCTTTCTGTTTGGGATGCCTTTTGTTTCTTTTTCTTGTCTGACTGCTCCTGCCAGGACTTCCAATACTATGGTGATCAGAATTGGTGAGTGAACAACCTTGCGTTGTACTGAATCTAAGGACAAAGCTCTCAGTTCTCCCCTGTTGATTAAAATGTCAGCAGTCAATTTTTCCTAAATGGCCTTTGTTATGTTTTGAAAATTCTCGTCCGTCCTTGGACTGTTGAGAGTTTTTCAAAGAAAGGACATTGGACTTACTGAATCCTTTTGCTACATCGGTTGAGATGGTCTTTTTATCTTTCATTTTGTTAATGTGTTGTATCACATTGGTTTAATCTCATATGTTAAACAAGCTTCCCATGCCCAGGCTAAAACCTTCGAGGTCGTGATGTTTAATCATTTTAATGTGTTGCTGGATTTGGTTTGCTAATGTTTTGAGATTTGTATCAACGTTCATCAGAGAAATTGGCCTAAAATGTTTTTTTCTTGTGATGTCTTTGTATGATTGTGGCCCTATGAAATGTGCTGGGAAGAGTTCTTGTAGTTGTGCTTTTATGAAGAATTTAAGAAGTGTGGGTTGATTTAATGTTTGATAGAATGCTCTTTTGAAGCCGTCTGTTCTTGAGATTTTCTTTTTTGGGAGGATTTTGATGACTCCAGTTTCATCATTTGATGTTGTTCTGTTCAGATTCCATCTTTCTGACTCAATCTTGATAGATTGTGCTTTTCTAGGCATTAATCCATGTCCTCTAGGCTATCCAGTTTGTGGGCCAATAGTTGCTGTAACAGTTCATTGCCATCCTTTTTGGTTCTGAGGTGTCTGGGTAATTTTTTCCCTTTCATTGTTGATTTTGTAGATGAGTCTTCTCTCTTATTTTCTTGGACTAGCTTTAGGTTCGTCAATTTAACTTTTTCAAAAAACCACCTCAATTTAATTGATGTTTTCTCTTTATCTGTTCTTTATTTGATTTATTGTGCTTCTCATTTTTATAGTTTCTTGCCTTCTGCTGTTTTTGAGTTAGATTATTCTACTTTTAGATCCTCAAACCATAACTTTAGACTGCTTACTTGTTTTTATTTAAATGTAAGCTATTATTACTATAAACTTCCTCTAAGAACTGCTTTTGCTGTATCCCATAGATCTGTCTATGTTGTGTTTTCATTGTCATTTGTCTTAAAATAGTTATGGATTTCCCTTATAATTTCTTCTTTAATCCGTAGATTATCTAGGAGGGCGTTGTTCCATTTCCAGTTATTAGTGCATTGCCAACATGGATTTCAAGTTTTATACCATTGTGGTCTGAAATAATATTGAGTATGATTGCATTCTTACTAAGTTTATTAAAACTTGTGTGGATGACCATATTGTCTCCCCTGGACAGTACTCTGTACACTGAAGAAAAAGTGTGTCTTCTGCTTCTGCATGCAAAGTTCTCTACAAGGGTTCTTCAAAGAGTGTGGAAAATGGATTTTAGATGTGTGTCTATGATGCAAAGGATTTTGATATTCATGATAGATTTTTCATTGTATACATTTTCTTTTTTTTTTTTTGACCCAAAATGTTAAGATTTTATTTACAAAGCTTCTTGTTGTACAGAAAGTGAAAATGCTGTTACAGTCTCAGTGCAACTGGTAGCCACGGATGGCTGACTCACCAATCACAGCTGCCCACGCTACAGCAAGTCTCACACACAAACCTAACAACGCTTACAATTTTGTTGGGGTGAGTCCCCGAGCTTGGTGGTGGGTGACCAAGAGGGACTACATGGAGGAAGGTGGAATGTCACAGGAACTAGTCTTTGGCTCTTTGGGTGGGTGGGTGTCCTGGGGTCTGTATCATAGCTACTTTTTTTTTTTCTTTTTAAAAAACAACTACCAAATCCATGAGCTGTCCAACCAATACTGAACAGTTCTGTCTTTGCAGGTTACTTGGGGTCTTAGTCACCTTCTGTTTCTCTCTTCCTCTTTTCACCTTTCCTGCTTTCTTCTTCCTCTTCATCCTCATCTTCATCTTCCTCCTCACCATCTTCATCCTCCTTATCTTCTCCTTCTTCATCTACACCATCCACCTCAGCCCCTGAGTGAGGGGCGGCCCAGTCCTCTCGGTCGTAGCCGTCTAGGTAGGTCAGCTGGGGTAGGAGCCGGAAGACGCTCTCTCTGTAGTCATTCAGGTTAGTGACCTCACAGTTAAACAGATCCAGACTTTTCAGACAATCCAACTTTTTCAAGGGCTCCAAGGTGCTGATATCTTTCAGCTTATTTCCACTCAAGTTTAGATGTGTGAGATTTGGAAGTTTTTCTGCTGACATGTCCAGACCTCCATAGATTCTATTGTCCCTGAGCTCAAGCTTTTTCAATTTCCGTAGCTTGGGGAGATTGGGAACTGAGATCAAGCCTACATGTATTAAACTGAGAAACTCTTAATTCACAAATTCAGCTGTTAGGCTCTCAATTTGTCCATCATTTGATTTGCAACTGTCCAGGACAAGTTCCCGAACAGCTGCCGGGGGCCGGCTCCTCAGCTCCAGGTGGATCCTCCTCTTCATGGCCATGTTCCCCTCTTCCCCCCTCTTCAAACTTACCTTTCCGCGGCGGGGGCGGAGTGGGGAGAGGCGTCCCGGCCTGCGCAGCAAAGGCCGATGGAAGGGGGTCAGCTCGTGATGGAGGCTGGCGGCGCGGTCCTCCTGAATAGTGGCACTCCAATATTCAGTGCATATATATTTCTGATGATTCTATGCTCTTGATGAACTGACCCTTCTATCATTAGATAAGGACCTTCTTTGTCTTTTGTGACCATTTTTGACTTGAAGTCTATTTTATCTTGTGTAAACAAGGACTCCCGTGTTCTATTTTGGTTTACCTTTGTGTGGAATATCTTTTTCTCCCTCCACATTCAGCCCATGTGTGTCCATAAAGCTTAAGAGGGTCTCTTATAGTTGGATCCCTTTTTAAAAATTTTCTTTGAAGATTTATATATTTATTTGAAAGCAGAGTTAGGAGGAGAGAGAGAGAGGGAGAGAGAGAGAAAGGGAGAGGGAAGAGAGAGGGGTGGAGAGACAGAGAGAGAGACATCTTCATCTACTGATTGACTCTCTGAATGGCTGTGATAGCTGGGGCTTGGGCCACAACAGAGCCAGGACAAAGACAGGAGGCTGGAACTTCATTCAGGTCTCCCATGTGCGTGGCAGGGACTCAAGCCCTTGGGCAATCTTCTGCTGCCTTCCCAGGTGCGTTAGCTGGGAGCTTAACCGGAAGTGGAGCAACCGGGATTTGAACCAGTGCTCATATGGGGTGCTGGCATTAACCTTCAGTCACCACCAACCAAAACTGGAAAAGCTGCACCAAGGCTACACCCCCGTACCCACATGGAACCACAGCCAGGGCACAGCAGCCATTCAGCCTCTTGGGGATGATGTTCACAGGTGGCCACTCTGGACCCTGGGCTGGTGGGACATGACTGGCTACAGTAGCAACAAAGGACCCAGGAATGGCAGCACTGTGGCCTTGGACTCAGGCACAGCAGTGGTTTCAGTAATGGGTTCAGTCCTCAGAGGGGAGTGGTCTTGTAAGGAAGCAAGGGGTTGGATCTGGATGGGGGTGGCACTTTATTGATTTGGCTTGAAGAGAAGGGGTCCCCACGGTTCGATTGGGAGGGATTGAGCTGTTCTGTGTTGGCTTGGCTCTGTGACTTAGGGCACAGTGACAGCGTGCTTAGTGGGGGAGTGTGTTGCAGCTGCAGCAAAGCTTCAGAGATGGAGGCTGCCGTGGCTGCTTGCCCCGAAGCCGAATGCCTTCTAGCAGTGGTAGGATGGCAGAGGCAAGGTGTTTGCTTGCCTTCCCTGCGTGCCCTCGCAGGTTGCTCTGTTCAACAGGACTCCTCTGGCTGCTTGTCTGTTGTCCAGCGCTCCCCTGTAGTCACTTTGATCAAAGTGCGGTTGTGTGTTGATTGTTTGAGGTGCGGGTTTGCGTGTGTTTGTATGCATGGACCTGAGGGGGCTAGTTTGTAGCCTGCCATCTTGTTGATGCATTCGATCTGAGTTCCGTTTTATAAGTGTGTTGCCAGTTGAAGGCGTGGTAGGTAAAACGTGTTACTAATGTAACTGTGGTCGTAATGCACCTGGTACCCTGGCCATTTAGGTGCAATTTTGCAGTGTACTGGCATTGACCTCCTCAGGTTCACACGGACCTGGCGATTGTTTGGAGCTGTGGTGCTAGTGTTTATTACCAGCGACCAAGAAAACTCCATTTACCTGAAACATTACTCTTTCTAAACTTGTAATGAACTACTGCGTTCAATCCACACAGAGTATTGGATTAAGATCCAAAATACAGCCTTCTTAAGCGTATGGACTTAATTACGTAGCATAGAACATCTTTCTTTTTTCCCTCCCTCTCTCCCTGCCTCCTCCTCTTCTCTCCTTCGTCTCTAACCCCTCCTCAGTAAAACAATTTAGGGATATTTTGGGAGGCAAGAGAAAATCAACAGACAAGCTCCTGATAGTCAGGTATTTCTAAAGGCATCTTTATTTTCTTTGTAAAGTTTATGTACAAACTCTTTTTGAAAAATCCAACAGTCGTAAAACCGTAGCAACATAAATGGCAGTATTTTGTCTCAGGACTCCTCTCTTTTCCCCCATCTCTCTATGCCTTTTTGAGAAGAAAATGTTTAAACTCTTTTAGCGATTGCTTTGTGACTTCATCTCTGGATTTCTGAATAAGATTCGTGTAGTTCTGTCTCTGGACGGATTTTCCGTTGGTTTGCTTCTATGGTAGATGAACTTTCTGGCTCAGCTGTGTTAGTTTCCTCTTCCACTGAGATTTTATTTCAAGTTAAAAGTTTAAGCCATGCAATTCTTTTCAATAGTAGCATTAAATGTTTATTATTTGCTGCTGAATAATTTTGGTTTTCATGTAGTGTTCAAAGTTTTATTCTGGAATTAATAAATTACCTCATTTTTTAATTTGAGTTTTGCACGTTTGGTAAAATGACTAAATGTTCTTATATCAGCAGTAATTCCGGAAAATGACCCTTAGTAATACACTCTTCCACAGTGTCAGCTTTGTTATTCATCAGTCATTTAAAATCCTATTTTTACTTTATTTGAAAGACACAGGCAGAGAGAGACAGAAAGAGGTCTTTCTGCTGATTGACTCCCCGAATGCCTGCAACAGCTGAGGTTGAGCCACGCTGACTGCAGAGCTGGGAGATCCGCTGGGTTTTGTCACGTGGGTAGCAGGGACTTGAGCCATCACCTGCTGCCGCCCTAGTTAACATTAGCAGGAAGCTGATCTGATTCCAATCCAGTTTCCCGCTAATGCATACCCTGGGAGGCAGCAGGTGATGGCCCAAGTGCTTAGACCCCTGCCACCCATGCAGGAGACTGATGGTGCTCTTGGCTCCTGGCTTGGGCCTGGCCCAGTCCTGGCTTGGTTCTGGTTGTTGTGGCCATTTGGGGAAGGAACAGCAAATGGAAGATACCTTTTGCTCTGTCTCTCTGACTCTGTCACTTTGCCTTTAAAATAAATAAAACAAATCTTTGAAAATAATAAGTGGAATCACACGATAGGGAGCTTTGCATTCTGGCTGCTCTTCCGGGATGTAATTCATATGAGACTCCTCTGAGTGGTTGCGTGTATAAGTAGCGAGAGCCTTTTCCTTGCTGAGTAGTATTCCACTGTATAACGGTACCACTGTTGTTCATACATCTAACCTTTCTATTATTGGTACTGTGTCTGCTTTCTCCTTACTTCCTTTTTGTTTATTGCTTTGCTGATTTTCCTACAGAAGTGTTCCTTTGTTGGTTTAATTATGTTTAGTTTTCCATGAAAATTTTAAACACTTAATTGAAATATTTAAATTTTATTTAAAGCTAGGAGCCTGGAGCTTCTTCCGGGCCTCCTACATGGGTGGCAGGGACCCGAGCACTTGGGCCATTTTCTGCTGGTTTCTCTGGTGCCTTAGTAGGGAGCTGGTTCAGAAGCAGAGCAGTCTGTATTCTATCCAGTGCCCATCTGGGGTGCCAGCATTATAGATGGCAGCTTAACCTGCTGTGCTACCCTACTGGCCCCTGTTTGCCATGAAATCTTAGCCTTCAAAGTCTACAAGCTTCTCTGTGTGGCTGGCTGTATTTTACTACATGGTGGTGGCCAACTGTTTTCTTTAAGGACTGAATGTCACTTTCTTTGTCCTATAGGATTAACTTTCTCCATAAGAGAATCCTTAGATAGTCTTCTCATTAAGCTATTGATTTTCTTCTGTAGAGTAATATATTCTTAAAAAATCAAATAGTAAAATATTGGTCAAGTTTTATAAAAATTTCAGAGTCCAAAAGGCCTTAAGCAATTGGAGTGTTACTTATTAGCAAATTGTTCAGAGTAAAATTCTTTTGAACATGACATAACAAAGTACTATAATAAATATTCACCATAAGAGGCTCTGGAGTTGGGAAAGACAAGTATTGCTTCTGATAAAATAAAACCCTCACCCAGGGGGAATAAGTTCATCAAGCAACCAGTGAGGAAGCTGGGAATATCCTGCTTGTGTAACATGTTAATAGCAAACTTGGCAGAATGTTGCTATTTTTTTTCTTAGCTTTTATCCAAATATAAGAGAAAATAAGTGTCATGAAACCCAGCTAAATGTTCTGATTAAATCTTACAGGTGATTGGGTTTATTTGCACATAATTTTTTTGAATGATTTTTATGACATGAAACTAGTATTCCCAGGTGGTGGCTAGTTTCCCCAACATTGTCCTATGTGGATTTTTGTTACATAGGATTTTTATCTTTATGGTATAGCTGGGTGTGGCTTAGAAAAGCATTAATTAGGTCAAAATTTTTTGCTTTCTTCTTATATAATCTCTTATTAGATGGCAGATCAGTACATTGCAGCTGTCACTTAAATATTCAAGTTAGTAAGCTCCAGACCAGCAAACAAAAAATGATCTTACTGTATATTTTTTATTGATGCTTTAATGACTCGTAGGTACTGAACTCAGCTATTACTTGCTTGATGTATCCTTTAAGGTAAGGTGGCAATAAAGACTCCATCTGTATCATCATCAGGATGGCTGTTTCTTCGTGGTCTGCTGTTTTGAATTGGGGAAAATAAGAGCTTGTGCAAGTAGGCAATTGCCTTTATTTAGCATACAAATGTTTATGGTACTTTGGGTTAGTTGTGTATTTCTTTGAATTTCAATGACTTGTAGGAGCTTGGAATTCTAATTCAACTACTTGCAGATTCAGTGGGATAGGAATAAATGATTTAAAGATATATGAGAGAATTTTTCTTAGTACATTTATTACATGTGTTATCCAAAAATTCCAAAGTGATGATTATGTGTCTCAGCAATTAAAGCCCGAGTACTTGAATTGACAGCTTACTGTTGAAGTCAAGTTAGGTGAATTTAGATCAGTTGTTACCTGGTGGCAGGGTTGGAAAACACTACGTAAGGTTAAATAGAAGTCAAGAGCATAGACTACTTATTTCAGCTGCTGTGAGCTCACACATAATGTGACCGTTCAACCTGAAAAGGCTTTCTATTGTTTCAAGCGTCCGATTTAAAACTCCCCAATGCTCTTTGGTGTGCTTCTTCAACCTGAAGTTGTCTGTAAGTAACAAGTTCTACGAAATTTAAATATTAATGAAAAATTTTTAATTTGGCTGTTACGTGGAATCACAGGTGTACAACAAATGCTTGGATGCCTTGAAATTGATCAAACAAGACCAGAGATGTATGACCCTGGGTTGACAACTCGCGACAGTTGCCTCCAACAAAGCTGTGGTCCTTGCTGCTCCATCTGCTGCCGAATGGGCAATGCCAGTCACAACCAGGGCAGGAGGCATCGTGTCTGCTGCTGGAAATCACGTCCTCCCCACCCTCTGTGGAACTCGATCTCTCCCGCTCACATACAGATAACAATACATTCTCTTTGTCTTCTGCCATAGCATATCACCCAAGATAAAGGAACTAGCTTCCCTTTTCCTAGTCTCTTATAGATTGCTCTGAAGTTCATTTTAAATTATTCAATAATATTGATCATAGTAAGAAAGGAGGTAAAGATTATTATTTTTCTTAGACTTTCTACAATTCCTAGCTTCAGTGCTTTTTTGATGAAGCCCCTACCCCCAGATGATCCTATATTGGTAAAAATGGATCTTTCTGTATCACATCTCTAAATCACCAAATAAAATGTCAGGGATGGCAGGTTCCCAAATAGCTGCATTTTTAACAAGCTTCTGGTATGATTGTGGTGTTCTCTAAAGTCTGAGGCTCACTACGCCATGTGACACTGCTTTCAGGATCTTAAACTTTTCTGTGAGGTTTCTCCTAAAAGTTTGTGGAAAGTAGAATTTAAAAATGTTTATCTTGGTGCAAAAAAATCTTAATCTAGGCCTAGTTATTTTCCATGAATTTATTGAAGATGCCTCTTGCAAATTTCAAATTTTTTGCAACAAAACAATCACCTTTTAATTCCATTTTCAACTAACATTTTTAAAAAGATTTGTTTATTTTATTTGAAAGTCAGAGTTACACAGAAAGAGAAGGAGAGGCACAGAGAGAGAGGGGTCTTCCATCCACTGGTTCACTCCCCAGTTGGCTGCACCAACCAGAGCTGCACCAGTCCAAAGCCAGGAGCCAGGAGCTTCTTCCAGGTCTCCCACGCAGGTGCAGGGGCCCAAGGACTTGGGCCATCCTCTACTGCTTTCCCAGGCCATAGCTGGGAGCCGGACAAGAAGTGGAGCAGCTGGGACTAGAACCGGTGCCCATATGGGATGGTGGCACTGCAGGCGGTGGCTTTATCTGCTAAGCCACAGTGCTGGCTCCTACACTAACTTTTTTTAAAAAAAGCATTTATTTATTTATTCATTTATTTAAAAGTCAGAGTTACATAGAGATGCAGTCAGAGAAAGAGAGAGAGAGAGAGAGAGTGAGAGAGAGAGAGAGAGAGAGAGAGGTCTTCCATCCGTTGGTTCACTCCCCATTTGACCACAACAGCCAGAGCTGCGCCGATCTGAAGCCAGGAGCCAGGATCTTCTTCCATGTCTCCCACGTGGGTGCAGGGGCCCAAGCACTTGGGCAATCTTCTGCATTCCCAGGCCATGGCAGAGAGCAGGATTGGAAGAGGAGCAGCCAGGACTTGAACCGATGTCCATGTAGGATGCTGGCACTGCATGTGGTGGCTTAACCTGCTACCCCACAGTGCCCTCCCCATCCACTAACTTTTAAAAGTCCCCTCATATCATCTATGCAACATAATCTATGGTCTTTATCCCTAATAAATATATGATCTAGTTAAGATATACTGATGAATATAGAAAAAAGTAATCCATAGGAATTAAAAGGGATCAATTATGGGAGAATCTGCAGCTGTGCCAGGCATGTTCAGTATCTCATGAATATTTATTTATTTATTTAAATATAGCTTGTGTGGACTGCACAAAACTTTTTTAAAAAATTATTTATTTACTTGAAAGGTAGAATGACAGAGGGAGAGGCAGAGAGACACAGAGAGATCTTCCATTTGTTGGTTCACGCCCCAAAATGGCCACAATGGCCAGAGCTGTGCCAGGATGAAGCCAGGAGCCTGGAACTCCATCTGGATGTTCTCTGTGTGTGCAGGGGCCCAAGCACCCGGTCCATCTTCTGCTGCTTTCTGAGGCACCTTAGCAGGGAGATCAGAAGTGGAGCCACTGGGATGCTAACCTGGGGCTCATTTGGGATGCTGGCGTCGCAGAGGGCAGCTCAGCCTGCACTAGCAGCTTGATCCCATGCCAGGAAGCTTTGATGCCAACGGTCCTCCTGTTCCTTCAGTTAGAGACTCTATGTTTTATGTCTAAGATATTTCATGAGATACTTCTATACTTAGGTTTGTTTATTTCCCTTATTTGTCTTGTTTGTCTTATTCTCCATAACAGGATTGAATATTGTAGAATAAGACAGCAAACACATGTGACAAGATAAGAGGCATCTCTACATAAAGCTGACACAGGGAAAGTATTGTGAATTGATAATGTCAGAGTGTACAGGATTAGGACAGTACATTTGTGTACATTTGTTCTCTTGGTGATTAAGTCAGGAATTCGAATTCTTTTCATTTTTATGTATTACTGAGAGGCAGAGAGAGAGAGAGAGAGAGAGAGAGTGTGTGTGTGTGTGACAGTGAGTGAGTGAGTGCAGGAGCTCTCCCATCGGCTTGTTCACTTCCCGAATGGATCAAGTGTTTGCAACATCTGTGCCTGGGCCAGGCAAAAGCTGGGAACTCAATCTCGTGAGTGGGTGACAGATACCTATCTGTGGAGGCATTATCTAGTCTCCCAAAGTGTGAATTAGCAGGAAGCTGGAGTTGGTACCTGGAGTTGGGACTGAAGCCCAGGTACTCAGATATGAGATGTGCACGTCTAAGGTGCTGCTTACCACTGCACCTGTCCCTAAGTCAGGAATTCTTCAAGTCAGGTCTGTCAATGCGTAAAAACACAGAAACTTGACACCAAGTGCAAATCTTTAGTTTGAGAGATTAAGTGGCTTTTATTAGAATTCCTCGAAACTTCAGAACTAGTAGTCTGGATGCTATAAACCTAAATGTTTGCAATTGTCAAGCAAGTAGAAGAAGTGTCTAGAATAGCATTCTTGGGAAGAGACGGAAGAGGGGAATTCAGGTGAGCTGGCGAGTACATTTCTTAGAGAGGCAGCAGCTTCCTCTGCCTTAAGACCATTCAGGCCTAGGTGGGCAAGTGCTCAGATTTTGTGAGAGAATCCAAATACTTGAGTTTTTTTTTTTTTTTTTAAATGCTGAGGTATTTTCACTGGATACAGGATCCTAGATTGATAGTTGTTTTATTTCATTACTCGAAAGATGCACTACTATTTTCTTTCTTTTTTTAAACAAGGATTTCTTTATATACTTCAAAGTCAGAGTGAAGCATGATAGTGAGAGAGAGGAGAGAGATTTTCCATCTGCTGGTTTATTTCCCAAATTACTGCAACAACCAGGACTAGGCCAGGCTGACGCCAGGAGCTTTATCTGCGTCTCCCATGTGGGTGCAGGGACCCAGGCACTTGCACCATCCTCTGCTGTTTTTCTAAGCACACCAGCAGGGAGCTGGATCAGAAGTAGAGCAGCTGAGACTTGAACCAGAGCGTATATGGGATGCTAGAACTGCAGGTGGTGGCTTAACCTGCCGTACCATAGTACCAGTCCCAAGATGTTCTGTTTTCTCATAGCCTCCGTTGTTTCTGGTGAGAAATCCTTTGAGATTTGAGTTGTTGCTTTCTTAGGTAATGTGTTGTTTCTTTTGGACTGTGTTCCAGACTGTTCCCTTATTTTTCAGATTTCAGAACTTTGATTATGACATGTCAGGGAATGTATTTTTTTGGGGGCGGGGTTTATTCTGTTTGGGATTATTGGCCTTTTCTTCCTTCATATTTATGTCTTGTGTCATATTTGGGCATTTTTAGCCATTGAAACTTTAAGGCTCTGCCTTTTTTCCCTTCTTTCTGGGATATCAGTGACACAGGTGATATATTTTTAGTTATTCTACAAACTCCTGGGACTCTCTTCTTCACTTTTTAAAAAACATTATTATTATTTTTTTATTTGAAAGAGTTACTGACAAGGAGAGGCAGAGAGGGAGAGAAATCTACTATCCACTGATTGAGTTCCCAAATGGCAGCAATGGCTTGTGCTGGGCCAGGCTGAAGCCAAGACCTTCATCTGGGTTTCTTGCGTGGGTGGCAGGGGCCCAAGTACTTGGGTCATCTTCTGCTGCTTTTCCCAGGCCATTAGCAGGGAGCTGAATTGGAAGTGCAGCAGCTTGGACTCGAACTCACACCAATGTGGATACTAGTGTCACAAGTGGCAGCTTTACCCACTGTGCCACATCAGCCCTCCCTCCCCTGCATTGTTTCCTTTTAAAATCTTCCCTCTCGTTTCAAACCAGTTCTTTAATTTTTCCATTTGTCATTTTCACTGTGCTCTGAGCCCGTTTAGAGAGATTTTTTTCTTTTTAAGTAATGATTTTTTGCGTTGTAAAAGTTTGGAAAAGATCTGTTTGTTTACTTATTTATAAAGGGGGGGGGAGATAGAGAGAGAGAGAGAATGAGGGAGTGAGGGAGGGAGTGGAAGTGTGAGGGCACACTTCCATCTGCTGGTTGATTTCGCAGATGCCTGCAACAGCTGGAACTGGGCTTAGCTGAAGACTGGAGCCAGGAACTCCATCCTGATCTCCCCTTGCAGGGTAGGGACCCGAGTACTGACCCAACTACCCATCCACTGCCACCCAGGGATATTAGCAGGGAGCTGGAATTGGAAGTAGAGTCAGGACTTAATCCCAGGACTCCCGTATGGGATGCGTGCAGCCCACGTTGTGGTTTAACCCACTGCGGCACAACTCCCACCCTTAATATTTTTTATTTGATGCTTCTTTGTACTTCCATTGTTTTCTAAAAATTTCTATTTTCCCATTTGTTTCAAAAGTGTTAGTAATATCTTGCTGAAACCTTGTTATGATAGTTGTCTTAAAAGCCTTCAAAGAATTCTAACAGCTGGATCATCGCCACTGAGAAGTCCTTGGCTCTTGGCATGACATATAATTTTGGACTGCATTATAGACTATAAAAACACTCTGTCTTGAAACTCTGATTGCTCTTTAAATCTTCTGTTTTAGTAGGTCATGGCCTGTTTAGGTGCAGAAAATATGACCTAGCTCATCTGAATGTCAGCTTAAGTTTAAAAATCTTTGCAGTGTTATTTTGTTCTACCCTACTTGAGTGCTATCGAGGGGCTGGTTTGAAATCTGGTGTTCTACACCATTGTTCAGCTCTCAAAACTTCTGTGTACCGATTCTAGTCACATTCCCACGTGGCCTGTTTGAGGGTACGCTGTGACATTCTGCAGAGATTAAAAATGCCTTTTTCTAGATCCCTACTCACACCAATCTTCCAGAGTCTCCAGTCTAGATAGGAGAGCTGAGTGTGTTGCTGCTTTATTAATGTCCCCTTAGCAGGGCTGGGATTGTGAACAGCTCGTGGAGGGAGTGGAGAAATACTGCCTTTCTCTGCAAATGTTGATGGAAGGCAGGCATGGCCCTTGGAGGGGAGAGAAGGCAGGGAAGGGCCTGGCCTCTGCTGCAGTTACTGCAAGGTGGGGCTGGCTGGCAGGATCCCACCCAGTAATGTGCACAGCACTCAGGGGAGAAGGGACGTGGAGGGGAGCTGTGGCTCCTGCTTGGCTGGTGACTTTAGTACAGGAATGTGGGAGGGGCTCAGTTTGGTGGGAGGTGAGAGGGAGACAGCTTCTGCCCCGGTGTTTACCTGAGTAGGGGAGAGATTCTCAGAAGGGTTCTGTCCCGTAGGACTGCATCTTTCCTATTTGGCTGATGAGAGCAGTCTCGGGGGAGCAGGGTGCACTTTGTGTCCCCATGTCTTTATTTCTGTCTTCCAGGCGGCTTTAGGCCAAGGCTAAGGTCCCTGGGAGGTCACACCAGGACATCTCACTGCCACACTGTTCCTTCAGGGTAGAGGTCCCTGGCCAGTTTGTGGATTTGCTCTTCCTCCCATAGTATTCTTTTATATGTGTATTTTATATATTATACATAGTGTAACAAATGCATATGTAAATATATAAAATGTAATATATGTGTATCTGTCTATATACATATATATGAGATCTATTTTCTCCAGGGTTGTAATTAGTGGAAAGAGTAGAGTGGAAGATGCTGGCTCCATTTTGTTTGGAAGCCATGATTCTTTTACGGTGACAAATTCGTGTCAAAGTTTTAATGAGAGTGACTGGGATGTGAGGTTCTAACCTAACTACATCTGCATATTTATTCTGTATTTTTAATCAGTTTCCATAAATACAATGAAGTATGACCTACAATCTCTAACAATTAATAAAATAAGTGTAACTATGCTGTTACAAATTCTTTTAATTTGTGGATGTAATTTAATGTATCTCTACTGATCTTTACATCTTTTTTTCTGTTTGTGGTAAGTTCTTTTTAATGAACTTTACAGTTGAATGCTTAATGTTCCACTCAATAAAGAGTTCCACAAATAAAAAGTAAAAAGAACATAGTTCAGCAGAAATACAGAGAAGCCCTATAAACAGTAATCAAATGAAAAAGTACTGATTTCACGCATGTACAGTAAATTTAAAAATATTTGCTGATCATTAAAATATAGTAGTATATAATTTTTAAAAATTGTTATTAATAGAAAGAGAACAAATTTCATTTATTTCCTAGGTACAGTTTGAAGAAGATAACCACACTTCCTTCCCCCACTTCTGCCTCCCTCAGTCTTCCTCCTCCTCTCCTTTATTTTTTTCTTTGATTTCTGCAAAGATGTACTTTCAATCCACTCTATAATAACAGGCATAATTCACCACTAATCACAATATTAAATAACTAAAAAGTAGGGATATGACAGTTCTACAGGTGAATAAACAAGGGCTCAAAACAGTATATCACAAAATGTCTGTTTCATTCCTATACATTTTTTGTATTTTATACTAAGTGCCACATATCAGAGAAAGCTTATTTGTGTTTTTAGACTGGCTTATTTCACTAAGCGTACTGGTTTCCATTTGCATCCATTTTTATTGCAAAAGGCATTTCATTCTTTTTTAATGGATGAATATGCTAAAGATGAATATTTGGAAATAACCAAAATGAATAAAAGAATAAAAAATTAGATAAACTGAAAATAGTGTTTGAGGTTTATGAGATACTATCAAACAACCTAACATAAATGTCTTAGGAGTTCCTGAAAGTACGGAAAGAGACAATGGATTAGAAGAACTATTCAGGAAATAATAGCAGAAAACTTGTCAAATTTGGAGGAAGAAAGAGATATCCAAATACAGGAAGCACAAGGAATTCTTAATACACATGACAAGAAAAGATCTTCATCATGACACATTAAAGTCAAACTTCCAAAAGTAAAACATAAAGATTCTAAAATGTGTGTGAGAGAAACTACAGATTAATTTCAGAGGAACTTCAATTAGACTGACAGCTTGTTTCTTCTCATCAGAATCCCTACAGGCTCAGGAAAAATGGAGAGACAAAGGATAAGTCCTGAAAGAAAAAAAAATGTCAACCCAGAACACTCTCATACCCAGCAAAGTTCTCATTTATAAATGAAGGTGAAATAAAGATCTTGCATACAAACAGAGCTTGAAAGAATCTGTCATCACTCATCTAGTCTTGCAAATGATACTTAAGGATGTACTATACACAGAAATAGAGAACAATAGTCATCATTATGAAAAATGTGAAGGCAGAAAATCTCTTAGTAAAAAGTACAGTAGAAACCTAAATCAAACAATAGGAATATTTATGGAAAAATGGCAGGACCAAATCATTAGAGATCAATAATAACCTCAAATATAAATGGCCTAAATTCTCCAATTAAAATATTCAAACTGACTTGAATGGATTAAAAAACAAGATCTATCTGTTTACTCCCTAAAAGAAACAAACCACACCAACAAAGATACACACAGACTGAAAGTAAAAGGATAGAAAATAATATCCCCAAGTGCGCACCTTCGGCGGGGCCGGGAACGCGTTTCGTTCCGGCGCGGAGAGTTTGTGCCTCTCGGGCTGCCGTCCTGCGGGTCCGCCATATTGTCTGCTGAAGCTGCCGCTGAAGCTGCCGCCGCCAAGTCTGAGCGAGCGGAGCCGCGATGGAGTGATTGTTGTTCAGCCCAGTCCTGTGAGGATGCTGCCAAAATATGAGCAGCCTTGTAATTTCATTCTGAACCGATCCAGTTGTTGAGGAATCTCTTCCGTTGTCTGGTGATTGGCAGTTCTTACAGGCTTGCAGAGACCATGGCAAGCCCAGGGAAAGATAATTATCGAATGAAGAGCTATAAGAACAATGCCCTGAACCCTGAGGAAATGAGGCGAAGACGAGAGGAAGAGGGCATTCAGCTCCGGAAGCAGAAGCGAGAGCAACAACTTTTTAAGCGGAGAAATGTGGAGCTAATTAATGAAGAAGCTGCCATGTTTGATAGTCTCCTCATGGACTCCTATGTGAGCTCTACCACTGGGGAGAGTGTAATCACAAGAGAGATGGTGGAAATGCTCTTTTCTGATGATTCTGACCTGCAATTAGCAACCACACAGAAATTCCGGAAACTGCTTTCCAAAGAGCCTAGTCCTCCAATAGATGAAGTTATCAACACTCCAGGGGTAGTGGATCGGTTTGTGGAGTTTCTGAAGAGGAATGAAAATTGTACATTACAGTTTGAAGCTGCCTGGGCTCTGACAAACATTGCCTCTGGAACCTCCCAGCAAACCAAAATTGTCATTGAAGCAGGGGCTGTTCCCATTTTCATAGAGCTGCTTAACTCGGACTTTGAGGATGTACAAGAACAGGCAGTCTGGACACTGGGAAACATAGCTGGAGACAGCTCTGTTTGCCGGGATTACGTCTTGAACTGTTCCATCCTGAATCCTTTATTAACACTCCTTACCAAGTCCACACGACTGACAATGACACGGAATGCAGTCTGGGCTCTGTCAAACCTCTGCCGAGGGAAAAATCCACCCCCAGAGTTTGCAAAGGTCTCCCCTTGTCTGCCTGTGCTGTCTCGCCTACTCTTCAGCAGTGACTCAGACTTACTGGCAGATGCCTGCTGGGCCCTCTCTTACCTGTCTGATGGCCCCAATGAGAAGATCCAGGCCGTCATTGACTCTGGAGTCTGCCGGAGATTGGTAGAGCTTCTGATGCACAATGATCACAAAGTGGCTTCACCTGCCTTGAGAGCTGTGGGTAACATTGTCACTGGGGATGACATCCAGACCCAGGTCATTCTCAACTGTTCAGCCCTTCCTTGCCTCCTCCACCTACTGAGCAGCCCCAAGGAGTCAATCCGGAAGGAAGCTTGCTGGACCATTTCAAATATTACTGCTGGCAATAGGGCTCAAATACAGGCTGTCATAGATGCAAATATCTTCCCTGTGTTGATTGAAATCCTTCAGAAAGCAGAGTTCCGAACAAGAAAAGAGGCTGCCTGGGCCATCACCAATGCCACGTCAGGAGGAACCCCTGAGCAGATCAGATATCTGGTCTCATTGGGCTGCATCAAACCTCTGTGTGACTTGCTGACCGTGATGGATTCAAAGATTGTGCAAGTGGCCCTCAATGGACTGGAGAACATCCTGCGGCTTGGAGTGCAGGAGGGCAAACGCAGCGGCTCAGGAGTCAATCCCTACTGTGGTCTCATCGAGGAAGCCTATGGCTTGGATAAAATTGAGTTTCTCCAGAGCCATGAGAACCAAGAGATCTACCAGAAGGCCTTCGACCTCATCGAGCACTACTTCGGTGTAGAAGACGATGATAGCAGCCTGGCTCCCCAAGTAGATGAAACGCAACAGCAGTTCATCTTCCAGCAGCCTGAGGCCCCCATGGAGGGCTTCCAGCTATAATGTCTGCCTCCGGGGAGGGGAAGGGCTGGGGAGCATCACCAGTCAGCAGAAGAGCAGCCCTTTGGTGGGCGGGGAGCCAGCCCCCCACCGTCAGCCACCACACACCTCTGCTGTCCTGGAGACTGTGCTCTCGACCTGCTCCGCCCTTTCCCTGGAGGGGACACCCTCTGGACACACAGAACCATCTGAGGCTCACATTTGGGTTTTGTGACAAGAAGGGGACATGTTGGGTTTTCTTCCTTACACTATATTTTGGCTGCACACATGTCTTTAACCCAGGAGCCCAGGGGTAGACAAAGGAGGACTGAGGTAATCAATTTGCACCTTTTTTTTATTTTTATTTTTTCTTTTTTTCTTTAATGGTGAAATCCTTCCCTTTTATCTTCCTTCATCCTTCCCAGTCGTCTGCCCTGATTGTGTAACTCTTATCTTGGGTACTTGAGCAGATGGAATATTCCAGAGGTGGGAGGTGGGAGGGCAGGGGAGGGGAGAAATCCAAACAAAGTGTTCTTGCTCAGACGGAATATTAATCTTGTATGCTTGGATTGAGTTATTTAATTTTTTTCTTTTGCACATTTTTTCTTGTATTAAGATTGCTCTTCCCAAGAGCCATGAGTTCCTCATTTTAGGAATCCCAGCTGCCAGCAATTTCTGGGACTAGAGGTTGATGGGGAGGCCACCATGAGACAGAGGCCTCCCCCTCCCTCTGACCCTTTGCCCAGATCTCTTTAGTTTGGGAGATCCCCCTCGCTCTCCTGGGGTCCCTGTCCCCATGGAGGGAGTGGAGGAGCACAGGCCTTTAGTCGGGGCTTCCCCATGTGTAGCTACTGATCCCATGTTTCCTATCCACCTTCCAAATGGTGCGACCCAACTTCATGTGTTTACTTGAAAATTCCCCTCGGAGTAGAATGAACCTCCGAGGTGGCTGTATTTTCTCCTGAGCTCAAGACAGGGGGCTGCAGTCCCTCCTTCTCCTGAGGAGAAGGTCCTGGCTCTGGGGACCTACAGGTTGCAGAGAGGAGGTTGGAGTGAGAGTGTCATGTATTGGGGTAGTCAGGGATCCCTGCCTTTGGCCTTTCTTCTTCCTCTTCCATAGTTGGATCATGTATATTTTACTTCCAAAGGAGAGAATGTCAAAAAGTTCTGTATTTTTTTATATTCTATATATTAGGTAGGTCAATCTTAATTGGTCTCAAAAGGAAGAGCTGTCTATAATTTCTGTAATTAGGACACTGTGAGGAAGACCAACAAGGGATGTGGAAGCTCCCTCACTCAGGGAGGCCTGAGCTTGGTCCTTTTCCTCTCTGCCTGGATTCTGGGCCGCCACCTGGGACCAACCCTCAGCTCTGGAACCTTTATAAAGCAAGTCAGCTGGGTCTGATTGTACCTGTAGGGAGCGAGATGGCCTCAGGGCCTCATGAAGTCTATCACTCTAGTCCCCATCCTGCCAGAGAGCAGTCTGCTTTCCCAAATCCAATCTCAAAGGCTGTTGTCCACATACATTATCCTGCATGGCTGCCTCTCCTATTATCACAGAAACCCAGCAGCCAGAATAACTTTGAGAACTTCTGGTATCTTTCCTGTACGGGATCCTTGTACCTGGTTTGGGTTTTCCCTTCCTCATGATAATTAGAATCCAAATGCCTTTCTTTTTGAATAAAGGTAGTGGAGTGATACTACAAGTTGTTGGGGTGTGGGGTGGAGGACGTTGTGAGTTAAGTGTAGACTTGTTAGGAGCTAAAGGCATAGTCTGTGCCACCTCCCCAGTGTGATCAGTCAGGGGTGTCCTGTCCCAGGCTGTACTTTTCTTTCCCCCAGAAACAGTGTCATTCTTGATCCCGCTCCTGTGCACTCCCTTGAGCTCAGGTGAAACCCATGCCCCTATGCTTAGATAAGATCTCAAGTTTCAAGGGCTTATTAGCACCTTTGGTCTTAAATTTGCCCTCTCTTCCTAGTGTTGAGGTTTCAGTTCGAGCCATTTTCTGGGTAAAGGTGGTTTGGGGCGGGCAGTTGCCAGTGAAAAATCCCACCAAATTGTGCTGCCTTGGTGAATCAGGTACCATTCATCAGTGGGAGACTGCCAACCCCCAATCTTCCAGGAAACCAAGGGGCAGGAGCTTTCGCACTTGACCTACTGATCCACTACAGAATTACTCTACAGTTCAAATAAAAGTACCCCTGTCCCCACATCATCCTTGCCCAAAAGGAAGAGCAACTTGGAAGTATCTACCTTGTACATTTCAGGCAACAGTTAAGTTCCTGACATTTAATTCTTAGTGTGAAACATATACATCCTGTTTTACCAACTGCTCCTCCAAGATACACTTTGACTTCAGATCTGGGTCCTGTACCAGATGGAAGACTGTTAGTCACCTGGCTACTGCTTAAAGCACGTTTTCTCTAAGGGCTCCAAAGGCTAAATGCTACTGATGGCACAGTGTGGGGACGTATTTCTCATCAGAGAAGGGGACCTCTAGGAGCTTCTCTTTGGGTTTTCTCCAGAGCATGTTTCCCTGTTATCTTCCTCAAACCCGCTTTTGGTCCACAGATGAAGTTCCTGCAGCCCACTGTGAGCTCATCTTTTGTGTCTCCACCTCTCCTTTGACCATCTTAAGAAGAGCCAGTCTTCATGAGCAGCTCCCTTCTGGAACCAGGTCCTGGGTTGAAAGCTTTGTGATGGGTTTCTGAGTGCTTGCTGCCAGGAGAGGGGCCTGCTGACCTGCTGCAGGGAATAGCCCAGGTCAAGGCACATTTTTAGAATCCTCATTTCTTGGCCTGTGGCCCATTTATTCACTTAAGATTTCTGAAGGGGTAGCGGTATCTAGGCATCGCTTAAGAGGACAGCAGGCCTTTTTCTTAGCTAACATTTTCTAGTACTCTTTTAAACAGTGCCAGCTATTTATTGCCAGCCCCTATAGGCATCTTCTCAAGTCCCAACAGGGTTTCTGGTCTCAGAGACATACCTTCGTTTCCCAGCTGTTCCCACTGAGTGACTGCCTGGCTTTGATGTTAGCTGCGGTCTTTTGGTAAAACCACATGGATTTCACCCTCAGGTGGCCAGCTGGTTACTTGGGTCAGTGGGCACAAATGACCCCTCCAAGGAGCATATGTTGATGATCTCAGCTTTCTGGGACCTTTGGGGTATTCCCCCTTACCTAGAATCCTTAGTTCTACCACATTGACTCTCTTTGCCCTGGAGCCTGCTTTCCAGGATCCCTACACAGATTCTAACTGCTGTTGCATCTATTTGAGGGAAAGAAGACGACGACTGTATTCCTCTCAAGCCAAACCAGTTAAAATGAAAACCATCTAGTGGGTTCAGCTGTATTTCTGTTTTCTCATGTCTACCTGCTGTTTCTAGCTTTTTCTAGCAAGCTAGTAGAGAAGAGGAAAGCCTCACGATACTAATCTCCTCACCCCACGGGCCCCTCTCTGAAGGCCGCAGCTCTTGTTCAGGCTTCATCTCTTCTCCCCTAGACTCGGCGCAGCTTGGTATCCATCATCTTGGTTGTTCCTCAGTGGATTCATCTTGTAGACTGATTCTGGGTTCTCAGTTGAAGGCAGGGATCAGTTTCTGTGGGTCCCTACAGACATCCCTGGACCAGGAAGAAGGTTAGACTAGCTGGGATCCTCAGAAGTATGCGTATCTGTTTCCTGGCAGGGGGGAAGGGCACAATTCAAATCGCAGGAGGTGCTCATGACCAGCGGCCACATGTTTTGGCAGTACTACCTGGAAGTGAGTATGAGACACAGGTTGCTCAGAGTAGGTTTCTTTTCTTTCTTTTTTTTTTTTTTTTTTACTTTTTGACAGGCAGAGTGGACAGTGAGAGAGAGAGAGAGAGAGAGAGAGAGAGAAAGGTCTTCCTTTTGCCATTGGTTCACCCTCCAATGGCTGGCGCGCTGCGGCCGGCGCACCGGGCTGTTCTGAAGGCAGGAGCCAGTTGCTTATCCTGGTCTCCCATGGGGTGCAGGGCCCAAGGACTTGGGCCATCCTCCACTGCACTCCCTGGCCACAGCAGAGAGCTGGCCTGGAAGAGGGGCAACCGGGACAGAATCCGGTGCCCCGACCGGGACTAGAACCCTGTGTGCCAGCGCCACTAGGCGGAGGATTAGCCTATTGAGCCACGGCACCGGCCCAGAGTAGGTTTCTTCCACAGCCATTTAGGCTTGTACTTTCTTGACCAGCCTTGTCCAGCTTTTTTTTTTCTTTGTTAGTTTTTAGGTTCCGTTTGTTAAGCCAGCAAGCTGAGAATTTGGCCCTGTAGTGATCCACGTGGTGAGTACTAGCTGTTCCTTAGCCAGGGCTTTGATGAGTGATTCAGTTATCCCATTGTCCATCCTCTAGACCCACTCCCAAATAAAGACCATGGCAAGGGAAGAATTTGAGGTCAAAACCAACCTAATCTGTGAATTGAAGCTGTTTCTTTTCCTCTGAGAGGCTATGGGCTATGTGCAGGAGCAAAACTGGCTATGAGTTAGGAGAGGCAGTGTTAAATTTTGGGTCCAGAGCAACCTAAGGGAAAAAGGGTTGTGTACTGTGTCTTCAGTGGGTTAGGGCATACCCAGCTACTTCTGGCCTGCCTGATATAGGGTATCCACATTAGCTCATGTCCAAACCCCTCTGCCAAATGCTAATCTGCTCTCCTAGTAGGTCCAGTTTCAGCCCTTGGGTTTCGTAGGAGAGAACTGTATGTCATGCCCTGGGAGCCAGGAAAGAAGTCAGAGCTCAGAATGCTCAGACTGGCTGGGAGCCTGTTGACTTCAGAGAATGCCTTCCAGGAGTCTGCACATATGCGAAACCTTAGGCCATGGATTTGTGTACTGGTTTTTTTTTAGCCAGCTTTTGTGAGAACTCCTTTAAGCTTTTAAGGAAGGGAAGGGGTGTGAGGTCCCAACTACCTAACAGACTGGATATTTCCCAAGAACAGCTTGGGTTTCCTGTTAAGGACCCTAGGAAGATAAATCAAATCCTTTTCTTTCTTTCTGAATTCATTTGCTTTTATTTTTCTAAGAACTATAAACTCTGGCTATTTTCCGTGTTCTCAGGGCCCCTGGGTAGAGAGACAAAGCTTGATGATTTCAGAGCAGACATAGGCCAAGAAACCATGGCATTGAGTGTGCTGAGTCCAGACAAATGATATTTATATACACATCCAAATTTGAAGAGAAAATGTATTTCTTTAGGTTTCAAACACTGTAATAGATGTAAAGCAAAAATAAAAACCTGTTGCAAAGTTAAAAAAAAAAAAAAAAGAAAATAATATCCCATGCTAACAGAAAGCAAAAAAGAGCAGGAACAGTCATCCCAAAAAAAGAAAACTTAAACCAAAAATAAGCTGTTAAAAGAGACAACAGTATCATATAATGTCATAAAGGGAAACATAGGCTCCAATTAAATAATAGTTGGGGACTTCAGTACCCCACTATCATCAATGGGCAGATCAACTAGACAAAAAATAAAAAAAAAAAAAAGAAATAATCTACAATATGAATGAAATGGGCCTAATTGAGACTGACAGAATGTTTCATTCCAAAGCTGTAAAATATACATTTTTTCATCAGAGGATGGAATTTTCCATAGGGTAGACCATATGCTAAGCCATAAAGGAAACATGAAAAAATTCAAAAAGATTGAAGTCACACCATGTGTCTATTCTGACCCCAAGGAAATGAAGCTGGATATCAACAAACTAAAACTCAATAAAAAAGCCAAACACTAGGAGATTGAAAAACATGCTCACGAATGAGCAGTATATGAAAACAAAAAGACTCCACTAAGAGACTATTAGAACTCTTAAAAGAGTTTGGTAAAGCTGCAAGTTATAAAATCAACATACAAAGATCAGTAGCTTTTGTTTACACAGACAATGCCATGACTGAGAAAGAACTTGTAAGATCAGTCCCATTCATAACAGCTACAAAAAAATTAAATACTTTAATCTTGGAGGTGAAATATCTCTACAATGAAAATTATAAAATATTAATGAAAGAAACAGAAGAAGACACAAAAACAATGGAAAAATCTACCACAGTCATGGACTGGAAGAATCAATATCATCAAAATATTTTTAAGTGTTTATTTTTATTTATTTATTATCTTGACAGGTAGAATTATAGACAGTGAGAGAGAGAGCGAGAGAGAAAGGTCTTCCTTCCATTGGTTCACTCCCAAAATGGCCGCCACAGCCATTGCTTCACCAATCTGAAGCCAGAAGCCAGGAGCTTCTTCCTGGTCTCCAATGCGGGTGCAGGGGCCCAAACACTTGGGCCATCCTCCACTGCTGTCCCGGGCCACAGCAGAGAGCTGGACTGGAAGAGGAGCAACCGGGACTAGAACCCAGCGCCCATATGGGATGCTGGCGCCGCAGGCGGAGGATTAACCGTGTGAGCCATGGTGCCAGCCCCTATGTGTTTATTTTGTAATCTGAAATTTCATTGAACTTTTTGGTTTATCAGTTCTAATAGCTTTTTCGTGTAGTGGTTTAAGTTTTTTTATATATACCATCATGTCATCTGAAAGCACACATACTTTGATTTCTTACTTTCCAATTTTGATGCCTTTTATTTTTTTTCCTAAAGATTTATTTTTTATTTATTTGAAAGGCAGAGTTACCAGGAGGAAAGGAGTAAAGGAGGAAGGGAGAGAGAGAGAGACAGAGAGACAGAGAGACAGAGATCTTCCATCTGCTGGTTCATTCTTTAAATGGCCCCAATGGCTGGAGCTGGGCCAAAGACAGGAGCTTCTTCTGAGTCTCTCACATGGTTGAAGGGTTCCAAGCACTTGGGCCATCTTCTACTGCTTTCCCAGGTGCATTAGAAGGGAGCTGGATCAGAAGTGGAGTAGCTAGGACTCGACCTGTTACCTGCCGTGGTGCTGGCCCCAATACTCTTTATTTTTTTAATCCTCCCTAATTGCCCTTGATAATACTTCCAATACTATATTGGAATAATAGTGGTGAAAGTAGATATGCTTGTCTTGTTTCAGATCTGAGGGAGCAATGGTTTCAGCTTTTCCCTGTTCAGTGTGATATTTGGCTATTGGTTTGTCATATCATTTTGTATCTGATTTGTGGAGCTTTTTTATCATGAAGCAGTGCTGAATTTTATGAAATGCTTTCTCCGAACATATTGAGATAAACTTATAGTTTTTATTCTGTTGATGTGACTTATGACATTTATTGATTTGCATCACTGGGAAAAATCCCTCTTGATTGTCATGTGTGATCTTCTTGATGTATGATCTCAAACACTTAGTAATTTAAGTGTAAATGCAATATTATAAGTTCCTTAATTTGTGATTATAATTTATTTTATCTCCACTGATCTTTGCTTCTTGGGTTTTTATTTTTGCTTTTTGTTTTTTTCCCCAGAAACCTTTAATTTAGGGTATACAAAGTTCATGCATTTCATATATACAAGTTTAGGAACATAGTGATTCTTCCCACCCTACTCACCCTCCCACTCACACTCCCACCCTTCTTCCTCCTCCCTCTCCTATTCCCATTCTTATTTTTTTTTTTACTAAGATCTACTTTGAATTAACTTTATAATATTGACTATATACTAAGTACAGAGTTCAACAAATAGGATGGAAAGAAAAAATCTGTTCCTCAACAGTCAAGACAAGGTGTGTTCAAAGTCATTGCATCTCAAAGTGTCAATTTCACTTATATAGATTTCCTTTTAGGTGCTCTGTTACCACAGATCAGGGAGGACATATAATATTTGTCCTTTTGGCTTACTGCATTAAGTATGATGTTTTTTAGTTTCATTCATTTTGCTGTAAATGACAGGATTTCGTGTTTCTACCGCTGAATAGTATTCCATAGTGTATAGATACCATAATTTCTTTATCCAGTCTTCTGTTGATGGACATCTGGATTGATTCAATATCTTAGCTATTGGGAATTAAGCTGAAATAATGTGGGAGTACAGGTCGCTCCTTCATATGCTGATATCACTTCCCTTGGTTAAATTCCCAGGAGTGGGATGGCTGAGTCACATGGTAGATGTGTATTCAGGTTTCTATCCTGTCTTCCACAGTGGTTGTACGAGTTTACATTCCTACCTACAGTGGATTAAGATACCCTTTTTCCGGCCGGTGCTATGGCTCAACAGGCTAATCCTCCACCTGTGGCACTGGCACACCGGGTTCTAGTCCTGGTCGGGGTGCCGGATTCTGTCCTGGTTGCCCCTCTTCCAGTCCAGCTCTCAGCTGTGGCCCGGGAGTGCAGTGGAGGATGGCCCAAGTCTTTGGGCCCAGAACCTGCCTGGGAGACCAGGAGAAACACCTGGCTCCTGGCTTCGGATCAGCGTGGTGCGCTGGCCGCAGCGGCCATTGGGGCGTAAACCAACGGCAAAGGAAGACCTTTCTCTCTGTCTCTCTCTCTCACTGTCTACTCAGCCTGTCCCAAAAAAAAAAAAAAAAAAAAAAAAAAGTACCCTTTTTCCCACATCCTTGCCAGCATTTGTTGTTTGTTGATTTCTGTATGAAAGCCATTCTAACAGGGGTAAGGTTAAACCTCATTGTGTTTTCAATTTACATTCCTGATGGCTAGTCATCCTGAGCATTTTTCTTGCTTTCTTTTTTCAAAAGATTGATTTATTTGAAAAACAGAATTACAGAGAGGCGGAGGCAGAGAGAGAGAGAGAGAGAGAGAGAGAGAGAGAGAAAGAAAGAAGTCTTCCATCTGCTTGTTCACTCCCCAAATGGCTGCAGTGGCCAGAGCTGGGCCAATAAGAAGCCAGGAACCAGGACCATCTTCGAGGTCTCCCACACGGTGCAGGGATCCAAGGACTTGGGCCATCTTCCACTGCTTCCCAGGCCATAGCAGAGAGCTATATCAGAAGTGGAGCAACTGGGACTTGAACCAGTGTCCATATGGGATGCTGGCACTACCGGTAGCACCTTTACCCACTGTGCCACAATGCTGGCACTTGAGCATTTTTTTTTTAAGATTTATTTTTATTTATTTGAAAGTTACAGAGAGGGGTAGAGACAGAGAGGTCTTCCATCTGCTGGTTCACTCCCCAGATGGTTGCAACAGCTGGAGCTGGGCTGATCCAAAGCCAGGAGCAAAGAGCATCTTCTGGGTCCCCACATGGGAAAAGGGTCTAAGGACTTGGGCCATCTTCCTTTGTTCTCCCAGGCCATAGCAGAGAGCTGGATGGGAAGAGGAGTAGCTGGGACTAAAACCTGGCACCCATGTGGGATGTTGGCTCTTCAGGCCAGGGCTTTAACCCACTGTGTCACAGCGCTGGCCCCTATCAATTTTTCATGTATTTGTAGGCCATTTGAATTTCTTCTTTTGAAAAATGCCTATTAAGTCCTTTGCCCATTTCTTAACTGGGTTGTTTGTGTTGTTGTTATTGAGTTTCTTGAGCTTTTTATATGTTTGGTTATTAATGCTTTATCAGTTGCATAGTTTGCAAATATTTTCTTCCCTTCTGTCGGTTACCTCTTAATTTGCTGAGTGTTTCTTATGCAGTGCAGAAGCTTCTCAATTTGATGTAACCCCATTTGTTGATTTTAGCTTTGACTGCCTGTGATTCTGGGGTCTTTTCCAGGAACTTTCTGCCTATGCCAATGTCTTGCAGGGTTTTCCCAATGTTCTCTAATAATTTGATGGTATCAGGTCATAGATAGGTCTTTGATCCATTTTGAGTGGAATTTCGTGTAAGGTATAAGGCAGGGGTCTTGCTTTAGCTTCTGCACGTGGAAATCCAGTTTTCCCAGCACCATTTGTTGAAGAGACTGTCCTTTCATCAGGGATGAATTTAGTTCCTTTGTCAAAGATAAGTTGTTGCAGATGCATGGGTTGATTCCTGGAGTTTCTTTTCTGTTCCACTCGTCTATCCATCTGTTTTTATACCAGTGCCAGGCTGTTGTGATTATAACTGCCCTGTAGTATTTCTTGAAATCTGGTATTGTGATGCCTCCAGCTTTCTTTCTGTTGTGTAAGATTGCTTTAACTATTTAGGGTCTCCTGTATTTCCATATGAATTTCAAAATCATTTTTTCTGTATCTGCTAAGAATGTCAAGGATATTTTGACTGGTGTCACATTGAATCTGTACATTGCTTTTTTTTTTGACAGGCAGAGTGGACAGAGAGAGACAGAGAGAAAGGTCTTCCTTTCCATTGGTTCACCCCCCCCCCCCAATAGCTGCTACGGCCAGCATGCTATGGCCAGCGCTGTGCCAATCTGAAGCCAGGAGCCAGGTGCTTCCTCCTGGTCTCCCATGCGGGTTCAGGGCCCAAGCACTTGGGCCATCTTCCACTGCCTTCCCAGGCCACAGCAGAAAGCTGGACTGGAGGAGGAGCAACCGGGACAGAATCCGGTGCCCCAACTGGGACTACAACCTGGGGTGCCGGTGCTGCAGGCGGAGGATTAGCCAATTGAGCTGTGGCACCGGCCTATACATTGCTTTTGGTAGTATGGTCATTTTTGTGATATTGATTCTTCCAATCCATGAACATGGAAGAGTTTGCATTTCTTGTGTCTTCTATTTCTGCCTTTAATGTTTTGTCATTCTCTTCACAGAGATCTTTGATGTCCTTGGTTAAATTTTTTGTAGCTATTGTGAATGGGATTGATCTTAGAAGTTCTTTGGTAGCAGTGGTATTGTCTGGTATACAAAGGTACTGATTTTTGTGTGTTGATTTTATGTTCTGCCACTTTACCCAACTTTTTTATGAGTTCCAGTAGTCTCTTAATGGAGTGTTTTGGATTCCCTTTATATAGAATCGTGTCTTCTGTAAAAGAGGTAGTTTGACTTCCTGCTTCCCAAATTGTATCTATTTGATTTCTTTTTCTTACCTAGTGGCTCTGGCTAAAACTACCAGGACTATATTGAATAGCAATGGTGAGAGTGGGCATCCTTGTCTGGCTTTGGACCTCAGTGGGAATGCTTCCAACTTTTCTCTGTTAATTAGGATGCTATCCATGGATTTTTCACAAATTGCCTTGGTTGTGTTGAGGAATGTTCCTTCTATACTCAATTTGCTTAGAGTTTTCATCATGAAAGGGTGTTGTATTTTATCAAATGTTTTCTCTGAATCTTTGCATTAACCATATGGTTTTTGTTCTTCAGTTTATTAATGTGCTGTATCACATTGATTGATTTGTGAATGTTGAACCATCCCTGCATACCAGGGATAAATCCTGCTTGGTCTGGGTGAATGATCTTTCTGATGTGTTGTTGCATTCAATTGACTGGAATTTTGTTGAGTTTTGCATCTATGTAAATCAGGGAGATTGGTCTGTAGTTCTCTTTCTGAATTGTATCCTTTTCAGGTTTAGGAATTAAGGTGATGCTGGCTTCATAGAAAGAATTTGGGAGGATTTCCTCCCTTCTAATTCTTTTGAATAGATTGAGAATAATTGGAGGTAGTTCTTTAAATGCATGGTAGAATTCAGCGGTGAAGCCATCCAATCCTGGGCTTATCTTGGTTGGGAGGGTCTTTATTCCTGCTTTAGGTTCCGCCTTGGTTACTGTGTCTCTTTCGGTTTTCTGTGTTGTCATGGCTCATTTTAGGTAGGTTGTATGTGTCCAGGAATCTATCTGTTTCTTCTAGGTTTCCCAATTTTTTGGCATACAGCTCTTTGTAATAATTCCTGATGATTCTTTTGTTTCTGTGGTGTGTGTTCTTACATTTCCTTTTTCATCTCTGATTTTATTGATTTGGGTCTTTCCCCTCTTTTTTGGGGGGGGGGGTTGGGCCAGTGGTGTGTCAATTTTGTTTATTTTTTCAAAAAACTGGACCTTGTGTTGCTGATATTTTGAATTTTTTTCAATTTGTTGATTTCTTCTCTAATTTTAATTATTTCTTTTCTCCCACTAGTTTTGGGTTTGGTTTGCTCTTGTGTTTTTAGGTCCTTGAGATGCATTGATAGCTCATTTATTTGGTGCCTTTAAAATTTCTTCATGTAGGCACCAATTGCTATAAACTTTCCTCTTAACTCTGCTTTTGCTATATCCCATATATTTTGATATGTTGAATTGTCATCTTCATTCATTTCCAGAAATTTTTGAATTGCTCTTGTGACCTACTCTTCATTCAGGATCATGTTGTTCAGTATCCATGTGTTTGCATATGTTCTAGAGATTCTTGAGGTTTTGATACCAGCTTCATTCCATTGTGGTCAGAGAAGATGCATGGCATGATTTCAGTTTGTTTTGAATTTGCTGAGACTTGGTTTATCCTAGCCTGTGCTCTATCCTAGAGAAAGTTCCATGCACTGGGGAGAAGAATGTGTATTCTGCAACTGTAAGATGAAGTGTTCTGTAGTTATCTGTTAGGTCCATTTGTTCTATAGTGTCAATTAAGTCTTGTATCCTTGCTGATTTTCTGTGTGGTTGATCAGTGCATTGCTGAAAGTGGTGTATTAAAGTCCCCCATTACTATTATATTGAAGTCTGTGTCTCTCTCATTTCTTTTAAATAGCCAGGTGCCCTGTAATTAGGTGAATATACATTTATTATAGTCACATATTTTTGTTGAATTGATCCCTAATCATGATATGATGCCCTTCTTTGTCTTTTTTATCTGTTTTTCTGTTAAAGTCTGTTTTGTTGCATATTAGGATGGCTACACGAGCTCTTTTTAGTTTCTGTTAGCATGGAATATCTTTTCCTATCCTTACATTTTCAGTTTCTTGTAGGCAGCAAATAGTCTTTTTTTTCCCCATGCAGCCTGTCTGTATTTATTAACCAGAGACTTGAGGGCATTTATGTTCAAGGTGACCATTGATAAGTAATAACTTGGCTCTGCCATGTTTTCATAAATATTCCTATTGTTTACTTTGGATTTCATTTGTACCTTTACTTGGAGATTTTCTGCCTTCACCTTCTTTTGTAGTGATGACTGTGTTCCTGTATTTTGCATGTAGTACATCCTTAAGCATCTTTTGTAAGGCTGAATGAGTGGTGACAAATTCTTTGATTTTCTGTTTGTTATGGAAGGTCATTATTTCACCTTCATTCATAAATGAGAACTATGCAAGACACAGTATTCTGGGTTGACAGTTTTTTTCTCTTAAGGCTTGGAATATGTCTTGCCATTCTCTCTTAGCCTGTAGGGTTTCTGATGAGAAGTCTGCTGTGAGTCTAATTGGAGATCCTCTGAAAGCAATCTGGTGTTTCTCTTGTGCATGCTTCAGAATCTTTTCTTTTCATGTTTTACTGTGGTGAGTTTTACTACCATGTATCATGGTGAAGATCTTTTCTGGCATGTCTATTAGGAGTTCCACATGTTTCCTGTACTTGGACATCCCTTTGTTTCTCCAAATTAGGCAATATTTCTGTAATTATTTCACTAAAAAGGCCTTCTACCACATTCTCTTTTTCAATGCCTTTAGGAACTCCTAAGACCCGTATGTTGGATTGGATAACAGTTTTTATTTTTTTAAGATTTATTTATTCATTTGAAAGTCAGAGTTAGAGAGATAGGGAGAGGCAGAGAGAGAGAGAGAGAGAGAGAGAGGTGTCTTCTATCCATTGGTTCATTCTCCAATTGGCTGTAGTGGCTGGAGCTGAGCTGATCCGAAGCCTGGAGCCAGGAGCTTCTTCCAGGTCTCCCATGAGGGTGCAAGGGCCCAAGGACTTGGGCCATCCTCTACTGCTTTCCCAGGCCATAGTAGAATGGAGCAGCTGGGATACAAACCAGCGCAAATATGGGATGCCCACACTGCAGGCGGTGGCTTTACCTGCTATGCCATAGCGCTGGCCCCTGGATTGGATAGTTGTATCCTGTAAATCTTCAACACCATTTTTTAGTTTTCTAATTTCTTTTCTTTCTTTTTTTTTGCTCTGAGTATAAAATCTCCAGAGACTTGTCTAACTTGGATATTCTTTCTTCTGCCTCACAGGGTCTGTTGTTGAAGCTTTCCACTACATTTTTTATTTGATCTATGAATTCCTCATTTCTATTATTTCACTTTCTTTTTAAAATCTCAATTTCATGGGAAAAATGTTAATTCATGTCACATGGATTTCTGGATTTGCTTCTGGTTACTTGTAAGTAATCCTGTGATCAATTTTTTGAATTCTGTTTTCAGCATTTCTTCAATCTCTTTATCTAGTATTGAAGTGTTATTGTGTTCTGTTCTGGGAATCATGTTTTCTTCCTTATTCTTATTTCTTGAATTGCTGCATTTATTTTTAGGCATTTGTGGAGACACTTTTTTTTTTTTCCTGTGATGGCTTTTATCTTTGGTCTATGCCCTTGTGGCTTAGTGGAGTGTCTGCTCTTTCAGTGAATACCCAGAGGCATGTGCTGGGTGTGCTAGGGAGGGGAGTGTCCAAGGTGGCACCCAAGTTGAGTGTGTTAAATCTCCCTTTTTTTTTTTTATTAGAGGGGAGGTTTGATCAGCTCTGTTGGTGTAGTCTCATGCTCACCTCCTTTCCTCCAAGATGACTATTGTCTGGGCACTAGCCCCAGTGGGTACAATGTTCATCTGCATTGCCACAAGAACCACATGAAGGATCCATGCTGTCCTCAGTATGAGCATGGATCCTGCAGCAGTGGCCCTCAACAGGGGATCAGAGAGCCTTGAATATGTGGAGCCACCACAGTGACTGCCCAAAGACCCAGCCATACTCTGTGCCCTCCCACGCAGCCTCAGTGTTTTCACAGTCCTAGCACACAAAGCCCCCACAGTCATGAGCACCCAGCCCCCTTTCAATTTTCCCAGCCAGATTCGGGCATCTCGGCTCTGCTGGTTGCTGAGTGATGGACACAAGCTGGAGCAGCTGTTACATATGTCCAAAATGGTACCCACTCTCTCTCAGCTAGTTACAGGATGCCGATGCCAGGTGGTCAGGGAGGAGAAATGTCTCCCCTTTTTTCCCTTAGGTTCGCATGTATATTGTCCCCTACAGGGTTCTAAGCCAGACTTATCCCAGGCTCTCCCAGCTTTATCACCAGGGCTTGGGTTGCCTCACTCTCCAAGGCTAGTGTTGAGGCTTTTGGCTACTGGGGTCCTGAGTTTATATGTCTACACCCTCCATGTAGATCCACAGTGGCCCTCTAATTTGTGTGGCGTTTCCTCTGCAGTTTTCTCCCTAAGTCACCCCTGAGATTGCAGTCTCTGTTTTTTTTTTTTTTTTTTTTTTTTCTTAAAACTATCTTCTTCTGGGTTAGAGCAGTAAGCTCCCTCCCTATTCCACCATCTTGGAATCTTCCTTCTTGGATTTTTTTTTTTTTTTGGACAGGCAGAGTGGACAGTAGAGGGAGACAGAGAGAAAGGTCTTCCTTTTTGCCGTTGGTTCACGCTCCAATGGCCGCCACGGTAGGTAAGCTGCAGCCGGCGCACCGCGCTGTTCTGATGGCAGGAGCCAGGTGCTTATCCTGGTCTCCCATGGGGTGCAGGGCCCAAGAACTTGGGCCATCCTCCACTGCACTTCCTGGCCACAGCAGAGAGCTGGCCTGGAAGAGGGGCAACTGGGACAGGATCGGTGCCCTGACCGGGACTAGAACCCGGTGTGCCGGGACCGCAAGGCAGAGGATTAGCCTGTTAAGCCACGGCGCCGGCCCCTTCTTGGATTTTTAATATTGTGATATACAGAAAGATAAAGTAGCAGCTTTACTGTTTTTGTAATTAGAAGTCCAAATTTTATCTTATTTTTATATTTATTTATTTATTTGACAGGCAGAGTTAGACAGTGAGAGAGAAAGACAAAGAGAAAGGTCTTCCTTCCATTGGTTCACTCCACAAATGGCCGCCACGGCTGGCGCTGCGCTGATCTGAAGCCAGAAGCCAGGTTCTTCCTTCTGGTCTCCCATGCGGGTGCAGGGCCCAAGGGCTTGGGCCATCCTCCACTGCATTCCCTGGCCATAGCAGAGAGCTGGACTGGAAGAGGAGCAACTGGTACTAGAACCGGTGCCCATATGGGATGCTGGCACCGCAGTCGGAGGATAAACCAGGTGAGCCACGGCGCCTGCCCCCAAATTTTATTTTTGAGGAATGATCTCTGTCCCCTTCAGGGAACTGTCTTTCTAGGGCTACATCTTCCACTACCTAAGGGATGGGCTCAGGCAGGATCTAAGCCAACAGCAAGCAATGTGGTGAGGAAAGCGCCAGTGAGACTTTGAGAAGGGAATTTCTTGCAGTTACCCAAGATTTGAATCACGGGCAGAGGATCTAAAATGACTGACCAGGTTGGGAATTGACTAATTATGCCAGATAAAGAGTCTATCACAGATAATTTTTGTTTGAGCCTGGATTTCTCCCAAAGACTAGAGAGAGTGGCGCAAGAGCTTGTGGGCAAGCAAGTGTGATTGGGGAAGTGGTTTTCAATCGTGGGATTAGGAAGGGTGAGACCAGGGAGGAGGGATAGTCCTCCCCGACGTGAATCATCCTGGTGGTCACAGCTGTGTGAAGCACCACGTTGAGAGCGCCTCCTAAGTGTCTGGGGAGTGAAAGTGGGCAGTGCCTGTGCAGCAGTTCAGTGCCCCCTGGTCATCCCATGCGCTGTGACCAGCTTCATTGTTTTGTGCTTGTCAGATGACCGAGTGGGTGCCCACAGATACCCTGTGGGTGATGAAGCCCCTGTATATGGCACATACAGTCACTTTACACTTCCGCTGGTGCTTTCTGAAGCTAGGCTTAAACAGTTGACCCAAGAGCTGATGAGATGAGAGTAAGCAGTCCCCAGTACACATTTTGATCAGTTTCCCTTCTCAGAGTCTCACTGGTGCTTTCCTCACCATTTCCCAGTGAGCAATCCACAAATCAACTTACAATAAACTCTTCTTAGCTTATGTGCACCCAAGTGAGCTTTGTGGATTGCAGTCAAAGCACGTGACACATCCATTAATCTCTTCTGGCTCACTGCGAGACAGTTTCATGTGTGGCAAAGTCTGCCTCCTTAGTTGGATCTCGGCACTTGAGCTCTGCCTCCAAGACCATATGGAAGTTGTTAAGATAAAATCTGACTTCCAAAGCTACAGCTTTCCTGTTAGCTTCTCATCTTTCATGGTGAGGCCTAACTTATTTACATAGCATTTAATGGCATGCAATACTCCAGGTCTGAATAGGTGGAAACAGGCAGCAAATTGAAAATAGGAGCTAAAGAGATACAGGTGGATGTTATCAGATAAATAGTATTTGGTTTTCTGAAATTAAAATTATGACACTGCTGAGTGATCTCCTGTCCCTGTGTGTGTTAATGTGACAGATGTATATTGCTGCCATTTCTCTAGTGATGCCTGCTATTGCTTCTTTGTCAGCTTTCATAACAAAGCACCTGGACAGATAAAATTGAAGTGATTTATTCTCTGGGAAAGCCATCGTCAGAGAACACTGCCATAGAAACAGCTCAGAGCTTTTCTCCTAGGAGATGATTATGCACAATGGGATGGTGCTGCTGCTCACTGCCTTCCGTCCTGTTCTACCAGCAGCACAGCTTTTGCTTTTTAATCTAAGCTTCAGTGAAGGGGTTTTTTGTGATCATTGGCACTAGAATTTTGAAATGCTAATAAGAATGGCGTGCAATATATAGAAATCCCACTATCATAAATGCAGTTGAAATTTCAAGGTGAGCACACCGCAGCCTGCACTTGGGACTGTACCCGTGCTGCAGAAGCTGCCCCAGTTTGTTGGGAGAACAAAATCTCACACCTTAGGTAACGTCTCCTGTGAGCCGCACGCCGGATACCGGAATCCGTCCCTATTGCTCTCGTTCTCATACCTCTGAGATGGCCATGCAGACGCTGGCCATGCTGTGCCCATCCCGTCACCAAGAGGAAGAAGGCTTGCCTGGCGCTGAGCTGTAGGCACCTCCTATTGGTTTTGATGAGTTCGTTCATGTTCGCATGATTAGGTACAAGGAATTTGGATTTATCCAGGGTAGGAGGCTGCTTCTCACCCTTGTTTCGTCCTGTTACCACCGGGAGTTGGTAGGATACTGCTCTTGGATAAGTTGGACATCTCCTCTCTGTTGGAAGGTGTGGGTGGAGCTGCTTGAACATCTTGTCCAATGGCATGGTGGGGGAGGCAGAGGGTCCCACCGCTGCTGGGGTGAGGGCCGCTCTACTCTTGTATTTTTTTTTTTTTTAGCTTTGTTAGTAGGGAAATACTGATTTAAGACTGAGCCTTAGGTTATGGTGTCTTTCTTTAATGATGGACTTTTTCTTCTTCTTGGGGCATCCCCATCAGTCCTTGGGGATGGCCTTCAGTGCGAGATCTGGGGCTGAAGGGTACAGGGTAGCCTTCAGGGTCTCAGCTGCATGTCAGATGTGCACAGTGGCTTCTGCCCTCCGGCCAGGCTGGAACTCTGCCATCTCTCTGCACTGCCCTCCCACTCTCTGTTATACTCTCGGTTTCCCCGCAGTCGGTCCTCTCTGGCAATTATTGAGGCTCTCTCTGCACACACGTTCCAGCTCCCAGCCAAGGAACGGACAGCGATCCTCACAGGCACTTCTGTCTCTTGGGTTTGTACTGCTTTCTCTTTTTTCCTCACTAGCCTGCCTGGCACGTTCAGCTGTCTGCTGTCCCAGACACCAACCTCTTTCTGCACAGCTCAGCCTCTTGGCTGCTCCGTGGTTGGACTCTGCCTTTCTGTGCATGGTCAGGAAAGTTCTCCTAGGTGCCAAAGTGGGAGCCAGTTTTATGCATTTTCCTTCTCAATAGCTCTCAATCGTTTCAGTTCCTAAAACTAGATGTCTCATACATTTTGCCCTTTTGTATAACTGTTCTTGCAATAAGGTAAATTGGTATGGTTCATCATGTTTGGAAGCAAAAGTTTCACCGTCATTGAAATTTATTTTCTAATGCATATTTGTTCTAGAGAAATGCAATACCAGTGTTGGTGTTAGGGAGCTGTAAGATATTTATGCGCGCTTAGTTCTGTAGGATAAGATGATGCATCAGCTATCCTGTTTGGAAATGAAGAAACTGGTGACTATCTTGGAAAAAGTTTTCTTTTTCTTTGATACTGAGGGATAGAGTTGTGTTATAAAACTACCAAATATACGGTACTACACATATTAATATCTAAAGTGAAGCCTGAAGCCAACTGTGCCAAAAAAAATTTAAAAAATTCCATAGGAAAAACAGCAATAATTTCAAAAAAAGATCAGTCACTATTCAAAATTCTAAAAAGTGATTGTAACGGATTCCTAGAAAGTTCTTTTGGAAATTTGACCCTCTGATTCTAGATTCAAAGGATAGAATAATATATGTCTACTTCTTCATTTTTATTTGAAAATTTATTTATTTGTTTGAAAGACATAGAGAGGGAGAGACGAGGAGAGAAACAGATCTGTCCATTGGTCCAGTTCAAACATGGCTGCAATGCCAGGCCTGCAGCAGGTGGAAGCCAGGAGCCTAGAACTCCATCCATATCTCCCACATGGGTGGCAGGGGTTGAAGCACTTGGGCCATCTTATGCTGCTTTCCCAGGCACATTACCCTGGAGTTGGGTAATAAGTGGGACAGTGGGGACTTGAACCGGCACTCAGATGGGATGCGAGTCCCACAGGAGGAGGCTTAACCTACTACGCCATAACCCCAGTCCCTATTGTACATCTCCAAAAATTGCTGATTTCAGTTCTTTAGATTCAGGTTCTCTCTTACTCCTGGGATTAGAACTGATATATGACCTACAAAGTCAAAAGACCTGTGCCCTAGAGGAGTAACCCCCGGAGTCAGTTCAGCACCAAAACCTGCTTCAGAAAGTCCACTGCAAGCAATGAAGAAGAGAGATTTGATTCTATTTAACCACTTGCATTCCAAGAAGGGATAAACTTTGCAAATGAAAACTTGTATGTACTTTAATCTTTCTCCAGTTTTTTCCTTAGAAATTTCTGAAATTGAAACATTTTGAAACAATGACTCAGAAAATTCAGTTCACAATAATTAGACTGTGAGGGTACGTCAAAAAGTTCATAGAACATGGAATTAAAAGATAGCTTGGTGCAAAAACCTGGAAATCCATGTGTAGTTTTTTCACAATGTGAATTTTCCATGAATTTGTTGAAGACTTCTCCTGTCTTCTTCCTAAACTTTGTCCTAGCTGTGAAGATAACACAGGCTGGGGAAGAGGTCTGGCTAAATTGCTGATATGAATGTCACTCGTATCTGCAGTTTTACTAAATACTGGAGTTAGTTAAATGTGTGTGCTTGATCATGATTCTGCCTTCATGGAAGAGCTGAGTGGCAGAGAATAGAAAAGTTCCATTTCAGCAGTTCTCAGTGGAGGCTGGGAGAAGGAACGGGAGGGTGGGGAGTTAAACTTTGTGGACAGAGAAGTCGGAGGGTAAGGAGTGGGGGAATGTTGCCCCGTCCCTCTCCCCTCCCAGGGGATTTGACAAGCTCTGGAGGCATTGTTGGTTGTTCTATTTGGGAGGGGAGGTGCTACCGACCTTTGGTGGCTGCACAAGACAGATGGGCCCCGAATATCTGCACTGCTGAGGCTGAGAAATCTTGTTAGGTTCTTGGGGGTGTAGAACCAGTCCTAGGCAGGTGCCTTGTGATCTTGAGAAAGTGATTAAAGTGAAATTTATATGCACTTTCAGTGTTGTGGGAATTAGCCTCTAAGAACAGGAAGTCATAACAGTGCTAGGAAGATGGGAGATTTTTAAACAATAGTTTTGTTACTGCTACTGTTGCTTTACACTGTGGTCCTTTTATGTTTCTGTGGAAAAGTCTTGGATGTTCAGTTTGTAATCGTCTCATCTTGAGGAACAGAGAGGAAAATGTGTGCAAAAGATACTAGCACAAAGAAGTTTGTCACAGTTTTTTCTCTTGGCTCATAAAACAGAAACCCAAGGGTTGCACTCTAAATATAATGCCTGAAATATATTTCAGCTTAGTACAGACCACAAATCACAGAATACCTGTGCTGCACAGGGAGTCCTAACCAGATATGCACTTTGATTTCTGATATTACCACTTACGTCTCCAAAAGTAAGATAACACAGTTGAGCCAGTAATTGGAGCCCATTTCTCTGGTGAGAAATAAGGCAGTTAGAATTACAGAGTATATAATACTGTGCATGTTAGACTACGTAAGAGATTATCATCCATTGTAAAGTGTCCTGTGGGGGGGGAATGAATGTAATATGTCTCCACAGCAAATTGGTTGAAACTATCTACACAAAGACTTCTTGTATAGAAAGGAGGACTGAAGATCTTGGGGATTATGCCTTTAGAGTAGATGATCACGGAATATTATCAAATAGAGAAGCTTTTCTTGAATTGCAGGATTCTCTTGTTGCAGAAAATGGGGCATAGCCTTCCTGTCGAGCTCTGATGGCTCCTACTTAGCTGAGCTGCCCAAACAGGAGGCCCTGTGCTCTGCAGCTGTGTTCCCGAGCAGCTGCTGCACTCCGGACCTGAGCTGCAAGTTAGGAAGGTCACTGGCACTGAGATGATGTGCTGGCTGACACAGACATCAGTCAGAGAATCGTAGACACATGCCATTTCAAGTTCTAAGATATAACATGAAGGAAAATTAAAGGATGGTTTATCACAAAAGCGAAGTAAGGCCTGGACAACTCTAATAATTCCTAAAGAGAGTTTTGCACTGTTTCATTTACTTATTCACACCGTCCTGGGTTCTTTCCTTCCCTGCCTTGAACAACCTTTATGAAGTCGATTCCAGTTACCTTCTAGGCACTGTGCCAACTGGTGGTGAGAAATTGTCCTCAAGAGACTGCTTGGCTCATGGTGTTTGTGGTTTTGCTATGGGAGGGACCAAATGCTCTAAAGAAATGGATGAAATGCTGTTGCTGCCCATGCAGAATCCTAAGTAAGGGGACCAAAGAGACAACCGGAGGAATAGCTGCAGATCAGGTTAAATCACTCGGGTGTCATTAGTGCCGCCAGCGATGCACCGACCTCCGTGACGATGCCTGAACGAACTCTCAGCCTTTGCCGAGCGGGAGGGGGAGACTCTGATGACATCATGAAGTGGTGACCTTGATGTTGACCACGGAGCTGCTGATGCACGGAAGAACGCGCAACGTCTCCTGATGACACTGAGGTTTCTAGTCTCTCACTAGAAGACTTAGCTTTTGTCCTGCGTCTCTAAAAGAAATTCTGTTTGTTTCAGTGTTCAGAAAGATATAATTTCTTACTTTGTCTCCAGTAAATAGGAGTTACAGATCGGTTATAAAATAGCCTCAATTTCATAATACATTTTAAGTGATTATTTAAAATTCTGTTTGTCAGAGCTTAATTACTGTCTTTGCTATATCATGTGAATCCATTGCATACCTGGTAAGAAGTCCCAGGAGTCACATGGAAATTTAATGAATACACAATAATGGTGTTATTAATTTTAGATTAAATGTACTTGTTCACTTCTGAAAATAAATATAAAGCACCGCTCTAAATAACTCCGGAGGCTGGATTCGTTTTAACATGAGAGACGATTGCTTTGGACATGTGTAACAGTAAATAATATTTTTCTTGACAAAGCATAAAAATAGCTGACAGTTGGAGTGTTTCTCATGTGGCTGCACATTTAGTGATTATTGGATGCACCTTACATGGGTTATTTAATTTATCTTTATGGAGTCGTGAGAAGCAGGCTTGGTATTATGTCTACTTTGAAGATGGCGGAAAGGCTTTAGGCAGGTTGACTGGTGAGCTCAGAACCTCATGTGTTCCAGGAGCTGGTAATGGGCTCTGCATCTGAGTGTATGCCAAGCAAAGCGGTTACTTCATTTCTGATTTACTGATAGTGCAGGTGGATCCCCTAAGTCGGAAACGTCCATGGTGAAAATGTGGCTGAGAAAACCTGGGCTTTGACAGCACTCGTGAGCAGGTGACAGCCATGAAAACTCCAGGCCTGTGTTAGAGAGGAAGCTGTGGTGTGCGGGGCCAGAGGCGGTGCTTACAGGTTGACCAGTGCACCCCTGGAGTTAGCTGAAATCAACAGTGGGAAGTGCAGGTACCTGTCCAGGCAGTAGGGCTTGGTGTCTTCTCTCTGCTTCCATTCCTCTCTGATTATTCACAATGGCTGGAAATTTAACCCTCGAGAGACATTTACAACTCTTGCATTTTTATATTCAGGCTAATGGGAAGCCATAGGCAAATACCCTGTCAAAAACAAAACAAAAAGCACCTGTTCCACAGAATTGTTTCATAGGTTAATTTCCCCTTGTTTCATTTGTACTTTAAGTCACATGTCTAGAGAGTATCATATAAGACAGTTAATACTAGCAAAAAAAAACCAAAAAAACCACAAAGTATTGTGTAAGTTTCAACAAAGTTGTTGGAACAGAGTGAGAGTGTATGTGTGAATGTGTGTGTGTGTAGTCTCTATATGTCTACTTAGTGTTTAATGAACTCTGTGTGTGTGTGTGTGTGTAGTCTCTATACGTCTATTTAGTGTTTAATTAACTCTGTTCTGAAACAGATTAACACCAATGTTCAGCGGCAAGGCAGGAGACTTCTTAGGGATACCATGACCATTTTTTCTTCTCTTTGTGCTCCTCTTGATTCACTTCTTCTTTTCTTCTTCCTCTTTCCCCTTACCCTCTCTTCGCATTCAAATGGTTGGACACAGAGAAGATTTTAAATTGGGCCAAAGTGAAACTCCTGTTTTGTGAGGTTACCTGTCTTCAGTACAGTAACTAACTTCCAAGTAAGTCAGTGGCTCTGTTGGTTTATGTTTGTTTATAAGCAGGGGTAACAGAATAGGAGATTTACAATCATAGTTTCTGTGGGAAAGAATATTATTGTTTGTGGACATGATCGAGTTGCTTTGGTCAAAACCTGTGATGCCTGGGGGCCAGTGCTGCAGCACAATGGGTAAAGCCATCACCTGTCACGCCAGCATCCCATATCAGCGCTGGGTGGAGTCCCGGCTGCTCCACTTCTGATCCAACTCCCTGCTACTTTGCCTGGAAAAGCAGCGGAGGGTGGCCTGGAACTTTGGGCCCCTGCACCCACATGGAAGACCTGGATGAAGTGCCTGGTTCCGGCCTGGCCCACCCATGGCCATTGTGGCCATTGTGGCCATTTGGGGAATGAAGCTGTGGATGGAAGATCTCTCCATATCTCCCTCTCTCTGTGTAACTCTGCCTTTCAAATAAATCTTTTAAAAACGTGACTTTGAAGAACAGCTGCATTATGGGATACAGCATTTTCTTAGCAATCTGTTAATTGCCTCATTAAGGCTGTAACTAGAAACTGTGATTTGGAGAGATTGGCTCCTGACATCTGTATGATGAAAAACTCTATGGTATTGGCTATGTTCGTGGAGCCATTGTGTGAAACCATCCAAAACACATTGTCAGAATGAGGGCCATGTCATAAGCAGACTGCTTTTCAGTTAGCAGATAAACCCTGCACCTCAGCCTAGGGAGGTTGAGTGTCACGAGCGATGATCTTAGACGTGAAATGTCAGCATCGCGTCTCAGCAGCTCTGGAGTCACAGAGTGTGAGTGCTTGGTGCCTCCCCCTCGGAGCAAGTGGATTTTGTTCCTTGGGAACGATGATTTCGGTTGTCCAGCATCTTGTTACTCTTGTCTTTGCCTGGCTTTGGAGGCCGCAAGAATGTGTTCCCAGCGTGAGTTGCTTTCTTAGCAATGCTGGTGCTTACATTTTGTCCTGATGATTGATGCTCAGGCCTACGTTAGATTAATGGAAATTAAAGAGGTTTGTCTGCTCTTTTCAAAGCTTATTCCATTGTTTGGCCTCCTTCTTGAAACTGAAATATTCCTTATGTTCACCAAAAGGCCCTCTCTCCCTTAAATAATGTCCTGTTATGTTCTGCCATGCTTTTTTTTTTTTCCTTGTGAAGATGGGAAACAGCTGGACACTAGCTGGCTTGCACTGGACCTCCCGTAGATGGAGAGAGTTAAGTTCCCTGCTAGCATCTCCTTACTTAGACTTATGTAAAATCTAACTTCGAGAGGAGAGTAGTTGGTCCTAACTGCTTTACAGAGTGGCGTCTTTTCCTTTCCTCTGTTGTTTATGTTCACTACACTGAGATAAAATGTTAAGATACTCTTGTGTCTGGGTCTTGTAGGAGACTTGGAGGTCACTGGGGAAGTGGCTTATGTTTCTCTGCCTTTTATATGAGAGTGGAGTCCTCATTCCCGGACTCACATGGGTGGTGTATCTCAGACTAGAACTGAAGTCGGCTCTCTGCCACTCAGCTTACTTTATGGAAGCATTCATATTTCCTTCAGTTTCGTGTTATGAGACACAGTGTTCTTCGATCCCCATGAGGTAGAGTTCACAAAATCAGCCAAAATCAAGCTACATTTGTTAGGCACTGAGTAAGCAGTGGGTATTGTCTGGGTACTCAGAGTTAAATAATACAAACAAGGCCTCGAAATGCTGCTACAAGTTAGAGGAGAGACCAGAGCTATAAAGAGTACAAGGTTGCCCCATGAGTGCTTTGCAAGAGGTGTTGATTGAGAGAGTATTTGAATGATGACGTGGATCGCCCCATTGAGAAGCTGTGGTTTGGTTGCTTGGGTTAGCCAAGATCGTATCTCTTCGGCCTTCCACTTCTCTCTCCTGTGTCTTTAGAATCTTATTGGAGCTGACAAGTTTTCCAGGATGGGAAAGGCTTCAGAAATAGCCACGTGTATAATGTAATTGTTAAATGCTCTTAGGGGGAAGCCACAAGGAGAAGGTGTTCCTGGTACGAGGCCTTGCGTGATGAGCGCTGTTGTGCTAGTGAAGGCTGAAGGACAAAGATGTCTCACGAACTTGGGCAGGAACTGAAACGCTGGGCAAGTGACAAGAGGTGGTTGTGGCAACAGCGTTCATAAGAATCGACTCCCCTGTTTTTACACAGGGAATACACAAACTGCCGATGGTCAGTGAATTGGCCAATGATGTACGAAAGAGTTCGCATTGAGGAATTCCATGAGATTTTCAGAGAAAGTGGAGAAGTTGAAAGAGGGAATTGAGAATAGCAGTGAATATGGGAAAGTACACCAAGAATAGAGAAGAAATGTGTAGATGAAGCAGGTGGTGAAGGTTCACACTATTGCTATGCCTTCTACTGAGGGAATTAGTTAAATCCTATGACAAACCAATTCCTTACTCAAGCCTTCCTGAACCCTCGACTGTGCTACAGAGCTTAATGTATTTCATGGTATGTGGTGACTTCCAGGCAATGAATAACACTTTTGTGTTCCAGAGAGCGAGGGCATAAGTTCCATGGCACAACAAAACCATTATTCCTGTTTTTAGCAGCTTCGGCAGAGTCCCTGGAGAAAAACAGTGTACGGATTCTGATTGCAGTGTCTCCCAGTTTGGCTGAATTTGTTGAGAGGGTGTATTAAAATTAACTCGGGCAACTATCTCTTTTTAGACGAGTGCTTGTGAAAATATGTGGGCATGAGGCTGTGTTTGGTACCTGGTCCGTAAGTCAATGCTCTTAAAACTCTGTTCCTAAAGAAATGACTTCAATTACGAGCAAACAAATCTATTTCGATTTGGATCTCCTACCAACCACTGTAGTGAAAGCACAGCTCTGCGTTTTTCCTCCGGTTTCTCTGGGGCTTGGGCTTTCCTTGTGGTTAGTCATGTGCAAAGCAGAAGGCCAATCTCTTCTGTCAATTCCAGTTGACTCCCATCTGCCGTGAATGGTAACCCATGGTCTCTTCTCCACCGGGGATTGGTGTTGTGTTCTTGTTGCCATCAGAGAATCTGCAGTCACTTATTCTATGCGTCCTGCCTGGTTCCTCCGGAGAGGCAGCCCTTCAAAACATGACCAGATGATCTCAGGATGCAAGAACGCTTCAGATGCTGGCGAGGGCTGTTGAAAGACGCTTCGGTTTGACAAAAGCAGGAAATGTTAATTTTCAGCTTTTTATAAATAGAGGGATGATCTGTGAAGGGAAAACTGTTGTCACAGCAAAGGCACACTTGAGGGATTCAAACCTAATTAGTGGTTGTATGATTTGCTTTGAATATATTTACTGTAGCAACTGGGAAGCTGCTTTTCAAATTCAGCTGTTGAGTAGACTAGTTTTTAAAAACGATCAGCTCTGAAAATGTGTTTTCCTATTCTTCTCACCCAAACCACCCCCCCCCTTTTATACCTTTATTCTTGGCGTGTGCTATACGTAGTCAATGACTTGCTCTTTTTCTTCTTTGTGTCCACGGCGCTGTACCTGCTCCCTGCAAAATTGCAAATAAGTTTCCCTAAAGAAAGCCTGTTAGCATTATCTACTTGATCTCAGCAGCTGAGGGATGCGTGTATGTTAGGGTCCAAGTGGATATTAACTAGAGGGTTGTTTAATTATGACAAATAAAGCCACATTTTTCAGAAAACGCTATTAAAGAAGATGTTCCCAGCAATTGAGATATTGCAATTCTTTGTCACGCCTGGCTTTGTTAAGTACTTGATCAGGAAGGAGAAATGTAAGTAGAATGGTGATTTAGCAACTCCAACTGTGATTTGCTTGCATTATGTTTAACTGAAGCATGAAGCAGGCATAATTTACCACTTGGACATAGCACAGACCGATTTTGGGAGAATCATCCTGAAAACCAGATATTCTGAAATTCACATAATGCATGCTTTAAGTCAGCAGACATGGGAGAGAAGTTTTTCTCCTCTACTTCAAGTGGTTTTCAAGAAACGGGATCTGGGAGTTGGGTGTTCAGCCTTGTGGTCAGGAGGCCCGTGGGCCCCGCTGCAGTGCCTGTGTTCAGTTCTAGGATCTAGCCCCAGGCTCCAGCTTCCTGCCATGCTGTGCTCCGGCATGTAGCAGTGATGGCCCAGGGTGTCAGATTCCCAGCCTCTCCTGGGGGAGGCCTGGACCGTGTTCCCAGTCCCAGCCATTGTCAGCACTGGGGAGTGAATCAGTGAGTGGAAGCCCTTTGTCTTTCCCTGCTTCTCATACTTAGGAAAAATTTAAAAATATTATGAAAACAGCAAATCATCATAAATATTTTGTAAGAAAGCCAACAAAGAAAGACCTGTGCAATTATGCAATTTTTGTACTGGCAACGATGAAAAATGTCTTGTTTGCACATAACCGTTCTGTGTACGTGGAATTAAGAGATAGGGGATCACGTAGACACTGTTGAGTAGTTTGCTTTGAGAACATGTTCCTTTCCAGTGCCTGTTGGGGTTTCTGCATGCCTTCCTGGGTTCTTTGAAACCCGAATCCCCCATTCTAGAGAGAGAGATGTGGATCTGCAGAAAACTCAGCAGTGCCACAGATAGGCTGACGTGCTTTCCCGAAAGAGAGGAGATGCAACTTGCAAATGGTCATTTGGCCTCTGTATTCGTGAACCTCGCAATATTAACAAAGAACAGCTACTCAAAGAATACGTGAGTGTTCATGCACGTTGGAGGAGAAGTCAGGTGGAGGGAGGTCCTTGCAGCGTCCACTGGGCAGGACAGCAGGCTTGACACAGGACTCAAAGCCCCGGCTATCAAGGTGGTGAGGGAGACAACATTAGCCCATTAGCCACCTGGGAAAGATCTCACTTCTCCTCCTACCTGCAGGAGAGGACAGTCGCTTAAGCAGGTGGTGTCTTTGGTTATGTACACGTACTATTAACATATTAGTGTGAAAAAGGGGAAAATTCTTGATCTTGCCATTAATGCTGACCAGGTAGCTTTCAAAAGGAAAATAAAGGAGAGCAAACAAATGACGCCTCTAACCAGAAGAGCTCCGTTCACTCGGCCGCACACCATTCCTCCCCAGGGAGGTCTTTCATGCCCCTTGGTAATCCTCCTGCACTGTGACTGAGGAAGTGACCCAAGGATCGCACTGACAGAGGAGAGATGATGTCTTTACATAGTGGGTGGATAATGTGCTGTGAGGTCAGACTCTTAAACCCTGTGGTTGAAATCTTTTTTCAAAAAAGAAAAAAAACCACGAGGTCTTTATAAGGCTGACCGATTTCATTTCCCCTAATAGCCCTTGTGGTTCTGCAAGCTAAAATCATCCAGGCAATCAAAACTGATGCTTTAGGATGGAAGATGATTAGATGATTGTCTGCAGGTGAGCAGAAGCCACTTCCTGTCTCTGCGGCCTCCTGGGTGAAAGTCGCTGTGGGTGCATAACTGTTTGGAGTGCTTGGTGACGATCCCTTGGTGGGTGTGGGGAGTCCCTGTGAGGGATCGCATTCCCACGGCTGATGGCGGTGAAGCAGCCCAGAGACTGAGCAACTGCCAACCCTTCCCTCGGAGAGAAAGGGCTCTGTGCTTACTACGCCCAGGAGGGAAGAGCCGTGTTCTCCTCCATGGAGTTTGTTCCCTAGGCTGTTGAATTCCATTTTTTCATGAGGTTGTTTTAAACAAAAACAGCTGTTAGTGATGGTGATGGTCTTTGACCCACTGTTACATGGGCCCTACCATTGGTAGTCTCGCTGTATTGATTAAGGTGGCTGGTTTAGGGACTTGAAATGAGCAGTTGGGAAGAATAGAAATAGAAGTTTGCTGAACTTAACCTACATTCATGGAAGATTGGACTTGTTGTCACTGTGCAAACGTGGAAAATTCTATTTGTGGGTGCCTGACCAAAGAATTAGAGGAGAACTATTGAGAACAGAGCTAACAAAGGATGCCAATTTCCTCCATCATTTTGGCAAAAGAGTTGTGTTAATTTTTTCTAAATATAACAAAATATGATTTAGAGCCCCTCCTCGGGTGGGTGGCATGAAATCTGAACTCATTCAGTTGTGTATCTTTTTTTTTTTTTAAATTTATTTGACAGGTAGAGTTAGACATTAAGAGAGAGAGAGAGAGAAAGGTCTTCCTTCTATTGGTTCATCCCCCAAATGGCCGCTACAGCCGGAGCTGCACTGATCCAAAGCCAAGAGCTAGGTGCTTCCTTCTGGTCTCCCACGTGGGTGCAGGGCCCAATCACTTGGGCCATCCTCCACTGCCTTCCTGGGCCACAGCAGAGAGCTGGACTGGAAGAGAAGCTACTGGGACCAGAACCCAGCGCCCATATTAGGTGCCAGTTCCGCAGGTGGAGGATTAACCAAGTGAGCCACGGTGCTGGCCCCAGTTGTGTATTTTTAATTTTTTTTTTATGTGAAAGGCAGAGCAACAGAGAGAGGGGAAGAGACAGAAAGATCTTCTGTCTGTGGGTTCACTCCTCAGATGATCATTATGACTGGGGCTGGGCCAGGCAGGAGCCAGGAACTCCATCCGGGTCCTCCATGTGTTGGGCACAGTCCCAAGCACTGCCTTGCCATGCTCATTTCAGGGTGCCGGATTGGAAATGGAACTGCCAGTTCTTCAGTATGAGATGCTGATGTGCAGGCTGCAGCTTGACTTGATGTGCCAGCCCAGCTCCAAACTCATTCAGTTATGGTTGATCCATCCCCAAGTGAACTTGTGCCCTAGCAGGCTTATACAATTTAAGAAAGTTATCTCTGTCCTTAATGTGTTCTACCATGAAACATAAAAACACGACTAGTCGAACAATACCCTACACCTTGTGCGGTTGTGTGAATGCAGCCTGTTGAAATCCTTGCTTAATTTATGCTAAGTTGATCTTTAGTATATGAAGGTAATTGAAAATGAAACTCGCTAAAGGGCGGGATGGGAGAGGGAGAGGGGAGGGCCCCGGGAGGGAGGGAGGTTGGGGGGGGGGAAGCCACAACAATACAAAAGTTGCACTTTGTAAATTCACATTTATGAAATAAAAAATAAAAAAAATTAAAAAAAGTTATCTCTAACAAAAACGTCTGTGTTCTAACATACTTACTTCAAACACACACAAATTTCAATAGATGTATAATAAATCATTTAAAATAGTTGAATTTTAATAGTGACAGAATATGCATTTGACATTATTAGTTATAAAATTGACAGCCAACAAAACTTGATTGAATATGCCTTATTGAGAATCTTGGTTTTATTGTATCAGTGATTTAAATGTTGGGCCCAATGTCCAATTTGTCTTGACATTTGGTTTTAGTGGAATCAGAGCTTCAAAATATATCTGATAGAGATGAGTGGACTCAAATGGATTGGGATCACACTTGTGAAGCTGTAACCATTCTTTCATGTCTAGTAAGGAAAGGTTTTGTTTGAAATTGATCTGGTACATTTCCGTGTTCTGTGGTTCAGGGAGTTAGTGGTTCTTAGGCATTAACACCTTGATGTTCCTTTGTTACATTTTAAACTAAAGGGCTCAAAACCCAGTACAGTACTGTGTAGATGGTTTTATAATAGGCTAGAAAATTTATTCCAAAGTTTTTGAAGCATGTATATAGGAAGTTTTTTTTTTTAAAAAAGAAAACCAGATAACAGGCTTTCTTAATTTGGCAGCAAAGTGACATATCTATCTCAAAACATCTGTTCACAAAATGTTCTTTCCATAGCTCAGTTCTTTCAGAATGTAGCAATTTTTTCCACTTATTTAAGAATGTCACCTTTATTTTGGAGCAAATGAGGGTATTTAAAAAAATCTTTTCTGAAGTATAAGTAGCTTACTACTAACAATAAGTGATAATCAGTTACTATCATAAGGGAGGTAAACAGCATGCGACATACGTCTTTTGGATAAAAATACTTGTTACTTTTCTTAGTCTATTTGGGCTGCTGTAACTCGGTGTTACAGACTGGGAAGCTTACAAAAACAGACATGTGTTTCTCCTGGCTTTGGAGGGCCTCAAGTCCATGATCAGGCACTGGCAGACTGGGTGTCCGAGGAGGGCTCTTTCCTCATAGACAGTCCTCAGCTCACCTAACCACTCAGCCAGGGCACTCGTCTGGGTTCATCGCCCCCTAGAGGTGCCTTCCTCCTGATACCACCACCTACCAATGGTGATTTCAACTTCAGAAATTGGGGAGGATGCAAAGGTTGAGATGATAGTATGGGGGCTGACGCTGTAGTGCTGTGGTGTAGCGGGTAAAGCCACCACCTGCAGTGCCAGCATCCCATATGGGCCCCAGTTCAAGTCCCAGCTGCTCCACTTTGGATCCAGCTCTCTGCTATGGCCTGGGAAAGCAGTAGAAGATGGCCCAAGTCCGTGGGCCCCTGCACCCATGTGGGAGACCTGGAAGAAGCTCCTGGCTTCAGATAGGTATAGCTACAGCCATTGCAGCCATTTAGTGAGTGAACCAATGGATGGAAGACCTCTCTCTCTATCTCTTTCTGTAGCTCTGCCTTTCAAATAAGTAAATCTTTAAAAAAAAAAGATGACAGCACAACTTTAAGTTTGGTTGCTCTTTCATTTCTTTCTTGATATAGTGTCCAATAAAAGATGGGCACACCCGGTCCCATTCCATAATACTGAGAGATTCTCTAAGGTCACATAAACCTACAAATAGACCTGTAGAAGCTGCAACACAGCTGTCTATGGATAGTCAGCTGGAACAAGAGGAAGTGTGGTTGCCTTGCTTCATCGTAGTGGCCAGGGCAGGACGGTCTGACAAAATCATGTCCAGACCACCTAACCCTCAGCTGAAACTATAAGGCATAGTTTCATCTGCAAATGACTAGAGCATGTTCTTTAGGGGGTGCTGTCCAACCTTTGGCCCATATTGACAGAACGTTGAAGATCTCCTGTCCCCATGGCTTCCGTGTCTGTCTAGAGCCTGGGAATATTCGGGGATGCTGAGGCTTGTCCACCTGATGTCCATCCCCTGGTACGTGGCCAAGCTGTTTGAGGTCCGGGCACCTCCCAGCAGTCCTGTGGAGCAGTGGAGTAAGTGTCCTTCAGCCCATCCCACGCTCTGGAGAGCTGTCTGTGTGGGCCACACACACGATGCTGCATAAGCAATTCCCCATGGAGGTCGAGACTCCTGACTTCCTCCTGGCCAGGACTTTTTCACACGTAGAGAATATTCACGTGTGGGTTCAGTGTGAGTGCCCTGGGATGGAGAAGGGCAAGGGTATTGGGTAGATTTGAGTTGAGGAAGGCTCACTGGTCATTCACCAGAATTGCAGTGGATCTGATTTGCTGGTTGGAGTACTAGTTCTGCTGCTTACCAGATGAGTAACCTTAATGCGCTAATTAGCCTGCTTGGAATTCAAGGTCATCTTCCTGGAAATAGGCACAAAGTCTCACTCTTCAGGACTGCTGGGTAGATCAAGAGTGGTGGATATGCAGTGCCCAGCGTGCTAGCTGAGTGCTTGGTAAACAATGGCTTTGAGGGCATTCTTGTCCCATGCTCCCTTTCCTGGAGGAAGGGGTGTGGACCTTCTGGGTTTTAGGACAGGCAGGGAGAGCTGATGGAGAGACCGGCTGTGCCTTGGCTTAGGCACTTAAGCCAACACAGATGGACTACGAGAAGGAAGGCCTCTGTGACATTTAAAAGTTTGTTACAGGAAATTATATCCTTAGGCAGACGACCTGATGTGAGTGGATTCTTGTATTCCTTTGTTTTGACCAAGTCCATGCAGCAGGCAGCAGGTGTGTGTCATAACCAGAGCCCTCTTACACACGTCTGAACTTCTTTCCCTCAGGATGTCATTCATCTAGGAAAAAGCAGACCTACTGTCTTCCATGGAACTCCCCAGGTAGAATGCACCCCAGGGTCGGTCACCTCTGGCTTTGTCTGTTGTTACGACTTATTCCGTTTGATCTTGTTTTTGCATCGGGATACGTGGGCATGTGGTTTTGGGTTTTCAGTCCGTGTTGAACAATCATTCAGTTTAGAGTGGAAGACTTCGGTGTTGTTTATGATTGTCCTCTTAACAGCCTCTCCTGCTGCCCTGTGCCTTGCTGTTTCCACCTGTACAGAGGTTATGGCTGCCAATCCCTGGTATACAGTGCGCGGCAGCCATGGACTGCTGCTGGACTCCAGTGGGGAAGAGGACGGTGTCAGTGGCTTTCACATGAGCCCTACCCATGACTGCATGACTCTGGCCCCTGCAGCCCTCTGTTATGTTTGTTTGTTTGTTTGTTTGTTTGTTTTTACTTTTTGACAGGCAGAGTGGACAGTGAGAGAGACAGAGAGAAAAGTCTTCCTTTTGCCATTGGTTCACTCTCCCATGGCCGCTGTGGCTGGCGCACCATGCTGTTCTGAAGCCAGGAGCCAGGTGCTTATCCTGGTCTCCCATGGGGTGCAGGGCCCAAGCACTTGGGCCATCCTCCACTGCACTCCTGGGCCATAGCAGAGAGCTGGCCTGGAAGGCAACCGGGACAGAATCCGGCGCCCCGACCAGGACTAGAACCCGGTGAGCTGGCACCGCTAGGCGGAGGATTAGCCTGTTCAGCCATGGCGCTGGCCGTTATGTTTTTAAATTAGGATTTTGTATGTGTTGGTGTTAAACTTTGATCTTATCATCATGCTGTAAATGCCGTACACCATCAATCCAGAGTCCGCTGGAGCTACTTTGAGTTTTTCACACTCAGTTTTCTTTGCTGCTGGATTTAATAACTGCCCCTTATGAATATTGTTTGCATAGATTGTAGCAACATGTCACCAGATAAACCTAAACTGATCCCCTTTGTGTACATTTTCTCTCCGAGTGTTCAAGTGTATTAGAGTCCTTTCAGTTTATCTGTTTTGAGCATCGCTCTATGGAGGTCTCGGATTGCTTCCATCTGGCCTGGTTGCTGTCTGGGTGTGGAGTGCTGTGATTTGGGCTTGACCCTCACTGGCATCCTGAGGATCCTTTTACATCTTCCCTTGTTAGAGCCCTCGAGTCCTGGATCCCTGTCTTCCTCTTTCTTGGTTTACTCCTTCACTTTGATGCCTAACATCTTCCTGTAGTGCTGGAAGAAGGCATAGGAAACAAACTTTGGAGAACTTGGAAGTCTGGCTATTTTCTTTTCCTATCTTTCCAGCCTGGATGTTGTTTGACTTCAGTTAGGGTATTAAGTTTGGGGTTGAAAATAATTTACCTGGAGAGTGTTTAAGGTTGTGGTCTATTTTAGGAGTTGATAAGCTGTTTCTATAAGTAGCTGAGCAATCACTATTTGAGCCATTTTGCAATGTGTTGTCTTGGTTGCAGCTCTTCAACTGAGCCTTGTGGTATGAGAACAGCTGTAGTCAAGATGTAAACACTTCAGCATGCCCGAGTTCTAACAAAGCCTTTAAACCAAAGGTGGGCCTGATTAGCCCTGGGAGATACAGTTTGTCAGCCGTGTCCTAAACTAGGTTTTTGCTGTGGCTATGAAATAACTGCTCATGCTTTGACTTTCTGGAAGTTGGTCGGATCTTCTGTTTTATGCAGGGCTCTGAAGCAGAGCTATTTTACATGATTGACTTAGGAAAATGATGGTCCATTTCAGTCTGGGAATGTATGTTGCTCATTTTGGGTACTTTTTTAGTGTTTCAGAAAATTTCTTTCTTGTCTATTTTCTCTTCATATTATTTATATGTTGGCCTCTTTGGTTCTGATATCATGTTATCTTTTTAATTTGTCTTTCTTTGTAATGTCTAGGAGATTCTTCCATCTTTCCTATTAAATTTTATCTATATTTTCCTGCATTTTGAATATCTAAGAAATTTTTGTTCTCTGGAAGCTTTTTATAGTAGTGTTCTTTCATGTTTTGTGGGTTAGTCTTCTTTTTTGTCTCTTTATGTCATTAAAGAGTACTGATTATTTTAAAAAAATGCCCTTTTTGTCATGGTTTCTCTCACTTTCATGTTATTGTTTTGGTTGTTCATATTGACCTCTGCCCTTCCTGGCTTATACTCATGGCAAATGTTTGGTGTTCATGGTTGTTTGTGTTAAAGGTAGGGGCATCACGCAACGCTCTTGGCGGAGCTTGTTGGAAAATCTCAATATGTAGGTGTCTTTAGGCTTCCGCTGGCAAACTTCCCTGAGCAAACCTTCCCTTTTTCCTGCATCAAGGTGTTCTGAACGGCAAGTGGGAATTAAATCATTGAGTGTTTTATGATTGGGGTGGAGGATTAAAACTTAGGGTCTCTCCATTTAAAATAATACCTGTTTTGCCTTTCTCAAAGCAAGTGGGTCTTGACCTTTGTAATGTTTACCACTTGTCTTGTTATAGAATGTGAGTTTGAAGGACATGCACCTTCTGTTTTACTAGCGTTCAAAACCTGGCACATAGTCAATACTCAATAAACAGTTGTCAAAAATGAGAGTTTATTGTGAAAATAAATCAGAGATGTTATTGACCATTAACGTGTTACTCCAAAAGAACGTCCTCAGAGCTCAACCTACTGTACAGATGGTGCTTACTTTGTTCTTGTAGTTATTGGTATGTAAAGGACCAGTGTATTCATTGGTACCCACTGTTAAAGACCATGCATTGGGTTTGCTGTGTGTGATGGATGCTTTAAGCCATACACTTGCTCTTGAAATGTCTAGATCATCATGGACTTTGGAGCCAACATGGTAAATACGAATCTTCAGTTTTCTGAAACAGATACATTGGCACTGTAGACATGTGATTTTGGTTGCATAGATCTTTATAGTGCATCCGCCCCACCTTTGTGCGCACACACGTGAACCGTGAGATTAGCCAATGAGTGAAGAATGTGCATGGTAGACGGGCTCAGAATTCCTGCAGTATTTCTGCAAGAGTAAAGTAGCAAGGTTACCCAGTGTAACAAGAAATTTGGATTAAGCAGAGATTTTTCATCTGAACTGAGACTCTGATGCTTAAAATTGAGAGCAACCCATTTTGTATTTATTTTTAAAATGACAGTGGTGGTGTGAACCCTGATGCTCATAGGGGTGATATCAATTTCTAGAAGTTACCACTAAAATATTCGAAAAATTTCAGAATCTCACAACCCAGGAGCATTTTACAGTATGGATGAATGCTAAGATAAGAAATATTTAGACTATGTAAATGTTTGTCTTGGATGATTTATGTTGAAAGACAAGAAACAGTATTTTTGTCACTTGTGTGCTTCTTGGAGGAAAAACAAGAAAAAAGAGAGGGAAGTGGAAAAGGGCCGAAATTTTACTGAGAAGACATTGGGTCAGCCACAGACTACAGAAGGGGCTGTATAAAATCATCTGTTTCAGTTTTAGAGTTACAATTTTTATTTGGCCACAATTATTTATAAAAAAATTAAAATTCGAACTAATTTGACATCTTAGGAGTGTTCCACAGGCCCAGCAGGTTTCACCAGTGGAGTTGAACTTGTGTGTGGTTTCCAGTTCATCGTGAAAGACGGGAGGAGGTGAGACAGCTTGTCTTACCGCACACCTTGGGGGGTTCCACCTTGATCGCTCCTGCCAAAGAACTCGGGAAGAGCAGTGCAGGCCAGGGTTGCAGTCCTGTTGCTTTTCTTCCCCTACCATGCAGTGTCAAACTTCAGGGTATGCTGCCTTTGCATTTTCTCTTGATGCTCCTGGTTGTTGTTGTTGCTGCTGTTGTGTGTGTGGGAGAGAGAGAGAGAGAGACAGAGATAGAGACAGAGAGAGAGATACTGGACCCGAGTTTAATCATTCCTGCAGGGAGAACTTGAGTCATAACAGATCCCAGCCCATTTTCTCAAGTTAGTGAACAGAGTGTTAGGTAGCTTCCCTTTTATTTCAATCAGTGTTTGCGTGGTGGCCAGGATTATGGCCACGGAGGGTCCTTTCAGTGCTGTCAGGGCCTGGCCTCTCTGATCCCTCGGCCATCGGCCAGGCCTGCCGACACACACTCACGTCCTAGACGGAGGTGTGAGGCTATGGCTGGGCTTCCGTGCGATTTGGCTGAGCTTTGCGGGCCCCCAGCCCCCAGCTCTTCTTCTTTCTCAGCTCCTCATTTCACACTCTCTTTCCTGGAGCCCTCTGCCCGCGGAGTTCGCACTGTCTTTGGGATTCTCCAGGCTCCGTTTTGTGAACAAGAGAGGCACATTGTGTGAATGGTTTCACCCATAGAGTGCCCCTGGGGGATACCAGGCCAGCCATTCCACAAGACACCTACCTATTCTCCTTCCTGCTCAATAAACTTCAAGGATTTTTGAAATTTTCTTTCTTTAAGACAATTGTTGACATGAAAGACAGAGATACCGAGACCTCCTGTCCATTGGCTGTCTCCCCAGCTGCCTGCAGTAGCCGGGGCTGGGCCAGACTGAAGCCAGGGTCTAGGGACTCAGTCTGCTGACCTGCGTGGGTGACCTGCTACCTCCCAGGGTGCACAAGAGCAGGGAGCCAGAATCCGCAGTGGAGCTGGAACTCAAACCCGGTTGCCAATATGGAACGCGGTTGTCCCATTTGGTGTCTTCATCTCTAAAATGCCTGCCTCGTTATTTTATTTTTTATCAGCACAGAAGCTCACATATGAGGACACTTAAATGTCTCATGGAAAACAAATTGAATGATAGGTTCATTTTGGTGCAAAAAATTGAAATTTGTGCATATGAGGGTTATTCAAGATGGTTATGAAAAATGTCTATGATTAAAAAAAAAAACTACATGTAGGGGCTGGTGCTGTGGTGTAGCGGGTTAAAGCTCTGGTCTGCATTGCTGACATCCCATGTGGGCACTGGTTCGGGTCCTGGCTGCTCTACTTCTTATCCAGCTTCCTGCTAATGTGCCTGGAAAAGCAGCGGAAGATGGTCCAAGTCTTTGGGCCCCTGCACTCATGTGGGAGACCCAGAGGAAGCTCTAGGCTCCTGGTTTTCAGACGGGCTCGGCTCCAGCTGTTGCAGCCATTTAGGGAGTGAACCAGGGGATAGAAGACCTCTCTCTCTCTCTATCTCTCTCTGTAACTCTGTCTTTCAAATAAATAAGCCTTTTTAAAAAAAAGTCCATCCCCTGCGAATAACTATATTAAAAACAAAAAGTTCATTTATAGCCTTGTACTTAGGGGATACCTATGGTGTTTCAATGTGTGCATGTGTTGTACAATAATGACATAATACTTATCGTAATTTATTACTTGGGGTAAGAATGTTCAGAATATTGTCTTCTAGGTATTTGCACACCGGTCACCTGAGTGTGCAATAGAACGCCACAAAGCATTTCTCCTAACTCTAAGTTTTACCATTGCCTTAGCTTCTTAGGTTCCCCCCAGCATCCTTGCCCCTTCCCCTCGGCCTCTGGAAGCTACAGTTCTAAGAATGCATCTCTCCCAGGAGATCAACTTGTGATTGTGCATGTGAGGTCTTGCGGTATTTGTCTTTTTGGGCCTGGAGTATTTCATCCATACATCTCCAGATGCATGCATGTTGTAATGGCTGAAAGGATTTCGTCATTTCTTGGCGAGTCCATAGTGTTCTGTTACCACGTTTTCTTTGTCCAGTCATCTGCTGACGGACACTTCGGTGGATTTCATATCTTGGTTACTGTGAATCTTAGCACAGTGAACACTGGAGAACAGATGCCTCTTCAACAGACTGATTTCCTTTTCTTTGGGTACACACACAGTAATGAGAGTGCTGGATCGTAGAGTAACCATATTTCAAGTTTTTTAAAAGATGTGACACAATTTTTATGGTAACATTGGCAACTTTACGTGAAATGCACTTATCTCTGAAAAAAAGCGAATCTCCAGAAAACTGTTATGGAGGGAGCACATGTTTGAATAGTCCTTTAGATATTTAAGAATGTAAGATCTTTTTAAAAACCTTCCTTCTGAGATAATCAAAGTCTTAAATAGTTTCATTGAATCTGCCAAACGTTGAAAGAAGCAATACTAGCGCAATCATGTGTTTTCCAAAAAGTGGAGGAGGAATTAAGGCTGTGCAGCTCATGTTGAGAGACCAACAGAACCCTGATCCCAGAGCCTAGAGTACAAGAAAGAAAACTGTAGAACTAGAATCTTAATTAGTGCAGGTAAAAAAAAAATCCCTAACAAATGACACAACAGGTAAAACCTGGATCGAAGTAGGAATAGGAAGTAAAGCGGTCCATGGCTCCTCTCTCTATCTTGTGGCTGGCTGCTCTGCTGTTGAGATGTGCACTGGCCCTTGTGGGGTGACTGTGAACCTCTCATTTTTAATGTAGGATTCCCTTCAGCGTCTCACCTACGCATGGTCTGTTGATGGTGAGTTCCTTCAATTTTTCTTATTCTGCGATGTCTTTATTTTCCCTTCATTTCTGAAGGCAAAGCTTGACTGGTGTAGTGTTGTTACCTGGAATTTTTTTCCTTTCTATCAGGATTTGGGCTATTTCATCCTGTTCTCTCTTGGCTGTGAGATTCCTGCCGTAAGGATTTCCTTGTAAGTGACTCAGTGCTTTTCTGTTGTTATTTTAGAATTCTTTGTCCTGTAATTTTGACAGTTTTTTTTTTTTTTTGACAGAGTTAGACAGTGAGAGAGAGAGGCAGAGAGAAAGGTCTTCCTTCCGTTGGTTCACTCCCCAAATGGCCACTACGGCCAGTGCACTGCGCTGATCTAAAGCCAGGAGCCAGGTGCTTCCTCCTGGTCTCCCATGCAGGTGCAGGGCCCAAGGACCTGGGCCATCCTCCACTGCCTTCCCAGGCCACAGCAGAGAGCTGTATTGGAAGAGAAGCAACCGGTGCTAGAACCAAGTGAGCCACAGCGCCGGCCCCAACAGTTTGATTTTTAAAAATTTATTTTAAGGCAGAGAGAGAGAGAGAGAGAGAGAGAGAGAGAGAGAGAGAGAATGAACTTGTATCTGCAGGTGCATTCCCCAACTGCCTGCAACAACAGGGGCTGGGCCAGGCCAACACCAGGAGCCAGGAACTCCATCAGGTCTCCCGTGTGGGTGGCAGGGACCGAAGTACTTGAGCCGTCATCGGCTGCCTTTTCTGGAAGCCGGATTGGATGTGGCAGTAGGACCCAGATACATGTGCTCCAATCCTGGGATGCTGACTCTGCCCCAACAGTTTGAGGTGGGAGTGCCATCCAGTCCTCAGCTGTGAGCTGTGGCACTCCACACAGTGACTTCCCGCACCAGGTCACCATGCCTGCCCTGACAAGTGCCCCCAAAATAATCTCTATTTTTTGTTACGTCTTCCTGAGCCTGGATGTCTATATCTTTCCAAAGATTTTGAAAATTTGTAGTGTATCACTGAACAGATTTTCCATTCTCCATCTCTTTGTCTTTCTGGAACACCCATAATGCAAATGTCTGTCCACTTAATCGTGTCCCGTGAGTCTCATAGATTTCCTTCATTCTTTTAAGTTCTCCTTCCTTTTTGTCTAAGTGGGCTGTTTCACAAGCCTGTGCTCAAAGCCAGAAATGCCTGCTCAGTTTTCCTGCTGCGATTCTCAAATGTATTCTTAATTTCATTGAATTTAATTAATGATTGGTTCTTTCTATGATCCCTGATCACGGTCTGAATGTCTCATTTCTATTCATGAAATTCATTGGCTGAATTTCTCATTCCTATCATGAATCCTCATTCCCATTTCATTGAATTGTCTGTATTTACTTGTATTTCATTGTTTTCCTGCAGTCATCGTTTTGAATTCTTTGTCGGGGAATTTGTGAATGTCTACATCTTTGCTATCTGTTGTGAAAAAGTTACTGTTTTCCCTTGAAATCATAGTACCTTGTTTTTTTTTTTTTCATGCTTTTTGTGTATCTAGGAGGTCAGCTGCTTCTACCACATTTGTAAGGTGGCTTTCTTAGTAAAAGTTTCTGCTGGGGCCGGTGTTGTGGCATAATGGATTAGGCCACTGCCTGCAATGCTGGTATCCCATACGTGTGCTGCTTCAAGTCCCACTGTTCTGCTTCTGATCCAGCTCCCTGCTAATGTGCCTGGGAATTGCAGCAGAAGATGGCCCAAGTACTTGGGCCCTTGCATCCATGTGGGAGACCCAGAAGAAGCTACAGGCTTTGGCCTGCCCTGGCTCCAGCCATTGTAGCCATTTGGAGAGGGAAATGGCAGAGCAAAGAGTCTCTATCTCTTTAACTTTCAGATAACTCTTTCTGTAACTTTCAAATAAATATATCATTTTAAAAAAAGACTTAGTGCTGGTAACATGTCCTAAGGTGGCAATTAGCTATTCTGTGTTGTCTTTGGTTTGAGGAGAGCGCTATAGTAGTGGCCTGTCTTCAGCTTAGTCAATATTGTGGTGTTTGTGGGTAGCTCAGTGGCCTCCATTGCAGAGGTTATGGGATTGTACTGCCAGTTGCAGGCCCCTTGGGTAAGGTGGTCTCTGGCAGCTCTGGGTGCCCAGTGCTTGGCTGTGGCTATGGTGCATCTGTGTCATGGAAAGGTGGGATCCTGCACCCTGTTGGTCCAGGTGAGTGTGGGAGTAGTGGGACAGGTGCTGGTCAGTGTCTGCTGTCCTTAGAGAGGCTGCCCCCCCCTCCAGTGCCCACACAGTGCACCTGTCAATGTTCAGGACCGCACAGGGAACTTTACTGGGCTTCCCACACAGGAGCTAACTCACCGAGGGCGATTGACCCAGCTGCTTCCTGGCGCTGAAGGTGGGTGGCAAGGGCAGGAGTTACTTAGTGCCTCAGTAGGTGCAGCTTCTGAGATTGGATGGCTCAGCTGCTTCCTGGGCTCGTGGGAGGTGCTGAGCTCCTGCCTCTGTTTCCCTGGGCCTCTGTGGGTCAAAGACTCAGGGCTGGCTGCCACCTCTTTGCTTTCTCGGGCTGAGTGGTGTGGTGGGGGAAGGTCACCTGACTACCACATGGCAGCAGGAGTGAGGATGGGGCTACCTTACTGCTTCCTGGAGTCCAGGGTTAGTAGGCAGGTGGGCCAGCTGCTTCCAAGGCAGTGAGAAGCTGGGGGAGCACATACCCAACTGTTTACCGGGACATCAGCAGGCCAAGCCACATGTGGGTGCCACCAGGTTCTCCCTGGTGACAGGGAAGGTGGGCAGTGCCTCCTGGCTCTTTTGCAGGGCAGGTCTGACAGAGCTGCAGGGAGCAGACGTCCAGCCCTTTAGCCAGGCCCTCGGTAGATGGGGTCTCCAGATGGCTCTGCGCTGTCCCAGTGCTGCCTCCTCTCTTCCCATCTCCTCTCCCCTCCCTTCTTCTGCCTCCGACCCACCTCTACACCTTTATGCATTTTATTTCCTTTTTGTAATCATAAAACTTTTCAATTCTATTGGAATGACAAAAGAATCTGGATTGTTCCACATGGTATTATACCCGTGGTTTATGCTTGGTTAGCCTATATTCTCTCCTAAGAAATGCATTTACAAGGAGCTTTATGGTTTGTCTCTCAGCATAAATAAGGAGAAGGAATGATCACGTGGAGGCAAAGATGCTTACAATTTTGAGAAAATTTCTAAGCCAAAGGAATGGATCCACTGAGAGGGATCCATTCGCGAAGGGATTTTACTGTAGTGGGGAAGACAGGATCCCTACGTTCAAGGCTCTTAGGACCGAAAGGCAAGTTCATAGACGACGCAGGCCCCTCTCTGGAGCTCTCAGCCGTGTCACTCTGCAGTGTTTTCCCTTTGCACTTTTCTCATCTGAGGAGTATTAAACTTGAGCAGTAATTATGTTAAACGCTCCCCTTTGAAGGAGGTGAGCATTAAGGAAAATGCCAAATTATTGCTTCAGAGAGGAGGAGATAATGACTCAGTCTCACCATACCCATTGTCTGGCAACAGGAAACCGCCAGGTACGCAGAACATGGGAGGGCAAGTTCATTATATGCATCACGGAGAATTCATATTTGTTTTAATGTCAAGTGCCTGGCTCTACTTGTTCTGAGTCAGAGACATTATCCTTACCCCAGGCCTGAGCCTTGATTACCCATTGTCGATATTCCTCCCTAAGATACCGTTGCTTCCGTCTCCATGGATATTACTTAATTGCCAATTAGGTCCTTTCAAGGAGGGCGAACTATAAAAATTTAAAGGATAATAAATTTTATGTATGCTTATTTGTAAGGTTCCCGGCATCTTGCCTCTTTCATAAATAAACTAAAATTGCAACACACAGCTGAGGAGTCAAAGCAAACTTGTCATAGCAATCTTTTTCTTGAAAAGATAATGAATTCATTTCAGAAAACTGAATTACAGGGAAGAAAGTAAAAGTTCCAAAGACATATTCAGAGAAGTTAAAAAATAGAATGACATAATAGAAGAAAAGCTAGAAATAACTTCTCCTTTCTCTTGGAATAACTGTTTTCTGACACTTCACCTGTATATCAAAATACCTAGGAAGTAAATTAGAATTCCTCTTTTCCTTTGTGACTATATTTTGCTATCAGTGTAAATACATTTGTGTGAAAGCACCCATGGAAACACAGTTATCCTGTAAGTGCTTCTTTCCCCAAGGTGTGCAATTTCGTGTTTCAACTCAGGTCTCTGTAGCCTCGATGTAAAAATGGTTTAAAGGAGGTGGAGGGGTGTAAAGAGGCAGTGTTTTGGAAATCTTAGAATCATGGAATATGGTGATTTATTGTTGTTCCAGCTTCTGCTAACACTGGTTCCCAGAAAATTGACGCTGGGCTTTCTTGTCAGGTGATCTCTTCCCAGTCTTGGACAGAGGCTCTGCCGGGAATTTGTCTCATTTTCTCTTCTTGGCGGGGCCGTGGCAATGAAACCTGAGAATGCTTTTGCTTCTGCTTCCTGGGAATCTCCAACCTAGAATATCTCTTAGGAGGCCAGTTCTCTTTGGCTTCTTCTGGACTAATCTCAGGAGCTGGCCACTGTTGAAGGCACCGTTCAGAAGTGTGTGTGTGTGTGTGTTAATTGGAGAGGGTAGATGACACAGCCATGAAGAGAGAACAGTATCAGTAAAAGAACTGTCAAAAAAATTAAGTTCATTTTCTGAATTCAGTGTCCCAGTCGTCACTGTGCTCTCCCGGCTCTTTTTCTCATCATCTAAAAAGTGTCTGACTTTCCCAATATGTTGGAAATATTACCAATATGTTGGAAACATACGCATGGACTGGAAGTCCTCCTTAGCTGACTGCTCTCCCTGGGCTGTTGTACCTTTGATGCTGCAGTGTGCAGTGTTATCATCTTCTGTCTCCCTTTCTTTTATTTCCAGCCCATGTGATGATGTCAGGGTAAAAATAATCACTACGAATCTCACAGGGGATATTTTAATAATTAAAGTGATAATGTCCTAAGACGCAATATAGATATGAAGCAAAGTGAGTGGAGTAAGACATATTTAATGAATAATTTAATGCAGCAGTTGCCATTATCCTTGCAAAATAAATTAACAGGATGCAGTGAACTTCAATTTATTATTTTTAAGTGTATTTTCTTAAAAGTCACTAGAGTGGTGGACCTTGTGGTACAGTGGGTTAAGCTACCGCTTAGGATACCCACACTCCATACTGAGTGCTTGCTCCAGGCCCAGCTGCTCTGTTTACAATCCAGCTTGACGCTCATATGCTTGGGAGGTCAGTGGGTGATGGCTCAGGTATTTGGGCACTGCCACCTGTGTGGAAGATCCAGCTGTCTTTGGCTTGCATGAGTCCCAGCTGTGTGGGTATTCAGAAAGCAAATCAGCAGATGGAAGATCTTGCTCTCTGTCTCTTGCTCTCACTCTTTCTTTGTGTCTGCTTTTCAAGTAAATTTATAAATCTTTCAAAGTCACTGAAGCCTGATATCAAGAAAAAATAGAAAAATTAGTTAATATTCTGTCTCCAGAACTATAATGGTCCCGTTTGCTTTTGAAGTCACAGCAATTAGATTTTAATATAGCATGCCAAAGGTAACTTAATTTTTAAAAGTAATGTTACTGAATGGAAAAATTGGAATGTCTTTTTATGGGCAGAATTCCTATCTGATTTTTCTGCCATTGAAAGTAAGTTCCATTCATCAGGCAGAGTTGGTTTTTTTTATTGTTGTTATGAATAGATGCCATTATAGGTGTGTGTGTGTGTGTGTGTGTTCCATACAGGTATGTGTTGCTCTGAGATTCCCGTCACCACCAGTATGTTGAATCGTTGCACCTGTGTAATTTTGAATAGAACCCCAACCTGGAGTGGTGGCAGACCCAGCATGCGTCGGCCTTTGGAGAGGAGGGGTTTGTGTTTCTCGTCTATTGGGGGTGGTTCTTGTTCCTGACACAGGAGCTCCCCATTCCCATTTGCAGCTGTGCGCTAGGCCTTTCTCTACCCTGTGTTCCTGTGGGACACCTCCCAATGCTGCCTCTCTGTAATGCGCTACCAAGTCAGGTGCAGGTACAGTCAGACTTCATCAGAAAACTTTGTGATCTGCTAAGCTATGTCTGGCTGTGTGTAGGAAGCATTGAAAGGTTTATTTTTCAGGGCTGAGGCTGCGACCTAGTAGGTTATGCATCCACTTGTGGCACCGGCATCCCATATGGGTGCTAGTTTGTTTCCCTGCTGCTGCTCTTCCAATCCAGCTCTCTGCCTAGGGCCTGGAAAAGCAGTGGAAGGTGGTCAAACTGCTTGGACCCCTGTACTTACATGGAAGAAGCTCCTGGCTCCAGATTGGCCCAGCTCTTGGGGAGTGAACCTGCAGATGGAAGACCTCTATATCTGTATGTTTCTCTGTCATCCCACTTCTCAAATAAATAAAAAAGCATGCATTTTTTTTTGACAGGCAGAGTGGACAGTGAGAGAGAAAGAGACAGAGAGAAAGGTCTTCTTTTTTGCTGTTGGTTCACCCTCCAATGGCCATCGCGGCCGGCATACTGCGCTGATCCGAAGGCAGGAGCCAGGTGCTTATCCTGGTCTCCCATGGGGTGCAGGGCCCAAGCACTTGGGCCATCCTCCACTGCCTTCCCGGGCCACAGCAGAGAGCTGGCCTGGAAGAGGGGCAACCGGGATAGAATCCGGCGCCCCGACCGGGACTAGAACCCGGTGTGCCAGTGCCGCTAGGCGGAGGATTAGCCGGTTGAGCCACGGCGCCGGCCAAAAGCATGCATTTTTATTGATGTGTAACAATGTGGAAGCAGATGACCTGAGTCTTGTATGTTGGCTTCTGCTCCCCCGGATCATTCCCAGGGCCAGCCTCTTTCTGTCTTGTGACTCCACCATCCATTGCTACCTTAGCCTTGTTGCTGTGGTTCTGGACAGCACGCTCTCCTATCCACAACCCAGGCATCAGGCTGGAAGGAGAACGGGGGTAGAAGGTGCTGAGAGGTTCAGATCCATCCCTTCCCTTTAAAGCTACACCCCCACAGTTAAACCTGCTGCTTCCCCTCGTACTCCAATAGCCAGAACCTAGCCGCATGGCCCCGTTAGCTGCATGTGCAACTGGGAAGCATTTCTCATGGGTAGATAAAGAGGAAAAGTTCTTTTTAATGTAGTGTAGGAAAATCACACTGAAGACCAATTGGTAGTGGCTTCAGGAGGGGCAGTCCATGGCATGGGGTTGCATCACTTCATAGCTTGGCACAGCAAAGAAAGCTCCATGAGAAGTGCCATTAGTAACTCTTGGTCTTGGCATTCCTCATAACGTTCATTCCAGCAGCGAATTTTCTCTGGGCTTCTCTTCCAACTGTAGCCTCTGACCATGTTTAAGAAAACTAACATTCCCCTTTTCCTCTATTTCTTGGCCCTAAATCCCTTTTTAAACATGCAATTTAAAAAAAGACTTATTTGTTTAAAAGGCACTGTTACAAAGAGGGTACCTCTTTCTTTGATGTGGGTAGCTATTTTGTAAACTCAACCTTTGAACCACCAGGCATTTCTTTTTTTTCTTTTTTTTTAAAATAAAGATTTATTTATTTATCTGAAAGAGCTACAGAGAGGCAGAGGTAGAGACAGGGAGATGTCTTCCATCTATTGGATCGCTCCTTAGATGCCCACAATAGCTGGAGTTGGGCTGGTTTGTAGCCAGGAGCTAGGAGCTTCCTCCAGGTCTCCCACATGGGTGCAGGGTCCCAAGCACTTGGGCCATCCTCTACTGCATTCCCAGGCCATAGCAGAGAGCTGGATCAGAAGTAGAGCAGCCAGAACTCGAACTGGCACCCATATGGGATGCCAGCACTGTAGGCGCTGGCTTTACCCACTATGCCACAGCACTGGCGCCCAGGCATCTCTTATGGACATTCAACTTCAATTCTGTTAACTTTGGGCTTTCTGATGGGGGCATGTCTCTCTGTCGGTGACTGCTGCCATGTACTTCCTGGGCATGTACTAATGCTTGGTAGTTATCTAAGAGCCTCTGTAGCTATTGCCTGATAAACTTTTAATGACAACTCCTGCAATTTGGCAGAGCTAATGTTCCTTCATCACGAGGAAAGTGAGCCCGGAAGGTTTATATTCTCCTCCTAAATATTATGACAAATAAGAGGCTGGGGTGGGTCAAGGATTCGGATCTTTTGACTCCATGCTCAAGGCACTTCCTCTTCAAGGCAGTCTTGAGATCAATGAGTAGTTTGTAATGTATTGTGAAATCTCAACCCTCAAGCCTTTAAGAAGTACTTGAAAAATCACTCAAAACTCATTTCCATTTCCTGAGAAGTAAACATTATTGTATTATTTTATAAAAAGAAGAAAAGGGATTCGGACTCAATCATTGTGGGAATTTTGTCAGTTTGAAATTACACCTCTTGTCTTCATGTTCCCCAGTCTGATACTCCGCGGGCTCGAATTGTATGTGTTCCTTATTAGTCTCCGCTATGATTCTCTGTGTTGCGTCTTTCTTGACGTGAGAAATGATTTTAAGCATATAGCGGGTGTCTTGTGCCTGGTAATGATTGTCAGTGAGGCAGAGAAGAAAAATTAGGACTTGTCTTTGCATGGGGTAATTATGAGAGGAAGGAGTTGTCTATAATAAATGATGTGACTACTCACGAGGATTTTAAGATAAATAGATGCGGCACAAATGAAAAAGAAAGAACCCACCCCCAAAGGATACAGAAGACATGTCTTAGTCTCAGTTTTCCTGGCTAGAAGATTCTGAGATAAGGGTCCAAGACAAGTTTTTTTTTTTTTTTTTATTTCTTCAGGAAAGTTTCATGTGGAAGAGAAAGGCTAGAATGAAAAGAAGGTAAGAAGAAAGCGACCATAAAGTGGTATTGGGTTGGTCCCACTGTAGGAAGCTATGGCTCCATCACTTGAAGATCATCAGAAGAGTGCCCAGATTATGTCTCAGAATAGTGGCCGAAGTTCAGTGTACCCTAGCTTTGGCCATTGGCTTCCACCCTCTCCGGGGTGCACTCAGAGGCATGGAGGTGCCTGTAGCTGTTGTGGTCACTACAGATGCATCAGAGCTCTGCCCTGTAGAGGGAAGGCTGGGGGAGGTGGCGTACACTTGAGGTAAGGAACCCTCAGTGTGTGGACATCTGTGCAAAATGATGATGTTACTTGTGGCTGGAGAAAAAAGATGAGATCAAGGAGTTTTCAGGCCATGCATGAGATGTGGCATTTTTTTTTTGTATTTTATTTTTAAATTCACATTGTATTTCTGTTTATAGGGTACAGTGTTATAACCCAGTATAGTACATGCAATGTGTAATGCTCAAATCAGGATAATTAGCATTTTCCTGTCTACAAATATCCTGTGTCAGAAGCTGTAAACTCTGCTGCTGTATTTTGAAATGCGTGGTTGTTGTGGACAGTAGTTGCCCCATTATGCTTTGCAGCAGGAGAACTACTTCCTCTGCACCCCAGGCTGTTTTTGCGCTCCCCCTCCTCCCCTCTCCTCCCTCTTCTTTTATTCCTGTATCTTCCTCCCTTTCCTAGGCTCTGGTGATGTGTATTCTACACCCTCATTTTATGTGATCAACTTTCACCTTCTCCAAAGACTTGGGAACCTGAGGGATTCGTCTTCATGTGCCTGACTGAGTTCATTTAACACAATGCCTCCCAGTTGCACCCATGATGCCACCCATGACAGGATTGCAGTATTAAGGACTGAATAATATCCTGCTGTGTAGATACACTGCATGGTATGTATCTGCAGCGGATTGTACATTTTGGTTGAGTTTGTATCTTGATTATTGTGAGTAGTGCTACACTAAACATGGACATACAGATATTTCTTTGACATAATTTCATTTTTTTGATGGATGCATACCCAGCACTAGAATTTCCAGACCACCACTGAATCTTACATTGATGTCTTCTTAAATATAAGGTGCATCTTCAGTTTTAAGTTTAAAAATGAGAGGTACACATTTGTGCTCAATGAATCTAAGTGGCACTTAGAAGATTCTTGTCATCTGAAGATTTATGACTTTGACTTTGAATGATGCCGGGACATTTTCTTGCTTTATTTGCATAAAAACATGACACAGAATCAATATTTACACCAACAGCCTCAGCTTTCCCTGGCAGGTTTACTCAAACTGTTTAGAGAAGATTGCACAGACCATTTGCTTGGACTGCAAATAACTTCTGTGGGTTCCTGTTGCCCTACGTGTGGGGAGGAAAGCAAACGGCATAAGTTTTAGGTCTTTACCTTCCTTATTTTAAATCTCCCTTCCCATTCATGCTTTTGGGCCTGGGAGTGTCTAGAAAAGAGCCAGGAAGACTGAATTCTGCCCATATCGCAGCCCTGAGCTAAGCGTACTCCTAACTTCCTCTCTTCTCTTTTCACAGTCAAGACCCTTATCTCCACATTCTGTCTTCTAGAAGTTTGTTGAGGTCTCCAGCAAGCTCTTGGTCATCTCCACTAGGAAATTCTCTCTCTCTGCTTGGCTGAATTCCTTCTTCTCTCAGTTTAAGTTTGTTTCTTCTGAAGAAGCTTTAGTTATATGCAGTTACATTTTTGTCTACATTTCTTAACAAACCCAACCCCTTTCTTCCCCTGTTCTTAATTTTGTCTTGAAAAACTGATTTCAAAGGAGGTTTCCGTGCAGGCTTGATAAAAGAGATGTTGCTATTCACTCTAAAGAGAGCAGCAGATGTAATACTTACAAAGATAACCATTAACTTGTTATTGTTGATGGGTTTCATACAAATAGGAAGAAAACACAGTCCCCGCTTGCTTCAGAAGACTTGAAAACCTTTCAGTACATGAGAAAAGTTGAGATTTGTGGGTTCCGTGTAAAAGGAGAGAAAAATATAGAATTAAATGGTGATGTTTTATAAAAGTTATTATAAAACATTATAGAACAGTTATGTGGTTAGTCTGTTTTCCTGTCAACTGGAAGTCTTGTGTAGATAATAAATCCCCATCAGTGCTTTAGCATGCATAAAACACATCAATCCTTTTTATTATATTTTGTGAGCCTTGACATTTATGATAATTTCCTCCTATCTACTTAAAACTCTTTCCCTTACAATTGCATTATTAGAATGGATTTTTACCCTTGTTGGCTTCTCTCATTAGCATGTGTTTATCATATATTTTCAGGGTAATTACCATTTTGGAATAATGTGTGCAATAGTAAATGGGTTCCTTGCTTTAAAAAGGTGTCACCATAAAGGCAAAAGCTTTCACCTCTCCCATCTCCGACCTTATCCCCTCAGAAGACTACGAAAGACATTTTGACTCCCTGTTGCTTGTGTGAATTGGATAATGGTGAGGATATACAGCCCTGCACTGTGTGTCTGTCCACAGCTGGTCCTGAGTGGGGAGAGATTCGGCAGCAGCTTCGTTTGCACTGCCTCTGCTTGTTGCCCATCGATTAGTATTCTGAATTCCGAAATTAAAAAAGAACCATCTCTCGGTTGATACTTGTACGGAAAGGTAAAAATGTTAAGCTTTTCTCATCATCTCTTCTCAGTGAGAATGGGATGTGAGAATACAATCCAAGAACGGGATCATTTCTGAGTTTCCAATTATTAAATAAAATGAAAAGATATAATCCTGTTCAGTTAGTCCCTAAATAGTGAAAATGACTTTCCCTTTGTCCACACATAAACATCTATGACGTGGAGTCAGAGCTACCTATTGTCATAAAGATGAATGCAAGTCACTAGAACTTGTTGACAGACCTTCCAACCTGTCAAAAGCTGTAGAATACAGTACCGCTCTATGTAATTTTACCACTGATGTGAATTGCATAGTATTAAACTATTTGTAGTTAGTTATCAGTTGGTAGTGTTCTTGGCATTGATTCATTCACCTGGATGCAATGAATCAGAACTAAATTTTGAATGCATTTTCTTTTTTGTTCTGTGTAGGCTTTTGTTTTTGTCTTTGGCATTGCTATGACTTTTTTGCTGTTCAGTTAGAAACCTTAGAATAGTTTATTGAACAAAATATAGAGGATACATTTAATATGTACAACGGATTTGAACTATAATCATGTATGGGCACAACATTTAAGAATAGAATTTAAAAACAATGATTTATTCATTTCACAAGTATGAGAATACCTCTAATTTAAAATATTAGTCTTGTTGGTTTGATAATATTTAATAATTTTCATTGTGATATAAAAACGTGTCTATTAATGTAGTTGAAAGTCAGAGCAACAGATTTAGAGAGAAAGAGAGAGAGAGAGAGAGAGTGAGTGAGTCAGTCAGAGAGATATCTTCTCTCCATGGGTTTAATCCACAGTTCTCTGTCAGAGCCAGAGCTGAGTCATCCCAAAATCAGGAATCTCCAACTTCAGTTGGATCTCCCATGTGAGTGGCAGGGACCAAGCACTTAAGCATCATACGCTGCCTCCCAAGATATATAAGCAGGAAGGAGGATTGGAAGCAGGTAGTCAGGATTCAAGCCAGCTCTCATGTATGGCATATCGGTGCCACATGCTTTTGTTTAACTTACTGTGCCACAATGCAGGCTCCTAATTCTGATATTTTCAATTCTTGCAGAATTCTGGAGCATATATATATATATATATATATATATATATAAAACTTTATAATTCAGTAGTCTTAAAAATCAAGATGAGATGAGTGAGTGTGATAGACCAAACAGTAATCCAACAACTTCCTATTGAGGGTCTGCATTTTGTTAGGTGCTCTGTTAGGTACTGGAAATACAACGACAAATATTTTATCTCATCTCCAGATACTGTAGTAGAAACAGAGGAAATACAATGTTAAAACACAGAAGAATAACCACAAAATTGCAAGCAATTTGAAGAAAAGCAAAGCTTAGTATTTAGTAAAGCAGCAGTAGTACGAACTGTCTTTAAGTGTAGTGATTTGGAAAAGGTTGTCCAAAGAAATGACAGTTGGGGGCGGGGCTGTGCCGTAGTAGGTTGGGCCTTTGCCTGGTGCACTGACATCCCTTGTGGGTGCTGGTTCAAGTCCTGGCTGCTTCACTTCAGCCTTCCCTGCTGCTGTCCTGGCAAAGCAATGGGAGATGGCTCAAGTGCTTGGACCCCTGCACCCATGTGGTGGACTTGGCGGAGGCTCCTGGCTCCTGGCTCCAGCTCAGCCCGGCTCCAGCCACTGTGGCCATTTAGGAGTGAAGCAGCAGATGGAAGACCTCCCTCTCTCTCTTTCTAGCTGTGGCTCTGCCTCTAAGACAGATAAATAAATCACTACTTTCAAAAAAAGGAATGACAGTTAAGCTGAGAAAGGAAGACTGAGAAGGATTTACCATGCCGGAGGCACAGACACAGGCTGGGAACAGGACCGAGGCTGGCAGTGTAGTGGATTTTTTGGAAGCTGTTTTGGCCAGCCCCTGTGCCTACAGGAGAGAGAGGGATTAATTCCATAGAGGCAGAGGATGCATGAGGCAGCCTAGTGAGAGGCTGTTCAGATGAATGGACAGTGGTGATTCAGAAAAAAAAAATGAAATTTTGACCCACAACCTGAAGCAACTATCCCAGAAAGCAAACCCCTTGTCTACAGTAGATGATTGAGGAAACCAGGTTGTTACCTACAGAGACAATCTAAGAGGCTAGACAGTAACTTCTGTAACAATTGGATGAAAGTAGCCAAGAACTGATTAATCAAATGACCACTTCTCTGATTTTTACTCCAGTTTCTGACATAGCACCAAGTAGAGAGAGCCAAACATGTACCACTGGTCACGTAGAATGCACAGTTCTTGTTAGCTTCCTGCAGATTCCAAGCATGGCATGCCTGGAGCTTGCCCTTCGTCCACTGTAAAGTTTTCTTTCCCCTGCCTGCCTCTGAGTATCTGCAAAAACGCAAGTGAACGTGACCGACTCCCTTGCCATGTCACATTTTGAATAAATAGTCATTCCTCCTCTTATTTGGTTGGTCTGCATTTCCACACTGCAGAAGTGATACTGAGGCGTTGAGTGACATCCCAAGACCATTTGTGCAGTTATGTTCAGAGCGGATGGGCCTGGGGTGGTAGGAGAAATGGAGAGAGCCATTGGGAAGCTGTTGAAGTGGCTTCAGGGAGAGGCAGTGTGGTGAAGACTAATGGAAACAATAGGAATGGAGGACACTGATGGCTTTGACGCATAACCCCTTGGGTAATGTCAACCATTTATAAGCATGGGATGTCTATGTGATGAGTCACCTTTCTGGAGGTTTTGCCTTCTTGTATTCATTTATCATTGCTAACAGGTTTTTTATTTATTTATTTATTTTGTGGGATGTGTAGATTTTTCTAAAATCATGTCATCTTAAAACACGGATGATTTGACCTCCTCTTTTCCTGTTTGGACGCCTTTTATTTCTCTATCTTGTCTCGTAGCTGTGGCTCAGTGTTCCAGTGCTTTATTGAGTAAGTGGGCATCCTTGTGTTGTTCCTCAACTCGGAAGGAATGATTTTAGCTTTACCCCATTTAGTGTGATGTAGACTGTGGGTTTATCAGATACAACTCCTATTGTGTTGATGGTTAGCTTCACAAGAAGTAAAATACACTTCTCCCAGTGGCCAGAAGTGACAACATGGGTTCACAAAGTGACTTAAACAAGAATATTCAGAGAACCTTGCTACTTTATTCCTTTTAGTATTTTTTTGTTCTACTTAATACTATTGATTGAACTATTTAATTAACACACAATTATTCTTAGGTGTTTAAATTTAGCAGAAAAGTGATCCCTGTTAAATATAAGAGTGGGAATAAGAGGGAGGAGATGTACAGTTCAGCACATGCTCAATCAGACTTACCCCTAATGGTAGAGTTAGAAACGTGCCAGTGTATTCCAATTCAATCCCATCAAAATGGAATGTACTAATGCCATCTCACTAGTCAAAGTGATCAGTTTCAGTTCATAATTGATCATAATGATAGGATTAAGTGTCAAAGGGATCACATAAATGAGACTAGTGTCTGCTATACTAACTGATAGAGTTAAAAAGGAGAGAACAATCCAACATGGGAAGCGGGATACACAGCAGACTCATAGAATGGCAGATGTCCTAAACAGCACTCTGGTCTCAGAATCAGCCCTTAAGGCGTTTGGATCTGGCTGAAGAAGCCATGAGAGTATTTCAGGCATGGAAAGCCAACACACTCTGGCAAAAACAAAAACAAACAAACAAAAAAAACCTAAATGAAAGATTTCTGTGAGTGAGATCCCAGTAGAAAGAATTGACCATCAAAGAAGGAGGTACCTTTCCCTGAAGGGAGGAGAGAACTTCCACTTTGACTATGACGTTGTCTAAATAAGATCAGAGCTGGCTAACTCAAGAGGCTTCCATAGCCTTGGCAGCTCATGACAAGAGCCTTGGGTGATTACTGACATCATAAATAAAAATGTCAATTGTTAAATCAACAACAGGAGTCACTGTGCACTTACTCCCCATGTAGGCTCTCTGTCCTTAATGTGTTGTACTATGTGAATTAATGGTAAAACTACTCTTCAGGCAGTACTTTATACTTTGTGATTCTGTGTGGGTGCAAACTGTTGAAATCTTTACTTAGTATATACTAAATTGATCTTCTGTATATAAAGATAATTGAAAATGAATCTTGATGTGAATGGGATGGGAGAGGGAGTAGTAGATGGGATGCTTGTGGGTGGGAGGGAGGTTATGGGGAAAAAGCCACTATAATCCAAAAGTTGTACTTCAGGAATTTATATTTATTAAATAAAAGTTAAAAAAAGAAAATTATAAATGACCTTAATATCCATCAGTAGGAGAAAGTTTTAAATTAATTTTAGTATATTAATACAACAAAGTAATACTCACTAATAAAAAGTAACAACCTACTGATATTCAGCAAATGACAAAGCTACATATTGATGGGTACAGAATGAGTTCATTGTCAACCACATAATGTGAGTAGAAGGGCAAGGGCGAAAGGAAGTGTGCTGTCATGTTGGCCTTCAGAGTTAGCTTTTCTGGAAGGATTGTGAACGGCTGCTGCCAAGTATGATAGGCAGTTGATGAGTTATTTTAAAGTGTCAAAGCAGGGAACCAAAATAAAGAAAAAATAACTTGGTTAAACGTTCAATAAATAAACATTCATTTATATTCTGGAAGGATACAGGCTCTTTTTCTTTTCTTTTTCTTTTTCTTTTTTTTTTTTTTAGCAAATCTCTAGTAAGTGAAATTCTACATGATTTTTTTCCCTTCATAAACTAACCCATTTTGGCTTATTTAGCAGGGAATTAAAGAGGCTTGGAAATGATCCGAGTGTAGATTTTGATGACTTAGTTTTTTTTTTTTTTTTTATTATGCCCATACCTAACTCAACAGAATATCTTAATTACTTAGTTATCAAGTCTTTCTAAAGAATTCAAATAATTTTAATGGACTCAATAGCTCTCTTTATTTTCATACTCGTATTTTCCTGTTTTATGTAACATTTAATTATACTCCATAAACACATTAATAGGTACAACTGGTGTAAACGAGTTTGTGAATAAAGACCCTTATTCTGGTAACCAGTCTGGCATACAAATCAACCCACGGGAGGCAGTGCTACAATCTGCCAGAGACAGGCTTATGAGCTGCAAGCAAATTCAGATTCCCCTGGGCATGGATCAGCATGTGTTATGGAGGAAGCAGAAACTGTGGTTTGTCTAACAAGTCTGCTAGGTGGATATTATTATGAGAACTTACATCAAACACAGTTTTCTCTGTCTCCTGCATGGATTATATGTATTTCCAATCAGAAAATCCAAATATTTATATTATCTGAAGTTAGTATTATGAGCAACAGGATGTTAGCAATACAAGCAAAACTGTGCTTAACAATGACATTTGAAGGTACTCTACATTTTGACAGTCGGAGTACTGCATGTCTGTTGAAATCCTTTGGCAAAATTTTACCTCTGAGTTTTAAGAAAAGGACATAAATAAAGAATAATATTGGAGCGGGCATTGTGGTGCAGCTGTTAAACCTCAGTTTGCATTGCTGGCATCCTGTGTTGGAGGGCTGGTTAAGTCCTGGCAACTTTGCTTCAGATACAGCTTGCAGCTAATGCACCTGGGAAGTAGACATTGATGGTCCAGGTGTTTGAGTCCCTGTCATACATGTGGGAAATGCAGATGGAGCTCCTTGCTCCTTTCTTTGACCTGGCCCAGACCTGGCTGTGAAGGCCATTTTGGGAATGAACCAAGAATGGTTCCCCTCTCCCCTCCCCTCGCCTCTGTCTTCCCCACCTCTGGTCACTCTGCCTTTCAAATAAATATTTTTTAAAACAAAGAATAATACTGGAAACTGAGGTCAGATTACTCATGGAGGGAGTGTTAGGTTGCACTGCAAATACAGCTTGGGGTGAGTTTGGAAATAGGAAAATACCTCCTGAGCCTAGGGCCATAGCATAAGGATACACTAAGAAGTGACAAAAAGTGCACGGTAGAAAATGGTGTGTTTTGGGGTCATACAATTGATCAAGAGACAAAACTCATTCATTTCTTCTATACTTACTAACACCACCTCCCTTAATTCACTTTTTTAGGTGTCTTCTTTATTTTGATCCAATTTAGAAATATATGAGCACATTTAAGATAATTCATGGAAAATGAAATAAAAAGATGTTTATCTTAATGTGAAAAAATTTGAAATTCATTTATATCAGGGGTCTTCAAAAATTTATGGAAAATGTGTATTCTGAGGAAGCTCTCCATGGATTTTAAAATTTATTCCACCAAAATATATCTTTTAATTGCATTTTTGCACAAGCATTTTATAGAGCCCTTGTATTCTGATTAGCCTAAACCAAATGTTGCCAACATTCAAAATTCTGTTCTAACCTCTCCTCTTGTTTGAATAAAAAAAAATCCAAGAATACTTCCCTTTGATTATATTTGCCAGGTTAAAGATGTTGACAGTTTTTCTGCCTTAGAATTAATAGGATTCTACTAGTTAGGAACTTAGTTGGCTACTCCTATTTGTGCTATTGACGTTCTAACTTTCTCTATGATAGCTACCTGGGGTTTTTGGTTCTGAAGTAGGCGTTGGGGCAGGTATTGTGGTGCAGCTGTTTAAGCTGCCACTTTGGATGTCTGCATCCTATGTTGGAGCGCCTGGTTGAGCCCTGGCTGCTCCACTTCTGATCCATTTTCCTGCTAATACACGTAGGTGGCTACAGATGATGATCTAAGCACTTGTATTTCTGCCAGCCCAGTAGGAGACATGGAAGGAATTCCTAACTCCTGGCTGTTGTGGGCATTTGGATAATCCACTTGTTGGAAAATACCTCTTTCTCTTTCTCTGTCTCTGGACTTCTATATCTCTGCCTTTCAAATAAATACATACATTTTTTTTTTGAAGTCTAAATCTATCCTGATAGTTTATTGTATAGCTAAGTCTATTTTTTTTGACAGGCAGAGTGGACAGTGAGAGAGAGAGAGACAGAGATAAAGGTCCTCCATTGCCATTGCTTCACCCTCCAATGGCCGCCGCGGTCAGTGCGCTGCGACTGGCGCACCGCGACCGGCACACCGCGCTGATCCGAAGGCAGGAGCCAGGTGTTTATCCTGGTCTCCCATGGGGTGCAGGGCCCAAGCACTTGGGCCATCCTCCACTGCACTCCCAGGCCATAGCAGAGAGCTGGACTGGAAGAGGAGCAACCTGGACAGAATCCGGTGCCCTGACTGGGACTAGAACCTGGTGTGCCAGCGCTGCTAGGCTGAGGATTAGCCTATTGAGCCACAGCACCAGCCCTATTGTATAGCTAAATCTAATAATTGTTTGTATAGCTAAAATTAATGATCTTTTATTGATCTGCCTTTAGCAAGAGAAATTCTAGCTGTAATGAAATGTTAATGAGTTATCATAGACTTACATTATGATGAATATGGATTCATATATGTATGTTACTTTTGTAGTCCAGAGTTTAGTAGATTCAGATCACTTTGATTAAAAACTGGTTTTCAAAATGAACACACCTATGTAAAAAGTGAATACTGTGATAACCAAATATCATTTGAGACTGCATAAAGATGCATCTAGGCTTGAATAGTGTGATGAAGGCTGAATTAGGATCAGGGAAATACTGAAACCACTGAAATGACCTCTTAGAATAAGGGCAGTATTGGACAGGTATGTCTTCTGCTTTAATTGTTGAGGATTTGGGACTCAATTTCAATTTATATCTGGGATTATTATTGAAGATGTTAAAAAAGTGCTGCAAAGGCAAGAGCAAGTGTTTCACTGACTTATTTAAAAAGTAAAATGTGACTTTCTCTTCAAGTATGTGATTCCCCAACCCTTCTGCGAGATGACTCCTTATAGGACGGAGAATTTATGTTACATTATAGAAGTGCTTGAGATTTTTGAACTCTGGATTCCTTTGGGTGCTAAGGGTTATAAACTACGAAAGGAAAAGTCATGGAGTTAGAAGCAAACAATTTGTGAGTGATTTGACGCCGTTGTGGAGCATGTGACTTGGATCATGGAAGTCCTTGTGTAGTTTGGTAGAGCTGACCTGGCAAAGTGCCACAGGTCGGGTGAACAGTGTTTTCTTCCGGTTCTTGAGGCTGTACGTCAGAGATTAAGGTGTCAGCAGCATTCGTGTCTTCTAAGGGCTCTCTCCTTGGCTTGTAGATGGCTGTATTCTCCCGGTGACTACCCTGGTCCCCCTCTTTGTGTGACTGTGCCCTGGTCTTCTCCACTTAGAAGGACATCAGTCATGCTGGATTATTGCCTGACTTAGTCCCTTTATGTTTCCAAAACAGAATTTCACAGACTGGTAGTTTTTAAGTATCAAAGATTGATATCTCACCATTGTGGAGGCCTGGAAGTTTGAATCAAGGCTCTGTGCAGTTTGATGTCTGGTTCATAGGAGGCACCTTCTCACTGTGGCTTCATGTGGTAGAAAGGGCCCTCCTTTCCATGGGCAATAACTCATCTCTGAGGGTCTCAGCCACTTGACCTAATCAGTCCCTAGTAGTTCCACTTCCTAACACATCACATTGGTGATTAGATTTCACCATGAATCAAGGAAGGGGGGAGGTGGCTTCAATATTCAGTTCATAGTTGGATCCATCTTTAGAACCTCAGTTGGCCTTAATTAGCTCTTAAAAGGCCCTGTCTCCAAATATGGTTATATTCTAAGGTACTGTGTACCTCCGTTTCAGCATACAAATTTTGGATGAGGTAGGAGAGACGTAATTAAACCAAATGGCCATGGTTCTGTGTATTCTTTGTGTGGGACGTGAAGCTTGTATGGGTCAGTGATCCACAGCGTATTTGGTGTCTTCTAATAAGACTCTGACATTTGCAGAACAGTGTCTGCTGACCTCTGAGTGTGTCAATGGAAGTGATGGTGTCAATGGAAGGATCGGTGGCTATCATGTTACCAGCTTATCAGCCATATTTCTTCCACTAAAAAACGAGCAATGAATTATTTGTCCAAAAATACTTTTGAAGTATCATTTAGTAAGTTTATGGACACTATTGCTAATCACAGTTCAGAAAATTGCTCCCCCTCTGCAGGAGAAAGGGACCCATCATTGATTGACTTGCTGGGTTACCTGAGAGCTTCCTGAGGCCCTGGGTCATTCTATGTTAGTGGCATATGAGATACAGGTTAGGTCAGGTTTTTTTGAAGCAAAGTTCAAGTCCATGGGAAATCTGTATATGACTTCTGAGTTGCCAACATGGCTACTTGGTTTCAAACAATTATCAAGTGCTGGTTTCACTGTGTAAGTTGGCCAACTCAGGTCCATCTGTTTGTTGGGTATGTCCTCCTCAGTAAGCATCACTTTTGGGAAGTGATCACCCAGTTAGACTTAATTTCTTCAAGCCCTAAGCTATTTCACACACTTCTGAGATGCTGGCTATTTAAGGGCAAAATATTAGTTATTGCTCATGTATGGTTGTAGGTCCCAGACTCAGACCACTTCTCATTTTTGGAAAAATAGAATAAAAATTCAACAGCTCAAAGATCAATTAAGTATACATTTACAAAATATGTTAACCATATACTTACAGCATGATCCAACAGTTCCACTTATAAGTGTTTACCCACAATATATGAAAGTATACATGAGTTTTATTTATCAGTAGTTTTATTTATAACAGCCTCCAACTCAAAACAATAACTAGGTGACTAGATAAACATATGATACATGCATATGCCATGCAGCAATGCTGAATAACACAGTGGATGAAAAAAATTGAACATCACTCCTTATCAGAATATGCTAATTAATCTTGCACGAAATGTGATACTGCCTCACACCAGTTAGAATGACTATTATCAGGAAGACAAACGATTATAGGTGTTGGTAAGGCTGAAAAAAAGGAATCCTTTTTGTATTGTTGGAGATATAGAATAGTGCATTCGAATGGAAAACCCTGTGATGGTCCCTCCAACATAGAGCCCAAGTAGAATATGATTAGGTTTATTAAATACTTTATTTACTATCTGACTGGCTATAAGCTAGATGCTTGCCTTATCTGGGTATGGAGAATGAGGAATCGCTTGATTGGCTACAGCCGGGCATTTGCCTTACTTGAACATGATCTGATCAGTTGGTTGTTTAGGATGGGCTGTAGTCTGGCTGCTTATGATTAGTTCAAACTAGTGTGTTTGTTACAAAATATACCCTTTCAGTTTGTGTGTATGCTAAATTGGGTTATAGTTTGTTGCAAAGGGATTCCCATCATGGAGATAGTCTCAGGCTAGTAGCTTTTTGGCTACTTAATGTAAATGGTAAGGGAGAAAAAAAGGGGAATGGGTCCTGGAGAATTGTCAGCAGTCTGTCCACAGTTGTTATGGCCCTGGATAATCAGAGCAGTCTTTATGGACTAGTGAACCTTGAGCTGGACTTTCATGAATGAATGGAGTTGGGTCTATGTCAAATTACAGCATGGAAATGTATGAGACCTGGAGGAGGTGCTGAAACTTCTAAGTTAAATGGACTGGGTGTACTAAATAGGCCAATATGCCTGTAGAAGAGATGTAGCAGAGGATTGAATGATAACTATTGAAGAGAAAATTTTATTGTCAGGTGCTCTGAAAACAGACTAAACAGTATGTGTGTGTGTTCTAGTTCTTGGTAACACCATGATGTTTTAAATAAGACAAAGATAAAAGGAAAAAAAGTACTTCAATCAGATTCATTGGAGTGTGGTGTGTTGTCTGATCCAGTGCAGACAGGATGAGTGTTTCATGCTACAGTAAGTTAAGCATGGACAGAGATGGTTCTGGGTTTCAGGAATAGCCTGGAAAAGGTAGGAGATGCATTGTGAACCAGGAGCTGGTCAGCTTGCCCACTGCCCCTAGTTCTAGGCACAGTAGTAAGTGAAGCCATGGATGCCTCCTGTCATTTGAGTTTCATTGGCTGTTGGAGAGAGAAGGATGAAGGAAGCCCGTTTCAAGGAAAATACTGGTGAGTTCAGCTGCAATTTGATGCAAGAGTGTGTTATCCAAGGCAAAACATGCAGAAGGAAATTAAGGTTTGTGGGACTGGGAGTCAGAGAATGCCTGGGAAACTGTCATCCATCGTTAGATGAAATGGGATGCGTAATTTGAACAAACGGTTATTTGGGAGGAATTGAGGACAATTCCTGATTGCCTTCAGAAGCTTCAGCGCCCACGGACAAAGCTTCAAGGATGATGTTGTCTGTGCATGGCCGGGAAGAGGGAATTACACCTGGAGGGAGAAGAGGACGATCCTGGAGGCGGTCGCTGGCATGTTGGGACCATCCCCATTCTGTGTTGGCCTCCCCAAGCACACCTGAGCGAGGATGGGGTCCTGGGGGCCACATGGCAGTGCCTGCGACAGTGATCAGAGAGCAGAGGTGGAGGAAATGCCCCCCTGCCAGCCTTGTGCTCTTGCTGTGGCCACTACCCGTCTAGGAGGCTGTGACGGAGACATGCGGTGCTCAGTTCCACAATCCTCCATTCACTCCACTCCATTCACCCCACTTCCTCCTGGCCACAGAAACCCTATAGAAACTGCTGATCAGCCCAGTCCAAAATCGATCAGAGAAACCTTTATGATATAATCTGCACCCCTTTATTCTTGATCCCTAAACTGAAAAGGCTTTAAAATAATCTGTTTTTCTTTTCCTGTAAGAATGTAGCGAACTCATTTGGTTGAAAAATCTGACCTGAACTCTTATCAGATTATTCATCTTTTTTTTTTTTTTTCATGGCAAACTAACAAGTTTTGTATGGACATTGGTAGGTTTTTCTCATGGAAATGATACTATTTCATACTAACCACACAAAACTGGCTGGTGTTTCCTATATCTGACATCTGTACTGTGTTGTTTTGAAATCCCGAAACAAATGTGAGTGCTGTTAAAAACCAATCCTGAAACCAGTTCTTGGAGCCTCCTGTGAAACCCACCAGATTCTGTAAGGATATATATATATATTTTTGACAGGTAGAGTTATGGAAAGTGAGAGGGAGAGACAAAGAAGAAAGGTCTTCCTGCCATTGGTTCACTCCCCAAGTGGCCACTATGGCCGGTGCGCTGCGCCGATCCGAAGCCAGGAGCCAGGTGCTTCCTCCTGGTCTCCCATGCAGGTGCAGGGGCCCAAGCACTTGGGCCATCCTCCACTGCACTCCCGGGCCACAGCAGAGAGCTGGACAGGAAGAGGAGCAACCGGGACTAGAACCCAGTGCCCATGTGGGATGCCGGCGCCTCAGGCGGAGGATTAACCAAGTGAGCCACGGTGCCGGCCGAAGGACACTCTTGACATGAGGTGTTCCAACCAGACAGCAAGGTTAATGGGGCTGCAGAGGAAACTTGGGGCTGTAGAAGAGACAGTGAAGACTCTCTGAGAACTTCCATACCTTCTCATAGTAATATGTCCTAAGTGCTCTGCCCTGCACTGTCCCATACTCTGTTTGCTGGAGGGTGGATTTTTGTCTGTCTCTGTTGTTCAAAATGTTTCATTATTAGCAGGGAATAAGCATTAGACAAAGCAGTTAGCTACCCAGTGTGGCATATGAGAAATCAGTCATTGGAAGGAAATTTGGAAGGAGTCAGATGGGGTTGTCTCTGTGCCATTGAGAAAAGACAGATATTAGGACCCTTTACTCCTGAGACCAGACCTATCAAGGATGAGTTTTGTTGAGAATAAAAATAGCCCTTGCCCACATGCCCGCTGAACTATGGTCTTCGTACTTTTTGTTTGTTGAACTCTTTATTTAGCAGAGCAGTAAGCCTTTGACTGTGACATCAATAAAAATAGATTATCTCAGAAATAAAGAAAATGGAAAAAAACACAGATGAACACTTAGTGCATGAGGCAGATAGACATAGCTCGGTGTTCTGGTGATAAAAACAATTTTTTCGTGAGTTGTCGCCGGATTCTGTCCCGGTTGCTCCTCTTCCAGTCCAGCTCTCTGCTGTGGCCCAGGAAGGCAGTGGAGGATAGCCCAAGTCCTTGGGCCCTGCACCCGCATGGGAGACCGGGAGGAGGCACCTGGATCCTGGCTTTGGATCAGTGCAGTGCACCAGCTGTGGTGGCCATTTGGGAGGTGAACCAACGGAAGAAAGACCTTCTTTCTCTCTGTCTCTCTCTCTCTCACTGTCTAACTCTGCCTGTCAAAAAAACAAACAAACAAAAACAACAGCTTCTGAGAATGATTGTAGTGTGTCTACAGCTGTGTGCACACAGATGCACAGTTGTGTCATTTTGCTCTTGTGTTGTTTTCTTTGAGAAGCATCTCTAAAGAACATGTCAGATGTCTGGGTACCTGCCAGTATCCTAAGCTGATGTAAGCAGTGTGTGTAAATGAGCAGGTTTTCTCCTGGGTTCCCATGCTCTGTACCTCTCTCTGAGCTTGAAACTTCACGAACACTAGGTTTTTCAGAGGGAAAGCAAGGCACCGGTCATTCCGTGGGTAGAGAACTCTTTGAAGCCCGGCATTGCATTGGAGTAGCCACCGTGCAGGGCCACCTGCCTGCTGCAGCTGGTCAAGCTTGAGTATTGAGTTGGGATGCATGAGGAAAACGTGTCCAGAAGTGAACCCCGAATTTTACCGTCACGTAGGCACCCATGAGGGAGTAAGCTCCTATCCTAGATCAGCGGTAGTTCAGCAAACCTGTGAGCAGCCCTGTGCCCCCCTTTCTGGACCATTCCAGCAAGAGCAGCGCTGTGGACCATGTTCTACTGCTCTCTTCTGACGGATGTGCCAGGACACGTATTGATACCACTGCAGCTAGGAGCGTGGTGTGTGTGGGGGTCCCCGCACTGCGCGCTAGTATGGTGGATGGCATCATCTCCCAGTGTCCTCCTGGGGACTGAAGGCATCTGAAAAGCACCATGACACTCACATCTCAGACCTGCATGATGGCTTTTTATAGCCCCTATTACGGAAAGTCTAAATTCGCGTCTCCGCAGCCTTGTGAAATACACTGTTTGCTCCATCTCTGTCATGGGCCTCCCTTAACATTCAGGGCGATATATTATCACCAGTCGCAGTGAGTTGTAAATTACCTGACGTCCTAGCAGAAAAGGCTTTTTATCCTCTTGTTTTGTTGAGCCAGCAGAGTATGTAGGAAGGTTGGAGTGGGGGACGGGAGAAGAATTTTCTGTGAAGTGTCTGATGAAACAAAGCCTTGCTGTGATAGCTTGTGTTGTTCAAAACACTTTCCTTTTTATTTTCTAGTTGCACAAGTAGCTGTATTGTATAATGATGAATAAATAGGGGAAAAAAAAACCATGAGTGAAAAAATGGAAGGAAAATGTTAGACTTAAAATGATGTTATGTTTGAAATGTTAATACAAGGGCACTTCCAACAGTTCCTAGAGAAGTGAAATTAAAAGAGCAGTGTATTTTGGAGCAAAGAATTTTTAAAGCCATGGTACTTTTTTCATATTTTCCTTGAACTTTTTGTAGACTCTTCATACTTGAGTCTTGTTTAAAGAAATCTTTTTGTTATATTGTTTTCTACCCCCTTTTTTGTTGATGTACAACTGTACTAATTATATGGAAAAGCAACACATTTAAAATGAAAGAAAACTGTTGATTGCAGTGCTGTGATCTCCAAAACTTTTGTACTGCAATTGAATGTGAACAATATCCTCAAATGTTTTGCAACAATTGCTTTTGAGGTCTGAGACCTGCATCCTTCTTGAAATACTTCTAAAATACTGATTGACTGTGGATTTGTGATTGACAAATATCTCATCACTTTTTTAAAAAAATGAAATTTTTTTTTAAGTGTTCATGTAGATGGCAAACAGAATTTCCATTCAGTTTCACTCCTGAATTTCACCCAATAGACAGGGCTGGGCCAGGTTACAGCCAGGAACCCGGGACTTAATTTGGAACACTTACATGGGTGGCAGGGGACCCAAGTACTTGAGCCATCACCTGCTGCCTCCTGGGGGCAGGGAAGTAGAGAGAGGGGGGAGCATCCTTATGCTGACTTGCACCCCAAATGCCCACAGTGGCTGGAGTTGGGCTGAGGCCAAGCGAGAGCCAGGAGCGGGGAAGATGATATAGATCTCCCATGTGAACGGCAGGAACCCGATTGGTGGAGCTGGGAACTGCTGCCTCTGCAGATCTGCACTTGCCATGGGGAGATGGGACTGGCAATTGAGTGCCACAGTGGGACATGGGCATCTTGATGGCGAGGGGAAATGCTGGCTCCCTGGCCAGGCCTTGGTACCCTTGCTGCCATCAGTCATCGGATGTGGCTGAGGTGGCTCTGCAGCCCACATGTTGCCTTAAGAATTTGACAGGTGAGGTCTTTGGACTCACAGTGTCCCCCGCAGCCAGGGCAGCACGTTGTTCCTTAGGAGCATCTACACGATGCGTCTCTGTGTCTGGCCCACTGTACAGAGGGGGCCATTCTGCTTGAGTGGCAGAGATGTTGACAGAGGGGAAAGACTGAGAGAGAGAGGTCCTTGATCATTGGTTCACTCCCCAAATGGCTGCAATGATCAGAGTTGGAGCTGATCTAAAGTCAGGAGCCTGGGCCCTTCTCTGGGTCTCCCACATGGGTGCAGGGACCCAACCAAGAGAGCTGAATTGGAAGAGGAGTAGCCAGCACCCAAACAGGCACCCATAGGGGATGCCAATGCTGCAGGCAGTGGCTTAACCTGCTGTGCCACAGCACAGGCCTCCTATTTACACTTTTGTTGTTTGCTCTCTTTTGCTTAACACTATGCCTGTGAGATTTATCCATGTGGTTGCATGTAGCTGTAGTTCATTCTTATTGTTGTCGAATACTGCGTTGTGGGACAATACTACCGATTACACATTCATTTAATTGCCGGCAGGTGTTAAGCTGCCTTCCAATTTGTGACTATTACCAATGGTGCTTGTAGGGACGTTGTCCGTGTCCTTGCAGGTGATCACTGGCGTGCACGTGGTGACTGAACATTGGGGACTGAGGATGCCACCCACACCGAGGGGTAGAATTAATGAGTAGCACTCTTTTCAAGCTTTCAACTTGAGTGGATCCTGCCAAGCCGTTTCCAAATGTCTATGCCTTCCATCCGTGTCACCTTCCTCTAACAGAAATTAGGATTGTCTGTCTTCACCCTTTTAATCTCTCTGGTTTGTGTAGATATACTGGATTGAGATATTAATTTGCATTTCCTACATGACTAATAAAACTGAACCTTTAAAGAACATGTATTAACTATTGGGATATTTGCTTTTGTGTAATGTCCTTTCCAAGTTGACTTAACTGATGCCAGGAAAATTCATTTGAAAGTGTAACCACTTACCCCAGGGATTCCATGGAAAAGTGTTCCCGTTCCAGTGGGGTAGGAGGGTGTGGGTAGAAAAGGAGACAAGCGGTGGTGGGGTTTCCAACAGGGCTCCCAGAGGATCACTTGGTTCAGTCCTACCGGGGAGCTCTGGAGACAGCGTAGGGCGCACATCAGAGAATTCCACTCAGGGGCGGAAGGGAACTGGCACATTTACACCATGGACATGTTGGTCACTGGTTAACGGTTGCCCCAAGGGAACGTAAATTCTCAGGAAATTCCATCTCTTGTTTAGATGCGCAGAATGGTGCTGGCAGCCAAGTGTGTCCTCCACAGAGGCTCTTGAATGGAAAACGTGCAGGCACCAGTGTGCACACACATGGACAGGGATACCAAGGGTGTGCGGAGCTGTTGGCATTGGCGCCCTTCTGTTGGTTTACTTGTCTTTTTCTTACTGATTTGTGGGCATTCTCTTTAGATCCTAATACGACTACTTTGTGGGATCTACAGATTATAAATATTGTCTTTGTGGACTGCTGTTGCATTCTCCTAATTGCTGGTTTTCAATGAATACAGTCCACTTGCTGTGTCCTATTTAAGAAATCTTTGTCGACTCCAGATCATGAGGATGTTTTCCGGTTCTGCTTTCAAAGAGCATTAGTGCCCAGTCTTTCCAATGTCAGACTACTACCTAATGGAAATTGATGTTAGGATATGGTATGTGGTGAGGGTCGACTCCTTTTCCTGTTTAGATATCTGCATGGCCCTGCACCCCTTACTGAGAACTCTGCTCTTAGTCATTCTCCTGCAGTGTTAAGTTTGTTATAAAATAGGTCAGCCCGTTTCTTGACTCTTTGTTTGCATACAGGGTTCACTTCTATAGGTGTATCATATGTCTTTTTTTTTTTTTTTTTTTGGACAGGCAGAGTTAGACAGTGAGAGAAGAAGAGACAGAGAGAAAGGTCTTCCTTTTTTCCGTTGGTTCATCCCCCAAATGGCCGCTATGGCCGGCCCGCTGCGCCAATCTGGAGTCAGGAGCCAGGTACTTCCTCCTGCTTTCCCTGGCCACAGCCGAGAGCTGGACTGGAAGAGGAGCAACCGGGACAGAATCCGGCACCCCAACCGGGACAAGAACCTGGGGTGCCAGCGCCGCGGGCGGAGGATTAGCTTAGTGAGGCGCAGCGCCTGCCCTATCATATGTCTTGATAACTGGTAACTTAAGTCCTCTGGTTTTGCTCATCTTTGGAAGGATAGTTTGGGATTTCTTTAACACTTTATAATTCCATAGACATTTTAGAATTAGCTTATCGATTTCTAAAACATACTCTGCAATTCTTAGGGCAATTTTATTGACTGTAACGATCAATTTTGGAGACACTGACATCTTCATGCTGTTGAGTTTGTGTCTACACGTGCAATTTTAAATACTTATGTCTCTGTTAATTGTCTCTGTGGAGAGTAATAAATTACTGCAAACTGGTGACTTCAAGGAGGAGAAATTCATTGTTTCACAGCTCGGGAGGGCAGAAGTTCAAGATGCGCTTCGCCAGGCTGGAAATAAGGTATGGATGGGGCCGCACTCCTGAGGAGGAACCACCATAGAATCTGTTTCTTTTTCTTTCCAACTCGCAGTGACTCCAGCGTTCCCTGTCTTGTGGCTTTGTCACTTTAGTCTTTAAGAGCAGCATCCCCAAATTCTTGACTGCTTCATCTTTGCATGACTCTTCCCCCGATGTCTGTGTCAAGTGTGTCTCCCTTTTCTGATTACAGTACATGGGACTGAATATAGAGACTAGGTAACTCAAAATAATGTCCACAGCTCGTTACAGTGAATGACAGACACTGGGACCTTTTTTGTCATGTAACGTTTGTAGATTCTGGGAATTAGAATGTTGGGAGCTACTTTTTAGCTTACTACACTTTATTTTACTTTTCAAGATAGAAATATAACATGTTTTAAAAATTAGATGTGTTACTCAGCATGATATTAATTTTTATAAACTGATTTTGTACTTTTTTTTGGCACTCAAGAATCTAGGTGCATTTTATATATTTTATATCCAGATTTCTCAGGACATTGAAATGTTTTTGTAATGGCTTGTAGATTATTTTGGATTTTCCACATGAATAATTATGTCATGCACACAATGAAAACTTTCTTTTGCGTATGTGTGCATTTACTTCCTTTTCTTTGTTTTCTTGTACAAAATGAGTCCATTGTGAAATTGAAGCGGTGATAGTGGGCATTTACATTTCATCCTTCTCCAAAGGGTTTAACATTTCGATGTTTATTGTTGACCTTTTGCACACTCTTTAATTGACCAAGTTCCCTTCTAGGCTTATCTATGAAATTATTATCATGAATGGATTTTGAATTTCATCATTGTGATTTATTTAGTTTTTCTGTTAATGTAAGTCACTAATTTTTCAAATGTGAAATCACTAATGTAGGCATATAAAATAACAATAAACTTCAAAGTATAATTGCATTTAAAACATTAATGAAATTTTGGTCTATAAATTATTGTTCTTGTAATGTCCTTGAACATACATTGAGTTCATAAAACAAGGTGTGAATTATCCTGCCTCTCACTCCCCTATAAAAGAATTTTTCTAAGATTGATACAATTTCTGCTCTAAATGCTTTAAAAATCATTGATAAAGCTATCTGGCCTATGTGTTTCTTTGTAGGCAGTTTTTACCTTGTGATTTAATAATAATAAGTATATAAGATATTTTATTCTAAGTTTCATGAGCAATGTTTTCAGTTATCTGTTCATTTTACGTAAATTGTCCAATTTGTGTTTGTAAATTTTTTCATATTTTCCTCATCATTATTGACAGCGATGTCCTTTCATAATGTTCTCTTATTTTTGTCTTTGTTTTTAATTGTATTTTCTTGTGCTTTGGGAGGAATTTTTCAATTACTTTTGATCTTTTCAAATAACTAATTTTTGATTGTTTATTTTTCTCTATTGAATGTTTACTTTCTGTGTTCTATCAGCTTTTGCGTTATATATTTTGAATATACATTTTTGGCAACATGTGTTGAGATTGTTACAGCTTCCTGTGGTGCTAACCAGTTTATCAACATGAAATACTGCTGGTTTTTAATTATTTGAGTCTACTCTGTTTGATTTGAGCATGGCTTGCTTTTGGTTAGTATGTGTGGTATAGGTTTTTCCATTTTAGGCTTACTGTCTGTGGTCCTCATAGTTAAAGCTAATTTCCTACAGGCAGCAACTGATATATTTTTCATTTTTATGCACTTTAATAAACTTAGTCCTCCATGTGGGGTACTCACTCTTTATTTTGCACTTTAACTTCAATGAGAACATCAACAATTCTGCTGGTTTTCTAGTCTTGATTCTTAGAATTCTATTCCGTGCTCAGAATTGGAGAAGACCTTCAGGGAAATTGTAGCTACTACAGTCTGTCGCCCATTCCTGGCAGTGTCTTCAGTAGTGTGTCCATGAACTATGGCACTTCGATGGACTTCTTTCTTCTGTATGCCAGGGGACTGCAGAAAATGAAACTGTTTTCCAGAAAACTTGAACGTAGTTCAGAAATATCCAATGCCACTTTACTTTAGCATGTAGCAAATAGCTGGAAGGACAAACAGATTTATGACAAGGTCCTTCAGTGTCTCCATTTTGATCTCTTCTTCCATTAGCAATGCCAGAAGCTCTGTTGGTGTTGCTGAACCCTAGTGAGACCATCTACCTGGACCACACCGGACTTCTCGGGCTCCAATGTGTGATGGATGTCCTCAGGGAAGAGACAGGTGCAGTTTGCTCAGCATTTAGAGCTTCCCACTTGTGTGGATTTCAGTGCTTCAGTTCTCATTGCTTTTGCATTTGAGGGACCATTTCACAGATTTGTAAATACAGATAAATCCCAGTTTACTGTGTCCAGGGTCATTGGTTGTTTCTGTGAATTTCTTTTCTACTAGAAGCTAAGCCTTTCTCTTTCAGGCATTTGTCTTATACAAAAATAATATCTCTAATTTTCAATTATTTGCATACCAAAGTATTATGGGAATATGGTAGAAAAATTAGAAAAGGCAGATAGGAAATAAGAAAGGTGAAAAGCCCTTTCAACACAGTGTTTGGTTTTTCTATCACCGTATATCAAACCAACTCATATCTTAGAGGTTCTGTCAACGCTGGTTGGGTGGTTGCTTCTGGTTGACTTGGTATCATTGACAAGAGCATGTATTTCCAAGATGGTGTTCTCACTCACAAAGCTCATGGTTTGTTGAGGTTTCTTTTCTTTGTCTTGTTCCATGATGTCTCCACCTCTGTAGCTTCTTGTGATGGCCTGAGTTGCCCACAGCATGGCGGCCTCAGTGTGGCTCACCTGTGTACAGAGTGACTCAGTACTCTCTGAGACAGGGACTGAGATGGACATCACCATCACCATTCCTCTCCTTCTCTTCCCTTTCCTTTATTAATTAATTAATGTATCTGAAAGGCAGATGACAAAGGGAGAAACAGAAAGAGAGTTAGATCTTCCATTTACTGATTCATTCTCCAAATGACTACAACAGCCAGGTCTGGGCTAAGCAAAAGCTAGGGTCCAGGAACTCCAATCCTGGTCACCTATATGGGTGGTAGGGGCCCAAGAACATGGGTCAATTTCTGCTGCCTTCCCAGGTGTATCAGCAGGGACCTGGATCAGAAGTGGATTAGCTGGGACATGAATGGGCACTCCGCTGTGGGATGCTGGTTTTGGCCTCACAAGTAGAGCTTAACTCACTGCTGCACGGCGTCACCCCAAATGACACTTGAGAAGTGAGCCTCAGAGCCTCGATCACATCACTGCTATCAGCTTAGTGAGTAAAATAGGCACAGGCCATGTCAGAGTCAGTGAGAGGTGATAGACCCTACTTCTTGGGAGGAGGAGTGTCAATTTATAGTCATCTCTAATGGGCCATGTGTCAATCAGAGAGTTATTTACATTTTCTCAACAAAATAGTATAATAATCACCACTAACCTGCACTGAGTGGATTATTTCATTTGTTTTTATAACAAATCAGACAGCATCTATGAGTATAGAAAACCTTTTCTGTAAACCTTCATTTAATTATACATACACACATTTAACTATGTAGGTAATACATGAACACATGCCTATTAAAGAAAAAGGTTAAAATGGTTTAGAAGTTTGTGAAGTAAAAATGAAATTTCCTCTACGAGCCCTCAGTTTCCCTCTCTTCTGGGGTAACTGTGGTTGACAATGGATTGGGTATCCTTGGAGAGCTTTCCTATGAGTCCTCGTGCATTTATTTCCTACCGTATCACACTTGGCCTGATGCATTTGCGGCTGGATATGATGCACTGGTGCAAAAAAATAGTTCAAAGCTGTGGTCCCGAAGAAATGAAAATAGGAACACCTCACCTACCTTGCTCTCCGTGATTCAAAGTTCTCGTCTTTCCCTGCAGCAGTAAAATATTGACAGCTGTTTTCCAGTGCTTGATGACTGTGGACTACTTGTTGCACTGACACCGTTTCTGTTCCCTAGACACTGTTTTGTTTCATCATTCGTCACATGACAGAAGTGTAGGTGACCAACACATTTCAAACGAGGCTAATGTCAGCAAGCTTGGCTTCACACATTACTGTGGTTTAGCATCACTTAATTATTGTACACACCTTGGTGTTAAATAGAACCCTTAGAAAAAAACTGATTTCTAACTTTATAGGACTAGAATAACCTAATTGTTTTAATGTGATTTTCATGTAAAATGAGTTCAACTTTAAAATCCAGATGTTGATAAGTATTTAAATTTAAGGATTCAGGGGCCACCGTCACAGCTCATTAGGCTAATCCTCCGCCTGCGGCGCTGGCACCCCAGGTTCTAGTCCCGGTCGGGGCACCGGGTTCTGTCCCTGTTGTTCCTCTTCCAGTCCAGCTCTCTGCTGTGGCCCCAGATGACAGTGGAGGATGGCCCAGGTCCTTGGGCCCTGCACCCGCATGGGAGACCAGGAGAAGCACGTGGCTCCTACCTTCAGATCAGCGCAGCATGCCGGCCGCGGCGACCATTAGGGGGGTGAACCAATGGAAAAGGAAGACCTTTCTCTCTCTCTCTCTCATTGTCCACTCTGCCTGTCAAAAAATAAATAAAAATAAATAAATAAATAAATTTAAGGATTCAGACTGATAAAGCAGGCAGGAGAAAGTGAAGTTACGCATGGCGTTGATCAGTTTTGTTGCTAATGTCAGCACGAGTTCAACAAGCCTGTGACCTCACGGTAGCAGGGAATTACTGCGGCATTCCCCAAGTAAGACTTGCTCATCTTTAGATGACATGTAAATGTCAAGATCAGTTTACTTTTGATTCATTAAAAATAGGCTTGTGGGGCCGGCACTGTGACGTAGTGGGTAAAGCTGCCACCTGCAGTGCCGACATCCCATATGAGTGCTGGTTTGAGTCCCCACTGCTCCACTTCCCATCCAGCTCTCTGCTGTGGCCTGGGATAGCAGTAGAAGATGGCCCAAGTCCTTGTGCCCCTGCACCCATGTGGGGGACCCAGAAGAAGCTCCTGGCTTCGGATCGGCACAGCTCTGGCCTTTGCAGCCAATTGGGGAGTGAACCAGCAGATGGAAGACCTCTCACTCTGCCTCTCCTCACTCTGTCTAACTCTTTCAAACAAATAAATAAATCTTTTTTAAAAAAGGCTCGTATTGTTATGTGTAATATATGTTTTTAATAGATTAAGCCCTGTAGCGATCATTTATACTCCGATGCTTTTCAAATTCCAGTGTTTGCATCTCTGACTCACTCATGTTTAATTCTACATTCAACAGATCAAAAAATATACTGCGTTTCTGTGAATTTGAACTGTTTATCTGAGCATGTGATTGCACTCCCTTTGGCTACTTTTCTTTATAAAAAAAGATGTTATTTATTTAAGAGTTAAAGTTATAGAGAGAGGGAGAGATAGAAGAAAGGTCTTCCACCTGCTGATTCACTCCCCAAATGGCCACAACAGCCAGAGCTAGGCCAGTCCGTACCCAGGAGCCAACAGCTTCTTGCAGGTCTTCCACGCAGGTACAGGAGCCCAAGCACTTGGGCCATCTGCTACTGCTTTCTCAGGCCATAGTAGAGAGCTGGATTGGAAGAGTAGCAGTCTGGATACGAACTAACACCTGTATGGGATACTGGCACTGCAGGTGGAGGTTTAGCCTACTACCCCACAGTGCTGGCTCTGCCCACTTTTTAAATTTGTGTCATTTGAGTCATTTATTATACAGTTTTCTTAAATATAAAAACTTTCTCTTTCCCTAAAGGACTCTTCTTTCGTAAGTGTCTAGTTGTTCTCTACCCTAAAAATATATTGTTTTACCCTTCATCTCTGATGAATCTGTTAGTGGGAATTTTCTGTCAAATTTTTTGAGAGAATTCCCTTGATGTCTTTATTGTCATTTGTCCCTGTATTGCTGGTTGAACATTCATTTTCGGCACCAGCCTGCTATAGTGCCCACTTCTGCAGTTGATGCTGCTGATCACCACTTCGTTTTTTTGTGAAAATCTGTTTTCCATTGCTGTTCATGCCAGGACCCACACGTGACTGGCTTTCTGGTGTGACTTTGTCTCCTGTAGTTTCTGCTCTCTGTGCAATGACTGCGCAGGGCAGTATGTTCAGAACTCTTCTCACTGTGTTGACTACACCTGTTCCTGGAGGGCAGCCACCACGTGGCCAACATATTTAATAAATATAAACAAGCTAAAACATTTTTAAAAATGCAAATGAGCTAAAATCTCTCCCTGGAGAAAGGACAGTCTCTTCAGCAAATAGGGTTGGGAAAATTGTATCTCTGCAAGCAGGAGCTTGAAACAGGACCCCCACTTTATACCATATACAAAAATCTACTCTCAGTGGACTAAAGATCTAAACCTAAGACCTGAAATCATAAAACTGCTAGGGGAAAATGCTTCAAGATTGGTCTGGGCAAAGACTTCTTGGATAAGACCCCCAAAGCACAAGAAGTCAAAGCAAAGACAAAGGTAATTACATCAAGCTAAGAAGCTTCTTCACAGCAGAGGAAACACTCAACAAACTGAAGAGGCAAGCAACAGAATGGGAAGAAATGTTTGCTAACCATACATCTGATAAAGGATTAATATCCATAATATATAAGGAGATGTAGAAAATCAACTACAAGAAATAATCCAGGGGCCGGTGCCGTGGTGCAGTGGGTTAATCCTCCGCCTGTGGTGCTGGTATCCCATATGGTACTGATTCTAGTCCTGGCTGCTGCTCTTTAAACCCAGCTCTCTGCTGTGGTCTGGGAATGCAGTGGAAGGTGGCTCAAGTCCTAGGGCCCTTGCATCTGTGGGAGGCCCAGAAGAAGCTCTTGGCTCCTGGCTTCAGATGGGACATTGCGGTCATTTGGGGGGTGAACCAACGGAAGGAAGGCCTTTCTGTCTCTCCCTCTCACGGTCTGTAATTCTACCTCTCAAATAAATAAATCTATAAATCTTAAAAAGAAACAATCCAGTTAAGAAATGGGCTAAGAGTATAAATATTTTTCAACAGATGAAATACAAATGGCCAAAGGAAGTATGAACAATGCTCAAGATCACTAGGCATCAGAGAAACACAAATAAAAACCACAATGATGTTTTACTTCACCCCAGTTTGAATGGATAGCATCCAAAACTCAAAAAATTGCAAATGTTGGTGTGAATATTGGAATGTAAACTGGTACAACCATTATGGAAGATAGTTTGGAGATTGCTCAGAAATCTGAAAATAGATCTAACATAATTGTTAGGAAAAAAGTTGCAGATTGGTGCCTTCCACGCAGGGCACCAAAATGTTAGAAAGAGAGGCACAGAATAGAAAGGGGGCAATGTACAAATTTACAGCATGACCTACCTTATTCAGAGAAAATAAATTCGTAGAGGTGGGTGACTAACTGCCCACGTGCACATGATGGAATACATGGCAGAAGGCCCCGACCCCCAGGGGCTGGGCCTTTTCATATTTTAGGAGGGCTAGGGATGGGGGTAGGTGTGGGGGGCAGCAGGTGGAGGGGAGTTCCTGGAATTGGGTGGAGCCTTGGGAACCTAGAAAACAGTGCAGGGTGGGGTATGAAGGCAATAGACTGTGAGACCCAATTACCCAATTGAAATTCAAGGGCAAGGAATACATTCCAATTTTATCTATCTTTTGGGCAGTAAGCAAGAATGGCTGAAGCTTATGTCTTTGTTCCGTCAGTATTACGCACCCATCCCACTACTGGGAATATACCCAAAGCAAATGAAATGAGCTCATGAAAGAATTACTTGTAGCCCCATGTTTATAGCAACTCAACTCACAATCCTGGAGCTCTGGAATCAACTCAGATATGCATCAGCTGATGACTGGATAAAGAAAATGTGATGTGATGTGTATACACACACACACATACACAATCACAATGAATACCACTCAGCCATAAAAAAGAATGGAATCCTAGTGAAATGAGGCATACACCCCCCGAAACCCAAATATGTTTTCTCTGATTTCTGGTAGCTAATATATAGACTTCAACAAAACCTTAATGCATATGTGTGAAATTGACATCTTGTGACTTCATTATTGTTTATAGCCCTCATCTATATTCTTTGTGGAACAGTAGTCTTTCTATTTTTTACTTGTTCCACTCTTTATTTAGTGGAGCATTAAGCATGTGATTATAAAGTAAACTGAATGGATGTTATCACAGAAATGAAAAGGAAAAAGAAAGGTAGAGAAGTACCTTGATTTTCTTAGAACTGTATGAAATAAATGAGATCTGTTCTCATGTATTGAAAACAAAAATACAGGGGGCCAGCGCTGTGGCACAGTGGCCTGAAGCACCGGCATCCCATATGGATGCCTGTTCGAGTCCCAGCTGTTACGCTTCCCATCCAGCTCTCTGCTATGGCCTGGGAAAGCAGTAGATAATGGCCAGAGTCTTTGGGCCCCTGCACCCGTGCGGGAGACCCAGAAGAAACTCCTGGTTCCTGGCTTCGGTTCGGCTTATCTCTGGCAATTGCAGCCAATTGGAGAGTGAACCAGTGGATAGAAGACCCCCCCCCCCCCGCCTCTCCTCTCTCTGTGTAACTCTTTCAAATAAACAAATAAATATTTAAAACAAAACAAAAATAAAACCAAAATTACAGAATTGAGTTAGCTGAAACAGTTGAAAAAATACTTGTACTTTGAAATAAATAGATTCAAAAGAAGTTGCAAAAATGCAGAGGCTCTGTGTAACAGCGGCATCATGTCCCCTGTGGCAGAGTTTCACAGATGGCGTCGTAACCACTCAGGCACACGACCCTCTTGATGGTGACTACTTTCAGCCTCTTGTGGTCTTCCACAGAGTAAAAGTTTTACATTTCGTTGAGGTCCAGCTCATTATGTTCTTCCATGGATAGTGGCTTTGCTGTGATGTCTAAGAACTCTGCCTGGTCCTGGATCATACAGATTTCCTCCTGGTTTTTCTCCCCGAAGTTTCATAGTTTAATGTTTCGCATCTTGACTCTATGATCTGCGGGCAGGTGGTTGGTGTTTGCTGTGTTAGGTGGAGGTCAGTGCTATGTTTTGCCTTGCCAGTGCCTTTTGTTGAAGACTGTCATCTACTCACTGAGCTGATTGGCTACTCTTGTAAACATCAACTGGAGATACTTGTGTGGGTCTGTTTCTGGGTTCTTTATTCTCTCTCATTAGCCTGTTTCTTCACCACTGTCAATGCCTTGCTGTAGTTATACAAAAATATTTTTAAAACCTTTTGGTAAAAGGGAATTAAAAGATGTTTATCTTGGGGCGGGCCTTGTGATGCAGCAGATTATGCTTGGGATGCCTGCATTCCATGTTGGAGTGCCAGCTTGAGGCCTGATTGCCTTGAGAATCTAAGCTTGAAGTGGAGAATTATCCTCCATGTCTCCCTCTCTGTTACACCACGTCTTAACAGTCAACAAGTGATTTTTGCTGTTGAAGCATCTTTTTGCCTTCTCTCCTCTGTACCATTGTTACTACTTTCTGAATCCTGATAATCTCTCTTAGCCATGATGTTCCGTCCTCCAGTGTCTCTCTCTCTTGTTGTGCTCTGTGTTTCCACCAGAGTTAGCATTTATCGGGAGGTCTCTTCCCGATAAACTTCAGGGTGCGTTCACTGTCTAACAGGATTTTTCCCTATTTGCACTTGCTAGACTCCTATGCCTCTTTGAAGAGCTACTCTCTTTGGTAGTGCTAGGAAAGCAGCCGTGCCTGGACTGAGATTCGAGATTAGCGACAGAGGAAGGCTGGTCGTGTCATGACATTTAATAAGGGAAGTGAACTGTCTCAGTGTATCAGCCTTCGCATGAAGCGAGCTGTGCAGGAACATGTAGGTGTGGATGGCTATGAAGGCTTGGCGCTCCACTGCACTGCAGCGATCCATATCAGTGATGTCATAGCTTGGACCAGTATTCTTTACAAGCCAAGGAGCCGGTCTGCAACCTGGGCATTATGTGGCAGTAGGCGAGGCGAGAGGGAACTGCCAAGTTGGACTTGTGTGCAGTGCGTGGTGTTGTGCCAGTCCTTTCCCCGTGCCTCGCTGCTTTACTGGCCAGTGGATGTGTTTGCTGTTCTTTTAGAGAACTCTGATCACTCTACTCCAGTGTTAGCATTTTCCCTAATCATGCTCTGTAAATGTAAGGTCAAGGGAGACTGTGCCTTCCAGGGCTGTGTTCCATGTTCTAATCCTGCTGCACTCTCACCTTTGCTTTGGCTGTATGCACTGGCAGTCCCAGGGGAGCAGTGTTGCCATAGCCATAGGCAGGTTTGCATTGATAGTTACATTTTTCCTGTGTGACTATAACCCATGAGCTTCCATCAGTACTCTGTCCACCTATTTGCTTGAAGGAAATATTTGCCTGTATACCTTTTGGATGCAGGTAGATAAGATTGCCTTTGTTAAAATGGTACCTTTTGCTGTTTCCTGTTCTAAAGTTTGCCTTTGGGACCTTCCCATGTGTCTGATGTAGACTGAAGCAAACATCTGCCCATATAAATCAAAAAGCATTATGATAACATGTCTCCTGGCCAGTGCCAGGGAAATATATTCAGGCCCTTTGGAGAGAAAAAAAGATTAAAAAAAGTCAAGAAGTGTTTTCTGAGCTCCGAAACATATCAAGGACCCAGCTCTTTTGTGAGCCCCTATTGACAGAGTAAAACGTCAAACTCATCATCCCAATGGCTCTAGAATTCTGAGGGCTCAGGACAGTCACTGCGAGCAGAAGGACGATGGGAGAAATACCAGTTTCTCAGACAGGAGAGGGGAGGCTCTTCCAGTTCTCCTGGAACAACACAAACCAGAAACACGAATGTATCCTAGTGTAGCTGGAAATCAGCCTACTGCTCCTGGTGGATTAGCTGTGGTCACTGCCAGGGACATGCTGTGTGTCTCAGAGGACGTGACTGTGTGTATGTGGGTTGCTCTTGTCCGGAGTGCATGTGAAACATCTTTGTGGGTCCACCATGAACAGGTGGCGCAAGAGTGGCAAGTCAAGTTAGTGGGAAGTCTAATCCATCAGGTCATTAGAGTTTGTTATAGGTTTTATATCATTTATGTTTAAAAAATAATAGTAAGTTAGCCATAGAAAATAAGCAACAATTACATTATTTTTAAACCTTGGGATAATATATGGCAAATGGTTTATATATACAACACAAACACTAAGATCTAAGTTTGGGTTCTTGGGCAATTGTTCCAGTGTACGTTCACTGGTTGATCTTCAGATACTTTAATTCCTTTTACATAAAAAAGGATCAGGAGATAAGTTCCCTGACCCCAGATTTGAACCAGTTTTATTCTTTGCATACATTGTGGGAATAAAAGAGGGATTGGCCAAGCATCTGCCCTCATAAACAGGAAAACACTTCACTCAATGCTGACATCAGATCATGTAGATCAGAAGCGGGTTTGGTTTTTATCTATTCCTGCCTCCAACAACTCCCTCCATCTGCCATCGATTTCCAAATCCCTTCATCTGGAGAAGAAGGTGAATCTTTTGACCTTGAAAAATCAACCCCATTCACACAAAGGCATATGGAAATCAGCTCCCATTGTTTGCCAAGCATTGTGTCACCACCTTTATTTTCATGTGCATTCTTTAGCTTGGTTTGGGAGGTAGAGAGAAGAAAGGGAGGGTATGTCTTTGGAGTGAAAGCCCATAGATTGGATTACCAAAGGGAAAAAGGATATTTTTAGTCATATTCACCACTCACACACATGATAGTCAAAGTTTCTTAAACATTATCTGGAGCTTAATGTGTTAGCTTTCCATCACATATTAAAGCTATGCTACAGTAATTCACACAGTGTGATGCTGACCTAAGAATACATAAAAAGATCTGTAGTATAGAATACATAAGCTCACGACAGACCTAAGTGGTAGGAGAAGATACAGTTTAAAACCAATGGAAAGATGTTGTTAGCAAAATTAAATAGCCATCTGGACCAAAAAATGAAGCTGAACTCTTAAGCCAAGATAAACTTCAGATAGATCAAAGGCTAAAAAGAAAATCAGAAAGATCATCGAAGAAAATACATTATGATTTGAAAATATAATACTGAAATTGATATAAAATCCATAAGCCATAAAATCAGTGATGTAAGGCCAACTACAAAAAGGAAATATATAGAGGACCAGTCTCCATCAAAAACAGACATGTGAAAACATGGTCAATGAGAAAAAATTTTCAACTTGTATTTCAGACAGATGGACAGTTTTTTTTAATGTTGACTTGTCTCAAAATTCAAAAGGAAAAAAAAATGAACATTCGGGTAGAAAATGGGGCAGAGACTATAATCAGGAATAGAGCTCCAAGTATCTCTAAAACATACATAAAACTTCATTTGTGATAAGAGAAATACAGGAAAATTATAGGTTTGCCATAGTCCATCTAATGAGGATTGCCACTTCTGTAGAGAAATATGGTTATAAAGGCGAGAGGTGGCCTGTGTATATAAGGATAAGCATTGTAGTAAAGTTGATAGTAAGCAAAGAATGATAATATCTTAAATACTTTTGGGAAAAACTAGTTAACTGTGGTTATTGTCATACTGCGGCATACTGTGCAGCGATTTAAAATAATGAATCAGGTGTAATATATCTTCAATATATATTATTAGAGGGAAAAAGCAAGATCCAGTACACTGTGTGTAGTATATTGTCATATATATATGTATATATATATATATATATATATATATATATACTTATTGCTTATATGCAAAGAATTATCCTCTGTTAAGTATCCAAAAATACCTCAGGGAAGTTGTCTAGGAAACCTGTTTCTGGGAACATAAAATGGGTGGCGATAGGTGTGGGAAAGATAATTCCTTTTTACTGAATGTTCTACTGTATGTTTTGGAACTAACACTTCATCTATGAGCTCACTATTCCAAGCATGGTTATGACCTCAAGTTTAAGCTGCAGTTGTAGCTCAGAGTCTTTGTCATGTTAGCAGGGGGTCTAGCCAGCGTCCCTAGAACCCGTAGTGCTCCTATGCATCAGAAACTTCCCTTTCTTTTCTTTTAATGAATTCTCTGTAGGGGCATTGGCTCTCCATCTCAGGGTAACTCTTTTTGTTTCGAAAAGAAATTGTGACTGTATTACCTACAGTGAGAGGAAGGAGTTTCAGTCTTGGCACAGTTGACATCTTGGGGTGGGTAGTTCTTTGAGGGCACATGGAGGATGCTCAGCAGAACTCTTGGATGGGACCCCCACCAGATGCAGTGGAAACCTGTGACCCTCAGCTGTGACAGCCAACAGCACCTCTTCCCCCTTCCTGGAATCGTGACAGCCTCAGGTGTGTCCAGACCTCAACAAATGTCCTTGGGGGACCGCATCCCTGTATTATACCCATCCCACAGCTGAGAACAACTGATATTATACCCATCCCACAGTTGAGAACAACTGAGTTAGAGAGTCAGTTAGCGTGGATGGAGTCCCTGGGTGTGCAAGGCAATATGTGACGTCTTACATTATTTTGTTTTCTTTGTACAGGATTTTTTCAATGCTTGAAGCACCAGTGTAAAGTGACTCCACTCTGAGACTTTGTGCATCCTTTCATAGAAATAGACACCTGATCCTTAAACAAATGGCTATTTGATATGGTAAGTGAAAAAATAATAAAAAAATTTAAGGAAAAAAAGTTCACCATCACATTGTCAAAGTTGTTAAAAAGAATGGTTTTAACTAACAGTGTATCAAACTATTGTACCAGGCTCTGAGAAGAGAGCTAGTGGTCATCTCTTTGGATAATTGAAAATATGACTCTTAAATACCATAAGAGTAGTTTGTTTTCACATCCTCAAATAAAATACAATTATTCTGGAAACAGGTACTTTCTAAGATGCTGATAAGGTTGTATTTTGGACCCTCACTTAAGTCTTAGAATGTATGTATTTCAGATTTCCAATTCTAGTTACCGATTTGTAATGGCACATTGCCTTGTCAAGCTTGGAAGAGATGCAGGCATCATTTCCTTTAGAGTTTCTTGCTGTATCTCTGGGAAAGGAGACAGTATCTTGTATTTCCAGAGCAGCATGTGGTTTTCTTAAGGGCTCATTTATGCTGACTCATTTGAGATGACTTCAGGAAGTCTGAGCAACGTGAGAGTTGCCCAGGAAGCATTGATTTCCAACGCTGTCTTTAGAAACCATCAAGAAAAATACCCTAAATTTCTCTTCTTGAATTAAAATAAATGAACAATTGGAATCTGGTTTATAATTGAATCAGTGATTGTTTATTATCAATTTTGCTACATTTCACAAATTTATCATGTTTCACCACTTCTGTCTTAATTTCTTGAAAAATGCTGTCAATTGATGTCTACTCTTTCCAGTGCCTCCCCCTCTACACGCACACACACAAAGGGAAGAGCCTCTGTACTACATACTGACTTTAGATTGATTAATGGCAAGTTAATAAGAGGAAACAGGAAACCGGTCATCTGCACCATCAAATCTGTACTCTTCAAAACAGCTTACTTCTGGTTTCATTTGGTTTGGGCGAGCTCCAAGAATGCTGGAGCATACCATCTGCCTGAGTTTCGATAGTCTTTGCTGTGTGTGTTTTTTGGCCTCTTAAAAAAACAGCTGAGATGATAATTTATAAACAAGAGAAAATAGACCCAGCCCTGATTCTTCAAGAAGGGCTGTTGTCACCAGTTGTTAGAAACCGGATGAAATGGGGTGGCCTTGCTTCCCCTTGGGCACGCTGGAGACAGCATGCAGACTTGTTCCCTTGCCTGGCTTCCAGGCAGCTGAGCACAGATGGACACTCTTGTAACAGAAACAGCACAGTGTGCTGGGTGTTTTGGGAGGAAGGGTGTACGAAGAACAATTTCTATTGATTACTTTTAGTTTTATCAGAAGGTATCTTTTTGTTGAACTTTTCAAAAATCTTTAGAAAATTAACCTTAGATAGTGAGAAACTGGAGAAATGAAATAAAACCAGTTTTTCCTCCCTATGTAGACTTCAGAATGTGTAATTCTTTTTTAACATAAGGTAAATACAGAATCCAACCTGATCCGTATTAGTTGTTCATCTTGCAATTGCCAGGTTTATAAAGTGTGCCATTTGAATTGATAGTATTCTAGAGGAAATACTTTATCCCAAAATGAAAATTCTCCCCCCAAAAAAGCTCTAATGTACAAACTTTTAAAAATAAATGCCATCCAGTCCTAGCCACTGGAGATGCATTTCATCTGAAAATGGCTGTTTGAACTACAACAGTGGTTTTGTATTTCAAATTAAAAATAGGATGCACCACGGAAGGTGCTGATCAGTTTCATCTCTGGTAAGCTAGAAGTCTTATTAACAAAGACTTGTTTGATAATATGCTCCATTAAACTGCATTTTCAAATGCATGGTTAATTCTCACGACTGTTAGATAAACAGTGTCATGTATGTTTTCTTTAAATACTCAAAATGCCTTCTGATGTAGGTGGTGGTGCAGTGGCTATGTGAGGCAACAGGCCTGACTGTAGACTCCCAAGAATCCCTGGGAGCAGCCTTGTTGATCGCAGCGAGTTTTCTGGAAGGCACAGGGATTGGCTGAGACATCAGTGGTCTCTAAGTCTCTGGAAGAGGCATGGTAGGGCCTTCATCATCTTCACCATCCAGAGTGCAGGTTTTCCAGATCCCATCTGCCACGCCCGGCCTTGTTCCATTTCCACGAGATTAGATGTCCTTTTTCATCAGAGTTGCCAGCCATTTTTTTCTTTTCTTTTTTTTTTTTCCAGTTTCATTAATGAAGGAGATTCTCCATGCCTTGAATATGCTCATTACATACAAATTAGAGTTAAAACAGTGGCTTCCCAACCCCAGGAATGTAAGTGCTAATGAACAGGAAAAGGGTCGCCCAAGAAAAATAACTCGGGGAGCTCTCCCTCTGCACCACTGTGGAAGCACTTGGGAAAAGGCTCTCATATTAATGCCTCCTGTCAGAACACCCTTACAACCTCTATTAAATCATCGACGATGCTGTAGTTATAAATAGGCTCACAGTGAATTCTGAATTCTTGCCATGTAAATCACGCCACATAGCATTATCTGATACCCTTGAATTAGGTGTGTGTGGCCTTGGGGGCGTTAAAGGATCGGTCGATGCAGCCAGCTGTCTCCTTCAGTACTAACTGCTGTACATTAAAGACCAACAGGCAGACGATAAATAACATTTTCAAATCTGCATCTCGACTTCGAGTAGGAGAGAAATGAATGATTTCCCTGCGTTAGACTGGACTTGAGCGAAAGGTCAAACAGTTCAGCAAAAGGAACAACAGCCACATATTCTAGTTAATCATGGACAAACGTGTGTGTGTGTGTGTGCCTTTAAGGATAATTAACGGATGTGTGCACCTTTGGTGTGTACCACTGTGCCGTTTTATTCCTGCAAAGCTGTTTTGCTTAGCATCTGTTGCTCCCTGAGAGGTTAACAGATTAAATCCAGTTTAGAGCAAGAAGCTGAGAGTAATGGATATCATATCTGAGCATTGTATTTAAATAAATCAAATGCATCTTTTCATCGCTGACAAGGTCTTTGGTATGGATGATACCGAGTTAGAGTTATGTATTTTTATAAGCGTGGTAAGATATCTGAGCCTGCTAGTGCATCTTCTCTGAGGACATAAATATTTCTGATATTGACTGAGTTGAGTACAAAAAAAAAATATAGGCAAGAGGAAGCAATGTTCTTAAATTAAAAAAAGGATGAATTGACTCTGCGGGGAACCTGCTGTGAGATTTTAATTTTCTTCCTCCATGTAGCTGTGGGAAGATCCCCTACATCAAAAGATTGAAGTCATCCTAATGTTATTTTTACGAGAAGAGACCTAATGAACAAGTGTGGTTTATTTGTAAATAGTCTTTATTATTTTATGTGTGTGTGTGTGTGTGTGTGTCCGTCCGAATAGTGCATTCGTTAGGCTGGTGCAGGATCGTGGCTGTGGGAATGTATTCTGATTAAGTACAGTAAACAGCTACAGTCTTGGAGCTGTTGACTTCGCTGACCTCCTTGGGCTCTGTGCTTCTGTGTAAACAACACAAGTAAACCTCCAACTGCATTCCCCGCCTTCGGGGAGGGCATTGTTCCGTCCTGATACAAATATTGTTGTTTTTGCTGGCAAGTAATTCACCAGTGGCTCATTTCCATCAGCTTTGATTTCACAGCAATTGTAAAATAAACCACTCGTAGCACATGCTGTTAATGTTTGGTCCCTGGAGTGTAACTGATGTTCCATGGTATGGGTCATGTGCTAGCTAAAGTGTGCATTAAAAAGGGAGAAATTAATAGTACTACTACTGACTCAAGCTAAGTGGTATTCAATGGGCAGTGTCATCCCTTTAATGGTCTCATAGCCTGCTATTTTGGTGTTTGTTTTTGGAGTCTGATTTTCATGTACATTGAAGGAAGAAATGTAAAGAAAGCACAGACATAATGAGTGCTTACCGGCAGGAGTGGTCAGATGCCGAAGGCTCATTTGCATACTATATCCTTGCCATTGCATTTTGACCTTCATTTTATATTTGGCGAGACAGTAAAGCTGGCGGCGTGATTACTGGATTCTGTGCTGGTGCAGAACCTAATATGAATAATGACACCCTTGTGCTAGGCTATCTGTGTATTCCAATTATGTGTTTTAAGAATAAAACATAAACCTTTTTCATAATTATATGGTCCTCTTAGGAATATAAATCACATAATTAGTTTCCAAGATGGAATTCATATAGCTTGTTATATACTAATTTTCATTGAGCGTCCCTCTCATTGTGTTGTATTTCACATCATTAAGAAGTCCGTCATAACACAGGTCTTTTGAAAACATTCTTAGCACTGTTTAGATATTGTCACTTCTGCGCTGCCAGTATTCCCTCTGCATTGGTAGACAGCGCACTGTTCGTCTTCCGGATAAAGATGTTATCACACTGGGGAGGTTATTTGAGCACAAAAACATGTTTTAGCTGCTTGTCAGTATCAAGTTGTGGGCCAGGCATGTTCATGTTCCTGCAGAAGTGTTGTTATTCAACACTACAACACCCACAATGCGCTTATCCCTGGGCCCGCCTTTGCAATTCAGACACGCAAATAGACCTTTTGCTTCCTTGGAATCCTAACTTGTATTCCAAGATATGGAAAGTCCTCCCAGAAAATCTTTGCGCGCAGCCGATTTTGTTAAACCCAGTTGATTCTGTTTAGTCCAGGTGGTTTGCAATGTTCTGTAAAGTCACTGTGACCACTGAATTATCAAGTACTCAGTTATTATTTTTAGGGGAAATAGACGGATAGGTTCCTGGTGAACCTTGAATCTCTATGTGTTTGCCAGTTGATTGATACAGAATCTCCTTTTATGTGTGTTTGTGTTTGAAGACCCCTGGTTGGATATGCATTGTTAGTTCATTGACATTGAATTCATGGACAGCAGTGTCATCACTCATGCCTGAATGAAGGGTATCTGGTGATGGTATGTCGGGGTTGTTCTTGGGGATCGTTTTAAATGGGGGACTCTCAAGCAAGAAAATGCGACAGTGGGGAAAGCATGGCGTTAAAAAGGGCCACAGAAGATGATCCTTGTTAGCATCTGGGAGCTGAAACAGGAAGGCAGAGCAGCCCCTGGCTCACCCTCAGCTGGGTGCAGGGGCCTCAGGGGACTTGTGTGTTTCCTGCTGCCCATATGTGAAAATGCCTTTAGCACTGATTTTGGTGTTACAGATCTGTCCCAGTAAGACAGTGAATCCACCAATTCAGAGTCCATTAATGACAAAGATCATCTGTACTGAAAGATAGGAAAAAAGCATAATCCAGGCAGTAGAAAACTCTTAGAATTAGTATGCGTTCCGTTTTTGTAAAGGTCTCTCGCTGCTGCACCCCTTGTAGAATCTTCTCTCTTCCCCTTTCCAAAACTCGTGCTCCAGCTGTGCTCCTTGGGATTTCCTTCCCTCGCCCACACTAACTCCTCATTTTCTTCGCCATTTCTCATCTTTTCTTGGACAGACAGAAACCCTTGATTAGTTCTTTGTAGATCCTGCTGGCTGTAACCTCTGTTCGTTCCTGCGGTTTGAGGGCTGGCGTCACTGGTACCTACCTTTTAGTGCCTTCCAAACTTTGCCTTTGTGCTTGCTGGGAAGTCAAGGTTTCAGCTCTCAGTCTGGGCAGCTGGAACATTCTGTTCATACTGTTCTTTATATTTTAGAAATGCATAGAAAGATAAGTCAACTAAACCTCAAGTTTGAATTAAAAAATAGACTTATAATGGCTATGGTAGGAATGATAGCTTTTGGAGAATTGTTTTAAAAACATATTTACAACTGACTACTTTTCAAGGGGATTTCAAAATTTTTTTTTACTTATTTATTTGACAGGTAGAGTTAGACAGTGAGAAGGAGAGACAGAGAGAAAGGTCTTCCTTCCGTTGGTTCACCCCCTAAATGGCCGCTATGGCCAGCGCTGTGCCAATCCAAAGCCAGGAGCCAGGTGCTTCTCCTGGTCTCCCATGCGGGTGCAAGAGCCCAAGCACTTGGGCCATCCTCCACTGCACTCCTGGGCCACAGCAGAGAGCTGGACTGGAAGAGGAGCAGCCAGGACTAGAACCTGGTGCCCATATGGGATGCCGGCACTGCAGGTGAAGGATTAGCCAAGTGAGCCATGGTGCCGGCCCCAGGATTTCAAATTTTTATAGAAATTTTAAGGCATATAAGTTTCATCTATTTCATATATTCAGATTTATGAACATAGTGATTCTTCCCACTCTACACTCCCTCCTGCCCATGTTCCCACCTTTCTTCCTCCTCCCTTTCCTATTCCCACTCTTAATTTTTACAAAGATCTATTTCCAGTTTACTTTATATTCAGAAGGTTAACCCTACACTAATTAAAGAGTTCAACAAATAGTATGAAGAGAAAGACATTGATCCTCAACAGTAGAGACAAAGGCTTTAAATGATCATTGAATCTCCAAAGGTCCATTTAACCCCTATACATTACATTTTAGGTACTCTATTAGTTACCCCAGATCAGGGGAAACATATGATATCTGTCTTTTTGGGATTGGCTTACTTCACTAAGTATAATAGCTTCCAGTAACATCCCATTTTTGGCAAAAAAGACAGGATTTCATTATTTTCACAGCTGAGTAGTACTTCATATTGCATATATACCATGATTTCTTTATCCAGGCATCAAACTGACAACTGCATCACTGCTATACATTCTCAAATCGCAAACAACACAAATGCACTTCAGGACTAGAAAGGATGAGGCTTTTGTGTTGTAATTTTTGTACGCACATCGTTCACTATGATATAGCAAGGAGAATGAACACATTACATGTAAAAATATGGGTGAAACCCTTGATCATTTATTTGTTGAATGGGAACTGTCAGATGTAGTGGTATACATACTACTACCACTAATACCCCCATAGGCGGGTAGTGACTTTGCTTCTGGGGTGGTGTTTGTATTGTATTTTTTCATTCACATGAAGGTTGGTTGGTTGGGTTCACTATGGAAAAATACAGACATCTGTGGACAGGTACATTTAAGATGGGTTCTTTTCTGAATGGCTATTTGACAAAATAATTCTAAATTGACCGTGAACAGCGTAAACCTACTGATATGAAAGTATCATATGGTGTGTGAATAGATTAAAAAGTAGATACATGCCTGCTGATTTGTTAGGTTAGCCAAATGACATTGTTAAGTGAAGGAAGCAAATTGCAAGAGATGTGTTAGGGGGCTTCACATGGTTTGTGGGAAAATGGGATGGAAAGACAATGTGCATTTCCCATGAATGTCTTGAACTGCCCATTGTGCCTCCTTTCTGATAAAGCAAATAAGCCAATCAGCGACCTACATCTGTGTGTGTGTGTGTGTGTATGTGTGTATGAACAAGGGGGAAGGGTGAATAATACACACCAGATGTTAACATTGGTTATCCCAGTGGGGGTGAGATTAGAGGTTTGGAGCCCATGTAAGGGGGATATAATGATCATTGCCTTTTTCCATCTTGTATTATTTGACTTGTTACATTAATCATATATTAATTTTATAATTTCCATAAGATTAGGAAATGGAAATGCTTTGTAGAGGAAAAAAATGAATTTTGACCTAAACAAAATGCATATAAGAATAGGTAGTGTTCGTCTATGGCCATACCACCCTGAATGCACCCGATCTCATCTGATCTCGGAAGAATAGGTAGTGAGGGGTTGGAGCTGTGTGGCCTAGTGGGTTAAGCTGCCATGTGCAATGCCAGTATCCCATCTGGGTGCTGGTTCGAGTCCTGGCTGCTCCGCTTCTGATCCAGCTCCCTGCTAGTGGCCTGGGAAAGCAGTGGAAGCTGGCCCAAGCGCTAGGACTCCTGCACCCATGAGGGAGAGCAGATGAAGTTCTTGGGTCTTGCTTTGGTCTGGCTCAGCCCTGGCCATTGTGGCCATTTGAGGAGTGAACCAGTGGATGGAAGATTTCTCTCTCACTGCCTCCGCCTATCCTTCTCTGTAACTCCACCTTTCAAATAAATAAATCTCTTAAAAAAAGAATAGTTAGTGAAATATGCCCTCCTGCTGGACATAAATGAAGATCCCCAAAACTGTGAAGAGGAAGAGAGAGAGAGCTGGGGTGAGAGAAGATTCTGGGGTGATGGAGCAGGGCATCAGATAAAGGGTAGTTCAGTATGACTGGTGATGTCACTGTGCACCTGTGCCCTCATAGGAACTTGCAGACACGCTGGCTAGTCTGCTGTCACCCAGTTCTCAAAAACTCTCCTTTAACCTTGCTTCCCCTTGGTCTGTTTGCCACCAATGCACAGGAGAAGCAAGGCCTTGTAGCACCTTCGCCCACCTCTGCATGTTCCCTCTGTGGTCCCTGACAGGCATTGTGTCCCGCGAACAGACTAGAATAGATACTGATTGAAAAAAAAAAAAAAAAAAACACGACTTGAGAGGCAGACAGTGAGAGAATTCGCTTCTGATTCACTCCTCAAGCTGGGGCTCAGATGGGACCAAAGCTGGGAGCCAGGGACACAATCATTGGAGCCACCACGGCTGCCTGCCTGGGTCTGTGTTAGTGGGAGTTGGAATTGGTAGCAGAGCCAAGACTTGAAACCAGGCATTCCCAAATGTGGTGTGGGCGTCCTAACTGATGCCTGTGCAGCGCGGCCGAGTGACCACCCTGGAAAGAATTTTGAAATGAGTTCCCATAGGCGGTACCACGTGTAAATAAATGCCCCTGGGGGATTTGTGGTCACAGCTAACGGTGCAGGTGTGGGTTGAGGAAGGACACTCTCCCAGGGATGTCCGTGGGGTGCTGTCTTCCGGACGCCACGAGGTACAGCAACTCCTCATCGTTATGTTCAGTCTGTGCCTGTCCGTGGCAGGAGTCTCATGGACCCCACAGCCTGTGTACCTTCCTGGCCCTTCTTCTTAGTTCCTGCAGACCGGTTCCAAGGCAGTGCTGCCTCTGCGTTTTTCTCTTTCTGAGTCTCTGAAATGTTTCTTGTTTGCTTGTTTCTTGATTAATTTCTTAAGCAAAACTGCTCCAGTGTACCCTGGCCACTTAGAACCCTGCTTACTCCCTTTGAGGAAGCCTCATTGGCACATGGAGCCAATTGAAAGTCTCTCTGTTCCTGCACCTTGGTCGTTGTGTGCACCTGTAGTTAACCCTTGAGTGTCAAGGGAATGGGTAATGTCCTGAATACCCATTGTTGCCTGTGCACTTGACCCCTGGAAGTGGCTAGCAAGATGCTTAATAATTACCAGTAGCCCAGACATGACCCCTCTGGATTGAGCTCACTAAGGGCGGGGTTTGGGTCCCATCTGCAGTGCCCAGAGCAACATGGATACCAGATGAACTTGTTAAGTACCACTACGTTTTGAACGTGGTGTGGCATTTTGGGGAAATAAGCATGAATAAAATAGTGACCTCACAATATTCATAACCTGTGCAAGGAAGAAGCCACATTAGCATTAAGATTCAGGAGGAAATGCTGTCATAGAAACAGGGGAGCAGAGAATAGGAGATTATTAATTCTGCCTACGGGGGCCAGGGACACCTTTAGACGTTTATAATCCTGAATACGCAATATTTAATGTAGAATCTTGACCTCTTCTCTAGCAGCTAAACCCTCTGCAAAGCTCTCCCTCCCTCTCAGAGAGTAATGGTTTGTCACAGATCTGTAGAACCCCTTCCTGATCGGCACAGATGTCAGTCACTCTTAACTCAGCCAACGAGTGTGCCCCACATGCAGTGTCTCGCTGCATTACAGAGCTTGAATTTCTCACTTGCTTCGTGTTTCATGTTGATTCATCGCCTTCTGCATATGGTTTCCAGAGAAAGACCAGTGAAACTGAGCCCAGGGTGCACTTCACCCTGGTCCTGCTTTCCCGCGAGTTCTCCCTACTCCCACTCTTTCTGCTTTTTGTTTTTACTAAAAGTGTCTGTAGGAACGCTGCTTGGAAGTCTGACCATCTTGACTATGTCGCCTAAAACCCAAACCAGAAAACAGAGCTTGAACTTCCTAGAATGTTCCATTGACCTATTACAAAGCTTTGTTACCTGTTAGAAGAATGTAGCTCTCCCTTTACGTGGCAAAAATAATGAAAGCTGAATGTTGCTGTGTAAGACAGTGCCATCGTTTGGAGGGATGGTGATTGTCCACTTTCCTTTTATTTTCCAAATAGAAACAAAAAAATCTCTTCCATTCCCAACTATGTCAGATCCTAAAATGAAAGCAAAACAGAACCGTAAAATTGCAAACGAATGAGTCAGGTCATGGAGTTATATCCCCCAGTGTTGTAAAGGAGAGCAAGTATGTCACATTTGAGTTGCATTTTCATGATGTGCACCTACATGGCTTCGAGTAGAGTTATGAGGTGGATTAATTTTTATATGGCCTTCCAGCCGCTCTGTGCAGAACCGTATAGGAAACATTTGGTTCTCATTGGCTGCTAAACCCTTGCTTCCACCCCAATGCTTTCAACGGAATTTCCTTCTCTTTAACTATCTGCATGTTTGGCCTCTTTAGAGAGGAGAGCCACTAAAATATTATGACCTCTAGGTGAGGGGCTATGAGACGGGGTCTTTCTCAAAAGGTGGCCACAGCTATGTATTGGTCACACGTGCTGGTGGCCTGGTGTGGCCTGTGAGAGGGGCTGGTGATGCTGTGTTCACCTTCATTTCCCTGGGAGGATACTTAGAGCATGCTTTTTTCTCTTGTGGTCTGGAAGGGAGAAGTGGAAAGATTCTGTTTTCAGTCCTGTTATTATGGTGATTTTTGCTAAGCCTGAAATTTACTTTTCAAAGAAGGTTGCATGTTTTATATGGGAAATGGCTGTTAGGAGATTTTCTGAGATTTCACTTCAGTGGATAACCCTTTAAAGTAATAGCAAGACTTCTTGGTAAAGATTTCAGACATATGAGCAGGCTTATTTGCAACGACTCCACAGAGCAGGTGAATGGAAAATATCACTCAATTTTGTAGCCCAGGAGTGTGACATAGGGAGAACCCCAGCCAGCAGTTCAATTTGAATCTTCTTACTACTTGCTTAAAATCTTGTTCTTAGTATTGTCTGGTCCATCTGGCTTCTTGGATTTGTCCAAGCAGAGGAAACAAGGAGAGAAGCGTTACAGAAGGTATCCGTGTCTCCCCAGGAGAGTTTGTTAGTATGTGCATGGGGGGAGAAATCCACGCATCGGTTATCACCACGAGGTCGGTTATTATTTGCCGGGAGGATCTGAAGTAGCCTGACATGGGAGGTACTTGGCACTAGATAGAGGCAGAGTTTGTGGTTGAGTGCATGGAATTTTAATGCCAGTCAACATCCAATTGTTTTAAAAATGTCATTCTGAGCAAATGCATACTCGAGCAGCTGGCACTCAACGCGCGTTACACAAGGTGTGTGAATTCCTTGAAATGAAGGCTTCCCTCCTAGGGAAGTAAAAACCCTCCATGAGGTTAACTGTCGCTTGGTATTTCTGTTTCACATTCCTGCTAAGCATATGAAGTAGCTCCCACTTTCATACAGTACATTTATTCCCTTGATGGAATTTGAGTGCAGGCTGGGAAGTTCTTTTGAATATTTTTGATAAGTCAGTATCTTGCTTAGGTTTCACATTTATTCATGGTGATGCCTCATCCCTTGCCTTCCTGGTTAAATGGCAGAGGTTAAAATTTCTTGTGGAAGCTTCACTTAACAAAAAGCTTTATTTTGCATAATTACAATCTGGCTCAACCTCAATTCATCCAACATTTATTATAACATTTAAACGTCTTAGAAATACCTCTAAGGTGCCTTTTCATCTTTTTGTAACAAATGGAAAAGCCCAGGTTCAATCTTTCTGTGTCTCTCTATAGCACCACTGGCCAACTCTCCTCTGAATAGCTGCATTCTCACTCATCATTTTTTTTTTTTCTTCAGCCCTGACCTGATCTAAGCCCCTTTCAGACTTGCTGGCATCACATCTCTGGCTTTGCTGAGAACCCTTGGGCTGAAGCCAGCATTCAATTTCACCAGCTACAATGTCATAATTTTGTAGTAGTAATTCTACATCCTGTGCCTATACTGTAAACAGCATAGGGTCTACCTAGTGACACAGTTCTGTGAAGTGGGAATTTGCACAGTTAAACAGTTATAATTGAGAGCTGAGAAAGTGTGACTGACCTGGCTTGAATTGCATTTCTGATCAACTGTATATTTTTATAATATAATTGCGAAATGACCAGAGCAATTTTGTAGTGTGAAAATATGAGAATGTCAATTAAAACTGAAAATATCAAAGAAACTGGCTAGCTTTTTTTTTGTATCTAGGTGTTCTGGAAAAAAAATTGATTATGTAGAAATAATGTTAATTTGTTTAAACTTAAGAATTATCCTGCAACTTCCATTATGGACACATCTGAGACGAATAATTTTAAATAATTTTAGTGATTGTGACTTGCCTTAATAAGCCATTTTCTTTCCATTCCGATTTGATACTTAAAATTTTTAATCATTGCTGTCCCATTGGCAACACAACTGGTACCTACAAACATCCAATGGTAAATCCAAGCATATTAATTACATCATTGAAGTAGCATTTGGTGCCCTGCTGAGATACATTACAATAACAATAACCTTCCTGTTTAATGGCATGCACTACCAGCACGCCTATGATGAAGATATCCCATTCCATCCCCTCCTGGCATAAATCAATACAGGCTACACAACACAGAGCGACTATTTCCATAAAAATGACGTTCAGCTGTGTGAGTGTGTGTGTGCACTTGTGTGTCTATGTGGACGGCCCCAGTCTGAACGGCGGATAAACAGCTCCAGAGAAAGCGAGTTGCTTGGTTACATCTGCTGAACACAATCTGTGCTGTGTATGAGAGAGCTCATGTCAGCCCCGTAATTACCACGACTGAGATAAAGCCCGTGCTAAATGTCACCTGCCCTTGACAGGCACTGGAAGCCAAGCACCGCTAAATGAGTCAGTTACTGAGAGAGTGCTTGGCTCTGCGCGCAGGCTAAAAGCATTTACCTGGAGTCTGAGGGAAAAATAGACATGATAAGAGCACTAAGTCAGAAAGACATTCATAATGAAGATCTAGATAGAAATCTCCACTGCTTGCTCTGAAATGCGTCAGGGAGGAAGGCTCACAGATGCAGGCAGGATGGAGGAGACGTTGTCAAACATGAGCGAACGTTTGAGCCTGGCCGGCTTCTGTTAGCTACTGTAAGTCGCTCATTAGCCAAGGGAACGCCATTCTCATTGTGCAGAAAGGTCCCCAAAGGCCAGCCAGGGTTCATAGGTGACAACGGCCAACCCATAGCACACAGAACACCTTGTCTGCATAGCTAGCCCCTGGACGCAGCGTGCATGTAACAAAATCTTAAAAAGCAGGGGGTTTGCTGGTGCTTTAATAAATATATATATATATATATGTATATATATATTATTTTTGACAGGCAGAGTGGACAGTGAGAGAGAGAGACAGAGAGAAAGGTCTTCCTTTTGCCGTTGGTTCACCCTCCAATGGCCGCTGTGGCCGGCGCACCGCACTGATCTGAAGCCAGGAGCCAGGTGCTTCTCCTAGTCTCCCATGGGGTGCAGGGGCCCAAGCACTTGGGCCATCCTCCACTGCACTCCCTGGCCACAGCAGAGAGCTGGCCTGGAAGAGGCGCAACTGGGACAGGATGGGTGCCCCGACCGGGACTAGAACCCGGTGTGCCGGCGTCGCAAAGTGGAGGATTAGCCTAGTGAGCTGTGGCGCCGGCCTTTAAGAAATATTTTTGACCAAAATTTAATAATGCCTGTTTGAAGAAATAGTCCTCCTTCCTCCTAATGATTTTTTTCCTCACCCTTTAAAAAAAATCATCCTCTCTAGCTGTCATTTTCGTATAGTTGTTTTGTGATGTGATCTGAAAACTCAAAAGATGCGCTGCGTGCCATCATCTAACCCTTGTTGGAGCATGGAAATTTCTAGCACCGCATCAGAGCAGTGATGTGCCCGAAGAATGACATCATACAAGAGAATGACATGCTTGGTACCTGGATGGGGGTGTGGGCTGGCAAACCCCAGATGGTGTGGGGCTGTCCACAGGTGCTCTTCCTGGAGGCCTCTCGCTGACTTGGTGAATTTACCTAGAGCAAGCCTCAGAATTTGACACTAACTAACCCAGCCCATTGCACATCCGTAAGGGGATCCAACTTCAGGATGCAAGCTTACGAAGCTAGCTCAGGGTTAGTTGCCACAGTGAGTGTTTGCAAGGCTGCATTAAAATACAACAGAGGCTGAGACTAGCCGAAAGTAGACTCTCTGAGCAGCCAAACTATTCACAGATGTTTCTGGATGAGAATAGAGTGAGAATCAGGCGGTTTCATGAGCTGAGTGCGTAACTGGATCCTTCTGACCACTGACATGGTCTTGCCAATGGGCGAATATGAGAAATCTACTAAGCAAAGCTCCCAGCCTGTGTTTTCCTGTCAAAAAGGTGCTTGCCAATGGGATCAAAGACTCACAGCTCTTAATAATCTAACATTTAGTGAATTGTTATGTACTGGGCACATGTTCTAAGGGTTTCCCATGATTTACTTTATTTGTGACAAAGTTTTACGTGGGGAAATACTGTCAGGATTCTCATTTTATTTATTTATTTATTGACAGGCAGAGTGGACAGTGAGAGAGAGAGAGCGAGACAGAGAGAAAGGTCTTCCTTTTGCCGTTGGTTCACCCTCCAATGGCCGCTGCGGTAGGTGCGCTGTGGCCGGCGCACCGCGCCGATCCGATGGCAGGAGCCAGGTGCTTCTCCTGGTCTCCCATGGGGTGCAGGGCCCAAGCACTTGGGCCATCCTCCACTGCACTCCCTGGCCACAGCAGAGAGCTGGCCTGGAAGAGGGGCAACCGGGACAGGATCGGTGCCCCGACCAGGACTAGAACCCGGTGTGCTGGCGCCGCAAGGCGGAGGATTAGCCTAGTGAGCCGCGGCGCTGGCCAGGATTCTCATTTTACAAATAAGCTTTCCCAAAGTAGCATAATCCAATCAGCACTTACTTTCATTTTTTTTTTTTTTAACTGAGCATCTGTGAATTGGCCCACTTTGTGACCAAAGATATTTTAGAGAAATTATCACAGTGGAATTTAGTGGAAGTCAGTCTGTTTGAAATATTGATAGTGGTTTTCTATATACAATTTAGAGCAAGGATGGACAACCTATAGTGCACAGGCTAAATTTAGTCTGTCACCTGTTTTTGTACCATGTGCAAAGAATGAATTTTATATGTTCATAAAGAAAATAAGGAGAATGCTGTATCATGAAAGATTCAAATTATGGGAAATTCAGATTTCCATGTCTACATATATAACTGTTGCAACACATACACAGTCATTTAGGTATCTTTCATAGGTGTTTTTGGGCAATGGTGGCAAAACCGAGTAGGCATGACACAGACCAGCGGATCCTCAAGGCTTAGAACATCTCCGTTAGACAGTGTTTTCCATCCCCTGATTTAGAGGGAAATATATTCCCAAAGCTTTTGTCAGAGTATGTCTGTGAGGGTTGACGATGGTAAGCTTAAGATTTAGTTCAAAATCCCCACTTAAGACACCATATTTTTTGTTATTGTTTTCGTTGAATCAGAAAACTGTATAGGAGCTGGTTGAGATGATAGCTAGTGTTTGACAGAGCCCATGGTTGTGAATATTTGAATGGAACATGAATTTTGTGGTGATGGAAGGGATTTCTTACTGGAGCTACCTCCTGGGCTCTGTTAGAGTCCCTCAGGGACATGAATGAGAGCTGGAACATTCAGTCTCTCTGGAGATCCAGTGACCTGATTGTGTGCACCTGTTCCATGGACTGAATTATTTGAACATGATTTTGAAATGTGGTCCCTAGTGCCTGTGGAATTTACTTTTTTAATGAATGCAACAATGATCAATTTGGAGTCAAGCTCTTAGGGGCAAAGCTATTTGCAGCCATGGTCAGTCTTCATTAAAAAAAAAATCTGGACACCATAGCCTAAATATTAAAAGTAAACATCTATTGGCCCCTAAATGTAGGTTCAGCCAATGAAAAAATATGTAATTTGAGGGTTCTTAGGCAAGTTCATGGAAAAAGTGGATCATGAAAAGAGGCTATGCGTGGATTTCATAATTTTTTTTTTGCACCAGAATAAGCATTTAATTGTATTTGTCCACAAACTTTTGAAATACCCTCATAGATGGTTGAGATCTACTATTTGAAAGAGCTTCTTGGCCCAGTAGAAATGGTCTTGATTGGCTTTATTAGCTATAAAAAATTGTTGACATATCCTTTGTTTCAGAAATTCATGTAAGAACCCTTCCCTCAACTGTCAAGGAACAGTTCACTTAACTTGATGGGGAGAACAGGCACATTTATTCACATGTTAAAATCCTGTGAGTACTCAGTGACTACAGTGTGATTGTATCTGTAGACCTGGATATTCCCTGCAACAGTTAAATCAGGAGGCATGTTGGTTTTCAGTTGAGTGTAACTTTATATGGGCAATAGGTTTTTATTTCCAAAATATTAAAACATTAGAAGTAAATAGAAATTACCTCTTACCTACAGTACAATGTTCCATTCCTCTCTCTAGAAAGGGTTATTTTGTCTGCTTAATGCATAATTTTCTCAACTTTTTAGTGGAGTTAATGCATAACAATGATTTTTCTGTTATATATGATTTTAACATGAATATTATGATAACAGATATTCATTTTGCTTTTTATTCACTAAACAGCACATTTCCTACTGCTTGATGCTACCAAATACAATGGAACTTCAAAAAGTTCATGGAAAATACATACTCTGACAAATTGCATGAATTTCTTTTTATGTCCCCAAATAAACTTACCTTCTTTTTAAAATGATCTATTTGAAAGGCTAAATGGCAGAGAGAGTTGGTGGTGTGTGTGTGTGGGAGAGAGAGAGAGAGAGAGAGAGAGAGAGAGAGAGAGAGAGAGAGAATGGGAATGAATCAGACTTCAACCTGGTTGTTGACCCCGGTCCCAGGCGGGGCACTAGCCGGGTCTAGGTCAGCCTGAAGCTAGCGGCCAGGAACTTCATCTGCTGTCTTCCCTGTTGTATTAGCAGGAAGTGGGATTGGAAACAGAGGCGCTACCGCATCATGTAGGATTTAGGTGTTCTGAGCTGTGGCTTTTAATTCCATTTTTCATGAAGTTTTAAAGTCTCCTCATATGGTTATTTAATATATTTATTAATACTTCCGTTGAAAAATTGAGATTGTGTTTTACTATTACAAACATCTCTGTACTAAAGGTGCCTTTGAATCAGTCTACCACTAGGATTGATACCAAGAAGCATGTTTGCACAGGTTTCACTCATCTTTAATTTTAATGGATACTATTGAACTGGCACTCTAAATATAGAACATACTTGTACTGAAAATGATATGAGCCTTCATTCCTCATAAACTAGATGTTTTAATTATTGCAAAGTACTAAATGAAAATATTGTTTTTAAATGTTTTTAAGGAAGTTAAGCATATTTTTAATGCTTTATCATTTTTAGATCCTCTGAATTGTCCGCTCATATATTTTCCCCTACATTTCTATGAGAGTCATTGTTCTTATGTAATGTCTTTATTTTTAATATTTTGGATGGAGAATACTGTTTATCCCAACTAGCACTTCCCTTAGCTTGAGTGGTATAGATATATATCAAGCAGAAGTTTAAGTTTTATTATCAGATGTGTAAATCTTTTTACATTAATTCTGTCTATGTTCTTCTTGTTGAAGAAGAGTTTTCTAAAACATGTAAAAAATTCCCTTTTCCTATATGATTTTTAACAGTATGCTCTAAGTAGGATTTAGTTTTATAAATGGTATGAGACAGGACTGTAACATTGTTTTTGCAAATTGTTAGCCACTTAATGCAATATAATTTTTCCAGTAGTTATTCTTTCCTACTTGCTTTAAACAATAATCTTTTTAAACTTTTAATTTCCCTTTGTAAATATACATTTTAGAACTCATATCCTGTTTATCTGTTTGCTTCTGGATTGGAATTTATGATTGACACCCCACCATTTTCATTTCAATCTCTTTGTTCTTATTTTTAGTATTTGGTAGTGTGTCTGTTGCACAATTTTTGTTTTTCTAAATTATCCTGGCTATTCTTGCATATTTATTTGTATGATTGTAGAATTGCCTTACTAAAATCAACAAGAAAAGCTAATTATTTTATTATAATTTATTAGAATTTAAAGATCAACTTTAGTGAGAGTTGAAATAATGTTAAATCATTTGATTTTCCCTTCCAAGCAGATGTTATATCTCATCAAGTCTTCATATCTTATATTTTTTAAAAATTTTTTAGAATTTTTTTTTAACTTTTATTTAGTAAATATAAATTTCCAAAGTACAGTTTATGGATTACAATGGCTTCGCCCCCCCCCCATAACTTCCCTCCCACTTGCACCCCTCCCATCTTCCGCTCCCTCTCCCATTCCATTCACATCAAGATTCATTTTCAATTCTCTTTATATACAGAAGATCGATTTAGTATATATTAAGTAAAGATTTCATCAGTTTGCACCCACATAGAAACATAAAGTGTAAAATACTGTTTCAGTACTAGTTACAGCATTACTTCACATTGGACAACACATTAAGGACAGATCCCACATGAGACAAAAGTACACAGTGACTCCTGTTGTTGAATTAACAATTTGACACTCCTGTTTATGGCGTCAGCAATCTCCCCAGGCTCTAGTCATGAGTTGCCAAGGCTATGGAAGCCTTTTGAGTTCGCTGACTTTGATCTTATTCAGACAGGGTCATAGTCAAAGTCGAAGTTCTCTCTTCCCTTCAGAGAAAGGTACCTCCTTCTTTGATGGCCCTATTCTTTCCACCGGGATCTCAATCGCAGAGATCTTTATTTAGGTCTTTTTTTTTTTTTTCTTATCAGAGTGTCTTGGCTTTCCATGCCTACAATACTCTCATGGGCTCTTGAGCCAGATCCGAATGCCTTAAGGGCTGATTCTGAGGCCAGAGTGCTATTTAGGACATCTGCCATTCTATGAGTCTGCTGTGTATCCCGCTTCTCATGTTGGATCATTCTCTCCCTTTTTTACTCTATCAGTTAGTATTAGCAGACACTAGTCTTGTTTGTGTGATCCCTTTGACTCTTAGGCCTATCAGTCTGATCAATTGTGAACTGAAATTGATCACTTGGACTAGTGAGATGGCATTGGTACATGCCACCTTGATGGGATTGTATTGGAATCCCCTGGCACGTTTCTAACTCCACCATTAGGGGCAAGTCCAATTGAGCATGTCCCAAATTGTACATCTCCTCCCTCTCTTATTCCAATTCTTATATTTAACAGGGATCACTTTTCAGTTAAATTTAAACACCTAAGAATAATTGTGTGTTAATTACAGAGTTCAACCAACCGTATTAAGTAGAACAAAAAAAAAATACTAAAATGGATAAAGTCTTACATTGTACATCAACAGTCAGGATAAGGGCTGATCAAGTCCCTGTTTCTCATAGTGTCCATTTTACTTTAACAGGTTTCCCCTTTGGTGCTCAGTTAGTTTTCGCCGATCAGGGAGAACATATGATATTTGGCCCTTTGGGACTGGCTTAATTCACTTAGCATAATGTTTTCCAGATTCCTCCATTTTGTTGCAAATGACCGGATTTCATATCTTATATCTTACATTCTTTCAGTAAAATTTTGTGGGTTTTTTCATTTAAAAAATCTCTATATTTATGTTGTTTATTTCAACATACTCTAGTTTTTTATTCTGTCAAGAGTTCTTCCTGCCAGTGTTAGGACAAACTTGATTTTTCATAGCGAGTCAATGCCTGAATATATTTTTTTTATTTAAAGGATAAACTTTTGAGTTTTAGAGGGACACTTTAGCGTAGGCTTTTCTAATTAGATGCTTTCATCTAGAACTTTGGCTCTTTCAAACATTCAGATGATCAAGGGAAATCAAGGCATTTTTGTTAAAAAAAAAATAGAAAATTCAGGTGTCTGTGGCTTTTGTGTCCAGTGGTAGCTCTGGCAAAGGCCTTGCTATGATTAGTCTGTGTGATACTCTGAATGTGTCCACCATCTTACTTTCTCTGGACATTTATGCCTACATCCATGTTTCTCAGCCATTCCCTTAGCTGCAAATTCCTTTCCTATTTAAATGATTCTTTTTCTTGCAATCAGGATCACTAGACGTATTGATTTTGGCACAGAACAATGTGTTTCAGGTGAAACTCTGGGCTTGGTCATGAGTTCTGAGTGTGATGAAAGTCCTGAGAATCTCATTAACATTCAGCAATGATGCTCCGGCAGCCTACCCGTATCATGGCCCCAAGGTTAAACTCTGATTGGTGGTCACCTTGAGTAGGACTCCATTGAGACAAAGGGTTGGATGAACCATGTTGCAGTTGCCATAGAACACTAAAAATGTAAAATTCAGAAAGTGTAGAACAAAATAACTAGTTATAATATGATGACTTCTTGAAGGAGTAATCATGAAACTTAATTCCATAAATTTTGTCACCAAGGGATGCGCTGTAGTGAGCCCCACTCTGACTCTGTCAACAGGAACTTCCTGTCTTGTGGTGGTCCTAAGAATGGAAGTTCATTGAGAAAAGTGCTAAGCATGGGGCTTTCATGAATGGATCAGTGTCCCTCTTGAGCAACTGGGCTGGGTCTCATGGGAGTCAGCTGGGTCTGGTGGGACTGTTTGAGTTACCTTGACAGTGGAGTGTTTTAAACCAAGGTCTCCTCTGCACCTGCCTGCTCACCATGCAGTGCCATTGGCCCTGAAGCCGTCAGCAGAAGCTGAGCAGATGTTTGTGCCTTGTTCTTAGACATCTCAAACTGTGAGCCTTCGAAATCTCTTTTCTTCCTACGTCTTCCGACCTCAGATATTTTGTTAAAGCCATGCAATTAGATAAATATGGGAATTCTGATTTCCTTCAGTAGCTAAAGGAGCTGTTTTTTGTGCTGGTTGACAGAACACTGGGCTCAATGGGACCTCACACCAAAGGCGATGTTCAGAAATTGATTGCAGAAAAATAAATTAAAAATCTCAGGTAATGTTATTCTCCTTTGGTTAGAACTTTAGTTGAAACCTTGGACCACACATTTCAAGGGTACCTAATGGAAATCATTTAGTGAAGTCATTGACACAAATGCTTTTAAGGACAGAAGCCATTGCTTGTGGAAGTGAGAGGTTATTTACAAACACTATGTTATTAAATCCAAGTTTAATACATTTGCACTCATCTAGTCATCACGAAGGTGAATTTCTTGTTTACTAAAAAGAGCTAACTTATTTGTCTATGATATTTAGGGTTTAATAGTTATTTTCTAAGGGCTTATGACTAATGTGTAAATTTATATTATAGAAACTCTTTGTTGATATATCTTTTGTAGAGTATTATGTTTCTGTATTACTCTATCAGAGTAGATTAAATTTGCACACTAATGCTGTGAATATTAATCCACTAAAGATGACCTCCTTGGCTTATAATGTTTAATTAGACCAGTACGTATACTCATAGTGCATTATTTTATTTTGGAAAATAATGTTTATCTATGACTTACACAGTGTAGTTTTCTAAAATGGTTTATGTACTTTTTTATTTTAGTGTCAGAGCTAACAAAAGGGAGAGAGAGAGACAGAGATCTTTCTTCTACTGCATCACTCCCCAAATGGCTGCAATGGTCAGGCATAAGCCAGGAGCTTCACATGGGTCTCCCATGTGAGTGGAAGGGGCCCCAACAATTGGGCCATCTTCCACTGTTTTACCCAGGCCATCAGCAGAGAGCTGTATCTGAAGTGGAGTAGCTGGGTGTAGCAGGCACAGGCTGTACCTGCTACACCATAGTGCTGGCCGCAATAGTATAGTTTTTATAATGTCATCTACTTGGGCATAATGCAAACAAAAGAATTACTGGTGGGTATTGTTCATAGAGGGCATGCTCCCTGCCGAGCACGTGGTCTGACCCCTGTTCCCTCTGCTAAGAGAACACTGCAGGGAAACACTGCCATCTAGATGGGCTCCATGATGTTGATGGAAAGGGAACACCCAGGAGATGCCAAAGGTCAAGTGTAGTTGGTAGCTAACTTAACAGCTTAATTATTAAAAGCAAAGAGAGCTCGTTTCCATAATGGACAGCAACACAAGTCTGGTTAACTGAGTTATCTAGACTGCATGAATCTTGAGTAGTATAATTGATCATAGGAAGCTTAGCTGAAAATAGGTAAACATTAAACAGCCAGTGTGGTCTGCTAATCAGGCTGTCAGAATACATGAAACATTTTTTTTTTTCCAACTTGGAGAGGGAGCTTCTATCTGCTGGTTCACTCTTCACATGGCTAAAATGGCTGGAGCTGGGCCCATCTGAAGACAGGAACCAGAAGTTTCTTCTGGGTATCCCACATCAGTACAGGGTCCCAAGCACTTGGGCGGTCTTCTGCTGCTTTCCCAGGCCCATTAGCTGAGAGCTGGATTGGTGATGGAGCAGCCAATGCCCATAGGGGATGCTGGCACTAGAGGTGCTTAGCCTCCACAGCACAGTGCCCCTGCGGCAGATTTTTGACCTGAATCAACCTCCAGTATGCACAATTGGACCTCACATTGTAAACTCTGTAATGTGTGTGAGCATTGCTAGGGTTTGACAGCAGACTCAGAATCAGTTTTGTAGCAGCTGCTTTGGGTGCCCTGTGTCACGGGCTCTCCCCCTCCTATTGCTTAAAATGTTTTCCCTCCCTCTGTCTTTCACTGCCTAGGAGAACATGTGAGATCCAGTGGGTGAATGAAGGGTTCAACCTTTTTCAGGAGCTTGTACAGTAAATAAACAGGAAAGTCGTGTCCAAACCAGAGAGAAACAAATATGAAGGTGGCATCTTGGGAAAGGTCACTTTGCTGCCTTATTTTCTTCCAATGAAATGGGAGGCAAGTTCACCAGATGACAGAGGGGCCGAGGGAGGAGGAAGTCAGAATGTGGGTTTGGAGACGAATACGTGGCGTTATCCAAGTTAGTGGGAGAGAGAGGGTGTGAGGAAATGGGGTGGCATTGGCATGCAGCATTACTGACCCATGTGAAGTGATTACAAATTTAAGGTAAGGTCAGTCAGCATGGTTATAATAGTGGAGTGTGTGTGTGTGTTTCAATCTCATTGATCTACTTGGGTGCAAGTGTGAAGTAGGCAGAAAATATACAATTAACTAATAATTTTAGTTTATCCAAGGGAATAAGATGAAGGGCAGGAGAAAATAAAGCATTAAGGGTTTATGCAATGGAGAAGGATTTTCAGTGACTGCTTAGGGAATTTAGGTGACATACCAGAAATATAAGGAAGTGATGGAGAACAAAAGGTGGCAGAAGCTGTGAATTGTAGAAAGGGTTGATCTGGTTGGGGCCATAACTGGTGTGACTAGAAAAGATAGGAAAGACCAGAGAATGGGCAGCGTGAAATCAAGATTTTGAAGGATAGGGGTTCATGTGTGGTAATGAAAAATCTATGGTTGGGGCTGGCGCTGTGGCACAGTGGGTTAACGCCCTGGCCTGAAGGGCCTGGCATCCCATATGGGTGCAGGTCCATCCAGCTCTCTGCTATGGCCTGGGAAAGCAGTAGAAGATTTCCCAAGTCCTTGGGCCTCTGCACCCACATGGGAGACCCAGAAGAAGCTCCTGGCTCCTGGCTTCGGACCAGCACAGCTCCAGCCATTGTGGCCATCTGGGGAGTGAACCAATGGATGCAAGACCTCTCCTCTTTTTCTCTCTGCCTATCCTTTCCTCTGACTTACAAATAAATAAATAAATCTTTTTTTAAAAAAAAAATCTATGGTATATTCATAGTAATGAAGAAAACTGGTAGGCGGTAGGGTACCCTCACTGGCCAAGAAGGAGTTCAGGATTCAGAGCTCAGAGATTCAAGGATCATTTATTTGTTTGCTCCCAGCACAAGTTGTAATGGCCAAGATGCTGCTATAATTTATTGATAAAACTGGAGTACTTTCAAGAGTGAGATGTGGACCTATTCCAAGTTACTGCAGGACAGCAAGTGAAATTGGAACCACAGGCATATAGGAAGTAGATGGAGACATTGCTGGTGAGCAATGGATAACACTGAAATATTGAAAAGAGTCACCTTGGCGATTATCAGAAGTATGAAGGGTAGTGGGTGGTCTGATGCAATGTGTTTGATTTGTATTTTTAAAGATAGGATGAGGAAAATAACTTGAGATGAAAACCAGAAGCAAAGAGGATACCTATGCTATTTCCAAGATCATAACATTTGGAGAAGAGGAATTGGCCTCTGTTTGAAAGGGTGAAGGGTAAGCCGTATTCTCAGAGGAGAGTTAGTTGCTAAGAACATTCAAAGAAGAGGTAAGAGATACGCTGGTGATTGCTTATGTCTGGAGTTCTTTCTGGAAGGTTCATTGCAAGGTTCTTGGAAGTGGAGAAGTTTGGGAAGAGAGCAGAGGAGCTGTAGTAGAATTTGACTCCTGCAGGTGGAGGACTTGCTGGTAATTTGGTGCTGGATATGTTTGGTGATAAGCATTTGGTGATTACCATGGTGGAAGGGGTTTGGTGTTGAGGTTCAGTAGGAACTTGCTCAAGCCTGAGGCTCCCCGAAGACTCCTGGCTGTAGAAGGGGAGAATGTAGGAAGACGCAGAGTACACTTGATCCCTCTTGCCGTAACAAGGGTAGCTCAAGTTCACCAACCGTTAGCATCTTTACTAGTTCTTTGAAGACTCAGTGGAAATACTTATCAAACACAAGGGGAAAGATGGGAAGAGGAAAGACCTAACCTATGGAGCTCAAAGGAGAAAAATGAGAATAATTTTAGCTGGGTCAAGGTCTTGCCCTAAAGCTTTAACATGCTATGGTTTAAGTTTTTAAATTGTGGGATAGTTCAGATATATTTCAGAAACAGTTGACAAACATTCATTTAATTGTCCATATGAATGTTTGGGCAGGAATTATAAAAATAAACTTAGAAAATTGAAAGAAAATATGGCTGGTTTGATAATGGTTCATCTTATAAGAGTCAAGTGCAGACAATAAAAATGAAAATGGACAGAAAAAAAATAGACAAAAGACATATCTCACCAAGTTTGTTTTCTATAGGTTTATACACTAATCTGACTTCCTTTGTCTCGCCCATAGTTAACCATGCCAGAGTCCCAGGGCAGGTGAAATTCCCTGTTGCATTGTGGGAAATGCCTTGCTGCCTTGGCTGATGTTATTGTTTGACCCCGAAGGAGACCTCATTCTTGTGAGGAAAGGAAGAGCTTAGTGCAGATAATGGGCGAGGAATCCTGAAGCCAGGCCTTTTTCAATATGTAAATGAGTGAAAACCATTCACTCTTTGTCACTCTGTTTCCTCGCAGTTTTTTGCATCACCCCTGAGGTTCCAGACATAGATTTCACTGCGGAAATAACTTGAGCTACAAATAAGCACACTGGAACAAAAACCTCCACATCTGTGAAAAGCAGCCCACATAGAATATTAATGTATTGATTTAAATTTAAAATCCATGTCGGATTTTGTAAAGCCTCCGGTGTAGCTCCATTTGCTCCGTGACAGCGGCTGTGAATTGTGCGCATCAAATGAAGGAATTGTTTTCTCTGGCACTTTTTTTTTTTTTTTTAATCCAAAGAGGAAAGCAGGTAAAGGAGTGAGGTTTGAGGAATGATGTGTGGGTTTTTTTTTTTTTTTTTTTTCTTTTCTTGGAGCCTCTTTGGCTCCTCTGGAAGTGATGTGATAAACACATAGCAAAGGTCACTTTGAAGCTCCAAGGCTACCTCCTTTGCCTGGCTAACCACTCATTATCCCTGGAGCCTCAGGCAGTTGTCATTTTTGCACAAGTCGCAGAACGAATGTGTTCCGGGTCATCGCCCTCCTGTTCTCCTTTCCCATGCAACTTCCATCTCGTTACACTGAAAGTAGGTACTGATAGGTACTCAGTGCCAGCCGTGTTGTGGGAGCCACCAGGACCGCTCCGTGCATTGTTATTTTAACTGAAATAGAAGGATGCTTTTCACTCTTTTTACGTATTGTCTATACCCTGATCCTCTTTGTGTCATAGAAGCAATTAGACATTGCAATAATATTTTTGGAATCTGGAAATCCTGATGAATCCTCCAAAAGCGTTCTGCTGCTGGAAAGGATGGAATGAAAAAATTTTGTCCCAGGGCCAGAATTGTGGCACACCTGCTTAAGCTTCTGCCTGACATGCCAACAGCCCATAGGAGCCATCTGCTCCACTTTTCATCCAGCTCTCTGCTAATGTGCCCAGAAAAGCAGCAGAAGATGGCTCAAGTATTTGTGTCCCCGCCACATACGTGGGAGATGTGCATGGAGTTCCAGGCTCCTAGCTTTGGCCTGGCCCAGGGGCAACCATTGCAGACATTTGAGGAGTGAACCAGTGGATGGAAGACCTCTCTCTCCCCCCACCCCCCAATAAATAAATCAGCCTTTAAAAAAAAATTCTACCTCACATGTTGCTGATAATTAATTCGTTAATTCAACTTCCCAGAAGGTGCTACTTGCTTGTTGATCCATTGATCTGAAAGTCAGTGAGCTCAAGAGGCAGAGACAGATAAATATTCCATCCCCCATTTCACTCCCCAAATGCCTGAAACAGCCAGAACAGTTTCCGGCCAGAGTAGCCTGGATTTCAGTTTGAGTCTGCCTCATTGGTGATAGGGACCCGACTCCTTGACCCATCACCTGCTGCCTCCATGAGCATGCGTTAACATAGACAGTGGCGGTAGAACTTGAACTCAGGCCCTCCAGTAGGGGATGCAGCATCCTAACTATGGTGCTTCTTTAAAGGAAGTGCATTTGAGTGTTATTTGAGCCTTCAAGGTGATTGGATTCATCCATTCAAATGTTGCCCTTCCAGGTCTTAGTGCCATACCCTTTGTTTCTCACTGTCTCTAGTATAACACAAATAGTCTCCATTGCACTTCTGTCATGTGAAAAACCAGACCCGACACTTGATTTTCAGCAGGATACTACAGATGTTGAAAGGAAAGGAGCTCCTTTAAAGCTGCCACTCAGATTGTCTGGCTTTTAAAGATGCTCGTTTTGAGGGGAAGGAAGCAATCACTGCAAAACAACTGTCATTTTCTTCTCGCTAGGTGTCTAGGGTTGTCTCAAGAAGCCATTCTAAAGCACTTTTTCTATCAGCATTTTCTGCACTAAATGCAACCATCATTGATTTCCCAACGCTGTGATTTCTGCATGTCTTTTGTTCTTATTAATCATAAGTGAACATTTAAATACCACCAATATTGTCTGTATTGATTTCATACAAATGATCAGTTCAACATGACGTTTCCATCTTGTGACTCCCCTTTCTTGCATTCTCAAGCCACTTTCTATAGCAATTGTTTCAGGCTAGGTCTTATAGAAACATGTGTCTAGGGTAAGCTAAAGGTGTATTTTTAGTGTTTGTGTTATTCAAGACCAAGTAGAAAGGGTGAGGAAAAATCAAAGCAAAAGAAATGCATACAGAGAAGTAAAGGGTTGTGTACCATTGCATAGGCTACCACTTCATGATAAGTTTTGAAGTGATCTATTAGAATTCTTAGCAGATATGTTTGCTTAATGTACTGCAAATAAGAACTATGAGTAGGAGATAAAGGTCTCTTTTAGAGTAGAAAATGGGAGAAAATAGGGATCCTGTATCGTTTCTTGATTGCCCTTGATCTAGCTTCACTCTACAGAAGCTCACTTTTTTTTTTTTTTAACTTTTATTTAATGAATATAAATTTCCAGTGTACAGCTTATGGATTACAATGGCTTCCCCCCCCCAATAACTTCCCTCCCACCCGCAACCCTCCCCCCTCCCGCTCCCTCTCCCCTTCCATTTGCATCAAGATTCATTTTCAATTCTCTTTATATACAGAAGATCAATTTAGTATAAAGATTTCAACAGTTTGCACCCACATAGAAACACAAAGTGAAACATACTGTTTGAGTACTAGTTATAGCATTAAATCACAATGTACAGCACATTAAGGACAGAGATCCCACATGAGGAGCAAGTGCACAGTGGCTCCTGTTGTTGACCCAACACATTGACACTCTAGTTTATGGCGCCAGTAACCATCCTAGGCTGTCGTCATGAGTTGCCAAGGCTATGGAAGCCTTCCAAGTTCACCGACTCTGATCATATTTAGACAAGGTCATAAAAGACAGAGTGAGGATAGTAACCAATGATCCTAAGAGTGGCATTTACCAGGTTTGAACAATTATACAGCATTAAGTGGGGAAGAGGACCATCAGTACACACATGTTGGGAGTAGAGCCATTGGTGGTAGAGTAGAGGTTATGATTACAAAGGAATGAGGCCCAAGTGCACTAGACAGGGCCTAGAACAAAGGATAGAGTCATTATTAGAGGAGCTAAGAAAGGTGCTGTCTAAGCTACAAGTAATTTTTCTGATTGAGAGGCAAATAGAACCTGATAGAAGGGGCTTGATAATAATCTGGTGGGCTTTAGGCCTTGTAAATTCAGAGGCCCAGACCTATCTATCTCTTCACATGGGGTATATCCTAAGGGAGGTGTGAACCTCCTAGGGGAAGGCACTCTGTTGACTTTCATTACTTGGCTGGCCTGGGAGGAGAGCTGGCCAGGTAAAGGCAGGTGGCATCTCTAACAAGAAATTTACAGTTCTGCCTGCAATGTTGCTGACCCTACTTGACCATCCCCTCAGCTGCAGTGGTCACTTTGGAAGTTGGGCTGAGTGAAGGGCTTTTCAGCTTAGAGCCAATAAGATCTGTGGCTCTGACCTGGGCATCCTTCGACTCCAGGGCAGGTCCATTTCCAGTGATCCAACTCTTGGCAGAGCTGCCAGGGCTCTTCACAAGCTGACTTCTGCTGAAGCCCAGGCTTACCTCATGGAAAGCCACTGCAGTGGACTGGCCTGTTGGGTCTCCTTGAGGGCAGATCACTGTACAGATCAGCCATTAATAGGCCTGCCACCCATTGAGAAGCTCACTTTTCTAAACTTTTTGGCTATGTTGCCTGGTTGCTTGGTGGATGTCCTGGGAGCCAGGTCTTACCCTGCAGGTTATCATTTCATTCCAATGCAGACTAGAAGGGAGAGCCACGTGGAGGAGTTCAGTGTGTGATACACCAGCTACGGAGCTGGCTGAGATGGCAGCTTGGACAGCTCAGTGGTAATGGTGAAGATAGACTAATGACCTTGGAGCGAAGTGGTACAATCTGAAAGAAGGAAGCTGATGGCAGGCTCTGAAGAGTGCACCTGTGTCTGATGCACTGGTAATAAGATTAAGTTCCTTTGGCCAACTCATTTTTTCTTTCTCTATAGTCATTCAGTTTCATTAGATCTTATCAACCTACAAATCATTCTACTCCTTCACTTGCAGTAGATAACCTTGGCTCCTCTTTAATAAATAGGAATAATGAGAAATTTCTGGAAATAAAAAGTGCAACTGCCTCTCTACCTGTGTCTTGTCTTTATTTTTTTCCTATTACTGTAGAAGAACTGTCTTTTTTGTTATTAGAGTGGTTTTCAGTTTGTGTTCTATTCCCTTTTAGCATTCTCATAAACTTGAACTCACTGAGATTTTCATTTTCTTTCTCTTTAATCAAACCCATATATTGCCTTTCAGTTGGCTATATGGTAGGCTTTGTCTATAGATGTATGTGTATACAAATAAAATTTTATTTCTTTTATGGAAGTTGTACATGGCCATTGCTATAAATCAAATATATCTTCCTACCTTTTTATTGCACCTCTTCAGGAACAAAAATATTAGCAATTTGATGTGTTTGTAGTTAGCCCTTTACATACATCCTGTGGGAGAGAGAGATTAGTACTGACTATCCTCTGTACTTCCTGTTCCCTTCCCTTGCTGACTGATTTTGAGTTAATGTGACAACTGCTGGCCAGTGACATCTGGTAGACAAATCACTTGGGGCCGAGGCTCTGCTGTGGTCATCTGAGAGGCATTGGGCTATAGGCCCAAAGTAGTGTGGGTTTGTAGGGCAGACATTGTGGAAGAGTGGGTACACAGATGTCCTTATTGTGGTGCTTGGTTTGAGTCCTGGCATACTCCATTCTTCTGATTCATCTTCTTAACAGTGTGTAGTGGATAATGTGTAGTGGAACTTGAGTACTTGAGTTCCTTCCACCCATGTGGGAGATGCAGATGGAATTCCTGGTGGTGGCTTCAGCATGGCCCAGCCTTGGCTATTGAAGACATTTTGGGAGTGAACAAGCACATGGAAGATCTATCTGTCTCTCCTTTGTCTTTCAAATAAATAAATACTTTTTAAAAATTGGATTATTATTATTTCTGGACTGATGCTGAGAACATGCACATAGCTAATGGCTCGACTCTATATAACAGCAAGATTTTCATCCATAACTTGCAGCAACCAGTGCAGGAAGCCAGGCTATCATGTGTAGTAACCAGTATAGGAAGTCGAATTCATCTCTGTACCAAGTAATAGATGAAGCCAAACAATTACTATAACAATTGCCTGTAAATGTCCATGACTCAATTAATAACTGACACCATCCCTAATTTTTGCTTCTACTCCCAACTTAGAACCAACTGAAGAAAGCCACAATGTGCCTCTTAGGCTACCCTGCTTTTGATTAGCTGCCCACAACTTCCCCGTGCAAGGAGCCTCCAAAGAGAGCACACCCTTTTCCCTATAAAGCTTGCATACTCCTCTGCCTGCCTCTGAGTCTCTTTCAAACACAGGTGACCGTGGTTATTCCCTTTGCAACTCAATAAATAGATGTTGCTTATTCTTATTTGAATGGTCTTTGTTTCCATTCTATTTTACAGTTCTTTCTATATTATGGTTATTAGTTCTTCTTTGTAACTTGAGTATAAGAATTTTTGGACCCTGTTAAAGTTCTTTTAATCATAAGCCTTTGGTATATGGGAAAATTACATAGAGAACATGAACAAATGATGGCCACTCCTCACTGAGTTTTCATGAAGCCAACATTCACAGGTAATATGATCAGGAGATAGAGCGTCGTCCAAACACTGGAAGTCCCTTTTTGCTCCTTGCAGTTACTATACAGCACTCACTTCCCTCCCAACCAGTGTGGCTGCCATCTTGAATGCTAATACTGTAGCATCATTTTACCCCTGAGCTTTACAGAAACCAAATCATGTAGTATGTACTAGGTTTTTCCTGATGTTTTAAAATTTTTGATTTGAGTGGTAGAAACAGATAATTCCCATCCACTGGCTCACTTCCCAGGATTCCTGCAACAGCTGTGGGTAAGACCAAAGCCAGGAGAACTCAATCTGAGTCACCTACCTAAGGGCTAGGGACCTCAGTACTTGAGCCATTAGCTTCTGCTTCCTGGGATATGCACTAGTGGGAAGCTGGATTCCGGAGTGTAGCCAGGACTTGAGTACTCACATTCTAACATGGGAAGTGGGCATCCCAAATAGCATTTTTACTGCTAAGCCAAATGCCTACCTAATATCTTGCTTTTTTTCTTTAAAGATTTATTTATTTTAAAGGCAGAGTTATAGTGAGGCAGAGGCAGAGAGAGAGGGGAGGGCAAAGGGATATGGAGAGAGAGAGAGAGAGAGAGAGAGAGAGAGAAAGAAAGAAAGAAAGAAAGAAAGAAAGAAAGAAAGAGAGAGAAAGAGGTCTTCCATCTACTGATTCACTCCCGAAATGGCTGCAACAGCCAGAACTGGGCTGATCCAAAGCCAGGAGCTGGAAGCTGTATTGGAAGTGGAGCAGCCAGGACATGAACTGGAGTCCCTATGGGGTGCCAGCACCACAAGTGGCAGCTTTACCCACTATGCCACAGCACTGGCCCCATGTTTGGATTTTTAATTTCACCTTTTATGAATGGGATTCATTCACATTGTTGTGTGGAAGTGGAGATAATCATTCCATTGCCTTTGTGTTCCATATGAATGTATGGTGTGTTTATTCAGTTTACTCTGTTTTTTAAGGTTTATTTATTTGAGAGACAAATTAGAACTTTATGAGTGCTTTTTATTCATCTTGATGTCATCTTCTTATCAGTTCTATAAACTATTGAACATGAGTGTAAGCAAAGTAATTGATAAATGTTGAGTGGATTACCTACATTCACAGAATTAGAGTGGTCTCGTGGATGATTAAAGAGCTACTCAGTGGGGAGAGTTCTCCCAGACTGGCTTAGAATCAGCCTGTAGCAATCCCCAGAAGACCAGGCATGGGGCCATCAGCTATGCATGTTATGTTTTATAGCCATGTACAATGGAGATTGAGAAACCCACATGTCATCTTTAGGTACGGTGCTCTGGGCACATGAGTGTGATAACAACTAGTTACAAAACAGGTGGAATTATTAGGATGCAAATCTATTTTTTGCTTTCCTTGTTTACCAGTTTTTAAATATTAATATTTCATACGTGCTCTAGGTTAGTGCCTTTCACGTTTGAGCCTGGATCCAGATCCCTTGGAGGGCATATTATCACTCAAGTGACTGGATGCTATACAAATTTGCCCTTCTACAACTACCTGGAGGTGGAGATGGCCAGGGAGACTCACAGGGAGAACTGGCCTAGAAAGTATCTGGGTAATAAAAGGGAGAACTTGAGTGAAGCCACACAATGATCCTCATTTGGGAAGCTCACCGCCCCATGCGGGGTGCCCAGGAGCTGTCTTTTCCCTGGGTACTATTTGGAGTAGGTGATATTTTTACATGTTCCAGGAGGTAACTTTGGACATTCCTGTAAATTAGTTCCAAGAAAAATAGCCTACTAGGGGTTGAGTCCTACTTTAAAAAGAACAATGACTTTTAAACAGAGATTTATTTATTTGTGAGGCAGAGTTACAGAGAGAGAGATGGAAAGACAGAGAGGTCTTCCATCTGCTGGTTCACTCTCCAAACATCTTCGATGGCTGGTGCTGGGCAGATCTGAAGCCAGGAGCCAGGAACTTCTTCCAGGTTTTCCATGTGCGTGCAGGAGCCCTAGCACTTGGGCCATCTTCCACTGCCTTCCAAAGCCGTGAGCAGAGAGCTGGATCCGAAGAGAAGCAGCTGGGAAAAGAACCGGCATCCATATGGGAACGCAGAGGCTGAGCCTACTATGCCACAGTGCCAGCCCCAAAATCATGACTTCTAACAAAGTATATAATAATGGAAATGTGTTAATGGAATATTTTAGTGGAGCTGGATGTAATGCGAGACATTTTGGGCGAATTTAGAATGTGTGTCTGGGATTCTGTCTCCATGAGCCCAGTTTACCAGACATGTGTTTTCAGTTCATGTTCAGTCCTGATGTACAGACTTTATCATTGGACTACTAGGTCTACTCATCGATTCATTGTCCTCTTAAAAACGAAATCATATTTCTTCTTGGGAATCACTTCCTACCTGTTTCTCTGCCACAAAAATACTTTAATACATGCATCGATATGATCAAAATGTTTGTTTTTTTTCCCCTAGTTTCTCATGATAAACGTTTGGTGTTAACGTTACATAAAATGAGGGGACCAGTGTTCTGGCTCAGAGGGTTAAGCTGTCACTTGTGAAACCAGCATCTAATATAAGAGCGCTGGTCGGGCTGCTCCACTTCCGATCCAGCTTCCTGTTAAAGTGCCCGAGAAAGCAGCAGAAGGTGGCCCCGTGCGTGGGGTGACCCTGATGGAGTTCAGTGTCCTGGCTTCCGTCTGACCCAGCCAAGGCTGTTGTGGCCGTTTGGGGAGTGAAAAAGCAGTTGAGGATCTCTGTCTCCCTCGCTGCTTTCTCTTTTTCTTTCTTTCTAGAACTTTGCACTTCAAATTAATACATCTTTTTAAAAAATTACAAAAATGACATTATTATAGGAGTAATCTTACTCTGCCCTGATACATTATTTAAGTCAATTTCAAGTTAAGTAAATTTATAAGGTATAACAAGTATTACATGACTTCCAAATACTCTTATGTGACAGTTTCATTATGCATAGCCATATTATTATGTAATTATTGCTGTTAACTATAATTATTTCATTGAATTAGGATTGTCACAAAATTGTGATATTTTTCATATCTATGCAATATACCAGTATTTGTATATCAAAAGTGGGAATTATTTTTGGGAGTTGTTCAGGCTACAGGAATTCTCAGAGACTATTTAATTCACCCATATAAAACATTAAGTGCCTTCTGAATTGTAGGGGGTCTGGATGATTGGTCTGACACTTAATCAACAAGAAGTTCAAGGTTGATCCAATTTAGTGCTCAGGGTTTTGTAGAGCTGGAGACAATTAGAAGTGGAGGGACCATGTCACCTCTGTTTATTACAGAAGAAACAAGCTGAGGAAGCTGCCCAGGATCTAAGTTGCTCTGGAATCCATGTACTAGAACAATAAAAATAGATATGGCCGGCACCATGGCTCACTTGGCTAATCCTCCGCCTGTGGCGCCAGCACCCTGGGTTCCAGTCCCGGTTGGGGCACCAGGTACTAGTCCCGGTTGCTCCTCTTCCAGGCCAGCTCTCTGCTGTGGCCCGGGAGGGCAGTGGAGGATGGCCCAATTGCTTGGGTCCCTGCACCTGCACAGGAGACCAAGAGGAAGTACCCAGCTCCTGGCTTTGGATCTGTGCAGTGCCGGCCGTAGCAGCCATTTGGGGAGTGAACTAACAGAAGGAAGGCCGTTCTGTCTCTCTCTCACTGTCTATAGCTCTACCTGTCAAATTAAAAAAAAAAAAAAATAGATAAGACACATGGAGTGCTTTTTTTTCTTTTTTTTTTTTAATATGCCAGATTGAGAGAGTTCTTCGAATGCTTTAGTTCAGTTACTCTCTCCATTTTGATCATTTAACGATATACCTTTCTCTTGCCGGCACCATGGCTCAATAGGCTAATCCTCTGCCTGTGGCACCGGCACAGTGGGTTCTAGTCCCGGTCGGGGCGCTGGATTCTGTCCTGGTTGCCCCTCTTCCAGGCCAGCTCTCTGCTGTGGCCCGGGAGGGCAGTGGAGGATGGCCCAAGTGCTTGGGTCCCTGCACCTACACAGGAGACCAGGAGGAAGCACCCAGCTCCTGGCTTCGGATCCGTGCAGTGCCGGCTGTAGCAGCCATTTGGAGAGTGAACTAACAGAAGGAAGGCCGTTCTGTCTCTCACTGTCTATAGCTCTACCTGTCAAATTAAAAAAAAAAATAGATAAGACACATGGAGTGCTTTTTTTTCTTTTTTTTTTTTTAATATGCCAGATTGACAGAGTTCTTCGAATGCTTTAGTTCAGTTACTCTCTCCATTTTGATCATTTAACAATATACCTTTCTCTTGCCGGCACCATGGTTCAATAGGCTAATTCTCTGCCTGTGGCACTGGCACAGCGGGTTCTAGTCCCATTCGGGACACTGGATTCTGTCCTGGTTGCCCCTCTTCCAGGCCAGCTCTCTGCTGTGGCCCGGGAGGGCAGTGGAGGATGGCCCAAGTGCTTGGGCCCTGCACCCGCATGGGAGACCAGGAGAAGCACCTGGCTCCTGGCTTCAGATCAGTGCAGTGCACCGGCCGCAGTAGCCATTGGAGGGTTAACCAATGGTAAAGGAAGACCTTTCTCTCTGTCTCTGTCTCTCTCACTGTCCACTCTGCCTGTCAAAAAAATAAAAATAAAAAATAAAACAAACGAAAAACAATATACCTTTCTCTGAGGGTGAAGTGTATAGGAGGTAAAATCTTTCCTGCTATCCATGGTGGTTAGGGAGGACTGGTGGTTAGTCAGGTGCCCGAGGCTGAGTCGCCAGCTCATGCCCTCTCTGCCTACTCCCAGGTCTCCTGCCATTCTTGCCACAAACTGGCTCTTGTAGAGTGCCTGCAGTCTACATTACAATATCAAAGGTTTTTTTTTTTTGAGATGTGCATACTGATATATTTTGTTAGATTAAAAAATGTCAGTGTTCTCATACCCTTATGATACTTTTATTATATCCTCCATGAGTAGCAGAATCTGAATGTTGGGTTTCGTGATAATCCCTTATGCCTCCCCTACGCGGTACTCCTGTAGACCAAGTCTGAAATAAACAGTAGGTGGCTGGTGTTCTTTTTCTTAGATTGCTTCCCTGCTTTCCTTCATAATAGAGTCAAGTTATTTCGTTACCTATTAATCTATCGGAAATTTAATAGATTTGTTCAATGGAAAAGAAATCCAGAGCTTTTGCTGCTAAGTCTTTACACAGCGATCAAACTGGCGTGTATCCCCTGTACATTGTATTCTCCCTCACTGTTTTTATACTAGGATTATTTTTTATAGCCTAGTGGTTTTTAATAGGCTGTAAACACCTTATACATTTTCAAGTTCTTTGATAACAAAGCAGAAGGAGCATGCCAGTTCTGAAAGTCTCAAACCAGGCCTTTGATTCAAGTTAGAAAAAAAAATAAACAGAAAAACACTAAAAAAAAAAAAATCCCTGTGAAGTGTTAAAGGCGAAGAGTCAAATATTGTTGCTGTCAGTTTGAAATGTTATTTTTGGCTAGTGTAGCATGCAAATAGAATGGGTTTCTTTGATAATCACGTTGTGAAAACAGGATGTACTGAAAATTTTGCCCAAATACACCAATGGGACTTCACATACATTTTTGGGGGAAAGCGTTCCAGAGAGTTCTCTTTGCCTTGTTATGGCTGACTAGTGACTTGCGCTCAAGAAAAATCATCCTTATTGCACGTTTTATTACCAGATTGAGTCTTCGTTGAGTTACCATTCCTGCTTTTTTTTTTTTTTTGACTTTGAAAGTTTAGTAGTAAAATCTGATCCATATGCAGGGAAGGTGGGAGGGGGGGGTGAAGCTTTTCAGTTAGGGACCTCCCTCAATTCCCTATTCTGTGGCAAGAGTGCTTCAGGGAGAAAGAGAGATTGCAGTATCCTACTGTTCGCTAGGGAGTGTTGAATTCTGCATTTGTGAGGTCTCTCTGCATGTAACTTAGAAATCCTATTTCTGTACATTTCTTGGTGAGGAGATGAGAAATTGGCAGTCTGAATATCTTTGTGAAATTAACACCATGTTTTTGCCTTTCCGGATGAACGTGGTAGACATGAGGGTGTTGTATGACGTTGGATCGCTCGGTTCCACATTAGCCTTACTTTACTGCCATCTGCAAAGCATTTGTGCAGTGTTCGTGGGAATGAGGACTGGGTTCAAGTCGCACAAACCGGCGTCTCTCCTGGAAGGATCAGAATCTCAGCTTCGCCCACAGGCTGATTCCACAGTGTGCTGAGCTCTGCTTTCCTAGGTCTGCTTTGTGTTTGTCTGCTGGAGCTGCTAGCAGCTGGAACCAGAAACCTGGATCTCTTTTTTCCTCTGGCCAAAGGACCCAAAGCACCGCATACCTCCATAGCTTTTTATAATGTCATTGTAGAAAATGGATTAATACTTGCTCAATTCTCTTTCGGCCCACAGCAATAACATTTCGATATGATATTGCTTCATTGATGATCTGGAAAAATGATGAATTACAAGCTGATGTTTTAATTTTGTCCCTTGCTTAGAATGTTGCATCCTACAGTAGGGGACAGTCATGTGTGCGCCTTGATTCTCTATGCCACCCTCTCATTGGGAGATGTGTCTGTACGAGTCAGCTTGAATCTGATAATACCCTGTCAATTAAAAGAAATCTTGTTTGGCTGGCGCCATGCCTTAACAGGCTAATCCTCTGCCTTGCGGCGCTGGCACACCGGGTTCTAGTCCCGGTTGGGGCGCCGGATTCTGTCCCGGTTGCCCCTCTTCCAGGCCAGCACTCTGCTATGGCCCGGGAAGGCAGTGGAGGATGGCCCAAGTCCTTGGGCCCTGCACCCGCATGGGAGACCAGGAGAAGCACCTGGCTCCTGGCTTCGGATCAGCGTGATGCGCCGGCAGCAGCGGCCACTGGAGGGTGAACCAACGGCAAAAAGGAAGACCTTTCTCTCTGTCTCTCTCTCTCTCTCACTATCCACTCTCTGCCTGGCAAAAAAAAAAAAAAAAAAAAAAAAAAAAAAAATCTTGTTTTCAAATCCAAACAGCAGAAGTGCCTCGGGCACCTGCAGAAAAGCCCAGGCACACAAGCTTAAGTGGATGGTTAGGTGTGCAATTACTTGACTTACACTCACGTGTGTTTCTGGAATTACAGCTGGTGGGTTTTGTGGTCTCAGTGGGGGTGTGAACAGTTGGCCTGGCAAGCCCGTTATGCCTGGCTTTGGAAAGCTGGCTCCTAATGTCAGTTCCCCTCCCATTGGCGATGGAGAACAAAGTCTGTTTGTCACTTCGCCGTTCGTAATTATTCAGAAAGGGAACAGCCTGCTTGGCTGCTCTCATTGGGACTTGCTGATTCATCTCACACGTGGATCATCTTGACTTCTTGATTTCAGAACCGAGGTGCTGTGGCACAAGTTCGTGTCGGGGAGATGGGCTTTGGGCCCCGGTACTCTCCCAAGCCTAGTACTTGCGAATCTGTTCAAGGGAACGCGCTTCTTTGCACAACACTCGCCTTCCTCAGTGGAAGCTTTAGAACCGAAGGCACTCATTCAAAAGCAGGTTCGGTTATTGTGTTGGTTTTGTAGCTACTGGAAAACAATGGTTGCCTTGGAGTTCTGTGTATACTTTTAACCTTTCGGCTTAGCTGCCGAAAAGCCTATTGCTGCGAGCAGGCTCCATCACTCACGATTGGACAGCGCTCTGGGGACCTGATCATCAGCCCGCCTAGTTGAGTAATTAAACGCAGGGAGTCACAGTTCAGTAGACCTGCCTTCGGTGAGGTGGTAGCCATAGCCTCTCTGCCTTTTGAATGTTTCGGCTTCACACCGCAGCTTTGTATCCGAGGGACTGGAAAATGTGAAATCAAATATGAGCATCAAGGGGGAGAGGGAGGCACACGGGGAAAAGAAAGACAAGGACATCGAAGGATTTTGCTGTCCATGCACAGGCGGCTTCCTCTAATTTGTAACTTCGCAGCTTTGTTCATAGTCGAGATGTGACTATTATTAAATTGCATTTTTATGAGGAAATTAAACAGTGTCATTTCAGTAACAGGGAATTCATGGTTTCTGTGAAACCCCTGTTTCCTCAAGGGGCTAATAGGAGCTCGACACGGACAGAAAAACCACTCCTTTCATCTCCTCTCGGAATAGTCACCCAGAATCCTAATGGCTGGCGCTTGAAAAGGCCTATTCTGCTCCCAGCCAAAGCCTCCCGGGATCTGAGCAACACATTTTCCACTGTTTTGTGTGGTTTTATTTTAATGGCCAAAGCTTTCTCCGCTCCCATGGAAAACTAGTTCCAGACCCTGGCCAACACCATCAAGAAAATACCCTTCTCACCAGAAATTTTAAAATCAATCTCTCTGTGTGTGTGTGTGTGGTGTGTGTGTGTGTCTTCCACACAACACACATCTGTCTTTCTTTTTCATAAAAAGTTAAATTAGATGAATAGCTGTAGGTAGAGAAGTTTAATGTGTTGTGATTAACAGAAGCAAATTAGAATTAGAGGAAACTGCTTTTGCTATGCCAGGGAAATTTAAACAGGATATTTGTACACTAGTGGATACAAGATGTCTCTCTCTGGCTCTGACTCTGTAACTCTTTCGAAATAAATAAATAATTTTTTTAAAAGACAGCAAAAACATGCAGAGTTTATTAATGTATTTAGTATACGTGGAATTGTCTTTTGTTCTAACAAAATGGGAAAGAAAAATATACAAAAAGACAATGGAAGATTTGTTTGACATCTTCATTCTTGAAATCAACAATCCTCTTAGTTTCTGTTAACTCAAGTATCCCCTGGCCTTGGCATTGCCCTCTGGTATTTTGTTAACTGTATAAAAATAAGACAAATTAGGTTTTGTCTGAGGAAAAAGTTTTAGTCTATTCTCATGTTTTTGCAAAGGGTTACTCTTATAATTTATCTAAGAAGTTAGACAGCATTTCTTTCCTTCCTGAAAGACAAAATATTCTGCATTCTGTTTATAAATAGCCATGCTGTATAAATATCAGCTGCTTCCAATCATTTTGGGGAGTGTGTAAGTTATAAATACTACAGATGAATAAATGCATGTATAGAATATTCATATCATAGCTTGTTAACATGTTTGATTTGCCATTGCTAATTGAACAACTATTTTTATCTTCTGGTAAATTTGGTAGATTTAAATATTGATTTCACTGGTTTATTCACACATTTGAACACAGCTTGTTGAATGCCTACTGTATGTTGAACATCGCCATAGGTGCTAGAGATTTAGTGTAAGACAAAGTCCCAGTCCTTGTGGAACTTAAATTCAAATGGTGAGATGGAATATAAACTAGTAAGTAAGTATATGGTCCAAAGATGATGTATACTCTCTATTAAAGCCAAGTGGGATATGAGAGACAAGATTGCCTTTATGAGTCTGTGTATGTATCCTTTTGTGTATTTCTGTGTGTGTTTCCCTGTTGCATAGAGGTAGTGGGTTCATACACGTGGTCAGTCTGACAAGGTGAAAATAACAGAAGAGTTTGGCTGAGCCCCATCTTTCCAGATTGTCAAGATGGTTAAGTTTAATAGTATAATATGCTGACTTTGTCGAGAAGTATGAGAATTGACTACTGGGTTAAGCCGAATGGGGCTACCTGGTGAACTGGATAAAGACACTGAAGTTGAGGCACAGTCTAAAGATTCTACAGAAGGTGGAGAGCAGCTGGAGATGCATAGTGAACACAGTTCTAGGAGTAGTTCTCTTCCGGGTGGGGGGGATGACCTAGAGCCATAGCTGCAAATGTGGGATTACAGGATTTTTTTTTTTTTGTTTTGTTTTATGTGGTGCAAGAAATAGTAGGATGTTTGGTAACTGATGGAAAAATTTAGTTTGTGTTTGTGTGTGTGTTTGTGAGAGAGAGAGAGAGAGGGGAGGTGAGAGAGAGGAGGAGGAGGAGAGAAAGGAGGAAGACAGGGGAGGAGGGCAAATTTTCAGAACCATGTAATCAAGTAGGGGAGCAGAGATGAGTTGGAATGTGGGGTGCGGTTGAGATATTTTAGAACGAAATGTCTGTAGTGATCACCTGCTAGTCTGGAAAAATCATGACAGGAAGAGCGAGGACAGTGAAAAGACGATTACAGTGACACAGAGTAGCGGGGGTTGGAGTCCAGGGCACAAATGGAGAGACTGGCTTTATTTTATTTTATTATTATTTTAAATATTTATTTATTTATCTGAAAGAGTTACACAGAGAGGAGAGGGAGGGAGGGAGAGAGAGAGAGAGAGAACTTCCATCCTTCCATCCGCTGATTCACTTTCCAGATGGCTGCAATGGCTGGAGCTGCGCCGATCCAGAGCCAGGAGCCAGGAGCTGCTTCCAGGTCTCCCACGTGGGTGCAGGGGCCCAAGGACTTGGGCCATCTTCTACTGCTTTCCCAGGCCATAGCAGAGAGCTGCATCAGGAGCAGAGCAGCCGGGACTGGAATCAGCGCCCCTGTGGGATGCCGGTATTGCAGGTCGTGGCTTTAAACCCGCTGTGCCACAGCGCCGGCCCCCGTTGCGTTGATATTTTATGTATCTTCAGTGAAAGCTGAAGGTGAGGCTGTGGGAGAAAGTGTTGGATTTCGAGAACAGTGGATTAACTAGGACAAAGTAGTCTAGAGGAATGGGAGAAGGAATAGACCAGGGAATAGAATGGGGCTAAGTTAATGGCCATGTCTAGGAAGTGAGTCCAACCTAGTTTTTTCTTCTATGTATAAGGGTACTTCATGGGAAAATGGAATTGAAAGATTATTGTGGTATAAACTTTTTGAAATCCAGGCATGATTTTAAAATAATATGCATTTCTGTGAACTTTTTGAAGACTCCTCATACGAGACTGGTTGAATTTATTGAGGTTTGGGATTTTTTTCAGGGAAGTAGAGTTGTGTGTGGTTGGGGGAGGGGTTGCATTGGGCATATGTGTAGGAGTGTTGTTGATGGATATGAAATTTAAGATGGGTAAAGAGGCACATGAGGGCATGAACACATCTATAGGAAAGCTTTTAAAATGTGGCAATCTGTGTTTCAGTTGGGTAAAAATATTTAGGGATCAATGTCGTGAGGGAGGTGTTGGACAGCCACTGGGTACCTTTACACACTGCTTTGGTTGAAGGACATTCTTCGATGACAAACTTGATTTGTAATGCAAATATCAGTCCCAGTGCCTTTGTTTGCCTTGTGCTACACAGCTCCATCTTTCTGCCTCTACACCGGTAAAATAAACAGCCCGGAGGAGACCCTGACATTTGGTTTGCCCCTCTCCTGCCATTGAGAGCGATGAGGAGAGCAGAGAACTGCGCGTGATGGTTAAGAACCACTTTCATACAGTTTCTTCTTTAGTCCACGTTTTATAAAAAGGACTTAGATCTCAGAGGATGTTTGGAAACTGTGCACCGATTACAGGGTTCTGACTCTGAGGGCAGCCTTTATTTCACACACAGTGTAGTCCCAGGACCCCACTCACATTTGCAGGAAAGATTATTTGCTCCTTCCTTGGCAATTGCTTTTGACAATTTCTCTGTGTCCATTCTAAAACCTTCCCCCTCTTCCTGGTCAATCCATTCGCCTCACTGTGGTCAGAAAAACAATTTAAAACAAGCAAAGTTGACTATGTGGCTTGCCTCCTTCCACATCTTTCAAAGGTGTCCCTGTGTCCTTGAAACTAGGTAGAACATCACAGTTTGACTGGTAATTCCCTCTACAGTTTGGTCTCACACTTCCTTTCCCTCAGCATCCAGCCCAGGACTGGAACACAGGGATGGCAGCTAATGTTTAGGTCACACATTGGCCAGTGTGTGTTCTAGGCACCACATGTCTGCAGTTGTATAGCAGTCTGTAACTATCCCAATCTCCATTTCTATCTGTAACTACTGTCAGTAACCCTCAGAACAAGCTAGGATGTAGGTGTCATGATCTTTGTCACCAGGTTATGGAGATACTGAGCAGCTTCTCCTGTGTGTCACGATCACTAGTGGTTAGGGATGCAACCAGGCTGGCTCCAAGTCCATGCTCCAGGTTAGGGGAGCACATTTCTCGCACATTATATAAACGAGTCAAGTAGCAGGTGCACGGAAAGCTCATTTTGCCTATGGTCAGTCTGTGTGGATTATACTGCAGTCTTTCACATGTTTCACTGAGAGGTACCTTAGCATTTGCTACTAAAACTTGAGGCTGTTGATGAGTTTTACCAAAAGATATTTGGCTTTATCTATGTCAATTGAAATGCCTCTACTTCTAAACATTGTTCTAATTGGTAGCCAATGCTGCTAATAGAAACAGAAGCTCGTGGTCTTTAACAAGTAAGACAGAAATCTTTCCTGACATCAGTAATAGTCAAGGGAAGAGTAATCTGGTACTACTAAATAAGTCTAAAACATACAGGTTCTTAGAGTTCTTCTATAGAGAGGTAAATCAGGCCTAAAAGATAAACATAGAGGCCAATGCTGTGGCATAGTAGATTAAGACTCTGCCTGAGATACTGGCATCCCATAATGCCTGCTCCTCTTCCAATCCAGCTCTCTGCTTATGGCCTGGGAAAGCAGGAGAAGATGGCCCAAGAGTTTGGGCCCCTGCACCCATGTGGGAGACCCTGAAGAAGCTCCTGGTTCCTGGCTTCAGATCATCCCAACTCCAGCCATTGTAGCCATTTGGGGAATGAACCAGCAGGTGGAATACCTTTTTCTCTGTCTCTCCCTCTCTCTGTCTATAACTCTGCCTCTCAAATAAGCAAAATTAAAAAAAGTAACCAAAGCTGTATGCAAAATTACATTATTAAGGATATCTATCAACAGAAATTTGATCAGAAAGGGGAAAATGTTAAATAAGTTGAAACTGTTGCTTTTCTGTATACATAACAATACACAAACCATTGAAGGAACTTATTCACCTTTAAAAGAGGCTAGTATTTTAAAAAAATATTTATTTCTTTAAAGGCAGTTAGAGAGGGAGGGTAATGGGGAGAAATAGATCTTGTATCTGCTGGTTTACTCCCCATTTGGCATGGTCCAAACCAGGAACCCAGTACTCCATCCAGATCTCCTACATGGTTGGCACAGTCCCAGGTACTTTGGTCATCTTCTGCTGTCTTCCCAGGTGCATTAACAGGAAGCTTGGTTGGAAGCAGAACAGCTACAACTCAAACTGGTGCTCCAACCTGGCATTGCGAGAGGCAGCTTAACTTTTTGTGCCACAGTGCTGGGCCCCAAAAGAGTTGATATTTTTATTATGAAGGCAGAGAGGTTCAGACATTTCCAGGGCCAAGAGACCAGCGATGGCTGCTGCTACAATGACCCATTCTCTGGAGGATGTCTTTCTACCACATCAAGGCTGAGCCACATTCCTGCCAGTGCTCAGCTGTCCTTTATCATCAGTTGCCAGCTATTTTTGATCATGTTTTTTGGTCATTTCTTTTTTCTTTCTTTTAAATAAAGTGGTATAGCAAGATACAGAGAAGCTGAGAAGTGCTACTTTAAAAAAATTATTTGGGAAGGAGAGAGAAAGAGTGTGTTCCCATCTACCAGTTGACTCCTCAGATGTCTGTCTTGGCCGAGTGGCTCAGGGGAAGCCAGGACCTGGGAACTCAATCCAGCTCCTGTTTGGCAGCAGAAACTCGACTACCTGAGCCATCAGCACTGCCTCCCAAGGCTGCGTAGCAGCAAGCTGGAGTCGGGAGTCGCAGCCTGGAGCTGAACCCAGGTACTCTGATGTAGGATGAGAGCGTCTTCATTGATGGCTTAACCATGAGGCCAAATCGTCACCTCTTTAGTCTACATCCACTGTTATTAATTTCTTTTCTATCTTTGCAGTTTCTGCCCACTGTAACTCCAAGGCGGTGTTGGTATGAGCTTGCCCTTTGACTAACATGGGCCATCTGTCTGCTCCAGCAACAGGCAGATGGCAGCTGCTGGTACATGTGAGGCCTGAACTGATTGTGATTCTTCCCCTGCCTTAAACTTCTAAGCACCTTTCTAAGTAAGACATAGAGCCCGGGTGTTTTTCCTGTCTAGCGCCTTTTTTCCCAGTTTTATTCGTAGTTCTCCTTATATTGCAGCATGGAGTTCAGAATACAGCATTCAATATGGAATCTGCTCGTTTTTGTTTTGGATATCATATTTTCTTAAATCTTTGTGTGTGTGTGTGCAGTGTCTGTTTTTAACTAGATTGATCCACCTTGAGTTTTTCTTCAGCTAAAACCTACACTTAACATTAAATCTGTGTACACGGAGGATTAGATTTTGAAATATGAACGTGAAACTATCCTTCTGCTCCAAGGGGTTCATTATTCCCTTTTAAATTTCCTTTGCTGAATCCCAGGGTTATTGAGAAATATTTCCTTCTGGGCATGAATTAGACAGCTGTCTCTTTATTATTGGTTTATCATTTTATTGCTTCGTAGATAAAGGTTGATAGTATTGATTCTTAGGAATTTGTTGAGACTTTTTTAGTGGCCTTCTTTAAGATTAATTTTTTTAACCTTTCTAATTTTCTTAAAGCAAAAATATAGTCTCTGTTGCTGTTCATGTATTCGTTGGGACTTTTAATCTACAAAATATGCTAGCATTTCCGGTCTGCTTGATTTTATCAGTAGTTCTTAGTTGCTGATCTTCAACTATGATTGTTGATTTATGCCTTCCCACTATGCTTCTATCAGTCGTTGAATAACAATTTTGGCTGCATGGTTACATGTTTATAGACTCATACTGATTATACATAGCACAATAGATTCTCTTTAATGATATTTTGTCTTAAATTGTTTTTTTTTCCTAGTTGTCTTTTTGTCTATATTTGTGTGTAGCTATTTTCTCCTGTATTTTTGAAATTTGTGGTTTGCTATTTACTGTTTCTGAACCTTTAGAAACATCCCTTAGAGACTTTCTATCAGTGATCACAATCACTTCTATTTCTTTTATATCATTTGTATTTATGTTAGGCTGAGGTTTATTTCTGACATGTCTTTTTAAATTTATGAACAGTTTTTGTTGGTTTTCCTTTTTCCCTATTTCCCTAGTGTCGACTAAAAACAGTGAGTTTTCATCCTCTGATTGCAAAAGTAGTTATCTTTTGTTAAGATGTGTGCTGAAATTTAGTTTTTTTGATTAGGTTTTTAAGCTGGCAAATATCTATATATTCTCTTTCAATAAGTTAAAGCTCCCCCACCCCCACCTGTGGTTTCGAGTTTTAATTCTTCATCACCTTTGCTCTTAAAATTGTTTTTCTTAGGGATGTTGATTTTTTATATGAAGTATTTCTGTGAAATCTTTGTTCACCTTTTATTCTGAGTCTTTGCAGTGACCTTCTAGATGTATTTCTTCTGCACTTGCTGAGGAACGGGTCCAAGGGTTTTTGTGTGACAAACTTTTTGGGGCCTTGTGTGCCTGTAAAATCTTTATTGTACACTCAGAGTTACATAGAACATTTAGTTGGAAATAGAATTCTACTTTAAATGTGTTTTTGTTCCAGTACTTTGAAAATGGATCTCCATTGTATTCTCAGATATAATGATATCCTTGAGAATTTCAATGTCAGTTTGACTTAACTCCCTTAGAATAGTTGGAATGTCCTCTCTGGAACCTTCCAGAACTTTTATTTTTTACTTAATGGTCTTAATTTTCACTATGAAATGCCTTGGTATGAGTTTAATCTAATTGATCCTGTTTGCTCTTACACATTCTTTCAAATTGAGCTCTCACATTTTTCTTTAATTTCCAGGATTTAAAGAAATCATTTCCTGAAATGTGTTGCTGCATGTTTATTTGTTCTTTCCCTGGAAAGGCATACCCTCTCTTGGCATTTCTAGTCTCCGGGATTTCACAACTTCTCTGCCTTTAGTCTCATCTTTTTACCTGCTCTTGATGTTCTGCAATACCTCTTTTCACCCTGGTTGGGCTACACCTGCAGGTGGCCTATCCTGTCCTTGTTTGCCACCTGCCTTGTTGACTTTGCATGGCAGGGTACCCAGACCCAGGGAGTGCATCATGTATGTAGATCAATCAAGAAAGTCCACTTGACCTTGAGCATCCAGGAATGATCATGTGACCCTAGGGACATGCTCCCTGCACGAAAGCTCTGTGTGCTCGTTTTCTTGAGACTAGAGAAAGGGAAGGAAAGAAGAGCCAACAGCAATGATCATGCCCCTTTGCCATTTAGCAAATGGAGTCTTGAGATTAATTTTTTAGGAAAATTAGGAGCTGAAATATTTTTGTATCCAGTGTGTCACTGTGAAGTTCATCCTCATTATCAACATATTTGAATGCAATATTTTATTTCTGGCTAATAGGATATGAAGGAAAACATGCTGAGGACTTTGGGGGATATTTGTATTTATTATTATATTGATCATTATAATGACTATTACTATTAGTACACTACTGTTGATTATGATTATAAAGGAATTCAATGGGAAAGTCTTGGTTCTGAGGTTAAGCTCTTTCTCTGGCTTCCTTCTGCTCTGGTCTCTACTTTTATGGTGGAATTTATTGCTCTCAATACTAACCATCCTTGCACACATCACCAATCGGTATCAAGATTCAACCGATGAGACCTTCTTGTATCTAAGGAATACAGTTAACCTGATGATGTCCCCCTTCACCAGAGCCCCATAATTTCTGTTGCTGGCATTCCTCCTGCTGAACTGGAGGACTTGAATGGACAGCAGTCTTGGGTCTTGGTTTGTTCTCATCTTGGTCCACCAGTGCTCAATCTTTGCTCTTTTGGGCATTGTTATCCCTGCTTTGCCATCCTGATATTATCATCCTAGGTGTTTCCAAGTGGAGACTGCATGCTGGGGGGAATACAATTATAAATAATAACCTAGGAAGGAGACACATGAGTAAACAGATAATCACAATATAAGGGTATCTCAAAAATTCTTGGAAAAGTAGAACTAGATAAAGGTTTATTTTTGCGCAAAAAAGATCTTCAAATTCCAAGTTTAATTTCTTTCTTTTTTTTAAAAAAGATTTATTTATTTATTTGAAACAGTTACACAGAGAGAGGAGAGGCAGAGAGAGAGAGAGAGAGAGAGAGAGAGGTCTTCCATCCGATGGTTCACTCCCCAATTGGCCGCAACGACCGGAGCTGCGCAGATCCAAAGCCAGGAGCCAGGAGCTTCCTCCAGGTCTCCCACATGGGTGCAGGGGCCCAAGGACTTGGGCCATCTTTTACTGCTTTCCCAGGCCATAGCAGAGAGCTGGATTGGAAGAGGAGCAGCCTGGTCTCAAACCAGTGTCCATATGGGATGCCAGGTGCTTCAGGCCAGGGCGTTAACCCGCGGTGCCACAGCGCCAGCCCCTAATTTCTTTCATACTATGCATTTCCATGAACATCTTGAAGACTCATTCATAACCTCAAATACACTGTAATACAAATATTAAAATGTGGGAATGCAGGAGAGTAAGAATTTTCTTTGGTTAGAAACGTTGAGAATTAATTCACAGAAATGGTAACCTGGAAACCAAGCTTGAAGATCTCAGTGATTCCAATCCAGAAGAGGAACTGTCATGTACAGACATGGCAATGGGATTGTGGAAGAACATCTTCTTGTTAAAGGACTTGGGCTGAAGTGCACCTGCACCTTTTGCTAGCATTTGTGTCGTAGTTGTAACAGGATGGGACACTGACGATTTCCAAGAGCAAACTGCACCAGTACTGCAGTGTTGTGGTGTTGCTGCTGCCTAAGAATGAACTTCATCCTTGGAGGAAGGGAATGCTGGGCGCCATGTTTGCTTGTATTGACTTTTCCACTCCAAGTGAAAATTCACTTGAATGTAGCACCATGAAGGATGACGTTTTGGAGAGGCAGAAACTGGCCACTGAGTGCTTGGTTGGCCTCTGGAGACCTCAACAAATATCAGAGGAGGGGAACAAAAGTGGAGACCCAACTCTGAAGTGCAATTCTGGGTCAGCGTAGTGTGACAGCATGAGCCATGGCATCAACAAAATGTGATCACTCGCCATTCACTGAGACCGGAGGGAGTCTGTCGTTTTCCAGGGACCGAAAAAAGAGAGGATGAGGGGAATCAAGATGAATAAAGAGACCCTGTTTGTGTCAAGGGTGACAAAATGGAATCTTGGAGTCTAGATTAGATTTGATTTCAGAAAAAAAATGTATTTGCATCTTGTTCATCCCAATTGTAGACCTACCTGATTGTGGGTCTTTCACAAAGTTGTGGACATATTGGGGATAGGCACCGACTCTGAAACACCTTTTCAATTGTGGCAGCTAGCTCTCTGCACAATAGAATGCTGGATTTCAACAGGTAAGTGCTGATGGAGCAAACCCAATGAGAGTCAGGCATTCAGGGAAGTTGACATCACTTCGTTCTTTTCCACATAATTAGGTAAAGGTGTAACTTCCAGATCCATTTTCACAAAACTGAAGCAATTCATTATGATTTCATTCTTCCTAAGGGAAGAAGGAGTGCTGCTGTCAACATGGAGAACATGGCACGGCCTTATTTAATAATGCTGCCATAAGCAACACACAGGTGAATCCTGTATTCCTTTACTGCAGCTCCTTTGTCACATAAATGAAGAACTCTTACAAGGGGCAGAGGGTGTTCTCTGTGAAGGTTCAAGCTTAGGATTCCTAAACCATTCAGATTGTTGTTTTTTTTTTTTTTTTAAAGATCATTTTAATACATTCTTATGTCCTGGCATTCTGAATGAGGCAGAGATTTTCTTTTCGTTTGTATAAATCAGCAGCATTTTACTCCGGAAAGTCACGAAACATAAGCAATATTCATTAATCATGGAACTTCGAATTTCCTTCCATTGGCCACAGTCACATATTAGTACGCTAACTGCTTGTCAACATTTGAAGCAGCAGCTTTGTAAGATGAAAAGCGACAACAGCACCTTAGTTCATGTTAGTGGTGTGGTGTGCAACCTGGCCTGGATTCAAGAACTGCTGGTGCCTCCCGTAAACAGGTTGACTTTGGGCACGTTGGCTGTTTCTTCATCTTTGACATGGGCATGGCAACTGTGCTTACTGGGTTATTATAAGGCTCAGATGAGATAACAATATGTGAAAGAACTGTGAAAATCTCTCTGCTGATCTTTTCTCTAACTGGAAATATGTTGATGACATTAATTCAATGTGTGTGGGATGCGGTAGGTAAAGATATTGATGTTTCTCGTGGTTTTCAGAGATTGGTTAGGTGCAGTATAAAACAGCAGGGGAACAGCAGTTTTGGAACTGTTCTTAGGGTAGATGGCAATGATATTGTGTGTATTTACATAATGCCTGCAGGACCTCCCACCAGGGCTGAACAACCAAGTTTCTTTCAGTCAGGGATGTCAGCTCAGAACTCAGTGTTTACACACAATTATGTATGCATGAATTGGGGCTCATGCTCTCTCCAAATAGGTAATGGAAATAAGCACCTTGATTTTCCATGAGATTGAGCCCTTTAAAATGCAAGCCTGGTACAAATATTCTGCCTATGATATGACAGCATTGGAGATGATTTTGTTAGTTAATTTTCTATTGCTCATAATGTATGGATATTCCGAACGATGCCATTAGAGTTTAAATAACAGAATTCAGCACAAATTTATTTTTACTGAGCAGAAGAAACATAATTTCTCTGGAACTGCAGCTGCTGTAGTTGGAGATGAGGCTCTTACTATCCCTTAGGGAGATTACTGTCTCTGCCAGCTGACTTAGTTTTTATACAGCCGGCGATTTATTAGATTGCTTTGCTCTTAAGTGTGATAATAGGCCTTATGCTTAGCAAGGTTTAGAGACTTCCAGTGCATTAATATTTTATGGCAATGACAGGCAAGACACATTTTGTTTACCTAACAAGCCAAGCCAGGCCAGGGCTGATGTGTATTGGAGATTAGCACTTTTAACTTGGAGGAATCCTGCCAGTTATATATTTAGGGCTTTGCAATGGCTCTTGGAATTGTAATTCAATCTGTCCTTTATTTGGTACAAAGCTACTATGTGCACACAGATCATCACAGCCTTATAGTCTGGCCTTTCTAGGAGGTAACTTGACTGTAAACTGACTCTTGTTAACCATGTAGTGACTGAAGATTTTACTTCATTTGGAAATCAGTCGTGAATCAAAAGCTTGGGTAAATGCCATTGTATTCCTACAGGGCTCAGACAATCCACTGAGTTGATTTGAGCCCCCTATTAGGAAAAGCCGTGTTATGGTATCTTGATTTCTGTAATTCTATTACTGTGATCTTGTTTTTCATAACCTATTCAGAACAGTAAAATAGCCAAAGTTGTTCAAATAGCATCCCTACTGAAAACAGATCAAGTGAATTACTGCAGTACCATTTTCTTCCTCCAGTAAGCAAAAAGAAGTTTCCTCATTATTGAGTGAAAATCATGTCTCAGTGAACAGTAAACATTGGGATAGGGATTTTCTTTAGTTTCGAATGTCCTGAGTTTTATGTATGTGTTTCAACATAATTTATATGTGCAACATTTGTCCAATGTTGATAAAGACTGTGAGTGCTGAATATGATTTGTGCACTTGAGTTTGCATAGGAGTTTTAATCTTCGAAGTTCAATGTTAGTGGTGTTAAGAGGCCTGCACTGAATCTGACCTCTGGTGTTCAGAGTGGAGCTTTAGGAATAGATAAGGTCATTGGAGTGGAGCCCCCTGGTGGCTTCATAAGAACAGAGGGAGACTAGAGAGACACATGCTCACTCTCCTGCCTTGTGATGCCCTGTGCTGCTCTGTGACCCTCCCAGCAAGAACACCACCACTAGACACGAGTCCTCGAACCTCCAAGAACCACGAGCCAAACTAAACTTCTTTTGTTTTCATAAGTAGCTTGGCTCAGTATTTCATTGTAGTGCTGAAAAGTTGAGTAATGCAAGTTTTCCAGCCAAATTATTAGGCACTCAGTTCGAATGTTAAGTTGCGTTTTATATGTTATTTGACCTATAGGATGAATTCTAAATATTGTAACTATAATTTAAATAAGCAGTGGATTTGGGGTTTTCCCAAGTTGTCTGCGTCACCTGAGGTTATTCTTTGAGGCTTTTACTGCTCCAAGAAGACAGGGCCCTCAAGTAGAAAGAGACTGCAAAGCTAATGCCAGATGGGTTTTTATATAGTTTTGCAGAAGGAAAGGGAGATGTGGATTTAGAGTACTGGACGATTAAAAGGGAAAGATGTTCAAATACCGAGGCTGAGAAGTGAGTCCATTCCTTCGTGTTCAAAACCAGGAAACACCAGGCACGCCAGGCACGTGCAATGCCGCAGTGTTCCAGCAAGGCCTGAACACACACCATGGCGAGCCACGCGAGTCTTCCTGCCTTTGATCATATTTTATACCACTTGGTGCCAGCCTCAAAGGATCATGGCCAACTCCCTCGTCTTGGGGTTGGCATAAGCTCGCTGTGACTGGAGCTCAGCCTTTATTGACTAAGTCTGCTGATGTTTCTGAGTGGGGACAGACAAGGTCACCTGTTTGGTCTGGGTTTACAGATTATTTAATTTTTCAAAGTAGAGGTGAAATGGTTGAGGCGAGTGCGACTATGTTTTCAGCTGGACTGAAAATCACAGAGATGGAATTAATCCTTTGCATGAAACCTCAGGGATCTTTTCGAGTTTTGGGAGTGGGGTGGGGACTTCACATGGACCCACTGGTGATGTGAGAGAGTGACAGAAAGGATCTATCTGGTTCATTAAATGCTGGTAAGGATTGATGCAGTCAGGTTCATCATTGGATCCTAATTTAGCTTTCCAGAAATGACTTTCTAGTTGCTAACCTCACAGAAGAACAACCAAGGGGCAGTGACAGGAAGTGACCAACGGGCATTGTGCTGAACTTTCTGGAATGGAGCAGAGATGTGTAGGCATTTGTGCTTGAGCACATGGGTGCGTGGGTTCTCCATGTTATGAATGCATTCAAGCACTGCTTTTTTTTTTTTTTTTTCTCTGTCTCCCTCGCCTTTCCAGAGCTCTAGGGCTTTCTAACCTGAGAGTACTGAAAAGACCACATTGTTGGGAAAGAGCTGACTCCAGCTTTCTTTGGGGAATTTCAAGGCTCAGTGACTTGGAGCAAATCACAAGGCTGGTGATTGGCTTTGCCTCTGTTTTTATAAGTGATTAAAAAGAAAACCACTTCAATAATCCTCAGACCTCTGCTCTCGGCTGGGATCTCTTCCAACCAGGCCTGCTTGGCGGAACCCTGGGAGGAGGCAAGCATGGGGGCTCTGGGCCAAAAAATTAGAAATGGCAACAAAGACGTTGGAACCAAAAACGTCCATGTGGGCCAGAATTCAAGGGCAGTAACTTTTTCTCCCCTGGGGTAAGCCTCACATTGGAGTCTGCAGTTCAACTTTTCGCTGACCCTCTCTCAACTTTCAGAGACTTCCAGAACCTTCCAGAATTATTCTGTATACAATCATTGGAACACACAAACAGACTGGCTCTGATTCGCCATTAGAACATGTAGCAACGATGAAGACTGTGAGGCGATTTAAACTGTAAGGTTTTCACTTGTTTTTAAAATTTGCAGCTGAGAAGGCTCTGATCTGCTTCCACCCCACATGTCCTCAGTGACCAGGAAAACAAGGATCGGGGAATTCAGCCTGGGCTTCCCAGGGACACAAGTGCTTGACTCATCACCAGCCACTGCCTCCCAGGGTGCACATTGATGGGCAGCTGGATCCAGAGTACCCGGGATGGGAACCAGATACTCTATCAGGTGCAAGCATCCTAAGTGGTGTCCTACCTGCTAGGCCAAGCGCTCTTCCCTGCCCGGGTTACAATTTCAAAGGGCAGTGATGTTGTGTTGTTGGGGGCAGCCTTGCTATGTCGGGAGAACCCTGAAATGAAGAAATTTCAAGACAGATGTCTAAAAGACAAGTAAGAAATAAGAACCTAAATTCAGATACAGTTGAAAACAAGAAATAAGAATCTAAATTCATATACTATTCTTCATATAGGCTTATATTATTTTTTATATAAATATCCATTTATCAGTTTTCAAGTTGCCTGGCCAGTGTGGGAGGCACTGGGCTCTGAAGTCTCTGTGGGGGGGAACCCCAGCTCCACCGTCTTCTTGGTCCACAGTCTTAGATGAACTGATCTTCTGGCTTCTCTTTGCTCATCTACAAAATAGAAAGGAGGAGGGATGTACCTCCTTAGTGTTGCCCAATGCAATGAAAAAAAAAAAAAAAACCTGCATATGTAAACTATTTTACACAGTTCCTGTAGTATGTGGAATACTTAATATGAAAGACTTTATTACCTTTTGGACCAGAGACTTGAATTTTTCTGCTTTGTATTCCCATATCATTTTTTAAAAATAATGAATACATGATAGTAGTTGTGGAAGATAGTGATTTGTAGACTTTTTTCCTAACTCCTGTTTTGGCCTAGGGTGTCCAAATATTGCCATATTTTTTTGATCAAAGTGGTAATCAGAAAATATTTGTTATAGGATGTTGTAGCATGTATTCCTTTCTGTGACCCACTAAGTTTCACACATTTGTCCATCCTGGGGTCATAATGAGTTTCATGTCTTTGAATGCTTGCACATTTTCTTATGTTTACGCTCTTCTAAATGCAAACAGAAAACAAGGTTCAATAAACAAATGCCTACCCTTAGAATCACATTTCATACTAATGTTTTAGATTGCTTTAAAATACACTCTGTTGCCATTTTTGTTTAACACAGAAATATCTTGATGAAAAGCCAGTCCAGGAGTAATTACATGAGCTCTGTGTGTAAGACATGCTATTTTGTTTTATGCTGTTAGCTGTTATCCTGTTTAATACTACATGTATTTGTACAATGGTCAAAACATTAGAAATAATTAGTCTAAAAGTGTTTAAACCTCAACAGAAAACACTTGTGCCCGGAAAGATCTAAATATTTAATGAGATTTTTGAAAACCACAATTACAGCTTTTTAGAGAAAAGGAACTTTACCTCCGAGACCTGAAAAAAGACTGTTTATTGTCTCAAGAAAGAGACTTTTTGTATTTTAATGTGTAATTTAATAAGAATCGCACCCTGGTAATCTTAGCCTCTACATCTTGAGAAGAAAAACAGAAAAGTCATGTCAGAAATATACTTTAGAAGGGTAGCACTTATTTATTTCTTAGGAAAATGTCCAAAGTATACAGAAGGCAGAAATCTTACTCTGACTGTTTGAGTTTATTGAATTTTCTGTGCCTTGAAAATCATACACAGTTCTCCAGGGGCACCTATAAGGATGTATTACATCATAAAGTACACCAAGGATAGTAACCCATGTTATTAAACTGTCAACATACATTATACTACAATTTGTCCTCAATCCAATGCAACTAAAAGCCACATTGTTGGCAGGAAGTTTAAAACATAAGACTATTCTCTAATCATCTAAAGCCTAAAGTACTTTGGGGAAAAAATGCTGCAATAATCGCTCCACTACTCTATAGCAGCATGTGTGAGTTTCACTGGTTTTGTGCAGCAAATGTTGAGCTATTACAAGAAGGATTCAGAAGGATTACCACTGAAAGGCTTTTGCTAGCAATGCTGTAGATGTCTCCTGTCACAGCATATTAATAATGGTGTTGTATAATACCAGCAGGGAGAAATACATCTTAGGATCTAGAATTTAAATGCTCAGTTTGCACACAAATATTTTACAGAAGGTCTGATCTGGTAGTGTCTGTACCACGAGAAGTATAGAAGTGTGTGTTTCTTTAAACTCCGAAATTTAGGCAATTCTGCAAAAATATGAATGGTTAGGTGGTGACTAATATTTTCTACACCACTTTATTTCAGAAATAAGTAAAAGTGCTTGTGAAATGGGGAATTCTCTAATGGAGAAGAAAGTTCTCTGTAGAGATGGTGAAAAGTTCCCTCTTGCGGGTGCCAAGTATCATGTCATGAAAAATACCAGGTGCTTCCTAGAAGCATTCCAAAGCTAGCAGGATCAGTGAGCGATAGGGGTAGCACACAATAATTATTTTACCAAATTTCATCTCGTGAGTAGGAAGAGCAGGGAAATATTGGAACAGAAGACTCACTGTCTGCAGCCAGAACTGTATCCACCCACGGGACTGTAGGTCTATTTCAGACTGCATGAGGCATTCAGTACATTTGGAAATATGAATATCATCTTGTTGTTGTTGTTAGTGGAAAACTTGTGACACATGCAATGTGATTTTTTTCAAAATAAGTTCTTTGTTTTTCATGGCATAATTCAACTGAGTTGATAGGAAAACGCGGGGAGCCTGTGTGGTGAAGGCAGCAGCCCCCCCTGTGGTTGCCCACATCCATTCACTTCCTGGAACCCTGTTGGATCTCAGCTATTTTGCAAACCTGCTGACGTCAGTCTCCTGCCCGTGGTTCTTCTGTGAAGGGGCAAATACTTGGCACGACTTGGCAGGCTGTGTGAGGCCATCTTCCTGGCAGGGGCGCACCTCCACCTAACTTCAGATCATGTCATGTCTTGCTGTCTGTGCTTCAGCCCTAGTTTCTGCTTCTCACGCCTGCTGCACGTGTCACAGTGACACATGCTTCCATCCTCAAAGGGAAACCGCCTTAAGACAACCTGCCCCAGCCTCCAGTGTTAGGCATTGCACCGTTCTCATACTTTCTTTATTAGGACTTGTTGGTTTGCTGTCTGTATTTATGGGAATATTTGTTCATCTGTCTCTTCCCCTAGGGTATCAGTTCCATGCAAAAAGAACTATTATTTTTGGAGTCTTTGTTTTTAAATATTGTATCTCCAGGATCGAGTACTGTCTGGATCATAGTTGGCACCACATAATTTTAAAGTTAGTGAGATGGTGAACAACTGTAGCAAGTTGCACTAAACATAAGACTAGAAATATAAGAATCAGTCTCTGATTTTTCCAGCAGTGACTAGGAAGGAATTATCTCTCAAACATATACTAGCATTCCTTTTGTAAAATCTGTGATAACTTGGAATTTTGGCAGGGTCTAAGGGGGACAGGGATGGATCTGCCTGGAGAATCATAATATTTTTTAAGAAGATTATTATATTTTAGAGACACTGATACAAATGAAGAACTGCCTTCTGCCGATTCACGACACCGATGCCCCACAATGTCCAAAGCTGGGTCAAGGCCAAAGCTGAGAGCCTGGGAACCCAGTCCAAGTCTCCCATATGAATAGCAGAAACCCAATTATTTGAGCCATCACCTGCTGCCTTGGCAGGAAACTGGCATTGAACCCAGGTCCTCCAGTTTGGAACACAGGCATCTAACTACTAGGCTAAATGCATTCCCCACCGTGAACCATTTTGATACTTCGAATGTTATATCTGCTACAGGTGAATGCCGCCTTCCCCTGAGGAACACCTTTTGAATGCTGTTTCGGAATTATTTCCCAGTGTCAGAATCCATCTCTGTCACCATAATGCAAGTGGGGATAGGGTCAGCTAACCACTCTGATCTTTGTTCCTAGTTTAGAAATGGCCATGTTCAAAGGGCTCTAGCCCCTTGTGGAGAAATGAGATTTAAAAAAAAAAAAATTTGCTGCATCAACTTTGAAATATCATGGCTTAACCCTTTCCATGCCATTGTCAGTGATGGTACCAGGTGGTTCTGGTATTTGTCCCCTTCAGTACATCAGTCGTCTCCTCAAACTACTTAATTTTGTATAATGTGCTTTCAATCTGTAAAAGCTATGTGTAACGTATGTCCTTTTATATGTACTATGTTTAAGATTACTGTATCTTCCTGGAGTGCTCTATTAGCTATAGAGTCATGATTTTCCAAGCCCTTCTATGACTTACTGTGTGTGGAAGTTCTCCATCCCAGGTGTCTAATGATACCACATTTTGACCATTTCAGGATCTACAAGAAGTATTTGGAAGCCCAGTGTCTAAGTGGTTATGACTTGAGATTTCCTAAAGATGGAGATTTCCTGGAAACATGGCTTCTTCTGTGGAAGTGACAGCTGGCTGTCTGTCCAAGATTCACACGTTCCTCCTCTGTTGACTCTGCTGGAGAGAGACTGCTGAACAGGACAGCATCGGGAATTCACAGGAGCAAAAAGAAAGTCGTGGTAAGCCCCTGAGCTTTGTGCTAAGCTTCTGAGGTTTTAGGGTTTATCTGTTAGAATAGCTATTGTAGCTTCACTAATGTAGTTCCTTACAGTAAAAGTAACTGAGCTTAGCTGGAATATAGGAATATACCCAACAGCATGACCTCTTTAGCCGGAAGGTCTCAAATGGAGAACTCCTGCCCACTCTGGCTGGTGATCCCTCAGAGAAAGAAAAACACTGACCCCCTCTTATTTCCTCTTAAATATGTTTCAAACTTCCTGACATGCTTTCAGGGTCAAAACACATTCTATGTAGTAGATTACACTCTTTTTTTTTTGCCCTGTGGGATATCTTATAGAAAATGAAGAAAAGTCACAATAAGCAAATGTGTATTTTACTGGTTCATGCAGTGCCTCATAACAAACCATATTGTCTCTGATTCTGTAATTAAAAGTATAAGGCAGAGGAATAAAAAAGATAATGAGAACTCAGGAGGCATTCACATCCTAAAATATTCAGAATGAAGAGCCTTGATGAGCCAAATGTGTAGTGCTTTTCATGTTCCTTTTTCTAATCTGATGGTTAGGAATATGGCACAAATTAATGTAGGGTTGTGATGCCATGATCTAGAAGAATTGAATTTACTGCCTAAATGTTATTAGCTCCTGGTACATTTTTTTTCAGTTCAAATGAGTGTGCGTTTATTGTTTATTAAAATTCATTAACATATTTTTCAATGTATATTAAGGGAAATATTGGTGGGCTGAGATTTATAAACTGGTATCTTCAACTCTTATGTGCAAGTCACTGCATTTCATTGTTGGGTATAATATTAGAGATGATTTCTATTCTTACGTTTGTAGCCATGTGTCAATACATTTTTAGATACTGCTTACTTTCGTAATTTTTAATGTACAGGTCCTTTTATGCAGTTTAACAGTTACTCTTGTTTATGTACAAGTGCATATGTTTGGTAACCTTCTCACACCTAACCACTGACCAACAGGTAATGTGACCTATAGGTAGCAGTAGCCTTCCCCTTTGTGTCGGGGAAGCTGACTAAATGGAGTTAAGCAAGTCCAAGCAGTCACTAATAAGTTAGGCTTCATTGTATTTTCTGTTTCAAACAAAAGAGAATTATATTGGATGTTATATTAATCAGCATTTCATTGGGACAGCAAAATACCTGAGAGAAGTTAACGTTATAAATGTAGAGAAAAGTTTGGTGTGACTGACAGTTCTGGAGGTTGACGGTTCAACACTGGGGGCTCTATGTGGAACATCTGGCGAGGGTGTTCGTGCTGGGTGCGTGATGCGTAGTCACAGACTGTCACATGGCCACAGGGAACGCTTGTCTATGTCTCTGTGGTTTTGAGTAAAGCCGCCAGGATTTAAGCCCGGGGGCTCCCCCCGAGCAATCCAACCCAACCCAGTTCCCTCCCAAAGACTCCATCTTATGAGTCTGTAATCAGATTGAGTGTCCAACCTTTTAGCACCCTTAGTGTAGAGCTTTGGAGACCAAACCTGTAACACATGGGCCTTTGAAGGTCTTTCTACAATGAAGCTGATAGCCACACCCTGGCAGGTGCACCTTTGGTGTTTGTGGTGAACTGGTATCATTAATTTGTTTACAGTGATATTATCTCTGTCAAGGATTGATGTTTTTTAATGAAACAGATAAAATTTGTTGTGAGTTCATTTTCAGACTTGCTTCCAGGCTATTCACTAAGAATTTGTGAGACATACAAATTCATTATCTTGTCACCACGAGGCCAAATGGCCTTCTTGACAAAGCTTCCAGCGCCTTTAACATCTGGTTGAAGTACATGAGGCTACTTCACAGAATTTGTGAAAAAAATTGAATTAGATATATCTATTTTGGTGTGGAGAAGATTTGAAATCCATGTGTAGCTTTTTCATAATGTACATTTTTCATAAACTTTTTGAAGACATCTTATAATTTTATAAGAGTGTAGATATAGCCACAGAGTGAATATGAATGGGATTTTGTCTTTGGGTTACTTTATAAAATTCAGAAGTAATATATGAAAAGTTGTAAAATATAACTCACATATTATAAAATTCATAAAACAGAAAAATATAACAAGATCAATGACTAAAGTGCTTATCTTGGTAACTATTATCTATGCCAAGAAACACATTAGTGCCTATGACCTTTGCATTATAATATGTATGTACTTTGTTAGTAGATTCTTATTTGATCTTAGCTTTCCTGTGTTGAGTCATAATATTGGCCTATGTCTTCTCAAAAATATATGTATAAAGGTTTTATTAATGGTACAGGAATATTGTGTCTCACTTCCTTGCATAATACATCAGGAAAATTTTCCTATTTTCTCTTGAGATAGAAGAGGTCAAAATGTTGATTTTCTTGTTCTTTCAAATTTATGTTCTAAAACAATCACCTCTCGCTAATATTTCTGAAGTTGGAGAATATAAACAGCGTGGATCTCTATCTACTGCATTATGACTCAGGAGCTGAGTTGCTGTGGCTGGTGGTATCTGTGCGTCTCTAGCTTTATGGCGTTTACAGCTGCCTGGGAAGAGTGCTCCCAAACTCGTTGTTGCTGCTGCTTGTTAGGCGCATGTTGCTGATTCTCAGGGAACTATACTTGTCACCTGTTAGCCAGCAGATTAGATTTAAGCTGTTCATTTTTATCTTCAGAATGAATCCATTTGTCATGTCATTATAGCTGATATTGCCGAATTAATCTCTTGCTGTTCTTAGAAGGGAAAACAAAGTGTCTCATTTCCTAACGACATCACAATTACCATGAGTTTGGTGACCACTGGCTGCTTGTGCTCCTGGGGCTTAGCAGATGTGGCCTGTGACATGAGATGTTGACCCGGTCAGAGCTTGAATTCAGTGATCGCGAGCTCAGGATTTATATTTTAGCCACAGTTGGTTTTTTTTACAACGTGCAGAGAGGTAGCTGGAGTAGTTTTTTCCCTTTATATGTACCTTGAAAAATGTGCATTTTAGATAGTATCCATTAGTTCTGTAGTTGAAGAAACTGAAGTAGAACCATTGACTGACTCCCTCAAGAACAATGTGTAAAGATTCTTCACCCAGTCCATGGAGAAAGCATCCTGGGAAAAAGCCAGACGTAGATTTGAAAATCTTTTCATACTCAAACAAACAAATCTTTTAATTCTATTTTCTAGTCACCATTCAGAGCGAGTAGTTGTTGGCACCCTGAATGTTTGGCTTTAGGCTGTGATTATTCTTGTGGGGATGGTGTTTTCATACCTACAAACGTGCTATACCTCTTAGATCCTTATAAAGTCTACACTCATGCAACTGAAGGGAAATTTATGTCACACGTTCATTATCTTTTTCAAAAAAATGCTTACTCATCTTTTGCTAAAATGTAACTAAAATTACAATTACCCATTGAATTGTGTTTTTGTATTTTAAATGTTGCAGAGAGAAAAATACCGAGTAGGTTAGGTCATCAGGCGCAACTGTTTTAAAAGATGCAATCCAGAGTCCCAAAGGGACTTTAAAGTTGGGTTTGTTGTCAAGTGTGCCATTGGGTTAGAGAAATTCAACAAAGAAATCAATTGTTATTATTAGTGCAGGGTTTGCTCTAAATTAATGATGTATGCTGTTAACGAACCATTGCCACAAAGCTAATAGAGCCAGAGAAGTAAACGCTATTCCCAGCTCTGTATGTATTCCCCTAACACACTTGAATCAGCCAGTACCCAACCATGAAAGCTGTATTGATTTGGACACTTTTTTAAACAGTAAGTAAAAAAAAAAAAAAAAAGTGTCTTCCAGATGGGAAAAATGATATGATTATAAAAAGTCATTTTCTTTTCAATTTTCAAAAAAAAAAATGTCAGGGTACAGATAGCATGAAAAAATACATCTTAACAGAGAATACATTTTGACTGTGGAAAGAATCCAAGGAAAAAACTGAATGGACTGGTAGCAATATAACACCTGACATATTTGTGGTGTAGAATATATGGATGAAAACTTCCTTTTGATTTTCAAACATAGAATCACTTCTATCTGATTTTGCTAAGTGACATGCATTTGTCATTGAAAGCAAGCTTTCAGTATTTAATGATAAATGCAAATCATCTGTGTTTAAAAAGAAAGACGACCCCGTTTTGAACCACTTGCACACATCACAAGCACTGATGTTCGGAAGGATATTTGGATTTATGTAGAAGCTGCGACTTCCCTCATTTAATCAATAACATTTGAATTACATTTCTTCTCTGGAAAAGAGAAATGCAGAGAAAACCTTTGTGTGTGCACAGTGATGATCCTGAGCACAGAGTGGGGGTGGCAGAGGGGTCTGACTGCAGAGAGACTTGAGACTGAATAAATTAGGTAAGCAAATACAGCTTTTATGGCTCCCTTTGAAATCAATCCAAGATGCCATCATCCCTCTCCCACAATGCCCAGCAGATGAAACCCTGCAGTCAGCTCTGTTGTAAGCTATTTTATTCTGTTTTCATAGCACAAAGGGAAGAACCATAAATAACTTGTCAGAAAGGCTGAAATTTGAGAAATTCTACAAACACAGACTCTAAAACTAAATTTTTGAGGAAAAAAATTAGATTTTTGGGAAATTAATTCAATGATTCTTGATCCTATGAGACAAAACACTCTACTGAAAAAAATGTATATTTTGGGATGTTCCTTTATTGTCATACAATGAAAAGCACACATCATGTCACCCACTTAAACACACACACAGACTCACACATACACACTCCATTGGGCAAACACCTTATGAAAGAGCAATGGAAAGTGATTGAGAGCCAGGCATTTCCATATGCATGTGAATACTCATGTAGCTCTGTGCTTGAGGATCTGTTCAAGTAGACAGACCGTCAGTCCATGCGTAGAATGACCATGACAGTGACAGCTGCAATCATGGACAGTTACGGCAGCACCCATGCTGCAGTATGAATTGCCATTCTTGGGCTGTACCGTCTTTTTTTTTTATGCTAGCTGCATTTTTGTTTTTGGAAAACTGATGCATATTAAAACTGAAAAAACACTGCACATTTGTATGTCAGACACAGCTAGGCTGAGAAAACTGTAAGCAAGGTTTTCAGCTATGTAGATGTCTGTGTAGCTGTGTGAAGATTTGAGAGGAGGCCTTACTATATGTCATTCTCTATAGCAGTATGGTGTTAAGCACTGCTGGCCTTTGACTTTGAACAAATCCTTTTAGCATGATTGAGAAAACAGAAAGTTCACCTACATATTTACTGAAACTGGGAGGACTGTTGTTTGGGTTTGTTTTTTTTTTTCAATTATAGATTCAGATATGCTTCCTGTAATTAGTTATGAAGATATTATTACTGGAGCCTTCACATTCTTTGGATCCATATTTTCTAAGCAAGAAAAATTAAGGCCAGAGGGAATAGTTATGCCTTTCAAAATATTAAGACAGAATATTTAGCAAAATAATATAAAAGCCTCAACCACACACTTAGCAAAACAGCGATTTGGCAGAGTAGAGGGTTATAAGGGACAAACCAGGCAACACAACACCCTAACAGTAATTTCCACTTTTCAGCCATGTGTTCTGGCACAATGAATTGGCCCAGCCATTAGCTCAAAGCAGCCTTGGGCTGAAGCCAGTCCTAGCTCTGCTAGGCATTAGCTATGGCACTTGGGTAAGTCACTTACCCCCTCTCTGTGCACTTTTCTCAGCTATAAAAGAGAATAATGTGCCTCGTTATTAAGGACACAAGAGTAGCTCATGTGAAAAGATATTTAGTACTGAAATTCATGAATGTGTCTTGTTAGATCTTCGTTAGTGTATCATCTATTATCTCTGTTGCCATGCTCATTTGCTACTGTGCACTTCAGACAAGCATGGTTTTGAATCTTTGACCTTAGGCTATGAAATGAGTTACCTACAGCTCAGTAAGCAGCTATATAGACTAGTCTGTATCTGTGTCTATATGCTGTATGTTCATATACGTTAAGTACTGAGAGGTCCTCAAGAAGTTCATGAAAGGATGTATTATGCAAAGAATGATGCATGCATTTCAATTTTTTTGCACAGAAAATGAATTTGTCTTTTCTGTTTTCTGCAGACTTTCTGAGAACCTCTCATACATGCATATACTTACAAATATATGTGTTGAGCGCTTGTGTTTGTTCCTTGGCTCTCAGTCTACAGTCCCAGCACTCTGCGTCCCTGGCGGTTTTCCAGGATGCCTGCAAGGTCAGACTGTTCTGAGGACTGGGACCTTGTCTGCCTTTCTTACCCTCCTCCTTTCCGACTGTACACTGGCCTTTTCCAGGGGCTTCCTGACAGGTGTCCCTGCAGGGGAAGCTGGTAGGGGGAGCCGATTGTCTTCTGTCTTCCACTAAATGTAATGAGCTGCTAAGTGTAAAACTGTCTTCTCACTAAATCCGTGTGTATGTTTGAATAATATCTTACTGCCAGTTTCTGAGCCAGCCAGCATCAATAGAATTTACACACAGAGAGATGTGCAGGGGGCCTTCATTAGTTTTAAGAGTGGAAGGATCGCTGAGACTGAAGAGTTGGGGAACCGTTGACTGAGACCAAGCTCTGACTTCGTCCTCGGAGAAGGATCGGAAGAAATGGTTTTGATTTGAGAAGACTTTCTCCTCTGGTCCCATCTGGAGGTTCACTGTGGCCAGACTCCTTCTGGATCATCTTCTGGTTCTTTGTGTATCATTTTGATCTGTGTTGAAACAGTTACTTCTTCATAACAGAATTATTGCAACAAATGCAAACATGTTTCACTTCGAAAATTGGGAACTAACAGTCCTGTTTTTACTTTAAGCTTTGAAGATGCCATGTGACTTTGAAATATATTTAATCTTGCAGGAAATGTTTTAGCCAAAGAAGCAGCAGCTTAGGATGAAAACAAGGAGAAACTTGTAGTTTCCAATGCTTTACTAAATTTGTATCACAAACGGCAAGCTGCCTTACACACGCCCCCAGAGAGGTCAGCAGCATCATCCTCAGATAGCTCTTGGAAAATGACTGTGTAGCACTGAATTGGTTTGCTGAAGCGAGGCTCTGTGATGGGATGTATTCGCCTGGACATACACAGCCTCTAGGAGACAGGAAAACAAGCATCATTCATTGTTAGCTCTCTCCTCCAAATCTCTTGCGATGCAAACTGGAACTTGGGAGGCATGCATTCAAAGGGGGTAGGCGTGCGTGTGAGTGGGCAGCCTGGCGCGGAACTGATGTCTTCAGTAGATCTCAGCAACCCATCTCCCTAAGGATGCAGCACTCAGCCTTAAAAATGGCACTCAAAAAATCGACCTCGAAAGGGAATCCTAAAAAAATCTTCTTGAGGTTTTTCTGTGTGACTCCAGGCAATGAACTTATTTGAATATTTATCTTAGTGATGACTTGTTTTATCAGTCTGATCAATTATTTGAGATTATGATTGCATGGTTATTCAACTTCAGAGTTTCTAAAAACTTTGCCAATGTTTGAGGAAAGTTTTTAGTTTCTCATGGACCATGAAAGATAACTTGAGAAAGAAAAATAAAAAGTCCTTATTATAATACATTTAAAATACAAATGAGCCCATACACCTATGAGGGCAAGAGTTAAGCAATTTGGAGTGGTTGAGCCTGGTTAATTTTCTTCCTGGAGATATCTGGTGCTTTCTTCATGGACCCTACTCATAAGAATTTCCTTATTTCTAAGCTGAGTTTGAAAAGGAACATCCTAATTACATTGTTGCCAGTTGGGAAAATAAAAAATATATCACTTAGCACAACACATAAAAGGTCATGTATGATAATTTGTAAAGTCTTCTTTTTGCTTATTTTTTTCTCTTAGTCGTGGGTTTAAAAATCTTTGATAGTTTGCAGTAAATGCAGGTTACTAATCACCTTTTAGAAGTGGTGGTGCGAGGGAAGTACTTCCTGTAGGAATTCCCGCAGTCATTCACTTACGCTTGTTGCCCAGTTGCAGTTTCTTGCACGTTGGCTACATGCACTTGGTGGACATACATCCTGATTCCCTGAACCCAAACCATAGACACGACAATGATACAGAAATGCTAGACCACTAAGGATCTGCCCTCATAGCATGAACGGCGTGTCCATCGTGAGTGACCTTGCACCTCGCTTGCTGTGTAACCCATGTTACAATGCTGATGTCACTGAGGGGTTCCCTTTCAGTGGCACTGGAAAGTTCAAATACATTTGTGAAGACTTCATCAGCTTTTTATTTCATTTTATTATTTTGGTTTTGCTGGGAAATATGTTCCTTTAGACAACCATGATGAGCTAAAGATGGAGGACCTGCCTGCATCCCAGTGTTCTTGAATACTGGCTCATTAGATATTTGTTAGCCAAAAATCACTGGAGGAAAATGAATATCTTTGATTCACAGAAACATCTTGAACTACTTTACTATGCTTTGGGGTCATAAAAGCTCCAAACATGTTCTGTCAAACTCTGCTTCTTCGGCTTTGAAATCCATGTGGATAGCCAGGGAAAAGAAATGTGTGTGTTTCTAATTATTTTACACTTAACTCATCAGAGCTATTTGATGTGTAAGACCCCTTATGAGATTTTCAAATATGGCTTCTAAGCATTTTTCCTTTGAACCAGAAAGTCACTTTTTTTTTTCCTGAAGCAAATGGAATTCAATTCTCAAAGGGCTTAGTTTCTTTCAAAAAATTGTCAGGCTCACACAATCTGACAAAACATGTTCTCTCACTTAAATAGATTAACTCCTACAGCAAGCGCTAGAAAGGGCATTTCATATGACTAGGCAAAGATTTATTTAAAATGGCCGCAGTGCTAATGACATTTTTGTTTATTTAACAGTACTTTCAGATACAATAATGTTGGATACAGTCGTACAGAAGGGCATGGGTAATGCTGCAGGCAAAATCAAAGGACTTTACAAAAATTCATGTGAATGTGCACGCTGGTCTTCACAATGAATGCGCAAAGACTTTATTCTGGGATCTGTCCCTGGTTTCAGTGCTAAATTTGTACTCAGGAAACTCATAGATTGGCATCACCCAGGACTGCTACTCTCCCCGTTTACTTTATTCAGGGAAGCTGCAAACAGTGATTAGCATGATACAATACGGAGACAAATCCTGAACTCAGTGGTTGACAAATATCCCAGGCATGCCTTCTCCCTTTGTGTCTTCCTTAGTGTTAGTTTTACAAGTACCTTTTTGCTTCCTAATAGCCACTTAATTTCAAAATTCCACACTGATTTTCAAGTCCATTGTATCATGATCGCTTGATTCCTGTATACTTTTGATATTCTTTGTAGCAAGAATTTTGTTTATAGATGTGCTGTCAACCTGTACACTATAGAGAAAATTCCTGGGGCTTCCTTCAATTATATCTTGTTTATCTCCAATATGCAAGAATTTTTAGATATGCCCTTGGTTTTTTTGTTGTTTGTTTTGTTTTGTTTTTACTGCTACTTACACCCAAATTTCTCTCTTAATTCAGGCACACACTAATTCATTATCCCCTTCAATCTGCTGGCTGCTGAGTATTTACTTAGAATTTCCAGCTTCTTGAAAGACAATTTTAGCTTCCATCTCTGAATATGTAGAATGTGTTGCACTATTACTATTTAATATCTTGGGTAATCATAGGCACTTATGACAGTATAGTTAAATGATCCCAATGAGTACACACAAGCTATCTAAATATTACAAATTTCTACTACCAGTTTTTTTTTTTTAATCTTTTTTTTCTAGAACAGTTTGGGAAGGGAATAGCATGATAATCCACACATTTTGATCACGATGTAATGACAAATGCAATGAATTCAGAATGGTTTTGTGTAGAAGCAGGTATTATAGAACTTCTGAACATGTTTGATCCCAGTTAGAACGGAACTCACATCTCTATTTCTTCTGTTAAGTTCAAAAACATTTATGGAGACGGTATCTCTGATTTCAGCATACACATAGATACTTTCAAATGAAAATCCACCAAGTTTGTTTTTGTCACACCACTGAAACATTAGATGCTTATTTCACATATATGTTTGTCTTTGGGGTGATCAGAGAGAGAGAGAGAGAGAGAGAGACGTCTGGGTAGCATGTATGCTCCATTCTCCCGTTTCCTTCCTGCAAAGGGCTAGCAAGTCATACTAACCAATTTTGTCTGTAGTGTTCGGTGCCTAGCCCTTGGCATGATGTTTGAATTGCCATTGCAACAACCCTCAGAAGAAGTGTACTTCTCTGATTTTTGGATAACCTTCCATGTTTCTCAGTGAGAGACTGCTCCAAAAGAGCACTTTAGAGACTCTGCAAGTCTTCTCCCCTATCCCATCCAAGAGCTGTTAAATTTTAGGCAGTTATTGGTGGTGAAAGAGGAAGAGGCCCTGGCTGTTCATTGCAGGCCAGAAGGTCGTTTAAATAGATCCTTACTCCCTGATGGGAGAGCTAACCAACACTGGAGTTTGTTTTCCACTGGCATCTCACTGATGCCAGCTATTCCAGCCTACACGTGGATTATAAGCACACGGATTAGATCCAATTCTGCTACAGTGTAAAATTCAAAGTATTACCATGGAACAAGAGGTACTAAGGGGCTACTTTCCATTAGATCTACTTTGGTAACAGTTGGAATTCAGGTGAGTAGAATTTTTAGGGTGCTAGAGGAGAGAGAGAGGACAGAAGAGAAAAGGTGACTTCCCAGGACTTGGTAGAAAGAGAAAACTCTTCTTAGCTTTTGGGTAGTTTAGTTTTTGTTTCCCTGTTCATTTGACTTATCGTTGTGTTTAAATGGGGTGATAGAATTAGCAAAAATAGTGTAAATCGTCCATCCCTAATGCAAATAGTAAATCAGTAACAACTTTGAAACGTACAAGAAATTGAATTATTCTACCATGAGGTGATTAGAATCCCCTTTAATGAGATGATAGTTTTGTTTATTAATATAAGTAACTATTTTTGCTATAGGAAGGATAAGATTGTGCAAGAACGAAGAATCCTATACACTGATTTATCTAAGAGCCCTGTTTGCCAAGTGCACGTTTAGTGAAAGATGCATCACGCTGCTGTCATGTTGTCCTTTCTTTGAACTTGAGGGCACTGAGAGCCTGTTATTGGAACTGCATGGTTACATTGGGGTCAGCAATGAGCTTCAGGAACTACAGTAGTTACTATGCAAATTTTCTCAGGCAATGAGAAAGCTACCCTTTTGCAAAAAGTAATCCTCAGTGTTTCAGGGCAATAGGTGTGACTGTCATGCTTTCGTAAGACAATTAACTATTTAAATGTCAAAACCTCTGAGGTTTTGGTTTGTTGTTGTTTGATGTCCAAATGGTATATGTGGAAACATGATATGCTAAAATTTGCTCGAATTTGGAAATATTTTCACATACAACTTAGTTGTTGAAAGTTTAACAGTATGATACTTCGCTTTTTTTTTTAATGGAAAAGAGCAAATTTTTTAATATTTTGGTGTCCGTTTTTACCAAGGAAAAACTATTCTAGATGCAGGAGGGCAGTTTGATGTCAAAAACTGAAAGGTTAAATGGCTGCTTTATCACACAAGTATCTTTTGTAGGTTGGAAGTGAAAAATATTTTTAATTTGAAAGTGAATTTGGAGATCTGGGCAGGCCCACTGTACATCACTTTAAAATTATTAAAGTGGTTTGATTTAATAGAGCGAATCATCTCAGTGAAGTACTTCGCTGTGCACTGCCTAAGCTCACACGTTAGAACCCGATCACTTCCCAGCTGAAGAGCTTATAAAAAATGTGAAGTACTCTAATAATTTTAAATTACTCTATATTGCACATTTTCAGGTCTCTGATCACCTCCAAATTCAAGTGCTTATAAAACTGCTCCCATAATTTTAAATTGCTATGTGCACAGTGATTTAAAATTGTGAGAGTACTTCAAAGTTTTTTAATAAGTACTTTAATTTAGAAGCAAGTTGAGCAATACTCCAGTCTAACTCCAAGAAATTATTAAACTGATATAAAAATTTATCCTCTGGAAAGAAAATTACATTATAGATAAAAGGGTGTGGGCTCCAAATGAATATATATGGGATGAAGTTACCAAAGGCTCAGAAGCAACGAGTAATTGAAATGAAATAGCGTGTCCTGAAGATGTTTATTTTGTTAACTTCACTCATTGCTTGCGGGAGGCTATCATTATTGAAGTTTTAACAGATTCTTCAATTCCTTTCAGGTGAAAACATTGCATTTGGAAGACACAGTTTTGGTTCGCAGTGCCATCCAACTTGTCTGGACATTACTCTTGAAATGATAGGAAAATGGTATTGTTAGATGAGAGGATTATGTCTTTGGAAAAGGAGGCAGAGAGGGAGACGGGGCAGAGAGAGACCAGGGAAGACCTGGGGACCAGCACTTGGGGAGATCTTCGTGTATTCATTTCTCAGTGCATAGGGCAGTTTTTGTGTTCTTGGCTAATTAATTTAGCATTTTTCAAAGCTATCTATGGCGTGTTTTAAAGTTTCTTCGTGGGTTAGTGTGATTGTTCATTATGAAGAGACTTCATCTTCAAAGACAATGGTTTTCTTCACTCCAGGTGCAGCTTAGATTTTATTTTCTAACTGTGCCATAGTCGTTGCAGTGCCCCTGTCAGTGGGGCTTACAGACACTGTTTGTTCTAGTAGAGATCCAGTGTTCACCACATATTTGCGGGATAAAATGTCTGTGATGTGCATGCCGCCAGCTTCATGTGTTACCTTCTTCTCTGGCTGATTTCTTTTTTTTTTTAATCTTTTTTTTAAAAACTTGTATTTAATAAATATAAATTTCCAAAGTACATCTTTGGATTACAGTGGCTCCCCCCCCCCCGCCATAACCTCCCTCCCACCCGCAACCATCCCATCTCCCACTCCCTCTCCCATCCCATTCACATCAAGATTCATTTTTAATTATCTTTATATACAGAAGATCAATTTAATATAAATTAAGTAAAGATTTTAACAGTTTGCACCCACACAGAAACACAAAATATACAGTATTGTTTGAGTACTAATTATACCATTAATTCACATATTACAACACATTAAGGACAGAGATCCTACATGGGGAATAAGTGCACAGTGTGCACAGTGACTCCTGTTGTTGACTTAACAATTGATAATCTTGTTTATGTCATCAGGAATCACCTGAGGCTCTTGTCATGAGCTGCCAAGGCTATGGAAGCCTCTTGAGTTTGCCAACTCTGATCTTATTTAGACAAGGCCATAGTCAAAGTGGAAGTTCTCTCCTCCCTTCAGAGAAAGGTACCTCTTTCTTTGATGGCCTATTCTTTCCACTGGGATCTCACTCACAGAGATCTTTCATTTAGGTCATTTTTTTTTTTTCCAGAGTGCCTGAAATACTCTCATGGGTTTTTTAGTCAGATCCGAATGCCTTAAGGGCTGATTCTGAGGCCAGAGTGCTGTTTAGGACATCTGCCATTCTATGAGTCTGCTGTGTATCCCACTTTCCACATTGGATCGTTCTCTCCTTTTTAATTCTATCAGTTAGTATTAGCAGACACTAGTCTTGTGTATGTGATCCCTTTGACCCTTAATCCTATCATTATGATCAATTGTGAACTGAAACTGATCACTTTGACGAGTGAAATGGCATTAGTACATGCCACCTTGATGGGATTGGATTAGAATCCCCTGGCATGTTTCTAACTCTACCATTAGGGTTAAGTCCGAGTGAGCATGTGCCAAACTGTACTTCTCTTCCCTCTCTTATTCCCACTCTTAAATTTAACAGGGATCACTTTTCAGTTAAATTTAAAATACTAAAAGAAATAAAATAGTAAGTTGTTCCTCAACAGTCAGGACAAGGGCTGATCAAGTCACGGTTTCTCATAGTGTCCATTTCACTTCAACAGGTTTCCTTTTTGGTGTTCAGTCATTTGTCACCAATCAGGGAGAACATATGATATTTGTCCCTCTGGGAGTGGCTTATTTCACTCAGCATGATGTTTTCCAGATTCCTCCATTTTGTTGCAAATGACCAGATTTCATTGTTTTTTACTGCTGTATAGTATTCTATAAGAGTATATATCCCATAATTTCTTTATCAGGTCTTCTGTTGATGGGCATTTAGGTTGATTCCATGTGTTAGCTATTGTGAATTGAGCTGCGATAAACATGGAGGTGCAGACAGCTCTTTTATTTGCCAATTTCATTTCCTTTGGGTAAATTCCAAGGAGTGGGATGGCTGGGTTGTATGGTAGGGTTATATTCAGGTTTCTGAGGAATCTCCAGACTGACTTCCATAGTGGCTTAACCAGTTTGCTTTCCCACCAACAGTGGGTTAGTGTCCCTTTTTCCCCACATCCTCGCCAGCATCTGTTGTTGGTAGATTTCTGTATGTGAGCCATTCTCACAGGGGTGAGGTGAAACCTCATTGTGGTTTTGATTTGCATTTCCCTGATGGCTAATGATCTTGAACATTTTTTCATGTGTCTGTTGGCCATTTGGATTTCCTCTTTGGAAAAATGTCTATTGAGGTCCTTGGCCCATCTCTTAAGTGGGTTGTTTGTTTTGGTGTTGTGGAGTTTCTTGATGTCTTTGTAGATTCTGGTTATCAACCCTTTATCTGTTGCGTAGTTTGCAAATATTTTTTCCCATTCTGTCGGTTGCCTCTTCACTCTCCTGTTTCTTTCACAGTACAGACACTTCTCAGTTTGATGCAATCCCAGTTGTTAATGTTGGCTTTGACTGGCTGATTTCTGATGCTGTTCAGCTCAGCAAAGCCGCATGGTTTGTCGGAACCTCCTCTTTAATGTACCCAAAATGTCATATTTTTTGACCAGCAAAAAATAATGGCCTCTGATATAGAATTTTTTCAATGTCCTTCATTAGTAAACCAAATTAAGATGCTGAGAAGATTTAATTAGTAAACCAAATTAAGATGTGGAGAAGATAAGGATGTTTTTTTTTTTAATTGTCAAGTTGTTGAACGTGTAGGACTTACACTATATTATAGTTCTTTGCACATTCTCAAGTGTTTGTTAACTTCCCCCAGTCAAGAAAAAAGATTTCCTTGTAGTAAGGTAAGAGTGAAATAAAAAGAGATTGACTGCGTGTTCCAAGAGTTCACATTTCATTCCGGGAAATTATAAATGTCATTGGATTGTAACTTAGAAGTAGGTAAATGTAAATTGTTGCTACACATGTTGCTGTAAGTAATAACCATGCATCAAAGCATTTTTTGAGATTTTACTTTTATTTATTTGAAAGAGGCAGGAGGAGATGTCCCATGTGCTAGTTCCCTCTCCACAAGCCTGACAAATTCAAGGCTGGGCCAGGGGCTCAGTCTGGATCTCCCCTGTGGGCAGCAGGGACCCAAGTACATGAGACTTCTACTGCCTCCCGGAGGCTGGAACCCACAGTGGGGCCAGGACTTGAACCCAGGCACTCTGGTATGGCACAGCAGTGTCCCAAGTGGCAATTTCACTTCTGGAACAAACTCCTGCCCTCACCATCCCAAGATTTAAAGAACTTCTTATCTCCATTTTTGACGGGTAAAAACGTTCCTTGAAAAATCATATTACATTTTCGAAGGGTAGAAGATGGATCATTGTAACCACAGGGAAACACAGCTTTCTGACATGTAATGCCATAGGAGACATCCATGAGATCTTAAAAAAGTATGTGGTGTTTTTCAGAAGCACTTCTCATTGATCCTATAGCACCATTTTCTGGCATTTTAAAAAAAAGATTTATTTATTCACTTGAAATGCAGAGTTACAGAGAGGCAGAGAGAGAGGGGGAGAGAGAGAGAGGTCCTTGATCTGCTGGTTCACTCCCCGGATGGCCCCAAGGCTGGAGCTGTGCTGATCAGAAACCCGGAGCCTGGAGCTTCTTCCAGGTGTCCACAGTGGAATGGCCCCCTCCTCAGTGGCCTGGAAATGTGGGCTACTCTGCTGATGAAGCCCCCCCCCCCAAAAGACAGCAGCTCCTTGATTCTGTTCAGGTGGTCCGTGTGCTCCCATGGCCGCAGGCTGGTTGAAATTTCAGGCGAGAATTCTCCCAGCGTTTTTCTACTGGACACAATTTTTTTTTTCTCCTTCTCCAAGACACTCATTTGTGAACCCCTCGGCACTGGTCTTGTTCTTCCTGGGGAGGGAAGGGTAGCAGGAGTCGCTGTTCCCCGAGTCGGTCGTGGCCAGCAAGCCAGATGTCTTTTTCCTGCCGATGTCAGTGAGAGCCCATCCCTTTAACTGCCCAGCCTACTGATCCTTACACGTGGCCTGAAGTGACAGCCCTGGAGATCAATGCCCCGATCTCCTTTCCATCTGCCCAGACCACGATAATTAGGCTCCTTACTCTGTTGTGTATATAATGAAGCAGGCGACGTAGCACCGCTAGGAAAAAAAGCGCTCTCCCTGCGGTAAATATATTGACATTTAGAGACGCCGACAGAGCTCGACGTGGAGAGAGTAATGAGAAATTTGACTGCTTTCTCCTCTTTTCTCTGCTTCCGGCTTCCCAGTTGCTGCAGCCCATGGTGAATTACTAGCTACAAAGAGCCGCGACTGCTTGGGCACTGACAACTGAGAGCATTTCCAATTAGCTGAATTGATTAACCTTTACCGATGCTGCTACTTTATGAGCTGTTTTTCTCAGCCCTGGTGAAGCAATGTGCTTTGTGGATTCCACATTTCTCCTGTTCAGAAGCCTTGGTTTGGCTGGGACTCCTGCAGTCCTGGCACCTGTGTTGGTGGTCACTTCTGTGTCCTGACTCAGGAGGCTGAAGGGCGTGGTGTAAGTTGGGGTCCCAGTGTCCCCCATGAGAGGGGACAGTGGCGGAAGCCAGGGTGCTTCCCCAGGGCTGTGTCCTGGCGCTGCAGGCACACAAAGAATCGCAGAGCCTGCAGGGGCATCTCACTAGCGCTCAGGCGTAATCCTGGTCGTCAGCGTTATTTGAAGGAGCTCTGCTCAGGTTTAATAAACATCAGCTAGCAAAAGCTGCCTCTGTGCTTCGTTCTCCCTAACACTGCATGAATACAAGGTAAATTCCATGCGGTTTTCCATACCCTTCTTGTTTCCCTCTTTCTCCACTTTCTTCCTTCTCAGCCAGCCTTTCTTGTTCATTTCAAAGGGTACATTTTTGTGATCTTACAGATGAAAGGCCTGACAGTGCTACAGAGCAAATCCATCCTCTGTCCCACCTGTGTCCCTTGAAAGCTCCCCGCACCCCAGCCGGCCCAGCGCAAAATGGAAATGAGAGTTCTTTGTGGGGTTGTAAGTTAGGAAAAATTTCCAAATGGTTACAGCCAACTGTTAAGTCCGCCTCGGGGCGCTCCTAAGCGCAAGGTATTTTGTGATCGCTCAGGTAAGGTGGAGTTGCCTCCACCTTGGACAGCGCTACTTTGTGAAAAGACCAGGGTAATGATGCCCCCAAAGTGGGGCATTTGTTTTCTTAGCTCAAGAGTGTGCTTCCCTAATGTGGACACTGGCTTGTTCTGGATCACGTTGAATCCAGTATGCTTGTTTATCCACTGAACTTGCTTGTTTGGGTTTGAACTGGGAGTGCTAACCTTGCTTATGTCTTGTGTGGACCAAGGGCAGCAAAGCCAGACTCACGGGCCAGGAAGCTCTTTTCCCAGTGCCACAGTTACGAGGCTGCTGTATGTGTCACTTTGTGTATCCAGGTATGGCTAAGGGACGTTTGTTTTGCTTTAGATGATTAAACTGAGTATTTGGCTTGATACACAGGCAAATAGTTTGTATATATTTTGATATACATATACACACATTCAAATGCACAGGAATTTTCATACATATAAGTGCATAACAGCATTGAGTTTATGGCATTCCAAGCCACACGGAAACAACGATGGAAGACAGCCATTTCTGAAAGATGAAGTCTCGATGCATTTTTAAAGAAAAAAAAAAAATCAGGGAGCTGCTCTAACAACGTCTGCAGCCTTCACAGCATGACAAACAAATTAGAAAACAGCAGATGCAGCACAAATTAAGATGTATTTAGCACAGCAGCCCATCAGATGTGTGAGCCTCTTCTGGAACTCAGCTTCGCGAGGTTGACGTATTACACTTCAGACAGCTGATAATGAACCCTCCTAGCAATTAGAAGTGGAAATACTGAGGAGTCAAAATTGTGCCATTCCCAGTAGGCTCGAAAAGGAAAAGGAAAAGGAAAAAGAGTAAGAAATCTTGTAATAAACGTCTCTCTGTGCTTGCAAACCAAAGAGCATGTTTCATTTTGCATACTGGTGGGTTTGAATTTCTCTTGCCTTTTAAAAATTCCTGCTTCGTTTTAATTACCATCCGATTCTAAAGTGTCATTAAGTAAGTATGAATTCCATTGCCATTACGCACGCTTTATGGCCAATACAATGTCTTTCTTTTATGGGATGCATTATTTAGTAATCTTGCATTAAGACAATGACTTCAATCATTGCGCTTTCAGATGGCAGCGAGTATGCTAATGGGTTTGTGAGCTGCTTCCTGGCATTAGCATTTGGTTTTCCCTTTAATATTAGAGCCTTGTTTTTAATTCCTAGGCAGAAAGTGTTCCCCATGCAATTTCTGTTTTCTGAGTGGAGCAGCACCTTTGCAGTACAGCAAACAAGCACCAGAATCCATCTGATAGGCAGAATTCTCTCCCCACCCAGCAGTTCTTTGTGATCAATATTTGATGGAAGCAGGCCCATCATTTCCTTCCAGGAGGAAGAGGTGCCTGACTCTGTGGAATTAGCAACATAGACCGGCATTCTCTTAAATATCGATTTTGACAAACTTAGCTCAAAAGAACTCAGTGGAGAGTAAGCCAAACAACTTGAAGGGGGAAAACAGTAACAAATAAGCAAGGGCGATCTCACTGATGGATTTGCATGGGAAAGACAGATCCGACAGGTGACTGAAAAATCTTAGGCCACCCACCTGTTCATGGCCTGGAAGTCAGCATCACAGGTTCTGTTCTCTCCTGAGTCTGTTTGCTGTTTCTCCATCATGGCTCGGAAGAGCAGCCTCTCTATTGCAAGCTCTAAGTGAGGTTACAAGGATCCTGAAGGTGACCCAAAGATTACACTCACCTTTCCAGAAGACAGATGAAAGTGGCAAGGTGCACACAGTGGCCAAGTGCACTGTTAATGTGGGGGGCAAAATCTATATTACAATGCAGCTGCCTGTCTTCGTGTCCCAGAGAGAGACCCGTGCAGTGCTGTTGTTGGTTCTCGTGGGAACGTAGAGGAAATCTTTGTTGAGATCTGGAGGATTCCACATACTGTGAATGGAGGCAGAGATGGCCTCAACTCCCCTGCAGCAGGAACTTACTGGGTGGCCCCGGCTGTGGCTTGCACATGACACAATCCCTGGACAAGAGCTTAAACCGCCGTGGCCCCAGCGGCTGTCCTGATGTGTTTACTTATGGCCAATGGCCACTGCACCCACGCCTACTGTGGGGTGCACATCTCTTGGAACCTTTGCTACCCACTTCCATGTAGCCTTCCAGGAGCTGCGACTTCTGCTGGTCACTCACCCAAGCATCCTTACCTGGCCGCCTAACACCCTCGGTGGCACATGTCCTCCTCCGAGTTCCTTGCCACTGCCTGTGACAAGTGAGCTCTCTCAGTGGATCCGACGTGGAGACGCCCCAGGGAGTTCTGTGCATGTGTGGTGCTGCCTCCTGAGAGCACCTGTCTGGATGTCACCTGTTCTCCACCTGCACAGAGATGGTGAAGAGATAGGGAGGGACAGGAAGGTGTGGGAAAGGGTGTGACCATGCAGGAATTCCAGAGCTTCTAGGTTTACTGCTGTTCAGGCTGTGGTCTCAGGCTGATTTGGAGACACAGGTGCCTATCTCTGCCTGTGCAGCAAATACCTACTGAGGCCTGGAGCGTTCACCCTGCCCCTGAATACTGGGCTGCAGCTCAGGGGGGAAGGACCAGTGGATGGCCTTAAGCTGTCCTTGTCCAGGCTTTTCATTAGAAAACAGAGTGAGGAGCATTGGAAACCATGTGGCCAAGGCCGAGAGGTCATGAGCGAACATGGGGGTGGATGATGACGGCAAACTCTTTATTTAATTTTCACCATTTAAAAATTGATACACAGACCAGTTCTATGACATAATGGACTAAGCCTCTGCCTTGCAGCACAGGCATCCTATATGGGCATGGTTCAAGTCCTGGCTGCTGCACCTGATCCAGTGCTGTGGCCTGAGAAAGCAGTAGAAGATGGTCCAAATGCACCTGTGTGGGAGACCTAGGAGAAGCTGCTGGCTCCTGGCTTCGAATCAGCACACCTCTAGCTGTTGCAGCCATTTGGGGAGTGAACTAGTGGATGGAAGATCTCTCTCTCACTGCCTCTGCCTCTATGTAACTCTGACTTTCAAATAAACAAATAAAATAATCTTTAAAAAATTGATACAGGATGAGTATCCAACTGGCAAGTGTAGCACATTGATGGGGAAATGAGATTTTAGAAGCCTGAGTCCCAGGCTTGGCACTCAGGCTGTGTGTGACCTTTGCTTATCTATAAAAGAGAGGGATTGCATCTGCAAAACCTAGCTCCTCGCGTGTGCCAGGTCCAAGGAACACCAAACGTGCACAATGCATTATCTCCGTTCCTGTTCTCCATCTACAAGACTCTCCCCTCATCTGTGGTTCCAATTATCTGCGATGGTCTGAAAATATCAAGTGGGACATGCCAGGAATAATTTTAACGTGGACGTTGTATGCCTTTCTGAGGATCACTGCCAGAATCGTGCACTGGCACCTCCGTCCTGCCCTGGTGTGAATTGTGCCTTTCTTCCATGTGTCCCTGGTGTGGATGCTGCCTGCTCGCCTCTCACTCCTTAGCCATCTGGTTGATCAGATGCCCTGTCATGGTATTGCCATACATGATGTTCATGTCACCATATTAACTCCATAATGGCTCTGAAGTGCAAGAGTAGAGACCCTAGCAATTTTATTCTAATGCATCCTTATAATTAGCCTATTTAATTATTGATTAATTAATCTTTTATTCTGCCTCATTTAGATATTAAGCTTTACACACTTGACAGAGATACGCATGTATGGGAAAAAGCAATGTACGTGGATAGGGCTTAGTATTGTCTTTGGTTTCTGACATCCACTGAGGTCTTGAAACATACACAGGGCAGGGAACGGAAGATCGCTCTGGTTGTAACTGCTCAGTCTCACAGCGGTTGAAGACAGTAACCGTCCTCCAGCTTCCCTGCAATAGGAATTTTGGTCACTATCATTAAGATTCCTTTCAGAATCAGCATTCCATTTTTAAAAATTCATATTATTATTTAAAGGTTTCTTTATTTTAAAGTCAGAGTTACAGAGAAGGAGAAGAGGCAGAGAGACAGACAGACAGAGGGAGAAAGATCTTCCATCTGCTGGTTCACTCCCCAACTCTCTCCAATAGAAGGCTGAAGCTGGGGGCTAGGAGCTTCTTCTTGGTCTTCCACGTGGATGCAGGGGCCCAAGGACTTGGGCCATCTTCTACTGCTTTCCCAGGCCATAGCAGAGAGCTGGGTTGGAAGTGGAGCACCGGGGATTCTAACTTTTAGGTGGCTTTACCTGATGTGCCACAACACCAGCCCTTAACTGTTCAATCTTGGTTTGGGTTTCCAGGAAGTTGCTTGTATCAGATAGATGGTATAGATAGAACTAGATTCAAGGTTAGTGTGATGCACAGCTGTGAGGTGGTGGGTTCTCTGGCTTCCTCTTTCCCTAGTGGCTTTCCCTGCAGTAGTGCTTATCCATCTGACTGTTCGGAGTCTTTTGATCATCAATCTTATACCTTTGTTCCTCCTGATCAAACCTTGTGCAGATTCCTGCCTATTTGTTTTTTTTCCACTGAGACTGGGCTGTCTCATTCCCCAGACTCTGCTTGATAATTTGGCTTAGAAGTAGATGTTAATTGTTAACGTTACATATGGATTTGGTTTAATGCACCTTGCTTCATTTGCATTCTAATCAGGAACACCACAACCATAGTACACAAATACATCATCATTATTTCTAGCAATAACATTAGAAATATAAAATGTGGATGGGGAAAAATTATTAACGTGCAGGGTGAGCAGTCTTTGCAACAATCAGCTTAAGGCTGATGAAGAGGATGGAACTACAGGATAACCCACAATACTGCAATATTAATGACATTCATCAAGGACTACTGTGCCCTCACAGGTACAATCTTTGGGGGGGGGGGGTGAGACTTTTTTTTTTTTTTTAAAGATTTACTATTTGTCTGAATGGCAGAGGGGCCAATACACACATATGCATGATAATCTTAACCCCCAAATGCTTATAGCAACTGAGGCTGGACCAGGCCAAAGCCAGTAGCCAGGAAGTCCACTCATATGGATGAACCCCCAATGTGGACAGGAACCCAAGTACTAGGGCCATCATCCACTGTCTCCCAGGCCCATTATCAGGGAGCTGTGTAGGGCATAGAGTCAGACTCAATCCTAAGCACTCCCAAGGAGTGGCTTAAGCCACTGCATCATGTTTCCTACCTTGGGGTGGGGAACCTTTAATAGAAGATGCTGGGTTTCTTCTTTGAGCATGAGAATATCTGTGTTAGATAATTTTACTATTAGTCAACATCTTGACCTATTCTGGAAAATTCTGGGTTTTGGGAATGAAGAATAGAGTCTTTGCAGGACCAGCTTGCCAGTGATGGACAGGAATGTCCTAACCCCTGCATTGCAACCCAGTGTTGATCGGACAGCTCTTGTGTTGAACACTTGGAAAAAAAATGCAGCCTGGTGTAAGATTTGGGAATACATTTTTAGAGTAAAAAAAAAAAAATTCAAGAGAAGCGAAATTTTCCTTGTTAAAAGCTAGTTATATTCTTCACCTTATTTAACATTCAAATGATAGCATTTGACCTTCATTTTCACGCTGTGTAACATTGGTAGTTATTAACAGTTATCACTTGATATGATAGTTTTTAAATTAGACAAGATTGCCAGGCACCGTGCTCTGATTGCCTTTAATCAGGACGTCAGGAGGAGCCTCTCTGGGCAAATGAGGTGCTTTTTTGGCCTTCGACTGGAAGTCAGAGATGACCTGTTTGGTGCAGTTCTGTTTTGTTTCCATCGTAGAGGACATGATTTCCTTGTCACTTCTGTGGCTTGTCCGTTTCAGTCCATAATGTCCAATAGAAAGAAACATAAGATACAGCTGAGTTTTGCCTCTGGGCATGAAATCATCTCCTGATAAAGGCCAAATAGTACTGCTTGTTTGTTCAAGTAGGCGATTTTCTGTTCATGCTAAGTGCACTCCATGTTTGTATCTTTCCGTTGAATGTATTCTTTTCTTACCTCCTGGCTAATGCAGCCCATTGTGTGGATTGTGTGGTTATAAAAGTATGACACTAAGATGAATAGGCAAACTTATAACCCACTACGGCATTTGAAGAATAAACTTTTTTTAATAACCACTTTATTTATTTATTTTGACAGGCAGAGTGAGAGAGAGAGACAGAGAGAAAGGTCTTCCTTCCGTTGGTTCACCCCCTATATGGTCACTACGGCCGGTGCGCTGCGCTGATCTGAAGCCAGGAGCCAGGTGCTTCCTCCTGGTCTCCCATGCAGGTGCAGGGCCCAAGCACTTGGGCCATCCTCCACTGCCTTCCCGGGCCACAGCAGAGAGCTGGCCTGGAAGAGGGGCAACCAGGATAGAATCCAGCACCCCAGCCAGAACTAGAACCTGGTGTGCCGGCGCCACAGGCGGAGGATTAGCCTAGTGAGCCATGGCGCCAGCCTGAAGAATATACTTCTAGCATTGTTGACACATGCCTTCCATTTTATAAATGATAGGTTAATGAAATATGGGAGTGCAGAACTTTATTCTTTTTGCGCCAATTTTTAAAACAAATATTACTTTTCCTGCATGTATAAAGATAGATCTTCTATAATAATAATTTCTAATATTTGCATAATTTCTTAAACTTTACAGCATTTTCACCAAAATTCTTTCTTGTAGTTATTATCATGGATCTTAGATTATTATTGTTCTTATTTTATACATGAGAGCTGAAGTCTGAAGAATATTCCGTACCTTAGTGGACATCAGATATCTAGTAGTTGATGGATCTGATACTTGAACATGAACTGATAGTGTTGAGCATGGAATACTGGGAGATTGATTTTTTTTTTTGCCTTACCAACCAATTGGTATTATTTTCCTTTTATTAAAAACTTGTTTGTCTTCATTTCCTCTCTGTTGTTTAAAAGATGGCTGACACATCAAGTAATCTGGCTGTGCCTTCGCGTCTTCTGCAATTGGCCACCTCTGATTCACGATCTTGTTCATTAGAGAGACACGTGACCTTCCTGCATGCTAACTCCTGCTGTACGCTGGGATGTTTTCCTCTTGGCCCTGGTAGAGGCAGTTCTGAAATTTAGTCAGATGAGAACAAGAAGGTATTTGTTGTTTAGAGGGAGAATATGTCAGATTATTTTTACAGTGGTTTTACTCAGCAATATAGGCTATGTGGTCAAAAATTTCAGTAAATCAAGTGAGCTAAATCAACTGTCCCCAAGGATGTCAACAAAATATGAATGGACCAGAATTACATGGTAAATATAAAAGTATATTTTATAGTAATACTATCATATGTGACAATCATCTATAAATTATACCCTAAGTATTTAGAAGAAGTTTATATGACAGTATTTTTACCAGCTTGACAAAGCTCCAGAATATACTGCTGATCAAGAATGTTTGCAAGCCAAAAAGCATGAAGACCAGTGCTCTTGCATGGTTACACGTACTGTGGTTGAAAAATCTCTGTGCAGTCTGAACCACATGAGGATAATATCAAAATTTAGCAAGCTGAAGGATTTATCCACTCTGGACCAGCCCTCATGGATTGCGTGTTGCACTGAGGGCACCGAATCTCTGGCACTTTTGCATTTCATGTGCACTGGACAGTCTGCCATAGCACTGCAGAAACCCTCAGGCAAAGCAAAGAGCCAGAGACAGAACCGACCAGCAGGTAAGGGACTGTGCTCAGTAGCCAAAAGTGCACTTAGAGTGAGCAGGAGATACACGGAGTGGGAAGCAGTTGGCCCAAGTCCTTGGGCCCTGCACCCACGTGGGAGACCAGGAGAAGCACCTGGCTCCTTGCTTCGGATCAGTGCGGTGTGCCAGCCATAGCGGCCATTGGAGGGTGAACCAACAGTAAAGGAAGACCTCTCTCTCTGTCTCTCTCTCTCTCTCTCTCACTGTTCACTCTGCCTGTCGGAAAAAAAAAAGTGTCTTGCACCACTCATGCTCTGATACCACTCATGCTGTGATACCTACTGATATCTTGTAGCTGTAGCTGACCAGCCTCTGAAAAGAACTTCAGAAAGTGCAGTGGAACACCAGTAGCTGCTGCAGCTGGTGTCAGAGCCGTAGCTGATATGCACCACTTCCTCTCCTACCACCAAATGTCGAGTCCCCTCTCCTGCAGCCAGTCTTATGCTGGTTTGATTGCTTTATCTGGCAGATAAGTGCATTGCACTCCTGAGGCGTCCGAATCCATGGTTACCATGCCCTTGCTAGACTGCAGTTGATGTCCCAGAGGGCACAGCTGTCTTTGCCTTGTCTTCAGTGACACTGGTAACATCTCACTCTTTGTAATGGCCTTTGAAGTTGTCCATTGTTAAAAATTTCCCTTCATCCCTGTCCTTTAGTGCCACCTCTGGACCAGGACTCTGGTAGGACTGTAGTTCATCCATGGTGTGTACCAAAACACTGAGTCAACTCTGCCATGAACCTGGTCCAATATTCCTGCCACAAGGTCGCTAAGTGTGAACTGAGATATGTATTAGTGCAAAAGAGGTAGATGTTACAATATTTTGCTCCATTTGTTTGCATAAATTACTTGTCTTCATCTGATTGGATACAATCCTACATGTATCATTTCCATGGAATTATTATTGCTAGACCTTACTGCTTAATTTGCTTGATCTTGGAACATGGGGTCTGATAACACCTAGCTCACACGGACACCTCTGGCCTACTTAATAAGCCCTGGTCAGATAGTCTTGTTCAGCATCTGGTAGTATGACAGGAGCTGTTACTCAAATAATGTTTCTAGGCATCCGACGTCACAGCCTTGCTCTAGCACTGTGAAGGTCTCTGCTGTAACTCTTTTTGTGGGCTTATCAGGGACAGCACACAGCCCTGGCACACCACAGTTCTCCCTGGTCCTGCTGGGTCTACTGGGTCACATGGCTCCCCAGAACATACTGCTGTGGAGGCTGGGCCAGCTCCCAGGCACCCTCTTGTGCTGGGTCCCCTACAACACTTCCAGGCCAATCAGATGAACTGTTGAATGTGGATAAAGTAGGGACTTGCTGAGTCTATTAATTTTCGATTGCTGTATAACAAATTATTATACATTTAGCAGCTTAAAACATAATCACATATTACATGACAGTTTCCATGCGTCGGGAATCCAGTGGAAGGTGGACTGGATTTGCTACTGGAAGCAGCAGGCTGAAATCATAGTGTTGGCTGGGCCTCCCTCAGGTCTGGGTTAACGAGGGATCATGATTTTCCACTTCTGAAGTAGATGCTGGCCTTCTGCTTACCGACTCTTGATTTTTGTTCCCTGCGGAAGTCAGCCATTCTTTCTTGTCTTGCTCTCTCTGAAGGTGATGGCTTCTGTTATCTACTGCCACAGGCTCAGCCAGGACTCCCTGGTTGTGGTTCTTGCTGTTGATTGTGAATGTTGCACCTGCGTTTATTCTCATGTTTAACTTCCAGCACTTGTGTTTTGTTGTTCCCAAACCCCATCATCCCTTGGTGCTAGGGATCCCAGGGTCTCGATCGCGTCTCTTTCTGCTGACCCCAACCATAGAGGGGAGCACCTTTGAGCTCTCTTCACTGAAGCTGGTCACGTCCCTCTTTCTTTAATGAAAGTTTATAGTCATCATTTCTCTGAATTGATCAGATTGGCATTTCCTTTTTTAAGGAAGATATTAGAGAGTCAAAAAGGCTATTCCCAGCCATCTGCTCCCAGATTCCCGTAAGTATAATTTCATGTGAGCAATCAGGATTCAAAGCCAAATGTTCTGGAAACCAGAGCTACAGTTGGTTCCTCTGGTTTGCAGAGGATCAGCAGGTCAGCAGAGGGTTCTTCACTTCACAACATGTAATAGCTCCCCAGAGTACACAGCTCCTCTACAATTGTTGGTGTTAGTCATAAGCTGGCAGTTCTGGCTTGCAAGGAATAATGCATGGCAGCACTAGTCCAATAAAATCTCCAACATGTGTCGTAGGAACACATCCCTTAGTTAACTGTGAAACTACAGGGTGTTTTGATTGAAAATTCTCTATATCCCATTCAGCTTTATAACTAGCTATGGTGTTTTACCTAATACTTGAACAGCTAATACATGGGCAGTTCATAATTTCACACTTCTCACTCGTTACTAGCTATTTACAAAGTCCCCAGATTGATTCAGAGTTATCTCACTAAATTCTAGTATTAATTTTTTTGTAGAGATTGAAATACACATGTGGAATCACCCATCTTAGAGAAATTAAATGTTTATTAAAGTTCATGTCTGGAAATCTTTCCTATCAATTTTTAATTTTCCTCCAAAAAATATTAAGACTTCCTTTCTTGCCTAACTCATGGCTGAAGCCCTGAGCAAACAGAACCTGAGCTGTGCCTCTCCCATGGCTCTTGTGCAGCCCCTGCAGTATCTCCGAAACTGGACTCAGCTATTGAGTCTTCAATATGCCAGTGTTTTCTAAATTGCCAAGTTCTGGGGGATAGGTAGTATCGTAACTAGGCTCACATTCATAAACACATGCATCGCGAGCCACCCTAGCTGTGACGTCACATGGAAAGTGGTAACCTTGCCATTCAGAATGTCCAGTAGACCTTCCCTGTCCTTGTCTACCGCAGACCATGCTCTGGGTGGAAATGATGCTGTGAAATACGCCAGGGAAAGAACTGTGTCTTCAGGGCCTTATTGAGTGGTTGTGTTTCTCTTTTTCGTGGAAAAAACAGCTTGACCACAGATACTGTCCCCTCCCTTCACAGTCAGGGGTGCTCAAACCACACTGCGTGTAAAGCCCTGGCATCTTTCCCAAGGATCCTTTCCTCAGTCATCAGACTTCTGAAAGCTTGGAATAAAGACTTTTTTTTTGTTCTGAGTTCTTGGAACTCCAAGTGATGAAAGGAGGCACCTGGGAAAAGGTGCCATTGCCAGGTGGCAACGGAACACTAAAAAAGGAAATACAAGGCAAGTACTGACACAGACAGCACTTGCAAAAGGAAAAAAAAAACCATGTATTTTCAAATTAAAAATAAATAACTAATCCAAAGGTCAAATGAGAAATCTAAAATACATAAATCTGAATGACAATTAAATACTACTTATCAAGTGAGATATAGCTAACATGGTATCTGAGAACAGTTCGTCCTTAAATGTTTGTGTTGGAAAGGACAAAAGGATACAACTTACTGAGAGGTCAGAAAGCATCAGAGAATAAAGTGAGTGAAAGTTGAGGGGATGAACTAATAAATGCAAGCACAGATAGTATCAAGCGAATAGAAAAGAAAGTTGTGGAAATCAAAAGACTGTAGATGACATAAACCCTTGAAATTGAGAATTGTGGGATAATTTTGATCAGAGGGGAAGAAAGTCCAAGAATGCATGAATAAATTAGAAATTAAAAGAGAGACTGTGAACTCAAGTGGATAATAAAAAAAAATTAGAGAATTCTACAAGTGTATTCCAAAGAAAGTTGAATCAAACAGTAAAACTCAAGAAAAATATTTTTATCATGATTGCTTCACGAAAAAAATGACAGCAAAAAAACTATTATAGAAAGTTAATCTTGAAACAAATACAAGAGTGAGCTTTACTGGTTTCTTTTACTAAGCATTATTTTCAGTAATACTGAAAATCTCCATGTATTACTGAAAATCTCCATTAGTATTAACATGGAGAAAAATATTAGTCACGTGATGAGCCCAGCAACACTTGCTACCAAGCCAAAAATACCTATATATAAAAAAGAAAATTAAAAGCTGGCGCTGTGGCATAGTCGGTTAAGCCTTCGCCTGTGGTGCCAGCATCCCATATGGGCATTGGTTCTAATCCTGGTTGCCCCTCTTCCAATCCAGCTCTCTGCTGTGGCCTGGGAAGGCAGTAGAAGATGGCACAGGTGCTTGGTCTCTGCACTGCATGAGAGACCGGGAAGAAGCTCCTGGCTACTGGCTTCAGATCAGCCCAGCTCTGGCCATTGCCACCATTTAGGGAGTGAACCAGAGGATGGAAGACTTCTCTCTCTGTCACTCCCTCTCACTGTCTGTAACTTTACCTCTCAAATAAATAAATAAATAAATAAACCCCATTATTTAAGAAAAAAGAGAGAGAAAAGAAAATTAAAACCCAATTCAATGGTGAAGAAGTGTACAACTCTCTGAAACCAACTATTTGCAAAGGTAGGTACATGTAAATGTATTTCTAAAATGTATGTAGAAGACCAAAGGCCCCAAATAACTAAGATCCACTTAAAAAAAGAAGTGAGATGGGCCCAAACAACTTTTTTTTTTTTTTTGACAGGCAGAGTGGACAGTGAGAGAGAGACAGAGAGAAAGGTCTTCCTTTTGCCGTTGGTTCACCCTCCAATGGCCGCCGCGGTAGCGCGCTGCGGCCAGCGCACTGCGCTGATCCGATGGCAGGAGCCAGGTGCTTCTCCTGGTCTCCCATGGGGTGCAGAGCCCAAGCACTTGGGCCATCCTCCACTGCACTCCCTGGCCACAGCAGAGCTGGCCTGGAAGAGGGGCAACCGGGAGAGGATCGGTGCCCCGACCGGGACTAGAACCTGGTGTGCCGGCGCCACAAGGCGGAGGATTAGCCTGTTGAGCCACGGCGCCGGCCCCAAACAACTTTTAAAAACTCATTAATAAAGCTATTATTAAGTGGATATGATGTTGAAATAATATTACAGAAATACAAGTGGAGCTGAATACCCTAGAAAAATCTCCCTGTGGGAACACCCTCGTGGTACCACAATGTGGGATAATGAAATGTGTGGGACATGGCATTGTCAAGTTCATAAGAAACTTGTCATTGACAACATGGGATATTTTATCCATGTAAGAATGTATTCTAGGCCGGCGCCGTGGCTCACTAGGCTAATCCTCCACCTTGCGGCGCCAGCACCCCGGTTTCTAGTCCCAGTCAGGGCGCTGGATTCTGTCCCGGTTGCCTCTCTTCCAGGCCAGCTCTCTGCTATGGCCTGGGAGTGCAGTGGAGGATGGCCCAAGTGCTTGGGCCCTGCACCCCATGGGAGACCAGGAGAAGCACCTGGCTCCTGCCTTTGGATCAGCGCGGTGCGCCTGCCGCAGCACGTGGCCACAGCGGCCATTGGAGGGTGAACCAGCGGCAATGAAAAACCTTTCTCTCTGTCTCTCTCTCTCTCTCACTGTCCACTCTGCCTGTCAAAAAAAAAAAAAGTATTCTAGGTTTAAATTTGTTGTTTTTAGCATGTATAAAAATCATAGATATTTATGAGGTACTATGTGATGTTTCGATATATTTGCATATTTTATCATATTCATCAGGGTAAACACATCTATCTCTTCAAACATTTACCGTTTCCTCATGATAAAAAGACTCAAAATCTTTAGCCAGATCCAAATGCCTTAAGGGCTGATTCTGAGGCCAGAGTGCTATTTAGGACATCTGCCATTCTATGAGTCTGCTGTGTATCCCGCTTCCCATGTTGGATCGTTCTCTCCCTTTTTGATTCTATCAGTTAGTATTAGCAGACACTAGTCTTGTTTGTTTGATCCCTTTGACTCTTAGACCTATCAGAGTGATCAATTGTGAACTGAAGTTGATCACTTGGACTAGTGAGATGGCATTGGTACATGCCACCTTGATGGGATTGTATTGGAATCCCCTGGCACGTTTCTAAATCCACCATTTGGGGCAAGTCCGATTGAGCATGTCCCAAATTGTACATCTCCTCCCTCTCTTTTTCCCACTCTTATATTTAACAGGCATCACTTTTCAGTTAAAATTTAAACACCTAAGAATAATTGTGTGTTAATTACAGAGTATTGTAGGCATGGAAAGCCAAGACACTCTGGGAAAAAAAAAAAAAAAAGAAGACCTAAATGAAAGATTTCTGCAAGTGAGATCCCAGTGGAAAGAATGGGCCATCAAAGAAGGAGGTACCTTTCTCTGAAGGGAGGAGAGAACCTCCACTTTGACTATGACCCTGTCGGAATAAGATCAAAGTCAGTGAACCCTAAAGGCTTCCATAGCCCTGGCAACTCATGACTAGAGCCTAGGGAGATTACTGACGCCATAAACAAGAGTGTCAAATTGTTAAATCAACAACAGGAGTCACTGTGTACTTATGTCTCATGTGGAATCTGTCCTTAATGTGTTGTCCAATGTGAAGTAATGGTATAAGTAGTACTAAAACAGTATTTTTACACTTTTCGTGTCTGTATGGGTGCAAACTGATGAAATCTTTACTTAGCATATACTGAATAGATCTTCTGTATATAAAGATAATTGAAAATGAAAAAAAAAAACCTGGTGTTAAATTGGAAATTACATACAAAATTAATCAATTTTTAAAAAATATCATGTAGGATCTCTGTCTTTAATGTGCTATACACTGTTATTTAATGCTATAACTAGTACTCCAACAGTATTTTTTCACTTTGTGTTGCTATGTGGGGGCAAACTGTTGAAATCTTTACTTAATATATACTAAACTGATCTTCTGTATTTAAACAGAATTGAAAATGAATCTTGATGTGAATGGAAGGGGAGAGGGAGCGGGAAAGGGGAGGGTGGCGGGTGGGAGGGAAGTTATGGGGGGGGGAAGCCATTGTAATCCATAAGCTGTACTTTGGAAATTTATATTTATTAAATAAAAGTTTAAAAAAAAAGACTCAAAATCTTTTTTTCCTAACTTTTTGAAGAAAAAATATACAGTAGATTAGTTATGTGGCTTTGCAATAGGACATCAGAGCTTCTTTCTCATATTGGATGCATATGTCACAGCATTTTAGAAAACATCAGTGTTTCTGGTTCCTGAGCTCTAAGTACAGGTGCTTGCATGCATAGCCCCTCTCGTTGTCAGGCCTTTTGAGCCTCAGCACCGGCTCGCCTGGACCTCACTCATACAGACTGCAGGTCTTGGCACTTCTCAGCCTCCATCATCACAGGTGACAGTCCTGCCCGATCTCCTTCTATAAACTTGTCTACATGTCCTACTTGTTCCATTTGTCTGGGAAATCTTGCTTAACCTAATGGCTTTTTTGTAAGGTCAAAACCAAATGACGCTAACTGATACATTACTTAGGAATGTAGATGTTTGTGATGAAACTATAGAAAGTATAAGGGAGTGATTAGTATAAAATTCTCGAAATGGTTCTGGGTGAGAGAATGCATAAAACAAGACAGAAAAGAGCACATGGGTGTTGGGAATGCCTCTCTCTCTCTCCCTCTCTCTTTCTTTTTTAATTATTGTATGTTTATTTTCACTTTTATCTGAAAGGCAGATAGAAAGTTTCCATCAAAGGAGTTAACTCCCCAAATGCCCACAATAGCCAGAGCTGGGCCAGTCCAAAGACAGCAGCCTGGAATTCCATCCAGGTCTCTCACGTGGTAATGAGTCCTGATCTGTTGCCTCCACAGGTGTGGACTAATAGGAAGCTGGGACTCAAAGCAAGTTCTCTAATAGGAGACACAGTTATCCCAAGCAGCAGTGCCAAATGCCCACTCCGGGGAATGTTCTTGTTCTTCTTCTCTTCTCTCCTCTCCTCTCCTCTCCTCTCCTCTCCTCTCCTCTCCTCTCCTCTCCTCTCCTCTCCTCTCCTCTCCTCTCCTCTCCTCTCCTCTTCTCTTCTCTTCTCTTCTCTTTTTTTTTTTATTAAAGATTTTATTTATTTACTTGAAAGGCAGAGATACAGAGAGAAGAGAGAGAATCTTCTCTTTATTGATTCACTCCCCAAATGGCTGCAATGACTGGAGCCGGGCCAGTTCAAAGCCAGGAATGTCTTCGGGGTTGCCCACATGGGTGCGGGGGCCCAAGTACTTGGGCCATGCTCCACTGCTTTTCCAGGTGCATTAGCAGAGAGCTGGGCTGGAAGCGGAGCAGCCAGGACTCAAACACTGCCCATACGGGGTGCAGCACAGCAGGTGGAGGCTTAACCTTCTACGCCACAGTGCCTGCCCCATGTTCTAGTTCTTTAACATTCTCATGTCATTGTTCTTCTCAAGGTCACCAAAAGGTTGATATCTAATGGCCCCAATTCTCAGTTCCATCTTACTGTACACACCACTGCAGTTTCATACACATCATTGCTCGTGACTCCTTGTCAGCCTGGTGGTTACTTGGTTCCCATGATGCTAAACTTTCTTGGATTTTTTTCCAACTTACTGGCTTTTACTTCTCATTTTTGCCAGATCTTGCTGATCTTTTAAATTTTGGTGTCCTAGGATTTAATTCTTGTTTTCTTTCTTGGTGTTCCTCATCCTTGCTAGAAGTGTTCTTGTTTGGACTTTGACAATGGATGAACTACAGCAAAATCTTTCATCTCCATGAAGTTCTTGCTCAGTGAAGTGATCCAAGCACCACAAAAAACTGCTGTTCTTGGGCTTCTCACTATATTCTCTTTACTTTTCTCTCTTTTTGCCATAACATGTATCTATGCTAAATACATATATATATATATATAGACTAAATATAATTTAATTATTCATTATGTTAATGGTTTGCTACCTGTTGTTAAAGTACTAAGTTTCATAAAGTAGAATTTTTGTTGTTATTTTCCACCTGTTTATGTGTCAAAGTTCTTGAGAAATGCCTGGTACAGAGGAAATCATCAATGAACAGTTGAATGAATGAATGGATCCATTTCTGCCATGAATCTAAGTATAATCTGTCAACTGGGCTGCTTTATGAGTTGTTTTTAATATATGGTGTTTTTTTTTTTTTTGATAGGCAGATTTAGTGAGAGAGAGAGAGAGAGACAGAGAGAAAGGTCTTCCTACCGTTAGTTCACCCCTCAAATGGCCGCCATGGCTGGCGCGCTGTGCCGATCCAAAGCCAGGAGCCAGGTGCTTCTCCTGGTCTCCCATGCAGGTGCAGGGCCCAAGCACTTGGGCCATCCTCCACTGCCTTCCCGGGCCACAGCAGAGAGCTGGACTGCAAGAGGAGCAACCGGGACAGAATCCGGTGCCCCAGCTGGGACTAGAACCCGGTGTGCCGGCGCCGCAGGTGGAGGATTAGCCTAGTGAGCTGCAGCGCTGGCCAATATGTGGTGTTTTTTTTTAAAAAAATTAAAAATAGATTTAGGGGCAAGCATTTGGCCTAGCGCTTAAGCCAGAGATGTGGATGCCCTGGTTGCCTGTTGGACCGTGTGGCTGGTATCCCCAGCTCCTGATCTCGGCTTCCTGCTAATGTCGACTCTGGGAGGCTGCGGTGATGTCTCAGGTACCTGGGTCCCTGCTACCCTCGCTGGAGATCAAGACCGAGTTCCTCGACTTCCTGGCTCCTTGCTTTCTTCCTGGCTCTGCTTCGGCTGTTAAGGGTTTTTAGGGCAGCATACTCGTGTTTCTCTCTCTCTCTCTCTCTCTTTCATGCTCTCTCTTCCACTCAGATAAATTAATAGACTTAAATAAAATGCATAAACCAGAATGAAATAATATCACGATAAGATGATGATACTGAACTTGATCTGATAATGTAGGGAAATGTCATGGTTAGTACATGTACATGTACATGAATGCCAAATTCAACTCACATGGATACCGAGGAAAAGATAGGACTTACCACACATCTGAGAGGTTGCAAGATGGAAAAGATGCTCCTGGGGTCCAGACTCAGGGTCTCATCAGCATGAGACACAGGATGTCTACTTCCAGCACAAACCCTAAGAAAGTATGTATGAGTCGGGGACTTTGTTAGAACCTTATAGGCAAAAAAATAAAAAATAAAAATAAAGACAGAGAGATGAAAGCTGACATTTGCTAAATGGCGTTATAAAGCAACAGAGCCCATAGAGTATAAAATGGAGAGATACCCTTTCTCTACAGTGAGTCTTTACTCATTTAAAACACCCGAGGCCTGAGGATTAGCAGATCCAACTGGCTCCAGATCCAGTTCTCCCAGTGCTCAATCCAGCCCCTAACAGACAAGCACTAGTAGAACTTATTCATAATCTCTTTTCTTGCCTTTAAAGCTTGCATTCACTTTTAAATGCATAAGCAATACATGAATATGTTGTCATTATAAAACAATCTTGTAAAGAGCTAACAAGTTAAAATTACACCTGATCACCACTTCCATTTCCAAAATTCTCTACCATAATCATTGTTGTGTTATGCTGTTTTCTGTTTTCATGCAACTGCCTACATATCTCGAAAACACGGAATCAAATGATGTTGAACAGAAATGCTGTTTTGAACTGCTGACTTGTATTTCTGTTTCATGTGCTATGTGCCCAGCAATGCATTTTGAAAGTCTTCTCATTTCAGTTGACCTAATTATGTTTCCTTGCTACAGATCCTTTAAGAGTATGTAGCTGATGGGGCCGGCGCTGTGGCATGGTGGGTTAAGCCTCCGCCTGCAGTGCCGGCATCCCCTATGGGCGCTGGTTCAAGTCCTGCCTGCTAGTCTTCTGATCCAGCTCTCTGTGATGACCTGTGAAAGCAAGGGAAGATGGCCCAAGTTCTTGGGCCCCTGTACCCACATGGACAACCCAGAAGAAGCTCCTGGCTTCAGATTGGCTCAGCTCCAGCCACTGCCACCACTGGGGAGTGAACCAGTGGATGGAAGACCTTACTGTCTCTGCTCTACTTCTGAAATAAATAAAATCTTTAAAAAAAATAGTAGTTGATCTCATCTATTTCTGAAGGTGTGATTATTTCTGATGATTCATTATTACAAATAGTGCTGCTGTGAACATTCTTATAACACATGAGATTCTTATCTAGCGTAGATATAAAGTGAAATTGTTGGGTTGTAAAGTTTGTGCATTTAAAGTTTTAGGTGAATTGTTGGCAAATAGTTCTCTTTTTTAAGGTTTATTTATTTAACTTGAAAAGTAGAGTTACAGAGAGTGGGAGAGACAGAGAGAAAGGTCTTCCATCCACTGGTTCATCCCCAAATGGGCACAAGGGCCAGAGCTGGGCCGATCCGAAGCCAGGAGCTTCTTCTGGGTATCCCATGAGTGCAGGGGCCCAAGCCCTTGGACCATCTTCTACTGCTTTCCCAGGCCATAGCAGAGACTGGATCAGAAGAGGAGCAGTCAGGATATGAACCAGTGTCCATACGGCAAGCTGGTGCTACGCATGGAGACTTAGTCTACTGTGCCACAGTGCTGGCTCCTGCAAACAGTTCTTCAGAGTGATTTGCTCCTTCATTTTGCCAGCCCTTCTGAATGTAAGTGTTCATCCTGTGGCACGTTAGGCATGAAGTGATTCCTACCTTCAACACTTGAGGGGGATGCACACTGGAATAGCAATTGAGAAGATGCTGGAAACTGTTAGTCTCAGGGGATATCCGGTAGGAATCAAAGTCTAGAAGTCCATAAAACTTTGTATATTTGTATATAGTGGCCTCCATAATAAGGAAAAAGCAATGTTCTTTTTTCAGCTTTATTATATTGCTTTTTGTTGATTTTAACCATTTAACTGAAATACAGTATACATACCAAGAAGTGCACAGAAGTGTACAGATGAAAGAGTTTTTTGTCATCTCATTACCCTCATCACCAATACCCCGAGAACAAAGCAAATTACTAGCACCCCAAGAGTTCTCATAATTCCCCCTCCTCCATCTCTCTCTCTTTCTCTCTCTCTCTCTCTCTTTGACAGGCAGAGTGGACAGTAAGAGAGAGACAGAGAAATGTCTTCCTTTGCCATTGGTTCACCCAATGGTCGCCGCTGCGGGCTCGCTGCGGCCGGTGTACCATGCTGATCCGAAGCCAGAAGCCAGGTGCTTATCCTGGTCTCCCATTGGGTGCAGGGCCCAAGCACTTGGGCCATCCTCCACTGCACTTCCGGGCCACAGCAGAGAGCTGGACTGGAAGAGGGGCAACCGGGACAGAATCCGGCGCCCCGACCAGAACTAGAACCCGGGGTGCCGATGCCGCAAGGCGGAGGATTAGCCTAGTGAGCCGCGGTGCTGGCCTATCTCCTCTTTTTTAAAGTGGGAAAGAAGAGTATATTGTCATTTACATGGTGTGATTCAATGAAGCAGTATTTATAACTATATACCAAGTGATATGAAATCCACAGTTTATATACTCTGTATATAATAACGACTGCAAATGAGAGAAAAAAAATGATGTTTGTCTTTTTGGGTCTGGCTTATTTTACATAGATAATGATCTCCACTTGCACCTGTCTTGTTGCAGATGTCAGGGTTTCATTCTTTTCTATGGCTGGGTCATCTTCCATTGTGTAAATATACCACTCTTTCTTTATCTCATCATCAGCTTATGGACATTCATATCTTAGCTAATGTGAGTTGAGCTGCTGTAAACATGGGGATGGAGGTATCTCTTTCGTATGCTGATTTCATTTCCTCTGGATGTATTCCTGGAGGTGGGTAGCTCAGTCATATGATAGACCTATTTTTCGTTTTCTGAGGAATCGCCATACTGTCTTCTGTTGGCTATAACTGTTAGTTATCTTCCCACCAACAGTGTATTAGGGTACTTTTTTCTCCATATCCTTGGCAATATTTGTTATTGTTTGATTTTGGGGGAATAGCCTTTTTAAGTAGAATGATACCTCATTGTTTTTTTTTCATTTGCCATTTCCCTGATAGGTATTGGTCCTCAGCATTTTTTCATGTGTCAGTTGGCCATTTGTGTTTCTTTCTTTGAAAAATGCTTATTCATATCTTTTAACCCATTGTGAGTTGATTTTTGTTTAAGGTCTAGGGTAGGGGTCTTGTTTCAGATGTTGGCTTGTGAAAATCCAGTTTTCGCTACACCACTTGTTAAAGAGACTGTCCTTTCTCCTGGCATTGAGAAAGATTAGTTTGTCAACGATTAGTTAGCTGGTCAAAGTTTAGTTAGTTGTAGTTGTGTGATGTTCTATAGGCAATAATGATATTAAAGATCCAACATTGGAAGCGGGATACACAGCAGACTCATGGAATGGCAGATGTCGTAAACAGCACTCTGGTCTCAGAATCAGCCCTTAAGGCATTCGGATATGGCTGAAGAGCCCATGAGAGTATTTTAGGCATGGAAAACCAAGACACTCTGACAAAAAAAAAAAAAAAAAAAAAAAAAACAACTAAATGAAAGATCTCTGCGTGTGAGATCCCAGTGGAAAGAATGGGCCATCAAAGAAGGAGGTACCTTTCTCTGAAGGGAGGAGAGAACCTCCACTTTGACTATGACCCTGTCAGAATAAGATCGAAGTCGGCAAACTCAAGAGGCTTCCATAGCCTTGGCAACTCATGACTAGAGCCTAGGGAGATTACTGACGCCATAAATAAGAGTGTCAAATTGTTAAGTCAACAACAGGAGTCACTGTGTACTTACTTCTCATGTGGGATCTGTCCTTAAATTGTTGTCCAATGTGAAGTAATGCTATAACTAGTACTGAAACAGTATTTTGCACTTTGTGTGTCTGTGTGGGTGCAAACTGATGAAATCTTTTCTTGTATATACTAAATCGATCTTCTGTATATAAGATAATTGAAAATGAATCTTGATGTGAATGGGATGGGAGAGGGAGCGGGAGATGGGAGGGGTGCGGGTGGGAGGTAAGTTATGGGGTGGGGAACCATTGTAACCCATAAACTGTACTTTGGAAACTTATATTTACTAAATAAAATTTTTTAAAAAAAGAAATTTATTGCTTTATATGAAATGTTCAAAAAGAAAACAAAGAAATAAGAAATGAAAGTTATTCTTGTTATTTGCCTTTTGCAATAGTTTTTGTTTGTAATTATACTTATTTCTTTAATAGAAATAAATGTATAAACATAAATTCTTGTTTCCACTGCCTTTATTCGATGAAGCTAGCATTCTGTGCACATTCTCCGGCATCTTACCCACAGGACCGATCTCCTGAGGGCCTCCTCCTCTCTTTGTGCTGGTTGTCAGGTCCCATCTGGTGCAGTGAACTTCCCCAGGTCACTTGTGCCATCTGTGAATCAGAAGCTCTCGCCATCATTTGAGCCGTACCTTTTGCCAGGAAGTTCTCAAAGTATTTGTTAGTTCATAATCCTTAAAATCTCTCTCTTTATGCAAATTCACTCCTTTAACCTGTGAACTCATTTTTGGCTGGGAATATAAATTGTTCAGGTTTATGTAAGCAAATCCTGTACCATGTTAGATGCACAATGTGCAGTTTGTTTGTTGACCTCATGTATAAATGTTGGAGAAACTCTGAGGCTGCCAAATACGATTGTTCTTAAGATTTCTGAACGGCGTCAGTCCCACATCCAGACTTGAATCAGACAGGCTCAGTAAGCTCATGTGGGATTTCCATTTTCATAACTCCTGGAATGGATACCAATTTCCCCATTGTAGAGTGATAGTTGATTGTGCAGTGAGTGTAACTACTGCATTGTGTCCTGAGAGGGCGAGAGTAACAGAACCAACACAGTGAGACTGCGGGCAGTGGAGCTGAAGCAAAGGAGAATTAGGCAGCAGTGAGTAAGAAAGAAGTCACAACACTCTTAGGAAGAAACCTTAGAATGTTTTAGTTCTGAGACACATGGGAAACAGTAATAAGTGGTGTGTGTTACAAAGAGCTTAGCATGCTGCTCTGTGTGCCACTAGCAAGCCCAGTAACTCATAATACGTGTGCTGTGGAACTACTGGGGTGCTGTGGCTATGCCATTGGAAAGCTGCTCAGCACTGTGCCCATTGTGTAACTCCTGGGCACCTTGGGCTCCACTCTGAGCATTGAACATGGTGGGTGTACAATAGCTCAGGTCCACCCTGTCACTCTGCAGCCACGGTTACACTCTCATGATACATTTACCCCCAATACAGAAAAAGGTATTCTATGCCATTTCAATGACTCAGTAATCCAGGGAAACACCTGTTTTATATGTATTAAATGTGACATCTGCAAATTGATTACACCCCAAGAATCCAGGTCTAAGATTTATGGAAACGAGATGTCTTTAAGCAAAACGATATATAATCATAATTCCAGACAGTTTCGTGACGAGGAAATTGAAACACAAATAATGTGAGTGCAATGCTTCCGACAGGAATCGGTTGTTTCCTGCGTGTGCATTCCAGGGCATGGAGAAACAGGATGGAGAGGCACCCTGAAGTTCAAAGAGCTTTGATTGCAGGGTTCTGAAGATTAGCTGGAGCTGTCCATGAATCATGAGTGCTCCCCCGAGGGCAGTACGGTGCAGGGCGCAGGTCTGAGTTCAGAATCAGATGGAAGTGGGATTAAAGTTCACATCTACCATTAACAGCTAAATTGTGAGCAATTGACTTAACTTCCCTGTATCTTAATCCTTCATCTATACAATTATATCCTTTAATAAAGGATTACATAGAATTATAAAATCATACAGTTTTATAAAGAGTAAGTGTTTAGTGCATAGTGGGTCCTTAAAAAGGGTTTTTTCATGTTTAGTTTTATTGTTTTATTAACTTTAAAATCTCCTTGAAATTCACAGCACTGACACATGAAATGACCCACATATGGATCAATTTGAGAAACATTTCCTGGGATCTCTCTCTGCACGCAGTGCTTTGTTAAATGCTAGAGATCCAGTGTTGTCTCCAGTCAGAAGATTAGCCGAAGCTCTCCGTAAATCATAAGTGCTCCTTCACTTATTCCTGCCTTCATGGGATTTATATTCTGGCTGGGGAGAACAAAAGAGCAAAAAATATCGTGATAAATTGCAAGAAGTGCTCTGAAGGTTATGGGAATAATAAAGGAATTATTGGGAAAATTAACAAAGAAATGTTAATGTTGATCCAAACACTGTGTTATAGTAAAAGGGAAACATATGAGTAGTTTAAAAGAGAACCAATAACCAGTAGGTACAGTGGAGTCAGGGGAATGTGCACGGGTATAGAGAAACAGACTAAGTTAAGCAAGCAAATAAGTAGGGACAGAGGTTGAGCCACTGTGATGTGGGCTGCTTCACTTGGGAAGAATCCTGGCTCAGTGAATGGGAAAGAAAGGCTGAGAGCATCATGGATTGTAGCAGGAGTTACAGGTACCGAGGCCTGCGGCAAGTCTGACCATGCAAGTGTTCCCTGAATCCTGAAGTGCTGCTTTGTCTCCCAGAACTTGTCAGGGTGAACAAGTGAGGTCTCCGTGAAATCATTTGTGGCCCCTATTATGTCGAATATGGTCACTGTGTGCTTAGAAAATTGAGAGAGCAAGCTAATGATGCAACCCAACGTGGGGCTTGAGAACGAGTTAGCTATAGAGAGAGTGAAGGGCCAGCTCAGTGTCTGTTGGCAAGGGGATGTACAAGCTCGTGTGTTTCAGAATAGATGAACATGTTGGCTAGCATCTTTTGTAAAAATGTTCATTATATTTGAAAGACAAAGCGAGAGAGAGGGAGAGAGGTGTCTTTCATCTGCTGGTTCAGTCCCCAAATGCTGGCTGAAGCTGAAGCCAGGAGCCAGGATCCAGTACTCCGCTGCTTCCCAGGGTGCACAGTAGCAGGGTGTTCCAGAAGGCTGGAATCATGAACACAGCTGGGACTTGAGTTCAAGTGTTCCCGTGTGGCATGTGGGCAGGCCAAGCCACAGCCTAACCACTGCACCAAATACCTGTCCTGGACAAACAGTGAACCACACAAGCTGAAAAAAAATTAAAAGAATAGGATCTTAGAGAAGAAAGGAACCAAAAGAGGTGAGCCTGGTATTTGACCTTTAAGAAAACTGGGAATTATAAAGGCAATATGGATGTGAATGTCATTGAGGCACATATGTAGTGACGTAGGAGCTTGCACAGATGGAATGCATCAAGTCATGGGATGGAATGGTGTACAGGAAATACGTCGTGTTAACTCCTCCACTTCTCAGCGTGGTGCCTTTCCCAGGCACGATGTTGAGTGAAAGGACTGTGTTACAAATGCTTTTCTCCAGTGTCTTGTCTTTGTTTTGATGGACATGTAGGAGCATGACAGTGGAAGGGAGTTTGGAAGGATTCACTTTAAATACATGTATTGAATTTCTTTGTTGGATGTTGTGATGGGGCTAGGGATAATAGTTAAAAGAATTGCACACCAGAAACCATGGGGTCATGACTGCTCTGAGGATGATGTATCACTAACCAGGGGACCCTTTTGACTGAAATCTGCCTACTTGTGGTCTCCAGATACCCATAGAAAGAAGAATACCTTCTCTATTCAGTGTTATTTAACTTAAAAACCTTAAGAAATGGAACAAAAGGCTTTTCAGAAGGTGCTTATCATCCACTCTGGCAGGCTGGTTGTTCAGGGAAAATGACACAGCTTGAGTGTAAAAAGCGCGAGGAATCTCACGGTCTCTATGTGATTTTGGTTCTGCAAACGTTTCTGACACAATTAATTGTAATCATCTGTTGGTTAGGTACCTATTAATAAACCAGTGTTTACTGCAAGTACTAATAGTCCAGCAGTGATACCATTTTTAAGCTCTTAGATGCATTTTGTAGTTAAGTTCCTTCAACTAGTCTGTCAACCCCACTGATGGAAAGACCGCATGGTCTCCTTTTTGGGAGTTCATGTAATGACTGTCTGGGTCTGTGGAGGAATGGCCATGTTTGCCATGGGGACATCGCGTGCTCACTTCTAGTGAGGTTTTGTTTCCCATGCTTGGCCCTGGGCGTGCCTGTGTTTGTTGAAGGTGACTCCTCCATTCCTTTCACTGCTCTGGCCAGAATGCCTGAGCGAAGCGAAGTTCAAAAGGAAAGGGTTTGTTCTCCCTTATATTTCCAAGGACCACAGTGCAAGGCCAGGCAGCCCCATGAGTCCAGCATGTCTTGGCGGCTGGCAGTGGGCCCATGTGTGTAGAGGACCAATCACAGGGTGAAGAGGAAGGAGTGAGAGTGAGTCTGGGACTGGACTCGCTTTCAATAACCAATCCTCTGTCAGAATGCCTTTCTTGTCTTTTTTTTTTTTTTAGATTTATTTATTTATTTGAAAGTAAGAGTTACATAGAGGGGGCACGGAGAGAAAGAGAGAGATCTTCCACCTGCTGGTTAACTCCCCACATGGCCACAACAACCACCCCTGGGCCAGGCAAAAGCCAGATGTCAGGAGCTTCATTTGGGTCTCTCACGAAAGGTGGTGGGCGCCCAAACACTTAGTTCATCCTCCATTGCCTTTCTCAGACCGATAGCAGGGAGCAGGACCAGAAGTGAAACAGCCCAGACTTGAACCAGTACCCACACAGGATGCTGGTGTTGCAGGTGGCAGCTGTACCCACTAACGCCACAATGTCAGCCCCCCCGGAAGTACTTTCTGGGGGGCACACTCCCAATGACTTAAAGACCTTGCACTGGGTGTACCCCCTGGATACCATAATTACATGAAATATCCCCCCTTAATTCATCAATCATTAACATTAATCCATTAACTGTTTTATTTTTTATTTCCATTAACAGTTAACATAAGATTTTGGGATTTACGTGAGCTGAGGAGCCGAATTCTGTTCAAAGTAGAATAACCATCTTGCTCTTTGATTTACAAAGGTTTTCTCATTCTCCATTGTTCTCAGTCCATATTCATTTTCATGTGTTATAGTATATTTGATAACTCCTTTGATGCAGTATTAGCATTTTTTTCCTCTGTGTTCATATACACTGGGGTGTCTTAAATATGTGTGTAACTATTAATAAGCATATTTACACATGTGGAATTACGTGTACTGTGTGTATTCTATTTGGTGTGTGTACGCATTCGAAAGAGCAGTTGCTCACTTTATGGGAGGCATGCAGGAGTAGACATCAGCTGAAGATACAGCAAAATCGTATTTCTCATGTAATGCTCACTTCTGAGCATGGGCAGAATGGCACTGGGTAGGAACCCAGCACACTGCTTCTCTCTTTCTCTCTCTGTTGCTGTCCTGTGCACCACCTCCTTCTTCCTGAGTGTGTAAGAAAACAATGCACCTATCAAGTTTCCTTAGGGCAATTTTACTGAAAAATGGTATGAATTATTTTATCTATTTATTACAACAAAGTAAGATTTTAGGTTCAGAGATTATGAAAATTTCAAGCACGTATTCATATGCTTGGAATAAAAACAAATCAAACACAATATCTGATCTATCATCTCTGTAGTTAGACAATAGTATGTGTGTTTTTCATATAATTTCTGGGACCAATTACTCAGTATGGCTTGTGATCATGCAAAAATCACTTCCAAATGAATCTTGGAAGACCATAGATGAATGTGTTTTATTTTCTAAAAGATTATGTACAATTGCTGTTATTTATTCTTAAATATTTTGAAGAATTTGCCAGTAAAACAATCTGGTCCTAGAAATTTCTTTTTTGGAAAGCTTTAAATTATGAATGTGGTTTGTTTTAGTGCTTCTTAGGTTATGCAGTTCATCATAGGTGAACTTGAATAGTCTGTGATTTCTGAAGAGGTGGATTATTGTCCAAGTGGTCAAATTTTGGGTTTTGGGTAGAAGTCCATGGTACCATGACATTCTTTGAATTTCTGGGAGGTCTACAATGTTTCCTCCTTCTTTGTTGACTTTAGTAATTTGTGTTTTCTCTCTTTCTGTGATATCTTTGTCTATCTTAGGATCGTTTATCATTATCGTTATTTTCAAACAATGAGAGTTTTGGTTAGATTGATTATTAATATGGTTTCTCTGTTTTTAGTTTCTGGGCCACTGCTCTTGTTTGTGTCATTTCCTGCCTCGTCTGATACTGTAAGTTTTCCTTTAAGCATTGCTTTACCTGCATATCACAAATTTTGGTAGATTTTTCATTTTCCTGCAGGTCAAAATATTTTCTAATTTATCTTGAGATTTCCCCTGGGAGTATGGATTGTGTAACAGTAGTTTATTTAATTTTTATGAGTTTTGATGGTTTTCTGCTATTTTTCTATTATTCCTGATTAGTTCCATCATGATCAGAAAACATACTTTGAATGTTATCAGTCCTTTTAAATTGGTGAGGTTTGTTTCATTCCTTAAGACTACAAAACCATGATATGTTGCCTGATTCCTCTTGATAGTTACTCGGCGTGCTCTTCAAAGAGTAAATATACTGCTCTGGTTGAGTGTTGTCTTTTACAAATATCGACAAGATCCAGTTAGTGCGCGGTGTTTTTGGTCTTCTCTATCTTTGTTCGTTTACTGTTGACTATTTATATTATTACTGGAAGAGCAGTGTTGACGCTCCCAACCACAGTTAGGCATGTAGGCTGTTCTCCTTTAGTTCTGTCACATCTTGCTTAATGGCTTTTGAAATTGTTGGTACGTGCGTGAACATTTAATTCAAAAATGGGCTTGCACTATGTGAAAAATGCTATATAAAGGGAGGGATAAGTGATTTATATCTTATTGTAAGACAATTTACCATATATAAGATTTACTGGAGATGAAAGTTTAATTTGAGAACCTAAGTGATAAAAATAACCAAATTTTAATCTATGAAGACAAACCAAATCTGAAAAAAGATGAATTTCTTTATCTCTTTTTAGTATATCTAATGAGAAATTTGTATAACATCTTCCAAGACTTGCAAAGAAATAGATTTAACTAACTTTGCCACCTGGAGAAGATAATTATAGTTTTTAAAAAAATGATTCTTTGCAACCTAGATTGTAAATGAGGATCTCGTGGACTCGGCACCACGTGGCTTGCTTTGCAAGATAATTAAAATCAGAGAAGAATATCATTTTCCACTTTAACAAGTGAACATTCCTGGAAAATAAACTGGCTCTTCTTGCCAGATAATAAAGTAATATTAATCTGTAACATGTCATCTTTCTATATAACCACCACTAGTATTTCCCATATTGTTAAAAATACTTCCTTTCCTGGAAGTAGTTATAATGGGATCATTTGACAAACATTGTCAATGAGATTTTTAATTTGTATAAAAAGATCTATGTGCCCATCCATCTCTCTCCTGTATTCCAAGGGGTGTTTTATTTGGAATAAATACACTATTTCAATTTCCTGTTCCTTTCTCATCTCATCTTCAGTTTGTAAACTCCTGGAATGTTCCTGTTGCTAGAGGACGTTTGTGATCTCTTTTCAGTAGCTCGGTAGCCCGGTCCAGGTGGGGCAGGTGATTGGACAGTGAAGCAAGCTCGGCAGCCTGTGGACTGGCACTGCCATACAGGAACAGCTCTGACGTTCTCAGGGATTTCAGTCCTGCTTTCTTTCCTACTTAGGCTTTGATAAAATTTCCTAGTAGAAAGCAGTCTACTAACATCAGGATATAAAAATAACCTTGACGTACCTCCCATCCTAATGTTTACAACTGAGCACGATTTGAACACCGAACTTGTTCCCAGAAGAAATGGCAAACCTCTACTTATTCTTATCTTAACCAAATAAAATATTCTCAAATAGTTTTCATACACCTACAATTTTTATTCTATGAAAAATAAAAGCTCATAGATATTCAATCATGTATTCCTATGCCTAATTTGCTTAAGCTTAGGAAAACAAAAGTAAAGTAAAATTAAATTTGACCAGCAATCTTTATTTTCATTATGTTGTATGCTTTTATGATGAAATTTAACTTACCAGAAATTATACAAACATTGTATAGATAGATTCTCAATCTTCAGAGTTGCTCAAGTTTAAGTTAACCCTGGGCTAGGTCTCGGGTTCTTGGGGCAACCATTCCAGAAAATATTTTAATGTGTTAATATATGTAACACAATAATACATTTTCATGATAAATATATTTTCCAAAATACAAATATCAGCAGACTAATGACATTATTTTTTATTCTGTGTGTATTTTCAAGTTCTGTTCTTGAATGGAGGATACCTGGGATTTTATATCTGCTTGGGATCATGCTTTTGTGACACGTGTTCTGGTTGACATATATGGAGCAAATGTAGTCTCACCCAGGCAGGACGTAGGAAAAGGGAAGGAATAATGAATAGCCTTTGCCTGTAACTGTAGGAGGTCCCCTTTGATACTGTATCAGAACTCAACAAAGAGCAGTTATTCAGACGTTAGTTGTATGTGGTATCTGATCTCATATTAATTAACTTCTCACTTGTTCTTACATTAGGATTCGTGCACCTGAATGAATCTTTCATCCATGTATGGTTTTGTATCATCAGTCATTAGCCATTTGGAAAATACTGGTTCACTCTGTTCCTCATGTGTGTATAATGTTCAATAGAATATAAGCATAATTTTCAGTAAATATTTCTTTTAATTCCACTTTGTATAACCTTTCAAAAAAGGTTTACTTATTTATTTGAAAGATGGAGAGATAGAGAAAAAAAATTAATTCTTCTTTGTGCTGAGAGGCTCACAAAAGGGCCACAGCAATGATGTCTGGGCAAAGCCGGACTCCATCAGTCTCTCTCACAGGTGGCAGGGCACAAGTATTTGGGCACAAGTACTTCTGTCACCTTCCCGGGCACATTAATGTGAAGCTGGGTGGGAAATAGAGCGGCTGATATTTGAACTGGCCCTCCTCTATTTGGTGCCATGGTTGCAAACAGGCTTAACCCATTGCCCCACAATGCTCGGCCCGAAAATAACTATTTGCATGTTCTACATTTAATAAATTCCCATCATCTATTTTATATATTAGGAGTTACTTTTGCTGTGGACTTAGGAGTTAGCTATATTTCCTTTACTTATGATGCACGCATGAAAATGTGTACAACACTTCACTATCAAAGTCTTTCTGTAAAATATTCTGTTGACAAAAAATGTCATTTGTGGTTTGCCTTTAGAAATGTGATTGTGGAATACACAAGTTTTGGTCAACATCCTGCAATGATTATAAATAAAAATGAGCAGCTCTAAAATATCACAGCCTTAGACATTTTTCATAGTTCAGTACAATGCATTTTCCTATGAAATTTCTCTAAGGATCTATTGTTAATAGTTTCAGTTAAAACACACATAGAGAAATAAGTAAATAAACGATACAATGATAGAAGCCTGCATTGAAGGAATAAAATAGATATTATTGCAGAACTGTATGGTTAAGTCAATCCTGCATTTAATCATGCTCTCAGTCATGGGAAATAAACACACAAAATCAAACAGAGGAACACAGGAAGAGAAAAGCCCACTGAATGATAGCACATGTTGTATCATTCAGACCATGAAGTTCCTCCCCGTTCCTGAGCTCCGCTACATTTCATTTACAAAGTACATCATGGCTTCTGTGATAGCTTTTCTTTTTTCTTTTTTTTTTTTTTTTTTTTTGACAGGCAGGGTTAGACAGTGAGAGAGAGAGACAGACAGAGAGAAAGGTCTTCCTTCCCCTTCCATTGGTTCACCCCCTAAATGGCTGCTATGGCCTGCGCACTGCGCCGAACCGAAGCCAGGAGCCAGGTGCTTCTTCCTGGTCTCCTGTGTAGATGCAGGACCCAAGCACTTGGGCCATCCTCCACTGCCTTCCTGGGCCACAGCAGAGAGCTGGACTGGAAGAGGAGCAACCGGGATAGAACTGGCGCCCCAACCAGGACTAGAACCCGGTGTGCCAGCGCTGCAGGTAGAGGATTAGCCTAGTGAGCTGTGGCACCAGCCTTTTCTTTTGAGTACAAGTCAGTTTCCCAAATAGACCACCTGCTTCTTGGAGATAGGGATTTTTCCAAATATTTTTGGTATTTTCAGCACTGGTTCCAGTGCTGTATATAACAGCAAATTTTCCATGTTTGTGAGTGGGGAGGCTACTTAATTTTCTCAGTAATTCATTCAGAAGTGTAAGCATAAGCTGATGTCATTAAGACAGTGTGTGCTCAGGAAGTTACTTTAGAGGTACTGAAGGAGAATGTGGGATTCTACATCAGACTTTTAGGAAATGTGTAACTGATAAGCTAAAATGTATTTTAGAAAAGTTGATGGTTGTTTCTGAGGCTTTGGATATATAGCTACACTGCTAAAATGTATGAGGCCAGCATTGTGGTATAGCAGGTTAGGCTGCTATCTATACCATTTGCATCCCATATGGGCCCCAGTTGAAGTCCACTTCCCATCCAGCTCCCTGCTAATGCACCTGGGAACTCATCTGGGGATGGCCCAAATTCTTGGGTCCCCGCACCTGTATGGGAAACTAAGATGGAGTTCCAGACTCCTGGTTTTGGCTTGGCCCAAGCCTACTATTGCAGCTATTTGAGAAATGAACCAGTGGATGGAAGAGATCTCTCTCTATTTTTCTTTTTTTCCCATAACTGCCTTTCAAGTAAATAAGTAAATCTCTAAAAGAAAAACAATTTTAAGTATGAGAGGTAATTTTTTGGTCAAGTTTCCACAAATATTTTGGTAGCTAAAATAATCTTGGAACCACCATCTGTATGATTTAATATGGATAAATATGTGCTTTTTGTTACAGAATTTGTCTTATCTAAGAATTTACGTATTGAGTAACCAGATTGAACAATTCTTCTGGTCATGAGCTAACTTTCAGTGATTATGAATTTGGCATTGATGACTTTCTTGGAGGTTTTATAGTATGTCTTAGTACCATCTTCCACTGTACAAGATCAAACAACCTTAGGTTTTCATAAAGAAAAATGTCGTTTGTGGTTATTGTTAGCACACGTTTGTTGGCATTTATCCAGCATCTGTATCACCTCAGATTGTTTCTGCATACCTACCATGGCAGAAAGGGCGAATTAGCTGAATTAACTGACTTCTCTAACAGAGAATTCAGAATCTTCATTGCAGCCTATTCACTCGATCATCTCTGGCTTTTGGTTTGGTGATTTCTGACCAACTTACAAATAAGCTCTTCTGTTTTTCTCTTAAAACACAGTTTTTTTTAAATTTTATTTAATGAACATAAATTTCCAAAGTACAGCTTATGAGTTACAATGGCTCCCCCCCCCCATAACTTCCCTCCCACCCACAACACTCCCCTCTCCCACCCCCTCTCCTCTTCCATTCACATCAAGATTCATTTTCAATTATCTTTATATACAGAAGATCAATTTAGCATATATTAAGTAAAGATTTCAACAGTTTGCACCCACACAGAAACACAAAGTATAAAATACTATTTGAGTACTAGTTATAGCATTAATTAAACACCTAAGAATAATTGTGTATTAATTACAGAGTTCAACCAATAGTTTTAAGAAGAACATAAAAAATACTAAAAGGGTAAAGTATTAAGTTCTTTTTGTTTGTTTGTTATATAGTTATTATTATTTTATTTAATAAATGTGAATTTGCAAAATGCAACTTTTGTATTGTTGTGCCCCCCCTCAACCTCCCTCCCTCCCGTGGCCCTCCCCTCTCCCACTCCCTCTCCCATCCTGCCCTTCATCGAGTTTCATTTTCAATTACCTTCATATACTGAAGATCAACTTAGTATATACTAAGCAAGGATTTCAACAGGCTGCACTCACATAACCGCACAAGGTATAGGGTATTGTTCAACTAGTAGTGTTTTTAAATTTCATAGTAAAACACATTAAGGACAGAGATCCTACGTGGGGAGCATGTACCCAGTGACTCCCGTTGTTGATTTAACAATTGGCACTCTTATTTATGACGTCAGCAATCACCCGAGACTCTTGCTATGAGCTGTCTAAGCTATGGAAGCCCCTTGAGTTCACCGACTGTGAACTTGTTTAGTCAAGGCCGTGTCACAGTGGAGGTTCCTTCCTCCCTTCAGAGAAAGGCGCCTCTCTCCTTGATGGCCTGTTCCTTTTGCTGGGGACTTGTTTACCAGGATTTTTCATTTAGATTGTTTTTTGCCACCGTGTCATGGCTTTCCATGCCTGAAAACACAGATTTTTAAAAATGAAATTGTTACACTTTAGAGCTGTGTTAGATCCACAGCAAAGTTAAGCAGAAGTTACCAGAACTTTGCTGTATACTCTCTTCCCCCTCCCCACGGAAGTCCTCCCCATCTACCTTCTCCACTGAAGGAGAGCATTTGCTACACCTGCTAAGCCCACGTGGCACATCACCACTCAGTAGCCCCGGTAGATTCGGGTTCCCTCTTGGTGCTGCACATTCGCTTGGTTTGGTCGGGTTTCCAAAGGTGTGTATTCTCCAGTGTGGTAGTGTACAGGGTGATCTCACTGCCCTGAGAAAACTGGGCTCACCCTGTTCACTCCGCTTTCCCTCATCTCTGGCAACCGCAGATATTTCCATTGTCAACTTAGTTTTGCCTTTAACCAGAATGTCATGCATTTGTGTGTCTTATTGCAATATTTTTGGAACCATATAAACTTACCTGCTAATTCTGGGTCTTTTTATGAACATTTTAAAGCATCCTTGTGATTGGAGTAATTTCATTTGTAGCCTTCTTAGATTTGCTTCTTCCACTTGGAAATGGAATTGTTTCCTCCATAATACTTCCTGTCTGGATCGTAAATTTCTTTTAAGCTTTGAAACCCTCCCACTGTTTAAGTGTGTCACATTGTTAATCCATTTACCTACTGACGCCCATCTTAGTTGCTTCAAGTTTTGGCAAACATGAATGAAGTTCCTGTAAACACCCATGTCTGTTTCCATGTAGACACAAGTTTTCAACTGCTTTGGGTAAATATGAGGGGATACAATAGCTAGATCATATGGTGTGAGTATGTGTAGTTTTCTAAGAAATTGGTAAGCTGTCTTGTGTTGTGGTTATACCATTTTGTACTTCCACCAGCACTGAATGAGAATCCTTGTTGCCCCAAATACTTGCCAGCATTTGGTGTTGGCATTGTTCTGGATTTTGACGGTCCTAATAAGTGTATGGTAATGTCTTATGGATGTTTTATTTGTATTTCCCCCATGACATAGAGTGTGAGGTGCCTTTTCAAATGTGTTTTTACCATCTGTTTGTCTTCTTTGGTAAGATGTCTGTTAAACTCCTTGACCCATTTTTTAATTGAGTAAAACATTTTTTAAAACTGAAATTTGTAAGGATGTTTTCATTTTCTGCAGTATATTTGCTGAAGTCAAATCATGAAACCTTAGAATATGGGTCAGTTTCAAATTTTATTGGAAACAAATTTTTCAGTGGTTTAGAGGGTTAAGATTCTTTGGAAATAAAAACTTATTTGCCATTTGGAAAATCAGTATCTCAGTGTATAACTTGAGGCTTACTGTATGTGTCACAAAATAGGTGTAGTGTAACTTTGACATGGTTGCTGATGGAATAATTATTTTGTACGAAGAGAATCAATATATCCTCTACCTCCTAGCTTGTAGGGAAAATGTCATGCTGTGGTGGAAACAGACCTCCCCAAAGACGGTGATATTTGTCTTAAATTTCATAAACTTACATAAATATTTTCACTCTCTTGTTTTGCTTCATTTTTTCCCAAAGAGTACAGGTGTGTGTGTGTATATATATATACACACACATACATACATACATACAATGTCTGAGTATCTGGATTAAAAGATACAAGTTTAATTAATTATAAATTCACTCTATGTAACATAAATATCTGGCTATAACAATAACTAAAATTTAGTATTAAGGATGTTCCGGGACAGTATTTTGGTATAGCAGGATAAGCCACCACCTGCAATGTTCAACATGCAATATGGGTGCTATTTGGAGTCCTGGCTGCCCTACTGCTGATTAGCTCCCTCCTAATGCTCATGGGAAAGCAGCAGAAAATGGTCCAGCTCCTTGGGCCCTTGCACCCATGTGGGAGACACAAAAGAAGCTCCTGGCTCCTGGCTCCTGGCCTCAGCCTGGCCCAGCCCAGCTGGTGTGCCCATTGGGGAGTTACCCAGTGGATCAAAGATCTCTTTCCCTCTCCCTCTCTCCCTCTCTCCCTCTCTCCCTCTCTCCCTCTCTCCTCTCCCTCCCTCTTTTTTGTAACACTGCCTTTCAAATAAAATAAATAAGACTTAAAAAAAATGTTCCCTATTGTTGGCATGACTGTTTTCATGAAGACAAACCCCAATAAGAATCAGAGATGTGCCAAAAACCTATCTGGAGGGCAAAGCCCCCATCCAAAGCAAGTAGTCATGGACAGCCATGATGCAAATGAAGCCTGGGGGAGTCAGCAAACATCAGGACATTCTCACATGCCTCAGTGGAGGTTATGAGTTCGGTAGCTGACAGGGCTGTGTAGCTGTGCTGCCTACTAAGCAACAGGTGGTCAGCTTTTCCTGAATTGACCGCCAAGTTGATGTCATGGGACAGACATGTATTTCAGTTCAGAAAAATGACTTTTTGGTCTTTTGGGAAGTACCGGTGGGATAAGGTACAACTATGTGAGCCATCAAGGTAGATAACACAAGGGTCATTCAAAAGCTGTGTGTAAAAATGGAATCAAAAGATCTTTGGTGCAAAACCATTGAAATTAATGCACAGTTTTTTTCTCTGAATACACATTTCCATGAAATTGTTGAAGACCTCCTCATATAACCTACAATGTAGTATCACTGTCTCATCTGGGAGGCAGTGACAATGTAGCTTCTAATTTATAATCCATTTGGCTTTTCATTATGGGCTCCTTTTCATTCCCTTCTTCTCACTCCAGTTCTGGGTCCACACGCCAGCACTGCTTTTCTTGGATTGACGTTGTTTTCTTAATCTGTTTTCAGAGAATGTCTTTGAGATGGGCCTTGTGAGGGCTGCTGGGCAAGGGTGGCATTGCGATTGCGTTGAAGTTCATGCACCGTGCACACACCCGCACACATACAAGAAAAGCAGTAGGGGCGAAGCCAGAATGGAAGCAGATAGTGAGTCCGTCCATTGGCTCCCTGGGGCTCTGCAGCCTCTGTCACAGGGCGGTAAAGCTTCTGCTGTGGCTGTCACTGGAGTCATGTAGCACATGAGTGTTCCTTGGGCGGGACAGATGACGTAGTTCAAGGTCAGAGTAAAGTGTGAATCCAGGCAAATCTTGGATTTGGAGGGAGAGCAAAAGTCCCAGAGATCAGTGTGCAAACCACTGCTGGATCAGGAGCAGTTCTCATGCTTGTGATGAAACCCGAGTGCCTGCAGCATGCTGGGAGTCACAGACCAGGATGGCCAGGCTGCATTTCTGCAAGTCGGCAGAGACTGCCCCCTCCTGTGGTGGTCTGGGGTGCTCTCCAATTCCCCTGATGTTTGCTGCTATCTCTTCTGGGTGGTTGCTAGGAGGGTGGAAGCAAGTTTCCCATTTTAGATGCTTTTAGAATCAGGTTTCATAAAGCCAGGTCTCCACCTTCAGTTGAGTTCGCCAGGTGCTTGCCAAGTTGTGAGACTTAAAAACCATGATGTTGCATGAACTTCAGGTCCCCATAAGATTTTATGGATGCAAAGAAAAATTCTAGGACAAGGTGAACAAAATTCGGTTGCCCAAGAATGCTGAGTACATATTTGTCTGTATGCACAATACTTGATAGCCTATATTCTAAGATGTACAGTTTTGGGAAAAGATTGATTTATTTGTAAGTTAAAGGATAGAGGAAAGGGAGGGAGGGAGGGAGGGAAGGAAGGGGAGAGAGAGAGAGAGAGAGAGAGATGAGAGAGAGAGAGAATATAAATGACTGAATCTTCCACCCACTGGTTCACTCCCCAAATGGCCACAGCAGCCAAGGCTGGGCCAGGCCAAAGCCAGGAGCCTGGAACTCCATCTGGGTCTCCCACAAGGTTGGTAGGGGCCCAACTAGTTTTGCTTCTCATTTTAACCTTTGAAATTGCAGAGTGCGTATTTAATTCTGTGGTGGTCTTGTTTTCTTCAGAGACACTGCTGTCTTGGAATCGCACAATCACAATGTGCCTACCTGGAGATAGTGAAGTGCACCCCAGTGGCCACTCCTCTACCCTGAGGGGTTGTTAGACTTGGAAAAGCAACGGCCACCATTCTCACAGCTCTCGCGGTGATGGCCAGGGTGTAGGTTTTGCCCAATTTCAGCGGTGAATGACTGTTCTTCTTGTACTGTCTCTTGGAAAAGGATCACTTTGTTGAGATGACAGGGAAAGACAGAGTCCAGGAGAACAAGTTTGATCAGGTCACTGCTTTGTGTGTTTCTCATTACGAGGGGGATCCCACTTCCAAGTGAGGGACCCACAGCTGTCCTTTCTGGGGCCCTCTTATTGATCCTACTGCAGATTGTTCCCTTGAGCTTTTTGTTATGAACTCTCTGGGATGACTTGTGTGTGGATGACGAGAGGGTGGGCTGTTGGAGGGGAAGCAGGGAGTTCCATGGATAAGGGCTGTCATGAGTGGGTGGTGCTATGTAGGTGGAGTTGGGGTTTATGCAGTAGATATCGGAGGAAGGAGTTGTGGAAGGCTGGAGAAAAGTGAAGGAGACAAGTCCAAGGTTGTATGTGCACTGAGGTTCAACCTCCACCCCCTGTGAAATATTTAACCTTCTAATACTTTTCCCCCTTCACTTATGAAGATGCGTTTTAAAATTGCCTCATTGATGTATTTCTAATTGCATGTCTCCCGCCAAGTCTCATCTATGCCTGTCCGCACATGCTTTGTGTTGTTGGGAAGGACCAAAGATGTAAGCACGCTTGCTCTGTTTCGTATTTACCAGACTTCTGGCTGAGTCCACACTGGGACAGCAATGGCCTCACTGGGTCTTTAGGACTCCACACGGTTGGCTGCCACTGAAGTCAGCAGTGGACCACCGTGGACACAAGAGTCCTCAAAAGAGGAGACTTCAGGAATCAATGGAAAGACACTGTTTCCAGACAGGGGAAGATACCTTAGGGTGGAGGTACCAGCAAGCCCTCTCTGCAAGTCCAGTGGTGCATCTACTTTCTCCTCACCTGTTCTTGCTCTACAGAGTTCTTCTTCCTCCCTTCAGAACCCATGGGCCCTTCCAAGTTTTCCCTGTAGAGCCTTCTTCTCATTTACTAACAGGTGAGCAAAAGTGGAAGGCCTCCTTTCAGCCCCTTAGCCAGATGTCTTCAGAAAACAGCACTCCATTGATCAGTTAGGCAATGAAACACAAGAGCATTTCAAGTCATCCTTAAAATGATTAGGTGTAGTGCACGACCCACGTTCCTGACTCCTGGAAACTTGGGTGTTTTGTTGGCTATCTCATCCTTGCTGACCCACAAGTATTAATTTCAGCAGTTTTTCTCAAGGGAGTTTGTCTACAGTGTTGCCCTAAGCTATTTTAGTGATTCTGCGTGGTCACTGATGGTAGATATCAAGTCACAGTAAGGCTTATTAAAGTTCCTTATTGGGGCTGGTGCTGTGGCATTATGAGTAAAGCTGCAGCCTGCAGTGCCAGCATCCCGTATGGGCGCCGGTTCAAATACCGGCTACTCCTCTTCTGATCCAGCTTTCTGCTATGGCCTGGGAAAGCACTGGAAGATGGCCCAAGTCCTTAGGCTCCTACACCCACATGGGAGACTTGGAGGAAACTCCTGGCTCTTGGCTTTGGATTGGTGCAATTCTGGCCATTGCAGCCAATTGGGGAGTGAACCAGCAGATGGAAGACTTTTTTCTCTCTCTCTGCCTCTGCCTCTCTGTAGCTCTGCCTTTCAAATAAATAAATAAATCTTTTAAAAACAAAAAGTTCCTTATGTACATGATATTTTAAAATATTAAATAAATGACTTAGGCTAGTTATTTAAAAATTATTTAGATTTAGGGTGTTATTCAAAGAAAGCCCAAAGACCAATTCTATACCATTTTGAAGACCCAAGTTATCATAGCTTAGTTGTATAAATATACTGAATCTTACCTTTAGCCAATTTAATTTAAAAAATTAGCACTTGAACGTGATTTACATGTATCTGCTTCTGACTCTCCACAAGATTCTTGTGTGCCATCAAGGTATAAAACATCTGATTTTATTAAATTCTGGGATAAATTAAAGACATTCTTAACAAAAGACAATTTACCTCCAAACAGACTATTGCTCCTGAAAGTTTTTAATCTTCACCAAAATACTATGCAGAAGAGAGGAAAATAAGCCGAGCAGGGTCAAGTTAGTTGCTTGTAACTTCAGTGTGCTACGGATCCAAGGGTTATCTGCCTCCAAATTCCGTGCTTTGTCCAGTTTTAAAAACATCGTTATATGAAGAAAACTTTGTTGATGTTTGTTCTGAGTGTGTGTGTGTGTGTGTGTTTCTATGGCTGTTAATTTATTTAGAATGACAGAAAGCATTTGAAGGCTAGGAAATGCTGAGATCTCTTTTAAAACTGGCATGTATGTGCTTAAGTTACTCAGCTGTGGTTTCTTTTCGGGATTCACTGTGAATATATTGTGTCATTAGGTACTTAGGGCATAATGCAGATTCTACCATTCAGTCTAAATCCAATCAGCAGCCGCCAGTCACACATTCAGCTCCTGTAGTCTTTGAGTTTGTGGACTTCCCTGGATGGCTGGGTCACCTGCGGATAGTGCCGTGCTGGGAGATTGTCTGATGCGCTAGCCTCACATCAACTGCTCCGGAAGCCCAAGAGCATCAGAGGGGCTCGCAGACAAAAGCAGCAATGCTCGCATCACGTGGTTATGAAACTGGTTTTCAGAGTGTGGCAAGAAGCAAAGGGAGAGTCGTGGTAGGTTTGCAAACTCACAGTTTCACAGTATATTTGGAATGGAAGGAACGCCATGTTAGAATCTTGGGTCTATGGTAGTCAGTGCTTCTCTCCCTCTCTCTCGGTCGCTCACTCACTCACTGGCTGTATCTCACTCTCTCTCTCTCATCTCTCTCTCTCTCTCTTTCTATCTCTCTCTCTCTCTATCTCCTCTCTCTCTCTCTCTCTCTCTCTCTCTATCTCTATCTCTATCTCTATCTCTATCTCTCCCTTCCTCTGCCTCCTCAGCTGCTCTGCTGACAGTATGGACCAGCATTGAGGAATTAGAAAGGGCACTCGGCAGTCGTTTGCTGGTTCAGTTAGAAGACACAGAGGCAAACAGGCCTGGCCCGTAGCTGTAGATCATTGATGACTTGTGGAGAATCAATGGATATGATCTGCATACCTCTGGGAGGATCCCATGGGACCAAAATGAATATCACAGTGCATAGTGGGGTCATGGTATCCTGCTCATGGGGAGTAGTACGAGCTATGATTTAGGAACGTGAAGGCTGAGCCGCCCCCTCAGCCTTTCCTATCCCAGGCTGACCCCGACTTGTCCATCACCTTTGCTGTGTTCAGCGTACATGGGTTGGATGTATTCTCTCTCTGTCTCACAGTTTAGCAAGCTAGGATTTAGCATCCCCTTAAGCGTTTCATCTATCTGTCTGTTTATCTCATTCTCTGCGGCAAAGCCCAGTGTCTTTAAGCAACACAGCAAATGCTCAGGGGCTAGTGCCCTGTTTGGAAGATTTGGAAACATTGCATCTTTGTTTCTGGGAAAAGCAACCAGAAACAGGACACATTGCTTTGTTTCAACAGTTAACTTTAGGAGAAAAACATGAGTAGAGAAGGCAGGAAGAGCTACTATGAAAAGAAGAAAACTACCTAGAAATGATCCAGGAATAATTCCCTTCCTTCCTTTTGCTAGTTACTGGGAAATAATTTACGAGGAGTTATATGACAGTAGGTGTTTAGGTTGTTTATAATTTTATTAGCTATTTTGCAAGGTAAAATTGTATTAAAGAGTTATGATTTTAATTCATAAGCAATAAGATAATTTCCTTGAAACTTCCCAAAAAGTCTTAGACGGTGGCAGAGTCTACAGCCTTTGTCTTCAGTCTATGAAGATGTATTCCCCGGGCACAGCATCAGCCTCTCTGTTATCCCATCCCTATGTGGAAAGCGGATTAGAAAAGCATCTTGTTGTGCAAAATGACTATAAGATAGTTTATGCAGCATCTGCGGTTGTGGACACAAATAAAGGGGGGTGTTTGTGGTGGCCAATAAAGGGAAGGCGGGACCAAGCACAGGAAGAAGGAAAGGAGGTAAAATTTATTGACAGGTGAACATCTCAGCTGCCCTACTGTAGATGATAAATAACATTTGCAAATGTTTCCTGACTTAGAAAGCATATGTTTTAACATAACCAATGATTTTCAGAATGCTACATGGTAACTATTTATTTAATTGATAGAAAAACCTGAGTGTTAAAGCGTGGAGCTCAACTGTATATACAAAGTTTAGACCTTGAGTGTAAAATGTGGAGCTTCTGATTCTTTTTACTCAGACTTATTTTATTTAAAAGAATAATCACTAATATTATAAATTTCTTTCACAGAGATAAAAGCTACTTGTAGTCTGATTGTTCAGAAATAATCATTGCAACATTTTCAATATATATTAATATAACTAGACTCACCAAACCTTATTTCATAAGTGTTGAACAATTTAAGGAACTTTCTTAATATATATTTTATATATACATAATATTATATACATAATATATAATATTTCTCCACATCTTTAATATACTCAGCTTTATTATAAATCTCCAAAAATGTTTTAAAATATAAAGCACTTGTTTCTGAAACCCCTGCTTCTGCATATGAAGAAGTGAGTAGTACCTTTTGGCTGATACACCAAAGCAATTCAAAAATTTGAAGAAAATATCAAACAGTTGTTCCCAGAGATGAGACATCTTCGTCTGTTCAGATTGCTGTATCAAAATCCCTTAGAGTGGGCGATGTGTGTGTATTAGGAACCTAGTCTTCACAGTTCTATTAGTTGGAAGTCAACATGAAGGTGCTAGCTGGGTCAGTGTCCGGTGGGCTCTCTCTACCTCATCTTTGGCGCCTTTTGTTGCCTGTTTACGGTGGAAAGGACAAACACACTTTCATTAGCTCCTTTTATGAGGATGCTGACGCTTTAGCCACTTCTCACGCAGCTCTACTTCTCAGTACTACCCCATTGGGGGTTAAGTTTCAACATACGAATTTCTGAGGAATGCAGACACTCAAACCAATCAGCTGGGCAATAGGTAACCAAAATAAAGATCCTCGAAGAAGGGAAGCAAATGGGGTGAGTCCATTGATGGCTTCAGCCTGCTGTTGGGAGGCCCACTGCTGGCTGCATCACAGGGAGGATGCATTAAAACACAGCCCTGCAACTTCACTCCGCTGAGGAGACAGTATTTGAAATTTAGGGGATCTGAATGCAAGACACAGTACTTGAGAAGGAGCTTCAGGGATGAGCAGAGAGACTCCCATGAGCCTTCAGTTGAATACAAATCTCCCATCTGTCTTTAGTTGAATACTAATCTCTGTGGTGTCAGGATAGCAAATAAAACAGCCAACCAAAAAAACAAAGCAGAACACAATAAAACAAATCCACCAGAAATCAACTAGTGAAGATTTGCAGGTCGAATAATTTCCTGAGTTCACACCAGGCTTAGAGTAGCTTGTATTCTACTGGTCTGGTAACAAACACAGCAGGGTGGGGAGGGGAAGGTATCTTCAGGATGCTTCCATCTTGGGGCTGGAACTAACTGAAGGAGCAGAGGAGGTCAGGTGTGCCATACAAAGTTCAGAAGACCCCAAAAGGACCAAAACCATTCAAGGTCACTCAGTAATGCACTAGAAGAAATGTCCATGCTAGGTAGAACAAAATCCAGCACTAAATGATCTAAAAACACAACATGCTACATCTTATAAAAATTACCAGATAACAAAGAACCAAAAAATAACTAAGCAAATGAAAAATATAGCCAGAGAAAAACCAATTATAGATGTAGAAATTATGGTTGGTAGAATTATCACACAAAGACCTTGTCTGCTATTTTTTTTTAAATTTTTTTAAATTTTTAAACTTTTTTGACAGGCAGAGTGGACAGTGAGAGAGAGAGACAGAGAGAAAGGTCTTCCTTTTTGCCGTTGGTTCACCCTCCAGTGGCCGCCGCGGCTGGTGCGCTGCGGCCAGCGCACCACGCTGATCCGATGGCAGGAGCCAGGTGCTTCTCCTGGTCTCCCATGTGGGTGCAGGGCCCAAGCACTTGGGCCATCCTCCACTGCACTCCCTGGCCACAGCAGAGAGCTGGCCTGGAGGTGGGGCAACCGGGATAGAATCCGGCGCCCCGACCGGGACTAGAACCCGGTGTGCCGGCGCCGCAAGGCAGAGGTTTAGCCTAGTGAGCCGCGGCGCCGGCCCTTGTCTGCTATTTTAAATCTGATAAATGTGATGTAAAAGTCACTGAAAACATGCAAGTGAAAGAACCAAGAGATACATAACAGTGACTCATGTGGGATGAATGGCTAAGAAAAGGAAGGACAATGTCTGAAATGGAAATTACATTAGATAGTGTGTTAGTTTCCTGTGGCTGCTGTCACAGAGTTAGGGATATAAAAGAGCAGAGATGTGTTTTCTCAAAATTCTGGGTTCCCAGATTGCAAACCTCAGTCTAACTAGGCTCAGCCAAGGTGTGACAGGGCGTGCTCCCTTTGGATCTTCTAGGGCAAAGTCCATCCCTTAAGTCTTCCAGCTTGATTGTTGTGCATGCCTAGGCCTGTGGGTGCATCACTCATCTCAAGCCAGCATCTCAAATCTCTCAGCTGTATCTATATGGAATATTTCCCTATACTTTGGTTTTTGTCCACTTATTGTTTGTAGGCCAAATATTTTTTCCCTTGGATTTCATTTACTTGTTTATTTTTCCCTTTTAAAATTTTTAAATCCAGTTTAAGTGACTGTCATTTTAAACAACATGTTATGACACAAATGTTTGATTAAAAGGAAAAAAGTATAAGATTTGCTATCAACATACAGCCAGCTGAAGCATCTGTAAGAAAATGATACATCATAGAATGATAAATTCCAAAGTAAAGGAGTCTGTACCTTTCATTCAAAAGGCATGAACTCTTAGAAATAGTATTGTACACAACTGTAGTATAATCACTGGGGAAACCCTGCAAGACATTGACATAGGCAGAGAGTTCTTGGAAAAGACACCAGAGGCACAGGCAATCAAAGCCAAAATTGACAAATGGGGTTATATCAAATTGAGACGCTTCTGTACTACAAAACATTTAGCAAAGTGAAGAGGCAACTGGCAGAATGGGAGAATTTGCAAACTATGTTACTGATAAAGGATTAATATCCATAATCTATAAAGAGCTCAAGAAACTCAACAACAACAAACAACGCAGTTAAGCAATGGGCAAAGGACTTAAATAGGCATTTTTCAAAATAGGAAATCCAAATGGCCAACAGGCACATGAGAAAATGCTCAGGATCACTGGCCACCGTGGAAATGCAAATCAAAACCACAGTGAGGTTTCACCTCACCCCAGTTAGAATAGCTTTCATGCAGAAATCAACAAATAACAAAAGCTGGCGAGGATGTAGGGAAAGAGGTTCCCTAATCTGCTATTGGTGGGAATGTAGGAGACAGTAGACAGGATGGAGTTCCCCAGAAATCTGAATATAGACTTACCACATGACCCAACCATCCCACTGGTGGGGATTTATACAAGGGAAACAAAGTCAGCATATGAAATTGTGATCTGTACCTCCATGCTATTGCAGCCTAATTCACTATAGCTGAGATATGGAATCAACATGGATGTCTGTCAACTGGAGACTGGATAAAGAAATTATGGGATATGTACACCATGGAATACTACACAGCAGTAAAAAAAAACGAAATACTGTTGTTTGCACCAAAATTTAGAGTGAAAAAAAAAATCTTGTCATTTGCGACTGGAAAGCATTATGCTTCGTGAAATAACCCAGTCCCCAAACAGCAAATACCATGTGCTCTCCTGATCTGTGGTAACTGTTAGAGCACCCACAAAGGTAGTCTATAGAAGTGAAATTGACACTTTGAGATCTGATGACTTTGAACAGCCCTTGTCTTGAGGAAGTTTTTTTTTTTCATACTATTTGTTGAACTCTTCACTTAGTATAGAATTAATCTTATGTATATAAAGTTCATTGAAAATAGATCTTAGTAAAAATAAGAATGGAAATACATGGGAGTGTGGGTGTGAGGGTGGGTAGGGTGGAAAGAATCACTATGTTCCTAAAATTGTGTTTATGTAATGCATGAAGTTGTATACAATAAATGAAAGATTTCTGGGGGAAGAAAAGACTGATTAAAAATTAAATCATAGCAATAGAAAATCAAATTTAAAAAAAGAAATGATCTCTACATTGTGGCCGGAGTAATCAGACTTCTGTCATTGTCCTTTCGGGGTGCTAGAGCAATACGTCTTAACCTGGGTGCTTATTGTCAACAGAAATTTCTCGGTAGTGGAGGTGAGGAAGCCCAAGATCAGGGCACGAGCACATTCAGTGCCAGGCGAGGGCCTGCTCCTGATGAACAGATGGTGTTTTCTTATTGTGTCCTCAAACGGTGCAAGGGACAAGGAACCCTGTTAATAGTGACACTAATCCGCTCCTGAGCCGTGGCTCTCAGAATCTATTCGTCCCCCAGTGGTTTCTCCTCCAGATACCAGCACATCGGAGATGAGGTTGTAACCTGTGAATTTTGAGGGATGCAAAGATTCAAATCATAGCCATTTTAAAATTTCATTTGATAACTATGGTTAGTTTTATTCTATAATTGTTTATGTTGTCTTTTCTGAATCACTTTTGATATTCTTATTTTTCTATAACTTCAAGCACAAAAATGATTTATTGTGATTTTACTGGCTTTTATGTTTATTTTACTATTACTATTTCATTGTTTTTAATTATTTAATCAGTTTATTTTAATTGAAAGATCTTCATCAGCTATGATGTTTTATGGAAAGTGATTTTTTTTTTCGATGGAGTATTTGAGAGAGACTTCTTTTCTGATTTGCTGAAAATTGTGTTTTCCTATTGCTTTAGCTTGGCACATTTGTTAAAAATCGAATGACCATGTAAATGTGGCTCTTCTTACTGAGGTTCAGTTTAGTTCCATTGATCTATTTATTGATCCTTATGCCAAGATCGCACTGCCTGCTTCCTGCTATTCATTGTAAATTATAGAGTTAGGTTTCATAAACTCTCTGCATTTGTTCTTTTTAAGGATAAATTTAAATAATTGAGGTTCTATGTATTTAAACACAAGTGTAGAACTGGCTTATTAATTCTAAAAAATAATTTTCTTGAACTGTAACTGGGATTACAAAGAATTTATAGATAAATTTTAGATAATTTGTCTTAGTGGTATTACATGTTCTAACCCCCAAAGTAATATATCTCTCCATTGGAGGGAGGGGAAATTTTTGTTTATTTATCTCAGCAATATTGTGTAGCTTCCAGTGTTCAAATTTTGCACATCAGTTACAAAATTTATTGCTAAGTGTATTTTACTTTTGAAATTATTGTGGTAGTGCTTTTTAAAAACTAATGTTATATCCTATGGTTAATAGGATATAAATAAAATACACTTTACAACATGAATCCTGTATCATTTTATCTTGTCAACTTATTTATTACTTTTAGTACTTTCACAAAAGTTTGAATTTTTTTCAAGCAAACATGTCACCTGCAATGGAAAAGACCTTATTTTATTTAATTAAATGGATCAAGTTTCTGTTGCAGTGTTGAATAGAAAGACTAAGAGTTGGAACTCTTACCTTTTTACAAATTTAGGTGAAAATGTCCCTATTTCAATATTAAGTGTAATGTTTCCTGGTTTTACATAGTTGCTCTGTATCACATTGAGGGGCTTTTCTTCTATTTCTCCCAGTTTGCTGATATTTTCTATTCTAAAATGGTGTTGAGTTTTCTCAGATAATATTGACAACTCTCATAGTCACCACATGGGTTTTATTTCATAAAGATGGTTAACTGCGCCTGTTGGTTGTAGAATGGCAAAACCAGTCCTTTTATCTTGGAAGAAGTTCCCTTTGGTCATAATGATTTCTTGTTTATGAAGTTGCATTCCATTTGCTGAAATACTGTAAGAACTTTGGCTGTAAATTCAGGAAACATGTTGATATTTTAATGTTTTCCTGTAATGTTTTTGTAAACTTTGGTAGCTCAAAGGTAGAGAATTTAGAGGTAATCTCTTCCTCCCTTCTGTATTTTCTGACATAGTTTGGTTCAATTAAGTGTCTTTTGTTTCTGAAATGTTTGATAGAATTCACCAGTGAGACGTTCTGGGTCTAGAATTTTCTTTCTGGGATGTTCTGAGTCTAGAATTTTCTGTGTGGCATGGTTTCTGATAATGAGTTCAACTTGTTAAACAAGCACAGCACTCTTCCTGTTTCTGTCTTGTGTATGTTTTATTAAGGTATATTTTTCAAATAACTTGTCAATTCCATGTGGATTATCATGTTTGTTACCAAAATGAGGTCTTCTAGGTTTTCTTACCCTTTTTTGGCTATAGGATCTATTGGGATTTCTGTAACTTTTTCTAAATGTTGTTAATGTAGAGTCTCTTGGTTTTTCTTTCTTTCTTTTTTTTTTTTTAAGGTTTATTTATTTGAAAGGTCATGTGACAGAGAGGGAGAGATAGATTGTCCATCTACTGGTTCACTCCCCAATGGCTTCATCAGGTGGAAGTGTACCAGACTGAAGCCAGAAGCCTGGAGCTCCATTCTGCTTTCCCATATGTGTGGCAGGGGTCCAAGTGCTTGGGCCATCTTCTGCTTTTTCCAGGAGCTTTAGCAGAGATCTGTGTGGAAACAGAGCAGCTGGGACTTGGACCTGAACAGGTGCTCCTGTATAGGAGGCTGGTTTTGCAGGCAGCGGCATCACCACTGCACCATGACGCTGGCCTTCTGTTTTCGTGATGTGTCTTCTCTCTCCCCAGATACTCAATGCACCAGTTTTGTTGGTTGTTTTCTAGGATTGAACTTTTGGCCCTATTCTTTCCTTCTATTATAAAAAGCCTATTTTATATTCTTATTGACATCTTCTTTTCTTTATTATTTCTTTTCTTTTAATTACCTTACACTCTTTTTTTTTTTCTCCTACTTTTTTTTCTAGCTTTTAGGGAGACATCTTGGGTTGTTGATTTCAGACTGTAATGCCTTTCTTAAGTGTTTGAATTCAAATGTAAGTGTTGAGTTTCTCTATAAACAGTTACCTGATTGCAACCTACAATTTTTGGTATGTTGTGTTTTGTTTTTGTTCAATTCAGGTATTTATTCATTTTTTGGACTCCCTGACTTATTTTGAAGACTGTGTGATTTTGAACCATCTTGGATTTCTTGAGATATTCTGTTGTGGCTGATCCCAAGTTCATTTTGGCGAAATGCTTTATTTAAATCATTTTAAATTTCTTGAGACTTGCTTTTGAACTTGGGATATGGTCTTTCCTTGTGAATGTGTCACACATGAATTCTTCTTATGCGTCTCCTGCACTGTGTCCAGGTAGCTGAGTGTCAGGTCGCAGTGTGTCATGGTATTTTTCAAGATAACCTGTGTCCTTTTTGATCTTGTAAGACCCCTTAAGCAGGCGTCCCACAATCCGGACCCCCAGAAACACAGACTCCACTCCAATCGATGCAAAAGGCAAGAGGAAAGTTTATTTCATTTGCAAATGGGCCGTCTCAGCAGCACCCTCTAGTGTAGTGCAGAGAGAGCGGCCCCGAACATCAGTTTTACAGGGTATTTAAAGCTTAAAACCACAACATTAGCATATTTAGTCGTGTTACAATTTCATTGGATATGTGAATGGTTACTGGGTAAGGGGCTAGGGAAGGGGGTAGTGTGGGCGGTTTCTTAAGCAAGCAGGGCGGGGGATACAGAAGCAGAAAAAAATGTGGTTACAGGGTTTCAATAAGACAGTGGGGTGGGGGCATGCAGAAAATACCTTGCATACTTTTGCCGTTTGCCGGGACCCACAGATAAGGGGCGGTTGGGTGCTTCCCATGCCTTTATCTGGCGCCGTTATCTCAAACTGCAGCTGCCTGCCCTTGACTCATGGTTTCGGCCCAATTTCCAGGAACTGTTTTACTAGAGTTCCCTAAGATCCTAGTTTTTTAGCAGGTAAATTTTCAGAAGTCCTTCAATCTTTTGATGTATTTGTAACTACTTAAATCACATTGGTAGATTGGATAACAGCCATTTTGCTGAAAGCAAGTGTTTTAAAAAGTTCTCAAAATCCAGTTCCCTTTTTTCGGGTCTCTTATAAATGACTTTAGAGAAAAACCTGACAACCATGTTAAATGCTTTGATCTCAAATTTGGGTAAGCAGGTTGAAGAAGCATGTTTCCACTAAGCTTTCCTAAGAAGCTCTTCACCTCTTGCCCAATTAGGAGGCACACAGGAATTAAGGTCTTTCAACCCCGATGCAAAAATTTATCTTTTACACTTAACTGTGTGTAATGAGAAGATCATTGGTGGCCAAACAGGTTCACAATTATAACACTGTCTAGCAGCAGAAGCTCCATCTCAAATTATTTATCAAAAAAGCGGAAAGGCAATAGAAATAACCATTGATAACTGGGTCTCATAAGACAATAGAAAATGTAAATTCAGAATCACAAGCATATTTGTTGATTTTCCTTCTGTGATGTTGGAGCTTGATAACCTTTAGATTATATGGATACTTGTCTAGTCAAGGCAAGATAAATCCAGTCACTAAATTTGATTGTGATAGATCAGAGTCTAGTAGCAAACTCAAAGCTTAAAATGACGTTGATCCCTGTTTCGTTTTTTGTCTACTTGACCCTGAAATTGGAAAATTGGAAGTGGTAGATTATTCTAGCTTTGAGTAGTGGCCTGCCTCTTTTCTTGCCTTTTCTTTTCTTCCCTTCCCTACCCTTCCCTTCCTCCCTCCCTCCCTTCCTTCTTTCTTTCTTTTTAAGAACTAAGGAGTCATTAAATCTTTTTTTTAAAAGATTTATTTTATTGTACTTGAAAGTCAGAGTTATACAAAGAGAGGAGGAGAGGCAGAGAGAGAGAAAGGTCCTCCATCCACTGGTTCACTCCCCAGTTGGCCACAATGGCCAGAGCTGTGCCCAGCTGAAGCTGGGAGCCACAAGATTCTTCCAGGTCTCCCACATGGTCTTCTACTGCTTTCCCAGGATACAGCAGAGAGCTAGATCAGAAGTGGAGCAGCTGGGACTTGAACTGGTGCTCATATGTGATGCCAGCCCTGCAAGCCACAGTGCCATCACTTAAATCTTAAATTTCCAGGGCAAGCAAGAAAATATTTGTCTGGTAATATCACTTGTAGCTGTAAAGTAAGTTAAATAGAATTGAAGGCAATGCAAAAAAAAAAAACTGTTTTCATTAGATAAAGCTTACTATTCAGCTATGATGAAAATGAGTCAAATCTTGAACTATTTTTGTGATGCAATGGCAGCCTGAATTAACTGTTCCCATAAAGTTAGTGACAGTCCTGAACATGTGTCTTTTTTTAAATAAAAATTTATCTATTTGAAAAGCAAAGTGACAGAGGGCGAGAAAGAGGAAAAAGAAGGAGAGTACATAAGCAGTCTTCCACCCACTGGCTCCATCCCCAAATGCCTGTAGCATCCAGGGCTAGGCCAGTGTGAAGCCAGGAGCAGGTGACCCAATCAAAGTCGCCCACATGGGAGACAGGGACCCATGCTTTTAGGCCATCATCCACTGCCTCCCTGGGTACATGAGCAGGAAGCTGATGGCTGAACGGGTCATGCCACAATGCTGGCTCTAGCACATGTCCTTTGAGTATAATAATACTGTGTTCCAAAGGAAGAAAGGAGAGATTTTGCTAATCAACAGCAAAGAAATCAAATGAGTTTTAATAATTTAATTTCCAGTTGAATTTACTAGTTCCCCATTCCTAGAGAAGTTCACTAATAATTATTTGTTCTCTTAATACAACAGAGGCTTGGGGCTCAGGAATTTGGAGGAATGTGGGCCAGGCACAGGTGTGAAAAGGGAATTTAGCTGCCAATTCACATGCACAGTAGTGAGATCCGGAAGCCCCATCTCAGCCCCACACAGGAGCAGCACCGGGGACACTTCTGCTGCTGAGCAACATCCTGGAAACTTTTCCTCTAAGGAGACTACAAATCCACAAAGAAAACATTTCCTCATGTTGCCATTTTGAATCCGAAATAAACATATCAGACGTCTCTGCACTCATCTTAAATGCACCAACCCAGCAAGCCAACTCAGTGTCCACGAAGATTAACATTGATATTAGCTTTAATGTACTCATGCCAAATAGAATGAACAACCAAGGATTCCAAAGTGCGTGAGAAAAGCATTCCTTGTGAAAAATGAGTTCTTAAACAAATGAAGTGACAAACAGAAAATGTATTGAAAAAAAATGCTTAAAAATTCCCTCCACAGTGTTTTTGGAGGTATGTAAAGACATGAAATTTACATCTATTCATAAAATGAGAATAGGACAATGACAATAAAGTAACAGTGAAAGACCAGGAATTTTAGAAATTAAAAAAAATTACCGTTTCCAGCACTTAAAGCTGGGAGGGAGTGGGTAGCATCTGTAGACAGCTGGAACAAAACAACTGAAACCCAAGAACGTTGTAGCCAAGCAGCATATTATGAGGCTGTCAGGATGACAGATAATAATTTGTGGAAACACAAGATTTCAGAGTGGATGCACCTACCTAACCTGGCTGAAGGAAGTGATAAATAAAAGGATGTAAGTAAAAGATGTAAGTAAACAGCAGAATAGCAACGAGAATAAATGATAGGAAGAAGGAGAGAGAGGCAATGGGAGATAATCTCAATGGATGAGATGCATCGGCTGTTCCTACCTGGATGCTAGGGGGCTAAGGAAAGAGAGACACTATAGGAAAGCTTCTGGTTGGTGTGGCGCCCAACAGCAAGGCTGCTGGGCACCCGGGGGCCTGTGGCTTCAGGAAGGAATTCAGGGGCGAGGAGAGGACAGTGAATAGGGAGCAGCAAGAATCATATTGAGAAAGCAAAAATCCACACTGCACAGACACTGTGGGGTCTGCTCCTGGGGGCTGGGGTTGGAGCTGTGTTTAATATTATATAGGTTGTTTAGTGAAAGGGAAGGTGCATTCTTATAAAGGGGTAGGGATAGGAATGTTCACGATTTTTCTAGGAAGCAGATGGTTTCCCAGGATCTCCCTACCACCCCTTTTAGCTCCTTGTGCTGTCATGGGTTTCCCATCACCGTGGCTGCCAGCTATGTCACTGATCGTGTTAATGCCCTACAGAGAGCATACAGTGAGCTGTGGCTCTGTCTAGTCAGCCTGGGCCCCCAACCTCTTGTGAGTCTGGTGTAGGCAGCAGGCTGTTTGTCTTCAGAGTGAGGGGGAGCAACCCTGTCTCCCAATCTGGAGATCACAGGAACCGAGACCTGCAGGTGCCTGACTGCTTCCTCCACGTGCCTGTCTCACAGTGATGTCTCAGCTTTGCTTCATACCCTCAGGTGGTAGTTGAGTGGAAGTGAGTGCGTTGCACAAGTCTCATGAAAGAGGGAACCACAGAGAAATGATGAGCGTGCTGGAATCATATCCTAGTCTCCAAGTGACAGGCTCAAGGGAGAAACACAGCATCTTGGGAGAAGACAATTCATTGTAATTGGGGTAAAGACTGAGTCGCGTGAACCTTACGATAAGGACAAGAAATTAAGAGATGTATAATACTCAACTCTACCTGCTCGCTTGTTAGAAAGCTGTCCTTCCTCCTAACCAAGAATGTTGCACCTCACTAAACACACTTTGTGTTCTTTCTGTTTCTCAGAGAAGTCCAGTTCAGTCCAGGGCTCTGACGACGAAGTCCACGGCATCATCAGGGGCTCCACCTCATCCATCCCTCTTCTGTTCCCCAGCACAGAACGTTGCCATGGTGGCCGCATGGCCCAGGAGAGTCCCCAGAACTCAGCCAGATCATCTCTGCTTTAGGGAAGAAGGGGTGGGGATAGGGAACCGCAGAGAACATGACTCATGGTGGAACAGTTCCCGCCAGAGGCACTCCCTATGAATATGGACAAACTCTGCTGGCATCTCCTTCACCGTCCTTACGTGCAAGGGGGCCTGGGAATTTTGAGATAAAACCAGGAAGAAAAGTGAGATAAATATAGAGTAGGCCATTAGCCCCCTGCCATATATGGGGACAGTGAATATAATGGAAGACTTCAGGTAAACTTAACAAAATACATGATAGGCATTGTGGAACCGTGAGTTAACTTGCTCCCTGGGATGCCAGAATCCCGTATCGGAATGCGTGGGATCAAGTGCTCCTTCTGCTTCCAGTCCAGCTTTCTGCTCATGTGCACCTAAGAGGCAGCAGATAAGGGCTCAAATACTTGGACCCCTGCCACTCAACATGGGAGACCTGTTAGGAGGTCTTAGCTCCTGACTTTGGCCTGACCCAGCCCCAGCTATTGTGAACATTTGGGGAGGAACCAGAGATGGAAGATCCATCTCTTCTTTCTCTCTCTTTTTCCCTCCCTCTCTTTCTCTGTATATTATCACTCTGCTTTTCAAATTTGTTGTAAATAATTTTTTTTAGTTTACAAAATTTGTCTTGTTAGGAAAATAAGGAAAGAGGCCATACCCATCAATTGAATGAAAAGCACACTTGAACTTCTGAATTAATAACAGGAAAACATAAATAGAAGTTACACCAGGAAAGTTAGGAAAAAAGGAAATTAAATAAGTATGTAATAAGATAAGATATTGCAGTCTTTATAGTACATGTTTTGATACTTCAAATCTCTCATTAAAAAAGACACACACACAAATGAGATAACTGTTCCATGTTTATGGATTGGAAGAATTAATATCAAAATGTCCATGCTACTCAAAGCAATTTACAGATTCAATGCGATCCCAATCAAAATACCAATGGTGTTCTTCTCAGATCTAGAAAAAATGCTAAAATTCATATGGAAACACAAGAGACCCTGAATAACTAAAGCAATCTTAAACAAGAAATACAAAGCCACAGGCATCACAATACTAGACTTCAAGAGATAGTACAGGGCAGTTTTAATCAAAACAGCCTGGTACTGGCACAAAAATAGACATGTAGAGCAGTGGAACAGAATAGAAAGCCTAGAAATTAATCCATGCATCTACAACCAACTGATCTTTGAGAAGCAAGCTAAAATCAACCCCTTGGGGAAAGACCCTCTCTTCAACAAATGGTGCTGGGACAATCAGATCTCTGCATGCAGAAGTATGAAACAAGACCCCTACCTTATGCCTTAGATAAAAATCAACTCAAGATGGATCAAGGATGTAAATCTGCAACCTGATACCATCCAATTACTAGAGGAGAATAATGGGGAAACTCTGTAAAACATTGGCATAGGCAAAAACTATGTGCCAGAAGCGCAGGCAATAAAAGCAAAAATAGACAAATGAGATTACATCAAGCTAGAAAGTTTCTACTCTGCAAAGGGAATACTTAACAAAGTAAAGAGGCAACCAACAGAATGGGATAAAATAGTTGCAAACTATGCAACTGATAAATGATTAATATCCAGGATCTACAAAGAGTTCAAGAAACTCAACAACAGCAAAACAAATGGTCAAGTTAAGAAATTGTTAAAAAAACATGAACAGGCAATTTTTAAAGGATGAAATCCGAATGGCCAACAGACTAATGCCAAAATGCTCAGCATCACTAGCCAACAGGGAAATGCAAGTAAAAACCACAGTGAGGCTTCACCTCACCTCAGTTAGAATACCTGTCATCAAAATAATAAATAATAAATGCTGGCCAGGATGTGGGGAAATAGGTACCGTAATCCACTGATGTTGGGAGTATAAGCTAGCGCAACCATTATGGAAGACAGTATGGAGATTCCTCAGAAATCTGAACATAGATCTACCATATGACCTGGCAATCTCACTCCTGGGAATTTACCCAAACAAAATGAAACTGATGTATGAAAGAGTAATCTGTATCCCCATGTTTATTGTAGCTCAATTCACAATAGCTAAGATATGGAATTAACCCAGATATCCATGAGCTGATGAATGGATAAAGAACATATGGTATATAGACTCTGTGAAATACTACTCAGATGTAAAAAAAGAATTAAATCCCATCTTTTGCAACAAAATAGATGCAACTGGAAGCAATTATGCTTAGTGAGATAAGCCAGTCCCAAAAAGACAAGTATCATATGGTTTCCCTGATTTATGATAATTAATATGGAGAGTACAAAAATGTAATGTATATGAGTGGTATTGATATTCTGAGATTTGATTTTTGTTCACAGCCCTTGTCTGTACTGCTCAGGATCACTGGTTTTTCTACTTACTTACTACTTGTTGAATTCTTTATTTCATGGAGCATTAAGCTGGTGATTATAAAATAAATGGAAAGTATGCCGTTGTGAAAATTAAAAGAAAAAATAAGGGAAAGAGGGTGGCAGCATGGGTGGAGGACAGATAGAGTGGGAACAGTCACTCTGCTCTTACGTATGTCTATGAAATACATAAAATGTATTCACTTACATAATTCATTTTTGAAAAAGTTATTGCTAGGTTGAATTAAGAAAAAAGCAAATTCTATATTATTTACATGAAATAATGAGTAAAAGTAAAAATAGAAGCTGGTTAAGGAGATGCAAGGAAAATGAAACAAAAATAAGGGAGAATCAGCAATATTAGTATCAGAAATGATACATTTTAAAAAGTCATTGGATAAGGTAAGGATAATATTCATAAAATTGTGTAACAATAGATGCAATGATCTTCAAAATATTCAGGGAAATGTCTGTTATAATGAAACTGCGTGGATTGTGAAATATTTTTGCACCAAAATAAATTTATCTTTTAATTCCACTTTCCATGAATTTTTTGAAGTACCCTTTGTGTGTGTGTACGTGTGTTAAAAAATTTGTATGTGACAATCAACATAGCAATTAAGCCTAATATTTCAACCATCTGTAATACTGCTTGTAGCAAACAGAATTTCTCAGCTTTCCTCGAAGGCTTTGATAAGATGTAAGGAGGGATGTCTGTGTTACAGACATGTAAATTTAACTTAAATTTCATGGAAAATTCTTTGAAGAGGGTTTCCTCAGTTGATGGTTACCTTCTGAATGCTTATCTGTGATCCTTTGTCCTAACTGAATTGCGGGTGTGAGAGGCGGCATGACAGCAGCTATCTTGTGAAAAGGAGGTGATTCTCAGGATGACAGGATGCCCTTGACGGGGTTCTGGAAATAAGAGCCGTTAGCTAGGAATTGCAGAATGGACAAGAAGAAGGCATCAAGATGTAACACATGTTACTGCTGTGCCGAAGACAGCAAGTTCATGAAAAGTCCATCCTGGGGCTGGCACTGTGGCGTAGTGGGTAAAGCCACCAACTGCAGTGCAGGAATCCCATATGGGCGCCAGTTCCAGTCCTGGGTGCTCCACTTCCAATCCAGCTCTGTGCTATGGTTTAGGAAAACATCAGAAGCTGGCCCAGGTCCTTGGGCCCCTGCACTCGTGTGGGAGACCTGTAGGAAACTCCTGGCTCCTGGCTTCAGATCGGCATAGCTGCAGCTGTTGCAGCCACCTGGGGAGTGAACCAGCGGATGGAGGACCTCTCTCTCTGTCTCTGCCTCTCTGTAACTCTGTCTCTGAAATAAATAAAATAAACCTTTAAAAAAAAAGTTGAAAGTTTACTTTAGCTCAGTTTTTGACATCTGTGTATACTTCTTTGAAATCTGGGTGGAGTTTTTTCATAACACTCGTTTTCCATGAACTTTCTGAAGATCCATCATATATGCATTTGGCTTTGCTTCAATGAGCGTGTATATATTATCAGCGAACACACTTGGAATAGCAGTGACTTCAGGTGTCATACAACTGCGAAGTTTACTTGACATAGTATAACTGAAAAACATTGTGTACGCCCCATGAACTCTCTAGGGGGCGCGTAGGTAACTCCTTGTTAATGCGCATTGGACGTGTGTGGGGTATTGTTTGTGGGCTGTAAACTCATCATGAAATCCTTGGTCTCACTGCAGCGCTGCTGTCTTTCGGGTGGTGTTACAACCACCATTTCCAATAAAACGTACATAATACCTCCAGCTTCCCCCGGATCGAGTCTTAAGCTCGTATAGTTTACGAGGAAGCAAAATCTCTCAGGTTTCAGCAAAGGGGCAGTGTTCCAGAGGCTCCTACGTGACACATTTAGAGACGGTCGTATAGAGGTAGGCACACGGTGTGTGCAGACATGGCCGCGCTTCTGTGAGTTTTAGTATTCATAATTTTAGGCGAGCTGCATAGAAGGTGCTTTCTCCTTATTCTTTTGGTTGGTCTTTTGATTCTGATTTTCACATAGATTTGTGTCCCATTGAATTCTCAATATCGTGTAATTCATAAAGCTGTCTGGTGGTGGATAACAAGGCATACATTAAAAGAAGGGAAGCATTAAATAGCGTGAACGTACATATTCACAATAGTTGCCTAATGTTTTTCCCTTCAGTAGACGAAGTCATACTGTATATTTTCACCCAGCTGAAATATTATAAATCACTTTTTAATATCTTTTTATCTGAACAAGAAAAAATCATTTGTATTACAGACATGTAAATTTAACTTAAAACTACAAAACCTAGTTTGAGGCTTGATACTGCAGCCATAAATCATATACAATAACATTGTAAATGAGATAACTGTAACATTATATTCTCTGGGCAAGGTTAATAGATTCAGTTCAAGTCTAGCAAGAAATTGTAGCTGACATTTTCCCATTTCTTTCAGAAAAGCCTTTATAAATCCTCAACTTCTAAATTGGACTGGATTAGGTCCCAGTGGAGAAAATCCTAGATTTAGTGTTTTTAATTTCCTAAGTTACTGAGTGGGAACCACCTTTATCATCACAGTCAGATATGGCTTGCGGACTCTAACAGTCAGGTTACTTTTGTTATTCCCTTCCAGTTCCAATAATAAAACTAATCGCATTAATAATAACAAAGCAAAGAGGTTGGTAGACGTAATAGTAGTCTGGATATTTAAGAAGCCTGCCAGTTGGGCTAACCTGGGTTAACAGTGGAAAGAAGGAGAAAGACGCCTTTTTGGATGATGAAACAATGCACACCCGGGGTACTGTTTTCATTTTCAACCCCCCAGCTCTTTTCCGTGATTACAGAATATTTATGTTCTGCTGTGTTTCAGTTGCTTCCCGGTGTCGGGCTCTCCTCTGAGCACTGGCACACGGGTGATCTAAATCAGTTTCTACTGTGGGGAAAAAAAATGCCTGCATCATGCCAGCCAGAGACCCATACAGCTCGGCTCCCTGAGCCAGCCCGTGCAGGGGAAATTTTCCAAATGCCACGTAGTCGGTGGGCACTGGCGATGTGACCCTCAGGCCACTGGGTGTTGCCTGTGGCTGGAATCAGAATGATCTGCGATGTGTGGTGGTGGTGTATGACAAATTGCCCTCTGTGTACTGTTTCCTGTTCTTTCGTTTGGCCAAGAACCTGATGTAGAGTCTTAGCTCTGCATGGCAAGAGTGTTTAAATGGCATCATACTTGCTGGAAGTTCCTGTGGATTTAACTCTCACCACGCAATCTTGTCGGGGAATCCTTTCTGGAAGTCCCTGTCGACATTTTACTCTGCTGGCTGTGTCCTGCAGCCAGCAGGTGCACCTGCTCTGAGTGTCCTTTAAGCTCTTCTCACAATGAGCCGGTTTTACCGAATCTTTGTCCTTTTCTCTTCTTGATTTATAGAGAAACCCTCTTTTTACCCGATTTCCTCTGCAGTTTGGAGGCACATGACATCCAAGTGAACCCACACACTATGCCATGTAGCGTACACATGATTAACACAGGAGTCAAAACCCAGCCGAGAAGTCACTATCTCCTGAGACTGCTTGGCTAACTCGATCTACACTGACTTTCCCTTATTTTGAGATTCCCATGCATTTACACCAATGCTATATATGACCTGTAATTTCTTTTATGTTGCATTCTGGTTATTCCCTGAGTCCTACTGGGATTTCTTCATTTAGCCCCAAGTTCGCTCGGGTCAGGGATAGTACCTTTTCCTATTCTTACACTCTTTACATTTTCAGTGCCATTTGAGATGTGCCACAACTGACAGTTGAGTCTGAGTTAAGTTTTTAGCAGGTTGAAGCTGTTGTCTTAAAGGCTTAGCTGTTCCGACCATATTTCCACTGGCCTATGATTTCCTCATTATCTGCTTGTTACCAGGTTGTGTGTTAGCGTAGTGAATAATTCTTTTGTTAGAAAATGGTTCAAATCACTGTGAAGGCTGCTTTAAACACCCTTGTGTTGTGCTTATGGAGTGACTTGGGGATCTGAATGTTACAGTTCGGCACCTCTGCCTCCTTAACGAGCAGTGCGCATCTCTCTGAGATGCACCTGGTCCAACTTTGCGCTTAAGGAATGTGTTCTGCTCTCAGCCTTTTATACCACCCATGGTACTGTGTGTTCTCCTACATGTGTCCACCCACGTACTATCTGCTTGAATTTCACAGCTCCTAAAAGCTAGAGGGGATTTTGTCATAACTTTTTCTATGTTCACAATGCTAGCAGTGCAAGTAACAAATGTGGGTGTTTAATGTTCAAATCACTGATGCAGATCTGCCCACATTGCAATTAGAGGCAACTCGGTGCCCTGATCCCATGGCACTCGCTTTCATAAAAAGATTGGTCATGCCAGTGTAAGCAAATAATGAAGGATAGAATTAAAAGGGAGAGAATGATCCTGCGGGGGAAGCAGGACACACAGCAGACTCATAGAATGGCAAACGCCCAAAACAGCACTCCTGCCTCAGAATCAACCCTTGGGACATTCGGATCTGGCTAAAAGGTCCATGAGAGTCTCACAGGCATGGAAAGCCATGACATGGTGGCAAAAAACAACCTAAATGAAAGACCCTGGTGAACAAGTCCCCAGCAAAAGGAACAGACCATCAAGGAGAGAGGCGCCTTTCTCTGAAGGGAGGAAGGAACCTCCACTGTGATATGGCCTTGACTTAACAAGTTCACAGTCGGTGAACTCAAGGGACTTCCATAGCCTAAACAGCTCATAGCAAGAGTCTCGGGTGATTGCTGACGTCACAAATAAGAGTGCCAATTGTTAAATCAACAACGGGAGTCACTGGGTACATGCTCCCCACGTAGGATCTCTGTCCTTAATGTGTTTTACTATGAAACTTAAAAACACTACTAGTCGAACAATACCCTATACCTTGTGCGGTTGTGTGAGTGCAGCCTGTTGAAATCCTTGCTTAGTATATACTAAGTTGATCTTCAGTATATGAAGATAATTGAAAATGAAACTCGATAAAGGGTGGGATGGGAGAGGGAAAGGGGAGGGCCACGGGAGGGAGGGAGGTTGGGGGGGAAGCCACAACAATACAAAAGTTGCACTTTGTAAATTCACAATTATGAAATAAAAAAAAAAAAAAGATTGGTCATGAATGAAGGATACTATTAACATCTGCCTTACAGAGTAAGAAAAAAAACTCACCGTCCATCTTTCACTTAACAGGCTCCCAAAATCAGGAGGGTGATGTTCTGATAAGCCAACTTAGACCTCAGTTTTGAGACTTACAACTGTTCTTAGGCTTATACTTTTTAAAAACGTCTGTTTGATATGGGGGGTGGCAGAGAGAATGAGAGAGACAGACAGAGAGAGACATCTTCTGTTCATTCCTCAAATGGTTGCAACCGCCAGGTCTGTGCCATGCCGAAGCCAGAAGCCAGGAACTTCATGGGTGAAGGCTGTGGACCACCTTCCACTGCCTTCATGGGTGCATTTGCGAGCAGTTGGTTTGTAAGCAGAGCAGCTAGGACCTGCCTGAGCCCTCTGATGGGTTCACAAGCACACGTGGTAGCTTAACCCACTGTAGCACGACACCAGCCCAGAGGTTGTTTTTTAGATTTTTATCAAGAGCATAATAACATGTCAAACAGACAGACATCTTACATGGCTGCAAATAACTTTGTTTCTTAAAGAGTTTTTTTAATTTGTAAAAATAGAAGAGATGAAAGAGTAGTTTGGGTTTTTTTTACAAGATTTTGGGGTTTCAAGTAACTGATCAGTAACTTTCAAAGCTTCAGTTGGTCACTATGATGACTTTCATGGATGGAATTTTCTAAGTTTGCAAGCCTTTGACCTTGATGCAAGGTAGAACACTAGCTGGAATGCTCTGGCACCGTCTTTTATTTAGCTGTCTGGTTCTCTATGACAGCGTCGTCTGTCTGTCTGTGATCCTAACACATTGGAAAAGTTGTTATTCTGGAATATTAAGAACTCTGGATTGCATGTCCCTTCATTGTGCTTGACACGTGTTTCTAACCTGTCTTTGCAATGGCTGGCATGTGGCAATCCTGCAGTGTTACTTTCCATGTGAGTGTGGATGATGAGCAGGTACACATGACTCCGTGTCAGCGAGAATGGTTCATGCAGCAGAGAAAAGGAAGATAAAGTGGAGAATAAGTGGCATCATGATAAGAGAACCTTGAATCCTAAAAGCAGCCTTTCTCTCTTCTGTGCCATAGTTATGAATTTAAAATGCAGCATCCATAATAAAAATTAGCCTAAGGAAAGAATGTTCATTCTCTTGTGGCTGGTACTATGTGGGAGGTTTTAACAACAGGAAATGAATCTTACATATGATTTTCTTAAGAAGGTATAGACTTGGGGGTGGTGCCATGGCGCAGCAGGGTAATGCCGTGACTTGCAGTGCTGGCATCCCGTATGGGCGCTGGTTCAAGACCCAGCTACTCCACTTCCGATCCAGCTCTCTGTTATGGCCTGGGAAAGCAATAGAAGATGGCCCAAGTCCTTGGGCCCCTGCACCCGCGTGGGAGACCAGAAGAAGCTCCTGGCTCTGGCTTCAGATCGGCGCAGCTCCGGCTGTTGCGGCCAATTGGGGAGTGAACCAGGGGATGGAAGACCTCTCTGTCTCTCTCTCTCTCTCTGCCTCTCCTTCTCTCTCTGTGTAACTCTGACTTTCAAATAAATAAATAAATCTTTAAAAAAGAAGAAGGTATAGACTTTAACATAAAAATGTAGAAACCAACAATAACATGTGGCAAGAATGGGAATTTGGGTGAGCTGGAAGATATTTTTCTGACCTCATTTGTTAATCAATGTAAATAAAGGTAATATGCAAACATATTTTGAAAGAAAAACCTGAGTAATATACAAGGGCTGACATTGATAAATGAACAGTATTAGACTTCAACTCCCTTCCTTCACTTTGTTTCCTGGAAGGTACTTCTGGGTATGGTTTTTGCCTTTAGTCATTTAAATTATTTGAAGATTTGTTGATTGATCATTGCTAGATAATGTCTTTTGATTTAATGTAGTTAAAAACAAGCATTTCACTTAGCCTTTTACGCTCCCTATTATACACACGTGCGCAACACACTCACAAGTACAAAGCTAAATAACAAGAGTATCATGTAGTTCTATGGACAACATGAGTATAAAAGTAGGATTTGTAATTGTGTGTGTGTGTGTGTGTGTATATATATATATATATATATATATATAGAGAGAGAGAGAGAGAGAGAGAGAGAGAGAGTTCATTTAATTTATCCATAGTTTATTTTCACAAATGTTGGTCTGCAGTTCTATTTCTTCACTTGTATGGTTAGCACTCTTGTTTTTTCTCAGCTTCTCTGTCTTCATGTCATTCCTTCCAGTGTCATCAAAGTTAAAAACACATTTTGGTCTTTAAATTTTAAACCCTGTTTTATTGACAACAATAGCCTAAAGCTTGAAACCAGAATGTGTGATTTAAATACTCATCCTGAAAATAATCACCACTAAGGAAAGGGGAATGGGACATGATTGAATTACTTTGTCTATGCTTGGCCTGAAGGCTCCTGGGAAAACCAGTTCCTAATATCCAGTTAATTGAATTTCAGTTTACAGTAAATAATTGCTTGAATTCATGTTACATTTTACATTTTTCTATTTAATCACTTTCTTAAGGATGTTTTAGTTTTTTTCCAGATGCTTTTCCCCTACTATTAGAACTCACATGTTTTTATCGTCAGATAACTAACCCTGTGACTTCTAGCATATTTCCTGATTCCTTAAATATTGCTTTAGAGTCCATTCCATTCTTCAACATGAGAAGTCTCCTCGTAGCTACACAATTTCCTTTTAATTTGAACTGATTACTTCACAAATCTGCCACAAGAAGTTTCATATTGTATATTCTTGGTTGTTTGTTTCTCTGTGGAATAATGTATAATTTTGAGATTCACCAAATCTTGGCTGGGATCATCATTGTTATTGTTTAATGTGAATTATGGGCTGACACTGTGGTGTAGCAGGTAAAGCCGCTGCCTACAGTGTCAGCATCTCTATGAGCACTGGTTTGAGTCCTGGCTGCTCCTCTTCTGATCCAGCTCTCTGCTATAGCCTGGGAAAGCAATAGAAGATGGCCCAAGTACTTGGGCCCCTGCACCCATGTAGGATACCTGGAAGAGGCTCATGTCTTCAGATCAGCCTAGCTCTGGCAGTTGTGGCCATGTGGGGAGTGAACCACCAGATGGAAGACCTAACCCCCCCAACACCTTTGCATCTCTGTAACTCTGCCTTTCAAATAAATAAATACATTGTTAAAAATGTTAATTACTTGCACTTAAAAATATAGTTCCATCTTTCTATTTAAAATAGTTCTCTTAAAAGTGATATTAGGACAATTTTTGCTTGTTATGCAATCTGATGGCCTCCACTTTATAATTAAGATATTTAGACCATTTATATTTAATGTGGTTATTGATATAATTGGGTTTAAATCTACCATCTTGCTGTTTGTTTTCTTTCTGATCCATCTGTTCTATGTTCATGTTTTTTCTCTTATTTTCTTCTATTTTGAGCTAATAGAATAGTTTTGGGATTCTATTGTGTCTTTATAGTGCTTTATTAATTATACATTATTGCATTTGATTGCTTTAATGTTTATAATTCTTTTTTTAAAATGTATTTATTTATTTGGAAGTCAGAGTTACAGAGAGAGAGGAGAGGCAGAGAGAGAGAAGTCTTCCATCTGCTGGTTCACTCCCCAATTGGCAACAATGACTGGAGCTGTGCCCATATGAAGCCAGGAGCCAGAAGCCTCCTCCAGGTCTCCCACATGGGTGCAGGGACCCAAGGACTTGGGCCATCTTCCACCACTTTCCCAGGCTATAGCAGATAGCTGGATCAGAAGAGGAGCTGCTGGGACTAGAATTAGCACCCATATGGGATGCTGGCACTTCAGGCCAGGGCATTAACCTGCTGTGCCACAGCACCGGCCCCAATAAATCTTTAATTATAGTATCAACTCAAGGAATAATACACTACACTAATACTTCACAAATATTAAAAACAACAATAATTTGCTTCCATTTCCCTTCTGTACATGTTGTCACACATTTTATTTTGACATGGTATAACAATATAATACATTACTATCATTTTGATTTAAATACTCAATTATTCTTAACTTGCCTTGAATGACAAGAAAGATAGCATGTTGTAGTCACCCACATTGTAGTTTTCTAGTGTTCTTCATACTTCTATGTGGATCCAGATTCTCTTGTATCATTTTCCTTCTGCTTGAAGCACTTCCTTTACCAGTCAACACATCCCATGAATAGAATCCTGCTAACAAATTCTTCAATCTTTTTAAAGCCTGAAATACTGTTTATTTTGCTTTATTTTTTAGAAAGTTTTTATTTGGTATAGTAATACAGGTTGATCATGTTTTCCTGTAAGTAATCTAGGAAAATCAACTGTTTCTTGCCTTACATGGTTGCTACTTGCAGGTGTACTGGGATTCTTCTCTTTGACTCTCTGTATTTAATGAGTCTCTACCCTACCTGTCCCTCCCTGCCCTTAGCATTTAGAGTTATCTCTTCATCACTGGCATTCAGCCATTTGTTCCTATAATGTACTTTGCTATAGTTTTGTTCTTTTCTTCACATTATCATGCCTAATACTTGCTTGTCTGCTAAGATCTTTGCACTTGTTAATTTACCAAAATTTGGAAAATGTTCAGTCATTAATTTTCTAATTCAACATAAATCAGACCCCTTGCTGTTGTCTCAAAGCTCGTGCTCCTCAGTTTAAATGATTTTCCGTGTTCGGTTTTGTTTTGGCTGGTTTCTAGTACTGTGTGTTTAGTATCACTGCCCCCTCCTCTTGCAGTGACTAATCTGTTAATGTCTTCCAGTGTACTCTTCAGATAGTTGTAACCACGTCTTTCAGGTCTCTTGACATGCTCATGATTTTTGCTAACTCTTAAACATAAGGAGTACATAATATTTGCTTAGAATCTTTTGTTCCAGTTCAGTTATCCCTTTCTTTATCTGGGTCTGATCATTTTCTCATTATGGACATTATTTTCATGCTTCTTTGCATGCCCAGTAATTTCACTATATTCTCGAAGGTTGGTAATAATGTCTGAGTCTCACCATGATTGTATGAGTTAAGTGATACCGTGTAATGAAATTGAAAATTGTTCTTGTTACTCTTTCCTAAAGATTTATTCTCACTCACCTATGCTTTATTTCCTTGCTTTGCAAAACAAAAATTTCTGCTAGTGTTTAAAACTAATTCCTCCGCCAATGCTGTAAATATCGCTTTAGGGACATTTTAATGCTCACTGTTCCTTACTCTTCAAATGATTTTCATTTCATCTTTTCAACCTTTCCTCCTCATCAGGGCTGCCGGTAATCAAATCTTTCTCGTTGTTAAATGCACACACCCTGCAGTTTATGACTTCTCATCTTCTCTCCAAGCCCAGTTTCTGGAAACATTAAGAATTCACTTCAGACTCACTCTTAGGAAATGCCTTCATTATTCACTGTGTCCCGACTCTCCACCACAGTGGCTCATGCTCTTGTGTTTTGTAATTTCCCGAGGATGCTTTTCCTTAGGAGAGGATGTTGTTGTCACCCAGCCTCCTGTGCGCTGTGTTGAGAAGTGTCTCTCGTGGGTACATCTGCCTCTGTCTGCCCTGGCAGGCTGAGTGTCTGAGAAGCGAGCTCTGTTTTCATACTCATTGCTCACTTTGGCATCAGGACTTGGGTGGGAATTTGTGCATGGAACTCTAATGTGCACACTATAATTATAGTTCCGGGATTAGAGTTACTTACGAGTCACTTTTAAGAAATTTACTGCCCGGTGAGGTTTTGCTTATTCTGGCGTTTGCAATGGGTTCTACTGGATTTACGCAGCGCGTTCTCTTCTCTGTGAAGAACTTCGTTGTGCGCAAGCTTTGTCACGCGTTTTCCAGCAGGCTTGAAACCCCAGTCTCTTACCAACAGCGTGATTCCACTAGCCAGTGGGCCACTTGCTTTTTGTTTTGTTTTGTTTTTGACAGGCAGAGTGGACAGTGAGAGAGAGAGAGAGAGAGAGAAAGGTCTTCCTTTGCCGTTGGTTCACCCTCCAATGGCCGCTGCGGCCGGCGCATCTCACTGATCCGAAGCCAGGAGCCAGGTGCTTCCCCTGGTCTCCCATGCAGGTGCAGGGCCCAAGCACTTGGGCCATCCTCCACTGCACTCCTGGGCCACAGCAGAGAGCTGGCCTGGAAGAGGGGCAACCAGGACAGGATCGGTGCCCCGACTGGGACTAAAACCCAGTGTGCCGGTGCCGCAGGCGGAGGATTAGCCTAGTGAGCCGCGGTGCTGGCTAAGGGTCCTTGCTTTTAGTGTGCACTCTTCTCTCTGGCTCTGAGTACCCCCTTTCATCCTGGCATAGCAAGAGTTCCCTGTTGAAAAATCTGTCTACCCACTTAAATTTGTTATTTCTTTTTTTATTCACGTCTTGTTATTTATGTCAAAAAAGCAGAGGGCATTTCTGCCCCTTGCCATGTGCTGGTAGCCTGAATCCTCATGTAGTTGTGCTTTTAGTATTTGAAGACAAGGATCACGTGCTCTGTTTTCCCAGAGCGAGGGTTCCTCTCTTCTTGACTGATGGTGCGTTAGCCCTTCCTGACTTTGCACACACAGCCATCGCTCTCCTCCTTGCCACTCTTCCCAGCGCCAACACTTTACTTCCCAAGGCCTATTCCTGACTCTCGTGTGCCATCCATGGGTACTTCCATGACTGCAGGCTGCAATGGTTTAAACATTTCTATTATCAGGTCTCTTTCTCCCTCCCTCCCACCTTCCCTCCCTCCCTCCCTCTCCCCCCTCCCCATGATTCAGAGTGCATTTATCTAACTAATAGGTATCTAGTAGGTATTTCTCTATGAAACACCTTATCAAAATGCAGCTTGCTTCCACGGGCCGCCTGGCTACCGCTCCTCCCCAATGACACCCTCAGTGACCACCTGTGATTCTCGGACTTTGTAATGCCAGGAAACGGATCTTCCTTTCTCTCCTGATTCAGGTTGCTGCTCGGGGAATCCTCGTCACTTCTAGTCCCCCATGCCTGCACGCGGAAGGACCCAGAGCAGTTTTTCCCTTAAGTCTCTGGACTCTGGCTGTTCTCTCCATGTTTGTTCAGATGACGCGAGCAGAGCTTGGTGAGATTGTTCCGCGGGCCCGGGCCTCTAGCTATACCACTCCACAAGGAAGTATACCGAGCCTGACATCAGACATACTCTACTCCAGAGAACTTTGGCTTAAAATCCCCTACACAAACTCCTACCGAATCTTGCACCGTGCCATCTTGTCCTGTCTTTTTGGGAAGAACTGTTAGTTATCACCCAGGACTCCCACGACCAGCTCCCCAGGAGCCTTCTCAGACCCCAAGGCTGATTGTTCCTGCTTGTGCCGGTGCTGTCACAACACATACAGTAGTAGGCTTCGCTTGTGGACGTCTCTGAACCCATCAGTATATCCACCGATGGTGTCTTGCACGTGGTAGGCACTTAGTAACAATTTGCTACGTTTTTAGAGAATAGTCACTTTCTCTCTGCCTTCGTCCTTGTATCCAAAACCAGTGTAGTGTTAGTTTGGCAGAAAAAATATTCCCCACTCCAGGTATGGTTAAAACAATCTAGATTCTATAAACAAATTACCTGTGGATCCTTGGAAGAGGTATCTTGAACGCAACAGTTAAAGATACAGGAAATGTTTCTTTCAAAATGTGTTACAATGTTCATTATGGTTTCTCTTCAAGGACTTAGGGGTTGAATGAAAACAAAGTCTGCTGAATAGTGCTTGCTCAGTGCTTTTAAAAATTTCAAAAATGTAGTCACTATGCCAAACAATAATGCTTGGAGTTACATGCTTCATTATGTAACCATCCTACATAATTGAATAAAGTGTGAGAGTGCTTTTAACTTTTATTTCTGAACATTTTTAGGAGTTTATGTGATTTTATTTTCATGAATACTTTAGCTGATTTCTGGGTAAAACTTCATCACAGGGAAATATTTAAAATGATCTTCAGAGTTATTTTACATGGAAAGATTAATTATTTACATATATTACCATGGCAACCATATATCAAAGTATGACAAGCATGGACTGTACCATTCTTTCCCTTAGATCCCCAAATAAATGTAGTGATCTTTGATGGCAGTGGTATATATGGAATACCAGATCAGAACTAGAACAAAATATTTTGCATAAACTCTATTAAAATATTTTCCTTAAAAATTTATTTGTATGGTGCTTTAAAACTGTGGGTACATGTCTTCACACATTTCTCAAGACCCATGGAATGAGCTGTAAAATAAGCCATGAATTTTAATTAATAATAATAATAATAATAATATACCAGTTCTGGGTCACATCGACAACAAATGCACCTCTGTACCTCAAGAAGCCAATGAGAGGAGAAGCAGGTACAGAGAAGGAGCAAAATGGGTGCTCTGTATTCCTCTTCAATTCTTCAGCAAACCCCAAATTCTCAAAAAAGTCTAATTTTTTTTTGAAAACCACAAAAATTTATATTTGAGATCACAATGATAACGATGCTATTTATTCAACAGAAGGAAGAATACATCATTTGATATCATGTGCAACATCACTGACAGTTTGAGATGGTACAATTTCAGTTGCCTGTGAGATAAATTGTCTGTTATTTTCTTTGTCTCAGCTCCAATACAGGAAAGAATTTGATAAAATGAGAAAAAGATGACGAGTTAATTCTCAGGAGAAGTTGATGATGCATTCTTTTGAAGTCATAGAATTTCTTTGTTTTGGCAGCCATGTGTATTGTGTATGTGTGTGGTTTCAGTCAATGTAATTGAATAGACTATTACCGCTTGTCTGGGGCTGGGATGTGCTGTCTCCGATTCGCTTGGTGAGGTCCTCAGACTGAGACTTTATGTGGGTACAGAGTCTTTCAAGAAGTACCGAGGTTAGATGAGGTCGTCAGGGTGGCCCTGACCCACTGTGATTGATGTTCTCATGAGGACAGGAAATTGGGGCACAGAGAAGACCCTATGAAGACACGAGAAGAACCAGGAGGAAGCCAACCTTCTGACACCTGGAGTGTGGACTAAGAGCCTCCAGAAATGTAAGGAGGGTTCCTTCTGTTATTCACACTACCCTGTATGTGTTACTTTGTTAGGGCAGCTCTCACAAACTGACGTGTCCCTCTAGGGAATCAGCAACAGGAATCTCTAGGAGAACATGACCTTTCAAGGAGGAGAGCCGTTGCTGATACATCCTCGTTCCTTAAAGTCTGAAGCTTAGGTGTTTCTGAGGATAAGTTGTTGAATAGATGAATTCCTGTGTTTTTTCACCCATGTTTCTCAGTTTTTGGTGTTGTAGATTTCTTTTTTTTTTTGTTAAAAATTTATTTTATTTATTTATTTGAAAGACAGAGTTACAGAGAGAAGGAGAGAGAGAGAGAGAGAGAGAGAGAGAGAGAAGGAGAGAGGGAGGGAGAGAGAGAGAGAGGTGTCTCCCATCCTCTGGTCCACCCCCCAGATTGCCACAACGGCTGGAGCTGCACTCATCTGAAGCCAGGAGCCAGGAGCTTTTTCCCCAGTCTCCCACATGGGTGCAGGGGCCCAAGCACTTGGGCCATCTTCTTCTGCTTTCCCAGGCCACAGCAGAGAGCTGGATCAGAAGAGGAGCAGCCGGGACTAGAGCCAGCACCCATATGGGATGCCGGTGCTCCAGGCCAGGGCTTTAAGCTGCTGCGCCAGTGTTGTAGATTTCAACAACAGTTTCAAGCTGGCTTAAACAACAAAGGAAGGAAGGAAAAGGAAAAGAAATTTGTAAGAAGGATACTGGGAATGTTCATTGATTAGGACTTGGGTGTGGACTCAAACCCATAACTGCAGAGCTCACAGACGTTGAGAGCAAACTCTGTGTTTTAACTATTTGTCCTCCTTTCCTCGTGCCCCCACCTTGTATTCCTCTTCCTCCTGTCAGTGAGTCCATCACACTTTTGTTGCTTAGCATGCGCATGGCCTCTCCACAGCCCATGGTCTCCATTTAAGTGATCAGTCCATACTATCTCCTTCTTCTGTTCTAATTCCAGGAAATATTAATTTCATAGGAAATATTAAACTCAGGTTAAGGGTCAGAATTTCGTTAGAAAAAAAGCATCTGCTGCCAGGGATCTATGGGCTACAGTAGGATGAATTTGCTTAGAGAAATGCTACCCCAGTAAACTTGGATAACTAGTAAAAATATTTGGACATCAAAATTTAAAGTGTTGGGCTGGTGCTATGGCCTAGTGGGTAAAGCAGCAGCCTGCAGTGCCGGCATCTCATATGGGAATTGGTTTGAGTCTTGGCTGCTCTATTTCTGATCCAGCTCTCCGCTATGGCCTGGGAAACCAAGAAGATGCCCCAAGTGCTTGGGCCCCTGCACCCACGGGAGAGACCGGGAAGAAGCTCCTGTCTCCTGGCTTCAGATCAGTGCAGCTCTGGCTGTTGGGGTCATCTGGGGAGTGAACCAGCAGATGGAAGAGCCCTCTCTCTCTGCTTCTGCCTCTCTGTAACTCTGCCTTTTAAATAAATAAATAAATCTTCAAAAAAATTGAAAGTTCCATATAATTTATAGCTACTCAGTAATGTAAAATATTTAATGTAAATCTAGTAAAACATGCATAGCACTAGTATGCTGAAAACTATAGAACACGAATGAGATAAAGATCTAAATAAATGGAAATATGTGTGTATTGTAGATATGAATATATAAAATATTTATGGCTTGGGAGACTAAAAATAGTAGATAAGGCTTTTCTCCCCAAATTATCATGCTTGGGTGTCAAAATCTCAGTCAGTGGTTTAGTTACAAGGGACAGGATTATTCTGTTTTAGGTGGAAATGCAAATAAACTAGAATAGTTTTGCAATTTTGAAAAGGAGAACGTGAGAAGGATTAGTCATTAGTCAAGACCAAGTGTTATTTGCTCGCCTTGGCCGGTGTGATGGGCTCTAGGGATCAGGAGCCCATCCGTAGGAACACGCCTGAGTGGTTTCTGATAGGGGGTGTAGTGCCACTGGGGGGCAGTCACTGGAGGAAAGAGAGCCTGCACACAGATGGTGCTGCGGCAAATGAACCTCCATGGTCAAAGCACAACAGAGAACACTAACCGAAACCCCACATCTTGTGTGAAAGCAGGTGCAAAGCAGAAAAGTCCTGGACAAAGATAGAACAATCTAGGGATAGGCAGATTGGACAGTGTGATGCCTGAAGGAGAAACCGGACACGTTGGGATTCATCACCATGAAAACTTTGCCCTACAAATGATCCTGTTACGATGAGGAAAAAACAAGCCAGAGACCTAGAGAAACACATTTACAAATCTAACAAAGGAGTATTATGTAGAGTGTATAAAGAGTACTAGAGACTCAATCATTAAAAAGCAAAGTTGATTAGAACATGAGAAAAAGATGTGAACAAATAAGTCACGCAAGACAATATGCAAATGACAAGCTCATAAACAATGTGAACCCATCAGGACACACAGATTAAAACAGTAGTGAAATATCACTATGCCCTATCGTAATGATTAACAGCAAAAACAGTGGCGACACCAAATACTGTTGGGTACAAAGCGGAACTGGATTACTTACACATCGGTGGTAGGAACGTAGAATAGTCCAAACTCCGGAAGACAGTTTGGTCATAGCTTAGAGAGCTGAGCTTGAGGATTATATTTAAAGAGTGTCTACTGTGTTCCCTTCACTCTGCTGCCGCCTCAGGGTTCCCAGGGAGGGGTATATTTGAGTCAGACAGCCCTTGCCCTAAAGCAATATCCAGCCTGAAGAACAGGACAGATGTAGTAACACATGATTTCAATATAATGTGATTGCAGCTGGACTGCTCCAAAAACAGATAGAGTAGCTGGAAGGAGTGGAAAAGGAAAAAACCTAAATGGATTATCACCATTGTTATTAACTCATTTCTTTAAATTTATGAGGTTGTGATGGCCCTGGAAAATCAAAGGCACCGGTTTTGGTACTCGTGTTCAGTGGGAAGCGGAACAGTTAGACTTTTTGCTTCCAGAGTGGCTCTTTAACTGATGACTGCGAAAGAATGCCTGACGTCAACTAAAGTGATTTTTCCCAAGTGAAAAATGAGTTCATAAATATTCATCGACGTAGTTCCTTGGTTCTATCTGCGACTCTCCATGGACCTGATAAATAGAAACGAATACTCAGGATTTAGCAAGTATTTCTAGGTGGTTTCTTATGGCTGGCTCCAGTACACGGTGCACTAACACTGTTGATGTTTTGTGCAGGAGAGCTGAGACTACCTCCTAACCATGTATAAGTGGCATCCGACACAGGATAACAGCCAAAGCTTACATCACTGAAGGAAGTGCTGCTTTGGAAACACTGCGGAAGATGAAACTGAGTAGCAATTCCCTTAACCCAAATTAGAGCGTCAATTATTCACATGCTTTGCAGAATGTTAAAGTAATTAAGACTTAATTAAACTGTTCCAATGTATATTTATGTTAAAGATTTTTACATTAATTTGAAGTAATATATACAATTAAAAATGAAATAGACAGCATCCTACCAAATGAAACATGCCGTGATCAGACCTAGCAGTTGTCCTCCAGGGAGTTTATGCAAGAGAAATAACAACTTACATTCACACAAAAAATCTGCATGGTGATGTTTATAGTAGTTATATTCACAATAGTGAGAAAAAGACAACCTGCATGTCCCTCGGCAGGTGGACGGTTAAACTGAAGTGACACATGCCTTGGCATAGCAACCAGCACTGAGCCAGGAACCCATTTGATGCGTGGAATGACTTGGATGGATCTTGAGGGCATATGTCAAAGGAAGAACACAATCTCAAAAGCACATAACTTGTTTTATTCCATCTATTTAATATTCTTAAAATCACAAAATTATAGAACCAAAGAACGTATCAGTGACTGCCAGGGACTAAGAAGGAGATAGAAGTAGAAGAAAAGTGTGCCAGGCTACACATGTGTAACATGTGGGATCTTGGTGCTGATGGACAGGTTCTGTATCAGGTCAACATCCCGATCATGATGTTGTACAAGATATACCATTATGGGATGCCGGGTGAAGGGTTCTTGGTGCCTCTGTGTTATTCTGTATGTGAACCCACAATTACCTCAAAATAAAAACATTTACTTTAAAAAAATGGTGAAGTGAAGCATAGCAGGTTTAGTTGCCACTTTGCAGCACCATCATGCTCTATGGGCACTGGTTCGAGTCCTGGCTGCTCCACTTCCAATTCTGTTCCCTGTTAACGCACTGGGAAAACAGTGGAGGATGGCCCAAGTGCTTAGCCCCTGGCATGCGCATGGGAGACCTAGAAGAAGCTCCTGGCTCCTGGTCTGGCATAGCTCTGACCATGGCAGCCATTTGGGAAGTGAACCAGCAGATGGGAGACCTCTCTCTTCTCTGCTCCCCCCCCGCCGCCCCGCAACTCTGCCTTTCAAATAAATAAGATAAATCTTACAAAATAAAGGTGAAGTAAATACTGAGTATGTATGGCCAGCAAATGTACCTTACAGAAAATATTAAAGGCATTTCTTTAGGCTGAAAGAAAATGACACAAGATGGTAGCTCAAATCTACTTAAAGAAATATAGTACTTGTGGAATTAGTTACATAGGTCAATATAAAAAACAGTGTGCTTATAAAGTTTCTCTTATTTTTGTCTGAACTGATTTAGAAGATGATTAAATAGAACCATTATAAAACTGTACTGCTGGGCTTGTAACACATGAATATACGGGCTATGACGATATTAACACAAAGATGGGACAGAAGTGAAGGCCATCACAGCAAAGTTCCATGTGTTGCTAGAATTAAATTGCTATCAATCTAAAGTATATTGTGATAAGTTAAGGAACCTATTATACCTCCTAGAGCAAGTATGGAGAAGACAGAAAATATTCAGAAAACCAACAAAGGAATTAAAATAGTACACCGAGAAACATTTATTTAACACAAAAATGCATTAAAGGAGGAACAGAAAAAGACATGAGATGTAGAAAGCAAATAGCAAAATGACAAAATAGTTATATAAATAATTATATTACATGCAAATGAATTAAGTAGCACTTAACATCTTTCATCTACTTGAAAGAAATGTAGAGTGGCAGAGAGAGAGAGAGAGAGAGAGAGAGAGACTGACAAAGATCTTCCATCTGCTGGCTCACTTCCCAAATGCCCACGACAGCTAGAACTGGCCCAGGCCAAAAGCAGGAGCCAGGAACCCCATGTGGGTCTGCCATGTGGGTGGCAGGCTCCCAAGCACTTGAGCCATCCTCCACTGCCTCCCAGAAACCTGGATCTAAAGCAGAGTTGCCAGGACTCTGACATACATTCTAGTATGGGATGCTGGCATCCCCAGTGGTGCTTATCCCACAATGCCACAATTTTCACTCATAAGTAACACTTCAGATTCAAATAGGTTGGAAGTAAAAAGGTGGAAAAATCCAGTGTTCAAACAGTAACAAGAAGAGCTAAATTGACTATATTCATATTAGACAAAATAGCCTTTGAGATAAGAAATATTATTGGAGACAAGGTCATTTCGTAGTGACAAAAGGGTCAGTACTTGAGGAAGATAAAACAATTATAAATGCTATACACCTGCTAATGGAATCTGACAATAGATAAAGTAGCAAGTGATGGATTAGAAAGAAGACACAGATGATTCAACAATATTAGAAATCTCAATACCCATTCTCAGCAATGGAAAGAGCAACCAGACAGAAAATCGGCAAAGGCGCTGAAGGCTTGAACGACTGTGTGAATAGTTGGACCTGCCTGATAGCCATGGAGTGATCCGCTCCAACAACAGCAGAGTGCCTGTCTTCTCAAGCGCACACGAAATGTCCACTAGACCACGTGCTCTGTCATAAAGCAAGCCTCGATAAAGTTACAAGGATTGCAAACAGCATTGCCCAAGAACCAATCTAAACCAAAAACTGAACATCAAGACTAAATTTCCTTGTCAAAATAAGTGTGTAAATAAAAATCCCAATATCCATTAAATCATGCATTGCTAAGAAGGAAAGGCAAATACTTAAAGTATTGATTTGCCCAGATAAAGTCATTGATAAGGAAGAGTCAGACTAAGGGTTAAAATATGTTTATTTAGAATAATCAGAGGTAAAAATGAAGCAATAATGCTATTAAAAACAACAAATCAAAGCTAAATAGAAAAAAATATGGAAATGTGGAAATGAAAACTATAACCATTGAGAAATTATAGCCATTGAAAAATTAGGTAGTGTCAAAGGGGATTAATTTGGATGAACAGTTCTCCTAAATCTAGTTGTATACCCCTTTTCCAATCTGAGGATTGAGAATGTTCAGGAATACTTGCTTGATGAGAAAATTCACTCATGGCCTTGTCCAACAGATATTAATAAGCATGGACTGGGGCAGGTAATTCTCAGGTGATGGCACGCAAGAGACAGACAAGGCAGCTAAGCTATTGTAAATCTTGTATCCAGTGGAAGAGACGTTCGTTTACAGGGTCAAATGGTGCAGTGGTGCCCTTGAGACTCCGGCATCCCCTATCAGAGTGTCTGGTCTGGAGTCCCAGCTTCGCTCCTCATTCCGGCTTTCTGCTGCTGTGCACCCTGGGAGGCAGCGGTGATGGCCCAGGCACGTGGGGCCCTGCCACTCGTGTGGGAGATTCGCATTGAGTTCCAGTTCCAGTTCCAACATCCCAGCTGTTGCAGGCAATTGGCAAATGAACTGGGTATGGATGATCTCTTTCTCTCCCCCCTCCCCAACCCCTTAAAATAGAAAATTTTACAGATATGAAACTTAAAAAATTATTTCATTGTATAATATGCATTGTCCAAGAAGTGGCACTTCCTGTTCACATTTACTGTGACATCGTAAGACAGAGGAAGCATTCGTGAAAGCTTATCTAGGTCAGCAGGTTAGGATTTTCTAAAACTACCCAGCAGGAAAGTTCCTACAGCAGCTGGTAGGAGGACAGCCCGAGCTGTCTGCGGGGCTGTGGGGCTGTGGGGCTTGCATCCTTACAGTGGTTAAAATGCCCTTGCACCCATAAAGAGTTGTCCTTTAGAAAGCATTCACCAGAATTACATATATCAAAACTGGTAGAAAAATGGAAACGTGTAGACTGAAACAGCTGTTGAACAGAAGATCATCAACAGAAGATTGCCTGGATGCCCAGAGCAGGTGGGGAGTTTAAGCGAGGAGGCCTAGACAAGAACGAAGGGTTGATGCTGCCATTCCCTCCCCCTCATTTGACATAAACTGGAACCTATGGTCATGTATTTTAAGAACTACTTCTATTTCCCAGTTTACTGTGTTATGTAGGTGAACAGTTCTTTTTCTCCTGTAGTCTGTCCTGAGTTCACAAGCCACACATTCCACTTCACTATCATTGCTTTTGTGAGCCATAAAGTTTGTTTTAGGCAAAAAAAAAAAAATCTTTTTAAATATTCATGAGCTGCTTTACCAACCAAAAATTATGAATAATGATGTCTGAAAGTCATTAAAAATAACATATCCCAGTTTGCCAGTCAAAATTAGTGAATTTATTTTTTAAAAAACTTTAAAGTATACAAATTTCATGCATTTCATATACACAGATTTAGGAACATAGTGATCCTGCCACCCTACTTTCCTTCCCGTCCACGCTCCCACCTGTCTTCCTTCTCTCTCTCCTATTCCCACTCTTAATTTTTACAAAGATCTATTTTCAGTTTAATTTATACTCATAAGATTAACCCTGTAGTAAGTAAAGAGTTCAACAAATAGTGAGGGGGGAAAAAAACAGGAGTAAAACATGTAACTGCTTTAAGAAAGTATTGCAAGGGATGCCCCAGAAATCATGTATTCCCATGGCTTGTGCATCTTCCGAAGGCAGGAGGGCACAACTTGATACCTGATGTCAGAGACTCAAGGAAGCAGCTTAGTTTTGGTTCTGTGTGGGAAGCTGCATTTCCCCCCCCTAGCCCAGCAGCCAGGCACATGATCAGAGAGAGCAGCTCTGTGGTGGAAGGGCTCTTCATACACAGTATTCCTCCAGCAACCAAATGTAGCTCATCACGTATGGTTGCATGCAGTGAGAAGATGCAGTATCGGTCAAAATGCCTGAGGTTGTAGACGGTACCTAATAACTTCATACCAGTTTCCCAGCAAGCCAAATCAGGAACTAAGACACCTTTCTTCTAAACTCACTGCAGTGCCAGGAAGACGAAGCCATGAGGATACAATCCATGAGGGTTTGTTGCTCTCTAGGTGTGTATCCAGTCACTCACACAGCTGAGCTCTCTAAGGTTTTGCAGGAATCAGTAGCAAGTCTTTCTCAACTTAATACTTGCCATGTGTAGTTGCATGCTGTTTTCAAGTCTCTTTCCTGTTCCATCAGCACAACTCTAAAAAAAAGAATTATTTCTCAAATAAGAAGTAAGTTAGCTGGGGCCAGTGCTGTGGCATAGCGGGAAAAGCCATAGCCTACAGTGCCGGCATCCCATATGGGCACTGGTTCGAGACCCACCTTTCTTTCTCTCTCTCTCTGCCTCTCTGTAACTCTGCCTTCTAAATAAATAAATCTTAAAAAAAAGTAAACTAGTCAATGGCAGCAGCTGGTGTGAGTGTGAGTGTGTGTGTGTGTGTGTGTCTGGGGTGTGACTGTTAGTATATGCAAAGTTTGAATATTATCTACTTTGGTGGGAAAAATTCAAGACGTTGCCACACTGGGGAGTGCCTGCCGTGACGCATCTCACCCAACATTTTAGGAGTGGTGAGGACTAAACACTGACAGTGCTGAGCTGGGCCATCGCCAGATGCCACCAAGAGATGCCCCGCCACTGCCATGTGTGTGTGTGTGCCCCAGGTGTGTCGCTCCCTATGCAGAGAACAATCATGAATCCTCTCTTGCCAGCTCACCTTGGACAAGAGGTGACGGTGGAATTGTTTTATTTTAATGGAACAGCTGGAGTCTGTACTGGGTGTAATTTATGGGCAAGTGTCTCAGTTTTCAAGACTATCATTTTCCCCTCATCTCCCATGCCAAATTCCCGTATTCCACTGATGAATGGCATTTGAAGAGTAAGTTCATAGATAGTACTTTGGAGGAACTAGGAGCTCTAAGTCTCATTCCAGAATTCCAAACATTTTTAGCACAGGAAACTTTTGCCAAAAAAAGAAAAAGACACCTCTCTTTTGTGTGCAGTGTTTGTGTTAGGTTGCATTTCAAGTGCAGATTAGAAACCCAGTCAGTGCATGTCAAAGGCTGCGCTGGAAAGAGCTTCCATCCTTCTGAGAAGTGTTTACTTAATCTGGAGACAAACTGGCTGCTCAGTGAGAAAGCACATACATTTAATTGCAATTCACATCCAAATAGAAAATCTTTTCTTGCATCTTTTTTTTTGTCAAGATTTATTTTATTTATTTGAAAAAGTTACAGGGAGAGGTAGAGACAGAGACAGAGAGAGGGCTGACTTCCATCCGCTGGTTCACTCCCCAGTTGGCTGCAATGGCTGGAACTGCACTGATCTGAAGCCAGGGGCCAGGAGCTCCTGCGGGGACCCAAGCACTTAGGCCATCTTCTACCCCTGTCCCGGTTACGTTAGCAGGGAGCTGGATTGGAAGAGGTGTAGCTGGGACTCAAACCAGTGCCCATTTAGGATGGTGGCACTGCAGGCCAGGGCTTTAACCCCCTGTGCCACAGCGCTGACCCCTTTTCTAACATCTTAACCACAGTATCTCTTCTTTTCCTGAGTTTGAAAGAGTTGCATTACCTGTATTCATATCCCTTCTTTGAGATCAAGCTGTCCTCCTGTTCAAACTCTGTTATACTCTGGGTGGCTTCAAAAATGATGGTCACAGTGCCACATACTCAAGGCACTTCTGGATCCGGCCTTTGCTACTTCCCTGGTCTTGAACTGCCTGTCCCTCTTGCCTCCTACAGTGTACACGCTGACTCACTCTTAATTTCACTGGAATATTCTGACCTCCATATCTCCAGGGGTAGATTTGTTCACATATTTTCAGTGTCCTCTCCATTTTTGCTGTTTATAGAAATCTTCTACCTTCTCCAAGCTCAGCTTGTGGTGACCCCTGGAACCTACCCCAGTTACTCCCACTGTGGGTAATTTTGCCTTCCTGTCTGCCTTGTGATGCGTCCATGAGCTTCTCCCACGGCGCTGCTGTGGGTTCAGGTAATCATACTCCCAACCATCTACCCAATGGAATGTACCATCGTTAAAGCAAGAGCCCTTGATTTTGTTCATCTCTGACAACCACTTAACAGCATTGAATATTTATTGAATATTTATGCAGCATAAATTGCCAAAAGGCAACCTTGTCATAGATAAAGCGGGACTTCAGTAGAGATTTGCAAAAGGGAACCTTCTGGAATCATCTGAGGGTCAACAGAATGTTTTTATCTCTCATCCATTCACATTCACGCTTTCTGGTTAGCTGGTAATGGTAGATTGGGAAACCTGGTGAAACACAGCCCAAGAAGTACGTGAGCTCAGAGGTGACTCGGAGTGACTTTCTGACTGTAGTTAACAGAAGATTGTCCATGGATTCATGCTCAGAAAAGAAGCGAGAATCAGTAGTGCCCAAGGTCTTTGCAGTTTTTGTACCCCTGCAATCAGTGGGTTTGGTAGTTTCACCCTGTGGTTTTCTTCCTTTCTATTCCTGTTCCTAAACTGGCACTTGAAATTCAGACCTGACCCAGAATCCAAGAGTTACAAAATGAGCCAAGGTCAGAGCTGCCGTGCAAGGACATTATCGCCAAGATCACCTCTGTCAGTGTGGCGTTGTAGTTGGTATTGAGTGATCCCAGCAGGGCAGCTGCTTCTGGCTCTGAGACACCGGCTCTCAGGCTGTTTGCAGAACGTAGGAAGATGATTCCAGAATAAAGAACAGATGGGGAAAGCTCCACGGGTGGTTCTGTCCGCGATTTTCTTTTTCTAAGGGCAATTTGAGAGATGTTATCAACATTTTCCTTGCATTTTGTTTTTATGCAATTCTGCTTTCCTTGTCGATCAGAAGTATTGATTAGTCTTACAGAGAGGAGGCAGATGGGAGTGATGGATTAGGATTGGTGGACTGCCAAGAGAGAATATTGTGCTTCTGTCATTCAAAATAGCATTTACAGCAAGGAAATAGTTTGGTAAGTCAGACTTTTCAGAAAATTCATTTTCCCCCCTAGATCCTGTATTTCATCCATTAGCACATGAGTAACCAGGCCAGACCAAGCTACATGAAGGTGACAGCAGCCCCAGGTTTTGGCCCTGGGATACACGTCAATATAGGTAGAAAAAGCATGAGATCAAAGAGCAGGTGTGTACCAGTCTCCCCTTCTGGGACATGAATGTTGAAGGAAGAATGCCTAGAAGAAGGGCTTTCCTTCTCGTTTCTGTTTGGGAAGACAGAGTTCTCATCACCTCTGCTTGTGTGAGAAGGGATCCCTGTACACATAGTCAGAGGCATAGAGCAGAGGGAAGAGACCCAGACTTGACTGTTCTAAGTAGGCTTTGAGTCCATCAGTAGGGGAAACCAGGAATCCACATTCGTTCTTCAAGGGGTTGTAGCTCGCCTGGAAGGTAGAGATCCCTCTTCAGAGAGTTCTTGCCTAGAAGAGAGCTGATCTTTAGCATTAGCTGGGAATGAATTCTCAGGTTGTGATCTCAGTGGAAGACATGGCAGCAATGAGAGCCACGTGATGCAAGCCAACCAGAAAGCAACAGCTGGCCTGTAGGAGAGAGGGGTGGGGAAGGAAGGGAATCCGTTAGGTGTTTTACCAGGTTTGAATTCCAGCAGGACGAGCAGGAATTCGATGGACACGGGGCATTCCTACAGAGATCATGGGAGCCCCCCGCCCCACACACACACCCAGCACAGTACAAGGATACTCAGTGGACACGGGGCATTCCTACAGAGATCGTGGGAGCCCCCTACACACCCAGCATAGTACAAGGATACTTTTGTGTTCAAGGATCTTGTCATTGCTACTGCACAGCCTGGCAACATGGGGTGATGGTGATGAAAATTGTAAAAAGTTGCCTGACGATCTTAACGAAAAATTATTTATAAGGAAACAAATCACTGGAGATGATTATTTTAGTATTAGAAACTTTAAATTGTGTATTTATATTGAAATGCTTTCTGGCTGTCTAGAAGGTGAGAGCACATTGTGATGAACACACTATTAAGGAGACTAGGTAGACTTGTGTTGTCTTCCTTCAGGTGAGGGTAGCCTGAAACTGGTGTCTCAGCACATAGGGAAATATGGCTTTGGTCTTCGTGACTCTTTCGCTTATTAGGGTTGCTTGGTCTGAATGCCAGTGGGGAGGGGCTTGCCTCCTATTTCTGATACCTGCAGTATCTGACAGCTACACAGCAGGCCAAATAGCATTCTCAGACCAAACCAAGCTGCCCACACACATCGTGTTTATGAGAAAATGTGGAACGGATGGCATAAATGAAGCACACAGTATGCATTGTGCTGTGCGTGAAGTCTCAGGTAGAGCCATGCTTTTTGCCTAACAGCCCTTTAGGGCAGGCACCCCAGAAGCACATTGCATCCAACATCAAGGCCTTCATGGGTGAAAAATTAGTAGATCAGTGCTCTTGGCTACAGTGGGGGGCCACATCATTGGGGGATGATAGGCGCATTTTAGTAGTTAACTTCCAACAGATCAAAAAAGTTCACTGGTTTGCTTTCTTCTTGGAATTTTTGCAAGTGACATTTTCTTTGCCTGGAAATGGTCCATGCACTTTGCTACCTTCAGTTCCTTTGATCAGCACTTAGACATTCCATCTATGCATCTCATTTGGAGGGCCTTGGCTATAACTCAATTGCACTGTGTTCTGTAAAACCTGTTATCCATATGCACACACACATAGTTGTAAAAGACAGGATAGGATGAGCATGACAAAATTGTTATGCCCGGTATTTCATTCTGCATAATTAGAAGAGTAACCAAAGAAACCACGTAAATGATGAACCTCGCAGACGGTCCAGTGATAGTCTGTTTTTAAAATATAAAATTATCAAAAGTAATGGCTAAAAAATTTACTGTGATCTGCGTTCATCCTTTGGCTTATGATGTGATGGGTGATGAACCTTAGCTTCCAAGTTCTGAACTGCTGGACTGGCCAGATGTGTTAAAGCCCATAGACTTTGCTCAGAAATTTCTAAATCTCTTGAGTGGAGATCGTGAAAGAAAATCCAGAGTCAAGCCTCTATTGCCTAACACCCAGGCACGACTGTTTACACACCTCATATATCAGTCAGAATGTTGTCACCGTTATGATCCGTGGAGGAGAAATATAGGATATAAGCAAAGAACAAGAAAAAGATAAGGCTCTAAGCCTGAGAAAGTCATGATCATGCCACACATGGTTCTGCACTGAGTTCACATTTGGAAAAAAAATTAAGTTTTTTGTGCCACAGTTACTGAATTGTGATTCTCGGGCTATTTTAAAATCAACATTTTTTTCTTTATCTACCTGGATAGGCTTGAGTCATTGTGTTCTTAGATTACACATATGCATTCGACTAGTTCCACGAGAATGTGGCTGTAGGTCAGCATTTCCTCAAATGCTCTATCCTGTGCTTCCAGGTTTGGGTTCATTAACCTTCACCTTGATAGATGACCCAGCTTATTCACTGATAGATGTGATCTTTGGTTACAGTGTGCCTGTTTAAGGTAGGATCCTTCCGCACAAAGAACCTTTATCCTAATATACACCAACTAACTGAGATGTAACTAACCACAGGGAGTGGCAGGGTAGGCGATAAATCAACATACAAATTGGTTATTTTTTCATCTTTAAAAAATGCCGTTTACTTTGTGCTAACGTGTTACTTAGCTGAACAAAATCTCATCTTCCATTGTGGAGCCCCCTTCTGTCCAAATTAGCATAAAGAAGAAATTTCTCATTGGGAGAATAAGTCTCAAAAGTTGTTTCCAACATTTCTTTACACGTGGGCACCTAATATTTATGCAGACTGTTTGCTGATTTTCAAATCACTTCAATGAAGGTGATTTACCAAACATCCTCTAAGTGTACAACAAGGCTAAGTCCTTTGTATGGGCATGAAAAGACATAGAATAATGAGAATGTGACATTTCTGTGAGGGTAGAGGTAGAATTTACTGAAAGATTTGGATCCTGTGTCAGAGATTTAATCTTTTCATGTCCTAGTTCTTAACTTTGCTTCTCAGAATTCCATCTTTGCAGAATTCTAAGCTATTTTCTTCTTCTGATCTTCTCCACCGAACCACTCACCAATAAATATTTCACATGCCTCTACTTTGTATATGGCACAGATGCTGCCTAAACCTTGGACATGTCAAGGTGCATAGCATGGTCACTGTCCACCTGCTCCTTGTCCTTCCCGCTCTCCAGCACCTCCAGTGGAAATGGTTCATGCCAAATCCCATTGCTCCTTCTGCTACCATCTCCAGAGTTTAGTTTTCTCATGGGTGTTGCTGCAGTTTCCTTTCCACGGTACTCACAGATCCATTCCTACACAATGCACCAGTATTCCCTAAAACAGAGCCCACGGACAGTTAGGATGCTGTGGGATGAGAATAAATGTCTCCTAAGGTTTTCAAAGGAGAATTTTGTGGATAAATCATGTTGGGAAGATCATAAGCTTAGAGTTCTAGATTCGGGACAACTGGAGGTTTTTGATATGGTGATGTGCTTTGTGAGTTTCCAGAAAGCAGATCAAATTTGCTTTCAGCAATTATTTGCCACAAGAACACTTTTTGTCAAATAGAAAATAGACGGACACAGAGGTACTCCGGTGCTCATTGGGTCTGATCCACGTGCGAGTTTGCCAATTCCCACTTCTCCGGGGAGCAACTGTGTTTTACCGGATTTCATTCTGAAAACACATTCTGATTTCAGTGGACCTGCTATTAAATTAAACTCAATCTCCAGGTCTTCTGTCGGTTTCTTCTGTGTGTTCTTTAAACACAAGAGAGAAATACATTTAGAAAGAAAATATTTCATAACAATTCAGGGAACAGACCAGAACTTTATTACCATTTACTGTTTGTCTGGTAGAATGACTTTATGTTTGTGACAATGGACTTCAGAATTAGACCTGAATTGACTGTCCATGCCTACCACTTACTAAATGTTTTTCTTAATTTTTTCATCTGTAAGGTGAGTTCAGTAATATGCCCGTACTTAAATTTTTGTATGGGTTAAAAGAAACAATGTATGTAAATTGTGTGACCTTATACCTGCCACAGAGTTAGCACATGGGGCTGGAAAAATCTTTAGTTTATGTTTTGTGTGATACTAGTGATACCAGGCTGCTTGCTAATAATTTTCAATATTAATAACCCTATGGGCTCTTGCCACTTATTCAGAGCAGAATTCTGAATATAGGCTCAAATAGACCAGACAACATGGTAAATATTTTTAAAGGATTTTATTCAATGAGAAATGCACTGGGAAGCGAGGGCCTTATTTAGGGGAGAAAGAGAAGTCTAGAAGCCAAGTTGGGTCCATACCAGGCAGAGAGCAGGCCAGGAGCGAGCCATGTGGAGCAAGCTTGCAGGGCAGGAAGGCAGAGAGCAGGTGGCCCGAAGGCCAGGCAGCAGCAGGGCAACAAGAGGAGGGCTCACCGTGGATTTTTATTCACTTTTATTTACTCCCTAAGGGGCAGTAGTTAGGTAGTCTGATTGGCAGATGGGCGTACAGGTGGGGTCAGGTAGGGGCATGAGGTCACACCAAGGGCGTGGTCTTCCAGCTCCCAAATCGAATCGATTTTACCCTATCTGCCTGCCTACATCACTAGTAGACTTAAATTTGTCTGATATGAACAGAGTAAACTTTCTCTCGTTCCTTGGCCCAGCAATGCCTCCAAGCTTCGTAGTTGCTGTTGGGGCTCATTTCCAGGTTCGGGCACCCAGGCCCACAGTTGTGAGCTTTGGATGCTGCTGGCTCATACCCATCCCCTCCTCCCGGCTTGCTCAGTGACAAGGACGCATACCTCCTGACTTAATAGCAGGCTGCGGATGGTGTGAGGAGTCAGACAGGTTAATAGGCCGTTAGGTTGGCCTAGTAGTTAAGACGTCGCTATTCTGCCAAGATCATCATTTCATTTTTAGCTTGGTGCTATTCTCTCAGAGGAGCAGGTGAGTTTCTGATCAAAAAAGACATTAGTGAATGAGTAAGTGAGAAAGTTGAGCAGATTAGACAAGTGGCATTCTCTCTCAGGGCATCTCCTTACTCCCCATGTGTTTGAGGGGGTACCCAATAGGAGAAAAAGCCATCCTTTTTATATAAGAAATTAAATTTCCTATCAACTCAACAGTTCTGTTAGATCTGTCTATAACTTTTCAACAATGAAGTGCGGGTACATGAAAGCAGTAGTCTTAATTCACATATCTGCTGATACAAAGACCCATCTACCCAGGCGTTTGGGTTCTAGTTGTAACATTTTATGTTGTACACCTGTAGTACCTGCGGTATCATCTTCCAGAGTATAAACTTATGTCATTCTTTGTGCCTCTCTTATATCAATACCCTTTCAAATCTGCATGTAGTTAATAGTGTGGTTATCTTTTCTATTCAAGTGCATGCTCCTTGGTTATTTGGAGATAAGTCTGCATTATCAATTTCTTCCTTTTAACATCTTCCAAACTACACAAGGTGAAAACCATTGAATGAATAAATCCCAGGGAAACCGAGACTGGATTCATTTAATCAGAATAAATCCTAAAGGAGATTAAACAGTGGACTACGGTTTAGTTTGACTGGAGTTTAGCATAATTGTCAGCTACAGGAATCTTAGGACTTAAACTTGATTAGCTGTCATTTTGACCTAACCTCTAATTTAGCAGATAAACGCTCCAAGGTCATGTTTGAAGCAAAGCTAGTGGAGAGACTAGAAATGTTCACAGTAGGTTTTTACGGAATGTTTCTTCTTGACGGTGATGATGATGAGGTATAGTTTCTCATTCACGCGTGGCTTTTTGCAAGACAGGTTGTTTGACTGTGACAAAGCTGACAAAGCTATTCAGGCCTGTGTTCCCTGACTGTTGCTAATCATTCTGATGACCCGACACAGCGCTGGGCCCCTGGCTTGCAGGCAGGACTAGCATGAGAACAGTGCTTTGGGAACACGCAGAGAGGTCAATAAGTACATGATTATAAATTAGCTTGGTGGACTAGCGTGGTCATTAGCCGGGTCCAGTGTTCCTATTTCATATAATTGTTTGCTGCACCTGAATTAATTTGAGTGTTTAAATCCCGCATATTAATTCTGTGCTGTAGAATGTAAAGCTTTGGACTAATCCCTTTAATACTCTTTAGTATAAACACCTTAATCAAGCAACAGCTTTCTAATTAGTTCTACTTACAGGCTGGATATAATTTACTAGTTTTACAGCTCATAAGTTACCACAACTTTTTAATCATAGTAATTATGCTTTAGAATGTAAGTATAAATGGACTTTCCCAGTTTATTCCAAGAATAAAACGAAGGCAGTCGAAATCAGGAGATTAATAAAATCCAATATATGGATACACTTTGTATTTTGATGACACCTCAGGATCACTCATCCTTGGAATTTAATCACCAGATTAAGGTGGGCTACTGAGCTGAGAAGGGGATTGCTTTTTTCTTTAAAAGGAAGCACAGTTCTCTGTCTATTACATATTTCTTTTGTTGGGTGTGAAAAATGCTGACATGATTGAATTTTATCGTGGCAGTGCGTACTCTGACAATATCCCTCTTGTGTACTAAACCTGGTAAGTAAATAATGGTTTAGCAACCAACGATGTGCTGATCCATTTTCTTTTTATCTGCTTTTTTCCCCGAGGATTTTGAAGTACAAATCATCTCTGGCATTAAGAATATTTGTATGGTCAGGCTACATGGTTTACAGAGCAGCACTTTAAATTGAGTCTTAAATAGGCATTTAAATTAAATTTATTAAGGGTTATTTATATTAATTAAGGTAAAATTAATTATTTACAACACTTCACTGAGGTTTAAGGATACTGTAAAGCATAGAATCGCCTACATTGTTGCTAAACTTCAATGAATGTACGTTATTAGCTGGTCCACCTTGATAAATACTCATCTTCATGTGTTATGCCAGTGTATTTATTTGCGACTCATCTACAAATTTTGTACACAGATTCTTTTTCTCAGAAAACTTCAAAAAATTGGCTAGAACTTTTGAGTTTCAACCATAAAAACTGTAATTATGTAAATATATGTAGATGTCTACATGGATAAAAATGATTGCACAGGCCGGCGTTGGGCGTTGTGGCTCACTAGGCTAATCCTCTGCCTGTGGCGAAGGCACCCCAGGTTCTAGTCCTGGCTGGGGTGCCGGATTCTGTCCCGGTTGCTCCTCTTCCAGTCCAGCTCTCTGCTGTGGTCCGGGAGTGCAGTGGAGGATGGTCCAAGTGCTTGGGCCCTGCACCCGCATGGGAGATTAGGAGGAAGCACCTGGCTCCTGGCTTCAGATCTGCACAGCGCGCTGGCGGAGGGGTGAACCAAAGGAAGGAAGACCTTTCTCTCTGTCTCTCTCTCTTTCACTGTCTAACTCTGCCTGTCAAAAAAAAAAAAAAGATTGCATGAAATGATTTGTATGTGTGTGAATGTGTATGTGGATAGGCTTAGTTATGGTAAAACACAGACCGTGGCTGAATACTTTATCCTAGCCACTGTCACCGAAGGCATTCGTTGCAACATGGTTGAATTGGTCATAGTGGATCATACTGGCTCTAAAGATTGTTGCCGTAACTGACAATGCTATGGACCAGCTTGGAGGTAGCAAACAGAAATAATGACCAAGAGGGTTCTCTAAGAATTTTTACTCATGGTGGCTACTTAAAGCAGCTCTTGCATAGCAGAGTGATGTTGTCCTGAGATAGTTTATAGTTTCTTCGCATTACGGATACTTGATGTGCGAAGTAGTTACATAAGTATTTTTGCTTGGATGCAAATATTGGGGGAAATTTGCAGAAATGAGAGTGCATACTTCCAGATGAGGAATAGGCTGCAGTGCACCCACCTTCTAGGGGACACAGCCTGGACAGAGACAAGCTAAAGGAGCCCAAGACTGCAAGAGGAGGAAGTGACCTGCAGCAGAGACTGTCCAGCCTATCCAGGGAGCTTCAGGCCAACAGTTCTTGGCCGTGGGGCCTGGGGTCTGCAGAAGTCCTGAAATCAGTCCAGAAAGCCTTAAACGTGAGCCAAGCCCACAGGGTGCTAAGGCTGCCAACCCCAGAGGCATGAGAGACAATTGTTAGCCAGGAGAGTGGGTGGTGTTCTAGAAAGAGGGAAACTAAAATGGCCCCTTACCTTGCCAGCCTCTCCCAGTGGGACACCATGGTGGGGGAAAGGGGAATATATATATATTCTCACAGTGAAGGCTGCAGACTGCTGGGGCGGGGCTGGGGGTATCTTCAAGACCCTTCCAGGAGGTCTGCAAGACCAAAGCTCTTTTCATAATAAAACCAGAGTACTCTGTGTCTTTTTCAATATTGTGACCTTTGCACCAATGTTACAAAAGCATTGTGGGTAAAAGTGCTGACTCGTTAGCCTGAATCCAGGGAGAGGCACTGGATGCACTAGTAGTCTATGTGTTCGTCTTCACTCACTGGTGCCTGGCCAGCTGCCCTTTCACTCCCATTAGGAATAATACATTTCTTGTAATCAGACTTAGCATTTATTATCTCTCTTTTTAAAAATCGTTCTGTTCTCTCTTTTTGGTTGCTGTAGCTGTCTCCCTGCACACGGCCCTTGCCACTGCTGCCTCCTCTAGTCTGACCTGCCTCTTAACTCCAGTGCCCTCTCCCATGTCTCCAAAGATTTCACAAAGTCTTAACCTCATGGAACAGATATCTGGAGTTCAGCACCAGTATCCTGCTCAAATCAAATTAACCTCAAAAGTGTCTAGACATTTCTGGCTGTTCGGAATTCCGAAGTGACAGCTACGTATTTTGAGAAGTTTATCCTTAAAGCATTATTAGTTCCAAAATATGTTTATTGGTCCTTAAAGTATTGTTGGTCCCCTCCCTGCATCCCTGCCTGCCTCCCTCCCTCCCTGATGGAATAGAAATGACCCAATATTTTAATGCATTCTTAAGGTAGGATGTGACTTAACAATATTTTCCTGGGTTTTTACATACCACGAATAAAGAAGGGGTACCCAGGCTGACAGCGCTTATGGGCCTCATTCTTCATTTGGGGTTCAAAATGCTGAGCTATCTAAAATTGGAAATAGAGCTGCTTAGCCCAGCAGAGTTTGGACTTGGGAAGGTTTGTAGGTGGAATACGAAGTGTTGAAGGGTGGCATGGTAAGAGGTAAATTTGATTGAATCTACTCTGCTCTAGGTAGCGCTAGAACTGTTGTGTTTCAGTCACGATAAAACACTGACTTTGTGAAAGAACTCTTTGGGAATGAAGACATTTCCCTTTGAGTGAAGAGGTTCAGAATACGGCACCCAAGAACATTCCATGATGGAATCCAGATTATTATTTTTTAAAGACTTATTTATTTGAAAGGCAGAGCGACAGAGAGGGAGTGTTCACTCCTTGAAGGACTGCAATGGCTGTGGCTGGACCAGGCCAAAGCCAGGAGCCTGCAACTCCATCCTGGTCTCATGACGTCGGTGGCAGGGGATCAGGTACTTGGGCCATCTTGTGTTGCTTTCCCACTCACTGCCCTGGTCATGTCCTTGGCCTTGCTGTTACCTCTGATTGTATCTGGGCTCTACTCTCAGTTTCGGTTTCTCCACCTTCAATCAGTAGCTCCTAACCTTAAGCTCCTCTACTTCTCCATCTGGATTCTGATGCTGATGTACCCACTGGGGCTGCAGCCTGCCAGTCTCATCACTTTATCACTGTCTCACCTCTTCGCGTTGTCACTCCTCTTCGGACACAGCAAACCCCATGGCACATCCTGGCCACTGCTCCTTGCATTTACCTTTTATTTCACCATCCATCTTGGGTCTTTGAACGTAGCACATAGATGCCCTGGCGTCAGGGCCTTTTTTTGCATTTCCTTTTCCTGAAGGTTTATCTCTTGGATAGCTGCTGGTGTTAGCCGGTGTCCTTTTTCACGGGGTTCTTCCTGACTTCTTCCACAGCATGCCACTCAGTTCTCATGGCACCTCTCCTTGCTACCTTCTGGCTTTCCTCCACAGGAACAACACTGAACACCAGTTGGCACATTCTGCGTTTGTTGCTGTGTTACTTGTATGTATTCGTTTCACTAGGATATCAATTCTATAAGCATAGGAACTGTTATTCACTGTTGTACCCCTGGAATCTAAAATGATGGTTGCCTTGTGGTGGGCACTCAACACTGCAATAAACAGAGGAGAAAATGACCACAAAACCATACACACTTACGCTGTGCACCACTGGGTAGGACTCACTGTCTAGATCTCAGGTTCCCAACCGATGGAGTCAACCCATAAACATTTTTGTACTGAATAGGGTGAAATAGAACACCAGGGCTGGAGGGAAAGAAAAAGAAATTTATTGTAACTTTTGCTATACTCCAAGGCCAGACAAAAAGCAGGGGGGCTTATTTAACCTGGCATTGCCTTTGGTTTTAATTCACAAACTTCCTCCTTTTATATACTTTAGAAATCTGTATTTTTGAGGCTACATTTCTCTGCTGTTGTATCTTTTTGTTCTCTACTGTGTATGAACTATGAATGGGAAATGAAGTAAAAGGAGACAAACTCCTAAAATTCTGCTTTTATCTCCTTTGATTTCCTTATTGGCAAGGCATTATCTAGCCAAGAAAGACATCCTCCAGCAGCCTTTTGGGTGGCATTCTTTGTGACAGGAAATCTTTTATTTCATCCCAGCAAAGAAATGAACCAATTTGATATGATTCTTTTATCCCAGAGAAAGGGCACAACTTCTTTATTTTCAAGGTTGTGCTTTTTTTTTTTCTTTTTCAACTGTAAAACATACTCCACTATTGAAGCCATAATTATATGCAGTTGTCAATCAATCTTAACCTGCTACACTGTGGTTATGGCATTTTATCTAAAAAGAGGAGGATTAAAGGCTTTACGTGCAATGAAAGGTACACACAGTCAGAGAAGTATAATGAATGTCATTAGCTATCTGGGAAGAGAGGAATGGACACAGGCAGATTACCAATATTTGATTTCTCACAGGCATTTGAGAAGTGTTTAAGGCTACCTGCAAAATAATGTGAGGGAATTTGACACTTTGATGCCTATGTTATTCTCTTGCAATTGTTTAGAAGAGCTCCTTCTTCCAGCAGTTACACAAACCACATTTGAAAAGGAGAACATTTTAAAGTGAGATTAAGTAAAGGAAAAAAAAAAAAGATTCTGCGTTTATACAGGTTCTATGCCACTGTGTCAAGAGAGCGTTTTAAATGTTATTTTCTGCAAATACACTTTATTCCTTTGGATAGAGTTTTTATGGCGGCTGGGAGACATGGAATTACTTTAAACAGACTTCTGCTGCCCTTTGGGGCTCTGTGGCAGTCAGGAAGGAGAGAAATTGATGAAAAGACAGCAGAAGGGAAGCTGCGACTCCAGAGCTGGATTTATTTTGTAAGAAAGACTGGTGTGTTGTGCAGTGCCAGCCATGTTCGATATTAAAAATGTGGGTGGTATCAGGCATACGGACTTAGGAGCCAGGATTACATCTGAGGACCTTTAGGACTGTGGATTTGAGTGAGCCTTGCTGACCGGAGGTACAGTGCGATTACATCCCGAAAATGGGCAATAATTGCTAAAAGTTTTCTGAGGAAGATCTGCCTGTGTATCACCCATGACCTACATACTGTTGCTTAACGCTGCACGTTAAAAAAAAAAAAAAAAAAAAAAAAAAAAAAAAAAAAAAAACCGAAAATGCTGTTGTTGGAGACTCCATTGTTGAAGCTACTGGTTACTTTCTTTGTCTTTCCTGAGTGGATGTTTAAGCAGGAAACTGGATGTGGCCAGCTTCAAGTGGTTTGCCAAATGTGGCAAAGGGTGACGGAATCTATGACCACGCAGGGCAGAAGAGTGGCTTCAAGGAAGTGGTCCTTGGAGAGGACACGGAGAAAGCCTGAGATCTCTTCCCCTTCTCTGTGACGGGCTGGCTAGAAGAGTTAATGCTCTCATTTCTGTCCTTGGAAATAACCCTGGAATTAACTTCCTCGCAGATGGAAATGGCTGATCTAACATCCTAGCGTTCCCATAATTTTTTTCAAAGTATCTTCATATCTTTGTCATTCAAATGTGTTACAGTTAAGTCTTAGGGATGTGCAGAGCTGCATCAGTTTTGCTTCAATGCGAACAGATCTCTGTCTATTCTTGGCAGTATACCCAGAATTTCATATTTTAGAGCTCTGGATTCCACCTAGCATTTATGATAAATTTGTTTAATTCCTGCAGCAGACTTAGTGTATTCAGCCAAGATTTGCAGACTTTTCTAGATGATAATGTTCGGCAAAATATTGGCAGTACACAGAGAGTAGAGTTTTGTTTGTAGATTGTTTTACTATTATTCCTTTCACACGTTCTTAATATTGTACATTTAGCTTGCTATAAGAGCATAGCACAAATACGTTGCCCACTTGATAAAGGTCTGAATTAAATAATGATGAAAGTATCTCTGAGAGCATTTCAAAAATTGCAGTAAAGGGAATAACATTTTGGGAAATTATTTTTTTACCCCATAGAATTTCCTGAGGTTTCATCACCCCATGTATTGCTGTTGTATTTGAAGCATATTTGATGCTTGCCTTGGACTTTGCTCTTTAAGCCATTAACTAGCACACTCAGAAATAACGTAGAGACTTCTAGAAAGAATGTTCCTGTGGCGAGGAGTTGTTGACTTAGCTTCCTTTTTTAGTTTGTCTGAAGTTGATCATTCTTTCTGAGCCTCCATTTCCTCACCAAAAATACAGGGGGTTGTATTTTTTTAAACTTTTATTTAATAAATATAAATTTCCAAAGTAAAACTTTTGGATTATAATGGCTTTTTCCCACCATAACCTCCCTCCCACCTGCAACCATCCCATCTCCCACTCCCTCTCCCATCCCATTCACATCAAAATTCATTTTCAATTATCTTTATATACAGAAGATCAATTTAGTATAGACTAAGTAAAGATTTTAACAGTTTGCACCCACACAGAAACACAAAGTATACAGTACTGTTTGAGTACTAGTTATACCATTAATTTGCATAGTACAACACATTAAGGACAGAGATCCTACATGGGGAGTAGGTGCACAGTGACTCCTGTTGTTGATTTAACAATTGACACTCTTGTTTATGGCTTCAGGAATGACCCTAGGCTCTTCTGTCCTTGGAAATAACCCTGGAATTAACTTCCTCATATTAGATGGCAGATGGAAATGGCTGATCTAACACCATAGCGTTCCCATAATTTTTTTCAAAGTATCTTCATATATTTGTCATGAGCTGCCAAGGCTATGGAAGCCTCTTGAGTCCGCCAACTCCGATCTTATTTAGATAAGACCATAGTCAAAGTGGAAGTTCTCTCCTCACTTCAGAGAAAGGTACCTCCTTCTTTGATGGCCCATTCTTTCTGCTGGGATCTCACTCACAGGAATCTTTCATTTAGGGTTTTTTTTTGTTTGTTTGTTTGTTTTTTTGTTTTTTTGCCAGAGTGTCTTGGTTTTCTATGCCTGAGAAACTCTCATGGGCTTTTCAGCCAGATCCGAATGCCTTAAGGGCTGATTCTGAGGCCAGAGTGCTGTTTAGGACATCTGCCATTCTAAGAGTCTGCTGTGTATCCTGCTTTCCATGTTGGAGTGTTCTCTCCTTTTTAATTCTATCAGTTAGTATTAGCAGACACTAGTCTTGTTTATGTGATCCCTTTGACACTTAATCCTATCATTATGGTCAATTATGAACTGAAACTGATCACTTTGACTAGTGAGATGGCCTTGGTACATGCCACCTTGATGGGATTGAATTGGAATCCCCAGGCATGTTTCTAGCTCTACCATTAGGGGTAAGTCCAAGTGAGCATGTGTTGAATTGTACATCTCTCTTATTCAGGGTGTTGTATTATTGCGTTAAGTAAGCAGAGGTGTAATTTATATTCAGGGGCATTACCAATTTTTTATCTAGGCCATTTTATACGTTTCACAAAATGTATTCATTGTATAACATTGAAGAAAGGAATTGGGAAAGACCCCCAGAAGGGGAAGATGGAATGGAAGTTTTGCTGTGGTTAGCTGTCTGTTCTCCACAAAGCTGCTTGTTTGTGGTAATATGCTTTGTGCAAAGTGTGCTTTTTCCAGCTGATAAAGCCACACAAGCTTATATTTGTTGTTGGTATGATATTGTATGTTTTTTCACATTTTACTTTCAGTGTCTCCAGGTGCTTGTATTTAAAGGGCATCATTTGAAAATTGCATTTAGTCGAGTATTGATTTTTTTAAAGATCATTTCTGTCTTTTAATTGGAGTTTTTTAGTCACATGAATAAATACTTTCACAATTTATATACTCTTACTGTTGTTTCCTATTTGTGCCTTTGTTCTTTGTTCCATTATTTCTTTTTCTTTCCTTCTTTTGACTCTCCCCCCACCCCAATTCATCCACTCATTCATCCACCTCCACATGCATATTTTAGTGTGTCTCTCTCCCAGTGGCATTTTAAGCTACAGCTCTTTGTATGATCTTTTTCAATTGCTATAGTGATTACATTTTACCTTTAATTATTCACAGTCTATTTTGAATTCACATTTCACTACTTCACGTATAAAACTGTTACATAGAGCTGTTCCATTTTTCCTACCTGTCCTTGTGCTACTGTCATAAACTACTTACCCATATGCTATGAACTCTATATCCTACTATTTTTGTTTAAACAGTCAATTATCTTTAAAAAACAGAAGAAATAAGAGTAATCTTTGAACTATTTCCACATTCAATGTTTCCTATGCTTTTAACTCACTGTTACTGAAAATAATTCCCATCTGATTCTATTTCTGTTTATCATGGTAAGTTTTCCTTTGCATCTTTGTTCAATATTGAATCTGCTTACTTTAGGTCTATGTTATTTGAAAAATGACTCTGCTTCCATTTTGCCAAAGATATATTCAGTGGACATAGACTTATTGCTGGCAGTTTTATTTTTCTTTCATCCCTTAAAGATTTCATTCCATTGTTCCATGCCTACTCCTGTTTATTTTGGTGCCTGGCACTGTTGTATTGCCCTTGAATATGTTTCTTTTTCTTTGGTTTCAGCAGGTGAACTTTGAAGAGCTTAATTGTAGATTTCTTTGTGATTAGTATCCCCAAATCTATAGGTTGGTGTTTTGATCAGATGTGGAAATACTTGTGGCTACAGTTAGACTTTCCTGCTTCCTTCTCTCTCTTTTCTTTCTAAGCCTCCTGATAGACCACTTGAGACTATCCCCAAGTCATTGTTGCTTTCTTTCCAACCCCGTTTCTCCTCTGTGCCCCACTTTGTGTAACTTCTTGCCTGTGTTTATATTGTGTGATTCTTTTACCTTTTGCATTCAACTTATTGTTGATCATCCCTCATGAATTTTTATAACAAAAAGTCTATTTTTCATGTTAAGACTTTCCTTTTCCATGCATGTTTTAATCTCCCTCCTAAAACTTCTCACCTTTGCCTCCCTGTGATTTCTTTAACATGTGTGCCATAGTTATGTTCATATTCTTGCTTAGTAATTCCAAATCATGGTTCATTTCTGCCTGTTTCCAGTAGACATTTCTTCTTTGAACTCTGGGTGATGTTTTCTTGTTTCTTTGTATATCTGGTAATTATGATTACTAGTGGATGTGGATAATACAGGGTCAAGGTGTTAGTTTTCTTTTTCCCTAAAGGTGGCTGTGTTTTTTGTGGCAGGCAGCTACATCAGCAGTAGATTCCTAAATCAAAAGACTCTACTGGTTTTAGACTTTGTTGGATGGATCAATTTCAGCTTTGTGCTTACTACAACTGTATATCCCTTAGTTCTGGCACATGATACTGACTCTTGAGTTGTGGGCTTAATAGAATTTCAAGATATAATTTCAGGCGAATTCAAGTCTCTGTAACTCCGATTATACTCCCCAAGCCTGAAACCCCCAGTGGCAGGCAGCTTCTACCTTTCAGTTATTTTACCTGCAGCGTTTGGGATTTCTTTCCAGCCCTGTACAGTTGAGGAGTCAGCCAAGTACTTTAACAGAGTTTGTAGGTTTTGTTTCTTCCTTACATAGAAATCTCTACCCATGCATACTTCCCGCTACTCAAAAAGACTGCAATTCCAGTTTCAATCTCCTTATCCCAAAAAAAACCCTGATGTCCTGATTAAACGTTGTCACCTAGCTCAGTAGGTCTGGGGATGTCTCTTAAAAGGGAAAAGACCAGATAATGTCTTTTAGTCTTCTAGGGGTCAGCACACCTCTGGTTATCACCTGGTCTCTAGCACTTTCTAAGCATACACTCACAGGATGTTGTGTCACATTTTAAATTGCTCTAGGTAGGAGGATTTTCTAATACTAATGATTCATTGCTACCTAAAGCTGAAAAAAATTTTGATATTTCCTTTTTGGAGCTTTGAATAGGATTTTAACTATTGTCTCAGAATTGTGATTAAAGACACCAAACTGAGAACAGGATATGCTATACAGTCTCCACATGTCACCCAGGCCTAACATAGGTAGCGGAGTGCTGAAATCAAGGAAGATAATCTTAAGAGAATCACTCAGAGATTGGAAGAGACTGCCAGCAGGAAAAACTGATAAATCATTCTTTGGTTGGATATCTCCTTAGGAAATACAATAGCTGACAAATCTCTGAGCTCTGTTCATACATGAAAAGGAATAGAACTGAGAAAGCGGTGACTGGAGAAAAATGGAACACGCACATTTGTGCCCCTACTGAGTTCTGACTATTTAATACACTGGGTCTATCATCGCCATTGAATCTGAGGCTCTTAGATAATACCTGTGAAAATGGCAAGAGTGGGCTGGGTTAACACAGAGTTTTATAATGGATATTGCAATCTGGCGGCTCCTACTGTGAACCCATTCAGTTAAGCTACCAACGTGCTTGGAGATGGGAGGCATTTGTTTATAATGTAGTCAAAGTTCTTGCTCTTTCGCGGTTGATTTTTCCATATAACAACGTTTCCTTCTAGTTTGTCTGGCTGTTGCCTGTCCTACTTGGAAAAAGCTGATTCTTTGACTCTCTGATTCTCTTTGGTCTTTTCTGTGTTCACCGCTGATTGGGAGCTAACATTTTAATCTAATCATACTTCCAGAGGTAGGCTATAATGCAAATGAAAGAGTAGCACTAAACTCTAGTGGAAATACAACCATACTGGACGATTTTCTTTTCTTTCACTGCAAGGGAGTCATGGAAATTTCCAGCTCTTAAACAGCAGGTTAAGGCCCCGGCCAAGGTAAGTTAAGAATAGGAAGACTAGAAGGAGGCCACACACAAAGGGCTTTGGGACACTGACCTTAGGTAAACTTGGTAAAAACTAAAAGGTGAACCAACAGAGCAATAAAGATGTGTCACAAGCATTCCAACTCAAGCAAACTAGTGGAAAATATAGAAGTCTCTCTCAGAATTAACTGGTCAACTTTCTAGCCTCTTGGGGCAACTATTTTTATGCAGAACACGGGGTCTGAGGATTTAGGTCAGATTGTACTGTGTTCAAATTTAAGATCTGCCGTTACACAGTTGTGTGAAATCAGAAATTCTTTCTCTGTTGTTGTATTCCATTAACGGAATGAATAATTGTACTGAGTTGACAAAAGATGTCATCAAGAGTAAATGAGGCACAAATGTAAAAACTTCAGCACGCAATGCATAATTGAGTAGCAAATGACCAGTAATCGTGACCCATCATCTTCATCAGAGTTATCCATATAATCCATGGTGGATGTCCTCACTTCTTTTATGCCTTCATTTCAACATCTCTGTTTTAAGCGAAGGCCTTTCCTGGGGGCCTGTTAAAACAATACGACTCCTTCAATGATTCCCTTGTCTACTCTGCTGTTTTTCTTCATAGTATTTAACATGATCATGCCATATTTCACTTATTTATGGAGCTTAACTGTTGCCTTCTCACACTACCATATAAGCCCATTAGGGCAAGAATTGTTTTTTCCATTTTATGCACTGCTGTATCCTCAGGACCCTATAATCTGATACATAGTAGGTGCTCAGGCGCTCTAGGTATTTGCTGAATGAGTGACTGAAGGATTGATGTAATGTATGTGATGAAGTGCCCCCCCCCCAATAACCTGAGCTGTTTTCTGTATTCTCATTGGCACCTGAGCTGTTTTCTCCAGTTTTCTTGTATTGTGACAGTAGGAGAGACCCTTTAATTTTCATGTGACAGAAAGAGTCCATTACACTGTGATGAGATGATACGTTTGACACAGTAACTAGTGGTTTTTTTTCTTTTTCTGTTTCTTGTAAGCCTGGTCAGTTTCCCATTTAGTCTGGAGCCAGAATGTGCTACATTCAGTGCTTCAGGGGAAGGACTGTTAGACCTGGACAGCAGAGGAAGGGGTTTCAGTTTCCAAATCATAGGACCCCAGGGAACCCACAGCTATGAAAACACGGGGGAGCTCAGAGCAAGGTTTCCTCCCCCTGTAACTCACAGATTGGACTTTGTGTGTTGGAGAGCAGAGAGCAATAGGGTTGCTGAGAAAGGGAGCCCTGTACTGAGATGTTTGCTCAGGCTCCATCTGGACTTCCAGATTCCCGTAAACTCCAGGTCGAGTTGGTGATTTACGCACAGAGAGGACCTGTGTTTTGTGTTCTGGGGAGCTGTGCAGGACACAGGGAAGGCTGAAGGGTACAAGTGACTGCCTGGTGGACGAAGCAGGATGGAGCCGATTGAATCCGACCCCATCAGGATGTGAACTGTGGTCTTGGCAACCATTGTCCTCCACCCACTCCAGCATCCCACTTTCTCATGAGCAGCCCGTGGGTCTGCCACTGCTGCTCACCACTGCTGCTGCTCACCCAGGCTCCTGCATCTTTTCTGTGGGGAGAGAAAATAGCTCTCACTTCTTTGTGTGTATAAATCCCATTTTATGGAAATCTTTGACCAAAATCTATGCACCCTTTAGTTTTCGGTCTTGTCCAGGGATTCATTCTGGACAGGAAATAAAGAGAATGACCTTCAGACAAAACTGGAATTTCTTCTCTAAAATGTGTAGGAGCCCTGGGATTTTGTGCTAGGCTCTGTCTTCTCACAGCCTGGAGCTGCAATAAGCTAGTCATCTCTCCATGAATATTTTGCCTTCTCTCTCCTGGAGATTTCTTTACTTACAACTATAATCATTTAAAAGTGAAAGTCTTTTTATTCCCCTACGTGGTTAAAACCTATCCCTAACAGAGAATTAACTATCAGTCTGTGCACCCATCTCTTCTCCAAACCTCAGTGGGTTCATTGGAAGCTAACATGGATTGCAGATCTTGGGAGGTGGGACACATGGCAGACTTTTCCTGTTTGCTCCGTCAACTCATGCTGGCTTCGTTTTCTGCTCTCTGCCATTCTCCACCTTGTTGTCTATAAACATGAAGACAATCAGTGAGTTCAGTGTTCGGTTGTGACTGGGTGTGCCCTGTGTCTGCCAGAATGCTGCATACGAAGACCCTCGTCCTTGCATCAGCTGCCAGGGCTTGATTTGCACTGGTTGACCGATTATGCTTACTGAGCAGGTGCACAATATTTCATATTCAGGTCTCTATATCTAAGTGATAGCATTAAAAGCCCTCGGCTGCCAGAATGGCGGCCTTGACCAGTGGGTGGTGCTGCATCTGCATTGTGACAGTTTGGTCCCATCACAGTGGTCCAGGCAGAGGTACTCAAGTAATTTCCAATTAAGAGGTGGAAGCATGAGTTGAACAGGAGCTTACCCATGTGAAGGATATCAGAAAGTAAAATTGAAAGGACGGTCAGTGCATAGATGACTTTCAAGAATGTTTCTGTAACTCATTAGCTTCACGTATATGATATAGACTAATATTATTATCACAGATATGGAGAGCAAGGAGCAGATGAGGTATGTCAGGCCAGAGAGGCACAGAGCTCTTTGCCCTGTATCATCATCATGTATCTCTAGCACTGATGACCAAATTAGGATGTTCCATCTCCACAGGGTTTCAGAATAACTGGTTAGGATCAGTATTGAAAGCATAGATTATTGGACATTAGTTTGAAGGGAGCTGCAAACAGATTAATTGAGTTGCCAGTGGAGAGGTCAGGAGTCACCTGCAAGCACACACGTTGTGACATTTTATGAGGCTGGCTGATTTAGATGTAGTGGAATGGGCCTCTCTCCATCCCTGGTGCTCTCTCAGCCTTACACGACTGATGTAATATGAACAAGATTAACAGCTTTAAAAAAAATCTGCTTTCTATGAACATATGAAATCAATAGACCAAGACAAGTGAACAGTTTCATCTTTGATCTGGGCTTTAAATTCACATTTCCTCTGTTGAAATTCTACAGAGCTGCTTAGCTAAATCCTTGCACAGAGAAAAACAATTTCAGAGTATGAAAAGGTACAAAGTGTCTGCCTTCCTTGGGCCAAAGTCTTTGCGAGCTTTCTGCGCGGTAACATTTGTTCAGACAGTGCCGGCGTTGCAGCGGTACCTCTGCCTGCTTGCTTGTCTCCACTGGAGAGCTCTGTATCTTTCCGCCTGTTGGTGACCACAGACTTCTTCACATCATTCATTCTGTTTTAGATGTGAAAACGGACACATCAGCGAGTTAGAGAAAGGTGCCCAGAGGAACTGAATGCCTTCTCTCTCTCTTCTTTTTAAAGATTTTATTTATTTATTTGAAAGGTAGATTCACAGATAATGAGAGGGAGAGACAGAGAGAAAGGTCTTGCATCCGCTGGTTCACTCCCCAAATGGCTGCAATGGCCGGAGCTGTGCTGACCTGAAGCCAGGAGCCAGGTGCTTCTTCCTGGTCTCCCATGTGGGTGCAGGGCCCAAGCACTTGGGCCATCCTCTGCTACCTTCCCAGGCCACAGCAGAGAGCTGGATTGGAAGAGAGCAACCGGGACCAGAACTGGCGCCCATATGGGATGCCGGCGCCGTAGGCAGAGGATTAACCTACTGTGCCACAGCGCTGGCCCCTGGATACCTTCTGTTAATCTTACTGTTTTTACAAGACTCAGACCTGCTTTTCAAACTGCCTTCTCCATGCATTGTCCAAAATTATTAGGAGATTCTTATCCATTTTGCATTCTGTGTTTTAAAATACATGGGAAACTAGATATTTCTTTGGGTTATTTAATAATAGAAATAATACAACAGAAGGCAACCAGTAGAAACATTCAATTTCCAGTATTAACAAATTTTTACAGAGCAGCTCATCTCTCTGCATGCAGTGTTCTGACTGTTTTGGGATAGCTCAGTGAATAAAACATACAAAGCTCAGCACTCCTGAAGCTGGACTGATCATTAAGTATGAACCTAGCCACTGAGTCAGAAAAGAGCACCCAAGTCTACCCGCCACTGCTGCTACCACATGCAAGTTTGTAAGTTCCTAAAGCACCCACAGATCTGACAACTTTTTGGAAAGGCTGACAGAACCCATTGAAAGTTGTTAAAAAAAAACACTTTAAAACTAGGAGACATTAAAACTATGAATGGTTATGGTTTATGATGGTGAGAGGGTAGAGATTAAAATTAGGCAAGGGCAAAGTACCGGAAGTCTCTAAACGTGGAATTCCCAAATGTCCTCTCCCAGAAGAGAGTGGAACAGGGCTTCCCAGTGGAGGGAGGAGCAGAAGAGATGTGTGGGAAGAAGCACAGGGTGTCGCCAACCAGCAAGCTCCCCAGATTCAGGGTTCAGTCTCAGGACTTTGTCACCAGTCCACATGGCAATCTCCGTCTCCAGTTCCTAGGGAAGTGGAGCTGAAACTGTGTGACTTAAAGCCCCCTCCGTACATAACCTTGTTAGGCTCATGGCTTCATCCAGATCCCCCAGGTGTATGGAGACAACTTGTATCAGACAGGATACCCCAAAGCTTTAGCGATTGCCTCCCATGAGCCAATAGCTAGATCTCTCTGTGGGCAAGATTAAATTCTTTTACATGATAATGTATGAATAAATTATGTTGACTTCTTAGTGTTAGAAACATACATGTAGGGCAAAATGAGAAAGAAAAAAAAAAATAGAGCAAGGCAAGGGACCGAGAGTGTAAATGGGAGTGGGGCAGGGCTTATCAAGTAGGGTGTTCAGAGTAAGTTTCTTGAAAAAAGGTGACATTTGATAAGGAAACCAAATTCTAGGGAAAAATGAAGGCAACATAGCCCCAAGTCCTTTTAAAGAACACAATTTAAGTTTAAAGGGGACAAGTAGTATACTGATGTCGAATAACAACCTAGTATGAGAAGAACAAATTGAGACCAGGCAAGATAGAGTAGTAACAAAGTAGAGTATCACTCTATCTATTACAATAATGCCTTTGAATCATCACTCATAATCATATGTAGAAACAATACCCCTGACCACATGCAGAGAAATGTTGTAACTTTTCTGATCTGACTCCTTTCACTCAATGAAATCCAATGAAACAGATTTGGGGGTGCCTGTGGATACGTGCTCTGAGCCTTGGTTTCTCTGTTTATGAAATAAGATGGTGTGGACCCCAAACAAATTTAAGAATTAGGACACATATGTAAACTTTCTAGAGTGTATCTAACAGACTTCAAATCAGGTGATGTTTGTTAGACTTCATGCTATCTTGGACATCAAAATGCTTAAATTTAGAAATTGCAGACTGGCGTGAATGTAAAATATGTCTTTAATTTTCATAATGCCCAACCCCCTCAAGTTTCTACCCTAAGGAGAAGTAGACATACTTTGAAAGCTAAGAATGCTTGTGTGAAAAGTGAATGATTCCTGGCACAGCCTGTCTGTATTAGGGTTCATCAGAGTTCTCAGTATTTATATGAAAATAACACTTTGCCTCCTCTGTCATCAGACCACATTGCACAGGGAGGCGCTGTCAGTTCCCCACAATGCTCTATTTATTCTCAAGTTCAAGTCTCTCTAGGACTTGTCATATTGTACATCTTCTCTTGATTAAGACACATACACATTGTTGTATGATTGAAATGACATTGAACGGTGGTCCTATTGCATGGGACAACTCAAAGAAAACAGCAATGTAGAACATAAGAAAAGTCAATTCACTAGAGGTCAAAAAAAACACTACAGTAGTGGTATTCTAGTGAAATTTATTTTAAAACATTCCTGTCATGCATTTTAGTGCTGGTATACCTTTTAAAACCAATATGTCCCAAAGGAAGCTTATGTTAAAACATTCAACAAGTCTGGTTTATGAGAAACCTTTGTTGTTGACTTTTAATCCATTTATGAATCAAATAACTTAGACTTTTAAATCAAGTTAGAATATTGCCTTTAACTAGCATTGTGTTCTCTTTATAAAAGTCAAAAATAAAACATTGAATTTCAATTTAAGCAGAAATGTTCAACTTCAAGAAGAGAGAAAATTTATTTTAAAACCTTCCAGAGTTAAATGGATTGCTTTTGTGAAAATGTTCCGGCTACCCTTCGCCTGAGTGCTAGACATACCTTCCTGACGCTGCCAGTATCCAGTGGCACCTGTCATGAGCCGGTGCTGTTTGGCTGCGTCTGTTGCATCCCACAAAGCTCTAGGTGATACTTGCATGCAGCTTGCTGTGTTTCTTTTGAGTTTCTTGGCAACAATAACCTCTCATCATGATTCCAGGGTCTCTTGCAGAAAGGTGGGCCTAATCCCAGGGCTCTGTCAACTCGGTAATCTATTCCAATCAGTATTTGATGGATTTGACGGGACATCTGCAGTGAAGTGAGACAGATCCAGGCAGGTCAAGCAACTTATCGGTCTGCTGCAAGCTGCTGGGGAAAATCTTTGTGCTACATCAAAAACTACGGCACCAACATTGCCTCTGGTTTCGTCCCTGTTGATAGAGATTGAATACAAAAAAAAAATGTCCACATCCACAGTTCACAATACCCTCATTGTTTTAGTTAGTAGCCAGATTCATTAAAAATTAAAAATTTGAGCAAATAGCCTTGTATCATGTTTAACCAACAGTGCTAATTCAAGGTTATTTAAATAAGCTGGGTGTTTCCCTACACGAAGCTTGCTGAGTATTTTTAATTTTTCTTACCTAGGCAAAAATAAGTCTCTGATTTCTGATAATTATGAGTCAACCCTCACAATTTTTTTAAAAAAATTATATTTATTTATTTGAGAGGCTGAGAGAGAACGATAAGGATAGAGAGTATATTCCTGTCGGCTGGTTCACTCCCCCAAATATCCGCAGTGGCTGGACATGAATGAGGCGAACACCGGGAGCTTGGAACTCAGTCTGAATCTCCCATGTGGGCAGCACAGGTCCAGCTACTTGCACTAATACCTGCTGCCTTCCTAGGTGTTCATTAGCAGGAAGCTGGAAGCTGGAATCCGAAGCAGAGGCAGGACTCGGACCCCGGCGGTCATGGATGGGATATGAGCATCCCAACCAGCGTCTTCACCACGGGGTCAAATGCCTGCTGTACAGCTCCGTTTTGAAAGGCATCCATAAATGAATATTTGGAAAAGAGAACCTGAAATCAAAGAGATGAAGCCCCTACCCCGTTTATACTTCCGATGTAATGACGCGAGAGGTCAGTCATTTCAAAATAATGATTGAGTCCAAGCCGAGTGCTTAGGCTGAGTGCTCTCTGAAGATGGGGGAACGTGGGAGAAGTCCTTCTGAGTATCACGACTTGCTGGAAACCCCATGTCAACGAGGGCCGATTACTCTCTTACGTGGTATTTCCTTTCTTTCTTAGCTCTTCCAAGACAGGGTTAGAATTTAGAAATTCTCTTTCTCAATAGGCATTTAATATGTGACTGAGAATAATATAAATAATAAAACACAGAATCTCTTCTGGAAGAAACAGTTTCAAAAATTAATATCTGTAGATAATACAGTGTTCTGTGTTTTTGTGCTAGAGACAAAATTGAGCTGAGAGTTTAAAGTGCTTCTTAATAAAAGAGCAGTGATGTATAATAGTTAAACATTACTTATCCAGTTTCAGAGGTCTTTATTATTATTTTTAAAAATGTGCACCCTGGTAATTTACTTTAAATATGTTTAATCCTACAGCTGGTTGAAGGATTTCAATATAGTCCAAATGGTAGAATGAAAACAATTTTCTGAATGTAGTCAAATGACTTCCCACATCCGATAAAAGCAGGTTTAGGAAAATGTATGAGGAGGTATCAATTTAAAGTACTTACTTTCCTCATTTTTACTGTTTCCTGACATTTTTCCCTTAAGACTGCAACTGGCTCCCATGATTAAACCGTGAGATTTAAGTAAAAAAGCAGTCCAAAGCTTCCCATCTTCTTTGCCTGAGGGTCAACCTGCACGCAGTAGATGTTAATCTAAAAGTTTTAGCTAAGATTTCAAAAAGCCGCCTCATGTGTGATATGAAAATAGCAGAACCTCTAAGCATTAAAACGATTACCACGTTCTTCATGGGAATGGAACTCCTAGAAGCAGAATTGTTGTACAAATACATCTGGAGTCCTCAGTGACCGGGTGAGTCTAAGTGTGTGCATTGTGGCCTGAGCCTGTGTTCGCAGTCCACTCCCTAGCACCAAGTGGCTGGGTTTGCTGTAGGAGCTGGCCTGGGGGGAGGGACTTTTGGACACAAATGCACTGGAAGCACACTGTTTTTGGAGCAGTCCCGGAACGGATCTTCTGCTGTTGGCTATTTCCGTAGCCTTTCGCTACGGTAAAATTCTCTGTAATGTGTAACCTTCATAGAACTCCTGCCCAGGACTCACGACCAGCCAGCCGTGGTTGGACACTGCCCTTTGGGGCCAATGAGCTTTGGCAATTGAATCACTGGAGTGCATAACCAGATTCTCGGTTGCCCTTGATAAAGAAAGAGACTGATTTTAAATGAAAGGACTCTTCATTTAGTGCAAGGGAGACCTCATGAAGACACAGTAATAGGTCTTGTTTGGCAAACACAAAGTGGATTTTTGCTGTGATTGGAACAGTAATAATATAGGTAGAAGGCGTTTAACAGGGAGAGTGTTAGGTCAGCAGGAAACACAGAGGGGAAGGCATGGTCAGACCTGCTAAAAGCACTGGGCCTAGCTGGCTCTCTGCTTCTCCCGGAAAGAAGGGAACTTGGCCTTCATTAACTAACAAGAACCGAATCCGATTCTTTCCTGTTCGTGTCACCTACCACTTGGTGTGCGTTACATTTTCATCATTTCACAGATACCAGTTGTAGAATCCTTGCTGGAGCATTCGTCTTGGGCTAAGACTAGAGGCAGCGCCTGCCTGAACATGAGCTTTCCTCTCCCTAAGGCTGAGAGGACTGGGTGGGAGCAAGGCTGCACCAGCCAAGCCCAGGCCCAGGGCTCTGAACTCTGAAGTTCTGCCCTTGATCGACTTTTTTTTTTTTTTTTTTTTAAAGCATTTCTGCTTTCTTTCTTTCTTTTTTCTTTTCTTTCTTTCTTTTTTTTTTTTTTTTTTTTTGACAGGCAGAATTAGACAGTAAGAGAGAGAGAGAGACAGAAAGGTCTTCCTTTTCCATTGGTTCACCCCCCAAATGGCTGCTACAGCCTGCGCTGCGCTGCGCTGAACCGAAGCCAGGAGCCAGGTGCTTCCTCCCAGTCTCCCATGCGGGTGCAGGGCCCAAGCACTTGGGCCATCCTCCACTGCCCTCCCGGGGCTGCAGCAGAGGGCGTTATCTCAGCCTCACCAAACTGGACTGGTGCCTATACCAGGCTCGGCTGCCTGACTCCCAGGGCTCTCAGGAGAGGTTCAGTGGGGGAGCAAAACCGAGATTAATACGCGTTGAAAAATAAAATGCCCTTAGCACATTTTTGTCTGACCTTTGCACAGTTAAGCAAAAAAACCGCCTTGCTGTGCATTTTTGACTTCGTGTGAGGTTTGCAGAAGGAGGAGAGAGGCCAGTCCTGGGGGCATGGATGGGGGAGGGGATACCCCCAAGTGCATCTCCTGGAAACCAGCACGGAGGTGAATACACGTGGGCTGTGTCTCCTTCCTCCTCTCCACGCTCTGCGCTGTGCCCTGGGGCGGAATAACTGGTGGGAGATGACAGCGATGGGAGAGTTGAATATTGCTTTCAGATGCCAGGAAGACGAGCGTGGGAGCAGACAGTGGAGGGCTGGTTGTATTTCATTTTCTTTTGCTCAGGAATGCTTTCTCTGCCAAGGCTCTGCTGCAGGCTTGGGTGAGTGGGAGGGAAGCAGACTTGTAAAAAGTTAACCTTGAACAAAGAAAACACCAGCAGCTTCGGTTGTCTGTTCTGTTGCCGGCTGATTGCCGGGAGAAAGCCCACGTGTGGGGGCTCACGGAGGTGAAGGCTTTCCCCCGGCCTCGCCTCCATGAAGCTGCTTCCCAGCCATTTGTTTTCTTCATTTCTTCTTTCTGTTTTCGCCCATGTGCCTAGGAGAAGCCACTGCTGCTTTGTTTTGGGGACTCTGCCCCAGGCTTCAGTGAGCAGGCTAGACCCTCCCCAGCACCAGCCTGGCTGCTCCCTGTTTTTCTGTCCAGTCTTTCCCTCTCGGGACTTGGGGAGACTCTGTGGTCTCTTGCTCCTGAGAGTGAGTTTAGAGAAGATTTGTGAATGAATGAAGGCCTGCAAGTGGGAGGTTGGGAGAAGGGAGGGTTAAGAATGGATGAACGAGACCGGCGCCGTGGCTTACCAGGCTAATCCTCCACCTTGTGGCGCCGGCACACCGGGTTCTAGTCCCAGTTGGGGCGCCGGATTCTACCCCGGTTGCCCCTCTTCCAGGCCAGCTCTCTGCGGATGGCCCAAGTCTTTGGGCCCTGCACCCGCATGGGAGACCAGGAGAAGCACCTGACTCCTGGCTTTGGATCGGCGCAACGCGCCTGCCGCAGTGGCCATTGGAGGGTGAACCAATGGCAAAAAGGAAGACCTTTCTGTCTGTCTCTCTCTCTCTCACTGTCCACTCTGCCTGTCAAAAAAAAAAAAAAAAAAAGAACAAATTATGAAGTAAAGAAAAGCCTTAGAAATAAATCATATTGGTCTGAGAGAATATAACTCAGAGGGGAGTGGAACAGGTTGGGCTGGGGCTGTGTAGAGCAGGGGGCGTTCCTTTGTGTGGTTGGAGTTGGGGTTTGGCTTCTGCCTCTATAGACCTAACCTTGCTGTGTGTGGGCCATTGCCTGGGCACAGCCGGTGAAAGGTGGGAGAGCCTCCCACTTAGCGTCCTGCAATCTGTAGTAGGAGCAAAGACAGTCTCACTATGAATAAAGCACTTTCCGTGGTTTTCAGCTAGGAGACAGACAAATGAGGAAAATGAATTTCAGTTCAGCTTCTCTCCTCTTCCTTGCCTTCCAGCTCTCCTGTTGTAGGAAAAAGAGTAGGGTGGTTTTTTTCTTGAGAGAGAAAGGACTATATTCAACCTTGAGAAGTGTTTCAATGGGGACTTAATCTTTAAGGCATGGAAGTCTTTGGTGACCCGTTTGGCTGGGTATCTCATATCTGTGTTTGTGCCTTTGTCTCCTGCTCTGGTTGAAGGTGTCCTCGCCGGGGTTTATGGGTTGAAGCTGAAAGGTCAAAGTAATGGCCAAGGTGATTAGGTCAGGAGAGCTCCTTCCTGACCAATGGGATTGGTGCCCACGTTCATGAAAGGGCGTGGCCAATTTCATTCCATCTGCCTCCTGCTAGGTGAGGACAATGGTGCTCACCAGACTCTGAACCAGCCAGTCCATTGATGTTGGTCTTTCCCAACCTCCGAGGCTGTGAGAAAATACATTTTGGTTCCTTTTGAATGACCTGGTCTGTGGCATTTTATGGTGACGGCACACAGCAGACCAGGATTCCAAGTTGGAGTCCTTGCACAGTGTTTTGGTTGAAAAGTTCTTTTTGTTGTAAAACATCCCTGGGGCTCTTGGGTGGCACCCGAGACTAAGGGTCGTGCTGTGATGAGGTTAGCTCTTCTGCCTCTCTGATTTACCTTAGCAGTGAGGTTAGCTGTCCTCGGAGGAGCAAAAGTGGAAACAGGAATTTCAGGATATCGCCTGGATGTAGCCTGCAGGGTCCTTTATTGCATTAAGATTGTTAATATGGGAGGGCTGTCGGCCGGGGCCTGCGGTACGCCAATTCGGTGAGGGGCTGAACTGCGGCCACCTGGCCTGTTGCTTTCTGGGTACCACTGCCCCCTGCTGGCCCAATGTGAAGCACCAGTAGCAGTACCCTGATTCTTCTCAAGCTCTTGGACACTGCTTTGAGCAATGTCACTCTACACCAGAAAGCTGGCGGGCACTATGGGGAAAAAACAAAACAGGAAGAAAGCGGAGGAGGCGCTAGAAGAGGAGGAAGAGGACTATGTGGTGGAAAAGGTTCTTGACTGTCGCGTTGGAAAGGGCAAAGCGGAGCACCTCCTAAAGAGGGAAGGTTTCTCAGATGATGATGGTACGTGAGAACCAGAAGAGAATCCGGATTGCCCTAACCTCATGTCTGAGTTTCTGTGGTCACAGAGACAGAGAAGTCAGAGGGAGGCCAGCGCCAGGCTGGTTCTGAGTCTGAGATAAGGGAGAAGAGAGCAAACCAAAGAAGAAAGGAGTCTGAAAAGCCAGGAGGCTTTGCCCAGGGGTGGGAGCCGGAACCGATTATTGGAGCTACAGACTCCTGTTCCTGATGAGATGCAAAAACTGATGCGGTGGACCTGGTCCCTGCCAAGGAGGCCAGTGTCCAGTGCCCGCAGACTGTCATCTCCTTCTGGGAGGAAAGGCTGACGTGGCACTCCTACCCCTCAGAGGATGAGGACAAAAAGATGACAAGAGTTAACGCCCCTGCGTACCGGCCCCTGTCCCATCCGGCTGTGGGCATCAAGAGGGGAGGGGGGAGGTCCTACTTGTCCCGACACCACAGAGATGGCTTGAGAAGATGTCCTATGATGACCAGGACAGGTTCTGTGCCCTGCAAGAGCCCAAGTGCTGTAAGCTGTTGCAGGCTGTGTAGCTCACACTCACATCCCAGTGGAGGGGAATGGGGTGAGTGTCTCAAGGCAGCCGGTTCTGAGCTTTGCTGAGAGAAGCCAAGGGCCTTCTATGAAGGACAAAACTCGCAGGATTGGGTGTGTGGGAGAACAGAAAGACACTGTAGGTCTTCAGAGAGCATCGCCACAGCCCACAGCCTTCTTCCCAGTAGTGTTAACTCTGCGTTTTTACAGCGCATCACGTGTGTAGTTTTTGGCTATTACTGGGGTATTATTTAGGGGTGGGAGGGATGGGATAGGGAGAAAGGGAAACAGGTTGGATCATTTTGATTAAAGTTTGGGGCCTGACTGGGGAAATGGTGAGAGAGAACAACTAACTGATGGTTCGGTTCTGTGTCCAGGATATTTTACCTTTTCAAAAAATGTCATTGACACCACAAATGGGGACTGTGAGAGACTGTTTAAAAGCTGTGCATGCCTGAAACCTGTAAGCCAAGGTGTTCCCTGCCTGAGCTTAATGTTGTTCCCTACAAAGGATGAAGCCCGTTCAGAAGTTACCAAGGCTGCCAGGTTCAACAAAAACTTTGTTTAAATGGAAACTTCACACCACCTGTCAGGTTTTGTCTTAATAAAACTATAGATTTATTAACAACAAAAAAGATAGTTATTAAGGGGACATCCAAACACTGCATCTCTTTGGAGACGGAGACTGGGGAGGGAGAGTGTACACAGGCAGACAGATCATTCTGTAGCAAAGGTGCTAATTCTTGAAATTAGACAGGAAGACCCTTTCTTTTCCAGTTACGAAGTTGTACCCACGTATCCATCCAAACCACTGGCTGAGATATCGGAAGAGGGGAAGCGAGTGGAGCAGGAGATGAGAGAGCAGGGAAAGACAAGGACCCATGCTCTTAAGGTAGCGAACTCTTGAAGCCTCTGGTTTGTTTTGAATTTTGAACCCTGAAACCTTGGGTGGCAGGGTTCAGTCACTGACAGCGCAAGCTGCATTGTAACTGTTCAAGGGTTGAATGATTCCACAAGCCCTGGTCTCAGGAGAAGACCAAACATTCATGCTGGGGCAGTGGTTTTCTGTAAAACAACAGTTTTTTCTTAACCTGATAATTAACTGATATCCAGGATGTTCGGTCTTGATTCCTAAAGTCCAGCACTTTCTTGACATGGAATAGACCTGCAGCTAAGCTGCATTGTAAAATCTCTATAGGCATGTGTTAGGTTTCTGTGAAAACTTTGGTTAAATGGAGACTTCATACCACCTGTCAGTTTTTGTCTTAACAAAACTATAGATTTATTAACAACAACAACAAAAAAGATTGTTATTAAGGGGACATCCAAACACTGCCTTTTAGATTGCCAGGCAATAGGAGGAGGGTTTGATTTGTTTCCTGTGATGATTGTTCACTGTGCTCTATTTTTTTAGTATTCCCCTTCATTATTAAAATAACGTATATGGCCCATTGGACATACTTCAGCTAACAACAGAGAGTAATTTCTGTGTAGACGAGAAATAGAGGTTCTGGTGTTTTCTTCTTGAAGAGTGAGAGGTACTGCTGCTGAAGTCAGTGTCTCCCCTCATTTCCTCCCATAGAGAAGCCCAAGGCAGATACTCATTACTGTCTTCAGCTTAGTAGGTTGTGGATGGAAGTCTGGAACATTCTAGAATTTGCAATCTCTTACCTGGAGAATTGGGCAAACACATTCAATGGATTCATCATCAGTGTAATAGGTTGGGAAGGGCACTGAACTACATTCTGCTAAAAATAACAGTTTTTTTTACAAGCTCAAGTTAACAATGCCATGCTTTAGCCAAACCACCTGCATCTCTCTTTTTCTCCAAATTTGCACATCTCACATTACAAAGGGACTACCAGCTTTACATAAAGTTCTGATAAAAAGAATGTGTAACAAATTTGATAAAATAAAATATAACCTTGACATGTAATCAGTTATTAAGGATGAAACTATCTGTAATTATGTACTATTTCTGGTTGGTGATATCTTGACTTCATCTCAATTTCAGATTTTTTTTGCTTATTTCTTTTAGGTTAGAAATTTATAATTCATTTTTATAGACCACTGAGAATGTCAGCAAGTGCATCATGATTCTATAAGGCAGTTCTGCATATTTTTAGATCAAACATTAACCTGGAGTTGTAGAGTATTTTCTCACTAAAGATACTAAGTCAATATTCACACTAGGTACAAAATGGAAATTTGAATATTATTAACTTGGGAAATGGCAGAAAATGAATCCTCAATTTATTCCTTGGTTATAGACAACCTGGAAACACATTTTTTCATGTGCTCAATGTCATTTGACTGTGCACCAAAACTATTCTTGATTTCTTTCATTGATGAGAAGAGAAAATCGTTAGTATAAAAAGTCAAAACCTAGCGTTCATATCGCAGCTCACCCTTTTCAGGAACTTTCTTTATTACATATCAAAATGAAAGTGTTGCCATCCCAACTCTGAATTTATATGTTGGAAGTATTTAGGGTATCTGCATATGAATATGTCGCTGCAGTGTGTCACCTAATTAAGCCAACTGAAATGGTGGAAATGATACTTTTCCGGATGATAATGATCACGATCATGAAGGCAGGATTTCATCACTGACCACTCATTTCAGACACTCCTGCAAGGACTGCTAACAGCATCCGTACCTTCAGAGCTGCTGTGCAATCGTTAGTGGTTTGTTGATTTGCACAATCCCCAAATGCTGGATATGAAATGCTTTGGTTTTTCTGATCTTAATTTCACTTTTTGTTCCATATTAAAAGACATCAGAAGACATATACTATGGAAGAAAACAAATAAAATATAGTAAGGATTCGTGTTTAGATACAATTCTTTATTATTCTTTGGGTGATGCCCAGCTTTAGTAGAACAAAGTTTTCATCAGTTCTGATTTTCATGCACATGTCAGTCTATCATAACGCACGATATGGGTGCAGTTGTTAGCTCCAACACCAGCCTTTTCCCATAATACATGGTTTTGGAAGTAGCAGAAAGTTTACCAAGGCCTTCTCCCTCGTATCTACTGTGTTTATACTGAAAGCCATTGCACAGTAAGAACATCAGTGCTTCTATCCAAGTGTCAAGTGGGATAGCTAGAAGTATGATTTTCAACATTCAAAAACAGTGATATTATGTGACATTCTGTAATCACGTAACATAGGAGTCTTGCCAGGATCCCAATCTGCTTTCTCTCAGAGGAGGATATTTTTCATTTAATTAGTGGATGGCTTTGCTTTTTTATATTCATAAGAGCAGTACAACTTTGGGCGATGTCTTCCTAGTTTTGATTTTTTTTTTTCCTCTGCTGGTAGTGACAAAAGTCATACATTTCACATTGCAAAGCTATATTTAGGATTTGTTAGATGAAAACTCGGTTGTTTACCAGAAAGGTTACTGTGTTATGAGCAAATCTGGAGGAAAGCCTGCACGGTTCCACTCCTTCACACGGGTCTTAGCTGCTGTGCACGGGTTGGTATTGGGAGCAGTGAGCAGTAGCATTGGGGTCCTTGTCCTTAGAGGAGATGAGTTTGAACCAAAGGTCACAGCAGAGAGTAAACAGTGTCCTGGAGGAGGGAATAGCACCACTGACAGCCTGGAAAACACAGCAGGGTTCCCAGAGGATGCCCGTCCATTGTACCAGGAGCACAGGGTGGAATGCAAAGATTTTGCAGCTCCACGGAGCAAAGCTACAGCCTGGTGACTCTTGGTCCCTGTGTGGATTGGGCTCCAGCATATGTGCTGAGAGGCTTGGGGGTACAGAAGTCTCTGAAAGTAGGCATCGTTTGAAATAGTGTTGTTAAGGATAACAAACAAGGGTGCAGGATTCAAGAAACAGGAGCATTTATCCATTTTACTTCTGCATCCCGTATGCACATAGAAAGCCTTCGCTAAGTTTATGTGAAATGAGCAGTTGAACGAACGGAGACCATCCAGTGTTGGAGTTGACTCGTGGTTTCGTAGACCATGAAGTGATGCTGGTACAGTAAACTTGACTGTGATTTTTGTCCAGTAGGTCTCAACCGTGTTTGGGAACGAAGGTCTGGAAAGTGCAGGGCGCTGGCATTTTTGCAAGGCAGGAAAGTAAAACGGGACGAGGATGTTTAGAGTGTTGTTTAATGTGGGGTCCTGAAGTCTGGAGGGGAGGAAGGAAGAGGGCGGTTCCCAGTGGTTCTGAAGACCTGGCACTGCCGGGTGTAAGCTGGACAGAGAAGAGCCTGAGGTCAGAGGCTGAGACGCCTGACCTGAGAATGCAGGGCAGCTCCCACACCCGGCCTGTGGCGTGGCTCTCTCTGAAATCACGTTTCTGAACTGTGGCTTCTCTCACCTCCGTGCAAATCCACCCCACATTTCAAAAGGTTTTCCATCCATCATTCTGCTCTCCATTAGCTCTTTTGTGCCTCAGTTTCTCACTTCGAGAAAGAGGTGAACAATACTGATTTCAAGGAGTTGGAATGTTCAAGTGGGAAAATAAATTAAAAAGCAAAATTTGCCACTACACTAAGGTCTAAGAAATATCATATAATTTAGTTTTGTTTTTTTTTTTAATGCAGTTGAATCTGCTCTCTGCTCCTGGGAGGATATCAAGATACTGAACAGGAGCTCCCGGTTGGGCTCTTTCCTTGGTTCGGCCGTGGGACACTGGCAACAAGACTTAAGAGGATGTCCTTTGGCCTTAGATCCAGATGAGGGTGGGAGTGAGATGACCACTGCAGAGCTTATCTGATCCGCTCAGAGGTGGCTGGTTCCAGGACCCCTGTGCCTAGTGCAGCCCTGATGTCGTTGGCTGGGGAGTTCAAGTCCATGGTGCTTGAAGTGCAACTCTCTTAGCAAACATACTGGCTCATCACCCACAATCCCATCACACCTAGGTTACCTCCACCCAATACTGGGACTTTGTGGAACTCCTCATCACACCCCCTTTCTGAGGAGAGACTCCACCTACTCCTTGGACGCCTCTATGTCTTCCACACAACGACACCCCTCACATCCTAAACCCCATCTCTTCCCATTCAGGACCACACAGATGAACAACTCCTGCACACAAAGAGCCTGGATGGGGAACGGTGCGGGATCTGACGACTTTGATCTTGGCTTTGAAATGCCAAAGCCTTGAACAGACTCTGAGGCCGGAAGCCTGATGCTTCCTGGAAGACGGGAGTGCAAAGTGACCTTTCCATCCTCACATGTCTCTCTTGGCAGGGAGTGGGAAGAGCAATTAATAACTTGGAGAATATCATGTCCTAAAGGCAAACGATACAGTACAGCGTCAGCCAGCACATCAGGAATGTTTCCAGAGAGAAATGACCCTATCGCATCATTGTCAGCCCTAACTTCCTCTCACACCAAGGCCTGGCCCAGCATCTTAAAAACAGCATCAGAAGCACCTACACCTTTGCCAGGGCCCCCAGTGGGTCTCAGACAAGGAGTCCCTCTCCTAGCGTAAGCCCTACACTAACTTCACAGTTCTCTGAGTTAATTATTTCCATGGAGCTGCTGCCAGGAATATCCGTCCCTTAGATGAGAACTGGCTCCTGGGAAACGTTTCTGGCATCCGCACTGTACCCCTTTCACACCGAGGCGCCAGCCCACTGTGCACTTTGTCCAGCACTGGGTGGGGGTGTAGGGCTTGGTGGTGGAGCTACAGGAAGCCATGTTCTGATGTGTTCTGTCCCTGTGGCTCCTCCTGGCGTGCATCTCCAAGCAAGGTGAACCATGCCCCCTGCAGTTGGTCCCCCAGCTCATGGTTGGACCTTGGGTCTGACAGCAAAGCGTTAGACAATTTTTCTCTTGAAATAAGTCCTCAAGTCTCTGTCATTCATCTCATGGGCTTTCTTGCATTAGTGGGGCCCATTTGATTCCGATGTGGGAACAAGTTAGGGACGGGGAAACGGGATTAGGAGCTACAGTGAGGGGACTTTCCATTACTGAGCCCCTGCTGGTTTTACACCAGTTGTTTAGCAACACCCTCACACCTGCCTCTGCTGCCTGAATGCCTACCCCCAAACGTCCTTGGAGGTGAGCGCAGATCTGGAGGGGACAGCCTCTTACGTGACATGCAGCTGCTTGGCCACCATGTCAAAGCCAGCATCTCCCTCTGGGATGAGAGTCCTGGGGTGTGGGAACAAGGGCAAGGTCATCGGGAGCTACTTGCCACGAGGTCTCCCTTCCTGGATTTTCTACCTACTCAGTCTCTCTGCACTTCAGGCTGGGGAAATCAAATAAGATGAATATGCAATATTATTAAATATGCAGGGAATAGCAGCCATTAGTCTTCCTGGGTTTTGCTTGCTGTGTAAGGGTGAAGCTCTTCGTAGGAGACAGATGTTGCCCACGTAGACCCGAGTCTGGGACTTCTGCAGGGAAGCCAGTGTGGTGTGCTTGGTGACCTGTACTGCCCGCGTGTCTCTCTCTCTCTCTTTTTTTTTTTTTTTTGACAGGCAGAGTGGACAGTGAGAGAGAGACAGAGAGAAAGGTCTTCCTTTGCCGTTGGTTCACCCTCCAATGGCCACCACGGCTGGCGCACCGCGCTGATCCGATGGCAGGAGCCAGGTGCCTATCCTGGTCTCCCATGGGGTGCAGGGCCCAAGGACTTGGGCCATCCTCCACTGCACTCCCTGGCCACAGCAGAGAGCTGGCCTGGAAGAGGGGCAACCGAGACAGAATCTGGCGCCCTGACCGGGACTAGAACCCGGTGTGCTGGCGCCGCAAGGCAGAGGATTAGCCTAGTGAGCTGCAGCGCCGGCCCGTGTGTCTCTTTCTCTGCAAGTGTGATGGCTGCCACAGGAGGCTCCACTGACCACTGGTAAACGACCACCTCATGGCTCTTTTTCCCTGGAAGCTACCCCCGAACTTGCCATTCCGCCTTTGGGGTTGTAAGGTTGCTGGTGTTCGACACGTCCTGGTTGTTTTGTGAGACGAGTTGGAGCCTCTGTGGCCCCTGTGACGCCCTTGCTCTGCCACATGTCGATGTAGAGCTCCAGGTCACCAGGCAGCAGTGGAGGACAGGGTGGCTGGTGTCCTTGCAACTGTTACCTCTTGGCTCTTCTGTAGCTGTAAGTCCCTGAGTCTTTGTAGAATGTAGAGCTTTGTTTGTCTTGGATTTTTAAAATAATCAGGGGTCTTTAGAATTGGGTGTCCTCAGAGACACCTGTGTGTGTGTGTGCGTGTGTGTGTTTGCACCATTTATTGTGTTTCCCTGGAAAACAATAACAGGATCTCTGCTGTGTGAACTACTTGAGGGTGTACCCCAACCAGCTTCATAGCTTGGGCTGTGACGTCAGCCCTTGGAACCTGCGTGGTTGAGCAAGCAAAGTACAAGAGGACTTGTATCTTAAACAGTGTTTTGGATCCAAGAACCTCAGGCAATACGTTGGTATACCCAAACCTGTATGGGATTCTAGAAACAGCGGAGGACCCGATCCAGACAGCGAAGCTCCATAGGATGTTCTGAGGATATTACTGATGTAGTCAGGATCCCGGTTTGGTGCTTGTGTGGATGGGGGCCTTCCTGGGCCTTCCTGGACAGTGCCCTGTGGAGATGGCAGCAGTAGCAAAGCTGCTACCCCGATTGAGACGATCCACAGAATTCTGATCACTCACAGAATTTATCGTTTTTCCTTCTCAGGATAATCCTGCAGGCCTTCACAGAGTTCTGTTTGAAACTCAGCAGTGGGCCCTTTTCCGGGCCTGGGCTGGGCAAGGCCTAGACTGCGTAGTCACTGCGTAGTCCCTTATCTGAAGCCATGGGTGTAGGATGAACAGACGGGTCTGTGGAATCCGTGGGGAGGTGTGGTCTTGGTGAGCAGTTGTGATCCTAGGAGAGCGCTGGGGCAGATGAGGAGATAAGGCTAGAGGCTTCCAGGGGCTCAGCTTTGCTCTGCAGGCCCTGCCTGACACAGGCAGAAGGCCGGGTCCAGAGACACCGGGATGGGAAGGTGGACGATGCGTAAGCGTTGCGGGCTGCTCTCTGAGTAAGCCAGTCTACAGCTCCTGGGCACGGAGTTTGGGATTCTTACCGTGAAGTCCTCTCCCCCTGCAGGGTGCTGGTCTGGGAATTTTCCTCCACTCTACCCTCTGCCCTGCACCTGTTCTCCTAAGCTGTTGATTCTCTGATCTTTCATCAGAGAGCACAACCCTAAGAAAAATGGAGCAAGGAAAAGGAAAAACCAGGGTCAGGTTTTTTGTTTTTGGTGGTTTTTTTTCAGGCTGGGAATAGGATTTTTTTTCCTGATTGATGTCTCCAACTTTTTAAAATTCACATAAACACAAATGTCACGGACTGTAATAACATGGCAGATAGGAGGCACTAATCACAAACTAAAGCCAAAGTCTGAAACTCCCCAAAGCATAGAAGAAACCAGACAGTGTTCTCCATTGTCCTAACCATGCTGCTGCCCGTGGCCACTGAACACAGGGGATGTGAGCCCCAGGCTGTATCACAGGGGTTAGGGGATCACAAAGAATTCTTGAGTTCAGAGAAGGAGGCAAAAATGGTGGACCAATGGCCAGCGCCGTGGCTTAACAGGCTAATCCTCCACCTTGCGGTGCCAGCACACCGGGTTCTAGTCCTGCTTGGGGCGCCGGATTCTATCCCGGTTGCCCCTCTTCCAGGCCAGCTCTCTGCTATGGCCCGGGAGTGCAGTGGAGGATGGCCCAAGTGCTTGGGCCCTGCACCCTCATGGGAGACCAGGAGAAGCACCTGGCTCCTGGCTTCGGATCAGTGAGATGCGCTGTCCGCAGTGGCCATTGGAGGGTGAACCAATGGCAAAAAGGAAGACCTTTCTCTTTGTCTCTCTCTCTCACTATCCACTCTGCCTGTCAAAAAAAAAATGGTGGACCAGAAACCAGTGGCCCCCTCCCTGGCCACACAACTGGGCAGATCCCACCAGCACCCTGGCCTCTGGGTCTTGCTATCCATACGTGGTCATTCCTGTTGGCCACCTCCAACCTTTCTCTGAGGACCCACTGAGGGGAGTGTGGTGGCTGAAGTCTCTGCCCATTTCCACTCTCTACAACAGTACATGGAGGGGGTTAGGTAGCACAACCAGGCTTTTGCTTTGGATGACGTCTGGCAGAGAGGGGGGACAGGAAGATGACAGGGGCTGTTACAATGGAAACTTTAGGAATAATGATGCCACGACCTACTTAGGGACCCCAAGGAGAGAAGTATGGTTAGATTTCTATTTTGTCAACCCTGACATGCATCCCATTCTCTGATTAGCTGAGAGCAGAGAACTCAGAACCATGGATGTTAAGGATAGTCAACAGACCTACGCTTCAGATCCAGTGCCTGGCCTTGGGGAGAAGTCTACCCCGAGTCTGGATCTCAGCCACAAAATCTCCCGTGTGGAGTTGCAGTGAGAGTTTCTGTGTGCTCTGTGTAGTCTCTGGGTCGAGGGAAGATGCGTGCGGTGTGGAACGTGCAGAGAATCCTCGTGGCCCTAGGGTACGGAGAACCGCAGCAACCACCATCAACCTTGCCCCAGCCCCAACAGTCCCATTGTGTGGACACTCAGGGCGAGAACACAGGTACTGCCAGTATTGCAGATGCCCTCAGAGGAGCCACAGTCGTGTGGCCACTTGTGCCCTGATTTTGGTTTGATCTGATCGAGTACATGATGCCCACTCCCTGCAGAGCAGCCTTGTGATTATTGCTGACCACACTTGCCAGTAAGGACGGTGAGCTTCTGAATGGTGGGTGATCTGTCCAAGGGCACATAGCTAGCTGGACATGCAGTCAGCATTCGCACTCAGGACTGGCTGGCCAGAAGCCCTGATCTCTGCTTACAGAATGCTGCTTTTTTTTTTTTTTTTGACAGGCAGAGTGGACAGTGAGAGAGAGAGAGAGAGAGAGGGAGAGGTCTTCCTTTTTCTCTTGGTTCATCCTCCAATGGCTGCTGCAGCCAGTGCTCTGTAATGCTGGTGCACCACGCTGATCCGAAGCCAGGAGCCAGGAGCCAGGTGCTTCTCCTGGTCTCCCATGTGGGTGCAGGGCCCAAGCACTTGGGCCATCCTCCACTGCCCTCCCGGGCCACAGCAGAGAGATGGACTGGAAGAGGAGCAACCGGGACAGAATCCGGCGCCCCAACCAGGACTAGAACCTGGGGTGCCAGCGCCGCAGGCTGAGGATTAGCCTATTGAGCCGCAGCGCCGGCCAGAATGCTGCATTTTTGATAATAAGCTCATTTTCTTCAAAATACAAAAAAAATGACCTGGAGTTGTAGGTTTTGTGACCATTTCTCTTTGCTCCCTCAGTGTAGTTTGCCTGTTCTTCTGTGTGACAGGTGGACTGGCAGACACATGGCCCAGCTTTTTCCAGAGTGTTGAGGACAGCTCCTAGTTCTTTTTTTTTTTAAGATTTATTTTATTTATTTGAAAGACAGACTTGCAGAGAGAGGTCTTCCATCCGCTGGTTCACTCCCCAGATGGTGCCATGGCCTGGAGCTCCTAATTCTGATTCAATGAAAGTGGAATAGTTCCATGGCTATTCCTTCTTGTCCCTGAATTTATTGCAGGGAGATTGTATATGAGATTGTCATAAACTCTGGATTGAGCGCCTGAGTTGGTTCAAAACCCAGCTGGAGAACTTGCTAACTTCGATCTGCCTCGTGTCTTTATCTTCGGCTGGATGAGAGCAGGACTTAACCTCAGAGTGGGGCTGGAAGCACCGACTACTGGGATGTCTGATTCTCGCCCTGTCTCTGCCACACACATGTTCCAAAAGGCTGGTTTTGCTAAGAAGAGCTAAGATTTATCCTATGAGGTTTTTTGTTTTTTTGTGCTTTTTTTGTCTTTATTTTACCAAGAGGGCTATGAGAGTGTTGCAAAGTAGCATCATATACATTTGTTTTTGAAACTAATGCTATTGATGAAAAGATACGACTTATACGCATTGAAGTCAGAATAAAAGCAAACTGTCAGGTGGCAGGGAGATTGTGACTTTAGAAGGCAGCATGGGTCTAGCTGGACAGGACGTTAGAAAGGACGGGATGCCATGCACTTAGATGCTTGTTGACTTGTGTTTGGAGTCGACCTGCAAGTTAGCAGGAGGCCTGACCTACAGTAGTCTCTCTTGGGTGCCAGTTTAACTCAGGGGCCTGCAGTTCTAGCTGTCCTAGAGAGATGGCCTGTCCAGGGAAAAAAACCAAAGAGGTTTTATAACTTGTATTGTTGTCAACGCTTGTTGAGAAATCAAAATTGCTGATTGAGCACATGCATAAACATCTGATGTGAGTAGAATCTGCTAATTTGATTTTCTTTTAGTTATCGCCTTTTGTGGTAGAGACAGTTAATCCTGATGGCATATCCATATGCCCTCATTCCCTTTGGTATACACGTGTTCGAGAAGGTCACAAGACTGGCTTGACTCATGGATTAGGAGCAGGAAGGCCGGGAATGAGCCGTGGGCAGGGGCAGTGTGAAGCCCCCCGAGAGCTCTCCAGCCCACTGTGCCTCATGGCGCTGTGGCAGGCACATGTTCTGGCTCTCATGGTTTAGGACATCAATAGACTCACATCACCGCATGACAGGTGCTTCCCTGGAGAGCCACCTGACACCGGAGAGTTTGCAGAAGTGAGAAATAACACGTTGGGATTTCCGGTTGTAGACAGGATCATGAAAGTCCCTAGTCTCACCTGATGTACACAATTTTCTTTCTTTCTTTATTTTTGTAATAAAAGTCATATTTATTTACTGAAGAAAAGCTCGGGCAAACAAGAGTATTTATTCAGAATCCCACCACTGAGAAACTATCACTTAAAAGGTGTGTTAACATATGTGTAATATAATGTATATTATATGTAATATAAAACAGATACTATAAAACATGACAAATATATGTTATATATGAATAATATGACAAAATTAGTATTTATTAAATATCTATTATATGCATGCATTATGCCAAAAGTCATATATACACTTATATGAATTCCTATAGATCTGGAAGGTTTTCACTCTCACTTTATTGATAAGGAAAGTGAATTTCATAAAGATTGAAGTCACGTCCTAAAGGTGACACAGTAAGCGTTATGGCTCAAACTGGAATTCATTTGTCAGGCTGCATACACGGGGGGATTTTAGCTACAACACTCTAGTACTTCAAGCCAAGATCATATTATACACATAATCTCAATCCTCTAGGTTTTCATTATTTTATAAGGAGGTAGCATATGTATTCCCAATGGCATAATTTATTCTGTGCAATGCTATGTTTAATGTCTGTATTTCTGTACTGTTAAATAAGCCATTGGCCAGTTTTCTATTGTTGGACACTTTGGGTTGTTTCTTTTTGAGTGGCATCTGTAAAACCAAAATATAGGCTGGCGCCGTGGCTCAATAGGCTAATCCTCCGCCTGCGGCGCCGGCACACCAGGTTCTAGTCCCGGTTGGGGCGCTGGATTCTGTCCCGGTTGCTCCTCTTCCAGTGCAGCTCTCTGCTGTGGCCCGAGAGTGCAGAGGAGGATGGCCCAAGTCCTTGGGCCCTGCACCTGCATGGGAGACCAGAAGAAGCACCTGGCTCCTGGCTTCGGATCAGCGCGGTGCGCCGGCCGCAGCAGCCATTGGAGGGTCAACCAATGGCAAAAAGGAAAACCTTTCTCTCTGTCTCTCTCTCTCACTGTCCACTCTGTCAAAAAAAAAAAAAAAAAAAAAAAACAAAGGAAAGAAAAATCAAAATGACAAGGACTTAAATCTTTGCATACATCTAAGATTTTTTTAAAAGATAAATTCTGGTAAGGAGAATTTCAGAACTAAAAAGCATCCATATTTTTATTATTTTCTTTAAATTATTGTCAGATTATCTTGCTTTAATGTTCATGTCCATTTAAATTCCATAAGTCCTCCATAGGGATGTGTGTATTTCCCAAAACTTTACCCATGCTTTGATTTTTTTAAATTTAAATTTGTATTTATTTGGTTATTTTGTGAGATTGCTTATTTTTCTAGGGCACATATGCTACTTAGTTTTCTTTATGAGTTTGTTATCTATTTTCTTTACTCATCACTTAATTTGGAGGGTAAGATAGATTTTTTTTTTTTTTTTTTTGGGACAGGGAGAGTTAGACAATGAGAGAGAGACAGAAAGAAAGATCTTCCTTCTGTTGGTTCACTCCCCTAATGGCCACTACGGTCAGCGCTGCACCAATCTGAAGCCAGGAGCCGGGTACTTCCTCCTGGTCTCCCATGCGGGTGCAGGGCCCAAGCACTTGGGCCATCCTCCACTGCCCTTCCGGGCCACAGCAGAGAGCTGGACTGGAAGAGGAGCAACCGGGACTAGTATCTGGTGCCCCAATCGGGACTAGAATCCGGGATGCCAGCGCCACAGGAGGAGGATTAGCCAAGTGAGCCATGGTGCCGGCCTGATACATTTTTTTTTAAAAAAAGATTTATTTATTTATTTGAGAATCAGAGTTACACAGTGAGAGAGAGAGAGAGAGAGAGAGAGAGAGAGAGAGGTCTTCCATCTGCTGGTTCACTCCCCAATTGGCCACAATGGCCAGAGCTGTGCTCATCTGAAGCTAGGAGCAAGGAGCTTCCTCCAGGTCTCTCACGTGGATGCAGGGGCCCAAGGACTTCAGCCATCTTCTACTGCTTTCCCAGTCCATAGCAGAGAGCTGGATAGGAAGTGGAGCAGCCGGGACTAGAACTGGAGCCCATATGGGATGCTGGCACTGCAGGCCGCAGCTTTACCTGCTACGCCATAGCGCCAGCCGCAAGAAACATTTTTAAAATAATTCTTCACATGTCATTCTGCTCTGTGAAGCTCTTCCAGGAATTAAACATATTTTGAGTGTACTGGATATATGGAGCTTTTTAAGATTATATAAGCCACTCCACTTCTAAATTTGTGGAATTGTGGTCTTTTGTTTTGCAGAAATTGCACGCAAGCTACGATACATCCTTCTCTAGCCACATGAACTTGACCCAAAAAAAGTCCACTTTAATTCATTGTTTTCTCAGATTATAAGACACTGGTAGCACTTTAATGAAGTCATTTAAAGGACTTCTTAGAGCAATGCTGCTACAGTCAGTTCTCTGAAATCAGTTTTATAGTTTGGGCAATATTACAATATTTTTTAAAGATTTATTCATTATTGGAAGGTCAAAGTTATGCAGAGAGAGAAGGAGAGGCAGAGGCAGAGGCAGAGAGAGGTCGTCCTTCCACTGGTTCACTCCCCAATTGGCTGCACTGGCTGGAGCTGTGCTGATCAGAAGCCAGGAGCTTCTTCTGGGTCTCCCATGTGGGTGCAGGGGCCCAAGCGCTTGGGCCATCTTCCACTGCTCTCCCAGGCCACAGCAGAGAGCTGGATTGGAAGTGTAACAGCTGGGACTTCAACCAAAGCTGGTATGGGATGCTGGCACTTCAGGCGGCAGCTTTGCCCGCTACGCGACAGCACCGGCCCCAATATTACAAATTTTAAGCTGTGCTTCTCGTGTAGCATATTACTTTCTAATTATAAAACGTCCGAATGAGTTAGGGAAATTGGGGCACATTGGGGTAAATATAAGGAATCAGAGGAGGGAAATGTGGTCGTGTTCTTGGAACTGTATCTATGGAATGCCTAAAATCTGTTCTCTTTACATTAATTAAAAACTTAACAAAAGAAACAACACAAAAAGTAACCATCTAACTTTTGGGGGAACACGAAGGAGACAAGTAACATGCCTACTATTACACACAATCTTTGTTTTTTGAAATGTCTTTTCATTTTTTGTTGCAGCCCTCTGTGTTATATATGCTTATATGTAAGCATATATATTTACATACACACACACATGACTGTAATTTATTCAAGAATACAAAGAGTGACCTCTCTGTATTTGGTAACATGACAGGGTTTTTTGTTTGTTATGATTATGCAAAAATGCTTAAGCTTTAAAATCAGATTTGCCATTGTAGTCACAGTGGATATGTAAATGTGTATAGTCAGCTAGTCTTGTAATTTTTGAAATGATAACAATTTGTGGTTACTAGCTGTAAATCTTAGGTATTAATGCGGCCTCCCATAAAGAGCAGAATATTGGTTTTAGGAAATATTCATCTACACAAAATGCATGGTATTGCATTCTTGCCAGGGAAAAGTTGCTCCTAATTATAATCTCAGTTGAGAGAAAATTGGGGTGAAATTCAGTTTCAAGGAAAAAACTACTTTGATGGTAACTGATCTCAAAATGCAGTTTGGACACATCATTGGTGCACCTATACTGTAACTAAAATATATTGAATAATTTCTTCTGGTGGATCAAGACTGATCGATTTAAAGACCCTGTAATTAAGTTTGACTCCAAAGAAAGGAAGAAAAGAGGTGGCATTTTGAGATTGTAATTTAGACAAGGTGTTGAAATCATATGGGTTATAAATGTTAAGCCTTTATTATCAATGCCTTAAAGCAATGCCATTTTTTTAATAGAAAAACATAACAATAACCTTTGTTAGAATGCAGCGCTATACTATCCTATTCATTGGACTATTTACATTAAAACTGTAACTGTTACTGCCATTTTTTTTTTTTTTTGACAGGCAGAGTTAGACAGTGAGAGAGAGAGAGACAGAGAGAAAGGTCTTCCTTCTGTTGGTTCACTCCCCAAATGGCTGCTACGGAGCCGGGAGCCAGGTGCTTCTTCCTGGTCTCCCATGCGAGTGCAGGGCCCAAGGACTTGGGCCATCCTCCACCGCACTCCCGGGCCACAGTAGAGCTGGCCTGGAAGAGGAGCAACCGGGACAGAATCTGGCGCCCCAACCAGGACTAGAACCCAGGGTGCCAGTGCTGCAGGCAGAGGATTAGCCTAGAGAGCCGTGACGCTGGCCCATGTTTTGTAATATATTTTCACTTAGAATTACCCATTGCTTCTGAATATGAATTAGGAAGTAAACTTTTTGGCTACCACCAAAAAACTCACCTCTCAAGTGTTACAGTGTATTGAGGATATAACCTCTGCATGAGAAAGATATTGACATTATAAAATGTGTTAGGCCTCAGTTACTTTAAGAAAAACTGATGTTGTAATTTCCAAAGCTGGTTTATCTTATGAATTTAACTTATGACAAGGTGTTGAAACGAGTAACTAGTTGAGAGAGATGTGATGAACTTATGTGAGATGAATGAAATCTTCACATAGAACCTGATTTGCAACTGCAGAATGAAGAACCAGTAATGAGTGATTTTGGGGTTCAGTGAAAAAATATAAATGAAAATCAGAAGTCGCAGAAAGAAGAGATAGAAATTTCTATAATGGAAAAACTGCAGCAAAGTACTGTTGAAGAATCTGAAAAATGAGTTGGGAAGGGGAAATAGGAAAAACATAAACACAGAGAAAAATGAAACACACACCAGAGGATGATCCAGTGAGGAGCTGAGGGGAGATGAGGGTTTTGATGGAGGAAAATGGACTGAGCTGCCCGTTTGACTCTTACTTAATGACCGTCGATAGAGTGCCGATTTAGTGAACACTGATGGCTGATGGGATTTTTACAGCAGACAGAGCCGACCTCATGTTTTCTTCTTAGAGGATCCTATAGTCTAGTGAGTAAGAGACAAATAAGTAGTGATGGGAGGCATGGTAGAGATGTGAAAGCCAGGTGAATGCTGCCGGTCCAGCAGGAAGTGATTAAGGGGAGTAGAAGGTTAAAGTTATTTCAGGCAAATTGGAAAAGTATGGGCAGAGCCAAGAGGTGAACGTGCACACAATCTGCAGGAGACAGTAAATATTTCAGCATGGTGACGGCATGAACTCCATTCATATCTCAGAAATCAGTAGGGGAAGTCTAGGGAAGATGTATTCAATGATAGTTTTTATCCTAAAGGCAATAGAAAGACTTGTAGTGATTGAAGAACACGATGTGTTCATGGGATACTTTAGAGAAATTGCTTTTGTGGATGAGTGGCTAATGGACTGGCACAAGAGGGAACGGAGACTAAAGGAAGAAAAAATAAATAGGAAATGTGGATAAGGAGAGAGAAGGATCTAATGTAGGGCAAAGGCAGGGATAGTAGAGAAGGAAAATAAATTGGTAAATAGAACTGACAAAGCGTTGAAATGAAATAGGGGAAAGTCAGAACACTAAAATGACTTTCAGATATTTTGGAAAACTTGGACATTTTTGCAGTGAACTGAGTGATTGTGTCTCTCATGTCAAAAGCCTAACCCCCACTATGCTGCTTCAGAGGGGGAGATCTTCAGCAGATAAATAGGTCGGGAGGGTGAAGTCCTGATAAATGGAATCAGTGCTTTTACAAGAGACCCTAGAATCTCTGTCCTTAATGTCTTGTACATTGTTATTTAATGCTATAACTAGTACTCCAACAGTATTTTTCACTTTGTGTTGCTATGTGGGGGCAAACTGTTGAAATCTTTACTTAATATATACTAAACTGATCTTCTGTATATAAAGAGAATTGAAAATGAATCTTGATGTGAATGGAAGGGGAGAGAGAGCGGGAAAGGGGAGGGTTGCAGGTGGGAGGGAAGTTATGGGGGGGTGAAGCCATTGTAATCCATAAGTTGTACTTTGGAAATTTATATTCATTAAATAAAAGTTAAAAAAATTTAAAAAAAAATGAGACCCAGAGCGCTATCCCTCCCTCTTTCTGTCATTTGACGACATAATGACTAGAATGAATGATACCCTAAAATCAGGTACAGGCTCCAGAATTCTGAGACATAGATTTATATTGCTTATAACTATCCAGTCTCTGTGGCATTTCGTTATAACAGTCCAAGGTAACTGAGAACATAGATGATATAGGTCACCATGGTAGAGAAGTAAGTTTTGTGAGTTGTAGAGGGCTCATGGTATATTGTTCTGGCCAAGTTGTATCTGTAATATTATCCATATAGTATTTAGTAGATAGTGGTGTTGTGGGCCAGCACCTTGGGTAAGATGCTGAGTGGGTGTATAGACTAAGAATTATCTCGGGTGTGTATCAGACCGACACGTTTACTCTTCTTGAACAAAAGAGAAAGAGGGAATAACTACAATTCAGAAAGAGGTAAAGAAACAAACCTATGGATTTCAAGCAGTGACTGGAGAGCTAAGAGGCAAGTCAGAGAAAACATTATTAGAAACTCACAGACTAGAGAACGTGCAGGTAGAGGTGGTCAACTTTTTTTTTTTCTTTTTTAAAGATTCATTCATTTATTTGAAAGGCAGAGTCACAGCCAGAGAGAGGTCTTCCATCCCCTGGTTCACTCCCCAAATGGCTTCAGTGGCCGGAGCTGGGCTGATCTGAAGCCAGGAGCCTGGAGCTTCTTCCACGTCTCCCATGTGAGTGCAGGGGCCAAAGTACTTGGGCCATCTTTGGTGCTTTCCCAGGCCATCAGCAGGGAGCTGGATTGGAAGAGGAGCAGTCCGGACAGGAACCAGTGCCCATATGGGATGCCGGTGCTGCAGGCAGAGGTTTAACCTACTATGCCACAGCACTGGCTCTGGGGTTAACTTTCCAAATGCTGAAAACAGGACCGGAAGGCATTCCCTGGGCTTCCAGGGGAAAAATGATTAGGGCCCATGGCAAGAAAATTTTCGATGAAGAGGTGGAGTCAAGGTCAAGATTTGCGTGTTTTATGAATGAATTGAGGTGAGAAAATAGGACCGGTAGTGTAGATACTTTCTAAGCTGTTAGGTGTGAATGAAACAAACTAGAGGAAGTCTTGGCATTGAAGGGAGCTTTCTTTCATAAAACAACAGAGACTTAAACATGTTTATAGATTGATGAGGGAGAAGAGCAATTTAGAGTAAAGGATACTAAAGGAGAAAGGGTAACATGGGATCCAGAGTGGTTCAGAGAGTGACCATGGGCCAGGGGGAGGGACACTTCTTTTCTGAGGTGGGCAAGAACACATTAGAATGCAGTTCTGTCTTCAGGTGTCTGATAAAGTGCAGTTCCAGGTTGTAACCAAAGAGACTGGGCAGAAAAGGGCCATTTCTTAATATGAGGCAATGAAAAAGACAGGAGCATAATCTGGTTGATAGAAATAGAACTAATTAGAAAGGTTTCCTCCAGGATTGGAACCTAGAGACTGGTCTAGAAGTTCCAGTGCAAGTGACAAAGGGTCTTGTGTAATAATTGTGTTTGGTGTCGCTGCCTACTTAGCACTCCCTGTGTGTCAGCCACTCCACTAAAAGCTTTACCAAGCTGGTGTGTGTTTTTTTTTAATCCCTTTAATGATTCTACTTCCTAGTATTCTGCTTACTGTTTACATTTTTCTGTAGCAACAACTGAAACTCAGAAAGGCTACATGGCTTGCTCGAATTCATTCATCCACTGAGCATCATAATAGCATCCCAGACAGCTTCCGTGTCTGCAAACTCTGCACCCTTGCACCATATCCTGTTTTATCTGGAAAGAACTACCAAGTCCTTTAAACTTTGGACAAGCTAATTTGTTAATCTGATAGGATCTGTTTTAACTTCAGGTTCATCCAACTGCCATTCCTAAGGTTTTGTCTTTCTTTTGTAAACAGTACCTCTGACTTTGGTTGGGAATTTTAAACAGAGGCAAGGAAGAAGACACAGCAGAGGGAAAAAAAGACCATGTGAGAGAAAGCCATAAACCCGAGATAACAAACTGTGATAGAGCTGCCTGTTCTTTTATCAAAACCGATGGAAGTCCATGGAGTGAATGCTGAAGTCAGTGAGCTTTCTGTTTGGAACCTGCTTTTGCCGTCTGCCCTGTTTTATTGATGTGTCTCCTGACTTGGAAATTTCACAATTCTGGGTTCTTTTCCTAGCAACGTTCTCCTTACAATCTCCAAATTATTTCATCCACTTTAATGTTTAGCTGTAATTATCCATTCCTATTTGGTTTTCCTCCAATTAGCAGTCCAGGAGACCTATCACAGTGATGTGTGCAAAAAATACACCATAGATTAACGATGAAAATAGAAGAACTCTCACACCTTCTAATACATAGACGTGCTCCTGCGTGGTAGACCAATGGCAGCTTAACAGTCAAGTTTAATACTTAAAAAAACTAGACCACCAAATTACCTTAGAATTAGAGCTCAGATTTAGTTAACATGTTCTATTTATGGAGGAAGAGATTAATAAACTGAGTGGTTGCCAATAAACTTTTGTAAAAATATATTTATTTCTGATCTTAATTCTTATATTTCTGACCTTAATTCTGCTTGAGAAATTTCACCATACAACAAACCTCAACCCCAAATTATCTTTAGCGGTAAAACACAATGGGTGGTTGGATCAATATCAGCATGGTTACAGAGCCTGCAATTTTTCTCCTTTTCCATGATGCAGCTGCAAATAAGGTCAGGGCACAGCATCTCACCTTCCCAACTAGCAGGTCCATAGGCAATAGGATTATTTTAACCGTGATCTTAAGAACCAACAATCACAATGACAAATCCTCACATTATTTGACCGTGTTTACAACCAAGTCAGACATTCCTTGTTAGCACGGGGAGGCCACCCCGCGTTCTAGGCGCTGTTTTTGAATCTGTCCACCTGATTAGTTTGTGTTCTCTGTAATAACCCTGATAGCACTGAACATATGTTGTGGGCAAAAGCTGTCAAGCAAAAAAGCCCGAGTTATTGCCATCCATCTCTGTCACCTTTCATACATACACTTCCCCCGTTACTGGATAAGGCGGTGAAAGATTTGGATTACGATACTCTTAGTATTTTCACATGTAATAAAAATAGCCTGATGAATTTGAAATGACTAGAAGGAAATCAGAAAAAATGGCCACTCATTTTGCTCCATTTAAATTCATAGCCTAGAACACTATGGCTAATAATTAGCTGTAGCTAATGAAACAAAGCATATGTAATTGACAAGAGTGCACCAGAGAGGCACACTCCATCATTTTCAGATACAGTACATTGCATATGACAGAATTTTTAGAAAAAAGAGAGAGCTTGAACCAGGCAGAATCTCCAAAGAAAAGGAGAAAAGGAAAAAAATAACAAAAACCTGCTTCCTTTTAGACACACATAGAAGTGTTCTGTAGGGTATGTGAGTTTTACATGTGCCTGACATTTTTATTAATGTGCTGCAGTCAGTGTTTACCTAAGTGAGCTCGTTCTGCAGAAGCTTTTGTTGGGAGTTCTCCGTGAACACATGTTTTATCTTTGAATTTTACAATCTGACAAATACAAATGTTCAGCAGAGCGTGTGGTGCGCTCAGTCACTCACGCACAACAGCGAGAGTCACCTGGGGCTGCTGGGTTCTCCTCCAGCTGGTTTGCAGTCAATTGATTACAGTCATTTCCTAAGCATTATGAACTGCACTTTAAGCATGTGCTCTTACGTGTCTTCATTTGACTTTGGGAAAATTCCACTAGATTAGAGGAACAGCGTAGAGTCTCATTATAAGCACGAGGCGGGCCTCATTAAAGGGCTGGGGTATTATTATTCAAGTCATGTCCACACTTCATTAGAAGCTGTATTCTGAATAAGTTACTGGTACTCAATGGTGATGTGGTATCATCTGAAACCAAATGTCAGTGCTGAACACAGAATCGCAGGGATACCTTTCTCCCTCTGTAGGTCACCTGCAGAAGCAAAATTATCTACAGACATGATTTCAGATAATGTAATAATCACCCTCCTAAAACATGACTCTCTATTAACTGCAGAGGTCTCCTTAAACATGCATTTTACAATGCAAAGTCCGTTTTGAATATGGAATATTATGGAAATATTGGGATACTAAAATATGCCTCTTAGTATTTCAGAAAGTATGAAAACGATAGCAGAGATAATTTTCCCTTTAACCTGCCTTGCGGCAGGGAAAAAAGACAAACCCCTCAAAAAGGATAACCCAAAACAAAGAAACCCCGGCACGGCCATTCAGTATGGACAAAAGAACACAGACTTAAGTTGGGAACAAGCCTACAGAACCTTTTGATTTTACAACCTGATGGACTAGAAGAGACAGAATGTTGAACAAGGAAATTGCAGCCTCCTCGGGGTCGGCAGGCACCTGTTTCACAGAGCTGCGCACCAAGGAAGGGAATCTTTGTTCCCTTCCTTCTCTTTCATCTGTTGTCTTGCTGCAAGGAGTGTCTGAAAGGATACTGGCTGAAACAGATGGAGTGCTCTTCCTGCCAGCCTCCCTGACCTGAATCTCTTAGCGAGGCGTCCTGCTAAAGATGCTATTTCTGTTCAGTGGTAATTTTAATTGCTTATCTTGTTCCAGTGCTGGGTGGACTTAATCAGTGTATCTTTTAAAAATAGCTGCACAAATGGATTATTTACTGTAGTCTTTTAATGATCACACTTAATGAATACCATCACATGCCAAGAAACTCGCATAGGTCAGCACATCTAAGAAATCATTCTGACATTACTGCATTTATAAACATAAAATAAAGCGCTGTACAATTAGATTTACATCCTCCATGTGAGAAATAATACGTTTACATCCCATGTTGTGTTCTTAAGTGATTTTCTAGCATGTTTAAAATTATAAGCTCTGTAGACTGATTTATATTCTTCTTTATCTGAGCTCAATTCTGTCTGCTGAGTGTATTTTCACCTCAAAAATGAACATGTGATAATGATCGTCTGAGACCACTCGATCTCCTGGATTTAAGGCTTGAGTAACTTGCATTCAAGATTTTTTATGACTCGGATAACAGGTGAACAGTTTCATCATCTTTAAGAGTAAGATACACTCACGTAAGCTATTCTCCAAGAGAAATTTAAGGACTTTTGCCAGGTCCATTTATTTTTTTAGTTATTAAGAAATCAATTGGGAAGTAGCCACAGTAGTGTAATAAAATTTCCTTTTACAGCATTCGGTGAATGTCAACATTTATATTAGTCTCCACTGTGATGCTCTTTCTCTTTCTGCTGGCCAGAAATTATCATAGTGCTCAATTCTACTCTTCAACCCACAAACTCAATAAACAGTTAAGATAAACACTGGTTGTAGGAATATATAATAAATAGAATGTTTTTATGTCTTTCTGTAATGCTAAGATATTTAAAATCTGGCCTGAGTCTAGTGTTCTACCATCCTCTACAATAAACATACTCTACAGATACAGAGATTAACATAAAATATTAGAATTAAGAAACATTATCTTTTGATAACCAGGATTAAGATTGTATGTGTGAAACTATAACTATTGGTGTATGTAGAATAGAGATTGGATAGACCATAATCACTTTGGTTTATTGTTACTGATAATTCCTTAAGTTGCTTTGTTGTTCTTTCTAGAAATCTACACAGCCATGTCCCTGGCACCAGGACATAAACCTTCCCATAATTCTTAGCTACCCACCCTTCACTACTCAATTTCCCCCTCATTCGTAATAGTGCTAACTTCTCTTTCTGAATTTTACTTCTCATTTCCATTTTTAAATCTATTGCTTACTCGGGCTTATCTTCCATGTTGAATTTATAAATTCACGCTCATTGAGTTGCTGTTCTGTGTTGAATTTACATATCAGGCTCATTTCTCAACTCATTGTTCCATCACTGGCAGTATGTGTTTGAAGTTCTCTGGAGAGTGTGGCCACCAGTTGGCTTCACTTCTAAGCTCTGTGAGGACGATGCCACAGAACTCCACTGGCCCCTTGTCTTCTGTGTACTTGTTCTCAAGCCTTCTAGATACCTACTTCTTGTTCTCTGTCAGTCTCAGTGCTTTGTTTATCTCCCCCCCCCCCCAGCTATTACAGTTGCAAAGCTCCCAGAAGTCTGTGCATTTCTGTGTTGCTTTTCAGTTTTCTTGTGGAACTAAATGTGGAAAAACTCGAGCATCAGACTCACCAATGTGTAGAAAACAAGAATAGAAGGGTTATAAAGGTCCTCCTCAGACAAAAGACGTGACTTAGATGCATCCATTTTCAGAATGTTTAAAATAGTTTCAACCACATGTCCCTCTTTTGCTATTTTTTTTTATTAAATGGAAGTATGATGATCATAGGGAAAACGTAACTACAATAAAGCCTTTGCCTACTATTCACCAGCATCAGAAATAATGTTCCTGAGGAATTGGCTTTTGGCAATTCCTCAGAAAGTTGTCTTCTTAGAGCTGTTTCCCCTGGGTTTTAGTGTACTGCATTGCCACACAGGCCAAAATGCCTAACACCTCCGTCCCATGCTGTTTGTGCAAAACAGAGCCAGAGTCTTTGTTTCTCCAAAATATAGACTTGATTGTTGTTTAATCCTGGAGGATGATACACGTGATAGAAATGTGTTTTGAGAAGAAGTAAAATAAAAGATGAGTAATGTATCTATAGTTACCCCTCCTTCTCTTGAGACAGATACTGGCGGGAAAACCTCCCTTATTTCTTCATATTTACCATTATCTGTCTTAATTGCATATATATATATATATATATGTAAATATATATGCCTCTTTTTCTTGAATTTTCTACTGTATAATACATACATTACCTCTCCTTTGGAAAAATGAGAAATTTAACTCACATAAACTCGTATATTTTGCCCATTCTCCAGCTTCCAACCTGTTTATATAATTTCTCCTTCCTTCTAGTGGTTTCCTTCACATTATCGTCTTGCTAATGCTTAACTTGTTGGGGTCATCAATGGACTTCCATGCAATGAAATATGAGAAGTGAAAATACATATCCAATTTTGAACCTTTCCTCTGTCTTCATCTTTTTCAATTTTGTTGTCGCTTTTTAAAATCGTTAAGCCACCAAAGCCTGTTTTACTTGTAAGTGACATGAAAATTTTAGTCCATTTAGAGATGACCTTGTAAGATGGTTAAAACATCTGTATTTTAACATGCTGTGTAATTAATTATTTCCATTGTACTTCAAAAGGTAGTCTAATTCTATGCCAATTACATTTCATAAAGGGTGTTCTACCGTGCATACCTACCCATTGGATATTCTGGTTAATTCTAGCTTTCTTCATGTATTCTTACTTCCCAGTTTGCATCATAGCATGTGTTCTGTGTTATCCTCTTCTTGTGTATTGACTTATTTCCATTTTCAGGAATATCTCCCTAAGGAATGCACGTGATAGCAAATAAGAAAAGAATTATTAATTATAACTGAAGCACATAAGGATAAATTAATTCCTATATTAAGCATTTAGGCCTAGAATGGGTATCCAGTGCCCAGAGTAACAAGGCTCCCTCTGTCTCTTATTTGCCATTCCTATCGTGTAGCTGTTGTCCTTTGGTTGATAGGCATTATGTCTGGTTTCCGGGAAGAAGGACAGAGAGAGACTTCTATTTGAGACTGATTGGCCAGAACTGTATAATGAATTCTAGCTGCAAGGGAAGCTAGAAAAACCAAGTTTTCATAGCTTTTTTAATACAATCAAAATGTGTATGGTATGTTCCATGTCCTCCTCCAGAGTAAATGATTGACAGAACTGACCAAGTTTTCATGTGCCTGAGGATTCGTAAGTTTTTTTCCTTTGTCTCAGAATCATGTTTTCCTGGATTCCAAATTATTCTCCTTAGCACTTAGACTATAGTGTTTAATTTTATTCCACAATCATATGAAGAAAAGTCTGATTCTAATGTAATCCTCATTTCTTTGTGGCAAGCCTCTTTTGGTTGTCTATTTTTCTCCTCTAAAATTAATAGTTTTTAACCATCCCAGTGTTTGAAGTTTCACCATATTGTGTGTGGTTTCAGACTTATTAATGCAGTTTGCCATTAATTTGCCTTTTTCATTTGAATAATCTGATTAGTAAAATATTTATTGAGATTTAATTTCTATACTTCAGATTCGGCTGCTCAGTCACTTTTAGTGAATTCACTGTGCTTGGAAGCAATTACCAAAATCTCATTTTAGAATAATTTATCATCCCTTATACCTATTAGGAGTCACCGCCATCCATACCCTTGCCTTGATCTCTGTCCTAAGCAACCAATAATCTACTTTCTGTATTTATAGATTTACCTTCTTTGCATATTCTATATAATGAGATCATACCATATGTAGTCTTTTATGACGACCTTTTTCACTTATGTTTTGGAAGTCTGTGTTACAGCGTATGGCAGTCCTTCATTTACTTTTAATGGCTGTATATTATTTCCTTGCAGAACACAAATTTGCTTATCTATTCACCCATTGTTATCCATTTGGGTGGTTTCTACTGTGGCTATTGCAAATGATGCTGCTGTGGAGACTTGTGTAAAAGCGTGTGGAGTCCTGATTTCACTTCTTTGTGCTATAATCTAGCAGTGCATTTCCTGGATCATGTGGTAATTTTGTGTTTAGCTATCTGAGAATGTGCCATGCTCTTTTCCATAATGAATGTACCATTTTGCATTCCTCCTATCAATGTATGCATTGTTGCAGAATGTCCAATTCTTGCCCATACTTATTGCTTTCCAGTTTTTGACCATGGCCAACCTAGTAGATGTGAAGTGATATCTCATCATGATTTTGATTTTCATGTGCTTGTTGACTATGTGCATTCTGAAGCAATGTTTGCTCCTGTGTTTTGCTTCACCCATTTTTAAATTTGGTTAATCTGGTTAGTTTTTGGTGTGGTTGAGCCGGTCCTATAGTTTTAACTCTTTCATTCAGTTTTAACTCTTATATTTATATTGAATTAATTTTTGTGAGTTGTGTGAGGTAGGAGTAGAAAGTCATTTTTTCTGTAGACGTATAGCTCCACATGTTGAAAGACTTCCTTTCTGCTTTTGAGTTGTCTGGTTGAAAATCATTAATGACAGATGTTAGGGCTTATTTGTGGGATTTCAGTTCTATTCCACTGACCTACCTGAGGGTTCTTCGAAGAGTCCATGGAAAAATGGAATTAAAAGGTACATTTATTGTGGTGCACAAAACTTTGAAATGTACCCACAACCCTTCATAATACACATTTTCCGTGAACTTTTTGAGGTCCCCATGTAGGTCTTTCCAGACGGTAGACTGACTATGCGGTCTTCATATGCACAGCAGTGCAGTGGTTTTTGGAAACAAAAACACTTGCTGTTTTTTTAAATATTATTCCATTTTTTAAAGTTTTAACTTATTTTTAACAGATTCAATATAATGATATTCTCTGCAGTTTTTTTTTTTTTTTTTTTTTTTCCTCCCAGTGTCTTATTTTTCCTATTGAATTTTAGGATGTGGCTGCCAATACTCAGAAACTTTCTTCTATTGTAATCTGTTACTTGTTTCACTCTGTTTACTTTGTTTTACCTTTCTAGAATCCACATGGAGTAAATTCTGTGTTCTCAACCAGTTAAGTCTAGAGGACAGCAGGCGTTTAATATGTTTCTGCTCCTTGTCTGTTTTCTGTGTTCCAGGGGAACATATTTTCTTGCTCTTTCAAGTTCATTCCTAACCCTACACTATTTCCATTACACTAGTAAATATTGCACTGTTTAAAAATATTGTTGTGAAATTTTTAGTTTTCATAATTTATGATGGGTTTGCCTGCATTTAACATAGATTTCACATCCTCCATCGATGGTCTCTGAAACTGAAATGTCTTTGTTTGACTTAGTGCCTTTCTTTGATGGGGATGTGTCAGACTTTTCTTCCCAAGTCTGCTGGCTTTACTTTGGAGAACAGAGGAACTCCTGTCTTCAGAATGCCTCTTCTGTTCTCTGTGGACACAGCTTCCAGGGACATGACGCAGCCTGTGTCTGTTTTCATGGGAAGTGTGTGGTTGTGTGCGTCGCTGTTTGATTCTTGGTTGTTGTCTTCCGGTGCATCCCAGTGGTTGTGACACAAGTTGGGGAACGCTCAGAGTATCAGGATTTTCTCACTTTCCTGTCCAGGCTTTGGCGGTTAATATTGTGGTCCATTCCGCACACGGCTCAACTGAGACAGAGAAGAGAAAAGGCAGGCCAGTGGCTCAGTGGATTCTCCATTGGCTGCCAAATACCTGACTTAGTACCCATTTCTATACCTCTCGCTGTCACCTGTGATCTGGGATTGCGTCTACTGCTCTCCGGAAACTAAGAATAAAGCAAATTGTATCTGCTTTCTAGTTGCAGGGATTTCTCATCATTTCTAGTCCTCAAAATTCTTCTTCTTATTGATAACACCTTGATTCTTAATTCTCTTTAAAAGGCTGTTTAAAGGTTTTAGATGAGAAATTATATAAATAGGAAGCAAATCTTCTCAGTATGCCCTTTTGATACAGATGTTTCACACCATATTAAACCTTACTTATTTTCTAATAGGGAACTATCATGTGTATATTTGTGGACTTGTATGAAACTTCATTTGTGGCACATATCAATCCCTGATTCCTACCATAGGAATGAAAATTCTCTGTGCTTCAATTTGTACTTAGAAGTTCGTGCTTTATGTGTGAATAAGAAAGAGAAGGGGGAGATGTTTAATATTTTTTGTGATCATGGTTTACATTCCTGTTTGTAACTGTTGCATTTAAGATATTTACATTTAGATATATTAAAAGTATCTATATGATACATAAGAAAGCGTATAATATACTTATATATATGTATATGAGAAATATACATGGTCACACACATATAAGAGCAAAAATAAGGGGAAAGTAAGTGCACGGTAAGCCTATTTCCAAGATACACAACCATAGAAAAGTAAAGAGAAAGGCAAAGCTGATGAAAAAGTGCATCTTTGTGGCTTGTATCCATCTAAAACACTGAACATGAGTGTCTTTTTGGATGTGACCATGTTTTCATGTTGTTTGGGCATTCTGATGATCCCTTGGCGTATCTGTCTTTGTTACTGTATGTGTGTAAGTTTGTGCTTTTTGTTGTAGCTTTTCAGTCTGAGTTTTGTATTTTAAAAATTGTGTTTTCTTTCTCAGAATTATTTTATCTTCAATGCTCTGGAGTTTTATCGTGGAATGGATAGAAAAAAAATTAGTTCTCTCTCCAAAAAAACATTTAGTTATTATATAATTAATTTATAACTATATTTTAAAGCTATTAAGTTTTTAAATGATTTTAAAAATATCAAGAAAGCAGAAAATTGATTATTTTGAAAGATGCTGCTACACAAAGCCATGCTATAAACAAAAACTGCTGGAAAGCTCTTCCCCCGTGAGGTTATTCCTATCTAAATAATATAGTGATTGAAGAGGAGAACGGAGGGTAGAATGGAGTGATATTAAGTAGAGTTGCCACAAGAATCATTCTTTATTGGATAGACATTATCATCAGACTTGATAAAAACTCCATTGATCACCCTCTGGCACAATTTTTCCTTTATTTCCCTTGAAAGGAGAGCAAATGAGAGAACCAAAGGGCATTTCATAAGTTAGTCACACGATTCGTGGAAACCCACATATCAAGAACCACGTATCTTCTCTAGAGGCAGATTTTGGGAGTTCAGCAACAGTGTGAGTTGCCTTGACAGAGTTCTCTGGAGATTAACCTGTCCTTCATAAATGTAAGACTAAGAGTTGAGATCTGGGTTCCGCTCTGCAGTGTCCAAGAAGCAAGCCTGTAACACACCTTTGGGTTAAGAAAAGTGGGAATAGAGCCAAGATTTACCGTGTCTCAGCACTAACACTTAAAGGACAGATAACGATCTTGGTTTGTACTAAAGTATTCATAAATAGACAAAAATGGAGTTTAATATAAAACTCACTATAATTGTAGAGACCTGTAAATTTATTTTTTTCTTGCTGTGTTTTAGTGCTTCTGTTTTATCTATTGATTGAAATTAATTGAAATGTAAGTTCATAATATGTACCCGGTAGGAACTCTAATAAGTGCAGAGAATAAACGTGATTATTGCATGCACAGAATCAATAGACAGTTGGGACCAGCGTAGTAAATCATTTTAAAAATCAGGTTAACCAATGCCATGATAAGGCAGCAGCATGGCAGAGGAACAGAGAGCGAGGTACCTCACTCAGTCTGTTTTGGGCTGAAGTTTAGAAATGGTTTATTTTAGGAAAAGATGAGTGAGTAAATGAATGAAGAACAGGCATTTGCTAGGTAGACAAGCAAGTTGGGAGAGGTAGGAAGAGAAGGAATTTGTTTCTAATCAGGAAAGAAACATGTGCAAAGTTTCCAAGAGACAGCAGCACACAGCAAAAGACTGTAAGAAGTTGGCCATGCTGGATTCAAGGGTGTGAGGTAGGGAACAATAATGGTAGATGTGAAAGCTGCCCGAGGCCGGGTCATCAAGGGCTTCATGGACATCCCAGGCTGCTGAAACTTGATCCCAAGGGAAATGGAATAGTCACTGAGTGGTTTTAACTGGAGAAAGAGCTCTCTGACTGCCACGTGGGAAATATGCTGGGGAGAAGCGAGACTGCAGGAAAGGAGAGCAGTTAAGACACTCTTGTTGCAATCCGGGTGAGATTCACTGACATCCCTGGGAGATGTGATGGTAGCTCAGTGGGCCCAGGAGGAAGCTGGCTGGGCTATTTGGACACATCCAGGAAAGAGTTAGAAGAAGAAACTCCAAAGGATTTTGTAATGAATGGTATGAGAATGTGGAAAAAATGAACAACAAAGCAGTCCAAAATTTGAGCCCTCTGGGCACTGCCAGATCCAATTTAGAATTGGGAATTACTGTAGTTTGGCTTATCTCCTCCATTCCAGAAAGAACATTGACCGCTAGAGAGTTTGAGTGACTTGGACAACGTCCCTAGTTATTAAGTGCTCTATCACTCTCACTGAACCCCAGTGCTCTACTGTCCAAGTGTTTGGTTAATTATGACATTTTTACTTTGTATTATTTGCATCTCGGGTTTGTGTTCTCATTCCATTGATTCCCTCAGTGGCCGCTACGGACTCTGCATGTGTACTGGACAAGCACTGAGAATTTAAGTTAACAAGGTGCAGTCCTTGTCCTGAAGGAGATTTTAGTCTCAATTCCTGATTTGCAGCTCAAAGCGACTTGCAAGAAATAAAAAATCTACGAGACCAGCTTTATAACCACATACTTATTTAGTGACCCACTAGTATGTTGTGAAAGAAGCAGTGGTCCATTTCCCCATTTCTATCTGCTTTTCTTTCCATTCCATTGGCAAGTTTTTAACGTATAAGTACATGAGCATTGTGGTACAGTTTGCAACCTTCCAGTCTCCATTCTCCATCAAATGCTGTGTTTCGCCATGGGCACTGCCGCACCGTTGTAAACTCATGGCCATGTGACTAAGTTCTGGATCTTGAAGAACAATGAGAGCCTGGACGTTGTCTCCTGAAAAGGAAGAGCTATGCACGTCCGCCGTCCTGCTGTCTGGGATCCAGATGTCGGAGCTGGCGCTGGGGCAGCTGTGGTGGATGATGCAAACAATGTGACACTCCGGGGGGGGGGGGGCAAATCGTGGGCTGGAAGACTTCTGGGAGCAGGACTTTGTCACAGAGTCCCAGCATCAGAAACAACAGACTTCTCATCTTAAGGGGAAGCAAATTCCCCCCACCCCTCTCTCTCTCTCACACACACACACACACATTCACACCTCTTCCTAATACATCCATTGCCCACCACCCCCAACCCCAAGCAACAGGCAATAAAAGAAACTGCAATTGTTTGTTCCGAAACAGTTTTTGAGGTCATTCACCCTAGCCCAAAGATGTGTCCTTGTAGTCCTTAAAAGGGCATGCCCAGGAGAGACAAAAGAATCCTTGTTATGCAAGTGGAGATCCAGGAGAGGGAAATTATCTCCCGGTGATCAGATTCATAGATTCATAGGCGGTCAAGAAAGGTTGCGTGGTTGGCTACAAGATATTCAGGAAAGAAAATAACTTGAGAGATGGTGTACTCCTGTTAATACTTTGAGGAAAAGGACAGTGGGGTATGCCCCAAGGAGTTTGGGCTGTGTGTGTGTGAGTGTGTGTGTGTGTGTGTGTAAAACAGAAACAAAGTATGCTGTTGGCGGATCGCTACTCATCCACTGGACATAAACTACTCTCAGTGGTAGGAAAGGCATTGATCTGCTGGCTCCGAGAAGTTAATTGTGAGCTCCCTCTGCCTGTCCCACTTGTTCCTTTATGAGCAAATCTAAATTAGATGAATTGGTCAATTTGTCATGTAAATATTTTTGCCTGGTTCTGCCTTCATGGGTCTCACTGTGTTTAGGTCTGAAATCTGTTTCTGCACATGAGTGTTATATAGAAGAAAAAGTATTAATGTTTATTTCAGATGATTCGAACATAAGTGTTCATTTTAATCAGGTTAGTTTGAACTTCCAAAAATACTATGATTTTATTTATGAATCAAACTTTTGCCCTCTACAGAATAAAAGGCAGAGAAAAAAAAACCATGGTGGTTTGGCCAAATCATAGCATATTTTAACATAACAAATTCAGTAATAAATAATGGCAGTATATCTGTGCGTTTGGTACTGAAGATATATTACAAATGATGTTTTCCACTCCACTCTATATCCTAGAAAAGTGAGTCCAAAAATTGATTTATGATGAACATCATAAATCCCTTATCAATTGCAATCATATGCTCATGGCCTAAGAATCAAGTTTATACTGCTACTGAGGAGAAAATAAATTGTTGATAAAACAGGTAATCACTCAGTGCTCAAGATACCCCACAGGTAATTGATCTCCAGCTTTATCGTTTGTATTCTTGGGAGAATAATTGTCCAGAAATGACAAATGTTGTCAGCTGTTGCTTTCCCCCCGGACAATATAATTGTGAAGTAGCCAATTAGGCCTGGAGTTCCGGATCAATATTTTGAGAATGCTATAAGATGGAGAGCGTTCTTTTGATAGTGGCCAAAATTAAGGGCTACAAGAGGAAGATGTTCAGTAAGTGAGTTAGTGCTCTGTGTAGCCCAGTGTAATTCATGATCCGTCTTTAACCCTGCCAGGGCGTTAGGTGGAATTTACTAACAAATGCTGCTGCATTTTCACTTCCACTTTGATGACTGGCTTTGCATTAATATAAATGAGGTAGAATTAATGTCAACTCCCAGTGTAGCCGCTTATTTCTCTTGCTTGAATATTTTCCACTTCTTTCAAGTGACACATCTGGTTTCAATGATAATACAATGAGAGCTTTCATCATGGTTAATTTTCAAATAAATAATTTGGGGTATATTTTTTTCATTTCTAATTAATACCTACCATTCTCTCAGGTGCAAGACAAAAACATTTATATATTTTAAAATTTGTTTCAAAGTCAAATCTTTGATACAGTCAAAGAGGAGTAAGCCCTGGGAAAAATGCTATTTATTTTCTAGGAACATTTCCTGTAAATTTTAAACTGACTCACCCCCACTTCCACTGTAAGAGCATATCGTTGTATTTATCACTAAGCATTTCTTCTTGTTTTACAGCAGAAAAATAGATTTAGCTCGTTTTTCTTTTCATGTGCTTAGTGAGAGAAGATGACATTTACTATAAATGAATCCTGTTAGTGAACATTCACAGTCATTCACAGGAAAGAAAAAACATCTTTCTAAAGATGTTTCTAAAGAACTTTTTTATTTAAAGACTGGGCACAACATATTTACCATAAAGACGTGCATAGCCTCCATCCCTGAGATGGATATTTTATTTTATATGTTTTAAAAAAATATTTATTTGAAAGGCAGAGTTACAGAGATAGGGAGAAACAGAGGGAGAGAGTGAGAGTGAGAACGAGCAAGAGAGAGAGAGAGATCTTCCATCGCTGGTTCACTCCACAAATGACCATAGTGTCTGTGCTGGGCCAAGCCAAAGCCATGAGCCAGGAATTCCATCCACGTGGGTGGCAGGAGCCCAGGAATTTGGGACATCCTCAGCTGCTTTCCAAGGCACTTTAGCAGGGAGCTGGGTCAGAAGTAGAGCAGCTGGGATGTGAACCTGCACACACATGGATGCCGGCATCACAGGTAGAAGCTTAGCCAACTGTACCACAACGCCAGCCCATGAGGTAGCTATGTTTAAAGCCCTGATTTACAGAGCAGAGAACATACAATTCAATTTGCAGGAAAAAATAACGTGTGTTGTTATCACTTAAGGCAGCAGTAAGTTCATGTGAAGGGGTTGGGAATTCTGTGGATGAGGTGAGTCCTGCAATGATGAACCCATGTTCCGGCCCTGGTCACAGCAGTGTGCAGAATGTCATAGGAGTAAAGAGGCATGGGACCTACCATTCTAGAGCATCATCATCAATAATAATAATGATGATGATGATGCTAAAGGCACATGCTGTGTTTCTTTGAGGGAGCCAGAATGGGGCGGCTTTGTACCATTGGACATGCACCTGCAGGGAAGCACGCTCCTTTTAATCTGCACTTCACCATTTGCATTTCTGTAGCAACTCCTGTCTACCCATTCAACAGAATCTGCTGCCCCTTGATTTTGATGCAGAAAATCAGAAGGAAGAATGCAGGGGAAATGGGCAGTGCCAGGACAATCAGGCTCTCTGGAAGCACGAGTTCGTGTGGCTCTGTCTTCCTAGCGCAAGGACCATGTCCAGGTGTTCAGAGTGAAGGCACGTTTTATGCAACAGAGACCCAAGAAGGTTTACCTCGTTTCCTCCCAGCCTCTCCTTGGAGGCCTTTTGAGCTCAGTGCTGTGTATAGAAAGCTGTGTGCTCTGTGCCCTAGTGGTTATTGCTAAGACAGAAGCAAAAGCATTCTCAGAGAAGGGGAAAAGATAATGACTGGAAGGGACGTGTGTGTGTGTGTGTGTGTGTGTATGATCTGGAACCTGCTGTGTTCATTGCTGATGCTGTGGCTGTAGCTGGGCTCCTGCACGTTGCTGTCCAAGAGCAACACCGCTTTCCCTAAGCCCCCAGGGATACAGAACATTCCAGTCTCTCACTTGTGTGTGACCTTGAAGGTGTGTGAAGTATTCTTAACAATTCCCTGTTAAATGTTGGAATCTAGGGCTTGAGTTTTGTTTTGTCCCCACTAATAGCAAGAAAGGACTACGTCGGCTTTCACACATGCATGCTTCGAGTTGATTTCCAGCTGAACCCCTTATATGTTGAAGTAATTACATAGGCGACAGTTCAAAAAATGTGCTATTTCAAAGCTCGATAGCAGAGTACCAAGAACAAAAAGTCTTTGTGTGAAAGTTATTATGGATTTAACATGGCTGCCTCGCCTCTAAGGCCCCAACCCTGGCTGATGGGCCGACATTTCTGTTCTTATTTCCGGGAGTAAGATGAATGGCGGGACAGCATTCTAGTGTTGGCATCAAGTTGATAAGGATGTTGAGCACAATAGAAATGAAGGGAGGATTTAAAAGGATTTTCCATAAAAAGAAATTGACAAACCCTCATAATCTTCATACTGCAGGGAGAGGATGAGTCAGACGTTTCCAGCATGGCTTCCAGAGAACAAAATAGCTGGTGACATTGAGGGAGGGAGGGAGGGAAGGAAGGAAGGAAGGGAGGGAACAGAGAGGGAGGGAGGGAGCAGAGAGGGCGGGCCAGTTGGAGGGGGGAAGTAATCAACTCCTTTTCTAAACTCGGTCTGTTGGAGCTGTGTTCAGATTTCAGATCATGAGCAGTGACTATCTGGGTACACTTGTGGATGCCACAAGAGTTCAGGTAGAAAAAGCAGAGGGTGGACTCTGGCCCTTGGACGTGTACACATTTGCAGGGCAGGGAGAGGAGCTGGCAAAGGTGGCCAACAGTCATGTGTGGGCTGGGAGGAGGTCAGAGTGGTTTCTCCTTTGCCCCCTGAAAGAGCTGACAGTAGAGGGTAGAATCTGACCCCTTCACCCTTCTCATTTGTCTGCCTTATCTAGAAACGCGTTCCCATGGCCACTGTCTCTCTTCAGATTGGAACCCGGCAAGCTGAAGGAGTGGCGAGGAAGGCAATGGGTTGGGTTGAGTGTTCGCTGGGTCTCGTCGTGTGCTGCTGTGTGGTTATGCTGTGGCAGAAAGGGAAACCTGCTGCCCAGGTTGCCTTCGAGAGAGAATGCTTCAACAAGCAGACTGACTGACAGCCCTGGCTGCTGTCTCTGGGCTCCAGCCCTGTAGAGGGGCTGGGCTTCCCCAGTCTGTTCCCAGTTAGTAATACAGGACGGAAAGTTTCACTGCCTTCTGGCTCTGCCACACCATCTCTACTGGGCAACCAATGTTTGAAGACACCGATGGCTGCCCAAGATTTCTCGCTTTGCTCTGCTGCCTGGGGCTCTCTCCGCCTTGCTCTTCCAGCCCTGTTGCTTTTGCAAGCACTGAGCTGGCTCTTGCCCACGACTCCTATTCTCTTTCCCTTTTTACCTGCGAGGGATTTTTCCCAAAACCTCCATTTGTATCTGCTTCTCAGAAATCCCCCAAAACTTATACACCAACTTAAGTTTAATCGTGGTCCTGAGTACCTCTGATAACCCTGCATCCTGGGAAACAAGATGCAAATACCTGAAATGTTTGTCTGTAATGAATTTATTTTTGCAAATATTTTACAAATTTATTATGTTCTGCTTGGAGTCAGATCTGTATGAAACATAGAACCATTATGAGAATTAGATAAAAGGATGGCTTTACCAATGACTCCCACTAATAGCGTTTGTATGAACAAAGTTTTCATAGCTTGTCCCTATCACACTGATATTGAGAAGCAGGGTCACAATTCAGGTTCAGTGGATTTCTCTCCATAGCTAAAAAAATTCCCCACCCAAGCAGGTATGCTTATATTGGTTTGCAAATCATGAAGTAGGTTGATAAATAGGGTTTCAATCATTCTCTCTTTAGTGAGAGACTCTGTCCTCAGTGCTGGATTGGGATGTTTTAAAAGACAGTGTGGGGTGGGACTTCGACTGAGTGGCAGGTCTGTGTACCATAGAAGTGCCTGGGTTCCTGGCTCCTGGCTTCAGGCTGACCCATCCTGGGTCATCCTTGGCTGTTGAGGGCATTTGGGGAGTGAAACAGTATTCACTAGAAGGAACACACTAATAACCAATTATAATTTGGAATAAAAGCAAAAGGGAAGGAGAATATTTGACAGTCTCTGCTCTACCAGGTATAATGTAAACTAAAAAACTCTACTGGAAAGAATGCTGTTTGGGGCAGGTGTTGTATCCCAGCAGATAAGGCCACTGCTTGGGATCTCGGCCACTGCCACATGTAAGAAACCCAGATAGAATTCTGGGTTCCTGGCTTCGGCCTGGCCCAGCCCTGGCTGTCAGGGTTCTAGGGGAAGTGAGCAGTAGATAGAAGATCTCTCTTGCTTTCTCTGCCTTTAAAATAGATGAACATTTAAAATAACATTTTAGAAAACAACATTATTAGGGCTGGCATTGTGGTGTAACAGGTTAAGTATCCCGTATGGGTACGGATTCAAGCTCTAGCTGCTCCACTTCCGATCCAGCTCTCTGCTAATGCACCTGGGAAGGCAGTGGAGGATGGAACACATGCTTGGGCCTCTGTATCTATGTGAGAGATATGGAAGAAGCTCCTGATTCCTGGCTTTGGCCTGGCCAAGTCCAGCCCAGGCAATTGTGGCCATTTTGGGAGTGAATCAGTGGATTTAAGATTACCTCCCCTTCTTCTCTAACTCTCTCCCTCCCCCTCTCCATCTGACTCTCTCTCTCAAACTCTGACTTTCAATTAAATTAATAAATCTTTTTTTAAATGAAATAATTATTATCAAAGGACCACAGGTAACCAACACTGGCAAGGATGCAGAGAACGGAGAACTCTTACAGATTGTTGGCAGGTCTGTAAATTCGGATATCAACTGTGGCTGACAGTGTAGAGGCTCCCCAAATAGCTAAAGTTAGATCTACCACACAATCAGCAGTTTGATCCCTGGGCATATATCCAGAGGCAATAAAACCAGTGTCTGAGAGAGCCATTTGCAGCAGTCTTCCCAATCGTCAAGATACGGTGTTCATAGACAGATGAGTGAGTAACAAAGATGTGGTATACGCACACCATGGACTATTATTGGGCACAGTAAAAGAATGAAATCCTGTCATCTGTGTCAACATGCATGGAACTGCAGGACATTTTGTAAAGTTAAATAAGCAAAGTACAGAAAGACAAATGGTGCACGTCCTCGGTCATTTGGGGAAGCTAAAAATGTTGATCTCATAGAAGAGACAGGAGAATGATCCCTGGAGACCGGGAAGGATGCAGGGATGGGAGTGGAGAGAGGTTAGATAAGCAGCAACAGAACGCAGGCAGGCGGGAGAGATTAATCTAGTGCTCTATAGCACAGTAAGGTAACTATAATCTATGTTAATCCAGGATATATTTCAGAATAACTGGGAAAGAAGGGTTTGAAGGTCTTCAGCATATAGAAGTAGTGTTTGTTTGAGGAGATGGAATTGCTAATTACCCTGAATAGATCATTGCACATGGTGTATACTTACTGTATTGTTCTACTGTGTCCTCTGAATGAAAGCAAGTACTACATGTTAATAAAAGCGTTTAGAGGTGGCCATCCTCCCTCATGGTTAAGATGAGCATGTGTCACACAGGGATACCTGTGTTCATCCTCCGCTGTTGGCTCCTTCCCCAAGCTTTCTGTTCATTCAGCCCCTGGCAGGCAGCAGCGATGGCTCCTGTCCTGGGCTCCTGGCACCGGTGTGGGAGACTGGGATGGCTGGGCTCCTCACATAGGCCTGGCTCAGCTCCAGCTGTTGGAGGCATCTGGGGAATGAACCAGCAGATGCGAGTTCTCTCTCAATCTCTCTCTCTCTGTTTCTTTCTTTCTGCCTCTCAAATGAATAAATAAGTAAACAATTTCAAATAATTAAAAAGAGGAAGAGGCAATATTTGAAATTTAAATCTTCCGTATGGTAGAAAAAAAAACCAGTATCAGAATAAAAACTCAAAAGACTAAAAGACGATAAATGTGATATTGTTATAGCATTTTATTAGGCAAAGGATGTTATTTTGAAGGGAAACATTCAAATCAATGTTTAAATGATTTTAAATTTGGAACAGAGGGAAAAGATCAGAGAGAGTTGATCCACAGGTATTTGTTCATGTCTATCGGAACTTGAAGTGTTCCTGTTACAGAGTGAGTGATTCCAGTTGTGCTGGTCGGTACTAAATATTGCTTCTGGTTAGTCAGCGATCAGTTCAGTCAGCATTCATTGACTTTAAGGTACCAGGGGGGGAAAATCAATGTGATTCCTTATATGGGAACTCAGCTCTCCAGGTACCCTGGATTCAAACCAGAGCATACGAGCTGTCTGAGAGTAAGCGTCCAATAAATATCCATTTTAAGTGAGTCCATCTTAAATGGGGAGCATATTTCATAGGAAATTGTAAGATAGAATGTAACAGTAGATTAGAATACAAATTCTAATTACAAAGTAATTATAATGAGAATATATTAAAATATATAAATATAACTAAAATATAATGCATTGTAATATAATTGGATACTTTTCTAGAGAAATAAAATGAATATAATATAAATGGATTTGTATCATGTATGATAAAATTAGATTATAATTGTTCCATCTAAATGTATGGATCAAGTCTTGACCTCTTTTCTATAGCATTTCTGACAGCATTTGATGGTAGCATGGTATCTCCCTATTAAAACTTTCTCAATAAAATACTGAGAGTCTCATTCATTACAAAAGCCTCTCCAGCCCTTCAATGGTAGAATAGCTCTTTTGAAACTACTGTTGTGTAATTGTAATTGTCAGATTTCTCTTTCAGCCATGTTACCTGGATGACTTGGCCATATCTCCATGGTAATCATTTTTGTGATTTTAGCGTTTCTCTGATCTCCCTGCGTGGAATACATTTCTTTGTATAAACTTTAAGGTATCATGTTATAAGTCAATTCACATTAATATTGCATACTATCCCAAAGCAGCAGATTCAAACACAACATCCAATAAGGAACAGGAGGCAGACAACAAACATGTGGTGACAAGAGAAAGGTGCCAGTGCCGCACAGGGTGGATAATTGCTTTTAAAAGCAATCAGTGCTCATTTAATTAGAAAGGCATTTTGCAACTTGGTTTCCTTACACAACTCAATGATGGGTTTTCAGGTAGAGTTCAGGCTGTTCTGTCAAACATATAAATATCTATATTGATTATAATAGTGCATATTTAGGAAACCTTAATATCCCTTGATAAAGGAATGAATACTTTTTGTTCATTTATGAATGTATTAATTTATCATAAAAATATTTATTTAGTTTACAGTAGGCACTAGACCTAGAGCAGACTAGTTCTCAACACAAATGGAGTCTGGTAATGTGAGGATAGGTAGTACACAAATAAACAAGTACTTGGGCAGCAGGTGTCAATAAGTGCTAATGAGAATAAGACAGGAAATGGGGGCAGGAGTTGATGAACTGCAGGATGGCACATGACATGGAGTGTCCAAGTAGAAAAGATAACAATGGAGTAAAGAAACAGCCTAGTTAATCTGGGAACTATTTCTAGACAGAGGAAAATGAACACAAAGCTCCTTGCATAGGGATGTCCTTTGTCTGTCCAAGGAAAAGCAAGCGTGCCAGCAAAGCTAGGATATATGGAGCAGGGGCCAGACAGGTAGGAGATGTGATCAGGGGGGTCACAGGGATCCCTTAGGTTAGGTGATTGTGTGTATTGAAAAGAATCTTGGGATTAATTCTGAACGGAGAGAAATCTTTGGAAGATTTTGAGCAAAGGAGTCACCTGATCTGATTGTGCGTGTATGTGTGTGTGTGTGTGTGTGTAGTATCGTCCCATTCTCTCTTTATAAAATCAGTCCCACTTGTTATAAAACTAAACATCTTTGAATTATAAAAGGGGAAGCTAGGTGTAGTTCATAAATTACTATATATATAGTACATGTTATATGTATATTAGTAATATATATGTATATTATTATATGTGTATATTAGTATATATAGTGTGTATATATATATATGTATATATATACACACACTAATTTGAGATGTCAATAGGGAAATGGGGTGAGAGGTATATGAGAATTCTTGGTGTTACTACCTCACAATTTTTTTTGGTAAATTATTCTGAAATAAAATGTTAAAAAATCAGAAACAAACAATAAACTAAACACAGGTCAACATCTTGAAAACGATCACTGCCATATTAGCAGTAAGAAACCTCTGGAACAATCGGAACATTATACAAGTATACCCGAGTCCAGCAGAGGGTTGAAGTCACAGGACAATCAGTGCTCTGGAACACTAGGGAGAGACGGGCAGATACAGAGAACCAAGGCTTGATGGAGAATAGTCACTGGGAGCACTGGAAATGACAGGAGAACAGTTGGTGACAAACTGCTAGAGATTGGGTGTGGGATAGATGGAGAGTTATAAACTCGGCAGCCCCCGGTGTAGCAGGTGCCCCACGCTTTGTGAATTTCCTCTGCAGGAGACCACCAGGTTCTCATGGGGAAGACTGGACAAAAACATCTTCATGCTCCCATCACAGGAGAAGCATAACCAATTTGAGATGCCTGTAGAACAGTCTGGCTGCTTTTTATCTACTCTTAAGGGAACTACTTTACCAGAGGTAAACAACCTAGGGAAAAGGAAATATCCAACTCGAGTCCCCGTTAGCCACTGTGTCCCACTTAAGGGGAGAAGGGGCTGGGAATGCTTATTGAGAAGTCACAGCTCAGGGAAACAGGCTCACTAAAAGACTGAATCCCCATTGCAGGATTATAGAATAGACTATTCCAATCTGTCACCTCTGTGAGATTCCTATGTAGATGGTCACAGCAGGAAGAACTAGAATGTGCTCAGATTCTGCATAAGGAGAAGTTTCCAGGGAAACCCAAGAACAGCAAGGGATTCAAAAACATGGATGCAAATTATAGCTTCATGCCCTGTCACTATAGCAAACAGCAAACATATTCTAACTCCCAAGTAAATAAACATAAAACCTAATGGTAACAGCCTATTCATTTCTATTCCACAGTGTTTTAGAGGAAAGATAAATGAAGGTACAACTATTTTACTTATTATTTGAGCTAATATGTAACCATTCAAAGTAACAACAAAAACAGTGTGTTGGATGAGTAGAGTTGATGAATAAGTTGATGAAGAAGGCTATCGGCAATGCTGTCGGGGCAGTAGGGGAAAGGTGGGAGAATTGAGAATACCTTGTTAAGGTCCCTGCCTTGTGAGGTGGTGTAGTATTATTTCAAAGCGATCATAAATGCAAATTGAAAACTCTGGAGCAATAACTGAGATAAATTTTCAAAGAAATGTAGTCTATATTCTTACAAAGGAAAGAAAACAGAATCAAATAAATGTTCAGTTAGACAGAGAAAGCAGGAAAGAAACAAAAGAAACAAAGTACCTCCATGAACAGGTGCATGAACCGGAAGCAGTTATGTTTCTGTATAGAGCTTTTTATCAGATTCATTTTTAGAACAGGTAGCATACAGACTTCCCATGTATCCCCTCTCTCTCATCATAGTTTCCCCTTATTAAGGACTGGCACTGGTGTGGAATGCGGGTCCCAGTTGGTGATCTGGTGCTGTTACATTATCGCTGACAGAATTACATCAGTGTTTGCTCTGTTGCACACTGCTGTGGCTTTTGGGAATTGTACAGCGCCATGTATCCACCATCACACCATCACCCAGTGTAGCTGCAATTCTCTAAAAATCCACTGTGCTTTTACCTACTTGTCCCTCATCAACCCCTTGTCAAGCATTGAACTTCTTATGGTCACAAATGCTTTGCCTTCTCTAAAATGTCATAGTTAGCATGATGTGACATGTAGAGTTTTCAGATGGACATTTTTTTTTCACTAACTAGGTACCTTCAAGTTTCCTCCATGTCTTTGGCTTAGTTCACTACTTTCATCATGGATTAATAGTTTGTTCTTATATTCCCCTTCTGAAGGGCACCTTGGTTGATTCCAGTGTGGGCAATTATAAACAAAGCTGTTGTAGACATTCACATGCAGGTATTGGTAGACAGATGTCTTTAATTCGTTTTATTAAATACGAGGTTTTTGAATGATAAACCATTAGTTTTGTAAGAGCTGCCAAACTGTGTTCCAAAGTCAAAGCACCATCTTGCTTTCCCAGCCGCAGTCAGTGAGAGTCCCTGCTGATCCACATCCCCATCAGTGCTGCCAGTATGTTTGTTTCTTCTCAGCCATTCTAATAGGTCTCTGGTGGTAACTCACTGTTTTCATTGTGACGCCCTAGATGTAAGATGCCAAGTGTCTTTTTCTAAACTTGTTTGCCATGTAAATGCCATCATCCCTAAGGTTTCTCTTCAGAACTTATCCATTTTTAAATTATGCTATTTTTGGTGTTGTTGAGTTTTAAGTTTCCTTTGTATATTTTGATTAGGAATCCTTTATCAGATATATGTTTTTTTAAAGATTCATTTATTTGAAAGTCGGGGTTACACAGGGAGCAGGGGCAGAGAGAAAGAAGAGAGGCCTTCCATCCACTGGTTCACTCCCCAGTTGGCCGCAATGGCCAGAGCTGTGCCGATCTGAAGCCAGGAGCCAGGTGCTTCTTCCAGGTCTCCCACATGGGTGCAGGGGCCCAAGGACTTGGGCCATCTTCTACTACTTTCTCAGTCCATAGCAGAGAGCTGGATTGGAAGAGGAGTAGACAGGACTAGAACCGGCGCCCATATGGGATGCCAACACTTCAGGCCAGAGCATTAACCTGCTGCGCCACTGCGCCGGCCCCTATCAGATATATGTTTTACAATATTTTCTCCACTCTGTTCACTCTCTCAGCAGTGCCTTTCACAGAGCAGTTTTTCATTTTAGTGAAGTACATCTTACCCCCGCTGTCTTTCTCAGGTCAGGCTTGCAGTGCTATGTCTAAAGAGTCATAACCAGATACAAGATCTCCTAGCTTTTCTCCTATAAAATGTTCCATAAGTTTCATAGTGTTACTTTTTACACTTAAGTCTATGTAAAGTCTATGTTCATTCAGAGTTAATTTTTGTTAAAGGTACAAAGTAGATGTGCATATTCTGTTCTTTTGTGTAATGTGATGTCCACTTTTCCAACACCATTTGTTGATGATTCTGTCTCTTAAATGGCCTTTGCTTTTTGGTCAGTGATCAGTTGGCTATATCTGTATGGTTATATTTCTAGACAATATAGAAATATTTATTCTTTTGCCGATAAATGGCACTTTGGTTACTGAAGTTTATAGTATAACTTGAGGTCAGATGATATCAGCCTTCTCACCCTGTTCTACCTTTTCAGTTTTACCTTACTCAGTTTTGGCTATTCAGGCTATTGGTTGGTGTTGTTTGTTTTTGCCTTTTTGAGTAAACTTAAAATCAGCTTGCTGATATCCAGACAGTACCTTGCTGGAGTTTTGACTTGGTTTGCATTGAGTAAATATGTCTGGTTGGGAAATACTGACAGATTAATGATATAGAGGCTTCCTATCCATGAACATGGAACATCTGTTCATTTATTTAGATCTATTTTGATATCTTTTTTGAGTCCTTTTGTGTTCCTCATGTAGATCTTGTAGGAATATTTTAGATTTATTCATAAATGTCTTTTGGATACTAATATAAATAGTATTATCTTTAAATTTGAATTCTACTTGTGTACTTGTTTTATTTGCAAAGTGATTTTTGTAAATCATACTATAATATAAACTTGCTCTAACCTCTTATTAGTGCTAAGTGGTTTTTATTGATTTTTTTAATATAGGAAACCATGTCATTACCAAGTAAACAAGTTTTATTTCTCCCCTTTTAAACTGTGTGCCTTTTCCCATTCATTAGTTCATTCCTTATGATGTTGAGTTGGGGTGGTAAGGTGGAACATTGTAGACTTCTTAGCTTTGAGGGGGATAGCATCTAGTTTCTCACCATTAAATACAGTTTAGCTATGGGGTTTTTTGTAGCTATTTGTCAGTTTAAGGAAGCCTCTTTTTATTCCTCATTTTCTGAGAGTTGTTATCATGAATAGGTGATGTATTTTTCCCAGTGCTTTTTCTGTGTTACTGATGTAATTATATGATTTTCTTTAGCCTATTGACCAGAAATTTGATTTCATCAATTTAGTGTTGGATGTTGGACCCGGCTTTCACATGTGGAATAAATTTCACTTGGCTGTGGTATATGAGCATAATTACTATTTATTTATTTATTTGAAAAGCAGATTGACAGAAGGAGAGACACAGGAAGAGAGAGAGGTCTTTTGTTCCAGGATCACTTCCCAAATGCCTGCAACAGCCAGAGCTGGGTCAAGCCAAAGCCAGACGCCAGGAACTCCATTCAGGTCTCCCACCTGGGTGGCAAGAACACAAGTATAAGCCATAATCCTCTGTCTCCCAGGTGCATTACCTGGAAATTGGATCAAAAGCACAGAGCGGTCAGGACTCAAACCAGGCACTCTGATATATAGGATGCAGGAAGCCCAAAGCATGGTTTAACAGACTGCACCACAACACCCATCCCTAGTGCAATTATTTTTTATACATTATTAAATTTGATTTATTTTTATTGAATATTTTTTCATCTATGTTTATGGGAGGTACTTGTCCATACATCTCCTATATTGTGATGGCTATAGTTACATGGGCTTGATGGTAGGGTAATACTGCCTTATAGAATCATTTGAAAGTCTTTACTCTGCTTTTATTTTCTGGAATGTAGTGTAGAGAATTGCTGTCATGTCTTCTGTAAATGTCTGGTAGATTTCACTAGTGAAATAACCTGGGTATGCTGCCTTCAGTCTTGGAAAACTATTAATTACTGAATTCATTTCTTCAGTAATTTGTAGACCTTTCTACAAATTGTGTATACTGTTGTGAATGTTATTAACTGTGTCTTTCAAAGAATTGGTATATTTTATCCAAGTTATATTATTTTTTAAAATGGTAGGTAGATCCATACTGATTTTTAGAAATTAATTTATTGATCGATTTGAGAGACAGAAGGATAAAGAGGTTCCATTTTCTGATGCACTCACCCAGTGCTGACAGTGCCTATGGTGTGGAGGGGTGGGAGTGGGAGTGTAAAACCAGAAGCCAGGGCCGACACTGCAGCTCAACAGGCTAATCCTCCGCCTTGCGGCGCCGGCACACCGGGTTCTAGTCCTGGTCAGGGCACCGATCCTGTCCCAGTTGTCCCTATTCCAGGCCATCTCTCTGCTGTGGCCAGGGAGTGCAGTGGAGGATGGCCCAAGTCCTTGGGTCCTGCACCCCATGGGAGACCAGGATAAGTACCTGGCTCCTGCCATCGGATCAGCGCGGTGCGCCGGCCACAATGCGCCTACCGCGGTGGCCATTGGAGGGTGAACCAACGGCAAAAGGAAGACCTTTCTCTCTGTCTCTCTCTCACTGTCCACTCTGCCTGTCAAAAATTAAAAAAAAAAACAAAAAACAAAACAAAACAAAAAAAACCAGAAGCTGGAAACGCAACCTAAGTCTCCCATGTGGGTGGCAGGAACCCAGCTACCACAGCCATTACCTGCTGCCTCCCAGGATCTTTGTTAAAAGGAAGTTGGGATTGGGCCAGCACAGCGGCTCACTAGGCTAATCCTCTGTCTGCGGCACCTGCACCCTGGGTTCTAATCCCGGTGGGGGCACTGGATTCTGTCCTGGTTGCCCCTCTTCCAGGCCAGCTCTCTGCTGTGGCCCGGGAGTGCAGTGGAGGATGGCCCAAGTGCTTGGGCCCTGCACCCGCATGGGAGACCAGGAGGAGCACTTGGCTCCTGGCTTTGGATCAGCGTGGTGCGCCAGCCGCAGTGGCCACTGGGGGGTGAACCAATGGCAAAGGAAGACCTTTCTCTCTGTCTTTCTCTCTCTCTCACTGTCCACTCTGCCTGTCAAAAAAAAAAAAAAAAAAAAAAAGGAAGTTGGGATCAGGATCTGGTTCAAGGAATTGAAATCGGGCACTGCAGTGTGGGGTGGGGGCATCCTGAAGAGTGTCTTAACCCCTAGAATAAATGCCCACCCCTCATATTGGTTTTGGGGGTATGTGTCATTATTAATTTAAACCATTAATGTTTTATTACTGGGATATAGTGATATATTAAATAATACAAGAGCTATTATGTTTTTATAATAGAAGAAATATATGAAAAATAATATTAAATTGTACATAGTCGGTTTAAGAGAAAGGGAACATTGCAGTAAGGTGTGAGAGATGACAATCTATTTTACAGCCTTATGTTCTCTTTGGTTGTTGGTGTGAACATATTATTTCTGTAATCCAGGTTACTGAAATTATTTGTTAGTTTATGTGCAAGTGTACATATATTTAGTTTTGGACATACAAAAACTTTCCCCATAAATAGAGCATGGTTTACACATTTGCAGCTATGAAATAGAAAATCATAATTTTTCAATTATAAGCAGTTGAGAGTGAGAAAAAAAGATGTTTCAACTGGGGGCCCAAGCATAACCTCACAAATTCCAAAGACATCAAGCAGATACAGGATGGAATTTTGCCATTCCAAACTCTGTAAGAGGCTGGTGGATGCGCTGAGAGGAATGGCAAGGGGCGTGGAGCAGGACAAGGAGGAGGGAGAGTGACGCTATCTCCTGGGAACAGAACAGGACTGTGGACATCTGCTGTCACTGCTGGCTGATCACAGGTCCAGACGTGAGGAGACGCCTCATCACAAGAGAAGGAAACTAGGACAAACTCTCTTCTCCCCAAATGGTGATGAAAACAAGCCCTCCTAATTCCAGATCAATGTCCAGCATACAGCGCTAGGGAGGCAGAAGAGATGATAATCCAGATTAGACTCAGTTTACATACAGAATTAACACATTTACATCAGGGAAAAGTTGGGGGAACGTGTAGGTGTCTGCACACACACACACACACACCGTGTGGCTACGAGTGGGTAGAAGAGCAACAGAGAGACCCTGGACGATCACAGAAGATAATTTTTGCCTGAGTGTTTAGCAAAGTGACCGCCTATCAATCAAATTAGATGTGTGTATTGTAAACCCATATTTGAAAGTTCCTTTTTTTTTTTTTAGTTTTCGCGTGGTTTTCTTTCAAAGGATTATGACATTTTTATTTGAATAAATAATAAAAAGACTCCCCTGTGTTTTCAAAGGGATTGATGTTATATGATATATCCTGGCTAAATGACAAGTGTTCTTGATTTTAAGTTCATTAAATTCTGACATGTTTCCATTTTGTGTGAAAGCAGTATGCTTATAATACCCATGAAAGAATCTCATGTATCTCTTTTCTTGGTAGGATTCAAAACACCTGTGATCTTCAGTGTTTATGGTTATCAGGTCTATACACAGAGACACTCATATAATGAAAAAAAAAAGCTATTTGTTATATAATAGATAGAGGAATGATGAAAATACATTGGAAAAACATGCTGTAAGCTATGTTTGCTTTGCAATCTATGCAGACTGACATTTCACATTGTGACAGGAGAAACAGGAAATAATTACATTCTGTCTTACAACATGATGAGCTGGTGTTGCGCAGAATAGCAGGTTGGGCAATGCATTAGTATGGATCCATTTAAATGGATTCTTCCTTTCCTGTTGGTTTAACATCAGGCAACAGCAATTTCAAATCTTTTGTCTATAGTCCAAGCCCAGGGCGAGATCCTACAGTGGCGCAATGACCTTTTTTATTTCTTTTCTTACATTTCCATTAGTCTTTTTAATCTGTTTAATGCGACAACTTTATGTCAGCCAGCATTGTCTTAAAATAACATTCCTATGCCAGAATTTTCCAAACAGTTGAACAATTTGCCAGCTGTTGCTTTTCATAAGAAAAACGAAAGGTTAAATATATTATTCAGCTGACTGTGATACAGAGGACAGAAGCAAATGTTGAGATGGGGATGGTAGCATTCCTGTGCCCCAGCAATTTTAAGTTTGCCTGTGTTTTCAGGGTAAGGATATCGGGTGAAATAATTAAAGTAAACTGGAGAGTCAAGAGATACTTTGGGATTATTTCATGGGGCTAGTTAGCAATCATTTTCCTTTCTGAATACTTCACATTGTACTACTTTTAAGCGAGAAATAAATTCCCCCAGCCTTGTCTCTCACGGACATACGTACACACAGTCCTGTAAGCACACGTACAAAGCTGAAGCTGGCCTTGTGGCCTTGTTCTCTGCTGATTCCGAAGGCTCATACTCTCCCGAGAACAGGCTCAGGAGCAATTCAGTTACCATGGTGCTTGATGGTGTTTGATAACTGTCCTGAATATTCACTCCCAGCAGTGACTGTCCTGTATCAGCTTAGTGTGATGGGGTGGCACAACCATAATAGAATATAGAGGGGATAAGATGGTACCCCAAGTTCTGCAAGTTCACTTACATGGACATACAATATTACTATGTACACAACTGTCTAGGTATATGCTTTTGGATTTGGGGAAAAGTTGCAAAGTTTTTCTGTTCCAAATACACAGGTACTTTTCATCAATCTGAAGTTTTTATGGCCTACACATAAAGACTGTACTCTCGTTGCTAGACAGATGTTAAATGCTCACATTAGAGAGTAAGTGTCTGCTCTCAGAAACAATGTGGTCTATCTGTATTCAGATACAGAACTCTCATAAAATACTAAGAACCAGAATCTATGAAATAGAATGCAAGGATCAAAAGCTCTCCAAAGGTAGAAATAAAAGTTGTACAGATGGAACGAAAGAATTTCAAAATTTTATCAAGTTATAAATAAACTCTTATTTATAGATTATTCAATCAGGCTAGCAGTAATTCCTATAGTCTATAAAAAGAAATAGAATTTGACTATCATTGAGTCATGAAGATAGGTAATTTGATTGAATTTTGAGAATTTCCAAAAGGAAAGTTGAAGTTTGGTATTGTAGAAACATGTCCTTAGATGAATCAGTCAACATGTTTATTTTTGTTTTAATTTCTTACCTTGCAATCTCCTTGGCAACTGTGTTGACCCAAGAGTTGCGTCTCTCATTTGTAGAGTTTACATCTTCTTCAAGGGAGAAGGAACGAGAAGTCTGGCTACTTGGCTTAGGAGCTTCCTCTCTTTCAAGGTGTTCTTTCTGGTTCCATGTGCCTACACTTGTGACTCCTTTCCTTGGTTTGGCCTTTGCCTCCTCGATTTTTCAGAGTCCTCTTTACTGATAAGAATTCTCCCTCGGGGCTACTTTTGTACACCTGCTGCATGCATCCTGTGATTGTCTTCCTTCCCGCTTCCTTCTCCCTGGCTCAGCTTCACCTGCCCTCAACACCACCTCTTTGTGTCTGAGTGACCGCAATAGCTAGCTACCTGTTCACAAGTAAGAGTATTAGAATGGAAATTAATTGGAGGCATAGGTCATCTTGTTCTTAAGACTCTTAAGCAGCTATGATAATGCTACTCAGTATGGCAAGTAGAAAATATGTCCATGTTGTAGTCCCTGGAAACTGTGAATGTATTATTTTATTTGACAGAGGGATTTTATATACATGGCTAGATCAGGAATCTTGAGATAGATTTCCCTGGATTATCATGTGATAGGGTAGTAAAATAGGAACACACATGCACATAGGAAATTTGGTATAGCTATGAAGACTCTTAGAATCTCTGGAGTGAGTGTCTTTTGTGTGCTATTGTGACGACTGGTGGCAGTTTCACAGTGGGTGCAGACAACTAGAAAGACCAAAACATGACTAGAGGATTGGAATTTTCAGTCCCACTCCCAACCTCTGGGGTGCAGATGAGCCAAAGGTTAGGGTGATCACTGATGGCCAATGAATTAATCAATCATGCATACTTAAAGAAGCTTCCATAAACCAGGAAGGAATGGACTAAAAGCTTTTGTGGGTAGCTGAAGACATGGTAGTTCCTGGAGGGTGGCACACTCAGAGAGGGCACAGAACCCTTATGCCCCTTCCACCTCTCTCACCCCATCTGGCTGTTCATCTGTATCCTTTGTAATGTCTTTTACAAGAAATTGGTAAATGTGAGTACAGTGAGGCTGTGAGCTTAACTAACAAACTAATTGAGACCAAAGTGGAGGTCAGAGGTACTCCAACTTAGAGTAGAAGCACAGGCCACAAGCTGGAGTTTGCAGTTGGTATCTGAAGGCAGAGCAGTCTTAGGGCAGGCCTGGGACATTTGTCTGTGAGATCGGACACCATCTGTAAGCAGAGAATTTCGCAGCTGAATTAAATCATACCACACCCTCTTGGTGTCCCCCGGAGAACCGCTGGGTTGCTGGTGGAGAGAAGGGCCCACACTTTGGTGAACATAGCTGAGGTCATCTCTGTTGAGTGTGGAAGCAGGAAACTGTTTCTCTCATCTCTCTGAGGCAGAGATGCTGTAGCAAATGAGAAGGCAGTGTGGCTCAGGAGGCAACCATCACAGTGACAGAGCCAGCAGCAAAGGAACTGTCAGCCCATCCCTGGAAGACAGGCAGATCATGTTCCAGGGAACCCAGAAGGAACCAGACTGCTGACTCCTTGATTTTCACTTTTTAAAACTCATTGTGTTCACTAGGCTAATCCTCTGCCTTGTGGCGCCGGCACACCGGGTTCTAGTTCCGGTCGGGGTGCCGGATACTGTCCCGGTTGCCCCTCTTCCAGGCCAGCTCTCTGCTGTGGCCAGGGAGTGCAGTGGAGGATGGCCCAAGTGCTTGGGCCCTGCACCCCATGGGAGACCAGGATAAGCACCTCGCTCCTGCCTTCGGATCAGGGCAGTGCGCCGGCCGCAGCGCGCCTACCGTGGCGGCCATTGGAGGGTGAACCAATGGCAAAAAGGAAGACCTTTCTCTCTGTCTCTCTCTCTCACTGTCCGCTCTGCCTGTCAAAAAAACAAACAAACAAACAAACAAACAAAACTCATTGTGTTTTCTCACCTGCCAAATTACATAAGACATTTATATGGTTTTAAGCCACTGACTTTGTGGTAATCTGTTTACAGTGCCAATAAGAAACTAATATTCTTGGTATAGATAAGTATTCAAGCATAAGATGAATGAATTAATGATAAATAAAAATTTCCGTTAAATCCTATGTAAATTCCACACAGTTATAGAATTTCAAATGGGCTACAGATGTAATTAGAAAAAAATATTAAAAGTCAATTGTAGCAAAGAAAATTATTTTAATGAACACCCCCAAACTGATGTGAAGGTAGACTTACCACTGATGTGAGAGACTCAACTCGAGTTTTCTCACATCTTTGGGACTAATTTCACCTGGCAGGATGAGTAGCTCCTCATGCCCCCATCTACTCTCAATTAATGAGGATGCTTAGCTTACAACCTTGGTGTTACAGGATTTGACCCTGAATTTTTATGTGAGAAAAGACTTCTACCATGTGGAATAATCTGGTCTGGTAAACAGCTGATAACTGGAGACTCCTATCCCCACTACCGAATGGAGGAGGTGAAGTATACCGTGCAGCAGTGCCTTGGTCCTTGTTGCCCTCAGAATTGAAGACATCTAGTTAATTTTGTTCTATTGTGAGTGTGTTTTTTTAATAACAAGATGTAGAACTGCTATAATCCTACCACAGCTGTGCTTTTTGGAATCCGATACCTTGTTAGCACTAAAGAACACACATATTCAAGCCAGTTCAGCATTTTATACTGATCTTTGACCATAGTACATAATTCATGTGTTGCTGTGACTGTGCTGACATCCCATGGACAACCTTTTGAGCAATTAACAAACTTGAACATCTTTTAAGAAAGTCATCTAACTTTAGGTCTTTTGCTAATGGCTGGAATTAAGAAATTATGTTTATATTAAATGAAAATTATTTTACCAACTTACAGAAAGGAAGTATTGGTCTTTGATAAAATGGAAGGTATGTTAGTCTCTATAGGGAAACTTACCATGAAGATTGTGCATATGTGTGTAGCTTAGCCTTTACTGAGGGGGAGGAATTTTTGTCTGAGAGTCTCTGGTCACAGCCTGGGTTACCATCATTCACAAGTGTTCCACCTGAGGTGGTCCCCCAGATAGACAGTCTCACTTTCTGTGGTCACTCATGGTCTAAAAATGTAGAAAGTTCTAGAAATAAACCAAATCCATATGTCTTAAATTGTTATTATCACAAGTTATAATTATTTTGTTTTTAGACATTGTTAAGCTCTTTATCATATGTCGGTAGGCATAAGAAGAAACGGAATGTAGGTAGGGTTTGGTACTCTGTATGATTTCAGGCATCCACTTGGGGACATGGAATATATTCTGCGGGGATAAAGTATGACTACTGCCACATGAAACGACTTTAGACCTTTCTTTCACTACTGGAGAAGGCAAGACAAAGGAAGCGGAGGGAGTAAGCAAGGATGGCGAAGGCTTTTAGAGCAGTGACAGCACTGTTCAGCTGACTTTACAGCATGGCTATTCAAACGATTACACATTGCATATGGAATTACAGATGTAAGTTGAATATGGTAACTTGACACAGGTGAATGAGGAATGGACTTTGCTGATTTTAAAGTGTCCAAATGTCAGTTCTAGAGGGAGACATTGATCCCAGGGCTCACTCATGGAGAGGCACACAGCTCAAGGAGTGTGGAATTGCGCACTTGTTTGTTTCTGTGTCTTGTCGGCAATTACTTCTCAATGATGCTTTTTTGATCCCTCAGTTTGAGTAAAATATATTTATTTTTCCAGAAAACATTTAAACATGTCTGTAGTGTATCCAATTCATATATTAAAATGGTGCTACTAGGCTCAACAGTATTATTCTATGAGCACTGAGATATTTACAGCCTGGTTTAACAGAAAAAAGCTTAGAATTTGGGGGAATGTCTATTGAAAATATGTTTACTTTTGGAAAAGCACTTAATTTCTTTGAATCTTCTATGTAGATGTAATACTCCCATTTTGGTGGCATATAAAACCCCCCAAAGTGGTGTGATTTATAGAGATGTTGTATCTTTTTTAAGACATGAAGCATATACCTAGAAGTTTGCTCATAATTTCCATACAATTAGGTGAGGCCCCACCCTCATCTCAGTTATTATTACTTGGCCTTATTCTTACCTCCTCAGATCACTCCTAAAAAAGTTTGATAGCTCTTAAGTAAACTGAAACATTCTCTGTTGGTTTGAGTTCTATCACTTGAGGGTGTCATCATACATTTAACTTGGTGGGAAATGAGCTGATTCTGTTTCATAGTTGTAGTCCTTATTCATGTTTTCCAGGTCATCAAGTGGAGAAAGCTCAAAGACTCAGAAAAATCACTTCCAATATTGGAAATAGTGGTAGATTTCTTAAGGGTCAGATTCCTAAACACATTACATATACAATATAATCCTTGATGGGAGTATTACATCTACATAGAAGACTCAAAGAAATTAAGTGCTTTTCCAAAAGTAAACATATTTTCAATAGACATTCCCCCAAATTCTAAGCTTTTTTCTGTTAAACAAGCCTGTAAATATCTCAGTGCTTATAGAATAATACTGTTGAGCCTAGTAGCACCATTTTAATATATGAATTGAATACACTACAGACATGTTTAAATGTTTTCTGAAAAAATAAATAACATCAATGTTGAAATAATAATATGATGTAGCGTCAGTATTTTTTAGTTTAATTTTCAGAACCTATACTCAATGAAAGTAGAGAAACTGTTACTGAATGTCCTTCAGTAAGTGTTTATAGTGTGTTTTAAATATGTATAACACACATTAACCAAAACAGACAATGGTCTTTGTTCTCCCAACACGGATTATAGACATGAAAGAAAGAAACTAAGATAGTAGCTATCATGTTGTGTCAATGTAAGTGATGAACATACATGTACAGGACAACCCACGGTGAAAGCCTTGTGAACAGGAACCAGTAAGAGAGGATGAATGGAATCATTTAACTTAGGCTAAAGGATTGAGGAAACCATTCCAGAGAAGCAAAGTGTCATGGACGCAATACTGAATCAGTGGCTGTGCATGGCTGTGATATATTCCATATTGGTTGGTTAATATTCTTCTTCCTCCCTTTTATGGTAGGTAGCATTGTGCTTGTCTGCCCTGCAGATCTTAGTCTTGGTTGGGTGACTTATTTTGGCTAGAGGAAGATGACAGATGTGACATGTGTCTCCCTGAAGAAAAAGTAGATTTTCTAGTTGAGTTTGGCCTCTGACTTCTCTTTGAAAAGGACAAGCATATCATATACCTGGCCCCTGGCCTGGAGCACAGCCACAGTCATCCTACAGATTAGATGTAACTCAAGCAAGAAGTAAACATTGCTGCTGGAAGCCACTGGGCTTCGGGCGTTGGTCCTTAGCACAGCCTTGTGGATGCTGACAAATACAGTGGCGTTTGAGGGAAGGAGTCCGGAGTAGAGAAGAGGGTGATATAATGGATTCTCACAAATAAAACGGTGAGGACTCGGAAGATTTTGGCTTTATTCTATGGTACCTAGAATTGGTTGTCAATCTTAATATCTGTTCCTTGGACTTAAAAAAATAAAGCCCTTGGTTCCTTTGTCAGAAAGAACTATTTTTTTTTTTTTCTGTTTGTGAGTGAATTGGGCAGGTGTTCCTTAAATATTTTTAGTTATGGCTGTAATTCATGGTAATAAATAGATTCCATGTCCATTCATTTACTTTTTCTATACAACATCTGTACCCTCCCCTCCCCCACCCTGCCCCCATCAGCATCCTCTCATCTGACTGTCACTGGGGATTGCATAGGGCAGGAACCTGCACACTAAGAGAAGATTGATAGAATCAGGCTGGAATGTTATTAGGCTGGCTTTCTCATGGCTCTTGGCTGCTTCCCCACTAATGACTGGTGAGACTTGGCACATGCATTTAGTGTTAAAAATTTTCTCATTTTGATTTAGAAACTATCTGAAAAGCTAGACCAAGTCTTTAGGCAAGAAACTGAACACATATCACGATGTCATCTAGTTTTGCTCGCCCACTTAATGTACCGCCCCGCCCATGGAGGGACTGTGTAACTTTTTTGTACAAATAGGGCCACTTTGAAAAACAAAATGGAGCAGTAATAATTTCCTGGAATACCATGTATAAACTGAAACTAGGTCAAATTTAGCTGCCTGGACACTGGGGATACGAAAGAGCTGAATTGTCACATTCATGGGTCAGTTGCTCCCCCTCCCCCTAGCCCGGCCTCCTTGGAAAGAGTGAAACACAGCACGACTCCACCAGACTTCACTGCCTCCCTTCTATGAATCATGGGTGATGCACACCAGTCTCGCCTCGGTCTTCCTCATTTTCCATTCATTCAGTCTGCTCTTTTTATTATTGTCATTTATTTGAAAGGCAGAGTTACAGAGAGAAGAGGGGAGATACGGAGAGACAAAGAGAGATCTTCCATTCACTGACTGACCCAGGGAAAGTCTGCAACGGCTGAACCCAGGAGGCAGGAGCTTCAGCTGGTCCTGGGTGGCAGGGACCCAGACACTCTGGCCATCTCCACTGCTTCCCTAGGTGCTTTACCAGGGACCGGTATTGGAAGTGGAGCATCTGGGGCTTGAAGTGGCACTCCTACGGGATGCCAGTGCCAAGGCGGCGGCTTTACTGGCGGAGCCACGATGCTGGCCAGCTCTTGAGGAAAGTGAGAAGGACCAGTGGCTGCTGCCTAATCCAGGGTTTAGGAACCTTATCATAAAGCCAGTAGTTAAGGAACCCTGTGCCACATCTGAGTGCGTGGGTTCGATTCCTGGCCTTGGTTCCAGACTCCACTCCCTGCCGGAACAGACACTTGGAGGCAGCAGGAAATGGGCCGTGGAACTGGCCCTCAGTCACACGCAGGGGGACTTGGATTGTGTCGCCTGCTTCCAGGCTCGGCAGCAGCCTGGCCCTGGCTGATGCAGGCATTTGAGAAGCAAACCAGCCGATGGGCACTCTGTCTCTTTCCTGCCTCTCGAATAAATCTTAAATTAAAAAACAAAAACGCCTCACAGCAGAATTTCACTGAGCATATGAAAAAATGTGAATTATCTTCAGTTTAATGAAAGGAACAAATGTAGATATTCATTGATTTAGTTTTTTAAAAAGCATAGAAAATGTAGGTTTTTTTTTAATTTTAAAATAGTGTAAATTCTTTCTTCAATGTTTTCTTTGCATTTTCTTTATTGTGAAATGCAGTGAAAGCAATGCTATTACAATGGTAGGAAAACTGCCATGCTTAAAATATTTTAACTGCATTTAATTTGACAGATTGTTCCAAGTGATATATTTGTAATATAATTAAAATTATTGAAGAAATTCTACTTGATAAGAGCTTTTCAAGGTCAATGACTATGGAAATTTTTATTGTATCATACCCAAGTCCTAGCACAATTCCACGCAGAAAGTGATAATTCTGAAGTATTTGTTGAATCCATGAAGAAATGAAAGAATAAATCTAATACCATGAAACACATGCAAACATTGAGTAACTGTTTTGAGGCCAAAGTAATGGAAAAGTTTCTGGAGATAAAGAGAATTGACCTTGACTTTGAAAGTTTGGAAAAATTTTAATATGCACAGAGAGTTGAAAAAGGCATGAAAATAAAGTGAATAGAGTCCTGTAAGAAAAAAAAAAAAATAATGTGTTCACTGCACGTTGAAGAGAGAGTTCTACAGAGGAGATGGCTTGTTTTTCTGGATTGACACTGGTCTGGTATACCATAAATGGGAATAGTCACACATGCCATAAAGAAAAACAACACTGCTGTTTGCGTAACATTTGGTTCATGTGGTCATCAGTAGTGTCTATTTTAAAATATTTTTCAAAACAATTTGAATTGTATAATCCTCTTTTCCTCACTAAAAATTATAATTGTTTAGCCTAGGGGTGGGTGTCAGCATTATTAGAATATTGGTTCTAAGTGTAGCCTTTAAAGAAAGACATAAAGAAACACAATGAAAAGCATACATAAAAGATGGGTTTTGATTGCATTATGAAGAGGAGCATAGAAGGAAATATGTTGACAGCTTTAATATCAATTAGCGTTTGGTATCAATTATTCCCTCTACTGAAATGTTGGTTGAAAACTAAGATTTCTATATACACACACATACAAATACACATATTCTCCCATACATACATGCACGTACAGAAGTGACTCATCTCAAGAAAATAACTCAGAAACTTAAAAGTATGTGCAAAAACATCCTAGGGATATTTAAAAAGACAAAAGTCCCATTAAAAATAGAAAACAAATTTGAAAAGTCAGAGCAAATAATATTAAGCTTGAGAAATAAATTTTCTTTAGAATGATAAAAATAAGAGAAAGTAAATCTTTCCAGTTATAAATATCTGTGTGCCAAATAATAATTATGAAAATTCATAAATCAAAAACACAAGAAATAGAAACCGATAATGAGTAGCAGATTTTAATTTACTTCCTGCAATCCAAAAAACGACATTGACAACATATATATGCAAATATGGAGAAAACTTTAATAACATAAGCATCGTAGATATAATTGGAATACCCTGAGCGCTGTATCTTGAAAGCATTCTTTGCAAATACCCATAGAACATCTTTTTGAAATAACAGTTTTGTTCTCTGCATTGATCAAGGCACAAAGAAACCACCAGCCAGTTCCCATAAGTGGGCTGTGCAGGCCACATCTGTTCATCACAGTGAAATTAAACTGTGAGTTGACAATCACATTAGTTACCCTGAGCTGCGTGACAATATCCCTGCAAACCTGCTTGCCTGCGGCGTGCTGTTCTCTGACCTCACAGTTCCAGCTGGGCCCTCTGCAAGGCTGCAGTGTCAGTTGAAGTTCATCCGGGGAGGCAGCCGTTCCCAAGTTCATGTTTTGTATATGGCTCTCCACACCGTGTCTCCTTACGTTATCAAAGTCAGCAAATATGTGAGTTCTCTTGCAAGATGAGTTTGACATGTTTATGTATCATAATAACTCATATTTTCCATCTTTTATTTTTTTAAAAAATTTATTGTATTTATTTGAAAGAGTTACAGAGAGAGAGAGATAAGGAGAGACAGAGAGAGGTTTTCCATCTACTGGTTCACTCCCCAGAAGGCTACAACAGCCAGGGCTGGGCCAGGCTAAGGCCAGGAGAAAGGAGCTTTTTCCGGGTTTCCCACACGGGTGCAGAAGCCAAGCACTTGGGCCATCTTCCACTGCTTTTCCAGGTGTGTAAGCAGAGAACTGGATTGGAAGTGGAGCGGCTGGGTTTAGAACCAGCAGCATAGGGGATGCTTGTGTCTCAGGCGGCAACTGTACCTGCTACGCCACAATGCCAGCCCCCATTTTCTATTTATTAGAAGCAAGTTACAGATCCTGCCCAGACCCAAGGAGAGAGAACCTCATAGATGTGCAGACACCATTAAAGTGAGATCCTGGGGTCCTGCCAGTCTGCCTGCCACAATAGTGAAATGAGAAAACGAAACAAAAGTTTGAATAGTGGGGATCATTCAAAATGCAGAGAAAAACAGAGCGAGTACTCATATCCAATAGAAATTAAAAACCAACAGCTATTTCAGGAATTAACAAAAATATTAAGTACCAGACCATAAATAAGTTCTCGGATAATGCATTAAACTTAAAATGGTTTTATAGAAAAATACTTTAATTTATTAATTATATCCGTGGAAATGGAAATCCCCAAGACAGTTTCCATAAGAGAGAAATCAAACAAGCTAGCAGAAAGTTCTCCAAACAGAACACCCAAAGAGTACAAGGCACAGGCATTTTTAATGGGAATCTGTAATGGTTTGGGTAGTAGTTTGAATGTCCCCCAGATGCCCAGATACTTGGGTTTGGCTCCCAGTGTCTTTGGGAGTGGTTAATGGATCGAGGATGGAGACTTGGTCCAAGCATGGTGAGGTGGGCCCAGGGTGCCGTTTTCAAGTCACTAGAGGTTGCTCTCATGACACGACTGGTTGTGCAGGCGGAGAGCTGTCACAGGGGTTTCAGCCTTAAGGCCAGCAAAGAGCAGTACCTTTGAATTGCATCAGGCGCTGTTGTATTCTGATCTTGCTAGATGAGCTCCACTATTAAAATGGGTAATGCGTAGAACCCGTGGAGCCAGCCGTGTCACTTGTCAGAATTTACCTTACAAGTACACAGGTGTATGTGTGAGTGTGAGATAATATTAATGTCCGCAGTGATGGTCCCAGCAAGTGGTGAGGAGTAACCTCTACAGTCAGTGTGGAGGAGTAGAGAGGTGGGTGGGGACACTCCCCAGGCCCTGCGCCTCTGTGCAGCTCTTCTGCATCTCCATTTGCTGTGGAGTAACTGTCAAGGAATATTGTGAAATGAAACATTTAAGATGGAAATGAATACAGAATACTACTGTTTGTGCGTGGAAATGACTGCGTGCGTGTGTGCGGACTGTACGTGACTTTGGAAATAATTGTCTATAGTTTGGGAGGCAGCATGTTTGGAAAGTTTAAAAGGTGAACAGATTCCCCTTTGTTGCGTTGGAAATTTTGTACCTCGTATCTGCATTGTTTACTCAAGACTAAGTTAAAAAAAAAAATTCCTAGGGATTTATGTAGAAAGTGCCTGAGCACATTATTAGAGGGACTCTGTTCGGACAATCAGTTAATTGACATGACTGTCAAGTAGTCCCAAATAATTTATATGTGTAAAACTTTAGAAATGTATTCTTCCCTATAAAACTTCTAGTATTTTATTTTAAAGTGTTCCTTTATTGCAAAGAAAGAGTCTTGGAAACCATTTGAAGTTAAAAGCGCTCTTTGAATTAGAGCTGAAACAGAAAAGTCTAGCAGTACGTTGACATGATTAAAACAAGTGTGATCATGGATTTCCTGGAGCTCACAAATGTGTGTGCTTGGATTGAGGGTTTCAGCTGAGACTGAAGCAGAAAAGATGCCACTCTCAAAGCTCATGTCCTCTGCTTTCTCTCAGCAAGCCAGAAAATCCATGGATTTGCCCTGATCTCCCCAAGCCGGGAGTGACAAAGCAAACTTAGACCTGGTGAAGGTTTTAGGTCCAAAGTCTCAGTCGTCTTCCAGAAGGCAATGATTTCATTGATGAACGTCTTCATTGCTTCCGAGGGCACTCTTTGATATCTAAGATTTATTTCTCGAATGAGGACTGTTTTATTGTTCTCTGTAGATCGTGTTTCGAGTCAAGGCGTTCTGACGCTTTTTTTCAATAATGCAGATCTGACGTTTTGGGTATTTTCCGTATGTTCCTTTTCAGATAACACAGAAAATATGACAGTTTAATATTATGCATGATAAGAAACCATATGGCAATACAATTAGCTCTCAGGACTGTTTCTAGTCATTGAATTTACTGCTGTGACATGGCATCAGTGTGTCACCAAAGTCCTTTGAAACACCAGGTATCTCTTAAGACTTTCATATTTGCTAAATTCCTAGTGATTAACACCATATTAATACCTCCAAAATAAACAAATTGTATTATGAGATGATGTGTCCTGTAAATTATTTTTTAAGAATGTACTTTATAATGGACCCATGAGGCAACAGATGATGGGCCAAGTACTTGGGTTCCTGCTACTGAATGGGAGACCTAGGTGAAGTTCCTGGCTCTTGACTTCTGCCTGGCACAGTCCAGAGTGTTGTAGGCATTTGCAGAACGTGCTAGTGGCTGCAAAATCAGTGTCTGCTCCACCCCCACTTCCTTCTGTCCTTTTGTCTTTCAAAATATACCAAAAAAATTAGATTATTAAGATAAAAAACCTGAAGTTCACATTAGAATAAATATTTCATTTTAAAGTGGTATTTCTCTTCTTGAAATTACTACCTTCTACTTAAAAAAAGCAACACACAGAGTGTATGAAAATGAAACCTGGACTTCAAGTCAGTCAAATTAGGAGGTCTGAGTGACCTCAAAATACAAGATACAAGGAAAAGTTACTGGATATAATAGAGTTCAAGTTCAGAATAGAGGTCAAGTTGAAGCAGGACCTTACTGGCTGAAGCATTTTGACACAACCCACCAGCTGACTGCTCAAAGTGGGTGGCACCTCATGATGCCAGAGTTCCCTCCCTTTATTTAAACCCACAGGCCTGGTTTCCTGGGCTGATGGTGGATTTTTTTTTTCAACCAGATTTGTCACAAAATCTTGAGAAGCTCAAAGAGGTACTGAGAGAAGCAGAACAGCTGAAGCCATATTTATAGGAAATTAACTCAGTGAGGACGTGAGGAAGGCAACTCTGTACAAAGCCGGGGTTGAAATGACAGAAACCAAAACCCCAGAGGAAAATCAGCAGACAAGAAAAAGAGTTCATCAAAACCAAATTTTAGAAATGTAAATCAAAATAGCGGAAATGACAGCTAGTTTGAAAATAGCTCACAGGAGATAAAATATTCAGAAAGCGGATTGACATGGTGAAACTATTCTGATACTCAGTTGTTATCTAAAAGTAGAAGCACAATAAATAAATAGCTTTAAAATGATCTATCTAATGCTCTTTTCACTGAATAGTCACTAATGCTTTTGTATTTGCCTCATTTGTTTTTTATTTAGTAGTAATCATATAGAAGACACAGACTGTCTGTACTACTCCCTAACTATGGAAATGTTGACTATGATGCTGGCAAAAAGAAGACCCCCTTTTATCATTAAACTAATAATGATTTTGTTACATAAAATATTTAACATAAACAGTTTTGGACTTTGGGATGTCATGCTAAGTAAAATAGACCAGATACAAGAAGATAAATATTGCATGATTTCATTCCTGTCTGACAGCTACAAATGTCGTCTTGTAGAAAGTGAGAGCAGAGCAGTGGTTGTGAGAGCCTGGAGATGGCACAGATGAGGGTATCTGGGGAGAGGCTACTCAATGAGCTCACTATTAACATTAGATAGAAGGGGTAAGCTCTCGTGTCCCACGGGATGGTAGAATGATTGTAACTAACAATAGTGCATTGTATATATGAAACTAACTAGCAGAGAGGATTTTGAATGCATTCATTGTAAAGAAATAAATGTTTAAGGTGGTAGATATGCTAATTGCCCCAGATTGATCATCATCTAGTAAATATATGAATCAAAACATAGCGTTGTCCTCAATAAATATGTACAGCTTTTGTGTGTCCAGCAGAAATTTAGAAAAGAAGATGGGAGATTATGCTTTTTAACCTCTAAAGTTGCTAAAGAATATCAAGGACTAGCTGCAGATATTAAGGTCAAAAGAATAAAGATGCGCTAGTGCACTTTTGGCAGAAGTAATGATATACAGAGTTGGAATTGAACTTTCTAAATTATAATTACCATCAAGGGTAAATTTCCCTGTAACTATGAAACTTGGATTTTTCAATAAATGTAGTTAGCACTAATTTCTTTCTACCTGTACATGTATGCGCAACTAGTATATCACAGTTATGTGTGATTAGTTATGAAATAGCAGGTTACTTAATAGTATTTAGTTTTAAGATAGTTTGTTTTTTATTGTCAAATAAACAGAATAATGATTTATTTGTGGGAATGAAACTCTGAAGTGAATATCTAAAAACTCCAAAAGAGCGGGATGTTAAAAGCCGTGCAGACACAGTTGTCTGAGTTTTCCTCTGTTACACAGCAATACTGGACTGCGATAGCTAACTGGTAGTGCATCTCTTCATCCATTTCGAAGGGTAGGTTGGTAGAGATCCCTTATCTAAGTGGTGTAACTTATCCATACAGTGTCTTACATTCCAAGTTCCCATCACGGCATGGAACCCCTACCAAACCCACACCTGCAACAATGTTTTCCTGAACTTGATGTTGTCATTTAAAAGTTCATCATGAAAATCTGACTTAGTGTCCATAAAGTCTCTATTTCAGCAAATAAGTCTGACAAGAGGAAATTGATGGTCTAAAACATTCTGCAATATAATGTAATGGATTCCATCAAAGAATAAAATTTAGTGGTTGCAGATTATAAATACCCGTAACTCAAGTTACAAAGTCTATACTTGTCAGATTTGTCAATAGCGTGTTTAGCACTTTTTTTTGACAGGCAGAATTAGACAGTGAGAGAGAGAGAGACAGAGAGAAAGGTCTTCCTTCAGTTGGTTCACTCCCCAAATGGCTGCTACAGCCGATACGCTGCGCTGATCCAAAGCCAGGAGCCAGGTGCTTCCTCCTGGTCTCCCATGGGGTGCAGGGCCCAAGCACTTGGGCCATCCTCCACTGCACTCCCTGGCCACAGCAGAGAGCTGGCCTGGAAGAGGAGCAACCGGGACAGAATCTGGCGCCCCAACCGGGACTAGAACCCGGGATGCCAGCGCCGCAGGTGGAGGTTTAGCCTAGTGAGCCGCAGCGCCAGCTGTGTATTTAGCACTTATGCAATTCATGATGACCACATGCTTATGTGAATATTTTTTATTTTTTTATTTATAAGAGGTTAACCCATTTTGCAATGAAGACATATCTGTTGAATTCTCAGAGCACCACTCTTCCCCGCGGGAACATTGAACAGTTCAAGGAACCAAGCAAAGGAGTCTTGCCGGGAGGCAAATCATCACCTCCATCATGGAGAGAGGCTCACCCAGAGGACAAGGCTCAGAGCCATAGGCAGGTTGGCACGGGCCAGCAGGCTTAGGCAATCTGACCCAGGTGGTCACCAGTGCTAGGTGGGCAGGTGTCGCCACAGACCCCATGTCCTGCTGCGGCCCGTTGTCGGAGGTCCACAAGAAGCAGGAGCTCAACCTGGCTCAGACAGCTTCCTCTGAGGACTGCAGAGAGAAGCTCTGCCCGCTGTGCTGATTTTTCCATCCCTAGTTTCCCAATCAGACCTCACTACACCTGGAAAAAGCGTGTGTTGAGAGCAGCCCTTTCCTCCTGGAACCTGGGAGTGGGCTCCTATACATACATATTACATGTAGATATGTGCATAATTATATATACATAATTGAGAGCTTCCATTCTCCGATTCACTTCCTAGAAGGCGACAGTGACTGGGAGCTGAGCGAGAGCTGAAGTTGGGAGAGGAAATTTAATCCAGGCCTCGCACGAGGGTAGCAGAAATGCAGTCACCTGAGTCGTCACTGTTGTCTCCCAGGGTTTGCACTGGGAGGAAGCTGGAGTCAGGAGCCAGAGCTGGGAGTGGAACCTGGTTATTCCAGTGTGGGATGCGGGTGCATTCCCTGGACTCGCTCCAGGATATAGTTTTTAAATTTTCACAGAAGACGCCAAAACATATCAGTGGTCACACAGAAGAGTTGTCTAAATGGAAACTGGACTGCTAACAGTTATTTGCTTTCTCTCTTAGTATGTGACTTTATGGATTAAATGGCCAAGATTTTCAGTACGTAAATTATTAGGGGAAAAAAAAGCAATGGCCAGAGGGCGAGACTATACATTACAAGCAACCTGGAAGTCACATGCGTAGAGAGAATAATGTTTGACATTTTGTGATCGTGTCACTTGGGTGACAAAATTACAAAGAAAGGTGAGAGAGCAGTTCCATGAAGGTTTGGCAAGTGATTTTAGCTGTGTGGTGAGCGAAGGCACTGCGACTGGACAGGGAATCTGGGGTGGCTGGCAAAGCTCTTTTCCTCACTTCTCCAGGTCCTTGTCAGCTTTTACGTTCAGCCTGGCGCCTTCCCAGAGGGCCCCACACCGATCATCTTATCTAAAGTAAGTTTTCATTGTTAAGTTCTATCTCAGTCCTTTCTTTTCTTCATAACGTCCGTTACAATTTCCTTCTCTTTTATATGTCTGGTTTTTTATTTTTATTTTTTTTTTTGTCACTCGTGTCTTCTGAAACGTATACACCATGAAAACAAAGGTTGTACCACTAATGGCTATTGATCCGATGAATGGTTGATATTCAGAAATTGTCAGAACCCTATGACTCCAAAGTCCTTGCTTTTAATATCTATACTTGACCTTCACCCACTGTCACTCCTTGTCCCACCTGCCTCGATTCATAATTCTTTTTTTAAAAGATTTGTTTATTTGAAAGTCAGAGTTACACAAAGAGAAGGAGAGAGAGAGGGAGAGGGAGAGAGAGAGAGAGAGGTCTTCCATCTGTTGATTCAATCCCCAAATGAAGGCCAAAGCTGAGCTGATCTGAAACCAGGATCTTCTTTCTGGTCTCCACGTGGGTACAGAGGCCCAAGGACTTGGGCCATCTTCCTCTGCTTTCCCAGGCCATAGCAGAAAACTAGAAAGGAAATGGAGCAGTCAGGGCTTGAACCAGTGCCAATATGGGATGCCGACACTGCGTGCAGTGGCTTTACCTGCCATGCCGCAGTGCCATTCCCTGTCTGTATTATTTTTATTCTCACATCACCTTCCTCTCAACTGGCCAAGTCCTAATCATTGTTCTCAAGTCAGCTCAGTCATGGCTTCTTCCAGAAAAGCTTCCCTGATGTCTCTTCTTCCTCTAGGGTAGATTAGGTAGTCCTTGTCTTTCACATTTCCAGAATATCCTGAACATGATAAACTCTCATCACTGCACTTGGCACAGTTTTGTAGATTCACCTCTCTCGGTCTGCACAGAATAAATGTTTGTTGGAAGTACACCAGGAGAACTATTGCTCAGAGCACACTGATTTACAGAAATGATGATTTTACGTTGCCTCAACAGCTGAAATCCTTTCAGAGAAAAAATGGACTCAACAGGAACGGGCATATCCATCTGTCAGGGCTGCTGCCATTTATCTGAGCAAAAGTGGACTTGGATTTTCGTGGTCAGGCTCATTAGCCATTTTAATCCTTATTGATAAAGCAGTTGAGACTATCGTCTCTTTACATCAAAGAATAGGAAATAGGAAAAACAATCTTCAATCATTTTCTAACGATGACAGATAGTATCAGTAAGGAGGAGGCTTTTTGGCCACAACATAGAGAACTGCCTCTCGGAATGGCTCAAAATGACGTTGATCTGAAGTGAAGGTAGCACCAAGGGAAGATGATCTCCCGAACCATTTGGAGAGACGTTCATAAAGGCGGTGGGTACTTCCACTTAGCTCTGCGCTCTCCGCAGTCAGACGTGCTGGCTTCCCCGCGACTGCAAGGTGGCTTCAGCAGATCTCTGAGTCGCTGCATAAAACTCGGGGGGCTCATTTCTCCAGAGTCGTCTTTTTCAAGACCAGAATCCTCTCCCAGAAGCCTCTACCGACTTCCACTTACGCATCCCTGGTCAGCACTGGGCGGGCTGTCCACTCCCAGAGCTCCCACTGGCGAAGGGGATGGGCCGAGCCTGCGGCTCTGTGATTGTTAGCCGTGTAAAGGAGCAGGGGCATAGACCATTGTGATCAGTATCTGCTAAGAACCACAATGCACTACAGGATGTAGGGGTGAAGAGATGAATGGAGTAAATCAAACACAATTGCTGATTGTTTCACAATGTTATAAAATCCACAAAAGCTGAAACAGTTAAGAGAAACTATGACTATTAGCTATATCATCGTACTTTCAGAACTCATAAACAAACCTGCAGGAAAAAAGTGGGGCTCAGAATAATAAAAGCATATTCTTCTGCCCAGGCCCGAGTCCCTGCATACTCCAGAATATGATTAAATCACTTTCCTGCTCATTGGTTTTGTTTTTTTCCTTCTGATCCCAATTCTAGAAGAATTTCTTGCACTAAAGCTGAAAAATAGAAGACTCTCTATGCTCAGGTTTTCCATTTGAGGCTGTGGGTGAGAGATACATTATGAGTGGTATTGATTTCTCCCCCTCCGTTAAGTGACCCGAACGCTTGACCTGGATTCGTCTTCTTCTGGCATTTGTCATAAATCTGAGACTTGCCAATATTCGATATTTGAATGCCTTGTGCACATTAGCAGGATTGTAAAATCATACTGTATTGTGACAAGGCACTAAATTTATTTCGGAGGGGGTCCATTTTAGCACTGCATGTACTGTGAGTAATATAGTAGTTATTGATTCTAATGGCAGATTATTACAACATTAATAATTAGTTGAAGCAAGACCTTTCTCCATTGGAAATTGGAGAGTTTTTGCTAAGTGAATAGGCAGCACCATAGTTAGGTTTCCTTATGTTATAAAGATATTGTTCGTCAGCATCATGTCACTCATATGGTGTCATTCATATGCATATTTGTGTGTGTGGGTGGGTGGGTGTGTCACTGAGTTCTGAAACACAGGAGAGCAATCTGAACTTTGTCACGGCTGCTCAAATCTTTACTTCTCATTCCTGACAATAGAGGGAACTTGTATATTATCTATCATCTATCAAATTCCGAAAGAATTGGTTATGTGCTGTTTCCCACCTCTGCAAGATCTGCTGTCACAGTGATATCACAATAAAAACAATATCAGGTGACTTGATTAAGGAAGCAGATTACTCAAATGAAATGAAAACAGTGTTTAAAGCATCTGTTTATCCTTGGCTGAATTTACTTGAAGTCCTACCTAGTTGGGAAATTTTGACCACAGGACTGTACCAATGAATAGCTAAGTCATTAATTGATTTCTGAGATGTTAGGGTTTAACACAAGGTTTATGTTAGATTTCCCATTGTTCTGAAATTGGTCACATGTATTCTCCATGTTGACCTGTGTGCCATTAGTTTGTCAAATTGGACCAAGATTTGTCTTCAAACTCAGCCTATCATTCTCCTTTCTCCATTTGTTATGTCACAATCTCTATGCTTAGCTAAATGAGTAGTGAGACCAGACCACAATTATTTATTTGGAAGGCAGAGATACAAAAAGAGAATAAGAGAGAAAGAGAGAGTGAGAGAAAGAGATTTTGCATCCCCTGTTCACTCCCAAGTGGCTGCAATGGTTAGGGCTGGGCCAGGTGAAACCAGGAGCCAAGAGCTTCCTCTGGGTCTCCCACATGGGTGGCAGAGGCCTGTAGGCTCAGACCATCTTCTGCTGATTTCCCAGGCGTGTTAGCAGGGAGCTGGATTGGACGTGGAGCAGCCAGGACTCAAACCAGCGCCCATATGGGATGTTAGCCCTGAAGGCTGCGGCTTAACCTGCTGTGCTACAGCGCTGGCCCCACTGCATAGTATTTTATAGCTTGCATATTGCATGAACTTGTTGAAAATCTCTAGTACATTGGAATTCAAGTTATTTGTTAAGTGGAAGAGTATTTTCCTCTATTTTGTTCAAACAAAAAAAAAATTGACTTAGAGAATTAAATGGATTATTTTCCAGGTAGCAGTTTTTAAACTTCCAGTCTTTGCATTCAACCAAAGCTCTCAGCTTCCACTTAACCAATAACCCCTCCTGTGATTCCTGTGATAGTTTGAGTTTTTGTCTCCAACTGCTCTTTATTTCCTTCTCCTCTCCCTTAAATGTAGGCTTGGCGGTGTGGCTTATTCAGGGCCATGCAATCAAAAAAAGGAGTGGGTGGAAGCTTAAACAGCCAGAGCATAAATGTGCTTTTCCTCTTTTCTGTGCTGTGAAAATTGGGAAGCCTGCAGCAGGGCTGTGGAAGACAGGCAGGACAACTCAGAGACTGTCCGGTGACTTGTGCCGATGGATGGGAACTGTGAGTGAGTGATTCATGTTTATGGGCTGTTGGTTACAGAAGATGATTTGATGCAATGGTTCTCAGAGTGTGGTCCCTTGGACAGCAGCAGCATCTCATTCGCAATGCAGATTCCGGGCCAGTGCTGTGGCTCACTAGGTTAATCCTCCGCCTGCGGCGCCGGCATCCCACATGGGCTGCGGTTCTAGTCCCGGTTGCTCCTCTTCCAGTCCAGCTCTCTGCTGTGGCCCAGGAAGGCAGTGGAGGATGGCCCAAGCGCTTGAGCCCCTGCACATGCATGGGACACCAGGAGGAAGCTCCTGGCTCTTGGCTTCAGGTCAGTGCAGTTCTGGCTGTAGCGGCCATTTGCAGGGTGAACCAAAGGAAGGAAGACCTTTCTCTCTGTCTCTCTGTCTCTCACTGTCTAGAACTCTACCTGTCAAATAAATAAATAAATGCAGATTCCTGGGTGCTTCCCTGGGTTCCTGGAAAGACTGCTTCCCATAGCAAGGCCTGCAGGTGATGTTGAGGACCAAGTGTGAGAGCAATTGGTCTAGTGCAGACTAGTTCTTATGGTTTCTGGGTGAATCTTATGGTATGTGTAGCCTGCTCAGAACTCCAAAGCTGTTAAACAGTTCTGGATCATTGATAGAGAAACCAAGCTTTATTTATCTATGAAATAAAGCAGTAATGTTTATATGATAGCATAATAATTTAATTAAATTGAAAAAGATAGTAAAACTTCCTGCTAAACTCGTCTGAGGAAAAATAAGTAAAATATGAACAACTAGAATCCAGCAGCACATTAAATTGTCCTGAATGGGCCAATTCAGGAGGGGGAGAGATGGGTGAATAATCTAGATTATACTCACTGATCCCTGTGTTAACAGGAGGGAGAGAAACATATGCTTCTCCCCCAAAGAAGCAGGAAAAAATTGACCAAAAATGAAATTCCTCAATTCCAAAGAAACAGAACCATAATAAAAGGGGAATAGATATTGCAAAAATAAGACAAAAACAAATATCTCCTAAGTAAAAAAAAAACAACAACAAACAAACAAACACATTAGCATACTGCCTATTTTTTCAGAAGCTACATTTCCCTCATCTGAATCAGTGAGGAAAAAGTCTTTTTTTTTTTTAAATTGAAGTTCTTCAAACATTTTGTTGAAAATACAAAATCTCTTTTAAAAGTTGGTTTCTTTTCTCAACAGGTTAAGATAAATCCCAAATCTACCAGAAATATACACATAAAAATTAGCCACGAACGATAGCATAGGTAATAATTTTTTGAATGATCTATTTATTTGAAAGGTAGAGTTACAGAGAGAGCGAGCAAGAGAGAGAGCAAGAGGGGTTTTCCATCCAGTGGTTCACTCCCCCAGTGGCCACAATGCAGGACTAGGCAAGGCTGAAGCCGGGAGCCAGGAGCTTTGTCCAGGTTTCTATGTGGGTGGCAGGGGCCCACAGAATTGGGCCACCTTCCACTGCTTTTCCCAGGCCATAGCAGAGAGCTGGATCGTAACTGGAGCAGCTGGGACTTGACTGGGTGCCAGCATGGGATGCTCTGTGTTGCAGGCAGAGGCTTTACCCAGTATGCCAGCGCCTGGCCATAATTTTTTAAAATATGGGGTTTTTTTGTTTGTTTTATTTGAGAGACAGTGAGCAAGAAGGAGACATATCTTCTGTCTGCTGATTTATTCCTCACTTGCCTACAACAGCCAGGTCTGGGCCAGGCCAAAGCCAAGAGTTCAGAACTCAGCCTGCATCTCCCGTGTCAGGGGCAGGGACCCCAGTACCTGGGCTGTCACCTGCTGCTCTACAGGTGCTTTTAGGAGGGAGCTAGTTCAGGGGTGTAGTAGCCAAGCCTCAGAACGATGCTCTGAGATGGGATACGAGTGTCCCAAGGGCTCCAGCACAGTACCTACCCTGTGTATTACTCTTTAACCTGGGAAAAAGACACATACACATATATTTGTGTATGCACATAACAGGTTGCTATGCACAGAAACAATTAGTGGCACTAGTGGATTGTAGTGAGAGCGACTGGGTACCTAGAGGCCAAGTTTAACAAAGAGAATTCCCTCCCCTGTAAGCCCCTTCATACTACACCCATCTTAAAAACTATATCACTAGTAAGTATTAAATCTTTTTTTTAGTATTAAATCTTCAAGTTGACTTTAATAAAAACAATCACCTTGCCTTGTTTCTCCCATATGTTAAAGGATTCTGTTTCTCAGTGAGTTTTTTTAGCTTTTTTATGTGTACAAATGCAATTTTGTCTCCTTTAGTTGTTTGTCACCTGTGATTAAAGTAGACCAGTATTGTTGCATATACGTGATTCATTAGAACCGCTGTTTTAAAAATGCTTACTCTAACTTGTCAATTTTTCACGGGGAAGTGATGCTGAGGAAAAAAAAAAATCCATCTACCTTGGCATAATAGAGCGTATTTCCCTTTCTATGATGTAGAAACAATGTAAAATGGCTTTACACTTATCACATTGATGATAATGGAAACGGATGCTTTTTAAACCATGAAAGTGTCTTCGCACTGCTTTGAAATTGCCAATTAACTCACGCTCCCTTTTGGCTTAAGTGATTTGATAAAACACAGAATCACTCCATCAATCCTTAGGCATGGACCCTTGCTCCCCAAAGGTTAATGCTTCATCCGGCATCACTGAGCTGAATGTTTTTGCCTGTTTATACACTAAGGCAAAGTGTATCTGTTTTAACCGGTGTTTTATTTAGCTCTTACTTACATCAAAGGCAATGGGAACATGGATGTTATGAAAGCAGAATGGCATAATAAGTAGTTTCATTCTGGGAATATTTTGCCCTTTCTCCCTAATATAATAGGACAGCATTCTATGAAAAGAAATTATGGATATAAAATACAGTGTTCTGTTTCTATCACTTTATTCTTAGCGTTCAGCCAGATTTAATAGACTATGGTTTTAAACTCAGAGCCCAAGCTCTGTAAGCCCCGGAGTACCCCAGAGAAGAGATGGCGGAAGCGTTAATTTCTTTTATTCTCTGGGCTGCTTCCTATTTTCTAACCTTACAGGAATGTGCACCAGGCTGGGTCCCTTTAGTGTGTTTGCCGGACTGTGTCTCAGTGACTGCAGATAATCTCAGACGGGAGGGAGGCTTGGAGAGGTTGTGGGTACTTGAATTTTCTCTCCAGAGCACCGTCCTGTTCTGCGGGAACTGTTCCCATGGAGACAGGCCACCTGCCCAAGGGCGTAGGTGCCTGGCAGGAATGCACGGGTCATGACAGCCCGCACAGTCCGGTCCCCATCACCTCAACAGCAGGTGTAAGCAGTTTTCCCACCTCTGAGTGGGACAGTCATGCCTGCTCTCACTGCGTCATCCTAAGGGTTGCCTTTGGACTTACTTGGTGTTCTTCCGGGCTGTTGGCCATTTGTTTCCATGACACCACAGGAGAAAGAGCAGAATCTGCCCCAGAGGTCCCCTGGTCCAGTCACTGGCTTCTGAGCACACCAACAGCTAATTGCTGAAGATGAACGCATTTCTGTTTCATCTGAGAAATCCAGCTGGGTGGTGATTCTGCAATTTGTAGCCAGCTTCAGTGTTTATTCAGCCTTGTAATTGTGGGGGAGTGGGATGCCTGATAAAAATGAAATTACAGCTTCCCTGGGTTTGGTTGAAAGACAGAAAGGCTGTCTTTCAAGAGTTGTCTGTCTTGTCTCAGTCCTCAGAGACACAGACAGCTGTGAAGGACATCTTGGTGCCAGGAAGAAAATAGCTTAAGCAGTTCCTCTCCTTGTATAGATGTAAAACACCAAGAGTCTTGCAGCGTCCGCACCCATTTCCTAGGTTATTGGGAAGGCGACGGGGACACACACCGGGAATTCTGTAGCCACTGGTCTAGAGGGGCGCCATGTGCCTTTCTCTCTCCCCTCTTATTGTTTGATAGTGATTAAAACATTGCTAATTAATGCATCTCTCCCCGGGTGTGCTCAGCTGGCAGAGATAAACAACCCTGCCACCTGACTCCAGAAATTACTTCGGGCAGACAGAGATGCATAATGGCGTGGGCCGTGTCCTCTCGAAAATCAGATCTTGAAATCCTAAGCTCAAGCACCTTAGCATGTGACGCTCTTTGGGCTTAGAGTCTTTTAAGAAACAATTGAGTTACAATGAGGATGCTTGGAAGGGTCTTAATGCAATAGGACTGGTGAATCTGTTTAGGGCATCTTTGGCCACAGACAGGTATAGAGGGGAGACCCACCCTGGGAGGACACAAGGAGGAGACCATCATTTTGAAGCCCCAGAGAGAGGCCTTTGAACAAGCCTATCCTGCATGCACCTTGACCATGCACTTCTAGCCTCCCAAATGGCAAGAGAATCCACAAAACGATGCAGAGTCTGAGGGGTGGTCTGGGTTCCATGCATGTATTTAGCCATGACGTTGAGCTGTTTAAAGACTCACAATTCAGTGAGCACAGGAAGCCTGCCCTGACCCTGTTGCAGTAGTTCAGTGGGGATTTTAGGAAGGAATCCTTGCTTGAGGGCAGGAACCAGAGCCTGCATGGGCCCTAGGCAGCTGTGCCTGAGCCTCCTCTTTCTCACTGACTGTATCTAAAGAAATGATTTTCAGTCTTGCGGTGAGGGGTGGCTCTGCCCGAGAAGGTTGGAATCAGCCTGGTTAGGATTGGTTGATTTACAATGGTAGAAAAACAAACAAACAAACAAGTGCTTGAAGATGATGGGTTCCCCAGTCTTTGTACACTGCCCTCTCTAATACTCTGTGAGTATTACTTAGTTTCTATGAGTATTACTTACTTCCTAGATGGTGCAATTCTAAGCAGTATGTGTACAACCCATCTAATGCTCATACATAAAATAGGAATCAAACACAGATAATATGCTCAGATTGGGATAACTGTTGTTCGCTGTCCTCCCTCCCTCCTCTCTCCATCCTTCCCTCCCTCCCTCCTTCCCTTCTTTCTCTCTTCTCTCCTCCACTCCCCTCTCCTTTCCACCTCTCCTGCATCTGTTTCTCTTTCTGTCTTCAAAATACTTTTTAAAAATGGTTTTCAGGGATACAGATTGGGAGTCGGGGACGGTAAAGCATAGTGCAGTCACATGGCGTTAAATCAGAAGCAGCTGTTATTAACCAAAGGGAGAGCAACTGTAGAAAATGTGCCTTGAGAGTGACCCTGGCAGAAAGTTTGCCAGCTAAGCAACCTGCTAAGCGACCTCCTTGTAGGGGTCAGCTCTTCCCCCGTTCCCATCTTCTGCTCTCTTGCTAACACTTCCCATTGGCCAACCCAGCTGGAGGTCAGAACATGCATCTTCCTTAAAGGTCAGTCTTCCAGGACAGAGAGTGGGGAGAACGGTGGAGACCGGAACTGGAGCAGCACACAGATAGGTTAAGACTTTGCCCAAGTCACACAGCTGAGAAAAGAGAGCCATAGACTTTGAGCCTACACTTAAGCCATAGAGCCAGTGGTCTGATTTTATCACAAGTGGCTGAGAGCCATAAGCCATCCTCCTGTAGACAGTATGATAATCTGGCCCCTATGTGAGACTCCTGATGTCTGTGTGGGATCTGCATGTTCAGGACCCCAAATTCCAGCTCTATGAGGTCCCACCAGCACAGTAAACACCCAGGGATTCTCGATTGCAGGGTGGGAGATGCTGGGACAGAAAACCACAGTCTGTGGTGGGCATGGTGGCTGTGACCTGCTTTCTATCTGAAATTAGAATACTCTAAGTATGGAAGGAATGTGCCAATCGATTTAGATGATGCTTAAGAACTACCAATGGCCATAAAAGTGATTGGCATTGGAGACTGAGGGGCAGGAGGTGTGAGGGAAGTTTCTGGGGTGCTGGGATTGCCTGTACCTTGATCTGGGGGGCACAGGCTGTTCTCATTCGTTCACTTAACTCACTCTTGGTGAGTCCTGTTCAGTGTGTATTCTGCTTCATTAAACAAGAAAAGAAGAAAATACATTTTGTGTCCCAAGCTCATGTGAACTCAACATTTAAATGTTTTACTTTGGGGGGTGCTTAGCCCCCATTTTAGGAATTGTATGAGACAGAATGGGCTTTTTTTTTATTATTTTTGACAGGCAGAGTGGACAGTGAGAGAGGGACAGAGAGAAAGGTCTTCCTTTTGCCGTTGGTTCACCCTCCAATGGCCGCCGCGGTAGCGTGCTGCGGCCAGCGCACCACGCTGATCTGATGGCAGGAGCCAGGTGCTTCTCCTGGTCTCCCATGCGGGTGCAGGGCCCAAGGACTTGGGCCATCCTCCACTGCACTCCCTGGCCACAGCAGAGAGCTGGCCTGGAAGAGGGGCAACGGGACAGGATCGGTGCCCCGACCGGGACTAGAACCCGGTGTGCCGGCGCCGCAAGGCGGAGGATTAGCCTAGTGAGCCGGGGCGCCGGCCAGAATGGGCTTTTTTAAAAACATAATTGACAACCTAGGGCAACTGATGAACAAAGCTTTGAAAATGCAGGTTAAGACTACCAAGTAGGTACATTCAAAGGACCAAGTGTTTGGCATAGTGAGGGGGACGTTGCTTGGGATACCTGCATCCCACATCAGAAAACCTGGGTTCAAGTCCCACCTCTGCTTTGATGCCAGCTTCCTACTAATGAGCACCCTGGGGGGCAGTGGTGATTTCTCAAGTAACTGGGTCCCTGCCACCCATGTGGGGAGCCTAGTTTGAATTCCAAGCCCTGGGCTTCAGCTTGGCCCAGACGTGGCTGGTGCAGGGATGTGGGGACTGAAGCAGCAGATGGAAGCATTCTCTCTGTCTCTCTCTTCCTCTTTCTCTCTCCCTGTCTCCTTCCCTCCCTCCCCATCTTTCTATAAATAAGTAAATAAACAAGCAAGGATATATTTAAGAATTTGGCCCAAGTGTCAGCTGGATAGATGGAGAGATCACATTCATGCAGTCAAGCGGTAAAGGCTTATTGATGTTCCTCTACTCTATCCTATTGCACTGTCTGGAAATCAGAACTGTTAAATCTATTTAAAAAAAAAAACAGGGCTATAAACAATCTCTTGCATTAATTATCCCAGTTTTAGGGAAGGCATCTGAGAGGGTCATGGCGGAGTGTGGTTCTGGGAGGACCGTGAGAAGCATGGTGTCAGGACGTTGGAGACCACCACAGGAGCTGGAAGAGAGGTTGTCCCCACTGTGCGGAGAGCAGCAGCCTGAGGAGCAAGACGCAATGCCACCTGCAGGAAAGGGAGCCAGGCCAACATGGGTGAGAGCAGCACAGCTCGTGTCCTGAAGCAGTCCCCAGGCTGAACCTCCGGCAGAACTCGCAACAGCACGTGAAGACCTCCACGGATGCAGATTGCAGACGAACGCGGTTGTTTGAAATACGAAAGATTACGTAGGCTTCAGATTCGGCCAGGGAGAGCAGCAGGCGTGAGAGGTGAGGTCCCAGGCAGCGGGAGAGCCGGACAGACGTGGTTGTGGCCCCTCCTGCTGTTGCTTGTTTGCCTTCAGCGCAGGCCATTGCCCAGGTGCTCACCTGCCTGCCTGCCTTCTGTTTTGGATGGATGGGTGCTTTAAGGAGGCCACTGCCTAGCTCTTAATGAAAGATCTCTGTATTTGAAGTCATTCTCTAAGCCGGTCCATAGCTGAATCTCCCCTTGGGTATCATATTTCTCCTGCGGTACGAAGTTGTCAAGTTTGTGTCATCTCTAGTTTCCTTCCCTGGACACCTCTGCTTTTCAAATCCTTTTACATCCAGCTGAGTTAAATCTAGATTTACAAAAACTAGTGCTGCGTATACGCTAGGGAGAGTTGTTACTTCCAAGTCCTCACATTTTCATTTCTGTTATCATCACTGCTAGATTTTATTTGCTTTTCAGTCAATTCCAAATGCCAGGGCCTCTTCGGCCACATTTCCCACTAATTAATTTTATTTACTACTTTACAATTTGTTAATGACCATAAGCTAATAGATCTTTGTGCTCTAGTACATTATAATACTCAATTATTTTCTTATCAGGGGCTCATGATTGAGGAGAGTGCTAGGTGCTAGAGAGACAATTGAACAGGACTAGCAGCTGGAAACTCACATGATTCATTTGAAGGCTGAAATGATAAAAACAGTCATCCTCTTCCAGCAAACCTTTCATTATTTTCATTTGCAGTCTTTGGTGTTCTAGGAGAGAGAATGTCCCAGCCCCTTAAGCTGTATTTCTATGTCTACTGAAGTATGGGGTTAGTGAAAGGAAGGCCAGTTTTACCTCCACTAATCCAAGGAGGCGATCGGTTAGAGGAAAATGGATTAAGATAGATTCATTTTCAAATCCTGGATCAATAAGCTTCTAACAATATAACCTTGAGCAAATTCCTCTGCTTCCCTGAAACTCTATTTCTTCGATGGTAAAATGTAATTCCCGTGTGCAGGATTTCTGTGAGAATCGTGCAATATATGTCAAGTGCCTGCGTGGGTGGGTTCCCAAATTAGCAAGCGCTGGCCAAAGACTCTGTCTCTGGATGTCAGCTAGTGCTGTATATTTTAAATCACTAGTGATTCTGAGTTGAATGTTAGCATTTGAACACTTAAGCCAAAATTGCTGTTTTATCTGCCTTATTTTTTATTTGAAAGTGAGATATAGGTCTCCCATCCACTGGCTTACTCTCCAGATGCTACAGCAGCTAAGGCCAAGGCTAGGGGCCAAGGTAGGAACTGAGAAGAACTTAAAATAGTTCTTCCCCATGAATGCTAGGGACCCAAATACTTGAATAATTACCCGTCACCTCCAGGGTGCTCACTGGCTGGAAGCTGGAATCAGGAGCAGAGCTGGAAGTTGGACTCAGGCACTTCATTACTGCTACCCTCTTGGCACCATCCTAAGCTCTAAAAATCAAGAATGGTGTATCTTTGTCATTGCATAACACACAGTAGAGGCTCAACATTTTCCACACTGGGCACTAGAGAATACAGAGACATTTCTTTCTCAGACACACACATCTCAAGAGTTTTCTCCATGACTGGCGCTGCGGCTCACTAGGCTAATCCTCCGCCTGCGACGCTGGCATCCCAGGTTCTAGTCCCAGTCAGGACATTGGATTCTGTCCTGGTTGCTCCTCTTCCAGGCCAGCTCTCTGCTGTGGCCCGGGAAGGCAGTGGAGGATGGCCCAAGTGCTTGGGCCCTGCACCCCATGGGAGACCAGGAGAAGCACCTGGCTCCTGCCTTCGGATCTGTGCAGTGCTGGCTGCAGTGGCCATTGGAGGGTGAACCAACAGAAAAGGAAGACCTTTCTCTCTATCTCTCTTACTGTCCACTCTGCCTGTTCAAAAAAATTTTTTTTTCTCCAAGGAATCCACTGCACATTGTAAAGCATAACTTTAAGGGACAGAATAAAGACTTCTTTGGAGGTAATTCCATTTAGCTCTAAAGTACACACCTGAAGTAATCAAAGATTCATCTAGAAGCTAAAGAGTCTGCCATCAGCACTCTTTAGATCTTGTTCTCCCTGAAAAAAGGGAAACAAATCCACATAAATCAGTCGTTCACTAAGTACCAAGGAGCTCCATCAGGCTGGGCAGTTTGACTACTTGGTAAATAAAAATAAAGATGATTTAAATAGTGGCCTCAGGAAGTTAACATGGTTATCTTAAGTAATGTGTCATGACACCCATATAGCAGTCAGTGCTCTTTTTTTTTTAAGATTTATTTATTTATTTGAAAGTCAGAGTTACACAGAGAGAGGAGAGGCAGAGAGAGAGGTCTTCCATCCAATGGTTCACTCCCCACATGGCTGCAGTGGTCAGAACTGTGCCAATCCAAAGCCAGGAGCCAGGAGCTTCCTCCAGATCTCCCACACAGGTGCAGGGGCCCAAGGACTTGGGCCATCTTCCACTGCTTTCTCAGGCCATAGCAGAGAGCTGGATCAGAAGTGGAGCAGCTGGGTCTCGAACTGGCGCCTATATGGGATGCCAGTGCTTCAGGCCAAGGCGTTAACCTGCTGCACCACAGTGCTGGCCCCCAGTCAGTGCTCTTAACCGCAAGTAAGAAGAATTCAACTTTTTACAACTGAAGCAGAGTTTGCATAGAGGATGTTAAGGAGCTCATCACAACCTTGGCAGGAGTGGGGAGCCAGGGTGTGGCCAAGTCGTTGGGAACAGTGCCCTGGGCAGCACAGAAATGACTTGGTGGGTGAGGCACTACCATGAAATAGGAGTTGATGTCTCACTTAACTCCTCGTCACACTTTAGACCTAAAACCCCATCACACGAACAGGTGCTGCCCCCACTACCACCAGGGAGAGGTCACCCCGTGTGCCCCCCTACCGGCTCACAGTCCCCGTGTACACCACGACTTGTGACCCTAAGTCCCTTGCTGGTACTGCTGAGGAGACTGGGAGATGGGGATTCTAACATTTTCAGCTTCTATAATGGGTGGCAGCCACTGTCAACTTCCATGTAAAGCAGAATTCATGGACCGTGGGAGTGAGAAGATGAGATTCTAACTGAGGCCATTTTAAACAATGCCACGTACCCTTTATAACATCTCTGTAGCACAAAGGGAAACCTCAGATGTTACCCTGGGAGGCCTTCAGTTCAGCTTCCCTAGATTTCCAGAAGAGAGGCACAGGTGGTTTTTCGTGGTGACCCAACAGCAAGATGACGTATCTACAAGAAGAGAAAAGCCTTTCGCGGAGAGGTCGCGTGTGGTTTTAGGCTGGAAGGAAGGTCATATCTAGCTACCCAGAGATGATGGGCGCATTTGGGAACTGGCTGGGAGAAGAAGCAGCTGAAGCAGTCCGGAGGCTGTTGCCATGGCTCTGATTCAGGATGCTGAATTCTGGGTGGGAATCATTATGGGATGGGAAGGAAACAGCGGTTGGGGAGAGCCTTTGCCACAAAGATGCACAAGGCCTGGGTGTGTGTGATTGAAGGGAGGCTGGGTAGGATGCTCCTTGTTAGTGTCCCCCGCTCACCCTGAACCACTCTGCCACTCTCCCAGGGGCACTATGCCAATGCTACTTATCAGGGCGGAGAATGACATGGGCAAAAGAGACAAAGTAGGAAACGCTTTCTAGTGACCACAATACGCACATAAAAGAAAAAAAAATTATTGGGAGCGTGAAGAACAGAGGCTGAGACGCAACACAGACAGAACTCAGAGTGCGGAAGAGCTATCTTTTAAGGCCAAGAAATGGAAGAAAAGAGACAGCAGGGGTTAAAGAGCTCCATAGTTATGGATGCGATAAGGTCTGCCCCTGAGCAGAGGGTCTGATGTCTGAGGCTGGTTGTCTCAGATTCTCCTGCCTTACCCCTGCCATGAATGTCTTGGTCTGGTTTCTGTTGCTGGACCAGGGTGTCAGAGGCTGGGAGGTTGCACCTGACAAGGGTCTTGTTGTTGCATCATAACCAGGCAGCAGGGCAAGCAAGCAGGTGCAAAGCAGAGAGAGGAGATAAGGCCAACCTTGCTTTCCTAGCATCCAACCTGGAGATAACTAAACCATGCCTGGAGCACAGCATTTATCCCTTCATGACCTCAGCATCTCCCATCAGGCCCCATCCCACACTGTTGCCTGAGACGCTCAAGATCAATGTGAGTTCCAGTGGGCACAGACATTCCTAACAAGTCACCTTCTAAATATAGGGATAAACACCGTGTGAGCTCACCTTCAATTTGTGATCCCAGCGTTTCGTGGACATGCCCCCACCTTCTGAAAGGGACTCCTCCCTCCCATGGCATCACCCAAGCCAGTTAGAAGCAGCAGTGTCACCCTGATTCTTGGTTACTTTTGCTGTTTTCATCCTCCAGGTCTGAGGGATGGGAAGGTGAGGGGGGAGGGCAGTGGTGCCTGCTAGAGACCCACAGCGCATGGTCTTTATTCACTTTCCCTTTCATCTATATCTGACCTTTAGGAGACTTTGCTTAGTGGATTGTTCAGGCGCTGGGCCTGTGTGCCTGGGAGAATGATGTCAGTGTGGTGAAGAGAACTGTGGACATTTGTTCTGGTAGGAAAGGAGGAGGCGATTAGGAATTGTGGTTAGGCAAGTGATGACTGAACTGACTGTGCAATAGTACTGTGCTGTGTCTGCCACTCAGGGACACCGGGAACTGGGGGAATGCCACCAGTCCTCTGGGTCAGTGTAGACATCTGACATATGCAGCATGTAAGGGGAACCAGCTTGATGATTTTTGGACTATTGTCTTAACCCAAAAAGTGTATACAATTCAATACAAACTTCATATATATGTACTATCAATATATAACGTGAGTAGAATAGTATCATAAATTTTCTTCTGGCTAAGTAGAGTGTGAAATCAAGGACTTGCAGCCCCCATCACTTGGACTTCCTCTTATTCCCTAAGGCAGCCCCTCCTGTGTTTTCATGGACTCCAGTTCATCTATCCCTAACATGCCCTCCGCTTCTGGGCTTACTCGAAGGTCCCAGAAAAGCCTGTGGGATCAGCAGCTCTCCGTGGAATGGACTTGGGGAACTTGGGTGGAGGCTGTGGCAACCACAGAAATGATTGCAGCTACTTTTAGATATCACATGTGGATAAATGGCAAAGTGCAAGCCGTGCACACAACGCACTCACACAGTGACTGCGGCCGGGGGTGACCTGCAGACCCAGCAGCTCTGCCAACTCTCACTTTCTCTACTCCTAGCCAGGGCTCCTCAGGAAGACTCTCTGCGGAGTGAAATCTACTAGATTGGATGCACATGTCTCTGCCCTAAACAAAGTCACTGTCAAGTTTATTGTCTGCTCTTTGATCTATTATGTGGTGGCTTTCAGCATAACTGCCTAAGGGGAAAACTTGCCTCATTCCAAATAATAATAATAATAATATCCATTTACTGTGCCAACCATTTGGTTGGAACCATTGCAGCTACTATCTCAGCGCCTTGTAACCAGCTGGGAACTGTCACCGTGCATCTCAGTGATCCTTAGGTGTGTGAGGAAAAACGTGTCTGGCGGGTAGTTAATGAGCCCACAATTTCAGAGCTGGGAGGGGGCAGAGCTGGGAAGGTCCCCCCACACCCTGAATCCTCTGCATGCCAGAGACGGGTGGTTTGTGCACTGGCATGGGGATGGGACCCTGAGGAGAGCCCCTCGCTATGTCACTGTGTCTTCTCACTCTGGTGCCCATGTCACTATTGAAATGGCACTCTGTGCCAGTCCTTCATAAATTCACTCTCTCTGCGTAGAACATGGATTTTAGTTAGGTGAAGACAGCCCACAAGACTGCCTGGGATGCTTTCCTCTGGTTCACCTTTCTCTTGCCTCGTGGCTCAGGCTGTGAGGAGGAGGCAGGCACCCCGGAGCCGTCATTTGCACAGCCGATTGGGAACTGTTTCTGCCGGCTACTCCTGGGGGACGCAGCTCCTGTGGACCTGGACAACAAAGACTGAGAGACAAAGATGCTGGGTACAGAAAATCCTCAACAGCCAGGCTCTTTGTCTACCCTGGGGGGTGTAAGCTTAGCATCACCCGAATAAATAGCTTTTAACTCTTGCTGTAGATGCTACCTTTATATGTGCTTGACTCATCAATGTCTCAAATCCTGTGAAGTGCCTGATGTCTTTATGTGTGTTTAACTGAACACAGACAAGTACCTCGGCATCTGTATGTTGTGTTCAGACAGCAAATGATTTTGTTCACGTCCCCTTAAAGGAGATGTTTGAAATTCAATACAGAAGGAAATTCTTTATTTTTTTTAACCTGAAGTCTCAGTCACCTCTTGAAATTAAGATAAATGGCTTAACAGAGACCATTTCAGGTCTTCTTTCATGTCAAGATTTTTGTTTACAAAGCACTCTCTTAATGAAGTTAATAGAAATGAATTTGGAACAAATGGACTGGATGGCCTTGAAGTATACAACTAAAAATGTAATGGGAAAAAAGTGCTTGGCAAAAAAATGGTTTAGATTTTGCCAAACCCCACATGCTTAGATACTATAGAATGCCCAACCCAAATTGGAGTTCCAAGCCCATTCTTTAATGCCAAATTGAAATTACTGACATAACATATATAAGAAGTGTGCCATGTGGTGTTCCTAAAGTGTGGTATGCTCTCTGACCAAATGACAGTTAAAGGAAGAAAAAATTTAAATAAATAAAGTGTATCTTAATTCCCTCAGCATGTATAATGTGGCGCTCATTGTTCCAGTGAGAACCCACACTATTTATAGTTAGCTTGCTGCTTGGGTTTGACAGGCAGCCATCTGGGGCACCGCGAGAGGCCATTTTGAAAGCCCAACCCTTCAATAAGATCAAAGTATGTACAGAAGTATCAAATTATAGCCAGATAGAAAAATGTATGTCCTTCGTCTTTTATGTGAAGTTTAACATTGAGACATGCTCTCTGAATTTTCAGTTCTGTGCATACACACAAAACCCATGCCACTGAAATACTTAGAGATGGCTGGGGGAAAAAAAAATAAAAAGAATCTAAACTAGGATCACATGTCCTTTCCGGCCTCTGACTGTGGGATTCATCTGACATAACAGAGACTCAGAAACACAGCGAGCCTTCACTCTGTAGGGGTTACAAAGCTGTTCAGTGTAGGAAATCAGCACGTGAATATCTCTTCCCCGAGCTGGAAAATGCATACCACCTGACACTTGAGAACTGTTAGTACATGATTTGAATGCCATTAGGGGCTGCTCCTACACATTTCATATTACAGCTGTGGAGTGTGTAACCCATGAATAGCACTTGTGTTATGTTTGCTTTAGAAAACTGTGTTGATCCCTCCAGGCGCTCTATTTGCAAGGACTCCCACATGAGGCATAGAGCAGAGGAAAGTAAAGCAATCAGATCTGTCTTACAGAGAGACTGTTATACAAGGGAATATTTTTAGAGGCTGGAAAATGGGCAGTGCGCCTCCCACTCCGGTTATAACTTTTAAAACACGGTGGCTTAAGAGACCTCTTATTGACGTAACCCAAAGTATTCGTGCAATGCACGGGGCTCAGGTTCCAGGCAACCATTTCCAAGTGGCTGAGAGTTTTAATCAAGTTTGACCCGGCCGCTTTGGGTTTTGTTTGTGGAAGGAGGGTTATAATGTGAGTGTTTTTCTTTGGAAAGAGTTACTCTGTGGGGTTTTTTGAACTCCTTCTCAAGTGGTGAAAAGTAAATCAGGCATAATCTTTCAATATGTTAGGAGGTTTGTGTTTCTCTTGGATTTCTTTCAGAGTGGCCTCGTTTTAGCATTGGAATAAAATCTCTATTTATCTTGCCTTAAAATTTCCTAATTTCTTGTCTCTGTATACAATTCACTATGGAGTAAAGTGGTGTATTTTAGAAATGCTTTCAAATAAGTGCGTACATCAGGAAAACAGTGGCTTTAGCTCTGCTGTCATTACCTATTCTAATTGGAACTTTTATTTCTTAGTTCTAGAGATAAGCTCTTTTGCTTATTTTAAGATATTTTTGGTTTGCTTTCGGGTGATTGTTGGAATTATACAGGCACCTCTGTAGAGGTGGTGCGTATGAGCATGGTTACATCTGATAAAGAAATTTGTCAATTACTAAGCAATAGCTGTATTCTTACTGTGGGTGATTTACATGTATAACTCCATCTATCACTCACGGACAGCCTCACAGATATCCCCAAGGTGGACATTACCATATCCACATTTACACATGAGTATATTCGCCCAAAGTACAAAGCAAAAAACAGCGGACATGAAACTCAAAGTCATGCGAATTCCAAAGGCAGTGCTCTTATGAAACACTACCTTCTGTTGCCTTCCAGAAACTACTGTGAAACTTTCTCAGAATTATTTTTTTTGACAGTCAGAGTTAGACAGAGAAAGAGGGAGACAGAGAGAAAGGTCTTCCTTCCTTTGGTTCACCCCTCAAATGGCTGTTACGGCCGGCGTGCCGCACCGATCCGAAGCCAGGAGCCAGGTGCTTCTCCTGGTCTCCCATGCGGGTGCAGGGCCCAAGCACTTGGGCCATCCTCCACTGCACTCCCAGGCCACAGCAGAGAGCTGGACTGGAAGAGGAGTAACCGGGACAGAATCTGGCGCCCCAACTGGGACTAGAGCCCGGGGTGCCAGCGCCGCAAGCATAAGATTAGCCTAGTGAGCCACGGCGCTGGCCCAACATTTTTCTTTTCAAAAAATCTTTTCAAATCTTACTATGACCCTGGCTTACTGAATAGCCTTTTAAACAAATATCTTAAAAAAGTTTAACAAATTTACAGAATCCCATTTTTTATGTAGTGCTTTGCAACCCTGGATGTTGTTAGAATCACCGGGACAGCTTTTGCATTTTTGTTTATTTGAAAGGCAGAGAAAGAGAGAGTGAAGGGAGAGAGAAGTGAGAGGAGTCTCCCACCCGCTGGTTCACTCCCCAAATGCCTGCCTCAGCCAGGACTGGGCCGGGCTGGAGCCAGGAGCCAGAGACTCCATCTGAGTTTACCATGTGAGTGGCAGGGACCCAACTACTTGCCCCATCAAAGAGGGGCTCATGTTAGAAGGAGGCAAGAATGGGGAGCAGAGCCAAGAATCAAGCTGAGGCAATGCAGCATGGTGTGTGGGTATCTCAAGAGGTGTCCTTAGAGCTAGGCTCGTCCCTGGAAAGCTCTTAAAATACCAGTGGCTGAAACTGCACCAGACCATCATGGAGACATCTCTGGGGGTTGAGCCAGGGTATGAGTGTTGTTGAAGCTCTCTTGGTAATTCTAATACGCAGCTGGGTTCAGAACCGTGCTGTGTATTGACATAAAATGCATACATTCTATTCCCCACATTTCTTTCCTAGCTACAAGAAAAACTGCAAAGATTTTTTTGTCTTCTTGAAAAGGCAAACTAGTAGTATCTTCATGTGTTTCTACATGGACTTGTCAGCACAGCCTTCTACCTCTGTGGGGTGCTCACAAAATGTACTGGAGTCTACATCTATTTCCCGAGTTGAAAAAGGTGGGCTACAATTAGCAATACTGATACCAGTTTGTTCTAAATATTTTTTGTCTTTTCTTCCATGCTATTTGAAGGACTCTTCCTACAGATAGCTTCCTATATCTGCCCCTGGCATCCACAGCCATCGATTTTTTATTAGGGAGTTTGTGACCAAGAATGCAAATTGGCTCAAGGACTCCAAGTATAGCCATTCCTATTTAGTTTTTGTTTTTTAAAGATGTATCTATTTGAAAGGCAGGGTGACAGAATAAGAGGGGGGAGGGAACTAGAGAAAGAGAGAAAGAAAGAGAGAGAGAGAGACTTCCATCCTCTGGTTTACTCCCCAAATGCTCCCAGTAGCCAGAATCCTGAAACTGTATCTTGGTTTCCCTCATGGGCAGCAGGAGCCCAGCTACTTGGCCATCATCCACTACCTTCCCAGGTGCATTAGCAAGAAGCTGGATTGGAAGCGGAGTAGCTGGGATTCGAAACGGTGCCCTATTATGGGATATGGGCATGGCGTGTTGCAGTTTAAACAGCTGCACCCAACTCTGAATCCATTTCTGCAGCAACATCCGGGCACTCAGTCCCTTCCAATTACTGTGGTCGTCGCTGGCTTTTGAGTTCATGTTTGCCTGGCTAAGCTCCCCATGCTGACTTGTCTTGGTTTCCTTGCCCAGTGCAGCAAGCCAGACGTATGCAGTCCCAGCTTCTCAGCTGCTTGATGACAAACTTCCTTTCTTTGTCATTCGTGAGCGTGAGGAGTCGGTGGTGCCTTTCCCGCCCTTCAACAGTGATATTTATTGGTGAACGTCATTCCTGACTACTGGAAGTGGCAATAGCATCAAGCGTGGGGCTTCAAAAAGTTCAGGGAAAATGGAATTAAAAGATATTTATTTTAGAGGCTTAGCATGGTGGCATAGCAAGTTAAATTCCTGTGCGCCATGTCGGCATCCCATATGAGTACCAGTTCAAGTCCCGGCTATTCCTCTTCTAATCCAGTCCCCTGCTAGAGCACCTGGCATAGCAGCAGCAGATGGCCCAAGTATCTGGTGGGTCCTTGCCTCTGGCAAAGGGGACCCCAATGGAGTTTCCAGGCTCCTGGCTAGCCCAGTCCTGGCCATCATGACCATTTGGGTAGCGAACCAATAGATGGAAAATCTTCCTCTCTTTGTCTCTCCCCCCTTTTCTTTCACTCTGCCTTTCAAACAAATAAATCTGTGAAAATTGTATTTTGGCACAAAAATTTTTGAAATCCATACATGATTTTTTTCATAGCAGGTATTTACCATGAACCTTTTGAAGATTCCTTGTGGACTTCAAAATTGTTGATGTGCCGAAAGAAAGTTGCCTTTGACCTTGTTTCCCAGGAACTTTTTATAGTACCCTTGTATCTAGAAAACTGATATCAGTCTCACAAGGCAAGGCTATAAAATCCAAGTAGCTGGTAGCTGGGAGGGAATCTATTGTGCTCAGGAGAGAGAGGTAGTCTGGATTCCGGTACGCCATCAGATTTTCACTCCACATCAATGAGCTGTGGGAACTGGACAACCCATGTAAGGAGTAGTCTCCTTTTCATATACTGAGGTCTTACTAAGATTCACAAGCTGTGCATATGTTCTCATTATACCTCCGAATCTACTTTGCACCATTTCCCCACCCCATGGCTCTGCAGGCTGAGCTGCACACTGCAACAGCAGGCTCCTTTGTTCTCTGGCCACAAGTTGGCCAATGGGACCATTGGCTGGTGATTAGCTTACAGGATGAGAATAAAGCCAGGGCATTTATTCTTCCAGCTTCCTCCTTGCTGGGTCATTGGGAATTGGCAGCATTCCTTTAGCAAAGGTCATTGTTTTCATCAGCTCAGCCTCTCTGTACAGCTATTCAGTCCATGTTTGTTTAGCCATTCCTCTTCTTGCCCATTCATGCCAAAAGGGCTAAAGGGACTCCCCACTTCTGCTGGCCTCAGGGATCTGGACAATTCTTTGCCTTCTCCCAAATATGCCTACCCTTTGTGCATAGCTCCTTTATTCCACAAACTGGCTGCCCCTATCCAGTTGGAGTGTGCTATCTTTAAAAGAAAAGCCTCAAAAGGACATGGAGTTCTACTTTTGTTACAAGAAATCTGAGTATCGTGGCTTCTTTAAGCTTTTCTTGTGATGCGTTCATCTTAAACTCCATTTAGGAATTTCAGTTACTTCCTGGGGATTCTTTCCAGCCTTCTCTTTTCCTAAAAATACAGAGAATTTTGAGGCTCAGGACAAAGCGATACTTCCCTTATTTTTCCCAGAGATTGGTTGCAGGCTATTTGCTAAAATAGTTAAAATATGTCAGTGTAATTATGTAGCAGCCATTAGTTTTGATTGCCAACTATTTATTTCACCTACTTCCCAGTGACACAGTAAAAGCGTGCTTCTTGGCTCCTGTGTGGTTAGACAGGGGTCACGTGATTATCTCTGGTCAGTCATTTGTGAGTGGAAGTGACAGCTTTGTGTCATTGTGGGAGAAGAGCACTCAGAGCTGGTCCACAAGCCTCCAGCTGTCTCCTTAATTTTACAACTCTGATCAAAATATTCCAGATAGTACCTGCCCCATCAACTTGAGGGCCAGAGTAAGGATTACTGGAATGGAGAGTCGAACATCTTTGATTTCACATACTGGGAGTGAGAAGTGTTTTTAAGCTATCCTGCTGATACATTTGTGCTAGTGTACACTGCTCTAGGCCAGCTGGGTTATCCCAAATAAAGGAATGACAGGAGTCCTATTTATTTGTATTTTCATACACTTTATTAAGTAGGACAATAGGATTAAGTTATGGCTAGTGAGATAGAGGAATGACGTGGGAATTTGTTGCACAGGTGGATGCCAAATTGGTGGAAGGAGACAATGATTGAGGGTAACTATCAGGAAATGAGGACCCTTTATGCCCAAGCACGTACAAGTTCTTATACCGGGTGAGGAGAAGTGGGCACCCATTAGAGAATGAGCTATGGCAGGCATTTTAGTCATGTTCATAGTGACACCCATCGTGCCAAACTCCACTCCACAAACACCTCCTGAGCACAGGGCACAGGACTCCTGGGCTGAAGGAACCCCTGCCCCTGTGTGTCGGGCTGTGTACGTCAAGGCCTAGGCTGAGACGTGGTGCTTGAGTAGACGTAAACCAAGCAGAGGGAAGGAGGCGTGTGGGAGAAGAAGGAACAGCGTACTCCTGCGTGATGGTCCGTGAGTGAAAGAGAGCCTTGCATTTCCTTGGACGTGAGAGCAGTCTCACAAGAAGGTTTTTGCCATCCTGAAGGGCACAGACTCCGGCTCGTCCGGAGGATGCTTAAAGGGATGGGCGACCACTCCAGTCGTGCAGGGGAATTGATTCTCTGGGGACTAGGAGTGGGTGGTAATTTTTATCCAATGGAGACGGAAAGAAAATGGAGGGTCAGGGACCCCAGGCGTTTCCTCTGTATTCTTCCTTCTAAAGTAACAAGAGATTGGGGACTTTGATGCCGTGGTTAAGATGTCATTTAAGATGACGGCATGCCACATCGCAGTCCTTGGGTTGGAGTTCCAACTCTGCTTCTGATCCAGCTTCCTGCTTATGTATACCTTGGGAAGCCCAAGGACTCTAGTCCCTGTCACTCACATGGGAGACCCAAGTGGGGGTCCAGGCCCAGCGCTGGCTGTTACGGGCATTTAGGGGAGTGAACCAGCAGAGGGAAGATTTCTCTCTCAATGTCTCTCCCTCCCTCTCTCTCCTTCCCTCTCTCTCCCCTCCCCAGCTCTCTGCCTTTCATAACCAGGCACCATTCAAAGCGCTTTAAACTTATTACCATGTTTAATCCTCCAAGCACCTCAAAATCCTAATGTACACAAAGAAAATGTAAGTAGCTTTCCCAGTGTGGCGCTTTGATCTTGTGTCAAGCAAGGCTTTGAACCGAGGGCTGTTCTGTCAGATGGAGGCTGGGCTGGCTGCTCCAAAGAAGTGATCTGAAGGGGCTGGGAACCACCCGTTCAGAGTCCCACTTCAGACAAGCAAATGGCAATCGCCAAGCACATTCCAGCTTGTGAGTAGGTGATAGATTTTGTCTCATGTTTCCCCGCGCCACCCCCACCCTCCCGCGATCGGGAGTGTAGGGTTGCAATTTCAACAGTGCCTTGAAGTGTGTGCAGTAAAACACAGCTGGGAACTGACTTTAACTATAATTATTGGCCTCTTACCAGTATTTAAAGATGCATTGTATGGATCACTGCTTTGAACTTTGCTTTTTTTGGTTTTTATCAACAGTGTACCATTACTTTCCTAAAGACCTTTTCTTCACCTTTATTTAGATCTTGCAGTGGTCTATAATTACATGAAACTGGAAATTCTCTATGGATTGATTTCCATAAATTACAAATATGTCATGCGTTATGTTACTAGACAAAAGGTCAGCAAACCAATTTGTTACACCACTGGCACGTTTAGTAGAGCCTGGACAATGATCCATTTGTTGAAAGGCTTTGGGTTTTAACTCTTTAGTCCAGATTTCAGTTGAAATACAAATGGTCTGTAAAACGGAATGGAAATCACTTGTTACCCATAACGGTTACAGAATATTACAGTTTTTGGTAGGCTTCTGCGAAATGATATTTGCCTACAATGCATCTATTTTTAATTCAATTGCGTGTGATAGAGAATAAATACATGGCATTTTGCAACGTCCTAAACACATCAATTCCAAATTAATTCCACTGTCAATATAAAGACTACTCCCCCCATATTAAATTATATGTTTAATAAAAGGAATGCTAATAGCTTCGCTTTATCTTAAAAATAATGACATATTACACATTATGCAACTTGAAAATTCAGTTGGATTCTTCCAGCACTGAGAGTGGTCCTTAGTAATCAATTAAAAAGGAATCCAATAAGTGCAATCTAAGTGGCAGGAATGAAGTAATTAAGTTTCAGAGGGGAACCTCTATCCTGTCTGGAAGCAGCTACACTAGAACTACATTCATCACACGCACACAAAACCACATGTTGTATGATTGTAGTAAGACACAAGAGAGAGAGACAGAAACAGGGAGAGACACTGTTACGGTTAAACTGGGACTCCTTTGATTGGTCTTACATTTTTTCAGAAGTATGTTGATTCCTGGCCAGCCCGTTAAGGCCACATTTAACAATTAATACATCTTTCGTGTTTCTTAAGTGACATCTTGATAAAAGAGGTCCACTATGTCTCACCCTGTGCGTGAAAAGGATGTCCAGACTGAGAGTGTTTATTTTTTGCATACTTGGTGCATTTAGCCTTGGCTGTTGGACTTGTTATACAGAGATGTCACAGATAGTAGATTAAAGAGGCTGCCAGTGGCAATGACCTTGAACAGCTCAGAACGTGGGTGCTTTAAGAGTCTTGCTTCGAGTAACCACCAGGAATGTCTTTCTGCAGTACCTGGGCCTTTGCAAGCGGGGGTTCGGATAAAGGACAGCAGTGTGCTAAGTCACTGTGAATCCAGAGCCAAGGGGATCTTTAGAGGAACAACCAAGCCGCTATGGTTGTCCCTTTGTCTCCTCCAATTGAGAATCTTTTGTGTGTGCTTTTTTTTTTTTTTTTTCAATCATTTTCCTCTCTGCACTCTACTTTGCTAATTAAAATTCTAATCACTCTGACAGCTAGAAGTAGGGGGAAAAAATCATTCTTCCATGCTGGAGAAGGTAATTTCAAGGTGTTTTAGCTGCCAAAGAAAGAAACGGAAACTAGACAAAGAAGCTGGTTGTCATAGGAGGACAAATGAATTTTGTTTTCTCGTTCAGCTTCAAAATCTGAAACTTTGGCAAAGACAACACATTTCTCTTTGGCATTATAATGATCCTCAACAGCTGAAGGTTAAACACGGTGCTTTACTTCCCTACAGATTAAGGTTTGCTGATAAAAATAGCCTTTTATGCACTTGTTCATGTCAAAAATAATTTACTGTTCTCGGGGTGAAATGAAGCGGAACATCAAAGCCGTGACTTGGGCTTCCTGATGCGTTGTTTCTCAAAGTGTTTCCTTTTAATCTTTGATTTTCAGATCTTCATTAAACATTTAAGAGATGAGAAATGCACATTTAAAACAAAGAGAAACTTTGTGATATTATTTCTTTAATAAATTGGGGATATTGAATTTTTAATGCCAGCTGGTCTGAAAGTGTTACATGTAATTGCATCAAGATGTATTTGAAAGCGAATTTTCTAGAAAGACAGCTTTCCCGAGAAGCTTTTCAAGTAGATTGATAACAGAGCTGAATTTGGGTTGTGTCCATCAGGATTCTAGAAATAAGGTAGCATTGGGACCTCATCCACAATGTGTCTGAATTGACCGATGCTGAACTGATTGCTTTGTTTTACTAAATGGATGGGACACTTGATAAAGCATTTTTTTTTAAGATTTATTTGTTTATTTGAGAGGCAGAGCCACAGACAGACAGAGGGAAAGACACAAAGAGATCCTCTATCCACTGGTCCACTCCCCAAATGACCGCCAACAACTAGGGCTAGGCCAGGCTGAAGTCAGGAGCCAGGAGCTTCCCCTGGGTCTCCCATGGGGATGCAGGGGCCCAAGAACTTGGGACATTGTCTGCAACTCTCCCAGGCACACTAGCAGGGAGCTGGATCAGAAACAGAGCAGCTGGGTCTTGAACCAACACCCTTGTGGGATGCTGGCAGAAGGCCCACCCACCATGCCACAGCACTGGCCACTTGAGAAAGCATTTTAAATTGGCCATCTGATCCAAGTTTATTTTAAGTAAAGTTTATTTTAAGTTAAGTGTATGTGTGTGTGTGTGTGTATTTAAGGTTTATTTACCCATGTGAAAGGCAGAGCCACAGTGAAGCAGAGGTAGAGAGAGAGAGAGAGGTCTTCCATATGCTGGTTCACTCCCCAGATGGCTGCAATGGCTGGAGCTGAGCTGATCCGAAGCCAGGAGCCAGGAGCCAGGAGCTTCTTCTGGGTCTCCCCTATGGGTGCAGGGGCCCAAGGACTTGGGCCATCTTCTGCTGCTTTCCCAGGCCACAGCAGAAAGCTGGATGGGAAGTGGAGCAGCTGGGACTCAAACTGGTGCCCATATGGGATGCCAGCACTGCAGGAGGCAGCTTTACCAGGTATGCCACAGCACTGGCCCTGAGTGTATATTTTTAAAACATGGTGTTATACTTAAAAAAATATGGTGTTCATCAACAGGAATCATTGACTGCCTCACAGTGGACATCCAGGCTATAAACTTAGGCCTGCAGATACATCTGTAAGACTTTGTGATCTAATAAGATCATTTGTAATGTGATACTCATTTGCAGAACGAACTTACTGGAGAAAATATACTTTCCAGATTTTCATAACCTCTAACCTCCTGAGGGTTCATACACACACACACACACATATATATGCCATAACTAAAAACTAGCATCAATAAAATTACTGTGATTAAATAAAACCCACATTCAATGATAGTTATATTTCAAAAGTTTCTTTGTTTTATTTTATAAACCTGTATACTATAAGATGGAGTTATGATGTAATTCTTTTTAAAAGTAAGCCTTCAAGATGTTCTTTGTTCATGAAACAAACTGTGTTTTTTGTTGTTGTTTTGTTATGGTTGACTGGTTCACTACATACACACACACACACACATATTTCAGTTTGAGATAGATCATTAACTAAATAAGGTTTTAATAGCACATAAACACCAAAGAGTCCACGAGAAATTTGTGAGGATAGTCTATAGTATATTGGTATAGAATATTTAAGCCAAGTAATGTTCTTTTTGAACTTGTAGAATATCATAGGAGCTTGAATTTATTATTCATTTTGGCTCAAAGAGTTTTTTTAAAGACATAGTACTTGAAAGAGCAGAGCATAGCAGACATGTCATAGGAAACTAGTGGATTGAAGAGTGTATGAAATCCTCATCAGATTTCCCCAGACAGGAAAAAATTCATATGTAGGAATAGCCCCATAGTGATTGGCAAAGCATTAGATAAAAAGTTGAACTGTACCACTTGTTGTTTGGAGTGCGTATCTCATACCTGCCAGTGAATATCTGGGCTTTCATGAGCAAAAACATCTATTTCTGAGCTTCAGTTCCCTCATCTATAAATGAGGTAAATGATATAATCTCCCAATCAGTGGCAATGGATAACTTGTGATCTTTCCTTCATCCTTGTGTGTGAAGACAGAGGAATGGGACAGGCACCGGCATTTGGCCTAAAGCCTGCATAGCTCCGAGAGCTTCCTTCAGATAAACTTTTGTGCCTGTTCTTGAGTGTCTGTGAGTTTCAATTTTATACTAGAAATTGAGAGATACAAATGTGAACAAGCCAGAGCTGCTGACTACAGAATTCACTGGATTGGTAGTACAAATGGCCCTTCAGAAAAAGTGTTTAATAACTGGACTGTTCTTAGTAGTAGCTGAATATGGAGCAAGCTAACTTCTAGACAAGAGATGCAAAGTTGCTGTGTCCTTGTTTTCTGTCTTCTCTCCTGTTTCAGCAATTTTAATATTATCTGGGAGTTCAGAACAGCCATGTACCTTCAGTCTTGCCAATGGAGTTGCCAACCCAAACTGTGACCCCAAATACTAGCCTATTTGCAGCTTCTCCACCATAGTTTGATGTCATCAATGAGGGGTATGATGACCCTACAATTTGCTCCTAAGCCATGTGCTATGAAAATTCTCCTAAACCTGGATAGTTTTGAGAATGAAAGGGATCTAATTACTTACACTTGGATAACAGGCAAAAAAATTGGAATCAGAACCCAACAAAATCATCACCTATGGCATCCCACCCAGAACCCATCCTTTGGGGTAACACATCCGACTTTAAGCCTAGTTTCTGTCCATCGCCTACTTTAGATCCAGCTCTTATTTCCAGCATGCCTGCTGCCCTTTGGATCGCACTGGGTCTGTGGTTGAGCTGCTCCTGTGTCGCAGGACTTGACTCTACTGTCCTTGGGGAAGATGCTGAGCCCCTTTCAGCATCATTGACAATGATCCCAGACCAGTGTGTGTGGTTGCTAAGGTCTCCCACACCCACATTCCTACCCAGTAAAGCAGACGGTTCAGGACAGCTCTCCAGATCACTAAAGCTGACAAACTAGACTACTCAAGCATGCAAAGATGTATGTATGTTGGAACTAAACATCCACTTTTAACTAATGGCAGTAGGTAGATACTGTTCATAGAGAACTTCTGATTGCTAAGTTTTATAAAGGAAACATATTTACATTATTTTTACAATCTCCTCTCAGTATCTGAAATATTAGCGTTTAATTATCTACCCACTTACCACATTGTCATACTTATGCATAAGCATAGTTTAATTTGGTACATACCCTGATATAATTGAGATAGACAAAGGCTTCAATCCGTTCTGTCATCTACTTCTTATGGAATCATGGGAAAACCGCTTAATATCTATGAATCTCAAAGTTCAGGAAACACATGGGTACCTTTATGGGTCTAAATGTTTGGAAACATGAGTTTTAGCCTCCTCTTTCTTTGCTTTCTCATTTCTGTGGTTATCTGTCTGGCTGTTTGTCTATCTATTTGTCTGTATGTTTGTCTATCTACCTGTCTGTCAGAGGGCAGCATTCAGTTGAAAGTTTACAGCGATAGCTGGCTGATGTAGATAGCTGGCTAATGTCTTAGATTATACCCTTTCGTTGTATCTGCCCTCCCAACAGTCATGCATCAGTGCCATTTTCTATATGCTATCCTTTGCAAAAGAGCTGGCAGAGTCTAAAACAGATCAGTCATTACTCTTAATGGGCTCTTAATGGGCGTTTGTTTTGTTTGCAGTATAGCAAGGTTGGGGAAAAAAGGTGAACACATACAAACAAAAAATAGTCCTGAAATCCACATGTTGTAGTCTTGCGAGTCAGGAACTTGAAAGACATTTTTTGAATTCCACAAAAAAGGCACAAAAATCATCTGAAGTCATAGAAAGATACAAATGCCTTTTCCTCTCGCCGAATGAGGTGAGAAGAGCAGGGGGAGTGCAGCAGGCTGGGACCAGGCTGGGCGCCTCTGGTAGCTCCCAATGCCACACTTGCTGATGATGCGAGGAGCAAGCGTCCAGTCCATGATGTCTGAGACTGAGGCGGGGGACTCCCTGGAAGGAGTCAGGCTTCCCTTGCACCTGCAGGGCGGGCAGAAGGCCCCTGGACTAAGAGGGCCTGAGCGGACTTCTGGGCCTCTTGTGCTTCACCAAGGAGCAGAGTCAAGAAGGGTGGTGGCTGTGGCCAGCAGGGAGGAGGGAGGCAGTGACCCTCGTCGGTCCTCGCGATCTGAAGCAGAGATTCCCGGAGCCGGGGTCAAAGCTCTGGCTGTCAGGACCAGCAGCGGGGAGCTGATGGAGGCTGCGGCAGTGCGTGACCTGTGTGAGGGAATAGGGCTGACAGCAGAGGGGCAGGCTAGGGGGCAGGCCGGCCAGACCAGACACTTCTTCCCAGGAACCCAGCGGTACCCTCAGCCTAACATCATGGGGTCCCCCTAGTCTCTCCAACTGTGCCTCCTCCCGCTCTCCTGAGCCTGCTCCAGCCACACACCTTGCTTGTTCTCCTTCTCCTAGGAGCAGGCTGTTCTTATGAGGGGGTCTTGCAGGCTGTGCCCACCACTGAAAATGCTCTCAGCTTCTCACCTCCTTCCAGCCCCTGCTTCTTAGGGATTTCCCCAGAGGATTCTTCTAAAACAGCCCCCTCTGCTATCCTTGCCGTCTCGCTAGCCTGCTTTTCTTCATCGTGTTTATTTCTATCTAAAACCACACTGCTTATTTATGCGCATATAGTGTGTGCGCGCGTATGCCTCACCGCTAGAATCTAAGTCAGTGAGGGCAAACGTGTTGTCAGTTTCCTTCACGCGTATATTTCTAGTGCCCAGCATACAATGAGCTTTCAGTTCCTAGTACTGACTTGAGTCAAGAATGAGTAAGCTAGGTCCTCCTGTACAAAGCTATGTCCTGGAAGAAACAGCAAAGGCAGAAGTCTTTTTTGAGATTTATTTATTTCAAAGGCAGAGCAACAGAGAGAGAGGGAGTGGGAGAGGAGGCTTGGAGCAGGAGGGAGAGGGATCTTCCATCCACTGGTTCGCTCTCCAAACAGCCACAACAGCCGAGTCTGGGTGAGATCAAACCGGGAGCCAGGAGCTCCATCTGCTGCTGCCTTCCCACATACGCTAGGGAGGGAGCTTCTTAGAGGGAGAGCAGCTGGGATGTGACCCGGTGCTCTGCCATGGATGCCGGCGTCACACGCAGCCGTTTAGCCTGATGTGCCGCAACACCGATGCCCACGCAGGATTCTTGAAAGGTGGAGAATTTATGAAAAGAGGTCAATAACCAATCAGAATAGAATTGAGCCTATTGCTTTCATTTGCCAAAACGGACAGTGTTTTCACACTCTAGTACATAGTCACACCTCTCTGCCTTTTCTCTGTAGACCAGAACTTGGGCTTATCTACAAGCGGAATGACAGCAAAAGGAAGAAAGTTGGTTTTCTTCATCCTGGAACTGGAACTACAGATTTTAAGCCACTCACATTATCACTGCTGATAATTTATTTATTTGAACTAAGCTCTTCTATTTCCTTGAGTGTTTTATCAGAAAATTGTAGGTTTATTTTTAGAAACAATTTGGGTTGATGTTTACTGATGGAGAACATAACGTTGTTTTTATTATTTTAACTAAATCGTAGTCACACACGCACTCCCCATGAAGTATTCTGAGTTTGTTTAACCACATCATGTTTGCAGCTGTATGAGATTGAATCCAGTTGTTCCCTCTCAATTCATTGCACATTCCGAAACAGCCAATTTTCTGACTTGGCCAGATTTTTTTTTTTTTTAACTTAATCCATGCATTCAACTTAACTCCATTATTACACCCCGAAAATGTCTGAAAATGATGGATAATAAAGCAATACATTCTGTTAGAAACTCAACATTGGTTCCCAATGCCATTGGTGGACCAGGCTCACTGAACAAATGAAATCAGAGCAGTAAGAAAACCACAGCTTCAGATATCGTCGGGAATCCACTGCGGGAGAGAGCTGAACAGTGACCAAGACCAGAGGCGGGAAAGCAAAGGGAGAAAAGCTGCCTCTGGAAAGGCATCAGAAGGCGTGCGCTTTCCCGTCTTCTGAAAGGCTCTGCATTTGTTTGCTCAATCAGCCAACTGCTTATTGCAAATCTTTGAAAAGGATGCCATCTGTACTGAACATGTACAGAGTGTTTTTCTGGTTTTAATACCTAAACAATACTGTATAACAATGATTTACATAGCATTTATTTTCCATTTGGTCTTAAAAATAATCTAGAGATGATATGAAAATATATGGGAAGGTGTATGTGAATTATATACAAACAGTACAGCATTTTGTATAGGGAACCTGAGTATCGCAGATGATGGAATCCCTGAGGTATCCTGGAACCCTTTCCTTGTGGATTCCCAGGAGCAACCGTTTTCAGATTTTTTCAAGGCATCAGGGACTAGGGAAAACCATCCCTGGCCCACACCGTCCATCTGCGTTCAACATTTGTCTCCAAGGTGGTGCTTGGGAGTCCTGCTCGGTAGGATGTGACTCTCCTGGCTGGAAAGGGAGGCTGGTGCAGGTACTGGAGCTTGCAAGTGGATGAGAGCCGAGTCTGAGATAACACAGAACCATCACCGCAGATCTGAAAAGGAACAAAAGACAGACAGTTCTTCTGGAAAGCAAAATGGGATCAATTTCTTCATGGCCAAAGGGAATCTGTCCTCTTTTGGGCAGCTATTGGGGAGAAAAACTCTGTTTGCTCCAGGCCCCCAAGTATTACAGTGAATTACAGCGATCAATAAGTCGCAGCAGTTCGAAAGCATGTGCGAGCAGCCATCCTGGTCACAGTGGAGTCGTGCTGGGGAAATAAAGAACTGCAGAGAAAATCCATTTCAGCCCCAGTACTCATCTGCCTTACCACCTCCTTCATATGCGTGGATATGTAACCGAGCTATTCCAGGAAAACCAGCAGCGTGGCGGAGAAATACCCAGGTAAGCAATGACAGCTAACTGCTTGGGAGCAAACAGACATCATTCAGAGAATAACAGCCTTTCAAAAATTCCACTAAGTCCACTCAGAAAAATGTACAAGTGTACACCCTTTACAAATAAGAATAGGAATTTGTCGAAGGAATGGAAAATCAATGAATTGGAAGAGCCCTTGCAAAACAAACATAGGCTTATAAATATAATTCAACAGAGTGGCTGAATAAAAATTTGGTGTAATAATGGAGTTAAGTCGAATGCATGGATTGAGTTAAAAAGATCTGGCCAAGTCAGAAAATTGGCTGTTTCAGAATGTGCAATGAATTGAGAGGAAAAAACAACTGGATTCAATCTCATTTTGTTAGTAATGTGGAAATTGAAGCTAAGAAACTTCCCAAATATGCTGCAAAATGATAGAAAGATGTAAGCCGTGAGGCCCAGGATCCTTATCACATTCATTTTAAAAAGAGTAGCAGTTCATTGATGACAGAATGAAGAGAGAAATGAAGAAGAATTTTTTCAGAGATAAGACACTGGGATTAGAAGGACCCAAGTGGGTGTGATTTGACAAAAACCGCATGTTTCAGAGGCCTGTCATAACTCCCCAGGGAAACAGGAACTCCGAAATGCTTTCAGAAAATGGCAAAGGGAATCAGAGCTTGCCCTTAGAGGGATGCAGTCTGACAGCAGGTGCCTGTTAAGCAATATCATATACACACACAAATACATACACACAAACACGCACTCATGGGAAATCCAAACAATTACAGAATAGATTAAAGAAAGATATTTTGGTTGATCTTTCTCCTGATCTTTATTATTTCCTTCATTCTACTAGCTTTGGGTTTAGTGTCTTCATTTGGGTATAAATGCTAATCTTCTCATTCTCTATGGTAAAAAGTGAGGTTGTTGATTTCAGCCCCCCCCCCTTTTTTTACTTGATTTCATTACTTGTTTCCCCAATTTTATTTATTTATTTTTTTTATTTATTTTTTATTAAACTTTTATTTAATGAATATAAATTTCCAAAGTACAGCTTATGGGTTACAATGGTTTCCCCCTCCCAAAACTTCCCTCCCACCCACAACCCTCCCCTTTCCCGCTGCTCCCTCTCCCCTTCCAATCACATCATGATTAATTTTCAATTCTCTTTATATACAAAAGATCAGTTTAGTATATATTAGGTAACGATTTCAACAGTTTGCCCCCATATAGCAACACAAAGTGAAAAAAAAAATACTGTTGGAGTACTAGTTATAGCATTAAATAAGAGTGTACAGCACATTAAAGGCAGAGATCCTACATAATATTTTTTTAAAAATTAATTAATTTTCTATGCCATTTCCAATTTAACACCAGGTGTTTTTTTTTCATTTCCAATTATCTTTATATACAGAAGATCGATTCAGTATATAATTAGTAAAGATCTCATCAGTCTGTACCCACGCAGAAACACAAAGTGTAAAAATACTGTTTCAGTACTAGTTATAGCATCACTGCACATTAGACAACACATTAAGGACAGATCCCACATGGGATGTAAGTACACAGTGACTCCTGTTGCTGAGTTAACAATTTGACACTCCTGTTCATGGTGTCAGTAATCTCCCTAGGCTCTAGTCATGAGTTGCCAGGGCTATGGAAGCCTTTAGGGTTCACTGACTTTGATCTTATTCCGATAGGGTCACAGTCAAAGTGGAAGTTCTCTCCTCCCTTCAGAGAAAGGTACCTCCTTCTTTGATGGGCCCATTCTTTCCACTGGGATCTCACTAACAGAGATCTTTCATTTAGGTCTTCTTCTTTTTTCCTTTTCCATGGTATCTTGGCTTTCCATGCCTACAATACTCTCATTCAGCCCCTTTTTTCAAAAAAATATATTAACAACTATAAATTTTTTCTTAGCAGTGTTCTCACTGCATCTTAAAAGTTTTGGTATGTTGTGTTTTCATTTTTATTTGTCTCAAGATATTTTATACTTTCCTTTTTGATTTCTTTCTTTGACTTATTGGTTATTTAAGAATATGTTGTGGTAGCCATGTATCTGTGGATCTTCCAATTTTTTCTGCAGTTGATATTTTTTTTTGACAGGCAGAGTTAGACAGTGAGAGAGAGAGACAGAGAAAAAGGTCTTCCTTCCGTCGGTTCACCCCCCAAATGGCCTCTGTGGCTGGCACTGCTTCAATCCGAAGCCAGGAGTCAGGTGCTTCCTCCTGGTTCCCCTTGTGGGTGCAGGGTCCAAACACTTGGGTCATCTTCCACTGCCCTCCGGGGCCACAGCAGAGAGCTGGACTGGAAGAGGAGCAACCAGCACAGAACCGGCACCCCAACCGGGACTAGAACCCGGGGTGCCAGCGCCACAGGCTGAAGATTAGCCTAGTGAGCTGCGGCGCTGGCTGCAGTTGATATTTTTTAGATTTATTTATTCATTTGAAAGGCAGAGTGATGAGAGGGAGAAGTAGAGAGAGAGAGGTCTTCCATTTGCTGGGTCACTCCCAAAATGGGCACAGAACTGGGGCTGGGCCAGAACAAAGCTGGGATCCAGAAACATGATCTTGGTCTCCTATGTGGATGATGGGGGTCCAAGCGCTTGGCCGGTTTGCCGCTGTTCTCCAAGCCACATTCGCAGGGAGTCGGATCAGAAGAAGCCAGACCTTAAAACCTGTGGCGTTAAGTGGGTGCTGGCTGTCACAGGCAGTGTCTCAACCAGCTCTACCACAACACCAGCCCCTCTGCTGTTGATTTCTCATTTCGTTTCAGGAAACAGGCTGTATATATCTTCATTCTATTTGAAATGGATTAATGATTGTTTTGTAGCTTATATATAGTGTATCCTGAGGCACATTCCCTATTCACTTGAGACAGCCATGTGCTGAAGAGAGGAGAACTCTTTATGGTTCTGCATGTGTTAGGGCCACCGTTTTATAGTGTTGTTCAAGTCCTGTATTTCTTTACTGAATTTTAGTCTGGATGCGTTATCCATTATTAAAAGTGGGGTACTGAATCTTACTACTATTACTTTAGATCTTTCTATTTCTTCAATTCTATCAGTGTTTCAAATACATAGGAGTTCTTATATTTATACAGCCATATTTATAATTATGATATCTTTGTAGCAAATTGACGCTTTTATCTTTATGCAGCATTCTTTTTTGTCTCTTGTAACAGTTGTTGAACTGAAGCCAGCTTTGACATTAGGATAGCCAACCTGAGCTCTGTCTGGCATACTATTTGCATAGATAGCTTCTTTTCTTTCACTTTCAATCTATGTATGTCCTTAGATCTAATGAGAGTCTTGGGTAGACACCAGATCATTGGATCTTACTTTATTCATCTAGTTTATGTCTTTTGATTATTTAATCCATTTATATTTAATGTAATTGCTAGCAAGAAAAGACTTACAATAGTTATTTTGTTAGCTGCTTTCCCTATGTTTTATAGGTTTTTCATCCCTCAGTTTCTCCCTCACTGCATTCAGTTGTGTTTAGTTGATTCTTTAGTGATGCACTCTATCTTTTCATTCCCTTTTGTTTTTTTATGATCTGTAGATATTTTCTTTGTGTTATCATGGTGATTACATAAAAAAGCTTGACGTTGTACCTGTTTTAAGCTTATCTCAATTTAATTGTAATTTTATACAGAAACTATTCCTTTACAGCTGTGCTACCTTTGTATGTTACAGATTGCACAAATTATATCTTTACATATAACGTACTCATGGACATAAAGTTTTAGTTATTTTAATGCTTGTCTTTTTAAATCCCATAAAAGAGTTAAAAATGGAGCTATGAACTCAACTTAAAAGTTTCCATATTTTTCCACATATTCCCCTAAACCAGAGGATTTTATATTTTCACAAGGCTTTCAGTTGTTATCTGGTATCCATTCATTTGAATTTGAAGGGCTTCCTTTCTGGTGTCTTGTAAGCTAGGCCCAGTGTTAATGAAGTCCCTTGGAGTTTGCTGATCTGGTAATGTTTTCAGATTCCTTTATTTTGAAACACAGTTTTCCAGTGGTTTCAGTTGACAGCTTTTTTCCTTTTTGTCAGCATTTTAAATATATTGTCCTCCTGCCTGTAGTCTATCAACTTTCTGCTAGAAAACCTACTGATCCTCTTATTGAAGCTTTGGGTTAAATTTCATTTTTCTCAGTGATTTCAAGATTCTCGCCTTTTGCTTGACTTAGAACAATTTCATTATAATGTATTTGAATGTAGGTGTCTTTAGATTTGTCTTACTTGGAGTTTTCTGAGCTCCTGGCATTTTTATATCCATTTCTGTTCTCAGCTGTGGCCAATTTTCAGCTATTATATCTTCAGGTAATCCTTTCTCTCTCTCTCTCTCTCTCTCTCTCTCTCTCTCTGAGATTCAGTTGTATTCTCTGCCTGTAATCTGTTGCTCCTAGCAGATCTGCAGAGCTCCTGATGTCCCTGTCCCAGCACCTGTGATAGTCCTCTGTGGCTTGTGACATGATTTTCAGGCTAGACCACCACACTCTTTGAGCTCTGGATTAGCAGATAGAGAAACCAGTCCCTCAGAAAGTCCTGCATGTTGCAAACAAGTCCTGTTCTGTTCTTTCCTTTCCAAGGGAAAGGAATGGTCAGTTTCCTCCTGGCTGTGCCATGCTGCTCTGTGAAAGGAATATGGCCTGGGTGAGTAAAACCATAAGGAAATTTCCTTCTATGTTGAATGTGGCTTTTTCTGCACATCCTTACGTGGTCCCCAAGCTCCCACACAGCAGTTGGAGTCTGTTGTTGTTCACTTGATGTTTCCCTGGGGGAGTAAGAACCTGGAGGTTCCTAGTCTGCCATGTTGCTGACACCACTACCAGGAAGTATTTTTAATCTGCATTTTCCATCTAATCTAAAAATATTCAGTTTTGAGGTTAAAATTAAGTCTTTTTGGGGCACCCATACTTTCTGCCTGAAATTGTTATCTAAGTTATTCTAACACAATTTTAATAACAATCATTCAGGGAAGAGAAAGCAAAGAAAAATATTGAATTTGTAAACATAGAAAGCATAAATGTATACATTAAAACATACTGGTAAGTAATAAAAATAATAATTCCTGGAAAAAAATCCAAGAAAATTCTAGAACAGTGGTTGATTGCAAGAAAGCCTGAAGAAACACAGAGATGAGATGAGATGGCTTCCTATATTCTGAAGCTATATTCTAATGTGATTTATTTATTTAATAGCAAAATAGAAGTTTATATGTCTGGGAGAGTTCATATGACTGGGATTAAATAACGCAGACAATAAGTCCTTCAGATCACACCCAGTGGAATGCGAAAGTGAATGGTAATATCCAAGGCTGGAGAAAGGGAAAATGGGTGAAATTTGCACTGTTTGGGGGGGGGGGGACTTTTCATGCCTTTCTGGGGAAGAAATTTAGAGTACTTATCACATTTTAATATATGTCACTGTGTGCTTAACATTTCTAATTTTGGGAGCAAAGATGCTTGATGTAAAGACATGTCAAAGTATTTTTGAACTATTCTTTTTAACATGAAAAAATGTAACAACGTTGCATGTCAATTGAATGAATTATTTTGAATTTTAGTGATTACGTACTAGAAAGTACTATTTAAGAGGACCACCTTGTAAGATCATTCTACATGGACAGTTCCATGGTACAATATTAAGTCAAAGAGCAAGCAGCAGAAAATTAGATATGAGAATTAATTAAGAAGACAACATCATGCATAGGAAAACTCTAAAAAAAAAAAACAAACTAGTAATTCATGATTGTTAGATGGGCTCAGTGGGACAATTTGAGTGAACCAGGAGACTTTGACTTTTTGCTTCGTGTAGGTTTGTATTGTTGAATGCATTGCCATATTGTTGGTGTAAACTAAACTATGTGTAATCAAATTACCAATTTGGACTAATCTAATCACCAGCCATGTAGGCAATTCATCTTTGTCATTAACACAGCCGAAAGGAGACAGGAATGATTTTTTTAACGTCTTAAACATTGCTTCTAGGCTTTTGCACAAAGTAACCTGGTCTTGAGGATCAATCCTGATATTGATTGAGGCTTGGCAGATAGATAGCAGTAAGTTTGTGTCTGTCACAGAAAGACAAAGAGTGTAAAATCTGGGTGCGTGAGCGGCTGAATTAACAAATACAAATGTGCATACAGTAAGCATTTGTTAAATCCAGCAAATTAATTTTTAAAAAGGCTAAATAAAAAAAAAAAATAGTGTCTTAAGAAGGTCCTACTTACGGACTGACTTGCTTATCTAGCTACCTGATTCCATTCTTTGCTTAACTTTGGTGGGCTGTTGTCTTTGAGTTGCTCTCAGGTACACAGTTCTAAGGGAGTCCCTGAAAAACAACACAACCTATTGGATCACACACGCAGCCTTGTGTGAGGGTTTGGCACCAGCGCCGGTTTCAGCTTTTGAGCAGTTTCTCCTCTCCCATGGTCAACAGAACCGGGGCACACCAGGGAGAAGCCTGCCAAAGAACTTCAGTAGGAGGCTGTTTTTAATTAACAGGGGCCAGAGAAGGTGATAACCCCCAGGGGTAGAGAGGAGACATTAACATGGAAAAGCAGTTCTGGGCCTCCCTCCACAGGTCCCCGAAGGCCAGCCGTATTAGTGGTGTCTGTTCTGATTGAACTTGTGCTGTGTCTTTTTATTGATTCAGTTGTCAGCATCTGACAAAAGGACCACAGCCCGTCAGTTGTTTGCTTGTAGAGCTGGGTTATGGCCAGAAACTGCTTCCTTGCTCAGCTGACTGCAGAGAGAGAGAGAGAGAGAGAGAGAGAGAGACCTGTCGCTTTGCTTATCATTTTATAGCCGTGATTAATGCCACTGCTTCACCTGAGAATTAAACCCTACATACACACACAGCCCACCAGGCAGCATTCCTGACCCTGGATTTCCTGAGTCTCTGTATTCTCTTAATTCTTTGTTTGCAGAAAAACTCCATTAATTAATTACTTTAAAATGCAATTTCAGGGATGGGAAGTATTTGGACTGTTGTAGACACTTTTTTTTTGGGGGGGGGGGCACTTTACCAAAACGTTTAATTAGGAACCATTTTAAAAGAATAAGATCTCCTGAATAAATATTTCAGGATTGTCTCCCAAGGATGAAAGTGAATAGTAGATAGAGCAGGTAAAGAGCTGGTGAACTCAGCTCATGCGGTGAGGAGGAGAAGGTAGGTGGGGTGTGTTCTGGAATGTTCTTCCCTTTAACCACCTGGGTGGGTGCCCAGACCTGGTAGGGCTGGGTTGTGCCCCGGCAGAGCTGTTGTCGTTCAGCACGGGAGGAACACAAACAGCTTTTCCTAAACATATTTTATGAACGTCTTGAACGCTGGGCTTGGGGACTCCTGGGGCACCAGGCTTCCTCCCGAATTCCATGTGTGTTCACCGCATTCAGAATCGGCTTTTCCTAAAATAAGGGACGACTTGGCAATTTTTTAAAAAAGCGATGCTACTAATTTTTTTCTAAACTCCAGTACTGGTCTCCTCATTGTGTACTCTGGTGTGGCTGCATTCCCTGGAGTTTCTGTTCTTTTCCCTTTATCCTCTTCTTTGCCGTTTTTGAACCTTCTGTTGAGAAATGACTCATCTGACTTACATGTCCTTCATGTCCAAATTTAAGAGTCACCTGGGTCTATATTGCCCAGATTAATAGCCATCAGCTACATGTAGCAATGGAGAATCTGAACTGTGGTCAGTCTGAATTGGGGTATGCTATAAGTTAAAAAATACACTATAGTGAGAAAAACTCACTACATTGATTACATGTTGATATATATACAAAAACTGGTTAGATATAGAGTCTATATAGTATCATTAGTTACATGCTGATATGATATATAAATCTTTGATATACTGGGTGAACTATGTTCTCAAAATTAATTTTACTGCTTTATTTTCTTTGCTCTCCTTTCTTATTTTCTTATTTTTTTTACTTTTTTTTTTGTCTGCTCTCTTTAGAGAGAGCAAATTTCATGTGTTTCATATATACAGATTTAGGAGCATAGTGATAGTTCTCACCCTACCCTCCCTCCCGCCTCCCTCCTTTCTGATTCTTTCTTTTAATTTTTACAGTGATATACTTTCATTTTAGTTTATTATGTAGCTACTAGAAAATTGAAAATCACATTTGTGGCTTGCATTATCTTTTTATCAGTACTGATCTAGCGACTAGTAAAAGCTATATTTATTAAGCATTTACTATGTGACACTTGCATTCTGTGCCATTTTATAGGCATTATCTAATTTACCCTCCCAATTCAATTCCCACTGAGCTAGGTGTTACTGTTACATGTTTTATGGATGGCAATATTTAGGCAAAGGTACATCACATTTCACTCTTTTGAAAATTATTTTTGAGTATCTACATAGCACTCTAGGAAGATACAGTACTATGCATGGTGTACTATAATCCATTATGTTGTATGTGAGACCAACTACTATTGGATTTGAGAATATTGAGGATTGCCAAGTTAATTTTTGCAAACTCTACTTAATTAGTTGTAATTGCACTTAGTAAAGAAGGAATTTAACTGCTCACAGGTAGTCTTTATTATGTTGTATGGTAGGGAATGATTTAGCATCTGTATTTTCAAAAAGATTGGAGAGATTTTATAGCAAAGGTATTGGCAAGTAATATTTTTTAAAGATATGTTTATTTATTTGAAAGGTAGAGTTACAGAGAAGCTGAGGAGGAGAGAGAGAGGTGTTCCATCTGCTGGTTCTCTCCCCCAGTGGCTACACTGGCTGGAGCTGAGCTGATCTGAAGCCAGGAACCAGGAGCTTCTGCCGGGTCTCCCATGAGGTGCAGGGCCTAAGAGCCTGTGCCATGTTCCACTGCTTTCGCAGGCCATAGCAGAGAGCTGGACTGGAAGTGGAGCAGACAGGATTCAAATCAGCACCCAAATGGGATGCCGGCACTGCAGGCGGTGGCTTTATAAGCTACAGCACAGCATGGGCTGGGCAAGTAGTAGTTAATTGAGAATGAACCTTGATGTCAGGCCAGCACAAAGCTGAAGGCTCTCAGGTTCTAGTGCAAGAGAGAGTTAGGCAGCTGTGAGAGATCTAGATACGTCTGGTGTTTTCTACAGAGCTGGCTGCATTTTGTCGAGCATAGAACACATCTTCTCAGCCACATCAAGGCAGGAGAAGAATAAGAATCAGAAAAAGAAAGCGTGACTGAAAAATAGTTGTGAAATATGTATTTTTTTCAACCCCACCCATGGGATCTGACAGCTGTTCTTTTCACAAAGTGTGTTTGGACTGCACACTCATTGCTGGAGAGTTTTCTTGGCTTTAGGTGTGTAAGTCAGGGAAGTAAATAAGTACACAGAAAATACAGTTTTTTATTTGACTTCCTGCAGGCTATAAGCGAAGAGCGAGAAACGCGGGGGATTGTATGAGCCGTCGTTCTGAGATCTCTGAACATCCTGGAATCTGAGGACCTGGTTGTTTCCAGGAGCATCTGAGCAGTAGCAGTCTTTGGGGGTGGGGGTGGAGGTGGGGGTGGGGGTGGGGGTGGAAGTGGAGGTGGGGGGGGATGGAGCAACCGGACCTCAGATAGCAGATGGTAAAGAACTTTGTGTACGGGAAGTTGGTTCTGTTTTCCAACTACGTTCTGCTGACAAGCTGTGAAATCATTCACTTTGCTTGCTTTGGGCGCATTCGTATAAGTCACTGGAGAAAAAAAAAATGTTTTCCCTAATTAGATAGTCAAAATCATTCTCCTTAAAATCAAGTTGTTTTAGAGTATGTCTTCAGTTTTTAAAGAGTTTTGTTTATCTTGATTTATTTGAGAGCAAGAAAGACAGACAGTACTCACATCTGCTGATTTGCTCTCCAAATGTCCACGCTACCCCAGGTTAGGGGCTGAAGCCAGGAGCTGACTCAATTGGGGTCTTCTCAGGTGAGTGGCCAGGATCCAGGTGCTTAAGCCATTACCTGCTGCCTTCCAGGATGCGCATTAATAAGAACAGGGAGTGGACCTGGGACTTGAACCCATGCACTCTGACATGAAATGTGGGCATCCCAACCAGTATTTTAATAGCAGGGCCAAAGTCCTGCCCCCCAGAGGATTCTTAAATCACCCATAATTCTCCTAAAAGATGCATTCAATGCATTAATTTTTAAATGAGAAGTCTTAAAATGTTTTTAGTAATACCAATTATTTAGTATGTACTTTAATAAAGTGGCAGTTCTGTAGCTAAGTATGTCATTGGGTTATCACAATAACAATGCCAGACATTATTTTACAATTTTTAATAGTAAGCAATTTTTGATCATGTTACGTACTATTCCCAGGATTTCAACGCCAGTACAAAGATGAACAGGAATTTTAGACAAAATTCATATAAACCTGCTACTTTCCTGCTCACCCATGTGCGTTCTGAGACTTGACTTTGAATCTCTAGAACGTAGGATTTGTTTGCAATGATTCTCATTGTTGCGTCTTCCCAAATCTGTCAAAAACCTGAAGGAGCAGTGAGGCTCAGGAAGAGAAACCCCAGTGCCATTTTCTCTTCCTCCCTCCAGAGATGGCATTCTTTCCAGCACTGTGTAAGCAGCCACCCTGGCTGAAAACCAAATTCTTTGCTGATGGCTGCAGACTCCTACACGGTTCCTGTTTCCAGAATCTTCTGCCGAGAATCTCTCATGCATGTTACCACCATGGCTATTTTCCCTGAAATGTGCATCTGATGGAACCATTTTCTTTGTTTAAAATCTGCAGGGCCACGACCCATCCTCCCAGCCGCTTCTCAGCCTTGGCCCAGCTGAACGTGCGTGTTTTCCAGTCACCATGAAAACGCTCAATGGCTTCTCCAGGAGCCATTGGGATTTAAATGTCTGATTCCCTTCAGTGGAGTCCCGTTCACCACATGTGTGTGGTCACAGCCAGACACGAATTCAGAGCAGATCCCTGAAGCCTGCGGGCTCTGTACACTGCTTGTTATTTGATAATTCAGATCCACACGGCCAAACCTTTGTATGACTGCTGTGTTCTCTGAGAGATTCCAGAATTAAAAAAAAAAAAAAAAAAAATGCCTCAAGGAACTCTGGCCCTTTCCAGCTCCAAATAAAATCTGAAACCACTTCCCGCTGGAAAATGTGAAACTGGTCCTGACGGTTTTTATTTCTCTGTTGTCATCGTTTAGGTCAAGAGACTGGATTCGAGAACACATTTATTATTTCTGAAAACAAATCCTAGAGAACGTATTGACAGATGATATTTTAATTGGTTTGGCCTCTCCAGTGATTAAATAATCATGAAAGCTCTTCTGTTTAACAATTGCTTGAGGTACTTTGTATTGTTGGCTGCAAGTGGAGCACTTTGGAGCTGGTAACGCTGTGATTGATTTTTCCATATCAAATACAATGTTACGGTCCATTGTTTCCATAGCAAACATATAGCATCTGTCTTCACATTCGAACTGTGATCCCGTGCTAGCCAGTAATATTCTAGATGACCACATCCTTCCATTACTAGTATGAGTGGATTAATATTGATTTCTCCCCCTCTTCTCCAAGACTGCACGTCTGTCGTAACGGCAATAATTTACACAGCTGGTATATAAGGCTATGCTTACTCCTCCTTACTTTCATGGTAAGGATTATTGCTTTGTCTGAAAATTGGTTTCTGCTATTTTTAACCCCTAAATGGGTTGAAAAGGGTAACACACTTGGCAGCTCCTGCATAATATTGCCACATGTTTCTAATAACATCTTGGAGCGATCAGAAAACTTTGTGCTTTTATAGTCTGTGCAAAACTTTAGAAAAACCGCAAGGAGCTGGCAGAAGCACATAATACCCGACTCTGAATGCAACCTGACTGAGTTAAATACCAGGAATTCTCAAAGTGTGGTATGTGTGTGTGTGTGTGTGTGTGATGGCTTTAAATTCTGGAAACCTCAAGTTAAGTTTTTTCTTTTTTTTTTTCTTCAGCAAAATCTCTTTGCTTTGCTCAATTACAATTCCCATAACGTCCTCACCATAACCACAGGGCTGCCCATTCTCATTTTTGCAAAATCCTTCCAGAATGTTCCCTGGCCTGGAATTCTTCATTCCCTGCTGCTGTTGCAAAATTCAGATCAAATTTTACTTTCTCTCTAAAGTTTATTGCAATTTTGCTTTCTCCTGGTCATTTATCCTTTTCTAGTTTTCTTTTAGTAGAAGAGTACGTGTGCTGAATATTAACTTATAATTGCAGTATCCCTTTTATTTGCATAGTTTGACCCTGAATATAACTCAGGATGTAGTAAGCTCCTAGAACAAAGACATAGGTGCAGGAATGAAACCACAGGGTCTGGCAAATAATGGTTATATCTGTGTGTGCACTGTGCTTCGTCATTCTTGAGTTTCTCATCCAGCACTTGCTGTCACGTGAGGCTAGTATAAAGTGGTCTATGAAAATGTGCAGCATGGATGGCATTCCTTGTTCTGATGCAGAGTTGCTAGAGGGCCGAGTTAGGAAGGAACAAATCTCAGTTCCTTGCTGAGACTGGCTATGGCTGACCCTGGTTTCCTTTGAGGTCTTGGCTACAAATGACGTAACACAAAGAACATGGCTGTCTTGTGCCTTTGGTATTCCAGGGCTACATCCCATGCCTGGTGCTCAGTGAATATTTGCTGAAAAACTGCATGAATTATGGTCATATATTCATTTATTTTGCTTTTCCTGCAGCTTGTTTTAACTGGCTTTGCTGCAGCAGACCACAGTGTCCTGACTAATACAGTGTGGAACTAAGTTACATCTAAATACCCCTATAATGCTCTAACTCGATGCTTTTTTTTTTTTTTTATCAAATTGGCTTCTTAATACATGTATTTCTTTTGTTTTAGAGAATGCTAAAGTCATTAGGTACCATTTACCCTAAATCTATTTTATGCTTTTTATTTATGCTTTCTAACAGAACGATGATAACTTATCACATTTTCAGATGTAAAAACATGCTTAGTGGTTTACAGGAGTAGGTGGTAAATTAAAATTTGAATCCACATGTTTGCTTCTAAGCCTTTTATTCTCTTTCTATTCTGTCATGCAGGCTGAGGAAAAAAACCCTGGTGATACACTCTGTTTACTGGTGTTCTGCAATCACTTTGAGGAACGGCTTTTGTGCCTCATAGTAAATCTACTGATTTTCATATGCAGATTGGCACTTCTTGATATTTGAGAAGTATCTGGCCCATAGGTGCATTTTAAAATACTCATATTTTTACTTGATCATTCCATTCCTATCCTTAAGAAGTCTGTGCACAAATAATTTCCCCATCAACTGCACATGAGATGTTTTGTGTGTGAAAGTTCAAGGAGGGAGAGGAATGATTAGGAAAAGCTTTGCACAAAGAAAGTTGCTTTAATGTAGCCAGAAAGGGGGCGGTTATGAGCAGGTGGGGCTTGGGCTGCCCAGGACGTACCCAGTGGAGGGTGTGGCCTGAGGGCGGGAGAGCATGGGAAAGGAAGTGATGGTCACCTCCACTGCTTATTTCATTTCCTGTAAACCTGGTGAGTGATGACTCTAGAGCAGGAACCATTTGCATTGGGATTTTCTTGTTTGACTCGTTGTTTAGTTGCTTACATGGCCTATCTGTCACAGTAGGAGATTACAGTAGAAACTGACTATCGCGACAAAATGAGAAGTTTGAGTTGAATAGCAATTATTTTAAAGAATTCTTAGAAAACCTGGAGGTTCGGGCACAAAATTAGGACACAAGTCAGGGTGATAGAAATTACTCTCTGCCTAGTTGGGAAACCAGTGCTTGGAGAAACTCCTGCATGCATGAAGAGGCATTTTTTTTAATTCCTGCTGTTTATTTGTGTGTATTATTTATTTATTTATTTTTGTTATAGGCTGAAGATCTGTGTCCCCTCCTAATTTATGTGTCAAAACCCTGGAGGCCGTAATACAAAATATGCTGTGACTTGTAAATAGGGCTTCTAGGATGTAGACTTAGGGGGTGGGACCCTCACCATGGGGTTAGTACCCTTATAAGAGACTCCAGAGGGCTAGTAAACCCCCACACCCACTGGCTCACCACGGAAGGCTGCCCTGAGCAGACAGCCCTCTGCAGCCCCAGAAGAGAGCCCTTACCAGAATCTAGCAGTGCTGCCGTGCTGATCTCAGATTTGATCCTCCAGAACCGTGAGAAACCAATTTCTGCTCTGTAAGCCATCCAGTCTACGGTATTTTGCTAAGGCAGCCCAACCTGGGGCACTCACACGGAGCTTATATGGGCCTTGAAAAATTCTTTAAAATATGGCTCTTATATGGCCCTGAGACTTCTTTAAAATAATTCATATTCAACTCAAACTTCTCATTTGGTCCCAATAGTCAGTTTCTACTGTAATCTCGTACTGTGACAGATTCAACGTATAAACGAGTCGAACAAGAAATCAAAGTACGTGACCTTGAACACTGTCACTTTCACATTCACACCCATGATGTGTTCATTTTTATCTTTAATTAATAGACTGCACAGCTGAAAGAGTGAAAGTTACATTTGAATTATTGTCCCCATCAGTAGCCACCCCCTGCCCTGCCTCTGCTCTGCCCCTCGGTGTTGGTGCCCTAAGTTAACTACTTTCATCTCCTTTGGTTGCCTTTTCTTGTTTTCACTGTCATATGTTTAGGTACTTTTATGTTGCTATTTGGATCCGTCAGGCTTAGACATTGTCTATTGATTTCCTGCTAATGTGGTCAAAGTTTTTAACTCTTTTACATCACCAGGGCCTCATTTGCTGCCTCAACTTTGAATGATTATATAAAGGGAACTTTGGCTAAGACGGTTCACATAAAGATATATCTGTTTATATTATTTTCCCTGGCAATGTCTTTACAATATCGTTTTTACATTATAATTGAAATATTTGCCTCTATCTAAGAAGCTGTGCTTTCAAAAAAATTCATACCCTGAAAGATGAGTTGACCAATGGACAAGGTGTCCTACAAACGATGAATTGACCAACCGAGCAACTGATAAGGTGTTCTGCATTGTTCCTCTGTGCATGTGTTTCCATTTTCTCCTAGGTAACCACGAAAATGCCAGCATCCTGCGCTCTAGAGGCAGGTTCAAGATGGTGGCTAACACTGAGCATTTACAAGAAAAAAATGCCTGGCATAGCCATAACCCTAGGACTAATTAGTTTTGTCCTAGAATTGTTAAAGATGGAGATTATATTGCTGTAATAAATTTATATGACCAGACTTTCATGAATTTCTTAGAGGGTCATCAGCAAGCCGTCTCTTTAAATATTACCATAACCAATTTTTTTTCTGATCTAGTGTAGTTTGTGATATCTTGTTTCTCAAGAGCTCCTTGAATATCCATGTGTAGCAAAATGATTTGAGATTACACAAAATTTTGCTTAAGTAGGTACAGTTTTTTATTTATTTATTTATTTTATTTACTTATTTTTGACAGGCAGAGTTAGAGAGAAAGAGAGAGACAAAGAGAAAGGTCTTCCTTCTGTTGGTTCACTCCCCTAATGGCCACCACGGCCAGCGCTGCACCGATCTGAAGCCAGGAGCCGGGTACTTCCTCCTGGTCTCCCATGCGGGTGCAGGGCCCAAGGACTTGAGCCATCCTCCACTGCCCTCCCTGGCCCCAGCAGGGAGCTGGACTGGAAGAGGAGCAACCGGGACAGAACCGGCACCCCGTTTGGGACTAGAACCTGGGGTGCCAGCACCGCAGGCGGAGGATTAGCCAAATGAGCCATGGCACCGGCCCAAGTAGGTACAGTTCTTATGAACTGTTTTTTTGTTTTGTTTTGTTTTGTTTTGTTTTGTTTGACAGGCAGAGTGGATAGTGAGAGAGAGAGACAGAGAGAAAGGTCTTCCTTTGCCGTTGGTTCACCCTCCAATGGCCGCTGCGGCCGGTGCAACTCGCTGATCCGAAGCCAGGAGCCAGGTGCTTCTCCTGGTCTCCCATGGGGTGCAGGGCCCAAGGACTTGGGCCATCCTCCACTGCCTTCCCGGGCCATAGCAGAGAGCTGGCCTGGAAGAGGGGCAACCAGGATAGAATCCGGCGCCCCAACCGGGACTAGAACCCGGTGTGCCAGCGCCACAAGGCAGAGGATTAGCCTGTTAAGCCACGGCGCCGGCCCTTATGAACTGTTTTATCCAAAGTATCCTTGGTGAGGTTTTTTTGGTGGCTTTTTAAATTAAAAATTAATGACGACTCAGAGTATGATCCATCTGGACAGACCTAGGTGTGGCCCCTTGCTCAGTTTTAGAATTGGTTGAACTTTTCTGATTCCCCAGCTAAGAACTGTGTAATCCAGCCGGTGAAGTTAAAGTCTATTTTTGTTTATACTCTCATAAGAAATGTTCTTTCCCAGCCACTTTATTCCAGACCGATTTATGTGAAAACCCTATCTCTGTAATTCATATATTATTATTTCACTAAGTTCACTAACATTCTCATTTTATTCAAATTGTTGAAAAGAGGATTTAAAAATTTTAGCATTTGTCATTCAAGGGAATATATGCTTTATTCACAAGGAGGCACATGAAACACACTTTAAAGTATCTTAAATAGATTTCAGGGCTTCTATTTTTCTTTTAATAAATATCAATCTATCACCTAACAACTGAGAATTCTGCGAGGCAGAATGGGGAGCACACTGGCGTACCTGGTAGACCTCAGTCCTTTCCTATTATCTGTGTTTATAGTATGGGAGATCTGAGGTGATTTTAGATGAGAGCTTGTGTTAAATCTAAAAGGAGGAAAATTGAAGATGTTTTTCTCCTCCACAACCCCGTGGTCACAGCTTTATCTCTACCAGGCTCATCTTGAGAGCATGCCGGTAGCTGTTTTAGAAATGGTCCATATTTCTCTTTCTATGGACAACATGGCCTTGCTTTGGAACTCTTGATACCGGTGCTCATTCATCCCAGGATTCTCAGGTTAGGGCTTGTCAGGAACGTCACACACTCTCCTTATCTACCACAGCCACCTCTAGGATCACTGGAGCTGCTTGGTTACATGGATCAAAGGATAGGGGCTCTGAGAGTAGAGCCTGCACCTCCCACCTGTCCCTTCTTGGTCCTGCCCCCTCTCAGACCAGCTTCCCACTGAGTCACCTGATAAAGGGATATAAGTAGTAGCCCATGTGTGGTATTCCCAAATTCCTAAAGCCAGGGTCCCAGACTCTGTGTAGGTATAGACCTTTAGAAGTGCAATTTGCAGTGGGTTATGCTTTACCATGCAGGAAATATCACAGCATAGCTCAGACTCTGAGACTGATGAGTTCCTAAAAACTCCATCCGTAAAGCAGGACTCTAAGTACCAGTGTGGTTTGTATCCTCCAATCTTTTCAGAGAATGTGCGTACTTGATCCATCCTGGCCCTAAGGTCTCGTTTCCATGCTACATAGTGAATGGGCATAGGGTGTTTGTCAGGAGTCAAGATGGCCAGTGTCCCTTTAGACTATGTTGTGACTGAGAATCAGAGCGCTCTGGTCCTAGGATAGGGACTTGGAGATGTGTTATTGTCCATCCCAGGTGAAGGAGAAATGCTTCAAATACTACCTTTGGAAAAGGATTGAAAACAATGCCACAAAATTAGTACCAGCGTAAAAAGTGTTAGGTCTAGAATAGTAGCTAACATGGAGCTACCTCACTCATAATCTTATAAAAATACCATCAAATATTATGTCCCTTGTGGGTTTTGGAGGAGTTATAGCAGTGAACCATACTGAGATAAAATGAGACACTTCATTCCTACTAAATATTAGTATTAATGAATGGTGCTAATTCCTACTGTTTTCCTAAAATCCTGTGTTGCTTCTCTGATTCACTATCTTGGCCAGGTAGAATCATGGAGAAGTTTCATAAGGTCTCTTACGTCATAGCTTAAGACATCAGCGAGAGGATTCTGCCATGTGTACCTTTCATAGTTATGCAGACGGATTCGCTGTGGATCAACTGTGGGACTCCATTCTACCAGGAAGGCCATCGTGAGAGTCTGAGCCTTCTGACATCAGTTTTAGCTTGGACTTTTTGTCTAATAGCCCCCAGAAGTACAGGCATCGCACTTTCACCAGATGTGCACTCGTTCGGTCAATGGCCACAGGATTTGCTAGGATCAGGGCACAGGCTCTCTATATACTTGTTATATTGCAGGTGTCGTCATTAAAAGTACCTGGTTGCCCATCCAGCCAGTGGGTTCTGGGTCTGAGAACTGGCTTAATGTGTTTTCCCATTGCAGCCACTGCCATCAGACTCCAGGTCCCCTTTCTTAATGTTTTGGGGGCATGGAAGTCAAGTAATGCTCTCGTCTGCCTGTTTCTCTCCACCCCAGAGACATGTGTCTGGTAGCTGTAGATCTGTTGTGGGTCAAGGTCTTCTAGTTGCTATTTTGGTTTTGCTGCTGATTATGGTAATTGTGTATGGCTTGCCTTTGCTGTTTAAATAGCATCAGTTGGCTTCTGCTAGTCTGTAATATTGACATTAGAAAGTACTACCTTATAACAGCATCTCCTACCATGAACTACAAAACACAGCTACCTCTGGGCTTTTCACCCAGTCTGGTCCTGTTTACCTGTGAATTCTTTATCATTTGAAGGCAGGCAGTGGTCTCTCAGCCTTGGTGGGTATCTTGGGCAGCTGGCAGGTCCCTGCCCCTCTATAGTAAACCAATCTTGTATGCTCAGTTTTCGAACGATTTTAGGTTCTTCCCTAATAGCACGCCACAAGGTTCTAGAAATCCTACTTCTTTTATTCTTGGCTGTCACTATTTTAAACTTGAAGGAGTTATGTGTTATGTTAGGACAAGCTGTAGGGAATCCTTACCATAGAATCAAATCCCGAGAACATGGCCATGTTAAGGAACTGTCCTGTGCAGTGCCACACCCCACTTTCCCTGCCACCACACCCTCCAGATTGTCTTCAGGCGCTTCTGGCTGTTCTGCTGTTCTATATTACAGGTGTACGATAGCCTGCTCATGGAGAGTAATTTTTTTTTAAGTATTCTGAACACTCTGTCACTTTTTGAGCAATGTGCAGGCATAATTGTAATTGTGGCTTTAAAGGCAAAGATGAGAGATGGGGATAGACTCTAGGAACACAAGCGTCACATTTCAAAGCATTTGGTTCAGGTGAGAACTTTGCACAATCTATGAAGTGGGAACAGCTTCTCGCCTTTATCTAGTGTGAAGGGGCCACTTTGGCCTGCTTAGAGCACATGTGAGAATTTGGAGTTTGCACCTGCATCTTAGGTGTTTGTCTTTTGTTTGTTTGTTTGTTTTAATAGAGACCCTAGTTTTACACAGGAGCTATCAAGACATCTTTTTTTTAACTCCTGAACTCTGAGTATCAAATCTGGTCCCTGATTTTCAGTAGACCTGCCTTCTGGCTATAGTAGATGAGGGAATCTACGTACTGCCATAGATGATGTGTGGTTGTTGCTGTAACTTGAGTGCTTTCTTGGCTGGTCTGTGTCTTCAATATTCTCCCAATTACCATAGCCTACCCTCTCCATGTGCCAGGTGTCATGGGACCAGACTCCAGAGTTACCAGCTAAGCACCCTTTCCACTTCTACCCTACCCCAAACTACTCCAGCTCAAAGCCTTAGATTCTAATGCTCCAGAATGTCTCATCACACCACTTACTACTAGCAGCAATCTGGCTACTGGGGGCGGGGGTGACTTCCTAGAACCAATTCTTTTAGGTCAGGCTCCCTTGAGGCAGACCTTCAGCCATGGGGCTGAGTGTAAGTGGTTTATGTGGGAATCCACCCAGAGAAAAATAGATATAAGAGAACAAGGAAGGAAAGTCAATTGGAGAGTCTAGAAAATGTGCCATCATTGTGACCGTGTGAGGGCCAGTATCACTCTGGTTTGTACGATCCATCCTAGAACATGTCCCAACGCTGTCCTACTGGGGAGTAAAGAAGGTGGTATTTTATGCACCAGGTCTGGAGTCGTGGCAGAGGGCTGTTCCAACACTATCTGCCTGCCACACGGACAGGCTCAGTGTGCTTTTGCAGCCAGAGAAAGTTGTTAGGCAGAGTCTCAGGTGGTGCCAATGATAACAGTAATGCCCCAGTGACATGCAAAGGACTCCAGCAGCATGTACTGCAAGTCGTGGCACTGGCAAAGGAGGAACCACAAAATGTAGCAAGGAAGAAGTCTTCCCGAACACACATACATGCCTCATCCTTACATGGGACTTCACTTCTTTCCTGGTTAACCAAAGTAGGACAGTCTTGGTGCAGATAAATTTGTAGGTTTGATGTTAGGTCATCAGCTGATGTTTCTTTTTTCATAACAGGCTCAGGACATAGGAAGGAGTTAGAACAATGAAGAATGTAGGACCTTGAAATATGTTAAAAATATTTTTAAAGTTGTATCTATTTACTTTTGTTAGAGATAGAGATACAGACAGAGAGGGAGAGAGAGGAAGAGAGAGAGAGAGAGAGAGAGAGAGAGAGAGAGAGAGAGAGAGAGAGAGAAAAGATAGGATATGCTTCCATCTACTGGTTCACTTCCCAAATGCCAGGAATAGCCAGGGCTGGGAGCCCCAGGAGCTGAGAGCCAGGAAAACAATCCAGCTGTTCCATATGGGTGACAGGAACCCAGTTACTTGAGACATCCCCTTCTGCCTTCCAGGTTCTAGAATAACAGAGAGCTGGAAAGGGAGTTTGTGGTAGCCTTGAACCCAGGACTTGAGTCCAATGTGGAATGCAGGTCTCCCAAGTGACATGCTAATTACTCAACCAAATGCCTACCCCTGTGGCTATTTTTTATATTTATTACAGAGAAGAAAGTGAAAGAGCTGACAAAGTAATGGAAGCAATGCTGAGCTGCCGGGCAGCTCTCCCGGACAAGTTGAGGGTCATCCACATAGTTGTGGTCTTACTCTAGAAGCACTAGTAAGTCAAGCTGGGCCAGGCTTTCCAGGCAGATACTCTGGCTTAGTCTTGTATGGATGAGTGGTTGAAAGCATGGAGACACAAGGATGTTAATCACTCACATACACACACACACACAGAGAGATTGAAGGAATGGATTATACAGTCTAAGGTAAGTGGAAAAGATGGGAATACTGTATGATGCTTGGTAGGAAGAAAAGAATGAAAAGAATGTCTTCAGGGCAGCCAGGCTGTGGTGTGCTGAGCACAGTTAAGTCTAAGAGCCCCTACTGGGTCACAAAGGGCAGATGAAAATTCTGTGCTCCTCTCATGCGAGGTATTTTGGCAGGAACAAGTATAAACAATTCAAAAACAGGAAACTTGAATCATCCTTCAAGGAATGACTAAAAATCACTCCGGGACTCAGCATAGCCCAGAGAAAGCTTGTAAGTCAAAACGAATAATGTATTTCACACACAATGATTGCAAATGCTGAAGCCAACTGATTCTCCTTAAATGTGGACCTCTTGCTGTAGTTTGAATGGGTTGCCTTTACAATTCAGGTGTGGCCAATTTACTAGTATTACGAGCTGAGGGTTTTAAAAGGTGAGGGCTGCTGTCCCGGGACTGGGACTGGGGCTGTTTTGAAGGAGGCACTGCTCAGTCGTGGGTGAGCATGGTCGCTTGCTCTTCTGTTGGGTGAAGATGCAGGAAGAGGGCTCTTGCCAGCCCAGGTGCCTGTGTCTTGGTCTTGAACTTCTGGTTTCCAGAACTGTGAGAAGTAAGTGTATCTTCTTTATAAGTTAATCAGTCTCAGATGTTCTGTTGTAGCAGCATAAAATAGAGTAAAACACTAAGACTTGGACTAACGAATGTGTTAAGTTATGCAAACATTGAACATGTTGATTAGCTACATGAGCATGTATAGATGGGACAAAATATTAACATGAGGTTTTTAGTAAATGAGTGTTGCCTCGGTACTCCTTAGGCAGCGCCAGGGATCAAAGGACCTGACGTACAACTACAAGGAGTAGATAGAATCAGAGTGTGGTTATAGAAACACACAAAAAACCTTGAAGTTGGTAGTTGAGCAAAGCTTGATTTAAGGAACCCAGGAAGTTATTTTCAATGAGTGGGCATACAGTAACAGAATGTTCCGTTAAAGGTAGTGAAGAATCAGGATTGCAAAGTGAAAATTGAAGGCTGATCCACAAGTCAGGCTAGGGAGCTGAGCGTGCCCTGGGAGAGGGGAACTGAGGGAGGAGAGCAAAATGTGGGAGTGGGATAGGCTTAGTAAGTGAAAGCAGCCGAGTCAGATCAGTGGCTAGGCAGGTGTTACAAATACAGTCAAGGGGCCGGCATTGTGGTTTAGTGGATAAAGCTGCCACCTGTGATGCCGCATCCCATGTGGGCACCATTTCATGTCTGCGTTGCTCCACTTCTGACCCAGCTTCCTGTTAAAGGCCTAAGAAAACAGTGGAAGATGACCAAGTGCTTGGGCCCCTGTCACCCAAGTAGGAGATGCAGATGAAGCTCCTAGATTTGGACTGCCTGTTTAGGCCATCTTGTGAGTGAACCAGCAGATGGAAGATCCCTCTCTCTCTCTGTCTCTCCCCCTCTCTGACTTAGAAATAAACAAACTAACTCTGACTTAGAAATAACAAACTAACTCTGACTTAGAAACAAACTAAAAAACAAACCTTGGGAAAGCCAAGATCAGCCTCAGCTTGGAGACTTCATACATGGTTCTTACAGGAGTAAGATGTGTCCAAATCACGGGTGACCCACTACATGCTGATGAGAAATTGAGTGGGCAGGTAGGGACGTGGGAGTGAGAAGTACTGAGAAAAAGGCAGATCTTCAGAAGGGAGGTGTGGTGAGTGGACATGAATCTTTGCAAGCTTCGCATCTACCAGTAAGAGCTGGAGTTCTCACATTGCATCTGAGAGAGGCAGATTTGGGAACGGGAGCAGCTCCTGGGGATTTCAGTAAGAGGAAACAGTGACTATTCAGGATCTTTGATAACCACTCCCAAGAGGAATGTCAGGTCTAAGAGAACGGCCTCTTGGTAGAATGAAGGAATAAACTGGGAGAGTAGAACCTTAGCAGTGAGATACCCGTGCAAGACAGAGTATGGTGCTGCAGATCAGGTTATAGATGAACAAGCAAGAATAAACAGGTGACCAGGGGTTTTCATGGGCTTTGTTAGTTTGTTTCGGTTTCTGAGCCTGGAATTGTTAGATGCCGGAGGTACATGCGGAGGGAATGCAAGTGGCCAATGAATTTGGATGAGTGATAGAATGCCAACAGACCTGATGCAATTTAACTGGAATTCAGCATTTTCCTGAATACTGAAAACGTGGGGTTGTAGATAGCAGTGTTGACCAACAGAAATCGGTGTCTGTGTCTGTGAGCATTGTTGCTGACCTCACTTCACTGAGCCGCCTCCATATTTCACAATTACACTGTGACTTCATGTACTGATGTTGAAGTACCTATATGGCTGAATCATGAAGCTGTTTTTGAAAACAAATGGTCGGGGCCAGAGCTGTGGTGCAGTGGGTTAATGCCCTGGGCTGAAGTGCCGGCATCCCATATGGGCACCGGTTCTAGTCCAGGCTGCTCCTCTTCCAATCCAGCTCTCTGCTGTGGCCTGGGAAAGCAACAGAAGATGGCCCAAGTCCTTGGGCCCCTGCACCCATGTGGGAGACCTGGAGGAAGCTCCTGGCTCCTGGCTTTGGATCAGAGCAGCTCTGGCCATTGCAGCCATCTGGGGTGATGGAAGACCTCTCGCTCTGTCTCTACCTCTCTCTGTAACTCTGCGTTTCAAATAAAAAAAAAATAAACAAATGGTAGCTGTATTTTATGGGTTTCATGGATTTAAAAATAACGATTGAGAAAATGGGTCCAGAGGCTTCACAGACTTGCTAGGTTGGTCAGCCAGGGCTGTCAAAGTGTCGGGAGCTGACGGTGTGAGCGTTGCAGATGGGGGCTGTGCTGAGGCTGGCTGTCCTCCAAGGACTCCTAGCAAAGTCTTCTCCCTGCCTCTGCCTGGAGCCCTCTGCCTTGAGGCTCATGGCATGTTCCCATGTTCCCGTGCCGAATTTGCCCTTCTTAAATACGGAAATCAGTCCTGTGGGATTGCGGTCCACTCCGATGGCCTGACTTTTCACTTGTTTGTGTACAGACGCTACCTGCAAATGAGGTCAGTCAGATCCACTGGGCACTAGGACTTCAGTGTATCTGCTACTGAGGCCCCATTCAGCCACAGCGCTTGCAAAGGGTCAGTGGCACACACACAGGTTAAGGGCTTTGCTGGAGAACCAGGTGGCCAGGGGTGGCCTGCAAATGCTGCAGGCTTAGGCAGGCTGGTTAAATAATGTGAGGCTATAGTCCCCAGGCTTACCTGGCCCGGGCACCGTGTGTTTGCTGGTATTTCCTGCTGCAGGCCCGTGACTTGTGTACATGAAAATGACCGACTTCCTAGTGAGCCCTGAGGGAGGAGAATGACACCACCAGAGAAGAGAAAGGGACAAGACTGTAAATTCCAGGGGCCCAGTGTCAGGAGGGGGAAATCCCGTCTCAGTTCCCCAGGTGGTGGCAGCTGAGTAAATTAAGGAGCAAGCAGCTGTACCGCACTGCCTTGGAATTATCCCCCAAGACGTCGAGGGCCGGTAAGGGGCTGAAGATACAAGACAGCAGCGCTGCAGGTCTTGAGCCCGGGGAGGGGAAGAGAGCTGCTTCTCCCTGCAGTTGTCAGCGGTGGAGGAACCGCCTCCCCTGGGAGAGCATCCCTTGCACAAAGCCTCACAGTACAAATCACCCCCGCTGGTGCGCCGGGATCCAGTTTCTGAAAGTACTTCCGATGGAGGGAGGACGTGCAAAGGAATCGCGTGGGGAAATTGATGCGATGATTCTTAAGCAGGCAACAAGGTAAATGCTTCTGGCGTGAGAGTTTTCATAGTGAATGCTACCACTGCATGTTTACATCTTGATAGAAAAGTACATAAGTGATAAGCATTGATGATTGCCAGGCATTGCATTGTTTGTAAGAGGTCGTCTCACCTAGTTCTGCAATAATTGTAAGAGGTACTGGGGCCGGCACTGTGGTGCAGTGGGTTAAAGCTTTGGCCTGAGGCGCTGGGATTGCATATGGGCACCGGTTCTAGTCCCGGCTGCTCTCTTCCGATCCAGCTCTCTGCTGTGGCCCAGAATGGCAGTGGAGGATGGCCCAGGTCCTTGGATCCCTGCACCTGCATGGGAAACCAGGAAGAAGTACCTGGTTCCTGGCTTTGGATCGGCGCAGCTCTGGTCATTGCGGCCATCTGGGGAGTGAACCAGCAGATGGAAGACCCCCCTCTCTCTCTGTCTCTCCCTCTCTCTGTAGCTCTGTCTTTCAAATAATAAAATAAATCTTAAAAAAAGAGAGAAAGTTACCATTATTTAACCCCATTCTATGTATGGGGAAGGTAAAGACCAGGAATCATAAAGGTGGATTACTCACTGTTAGTACTGCTCATCGCGAATGGAGCCACGCGGTTAGCACCTTCTTTAACCTTTCTCTTTTTCTCCAGCTTACACAAACAGATCTCATTAAGATAATCTCCTCAAATGGAAATCAATAATTTTTTAGAATCTGTGTAACCGAGAGACTCAAAAAATTTTTTAAGAAGTGTTGGCTATTATGTGAAGTCTTGAAAGTAACAAAGGAAGCCATTTACCCAGTGTAACCTGAAGGGAAAGAAAGCAGGTCATGGTGACCCGATCACCTCTCACATTTCTACAGATTAGGATGTGGCCATGCAAGTAACATGTCTGTAGCTCCGTGTGCAGACCTGTGTTGATGAGTAACCAACAAAGACAGTATGAAAATGACGTACTTTGTAACCAAGCAGTAGCGTGTGCTTGCACTATGGATTCCAGCTAAGCACAGATGTTTTCTACCTAATTTGTACAAACCAGATATTACCTAACCCTTCTCCTTTGCCTTCTGGGCATCATTCTGTAGTCACACTATTCAACAGATAACTGTTGTCCCGTGCATTTCCCCCACTTTTCCACTCCAGGCTGCCTTGTCCACTCCAAGCATCCCTGGGGTGAACCAAGTGGTGATCGACAGGTGAAGGATTAACCACCAGCCCTGCAGTGGGAAAACAGTCTTGAATTTGAAGTATTTTCCATTTTGGGGACTAGTGCTGTGACATACATCCAAGGCTAAGCCTCCACCTGCAGTGCCAGCATCCTACATGGGCGCTAGTTTGAGTCCTGGCTGCTCCACTTCTGATCCACCTCCCTGTTAATATGTGGAGGGAGGATGCTCCGAGTGCTTGGGCCCAAGCACCCCATGGGTGCTTTATTCTCATAATGACCCAATTCAGGCCTCTGAGATAATGTCTATAAATCCAGAACTGGGAAGTTGTGCGGCAGATCACTATTATAGTGTGGTTTCACTATGTAAGTGAAATAAACAAAATACCTTCAAGATTGCCGATTAACTTGAAGTGTGCTGTGATAAGAAAGTGATTTTTGAGTATGGGTTACCTTTGCCTTTAATGCAACTTTTAATAGGTTTATCTAATTTACTTTGTGAAACAACTATTGAGATACATTTTACACAGTATAAAATTCAGTAGTTGTATTACATTCAAAGATGTGAAACTGCCATTTGATTTTATAATGTTTACATCACCCTCAGTGATACGATGTGGCCATTAGAACCATTCCCTTCCCTCACTGTCTCCTCCCTTCTCTCAGCCTTTAGTAGCGACAGCTCTTCTTTCTGTCCCTGAAGATTTGTCTGTTGTGTCTAATTAACATAAATAATGACAAGTTCCTGTTACTGAGTTATAAGATACTATACATGTGAATACAGATGTGAAAGCACACCTCAAAGAGTTTGTGGGAAGGGAAATTAAAAGATTATTTGGGGACAAAAGAATCTTGAAGTAGATGCGTAGTTTTTATGCAATATGCATTTCCACAATCTTTTTAAAGAGCCCTCCTAAATTTGTATATAAAACACACAGTACTTTGTATTTGGTGGGTATTGGTGTATCAGGTTTTTTTCTTTTGAGTTTGTGGCCCAAGTTTTTCCATCATCATAATAGTTGCTGTTAAATGACAAAGGTAAAATTTGCTGAGGTCAAATATGGTGATGTTTTTGTTGTAATTCTTGGATTTTGTGTTCTTTTTAAGAAACTTTTGTGTAACTGAAGATCACCAAACCTTTCCCTGTGTTTCCTTCTATAAATTCTATGGTTTCATTTACAGCAATTCGTTGTTAACATGTGCAATAAAGTCAAGGTTTTCTTTACAGACTTTTTGTTCCCAAATTATTGTCTCATTGAATTATCATGGCAACTTTGCCAAAAATCAGTTGTCAATAATAACGTAGATCTGTTTCTAAAACTGCTATTCTTTTGTGTTATCTTGCTTATTCCAGAGACTCTTAATTAAAGTAGCTTTAAATATGTTTTGAAATACATAGAGCAAATACTTTGTTATTTTTGAAGTTGATTGGGGTAGTCTACCTCCTTTGCATTTTGAAGTATTAGAATAAAAGAGACATCTTCTACAAAAAGCTGATTTTGATTGTGCTGGTATTTAATCTGTAGGTCAGTTGAGGGACCTGACACATTGGTAATACTAAGTCTGCTGATCCATGAACATGGTATCCCTCCAATTATTTAGATTTCTAGTTACTCTCAGGAATGTTGTAGTTTGCAGTGTACTGATCTTGCTCTTTGTCAAATGAATGTTGCATATTTTTTATATTTTTATAAGTGGTGGTGTTTCAGTTTCCAATCATTTTTTGCTGATTTTTATAAATATGATTGATCTTTTTATGTTGATTCTGTGTACAGTTACCTTGCTAAAATCAAGTACTTTTTCAGTTGACCCCCATAGTATTATCTGCTGCTAAGGACTATTTTATTTTTTTTTTGTTTTCAATTAATTAACAGAATCTGCTGTTCTATGATGAATAGAAATAGTGAAGTCATGCTTATCTTCTTTCTGATCTTTGAGGTAAAGCATTGAACAATTCACCATCTAGTGTGAAGTTAGTATTGGGATTTTTGTAGATGTATATTTTTTTGTTTGAGGATAACTTTTTTTCTAATAATGTTATGAGAGATTTTATTGTGAGTGTAGGCAGGATTGCCAAATTCTTTTTCTGCACATAGTGAAATAGTCTCACACTTGCTGATTTTAGCCTGTTAAAATGATTCATTGATTTTTCAAATGTTACTCCAACTTTACAACCTATGTTAAAAATCACAAGTTGTATAGTCTCACTTAGAAATTTTTGAATTTTATATGCTAAAATTTTGAGAGGATTTTCATGCCTATGTTCATGGGGAATATTGATGGGAAGTTTTCCTACAGTGTTTCCTTCTGATCTACTAAAGAAGACAGTGCTGGTTTCATCTGAGTAAAGGAGTGTTGGCTTTCTTTGTCTGGTAGTTCATGAGGGATGAATGTATCTTCATTAATCATAATGCATGACCTAGCTGATTAGGTTGCTTTGTAGGACTATTGTTGGGATACATATTTAAATTCTTTAACAAATAGGAAGTTTTTAGGTTTACCTATTGCTTCTTGTGCTTGCTTTCTTTTGTTACTGTTGATGCTTTTAGGATTATGCAGGATGATATAAGTTGTTAATTTTGTAGCATAAAACATTTCATATTTATTATCTGTGCAATATTTTAATAGCATTACCTCTGATTACTAATACTGGTAATGCATAATGTATCTGTTTCTCCTGATTAGCTATAAGTTTATTAATATTACTGCTCTTCTCAAAGAGCTGGTGTTGGGGGTCATCTTCGCTAGTTTATTTCACTTCTTATGTTAATGCTTTCTATTCTTCTTTCACTATTTACTGTCTGTTGACTCTATTTTTGATTTCCATTGAGTTGAATCTTATGTTTCTTTTCTAATACAGGCATTATTGTTGGAAGATAGCCTCAAAAATCACTAATTTTGAAAAACATTTTCATCATAAGTCAGCTCCAAACCCTGTCTGATTTCCTTTATGAATGCTTGCTTGAAAGATGGGTCATTTATAGAAGCATAGGTATGCTACCTCCAAGTAAAATGAAGTTTACAGAATATGAGAATATGAAGGATCCATGAGTTAGAAATACACACAGACCCTGTAGGAACTGATAAGCCATAGGGAAAATGATGGCAAGTGCTTTTCCTGTGGAATCCCTGTGGACGGATATTTCCAGGAATCTTAGCCTGTAGACTGGCCTCTTTGGCTTACAGTCATCATGATCATCCAAAAGAGCCTCCTCAGACCTTGGTCTTCAGGATATTTCAGCTCCACTTTGTATACCAAATTAGCTCAGTGTTTTTTGGTTAAGAGTTAAATTGGTCCGAACTAGGCCATATGTCTGTCTGATGGTGCTGTGCCCAAATTGAGAGGAGTCATTTGTCAAAAATGTAGACAGCTCAGTGCATGCAAGGGAAAAGATACAGATAGAATTGCTCTTCTAATGGGGTAGACTGTCACTAACTGTGAGGGTACTAGAACAAGATCATGAAAGAGACTGCATACGTTTTTCATTCATTTTGGTGAATTTTTTGAATCTATTTCATATGTGTGGGTTACAAATTTTTTTTACATCAATACTGTTTTTTAAAACTTCATTTTCCATAGCATTTTGAAGCCCCCTCCTACTTAGGCATGGAAGGAGAAGAGAAGGAAAAAAAAATGCCAGCTTGATCTTCTGTGCTGTTGTGATTCTTGAACTTCACTAATATACCCACTGAGGTCTTGGTCACGGTAAGGATTCCTTGGTCAACGCAAGTGTCGCCTCTGGTTCGCTGATGCCTTTGGGGTCCCTCCAAGGGATCTTGCAAGTGTTCAGGTAGACCCAAGCTTTGGCTCTCATGTAGGAACAAATCAGATGTTTGAAGGAGTCCTCTGCTTCTGAAAGGTTCTTGAAGAACCAGCTCTCCTGTGGGACCAGGACAGGTATCGGCAGCTCCAGATTAAACATATTGGAGTCCATGTTGGGTTAGCTGGAATGAGAGTTGTAGCCTCCTCCAGGGAGCAGTGCAGCCTAGGCATGTGGTGTTTAAGGGATGTAGATGCAGTGTCCTCCTGACTCCCAGCCACATTTCCTCGGGTCTCAACTACGTCCTCCTCCCCCATGGAGCCACAGAAAACATCTCTTATGAAAGCAAAGTGCTCTAAGTCACAGGTTCCACTGAGTTCAGCAGATAATTCTGTGCTAATGAAGTCAATATAAAATGTGAAACAGACTAGATTGTTCCATAGTTAGAGATTAGGCATCAACCAAGGATCCAAATCCTAAACTGCTGTGTAGCACATTTTTAAAATGTGGAATGTTGTCTAGAAAGTGGTTCAAGCTAAGTAAATTTGCTTGCACTGATGACCTATTGCCCACAAGAAAAATATGATGTGTTTCTAAAATGACCGAGTCTTTATGATCGTCTTCCCAAGCACTTGTTCTCTCGTAAAGTTCTTCAAAGAGGTGATGAGGCTCTCTGCACTTTGCAATTCAGGCAGTTTTTAAAGAGGAGGAAATTTCACTGGAATGGCCTGGCTCTCCCTTCCTGACCTCTTTGCCCAGGCATTCATTAAAGTTGAGTTCCTGGCTCAAGTCAAGGGAAGATTTTAGTTATTATCCTTGGCAAAGGAACTCCCCATTGTGGCTTTGATTTGAACTTGAGCTCTTCGAAGTGCAGCGGTCACATGTGAATTTGTTGTGCTTCCTGGCAAATGTTTCAGAAGTACATCTGATGCAATTCTGATGAAGTATTTGTTTTTTAGTGTTTCTCTAATACACAATAAATTGTAATTTATGAGGCGTAATTGAAGAAAATTCTAGAGGAAGTTGTGTATAAGATTAGGGGGATTATTAAATCAACTTTATTGTGTTTTCAAAACTTAAAAATGGTTTACAGCTATAATAAATTGCTTTAGGGTGCTATCAACCCATAAATTTTAATAATTTAATAAACATTCTGCAGTTCGATTGGGCTCAGGGCCAAATCCCAGGGCTGGCTTTGCGTCGTGTATGGTAGTACACGTTTGAGTTTACCTGGTTGGTAAAGGAACAAGCTGTTCTCATGCATGACACTGAGTAATCGGCCATTAATTTTAATGAACTGGAAGAAGGAGCTCAAGTTTGAAGTCAGTATAATAAGGGAGGCCACCCCTCCCCCATCTGGAGCCCAGCCATTGTGGCTGTTTTGTGTCTTCAAACAAAGAGGTTAATTTGATTTCCTGCCGCCCTTTGACCTTGAAAACCAGCTGTAAAAGTAATCACTCACCTTCTCTTTGGGAGCTTCTAAGTGCGGCGTTAAAATACTTTTAAAGTAATAAGGTTAGCAAATGTTCATGATTTACATCAGCTCCTGCTATGTATTGGTGAGTGTGATAAACCTGTCCATCTCATCGAGTAAATCTTGAGCGTGCTTTTTGGGTATCTCTTCTGGGGCCGCCTGTGGTCAGTTGCTGGGTTAAGGCTGACCTGTGTGCCGCGTTGGGGCAGCTTCAAATGAGTGCCTTAATGAAATGTGATAAATAAGTGAGCACTAGCTAAATCTAGTCACATAGCCATCTAGACGTGACTGTGCCTAGATCTGACCCAAATTAATGAGTGTATACTTAATGAAATGTTATTTTACTGGTATGAATTAAATTTCTCTAAAGTGATTGACTACTGTAATTCAACTTAGTGTTCCACTGTTAATCTGTTTTTTAGGACAATTGCAACAGAGGCCAGCAAACCAAGGAAACTTACATAAAATTTGAACAATGCTGTTAGGCTCTATATTCTGTGTTCTTTAGAAAGGGCTTTGAGCAGCGTGATAAAAATAAGTGTGGTGACTGTTAACAGTACGGGAGTATTTTCTTTTATTTAATTCTCACTTTCTCATCTTACTGATGTGGCTGGAGGGAAAAAAATTTACTTGATGATTTCTAGCCACATGAGAATGTCACTTGGTAACCAGACGTGTGTATTTATTCATTCATGCAAAACCAGCACATGCTAATCTATGCACTTGCCATGCCTACATTTTCACTTAATGAAGAGCTTAATAAAAATCAGCATTCATAGCCCTTTCGTAGTCAGATAAATTAGTTAATGCACAATAAGCAGCTCTTATGTATAATGCAAAAGATTAGTCTTGTCATTTGCATAATGTGCTACAAACGGCCCACTGTTGGAGCCGTTGATGCGTTCCCATTAAATGAGAGTTGAAAGCTGAGTGACGTCAGGAAGGTAATTATGCTGCCTTTGGCAGAGCTCATTCATTTTCGGGAGTTCAAGACCCTCTCTGAGCTCTGTTGACAGTGCCGCTGAAAGCCTTGGTGATGGTTAAGAAGCACCCACTGGAACTGGGAGACAGACTCGGGATCAGCCTCCCTGTAGCCGCTACACTACTTCACTCTCTGGCCTGTGCCCACGTTTCTGTGTAAATAAGTACAGCTAGAATCTAGTTAGTGTTTGCTGCGAACAACAACAACGAAAATTCTAGGTTAGTGAAGTATGTGTGGCTTGGACTTACAGATTGACTAGAATTTCCAGGGGAAAATAAAAATCACCAGGAAAGGTGTTTGTCTTCCTGCTAGATATATTTAGGAAACCCAGGATGCACAGCGTGGGTCCCTACCCCTTCTCCTGTGCTCGGACACACCAAGTGTGTCTCTGGAAAACTGAATGGCGTTCTTTAAAAACCAGTATAATTATAAGAGCACACATTTCACAGCTTGCCAAGACTTGGTTCTGCTCAGCCTAGAACACGAGTATTTTGAGTCTTCATCCTGAGCTAGTGTTGATGTGTGTATAATGTTTTTCTCTCGTTTGTTGGCTGTCAAGGATGGGGAAGCAGATCATTTTATTTTATCATAGTCAGCTGATACGTATTTTTTGCAAAGCTTCATATTAAAACCATAAAAATGGTAGCTATGGTATTGCCGCTAAAATATGACATGTTTGCATGCCCACTATCTCTACCTCGTTGCTCAAAACAATGTAGCAAATCTTTGTTCAGTGACCCCTGTACAACAGTATTTGGACAAACATGAAATGACGATTTCTAGAAATGGCATTTAATTGAAATGCTTGCCTTGAGATTGAGTAACTTCTGCATTGTACCATTACTTTCACACTGATTTAATGCAATCATAGGACTTACGAGTACTTAGTCTATCCTGTTTTCTACATTTATCCTCACTTCTTGGTGTGGTTATATGCCTGTTAACATTTCTGAATTTGCAAGGTGAAAACAAATCTTCATGTAAGGAGTAGACTTACATACTGTCCTCTGGTCTATGACGTGTAGCTCTGTTTGAGAAGTAATATGAAAGAAAGCAAAACCCAGAAACAATGTTAAATATTGACAAATATATTCATATTCAGAATTCTGTGTAGACGTACGGGCCTGGGCGTTTTAACCAAAGACGTCCATCTTGAAGAGAATGTTTTAAAGTCTCTTGTAACACCCTGACTTCTTGGGAAGCTCACTTCCCTGATGAGTGTTCATGTTAAGGAGCAATTTGGTGTCCAAAGCCCCAGCCACTGAATGTAGAGGAGGTACACCTGTTTGAAGGGCCACTTCCCCAGTTTAGATTATATAAAGAAGTCAGAATGCATGCTTTGAATAAAATTGTTCTCAAAGGTAGGTGTGTAGTGTTCATAATTCACGTTGATTTCAACTAAGTGTACACTTCCATTGTAGTCTTGCTGGTAGCAGAGGGTTTTTATTAGGCACTAATAAGTGGTCTTTGTGAGGGCTGCTATGACAGTCAGTGTTATATCATAATTAGCAGTATTATTTCTAGTTCAAGTAAAATAGCTAAAGGGTCCTCCTGGGATCTATTCTGGGATATGATTTTGTTTAATCTTATTATTAGTGCTAATAAATTTTTACTTTGTTCGAGTATCATCTGTATGCCAATGATTCCATTATTTAAACAAATAATTACTCCACATTACAATTCCTTTTAGAACATGACAATAACAAATCATAGTTATGGCTTATTCAAAGTAAATAAGGTCTAAAACACTAATAAAATTAATTGCAAGATGTTTGATTGGAAACCAAAGCCAGTTGTAACATGATCTCGCTCGCTCTTTCTCTCTCTCTCTTTCTCATGGTCTTTGATAACACATTACTCTCTGGAATAAAACGACCAGCATAAAATATCTCAGCTCTTGTTAGCAAACAAAGAGTAATTGAAACTTGGTTGCTAGGAGACATTTCCCATTGTTGACAATCGTGATTTTCTTTGATTACTGGCACTATTGTTGTTCATTACACAAACAGAATGTTTTTATATAACATAGGAGAAACATATTTTTGGAATCCAATTGTTGTAAGAATATCACCATACGCGACCAAAGAAGTGTTTCTCTACAGGTTTGGCAAGTTAACTGTCTCTGATAAGCATTGTATTTGTTCAACAGCTCAATGCATATTTTTTTATTTTTTGTAAAATGTACATTTCACTACAATGAAAATTCTGATTGTACAGAACAGATTTTGCATAATCTATAAAATTGAGATTTCCCTACAAACACAAAAATAATGCCTATGAAAAACTGAAATTCCTTGTTGTGGTGATTTCTTTGAATGGTCAGTGTTACGTCATTTGCATGAAGGGAAATTCAAGAAAAATGTTTAGCTTCAGTGAAGTAAGAATTTAAGCCTTCTGAATAAGTAAACAAATTTTTAGCACAAAGGGCCCTTAAGTATTTAGTTTTCCCTGGCAAGGAATGGTCAAGGATCTTTATTTACAGGGCAAGAGTTAGCGTCATTATATTAAACAAAACTTGCAACAGGTATCCTCCTATCTAGGAATGAGCTAGGAGGTCTTCAGTTCCAACTAGAATTCTACTGACTTCGATGCCTGTGGGAGCTGGGCGTTGGCACCGATGGTTGACACTGGGGCTGGTTCCTGTCCCCGTAGCTGTGAGCTGTATGCGGTTCCACTCCGGTCCCTTACGCAATCCCAACTCTGCATATTCCCACTTTGCAGGATGATAGAAAGCAGACAGGAACACAGTGAGTATCCTTGATCTTCACACTTAGGGCAAATGGAGATATTTGCCTGTTGGACAACGATGGTGTGCCTGTGTCCAGGGCTCCCTCTCTGCTGCTTCTCATGGCCTTTGCAGACTTCCTGTCGGAACCATCTTCTGTCTCCCTCCGTCATCCATCTTGTTTATCTATGACAAGTGCCATACACAACTGAGTTGGCAGTACAATCTCTTTTTTTCCTTACTAGACATCTTATAAGGGCCTCTGTTTGCAGATGGCCTCATCTAACACCACGCAGTTTGACATCCTCAAATCCTCTCAACGAATCTGTTTCCTTATTTGCCACAAGTGGCCTCTCAATCTTCGACTGAGGATTTTTTTCTTAATTTTTGTTCTTTCAAGTTACTGTTACTGTTGGTAACGTTGCCTTCAATTTACTTTTCTGTTACTTTTAGGATCACTGTTCAGGGTACATTCCCAGCCCTCTAGAGATTCCTGTAGTCATCCTCTGCTATTCTGTTCTTGTATCCTGAAGTCACTGTTCTCCAGTTCCCGTCCCATCCAGTTCTGTCTCGTTACTTTGTCCTCATTGAGTATCTCATCCCATCCACGTAGCTCAGCCATGATCTACACCAAGCTCTATGTAAAATTATGTGTGAAGTCCTGACTCTGCCCCATATATTACATTTTTTTTTTCTCCCTCTTTCCCTCTTTCCCTCCCTTCTTGCCATTGGAGCTCAACTTCCCATTGACTTGACCCTAGTTCATACTTGGAAATCACATGATGCATTTAGTCATTTCGTATTTTAAACGACCCTACTGATACTAATTATGTGACTGAAATTACTAGTGGTTTCCTGAAAGGCAACTCAATGGTTATTTCAGTTTGTCTACCTTTTGTCCTTTATTTGAATTATATCATTTCATACCTATTAAGTATGAAATTATTGTTGCTTTCTAATATTAAAATGTAAATCTAGAGATGTTTTATATTTATATATATTTATATTATCTGTTTTATACCTTATTGTATTGAATCTTCAACATTTAATAGATTAATCATTTAAAAATTAGATCTAAAATATAAGTAAACAACTTTTAAACTATATAAAATATCTCATCAGTCACTAGGAGTTCTGCATATTTTTCATCACTTTTATTTTTGGAGTAAAGTTTATTTTATACAGATGGAGAAAGGGACTAATTTGAATGGGATTCTAAAAATTTGAACAAAATTCTTGACTTGTAATGGTTAATCAAGTGACTGCATGGTACAGAAGAAAAGGGAAAATATACAACTGGAAAGGAGATGAGTACAATATTAATGGAAAGTGCACCGTGTTGAGAATGTATACTGTAAACACTAGAACAACCACTTTCTAGAGAAAACAGAGATATAGCTAATAGATCAACATCTTGTTACAATGGAGAAATGAGTAGTAGCTAAACCTTCCAAAATCAAGGAAAGAGGAAGAAAAGATTCACAGAACTAATAGAATTTTAACAAATAGCATCACAGCTTACTCAAGCATGTCAGTAGTTGCATTAAATGCACCTGGTCTAATCACTTGAATTTTAGGGCAGAGAATCGGATTGAACAGAAAAGCAATGTCCAAGTGTATAATGTCCAGAGACTTGACTACAGATGCTCAGTTTTTAAATCATAATAATTCAAAAGAGACTGGATGCTGTTTCCAGCAAATTGTGCTATGCAACTTGATGCCCATGTGGAAAAACAAAACTCAAAATGGGTGATAGTCCTTACCTCAAAAATTACACAAATTCTAGAGAAAATTCTAGAATAAAATATGTGTGGTTTGAGAGAAGGCAAATATTTCTTAGGACACAAAAGCACAATCATGTATGGAAATAAAGTAAGTTGACAATCAAAATTTTAAAACTTCTGTTCATCAGAGGATATCATTAAAATAGTATACAGATTGAGGGCCAGCGCTGTGGCGCAGTGGGTTAACGCCCTGGCCTGAAGGCTCTAGCATCCCGTGTGGGCACCGGTTCCAGTCCTAGCTGCTCCTCTTCCAATCTAGCTCTCTGCTGTGGCCTGGGAAAGCAGTAGAAGATGGCCCAAGTCCTTGGGCCCCTGCCCCTGCGTGGGAGACCCAGAGGAAGCTCCTGGCTTTGGATCGGTGCAGCTCCAGCCATGTGGCCATCTGGGGAGTGAACCATCGGACGGAAGACCTCTCTCTCTCTGTCTCTCTCTGTCTCTCTCTGTCTCTCTCTGTCTCTCTCTGTCTCTCTGTCTCTGTTTCTGTCTCTACTCTCTGTGTGTAACTCTGACTTTAAAATAAATAAATCTTTAAAAAAATAAATAAGTAAATAAAATAGTATACAGATAAGCCATAGAGTTGAATGTAAGTTCTTGTTGCTACACAGCCTTGCCAGCATTTCGTGTGTTAGTATTCTGGACTTGTGGCTGTTGGGATAGGTGTGACATGGATTTCTTTGTTTCAGTTTCCTTATAAGGTGAATCCTCTTTTCATATGTTTAATGTCTATCTTTTGAAAAACCATTTCTGAAATGCAAAATCATTTAGGTTTTCTGTTAGATTATTCTCTAGGAGTTGTGTACATTGGCATGTTATGCTAAAGGATTTGATCCATCTTAAGTTAACTTTTGGAAGAACCTCAGGTCTCTGTCTCCATGGGTTTTTATTGCTCAGAGTTACAGTCACTCCAGCACCATTTGTTGACAAGACTGTTGGCTCTATTGCATTGCCTCGAATTATTTTTACAAAGCAAATGATGTTACTTTTTCCCTCTTTTTGCACTCTGCCAATTGCTATTGCAGAAATTTTATTAGCTGATGCTGCCACTCCTCAGTGCCTGAGGTCAAGGACAACTAGCTCCCCAGCTGTCAATATTCAGGCAGACAATTGATCTTCTCATTTTATTTCCTCTTAGTAGCCATTTCCTGTTCTCCAGCCCCAACACTACTTAGAGAAACTAAATGTGTCCACTGTCATCGGTGCTTAGCGTAAGTGTAATATGACATGAATCAAAGACCCTTCAGGCCAGCGTGGAGACGGGAAATTGATTGCTGAAGAACAGAGGCTTTTCTGAAATTTCCCTTAGTCCAGACGGATCACCATGAATTAACTAAGCAAGAGGGCAGCAGGTGCTCTCATTAAATTTACAGTCACTGGCAGCAGATAGGAAAGTAGTTTGAAGAGCACGTGCAGCTGTGTGGACACCTGTGCTTGCAGCCGTGGCCTTGGAGACCCGGGTGTGGTGGTGGAGGCAGCCAGTGCTCGGTGCCTCGGCCGCTCTGGCTGTTAGCTGAGCTGAGTGGGAAGTGTATTTCCCAAGACAGTAGGTAGCTTTCTGCAACCTGAGGGTTGTACAAAACTTGCCTGCATTTTCAGGAACACCATAAGTGCTTTTTGGCACCGTTTCCCAAAAAGAAAAATAAATGTTTTTGCTGGTGTATTTCTTCTGTCATTTTGTCAATTTTTAAACAGATTTATTTATTTTAAGGGCAGAGTTAGAGAGAGATGGAGAAAAAGAGGTCTTCCATCTGCTGGCTCACTCCCCAAATGGCTGCGACAGCTGGGCCAAGCGGAAGCCAGAAAGGGCTCCCACTTGAGTGCCGATGCCCAAAGCACTTGAGCCATCTTCAGCTGCTTTCCCAGGCGCTTTAGCAGGGAGCTGAGTTGGAAGTGGAGTAGCCAGGACCACTGTAACATAGCAGATAAAGCCACCGTCTGCAATGCTGGCATCCCCTATGAGTGCCAGTTTGAGTCCCAGCTGCTCCACTTCTGATCCAGCTCCCTGCTTATCTGCCTAGGAAAGCCGTGGAAGATGGCCCAAGTGCTTAGGGCCTGCATCCATGTAGGAGACTTGAAGGAAGCCCTGGCTCCTGGCTGTGGCCTGGTCCAGCCTCTGGTGTTGTGGCCATCTGGGGGGTGAACCAGCAGTTGGAGGAGCTCTATCTCTCTCCTCCTCTCTATAACTCTGCCTTGCTACTAAATAAATAAATCTTTTAAAAAAAAGTGAAGAGAATGTGGCTGTGCTTATTTCCATACTATTTCTTTGGTTTTTATCTTTACACACATTTTTGAGGTGTTGAATTTTTGCTGAAGCGCCTGGACAGTTGCAGGATGGACTGCTGAGGGCCTTGCTCCCTCCTTGCCTTCCTTGGTTCATTCATTGGTTCCTATCTTCTTTCTTGTCTTTACTTCTCATCTATACATTGAAAGAAAGCGTTTCAAATCCATCCACAAATGTAACATGGCCACTTACGTTTAGTGTGTACTCAATAAAACGATGCAAGGAATACTGTTGAAAAAGTGGAACTAAGGAAGACGAAGCTTTGTGGTCAGCACAGAGCGCACTTCATAGCTGTGCAGCAGAGCATGTCCTCTGTCTTTAATCCTTTGTGGTTTTCCTCTCTGGCTCACAGTGAGATAGTTTGATCCGGAAAGGCATGGCAACCTTTGACCGTGAGACTCGGTGTTGTTGGTGATGTGGCGCTAATGAGCCAGTGCGTGCACTCTCTGAGTAGGCTGCTGGGTTTTCTCTATATCTGTTTAGAGACAGTGCATAGATCGGCTTCCAACCCTGGCCAATCTTAGAAGCCTGAAATAGAAGAGAGGTGGAATGTCAGACTGGGAAGACCCATAGGGTTTAACTTACTTTACTATGGCTTTGCTCTTGGTTGTAGGAAAGGAAACCAGGTCTGGATAAATGTGGCATGCCTCTCAGCACTAGTGATGAAGGAAATAAAGAAATCATGGCAAACCCTAGGATGATTGACAGCTAGCTAGCAGGTGCAACTTTATATATACTGGAGAACAGGCTCTTGTTATTAAATTTCTAATTCATAGTAATTATGGCTTCTCTCACACCCCCTATTACATGGAATGGACTTCTTTGGGTATATAAATATTCATCAAGATGGTGTTTAATACTGATTAACTTGTAACAAAGAGCATATTTACTCCCAAAATCATGAACGTTTCCTGAAAGATTAAAAAATATGGCACCCTATGTGAGTGTAATGTATCTTTATGGCCTATTTGCAGATAGACTTAACTTTGAGCATGCGACCCCTTAAGTAAGCTCATTAAGCATCCATCAATTTTGTGATGTGTGTATATGTATATGGCATTTTATGCAATGAACATAAAAGGTGTAAAAATTGGGTAGCGATTTTCTTACTGGCAACTGCATCACCAGTGTGACTAATATTTAGTAAAGCACTTTTTGCCTTATTTGACTGATGTACTGTGGGAAGAGCAGAGTATTAAAACAGAAATAGGGGTTTGTTCAGTTTTTGTGCTTGTCTTCAGCGTGCCTATAATGGGAATGACAGTGAAATTTGGTTTACGATATATACTGAAAAATGTTATCTTAAGAGGATTTCGAATAGCCAGTAGATAAAAGACTAATGTCCTTTGTTTGGTAATGTAGTACTTATATGTAGAACCAGCCTAAATGTCCAACAATTCATTTTATAAAGTATAGGTTAGAATGGCAGTATAGCTGAATTGGCTATAAATCACCCATGCCAGGGACAGGTGCCTTTATTCACTATGGCACTGGTAGATGCCGCCTGTGCTCAGTGACAAATCCTATTCCCTCCTGCATCTCTGAGTTCAGCCAGAGCTACAGGAGATCCTCAGTGCCCTGCCAGAGTCCCCCCAAGTGGTCAGCAGCCATCCTTCTGATCTGTGACCTGAGGAATCCTCTGTACCCCAAGGACTCTGTATGTACAACCTCAGGTGTGAGCGAGTTAGTGTTCTTGGAACACCTCTAACCAATGGAGTGGTCCAGCTGTGGACAAATGCTGCAGCCTCCTGCCCTATGAATAGAAAATTCCAGAAAGTATTCCAGTCACTTTCTGCAGAGAACTATACTGGCAATAAGCTCTCACTTCCCACCAGGCAGATTCAATAGCACATGTTACTGGTCATGTTAACTCTCTTCTGTACTCTTGTGCTTCAGTTAGACATTTCAGCTCCCAAATACAGTGTGTCAGGCTCTCTCTGCTTTCTGGATGACCCAAACCAAGACAATCAGCAACTGTGGCATTTATTTCTATCAGAAGAATCTGTGTGATTTAAGTGCATTTTTACATTCTGAAAGGACAATTGGAGAGTTAAGGAATAGTGGTTGGGGCTGGTGCTGTGGCATAGTAGGCTAAGCCTCTGCCTGTGGCATCAGCATCCTATATGAGCACTGGTTCCTGTCCCGCCTGCTCCTCTTCTAATCCAGTGCTCTGCTGTGGCCTGGGAAAGCAATAGAAGATGGTCCGAGTGCTTGGATCCCTGCACCTGCTTGGGAGATCTGGAAGAACCTCCTGGCTTCTGACTTTGGATCAGCCCAGCTCTGGATGTTTGGGCCATTTGTGGAGTGAAGGAGTGTATGGAAGACCTTTATTTCTGTCTCTCCCTCTCTTTGTCTGTGACTCTACCTCTCAAGTTAATCAATAAAATCAGAGAGAGAGAGAAAGAGATGGATTGAATGGTGATGTAGTCCTCAGTGTTTGACTATGACCATTCCCTTTTCTGGGTTCAGTAAAAATCGAATGAAACAAGATGGCCATGAATAAAAGATAATAATCCCTCTCCTGCTCCTTTCCATTTCTGTTTCCCATAGACAATCAATATTAACTCCCTTTTTAAAATTTATTATTTTTTGCCCCCCAAAAACCTTTTATTTAAGGAATACAGCTTCATGCATGTCATAGGTACAACTTTAGGAATATATTGATTCTTCTCACCATACCCGCCCTCCCACTCTCCTCCTCCTCCTCCTCCCTCTCTTATTCTCAGTCCCACTCTCCACTAAAATCCATTTTTGATTAACTTTATACACAAAAGACCAACTGTGTACTAAGCAAAAATTGCACCAGTTTGAATGGTTAAAAAAAAGAAAGAAAACAAAAAGAACTGTTCCTCAATAGCCCAGACAAGGAATGTTCAAAGTCATTGCATCTTGAAGGTAACTTCATTCTTTTTTTTTTTTAAATTTAATTAACTGTAACAAAGCACTCAAGAATGATAAATCTTTCGGGAACACTTAGATATAGTTAAAATACAATTCTTTGAGGACAGAGGTTCTGCATGGGAAGTTAATGCACAGTGACTTTTGTTGTTACTTTAGCACTTAATATTCTTATGTATGATGTCCGTGATCACCCAAGGCTGTTGACATGAGCTGCCTAGTCTGTTGAAGACTTTTGAGTCCACAAATTTCATCAGTAATTAGGATCATAAACAAAGTGGAAATTCTCTTCTCCCCTCAGAGAAAAGTATATCCTCCTTTGACAACCACTTCTTTCCATTGGGGTCTCACGCACTGAGATCCTTCAAGTAGAACATTGTTTTCCTCAGTGTCTTGGCTTTCCATGCTTGAAATGTTCTTTCAGGCTTTTTGGCCAAACCAGAATGCCTCAAGGGCTGATTCTGAGCTCAGAGTGCTATTTAAAAGGATTGTCCTTCTATCAGTCTGTTCTGTGGACTGCTTCTCATGTTGGAACATTGTCTCCTTTTAAACTGTATCAATCATTATTACCAGACCCTTAATCATATCTGCATGATCACCACCCAGCTTAAGGGGATTTGAGGTCCCATGGCAAGTTTTTAAACTATACCCATAGAAGTAAGTCTGTAGAAATGTATGCAAAATTATATAGCTTTACATTTACATACTTCATATACTTCATAGTTACAGCTTTAGGAACATGATGATTCTTCCCACTGTGCCCACCCTCTCATGTACACTCCCAACCCCTCTTCCTCCTCCCTCTTATGCCCACTCTTATTTTTTTGCTGAGATCTATTTTCAGTTGACTTTATGCACATATTATTAACTCTATGTTAAAAAGAGTTCAACAAATAGTATTAAAAAAAAAAAAAAAAACTGTTCCTCAACAGTCAAAGACAAGGGCTGTTCAGGTCATTGCTTTTTTGTGTGTTTATGTTAGCAAGGAATAGCTTTTTCCATCTTTTCACTTCCAGTCTGTGTGCATCTGTGTTAGTGAGATGAGTTTCTTGTAGGCAGCAAATAGATGAGATTTGTTTTTTAATCTATTCTACCAGGTTCTGTCTTTTAACTGGAGAGTTGAGACCATTTACATTCAAGGTGACTATTGATCAGTAACAACTTGCTCTGCCATTTTTCCAAATATATTCCTGTTATTTACTTTGGATTTTCTTTGTACTTTTATTGGGCGATTTTCTTCCTTTACCTTCTTTTGTAGTGATGACCATGTTTCTTTGTTACTGTGTGTATCTTTTGTAAGGCTGGATGGGTAGGGACAAATTCTTTGAATTTGTTTGTTGTGGAAGGTCTTTATTTCATCTTCATTCATAAATGAGAGCTTCGAAGGATACAGTATTCTTGGTTGTTTTTTTTTCTCTTAAGACTTGGAATATATCTCGCCATTCTCTCTAACCTGTAGGGTTTCTGATGAGAAGTCCGCTGTGAGTCTAATTGGAGATTCTCTGAAATAATCTGGCGTTTCTCACGTGCATGTTTTAGAATCTTTAAGTTTTACTGTAGAGAGTTTGATTACAATGTGTCGTGGTGAAGATCGTCATGTCGATTAGGAGTTCTATGTGCTTCTTGTACTTGGATGTCCCTTTGTTTTTTTAAATTAGGGAAGTCTTCTATTACTATTTCAGTATAAAGTTCTTCTAATCCTTTCTCTTTCAATGCCTCAGGAACTCCTGGAACCCTTATGTTGGGTTGTTTGATAGTATCCTGTAGATTCCCAACAGTATTTTATAATTTTTTAATTTCTTCTTCTTGTTTCTGGTTTGACTGTATAATTTTCTGTGATTTGTCTTCTAAGTCAGATTTTTTCTTCTGCTTCACTGACTCTGTTGTTAAACTTTCCACTGCTTTTTTTATTTGTTCTATTGAATTCTTCATTTGCAAAGTTTCCTTTTGCTTTCTCTTTAAGATCTCAATTTCATGGGAGAAATTTTCTTTCATATCATGTACAAATTTCAGTAGTTCATGCTTTAGCTTCTGATTATTTCTATGTAATCTTATGAGTTTTTGAATTCTATTTCTTGAATTTCTTGAAGCTCTTCATTTTCACAATCTAGTATTGAAGAGTTGTATTCTTTTAGGGGCATCATGGTGTGTTTATTATTCTTGTTTCTTGAATTGGTATGTTTATTATTCAGGATTTGTGGAGATACTCATTGATTTCTTCTTTGTTTTATCGCTGTGGCAGCTTTTATCTTGGGACTATGTGTGGATTAGTGAGTGGAGTGTCTGCTTTCACACATGTGTTGTGGTGAAGATCGTCATGTCGATTAGGAGTTCTATGTGCTTGTTGGTTGTGGCCAGGGAACTCTGTTCAGTGCTGCAGTGTGAAGGGAGTATTAAGGGAGTGTTCGGCTTAGCTCATTTCTTCCCCTCAAAGGAGACCAGTGCCTGGTGCTAGCCCCAGTGGGTATATTCGTCCACACTTCCACCAGGATGACACAAAGGATTTGCGCAGTTCTTGATGTAAGCAGATTCCCCTGCAATGTCCCTCACCAGGGAACCAGGACACCCTGAGCCTGTGGTGCCTTCCACAGTGACTGTCCGGAGTCCCAGGCACACCCTGAACCTTCCCGCACAACCTCAGTGTTTCCACAGTCCTGCAGCCTCATTGTTTTCACAGTCCTGGCACACAATCCTCCCACGGTCGTGAAGCACCCAGCCCCCCATTAGTTCTCCCTGCCAGGCTCAGGAGTCTCCCCTTGACTGGTTGCTGGGTTCTGACGTGGGCTGATGAAGCTGTTACATATGTCCTAAACGGTGCCTGCTCTGTCTTGGGTTGTTACAGGATGCCACTGCCGGGTGACTGGAGAGAGAGAAACATGCCCCCCCCCCCCCCATTCATTCGTCTCTAGTTTGCAGAAACACTATCCTCCACAGGACTCCAAGCTGGATTCCCTCCAGGCTTCTCTGCAGCTGTCTCCCCAGTGGCTTGGGCTGCTGTACTCTGGTCTCGCCTCTCTCCAACGCTGGTATAGAGGCCCTCTCGGTTGCCAGGGTCCTGAGTTGTGCATGGCCACACCCTCCACGTAGCTCTGCTGTGTCCCCCTATTTTGCATGGAGTTTCCTCTGTGGTTTTCTAACTCTTCCCTGAGGCTGCACTCCATCCACTTTTTTAAAACTATGTTCTAGACTACAGCAGTAAGCCCCCTTCTTAATCTGTCACCTTCTCCTCCCCAGGTCTCTCCTAACATTTTTTCAGTCAGTATTAACTACTTTTTAATGCTTCAGGTTGCGTGTATAATTTCTAGCGAAATCCAAACATGGCGATTCCATAGTTTTAAAAATAACTCTGTAGTATAAAACTTTTAACTTTTTTAATAATCCCATTTATAGTTTGTTATATGCTCTAATTGTTGTTCTGCAAATTCTGCAATTATTTCTCCATTATCCATATAGTAACAAAAACACAGTAACCTCTCTCTACCCCCTGTTCCACATATGATATCTTATCTTCTTATACTTCACCTGTAACCATAATTATGTCTTAGGTTCTTTGTCTATATATTCTAAGAGTTGAAACAAATAAGCAGTGTTTTCATTAATTATCATGGCAATTTCCTTTCCTACTGTTCAAGCAGCATGCTAGGATTTTAGTTTTTTACCATGGGCCCAGAACCATAAACCTCCTCGCCCTCTGATATCTCTCTCTTAATGACTGTGTAGAAAAATATTTCATAGTTAACTAAACATTTTCAATAAAAGTTGAGAGAGAACAGTATGAAGAATCATGTGTTTGGTTTCCTTACATTATTCTACTAGGGTCTAAGTCCAAACTAATTTTCCAGGCATACTTCATTTTGTTCTTCTCTATGTTTCCTTCAACTACCCTTGGGCTTAATTAGTTATATATTTTCTTTCCAAAATATCCAGTACTGTAAATTGTCCTGTAATTGGCATTTTAGCTGCATCCTAGAAATTTTAATAAACTGGGTTTTTATTTTCTCACATAATTTCACAATTTTTAAAAAAGATTTATTTATTAGTTGAAATGCAGGGTGCGAGGAGAGAGGGAGGGAGGAAGGGAGAGAGGGAGGGTGAGAGAGAGAGAGAGAGAGAGAGAGAGAGAGAGAGAGAGAACAAGATCTTCCATCCGTTAGTTCATTCCCAAGTTGGCCACAGCAGCTTGAGCTGGGCTGATCTCAAGCCAGGAGCTTCTTTCAGGTGTCCCCCATGGGTGCAGGGGCTGAAGTACCTGGCCCATCTTCTGCTGCTTTCTCAGGTGCATTATCAGGGTGCTGGAACAGAAGTGGAACAGCCAGGCGGCAATCCAGCGCCTGTATGGGATGCCAGCCCCGCAGGTGACGTCTTAACCTACTACATCACATTTCCTGGCCCTACAATTTATCTTAAAATATGTGTTCATTAATTTTCAGATTTATGGATTTTTCAGGTGTCCTTTGTACTTATTTCTAATGTAATTCTCTTAGAATCCTGTGATTTATGCTTTTTAAAATTCCACTGAAGTTGGAGAACATACTTTGATCAAATCCTTTGATTTACTGCGTTTGTGTCGTGTGCATGTGAAAATAATGTGTGTTCACTTTGTCTGCTTGTAGTGCTCTGTAAGAGTCAGTGAGGTCCACTTGGTTGCTAGTATAGTTCAAGTGTTCTTTACTTTCACTGATTTTCTTCACGCCTGTCAGCTGATCTGGGATGTTGAATTCTCCAACACCCTAAATCATCTCTTTGTATATGTACGTGTGTTCTGGGGATTACGTTAGGTGGTTGCACATTGATCATCTTTATAATTGCTTGATTAATATTCTCCATTACTCTGAACTCTTTGCCTCCAGTAACATTTTTGTCTCATAGTCCATACTTTTTCTTAGAATAATGTAGTCATTCCTTTATCTATGGTTACTGTTTGTAAAATGCAAATTTCCTACAATTTTACTTCTGTCTTGTTTGTGTATTTGAACCTACATGTGTCTTAATGATTTTCTTAGCATTATTATATGCGTCTTTGCATTTTATTACTCTTGAGGTTAAAATTAACTTAACCTAGTAACATCCAGAAATTTTGATGTGATATGTCTTGACTAATAGGCATTTGGGTTTCTTTTTTTTTTCCCATTTTTTAAAATTTATTTTTTATTAATATAAAGAAAACAGTTCATATAGTTCATAGACACAATTCTAACAATATGATACATCTCTTTCTTCCTCCTTCCTGCCTTCCTTCTTCATTCCTTTTTCTTTTTTAATTTTTGTGATGGCATATTTTTAATTCACTTTATAATCACAGGCTTAATGCTTCATTAAATAAAGAGTTAGACAAATAAAAGTAGAAAGATCACTGTTCATCAGGAATATGGACAAGGGTTATATACAATAATTAAATTTTGAGATGTGAATTTAACTCATATGCCAAGTGCTTTTCCCTTTTTTTAACTTTTATTTAATAAATATAAATTTCCAAAGTACAGCTTACGGATTACAATGGCTCCCCCCCCCCATAACTTCCCTCTTACCCGCAACCCTCCCCTTTCCCACTCCCTCTCCCCTTCCATTCACATCAAGATTCATTTTCAATTCTCTTTATATATAGAAGATCAGTTTAGTATATATTAAGTAAAGATTTCAACAGTTTGCACCCACTTGGCTACATAAAGTAAAAAATACTGTTGGAGTATTAGTTATAGCATTAAATCACAATGTACAGCACATTAAGGACAGAGATCCTACATGATATTTTTTAAAAATTGATTAATTTTCTATGCAATTTCCAATTTAAAACCAAGTTTTTTTTTCATTTTCAATTATCTTTATAAACAGAAGATCAATTCAGTATATACTAAGAATTCATCAGTTTGCACCCACACAGAAACACAAAGTGTAAAAATACTGTTTCAGTACTAGTTATAGCATTACTTCACATTGGACAACACATTAAGAACAGAGATCCTACATGGGGAGCAAGTGCACAGTGACTCCTGTTGCTGACTTAACAATTTGACACTCTTGTTTATGGCGTCAGTAATCTCTCTAGGCTCTAGTCATGAGTTGCCAAGGCTATGGAAGCCTTTAGGGTTCGCTGACTTCGATCTTATTCCGACAGGGTCATAGTCAAAGTGGAAGTTCTCTCCTCCCTTCAGAGAAAGGTACCTCCTTCTTTGATGGGCCCATTCTTTCCACTGGGATCTCACACGCAGAGATCTTTCATTTAGGGTGGGGTGGGTTTGTTTGTTTGTTTGTTTGTTTGTTTTTGCCAGAGTGTCTTGGCTTTCCATGCCTACAATACTCTCATGGGCTCTTGAGCCAGATCCAAATGCCTTAAGGGCTGATTCTGAGGCCAGAGTGCTATTTAGGACATCTGCCATTCTATGAGTCTGCTGTGTATGGCATTTGGGTTTCTTTATTCTGTACTTGAAATGTGTCATACTACTGTCTATGAGCTCTCTGTGCTTCCAATGTTATGTATTTAATCCAACTGTAATTCTTTTACATGCCGACATACTCTATTGTCTTCAAGAGTTTCTATCTTTGAACTTGAGCCGTTAGACTGTGCCCTGTGTATGATCTGTCTTTATCTTGCCTTAGAGTTCATTAAGCTTTTGGATGTATAGATTAATACTTTAAGTGAAATATGGGAATATTTTCTCAAATATTTTCTGTGGTTTTTTTCTCATTCTCCTCTTCAAGGCTTTCATCATGCATATGTTTGTATGATTGATAATATTTCATAAGTCTCTGAAATTCTGACTTTCTTTTTTCCCTTTTTGTTCTTAAAAGAACATAACTTCTCTTGATCTTAAAATTCCTGATTCTTTTGTCAGATCAAATTTTGTATTGAATCTTGATAGTAAATATTTCATTTATTGTAATTTGAACTGAGGAATTTCAATTTAGTGGATGTTTCTTAAAATAATTTTTACTTCCTTATTGATACTTTCTGTGTGGGAAATAATTGTCCTTATAATTAAGTTGTTTACATGTGATTCCTTAGTTCTGGGTTTTACTTTTATTCAAAAATTTCTTGAGTCCTCTCTTTGCAGTATATATCCCACATTCAGCCAAGAATGAGTGGATAACTAGATTTTGGGGAGTAATAGATTCACTTATTTTTAAGATTGAATTATTTATGTGAAAGGGTTAGAGAGCGAGAGAGGGAGACACACACACACACACACAGCTATCTGTCTGTCTGTCTGTCTATCTAGGTGCTGGTGCATTCCCAAAATGACCCTAATGGTGATTGCCATGCCAAACTGAAGCCAGGAGCCAGCACTTCCATTATGGGCTCCTACATGGGTGGCAGGGTCCCAAACACTTGGGCCATCTCCCACTGCTTTTCCCAGGCCATTAGCAGAGAATTGAATTGAAAGTGGAGTAGCCAGACTTGAACTGGCACCCATATGGATGCCAGCATTGCCGGTGGAGGCATTACCCATTATGCCACAGTGCTGGCCCCCGGATTTCTTCTTTTTTGAAGATTTATTTATTTATTTAAAAGGCAGAGTTAAAGAGAGAGAAGGAAAGGCAGAGAGAGAGCGAGAGCGAGAGAGAGAGAGAGAGAGAGAGATCTTCCATTGCTGGTTCACTCCCCAGTTGATTGCAATGGCCACAGCTGCACCGATCTGAAGCCAGGAGTCAGGAGCTTCTTCCAGGTCTCCCACATGGGTACAGGGGCCCAAGGACTTGGGTCATCTTCTACTACTTTCCCAGGCCATAGCAGAGAGCTGGATCGGAAGTGGAACAGCTGGGACTTGAAGCTGCTGACCATTTGGGATCCTGGCACTAAAGGCAGTGACTTCACCTGCTATACCACAGTGCTGGCCCCAGATTTATTTCTTGGAATCCAGCTATGTGATAGTGTCATTCAGTTGGACTAGCCGTTGGCTTGGATTTAGAAAAGAAACATTTAATGAATGGTGCTGGGACAATTAGGTACAAGCACACAAAAGATGGATTTGGATCACTGAAATCAAACAAAAACATGAACTTAAACTATATCATAGCCAATATATAAGAGCTAAAACTAGGAAACACAAGACAACATAAGGAGGTACTCATAAATTGGGGTTAGCAGACAATTTCTTAGCTGAGACACACCAAAAAAAAGTGCTAAGCATTTAAAATGATAAACAGGGTTCCATCAAAATTAAAAAAACATTTGTACTATCCAGAACTCTCAAGAACATGAAAAGGCATGCCATAAATTGGTAGAAAACATGTGTAAATCATATGTGATCAGGGACTTGCATTACTTAATAAGAATGCAACTAATTTCATTTAAACTGAGAAGAGATCAGAATGGACATTTCACTTACATAAACTATACAAATGGGCAATGAACTTGTGCAAAGATGCTCAACATTTTGTTGCATTAGGAAACCGCAAACCAAGTCCACAATGATGCGTCACTTCTCATCCATTCGAATGTCTCAAACAACACTAACAACACTGTGTGTGTTCATTTCCCTGTGGCCGTCACCTCCACATTTACTATACTTACCTTACTCTATACTTAACTACTAGAGTGAGCAGAGGCCACCTCTTGTATGCTCACCGTCGTATCCACAGGACGGAGGCGAGTGCTTGCTACGTAATAGGTATTTAATGAAAATGTGTTCCATAAAGGGATCCCCTAAAACTAGTTGCATATCTCAGTAAAGCTAAACGTGTCCCAAGTTGAACTAATATTCCTGGTCTTTGTGATGGTGACGCGGCTGCCTATTTGATGACATCAGCAATTTCAGAGCATGCTTGTGAAGGTGGCTGTGGTATACAGCCCGTTTGAAATAGAGGAGCCATAACCTGTAGAGCTGCAGGTGGTAATTCCTTTTGTTTCAGTGGGCACAGGATGGGTCTTCATTCTCTAATGTCTGTAAATCTGAAGTCCTGTGTGACACAGAACAGGCTAAGTGATGCTGTGGTAACAAATCGGCCCCAGAACGCCGGTGATCTAACACTAGAGAATTTCTCACTTACACTGCTTATTTATTGCCTCTGGTGGAGGGATGCTGGGAACCCTGAGAGACTGAGGAGGCTCTGCCATCAAGGGTCCTTGGGTAGGACCCAGGAGGAGAAGGCACCAAGAGCTCACAGCCGCTCTTCTGGGCTTTGATTGAGAAGTGATGGTCCTCATTTCTGCTCATGCTGCCTTGGCTAAATTAAGTCACCTGAGTCCAAATAATGGACAGTAGGTTCGGGAATCTTAGGAAGAACTCGATGGACAGTAAATTTATCTGAGCAGTACATATCTCTGCCAGAAAGATTTGTCCTTAAAACATATTTTCCCTGGTCCTTAGGTGTAGATGCTTCCGGTACATATGAAGTGAAGTGTATCTAAAGGCATGCATCAATTTGTGTGTACCTTTACTCTCTGTTCCTGCTTATGTAACGGCCCACGCTGATTCTATACCCTCCTGGCTGTCATTCCAGACCAAGGACTCAAGTAGAGAGAAAATCAGATTCTGAACTTGGATTTGCCATGTTTTGCCTCAATGAAAATTTTCATGGATCATATTATCGTGATCATCGTGTTAACAGTTGTTCAATGTATTGTTTGTTTCTTGCATTTTGGGCATTCTTTGAAGTTCTTTGCTTTTTTTCTTCTTACTCTACTAATTTTTTTCTTTTAATTCTTGAATGTTTTATTGTTCTGAGACATGACTGGTATTATAACCTTTTGCCTTGTATGAGTTTTTGTTTTGCTTTTCACTCTACCACCATTCTGCCATGAGTTGTCAATAGCTGTGTACCAAGCAGAAGCATCAGGCTAGTGGACAATTATTTTTGCTCCACGTGCTGTCTCTCTATATTGTGCCTTTCTTCCATCAGCTGGATGACCTTGTTAATGTCTTAGCTCTTCTGAAAAATATCTCTGAACTTCTCAAGCTCAGTTGGTTTTAATGTGAAAAGAGATTTGTAATTCCTCCCCCCCAAGGTTTTGTTTTGTCTTGTTTTTTGTTTTAAATTTGTTTATCCACTTATTTACTCACATGATGGGGAGAGTGAGAGAGCATGCCCAGATCTGGTTTACTCCCAGAATGTCAGCATTGGCCAGGATGGAAGCGGGATCCAGGGATGCTATCTGGGTTTCACACAGGGTAGAAGGAACCCTATTACTGAAGCCATCACTGCCAGCTCTCAGGTCTGCATTGCTAGGAACCTGGAATCAGGCAGGAATCAAACCCAGGAACTGTGATATGGGATGTGATGATCTTAACCACTAAGATGAGTATCTACATCCAAGGTTTTGTATTTGAACAAGTATCAAAATAAAATATGTAACTCAATCTTTGGCATGTAATACTACCTTACTTCAGAAAGTTGGTGGGTGAATGGAATTAAAAGAAATTTTTTGTGTGGGTATTTGTTGCAACATTTAAGTCACCACTTGGAACAAAGCTGGAGTTGTGGACGTCTGGGGAGTCAGCCACTGAATGGGAAATTCTCTCTCTCTCTCTCTCTCTCTCTCTCTGCTTTTAAATATATGAATAACAAGTTTATTTAGAAGCAAAACATTTTGAAATCATGCATCACTTTTTCATAATAGACAGTTTCCATGAATTCTGAAGACCCTTCGCATGGATTTCACATTTTTGGTACCAAAATAAACCTTGAATCCCACTGTCCATGAATTAGTGCAGTATCCTTGTAGATAGTAGGTGAATAAATGTTCTCCGTGACCTAACCACGAATTCCAAGTGTGTGCTCACATAGAAAGAGCACCGTCGCTGAGTAAGCGGATAGTGGAGCGAGTGGTTTGAGATCCGAAGTTGTTTATTTCTCTGAAATAGGAAGCGGAATCATGATCTGACCACACTGTCCTGAAACAGCCCCAGAGCACAAGAAGGGCCGTGTGGGCCTGGGGTGAGATGCGAAAGCTCCCCCCCACCCCGGGAATGCTGTTCAAATTCTTTGTGGCTGTGGGTTTCAGGTTCCGGCCAAAGGGGAGAATGGTCCATTTGGGGAGCAAGGTTGAATTTTTCCTTCAAAATAAGCCACAAGAACACCAGATAAGCATTTCAGAACACCAAGTCTTTGTTTCCCTTACAAAACAATAGCAAACGGGGCTCAGATGTTTCGGCTCTAATTTCACCCTCTTTGCTTGTAAAAAGTCCCTTCGTTTCTGCAGGTGCCACGAGCATGTTGGTGGTGCGGACATTAGGAGTCTGGCTTGCAGAAAGTCCTCACAAGGAGGAGGCTATGCGCTGCTTTTGGAACCTCTCCTGGGCGAGGGTCAGAACTGAAGGGCAGTGGAGACATCTGAGCTTTGGCGGCCAAGTCCTGTGATGTGTCGTCATGATCTTAAACCACACACACTCCCCTTTTCTGAGCAGAGGTTGTTTTCCACCCGCAGAAAATTTGCAAACTGCAGATGTCCCATTTGCAATAAAGCGCATGACTGTTGGTCCCTCTAGGAAAGAGGTAGATCTTAGCATGACTTCCGTGAGAACAGAAGACAAGACACAACTCAGGGATGTCATTTGTGTCCCAGCAGAAACGAAACGGCACCAGCTACGTGGTGAAGATCAGAGTCTGCATGGCTGTCGAGGACAAGGCCCTTGGGTAAGTTTTGAAATTCTTGAAGCCTCAGTTTTCTCCTCTGTAAAATGGACACAATAACTGATAACGAGAAGAAAATTCTCTGTTGGTGTCTGATCCACAGGGAATAGTCCTCATGTTGGCTGACTTTCATTAGAGTTAGTCCTAATAAAGAATTGCATGTTTATCTTTCTTTCTATATGTGTAGATATAAATATATCACCAACACCACCACTTTGTTGATAAGCAACTTCTGGGATAGGTAGTGCATTTTCAAGTGGCTAAGAAAATGCGCACCTCCAATTTGAAGTTTATGGGACCTGTTGAGTTAAATACCTTGTGCCCCCATATGAATAGAACTCACAAAGGGTTCCCATGTGTTGTCACCCAAGCATATTCCACCACAAACACTCGTGAGGATGTGTGACAGAAGCATGACAAGTCACAATCATTTAAAATCCCATTTTGTAACTTTGATCAATGTTGAAGAGATTTTTTGGAATGCCTGTGTTAGCACAGATAATAGTTAATACAAGGTCTGGGGTGTTGTTGCAGTTTTCAAATTGAATTCAAAGCCTCTTCCTGAGATACCTAAGAAATCTCATAATGTTTTTATAGATCCGTATCAATCTCGGGGGGGGGGGGCAGGAGACAAAAAGAATTCTGATGTTTGGCTGTTTCTGGAGTATTTTGAAAGAAATATTACATATTCTGTAGATGTCCCATGATGTCTCGGAGGTCTTTTGGTGCGTGTGAATTATGGAGTAGCCTTAAGCTGACTTTCCTGAAACATGGTCACTTTGTGGTGTACTAATTTGGTGTGTATACATGTGCAGGTGTACAGCAACTTTGATGGTTGATGTATATGTGACATTTTGTGGTTTGTGGACATCTACATTTAGATGTAAGTGGAAAGATGGCTATTTAGAATATGTTACCAGGATTTTGAGGTAATACTTTTACTTTCAACCCAGATTTGAGGAAAAGAGTAAGTTTTACAAATTTTGTTTTTCACATGAATGATTATTCCTGAAATTTTTGAATATTTCAATATTTTACTATATTTTACAAATTTCCTCCCAAGTTCTTGCTGTTGATCAGATACAAACATCGCTGCATGTTTTTCGTGACATCAGAAGTGAGCTACTAACCAAGCCATCACCGCGCTAAAACTTTGATTTTTTTTTCTGAATAAAGATTAAATAACCATGAACAATAATACTAATATCATGCATGTAGTTTTAAGTAATTCTTATCCATACAGCTTTTTACTGGAGGGGGAAAAGTTAGTGATGCCGTATGGCTGTGTTAGAGGCAAGGGAGGGCATTTTGTTCCTTTATGAGTTACTCAGGTGAGCTGTCCTCCGTTCACAGCTAGTACTGCTGCACGACTTCCATTGGGAAGTAGATCTTGAAGTGCTCGTGTTCTGGTCACACCTCTGCCCCCAACTGCAGCTACCTGTTAGCGTGAGCCCGGGGAGGCAGCAGGTCATGTGAGAGTTTGGGTCCAGGCCCCACCCTACAGGAGACCTGCTTTGAGTTTTGAGCTCTTGGCTTCAGCTTGGCCTAGCCCTATGTTGCAAGCATTTGGGGAGTGAACCCAAATGGAAAATCTGTCTCTCTCTTTCTCCCCTTTTCAGAGAAGTGGCAAATAAATAATAAATGGATAAATAAAAAAGTTGGTAAAGAGATTGACAAATTTAAATACGTGTATGGACAGCAAATTATTTGAAGCCAGTCCTGTGTGCTTTGAGTGTCTTATTTCTTACAAAACCATCTCAGTTCAACATGACACAGCATCTAATTGCCTATGCTTTAAGGTAAGGTGTCCAAGGGGCTGTGGGAACAGATCTGGTTTCACATCGTTTTGTCCACGTGTGAACTCTCGCTCTGGATCACAAGTCACAGAAGACAGATCCCGTCACCTGTGCACTGTTGGAGGAAGACCTTCCCTCTCTTCGGTTTCCTATTTACAGTTCCGCTGGGTTCGCATAATGGTCCGATCTACAGAGCCACGAACACTCGACAGAACTTTCCGTGCAGCCACTCATCTGCTTATGACAGCTCCTGCTCTCTCCCCAGGGAAGTTCTCAGATAATAAGAGGGAATGAATGCCAGTTGAGCACCTGTAATCAAATTACTCTTAATTCCCTCAACCCTTGTCGCAGCCTGAGCTCCTCCTGTTGTTCTAGAGGTGGGCATGGTGCAGACCCCCGGGGTGTAATACAGTTAGCTTCCTTCCACTCTCCGCCTTTCTCCAGCCACCATCCATCAGGGCTGGGGAAATCCTGTCACACGCAAGGTCCCAGTCGTTGAAACAATCAGACTCGGCGCCAGCCTCATCTACCCTTGCACCTGTCGCTTCCCGGCATTCAGCTGGTGTGCAAGGGAGCCAATAGTACAGTTAGAGATGGGATGTGGGCCGTGAGCCCAGCGTGTCAGCAGGCACAGCGTGGCCTCTGCTGCGGGCCTGGTAGGCTGCTCTTAGCTCTGGAAAGAGCCACCGTCGGCTCACCCCAGCTCTGTAAGGCAGGACTGGTCTGTGTGAGATACTTGCTGTTTCAGACCGAGAGCCAAGCACGCATCCTTCAGTCCAGACTCTCACAGACCCAGCCTGTCGCGTGTATCAGAACAAGAATGCTACAAGCCCCGCGCCGCTCACTCTCTCAGCTGATCTCTAACTCATCTGCCTGGAAAGCTTGCAGGGTGAATTTGTAGAATGGGGTGAAGTGTTCCATTTCATTTCCACTGCATCACCTGGGACCCGAGACGAATTCAGGATGTGGCCACAGACACGCTTGGAATACCATGGACTTTATTGTGTTGGTTAGAACTTAAATATGGCATGTGTGTGTTTTACCCTTAACTTTTATTGAACGTGTTCCAGGCCTAACACATGGTGAACGGCACTGTCATACAGTCACCCAGGAAGGGTTCACGTGGAAAGTATTGCCTCTTTTTATTCTATGTTGAATTACTTTTACCAGAACACTTGCAAAAGAGTTGGGGATACAGGCAAAAAGATGAATGTAAGGATTATGCAATTGTAATAACACCAATGCTAGAGTTTATTCTAAAACTGTGTAGTCAGAAAACTCACTCACTACTTGGGTCCAATTTGAAAGTTAGCCTTGGAAATTAGTGCCTTCTGTTTGATTACGCAGATGAGGTCAAACAGCACCAGGAAGATGCTTCCCTCAGCTGCCAATCGGGAGGCGTCCTGTTTGTGTCCTTGGCAGCAGCCTGAGTCTCTCTCTCCTTCTCCCCCCTCCTCCCTCCCTTCCCATCCCTTTTCCTCTCCTCTTCCCCCATCAGTACTAAGGCCCAGTTGTTGCACCGCACTGTGGACAAAGCAGTGCAGGAAACAGACGCCATCTCTGTGTTTCTTGTGTTCGTGTTCTGACATTGTCCCAAGAGTGGACGTATACCTGGGTACTCGTCTCTGTAGTGGGGGCCATATATGGATTCTACTACAGTTCCGTTCTTGCAGACTGTCACCCAGACCTTCCTGGCAGTGCCTTTTCTCTGTAGATCTGCTGATCGTTCTTGGTTGCAACTCGGAGGGCGAGAATAACTTTGCTGTTTGGCTGGCCTGTGCCCCATGCTGTTCTAGCCTCATTGCGCTCGGATGCTCACTTCTCCAGGCCGTCTGTCTTCACACTCATGTACAGTGTTGGCTTTCTGTCTTTTAATTGCAAAGCAACACAGTGATTCTTCTCACATATTGAAAACTGCCAGTGACCAGGGCTAGGTTATTCCTGCTGCCCGCGGGCCCTGTCTAGTCCGGTGGCTTTGAATCTTGTATTACCCATTGCTGCTTGCTGACAGAACCCTGACTCTGTTCCCCATTCTACCTGTGATACACTTGCGGGGAAAGTGACTCTGGGAGAATCTTGATCAGTTCTGGCCAATCAGTGGTTACAATTGGCCGTGACAGCTGATTGGTAGAGGCACCATCTTGTGGCATGATTCTGGCCAATGAAATGTTGGGAAATGTCTGGAAAGATTTTCCTCATTGGTGAGAAGCAAAGGAGAGGGCTGTTTCCTTTTCTTCTTAGTGCTGCTGTTATCTGCCCAGGATCCCTGGAAATTGAGGGAGCCGTCAGATGATCCTGCGGAGAAAAAGCCTAAGAGAAGTCAAAAGGCCAGGGGAGGAAAGAAGACATCAGAAATAACCTGAGTCTGAAAGGCATTTGTTTTCCCAGGCATGGTTTTATCCTACGTCCAAGAGTGTTTTGTTTTTTGTTTGGTTTTTTTTGAGATAACACAGACACTGTTTACTTTGTTGGCTGTATTTTCTGTTACGACTAGCTGATGTATATCCCATGCACACCCTTTTATAAGCATATATGAGTTTTCAAAGCATAATGAATGTCATGGCTAAGAGCCCTCCGATTTTGAACGTGAAGGATGTGTTTTTTTTATCACTTGGTGTGTGAAGAACTGAGGTGACTAATTGGCCATACACCTTTCCTCCCAGGTTGTGTGGAAAGTTAACAGGATAGATCCCTTTGAATATCCCCTCTGTGTTCTTTGTTGCTTGAAACCACATGTGGACCGCTTTGTGGACTGTTCCCATACCTGGCCACTCAGAGGATTATAGTTCTCATATCCGGGATCCAGGTCTGTAGCTTGTAGCCTGTGAAGACAAGGTGGATACTCTCAAGCCACTTTGCTAGGAGGTCACATTCCCGTGGGAGCTGAGCTGGAAACATGACTTCCATGTTCATTCACAAACACTCGGCCTAGATACCCGCAGACTGGGCCAGCTGAGGGCTGTGGTGACCCTCTTCCCCATATGGGAGACCTAGGAAGGGAGCCAAATTGGACAAAACGTGACCCAGACGCAGAGTCCAAGTCCTGTGACTCTCTGGGGACTGGTAGAGCTGCTCTTCTAACGCTCAGTGTCCTTGCTAGTCTTTGGCTACTACATGGTTGAGTTTGTTACCATAGTAAGGCAGAAAATTGTCCCTAGAGATGGCCACATCCTGACTCCAAGACCTGAGCCCCTCTTAGGATGTGTGGAGAGAGGGACATAGTAAATGGAGTTAAGATGATGAACTTGAAATAGGAAGATCCGGCTGCATTGCATGTGTGTGCCTGCCTCATCTAATCACACAAACCCTTCAAAGAAGAGGCAAGCTGGAGAGATTTCACGGGTGTTGAAGGACTCAGCATGTCATGGTGGTGCACATGCAAGGGTGAGAGAGAACTACCTCTAGGAGCTAAAGGTGGTCCCTGGGTAATAGCCAGCAAAGAACAAGAACCCCAGTCCTACAACCTCGAGGATTCTAACAGCTGCCTTGCTCAGCCCAGAAAGGATTCTCCTCGTGTTGTTCCCAACTGTCAGCCAGCTGCCTGGCCCCTGGATTCTGGCCCTATGAAACCTGTAGCCTGGAAACCAGCGAAGGCAACCTTCTGCCCTTTAGACATGTGACATAATATATACATCTTGCTTGAGCTGCTGGATTTGGGGCTCTTAAAAACTAAAGTGTTTTGATGGGTATGAGGTTGTTAGGCTCCAATACATTGCAATATTGGAAGAAAGCATTACTTGAATTTAATTTCAAGTAAAAAGTCATCGTGGTATAGACAAAAAATGGAAGTTTCATTCCTAATGTTATAAAACCCCAAATATTTTTATGATTGATTTGATAAAGCAGTTACCTTGAGAACACTAATGGGGCCCCACGTTGCAGATACGTGAACTAGACTGAGTGGAGAGAAACAGAATCCGTGTGAGACCTTGTGTGACCATGAGCTTACCTGCAGGGATGACCTCTCCAAGGGCCCTTAATCAGAAAAGACCCTGGGTTCGCCCGTAGTGCCCGAGCGGCCACAGTCCCAGGAAAGGAGGGCTAAAGATAGGGGGCTGTGCAGGTCCACAGGAGGACAGAGTTGAAGCGCAGAACTAAGGATCATGGAACTCTGGAGTGGATTTGTGACCCTAAAGCTGAAGGAAGTAGAGATAATGGAGAAAATGCCAGCCGTGGCCGGCACCGTGGCTCACTAGGCTAATCCACTGCCTTGTGGCGCCGGCACACCGGGTTCCAGCTAGTCCCGGTTGGGGCGCCGGATTCTGTCCCGGTTGCCCCTCTTCCAGGCCAGCTCTCTGCTGTGGCCCGGGAAGGCAGTGGAAGATGGCCCGAGTCCTTGGGCCCTGCACCCGCATGGGAGACCAGGAGAAGCACCTGGCTCCTGGCTTCGGATCAGTGAGATGCGCCGGCCCCAGTGGCCACTGGAGGGTGAACCAACAGCGAAGGAAGACCTTTCTCTCTGTCTGTCTCTCTCTCACTACCCACTCTGCCTGTCAAAAAAAAAAAAAAAATGCCAGCCGCGGTGAATGATCGTAACATGTAGCACAGATGAGAGGAAGTGCTGCTGACAGCAGAGCTCAGCTGAACCCTAAGGCCAGGGTTTTTCCCTGGGGTCAGAATGCTGACATTCAGCACCTGCAGGACTGACCTCCACCTGCCCTGAACAAAAACAGGTATTTCCCACAACTCGCACCAGCCATCTGGTCCAGCTGATACCCGTGTCCCCAGGCCTCGGCCATACAGTAACACTGTTGGAAGGCAGAATACTCCAGGGGTCAGCAGTCCTCTCCCAGGAGCTGGCCAGCCCTGTCCTAGAAATGCGCAGGGTGTGACCTCAGCCTGCTGAGTTAACGCTTTCTGGTGCAGGGTGTTTCACATCAGAGTCCATGAGGTTGTATTACGAGTGAGCGGACACCTTTACAGGCAAGTTCACCGTACGCTGTGCCTGCTTCAGTAGGCACTGCTGTAAGAACTCCCGTCACTGGAGCTGTGTACTGAAGAGGAAGCTCCTTGGTGAGCAGAGATGGGAAGCAGAGAGGAAGTGTGTTGCATGGTGCCACAGCCTCTGCGCAGGCTAAAGTCATTATCCTGACAGCAAGTGCTGGGAGCTGGTTTCTCAAATATCCCGGATGCCCATGAACGCTATGTAGCAGCCTGAGATACATGGGGATGACTTCATCTCTCAGTGTTTGTCGTCTTCATGGTGCGACTCCCAGGGATGAGGGCAGCGCTGGGATGGTGCATGGTATTGACTCTTGTTCTGTGACTATAACAACATGCCTGAGGCTGGGTGATCTGTAAAGAAAAGAGGTTTGTCTAGCTCGTAGTTGTGGAGGTATAAGGGCATGGCACCGGCATTGGCTCTGCCCCATGAGGACCTCCTGGGTGTTGACACCTTGATGACTGGGCATTTGAGGAAGGAAGGGAGAATGGGACTCGGGTCGGCTCCTTTTACAGAAACTCTCTTGTGAGAACTCGGTGAGTCATGAGATGAATCCTAATCCTTTCCAAGGTTAAGGCTCTCTGTGACTTACCTGACACTCACACATGTGCATACATACACACCGGACCACACCTCTTAAAGGTACCAGCACATCAGCCGAGTCACACTGGGGCCACACTTCCAGCACATGGCCCTCTGCAGGACACACCACTTCCTGCAAGGAACCTTAGCCTGCAAGGAACAGAGGAGGCCTCTCTGGGCAGGTTCAAGGGAACAGTTCAAGGGCTCCAAAATGCCTCTGGCCCTTCCCAGCCATTTTGGGCTGTGGTTATCCATAAGTCATGCATCTGCCAAGTACTAGCAGGTTCATGAAGCTGTAGTGTGCACTGCGGGTTTGTCTTAAATTATTTGCTCTGGAAACTCATATTTTTTTTGGACAGGCAGAGTTAGACAGAGAGGTCTTCCTTTTTTCCGTTGGTTCACCCCTCCAAATGGCTGCTATAGCCGGCGTGCTGCGCAGAACTGAAGCAAGGAGCCAGGCGCTTCTCCTGGTCTCTCGTGTGGGTGCAGGGTCCAAGCACTTGGGCCATCCTCTACTGCCCTCCAGGGCCACAGCAGAGAGCTGGACTGGAAGAGGAGCAACCGGGACAGAATTTGGCACCCCAACCGGGACTAGAACTGGGGTGCCGGTGCCACAGGCAGAGGATTAGCCTAGGGAGCCGCAGCACTGGCCAATGGAAACTCATTTTCCATGAAGGAAAAACTCACTATCTTTCAGAATTATATCCGTTTACAACCACCCCATCCTGGTCTGCTCATGTAAGACTGATACTGGAGATTGTCATTCTGTCACTATGTTGGTTACAGTAGTGGTGGCGTATATTTTGGGGCTATTCAGTCCCCTGGACAAATCAAACACAAACACGGTTGAGGTTGAGGGTGCCAAATGGACTTCACTTTGGGGGATCCATGAAGAATTAGGAAGGAGCCTTTGTTCATTTTTGTGTTGTTAGTACTGAGTCTATATCAATGAAACTAACTGCTTCTGCTGCCATCAGGGAGTTCATATTTGGCAAACATGGCAGAGGGTGGGTAGAAGAAAGTCGCAGGAAAACATAGGGAGAGCTGTGATGGTAGGAGCACCTGTGTCGGGCAGTAACTGGCATCTGTTGGTCCTCCTTTGCTAGCATTCACTCCCCACACTCAAGTCTGAGATCTGTCTGTTCTGTGTTTCGATTAATACTTGAAAAGTGACATTCTACTTCTAGAAGTACAACCTGAAAACTGCCCTTGGGCCTTCAGCATGGTCGTCTCAGATTCCCCTCTCACACCCTTCTCCTTCCCAGGCTGACTAGAGGTTCAATCCCCTCCCCCCTTAACTCCTTGTGTGATGCTTCTATAACTGTGGTCCCCACACAGCAGCTGTAGGGCAGAGGAAACACAGGCTCATGCCTGTCAGCAGGAGCATGTCAGGAACCTTCCAGGTGAGGGATGTTGGTCGCATGTTCTGGAAGTACAGCCAGGAGCTCACAGAAGACACCCTGGATTCTGAATGAGAGCCCCCTACTCTTGCTGTTCTTGTTCTAGAAATTTCTTCCCTCCCAAGCAGCCAGATGCTCCCTGTATTGAACTCAGCAACTTCCTTAAAGCATCTGAGAGAAGGAACACAACCAGAGAGAATGTGCAGGACAGGAATAGCATGGTGAGCGTTTGGTGATTGTTTACCAATGACATTGCAAGTTACAATTATAGATCGTGCGTGCGTGTGGGAATGCATGTGTAAGTAATAGCTAAACCAGAGGGGGCCACGCATCTAAAGGAATCACTCTGAACAGACACGTTGTAGATTTAAGGTGAACTACAAGCACATGAGTAACCCCTCTTACTGTTGGAATACCTGACTATTAGCACGAGGTGCATAGATAGGTAAGATCTTACACCAGGCATATGCAAGGGTGTTAATGAAAGTCTAAATAGGAAGTAGTTTTAGGCTTTGCAAGCTCTGTTCTTGCCCCACAAAAGCAGCAACAGACAACATGTGCATCATGAGCTCACCACTCTCCTCAAAACCGAACTTAAGAACATCAGGGATCTGGGCTTGGTTTGTAGATTTCCGCCCTCCATAAAGCGATCTTTCCCCAGCTTTTGTCCTGCTGAGAAAAATGATTAAGAAAGGAGTGTTTGAGAAAATGCACTCATGGACATGGCCTCTGTATTTACAAGGCCCAACTGCGTCTCTCTACTCTGGCTTACGCGCCCATCACCATGCTTGCTATGTAGGAGGCATAGAAATTCTTTCTCTCGGAAGTGATGCACCGTCTTGTGCCACTCTATACACATGAGCACAGATCGCCTGCCTCTTCTTGGCCAGTGTCTGTGGCCAAGGACACACCTCTCAGTGCAGAGGAAACAGACCCTGCCATTGGCATCGAGAACATTCTCTGTGAAACAGACGGAATTCTAAATGAGACATCTTCAGATGCTGCCCTTGGGTCTTTTCTAAAGTTGACTGTTCTCAAACAGATGTTCTTTACAGATAGCTGCTCGTATTCAGTACCTCTGAACTGCTTTGAATGGCATTGTTTCATGATAATTATCTGTTGCCATTTGGTTGCCTCCTTGGGCAGGGGCTACATGATGGCCATGCTATTTTTTTTAACCCTAAAGGATTGAGCTGTGGGCTCCTCCAAATCTTATTTCCTGAGCTTTTGTTCTAAGGACCATTGTCTTATTAACACCTCACAGGCCATGCAAAAAATATATTTCTAGTACATGTAAATAAATAGTGAAGAAATGATTTTGTTGCCTTAGTCTATTAATGTTGCTGCTAAAAGATTGCGTGATAACACTGACACCTTCCACCTGGGACCAGATGAAAAGTGCCTTGTTTTCTTCATTGTGATCCAAACTAAAGCAAAGTTTAATTAAAGTTTCATTAAAGACAGGTCTTTTGTAGTCCCGGGAAAGCATCTTTTTCTTTGAGCCAAATATGTTTTAGAACAGCATGTTTCATCTCCAGTGTCTGGTGTTTCGCTAAGGACAGACAGGGAATAGCTACACCATTAATGAGGTGCGGTGGGGCTCAGCCGGGAGGATGGAGCGCCGGGTGTCCTCTCACTTTTCAGCGAGGATGGAGTAGATGGTGGTGCAGCACCTGTGCTGGTTCCTGAGTGGAAGCCTCCATATGCACTGCTCCCTCCCTCGCCCCCAAGAAGGCACCACTCTTCCCATCAGCCTGCCGGTGGCCCTGTCCTCACTTTAACTCCGTGTCTTCCTGTTGGATGCCTCTTCTCTTCCTAGCTTCCTCTCTCAATTCCTTCCCCATGCCCTGCGAGCGGGCCCACCCAGCTGGTATTCCTCAAGTGCAGCATGCTCACTCCCACCTTGAGTGTTACACATGGTACTAGCTTATTCCTCCCGTTTGCCCTTGACGCTGGGGCGTCACGACAGCCTTTGGCCTGTGGTTTGGGTGGGGGCCATGTAAAAGGGGTTGATGGTGGAAAGTTAGACGTTTTGTTGGCGCGGGTTCCCTGGGGAACAGAGTCTCAGAGGGAAATGACCAAGCAGGAGGGCGATAGAAGAATGAGGCAGGAATCAGCAGGTGAGAGAACATGAGGGGGGCGAGGACCTGGCCGAGGGAGAGCCTGAACTGAGGGACACCTGCCGCTGAGATTTCAGAAGCTCTGTGGGAAGTACGGGCACCAGAGTGACCCTTTGGGGACATGTCCCTTATTAAACCCGTCACTGAGTGGGGTGGCGTTCCCTGGGGTTAGGGGCTTCTCCCTGGGGAAGAGCAACTCCTAGTACTCTTCCCTTACTCTTCCCTATTCTATCCTGCCTCTTCGCCCTGGACAATGGGTTTTCAATGTGAGTTGATGTAACCCAGCTAGGCTCCTCTAACCCCAATAAGAGAACAAAGTGACTATACTCTAGAGAAGCTACAAGAACCAGCCAGCATTCGTGAGAAAAGAGTGGAATCAGAGGGTTCTGGATTAAACAGACCAGATCATAATCTAGCACGGGGGAGAGTATATTGAGGTGCACTGTCCCAAGAGACATAGGATTTGAGATGATGGGAAAGACCCCAGGACGGCTACAGAGCAACTAAAGGCATGGAAAACGACCTCGCTAAGCATCATGGAAATGCCAACATTGTCTGAGCAGAGCGTAGGGAAAGCAATTGAAAGCTCCAGGAAGTGACTCTGCTGGGCAGATGTGTTATGTGAAGCTGGAAGACTCGGCGGATGTTGTGTCATGGAGAGGCCATAAGGAATGCACTTTTCAAGGAGCTCAAACATCAGTAAAGAGCTTAACGATGATCCCTGTCTCCTGCTAGCCAGGGTGGACAGTGGGAAAGACCGTTACAGACAGTGCGCTGAGACTACATGTACAGGACTTGGGGCAATGCATACATGCAGCAAGCCAGGGAAGTATAGTTAGAATGCTGCATTTCAGGGTGGGAGTGACAGCCAAGGGGACCAAACTCACAGAGCTTTATGGAGATGCAACCCTACAGGAAAAACATATGGGGATCCCACCAGGGCACTACTCAGCGTGAACCATCAAAAGAGGACAAGAATGGATGGCACGGGCAGAAGACCATTGAAAAGTAACGCATTCCTTGTCTAGTTTCTGAATCAAGCCAATTTTCAGACGTACTGCCTGGGTGTGAACCCTATGCCACCATAGTAAGTAAACACTGTAGTGATTCTTGCAGCACTTTGATAAAGAGGCCTGAATTGCCCTTCTTGGTTAACTGTACATTCAGGGAAAAAAAGTGCCCAGATATTTCTAGAGTGTTAGACCTAGGGTGCTAGTTGACACCAATGTTTTTGAATAAAGGCTTTTGGGGACAGGTAATAAAAGGAGCCTTGACCAAGGTCTGACTTACTGTGGTTCTGTGGGGTCCCCTGACCCGTGCGCTGGTCCCATTCCTAGTCCCTGGGTGTTCCAATTGAGACTGACATAGTGGATAGTTAGGTTAATCCCTGCATTGGTGCTTGGCCCCCAATTCATGAACTTTCATATTAGAGAAGGCCGAATAGAAGCTGCTGAAACTGAACTCCCCTTCCCCAGTCAAAATAGTAAACAAAGAATAATACATCTCCGAGTGTGAGGGGAGGGGGCAAAAAGGGTGCTCCGGCTTAGCACCTGGAGCAGAGCCGTCTGGTAGAAGTTCCTGCAGTGATGGATATGGTTCATATTCGAAATATGGTTAACATGGAAGGGAAGAATTCTCTTTAATTTTTAAATTAAAATACATATACTTCGTTGCTTTACTGGACAGTACAGGACTACAGGCTATAGGGTGGTGGTCCTCATTTTGTTTGCATTTATTTTATGATTTGACCACTTAAGACATCTGTTGAATCTTGAAGGCTGGCAGTTCAAGGGTATGGCTTAATTGCTGTTGCTGTCCAGATGTGCGATTTTGCTAGAGTCATGTAAAGTGATAGTAGGTTCATGGATTGAGCTGTTACTTTGGTCAGGACTCTGGCCTGTTCAGTCAGAAAGCAGGATGGCAACTTGTATTCTCGGGGAAGAGGCACATGGAGATCTATGTGTTTACACCAGGGCTGGGCTGGCTCTCCTGGCCTGTGCTGTCATGGAATCCAGAGGCATCTGCCACCTCGCTGTTTGGCTAAGCAGACCAGCAAAGCTAGAAGTGCTGACAGGCTGAAAACTTTAGCCAACTTTTTTTTTTTTTTTTTTTTTGGTTTGGAAACTAAGACGATGAGAATTAAAGCCAATCGAGGCCCATGGACCTACTATATCAGCAAAAAATTGGGAGTCCTGGTCGTCAGGGGCATGCTAAGGTTTCCCCACCAAAGTAAAAGACAAATTTTGTTCCCCTCTTTGCTTGTGAGGAAGCACGACATTTGCTGGCCCGCTTAGCATTCCGGGGCCATACTGCTCCTGGTAGTCCTCCCTGTTCCTGATAGCAGCTGACATGACATGCAGCCAGCATGAATGACGAGCCAACCTGGGTGTCAAGGAAGACAGGGTTGCGTAGCAGATGCGGGCTGTGGTATAAACAACCCTGCTGCTTATGGTATCGTGGAGTCCAATCACAGAACCATGGGGGCCCTGGGTTTCTGGAGCAAAAGACCCAGCATCTGCAGCAGAGCACTTGAGAAGCGAGTCCTGGCCTTCCACTGGGCTGCAGGAGAGACAGGGAGGCGCCTGCCCGTGCGACACTGAGTGATCACACACCAGAACTCATTGTGATTTGAGTCCCATCAACAGCACTGGCAACTTGAAGTTTGCAAGACATTAAAAGCACAAGGCAAAGAGATAGAAGTGCTGGTGTATTTGAGCGTTGTTTTCTATCTTGGTCTCTTCTGAGCTAGTAAAACAGAATACTGCAGACTGTAGTTTATGATGACCAGAAGTTTAGCTGCCTTAGGGTCCTGGAGTCTGGGATGTCCACGATTTAGGGGCTGCAGCTGCTGGGGGCTTCCCTGCTGCATCATAGCATGGGTGAGAAAGGGTTAAATTTGCATTTAGACCAAAACCTCTGTAGAGATGAAGAACCCTCGCCCATGATAACAACATCAATCCAGTCGTGATGGCTGAGTGGCAGGACCTGATCACCTCTTAAAGGTCCTTCTTATCAACGCAGCTACACTGGGGTTAAGATCCCAACAGAGAATGGAGGGGGAGACATCCCAACCACGGTAGTACCTAGCCTTGGCTTCCTGGGTACAGCCCTGTAGCGTGAGGCCTGGAGCCCAGTTACCCTGCCTGATGGAGAGAATCCTTCTGTGTTTCCAGTGTCTTAATGAGCTAGGGATTCAGTGTTCAGAGAAATCGCAAGACAGGGTCAGGTGGTTGTCCGTCATGCCAGAAAGGGGTGACATGTTTTAGCATGCCATTGAACCACAGGAAGCAAAGAGGTTTCATTAGCACCTGTTACACCTACATATGCATGCATCAGACAAAATTTAGAAGACACATTCAAGAATGCACAAAAAACGAAGCTTTATTTTCCTGATGTTTTTGTATTTGACTCCTATGTTGGGCCACTTTATAGCACAACAGAAGAACATTTAGTCTGGTTTCTTTCAAATAAACCCAGTCACTTGAATTTTAATTGTTTTAGTTTTAATTTTACAATCAAACTCAGCAACCCTACACTGGTTTGTGAGCTCTTATGTGGCATGACATAGTGGGGAGGCAGTGTCCAGCTTTGTGACATGATCCACGTGTGGCTTACATCAAATGAAATGTTCAAGAAACTCATCAGTCACTGGTTATGAGGATGTCTGGTGTGTGTTTTTGTGCCCTTTTTAATAGTGGATCCACTGATGAAACTCTATCTCATTTGGCCATCATGTGCCATTTCCTTGACTTGTGAGAACTTGTGAGATGACAGCCTTGACATGGAGACCACGGCTGAATGGTGGCGTCCAAGCAGCAGCATGCGCTTTCTTTCTTCCTTTGGTGCCTGGGCATCTCTGAGAGCTTGCTTGTCTTGAATTTTCTAACCTCAAAAAGGGGCTCCATTGTCTCCAAGCTTTTCCTTCATTTTCGTGCCTCACGAGGACAAAGCCACAGTGGAAGGCGTGGTCACTTCCTTGGCTCTTGCCCCCTCTACTTGCCTCTCTGCTCCTTGGCCTTCCCCACCAGGGTTTCTTACATAGTTGAGAGTTGGTAAGAAGTGCTTTGCCCAAGTCCAGGTTCTGCTCCCCGCCTTTTTTTGCTTGCCTGAGCCACAGATAAACGTTTCTTAAACTTAATGGTGAGAATGCTGATCTTTTTGCTCTCTGGTTCACTCATAAGCAGACTGGAGCTTGCTTTATCATTTTTAAAAAAACAAACTGATTTCTCAGAGTGTGGTATCCAAAGAATCTTACAAAACAAGCATAATATAAGTGAGCAAGGGGGAAGAGGGAAAGAAAGAAGGAAGGAGGAAAGAAACTAAAAGAAATTTAAGAAATAGAGAAATGATGTTTGCTATTTAAATTTGGTGATTACAGGATGGGTTATGAAGCTGAGGATCAGGGAGAATAATAACTTTACCCAGTACGTGGGACTGTGGGTACATAAGAGAGCTTGGATTTGAAACCAGATGAATCTTAAACAAAAGCTTGTGCTAAAGAAGATGGCCTGGGGCTGGTGTTTGGGAATGGTGCCTAGGACTGGCTTGGATGCCCACGTTCGTATTCAAGTTCATCGGTTTGAGTCCCGTCTCTGTTCCTGATGGCAGCTTCCTGCTAGTGCATACCCTGGGAGGCAAAAGGTGATAGCTCCAGTCTTTGGGTCCCTACTATCTATATGGGAGATGCAGAATGAGTTCCAGGTTCTTGGCACGGTCCATGCTCTTGTAGGCATTTAGGGAGTGAGCCAGCAGATGGAAGGCTGATACTTTTTTTCTCCTCTTCCTCTTTGAAGTAGAAGAATTTGTTTTAAAAGACATAATAATGAGACCGTACTAAACCCTCAATAAAGAAGAATCTTAGCTAGGAGACCCTGTTAAGGTACAAGGATTTCTGTTTAAGAGAAGTAACTTTAATACTATTTACTTACTTAAATAAATCAATAGGTCAGTCTTTTAGACATAGCTTGAGCTAACTATCCCTGATGGCATGCAGAGAAATATTATGCAAGCAGCAATATGAATTGTATATAAAGCAAAAATAAAACACATGAAATAACCGCAAAGATTGACAACCCACGCTGATAGAATTCATACCTCACAGTGAAGATGTGAGCACCGAACTAACTTCCAATGATGACTATTTGCTAAATAACCAAGTTTCCAAATATATAGCATGCAGAGGGAATAACATGAAGTCATTGCTGGAACTGTGAGTATTAGACATTGGTGAGATACGTGACGTTCCTGATACCTACAACTAGAGGCTAGAAGGTTACACGTTCACCTGTCTGAGCATGAATGTGCTATAAGAACCAGCAGTTTCAAGAAGCTGTGTTTTTCTAGAGATGCCTTGGTCTCTGGATCTTGAAGGGCACCAGCATCAGACGCTCACTGGTACACTGAGTTCCCAGACACTGACCAGACTGCCGGGGCCACCCTGCCTCCCCCACTCAGGTCTCTTGCCTGCTGTGAAAGCTACCGAGAGCACCTGAAAACAGGAAGCTGGCATTTCATTGCACCTACAGAACACAACCAACAAGCCTTTGCATTTTCTTTTCTTTAATAAGTGTTTTTATAAAAGCCAGACTTGGTCTGAACTTATTTTCCATGACCCCCTCCACTGCATCAAGGTGTAGAACAGAATAATGGAAAATGAATAATTGACTCCAGTCCGTTCCCACCAGGTCCTCTATAACCAGACTCGGCTGTTGTGACACTGCAGTGAGAAACTTTATTCCTACTTCTGCAATATTTTTCATAGAAATGAAGGCTGGCAATTTGGAATCAGCACTCTCCTGTTTGGACGGTGACCAATTTGCATTAACTACTTCTTTTTTAGGGTTTCTCGTTAGTCTTTCAAACACTTTTTATTAATAACATGGTTACTCTGTGCTTTCATGTAATTATTATAAAGATTTTATTGTGTTGAACAGTTACTGATTCCATAATCATATTTTGTTATGTGAATTAAATTTTCCAGTGCATTTCCCAATCTTGCCTTAGTTAGTGATATCCTCAGAAGTTTTCATAAGTGACAAGTCTCATCCACCTTGTGAAACTTTGAGACATTAACCATGAAATTTGTGTGAATATCCATATTTTGGAGTTTCTAATCTTAATTCCTTATATCAGTAACGATTCCACTTGCTAGTCTACAATTTATGTATCAAAAATAGTATTTGTTTGAACTACAAGGCAAGGATATTTTTTCCTGCATCATGTGCATTTAGACTGTGTAAAACATCAGTTGTATTTCTTGTTTTTATTGTACTCAGAGTCCCTTATAACCTGATATTGTTAGCAACTGCTCATGCTAAGCACTGTTCCTCTTTCTAAAGTGACCTTGTGAAACCCATTGTTAAACAGGCATTCTGGTCTAGGATCCCATTACATGACGGAGTTAGCTGATGGCTGAAGTTTGAGCAGACACAGCTGGTTGCTACAGCTGTGGGTCACAGCACGCCACATCAAACCAAATGTTCATTTGTAGACACTGCTGAAATCTTACACTGATGGAAGTCCTATTGACTTTGAACAAAATGTACCCAAGTGTTTCTTCAATGAACATGCTACAGCAGTGAACAAAAACCTAGCATTTGATATTTCTGTACTTGCAGAAGGTAGAGTTACAGCTAAAGTTTAAATTGGAAAGCTAAAGCTTGTGCACCAATGTAATAGTCCTATCATACAGGACCATAATCTTTTTTTTTTTTTTTTTCAGAAGTATCTAGCTACTTAGTGTCTGTGGAGAGAGGAATGCTAAGGATTACCAAGCCAGAGTGAAATATTATTGCTTTGTAGTTTGAGAAAAAAGTCTTGCTGAAGCTCCCCAAATTAAATATTGTTTCATCAAAGGATGTAGCATTTGGCTGTTCCCAGTTGACACATTCCAAAATGTTATGATCACTTTAATAGACATGGGCTGGGAAAGATGCTTGTAAAGAGAAGTTTTACAAATCAGGCCCAGGTTTTGAGACCCTTTATAGTAACTGTAGGGTTAGAGCTGCTTCCTGAGAGCACAGGGGCAGCAGGGTTAGGGTGGAAGGGCACGCAGAGGGAGTAGGCGCAAAGGCGGTGGGAGTCTTTCTACTTCCTGCCTTCTCTCCCAGGTGGGTCTTTTTTTCCTCTTAGGTATGGCAGTGTCATCCATGTTGTTCCTGTTTTGCTCTTCATCAAAGAGAAGAGAGAGTAGAAACCAGGAGACCTGACAAATGCTGTTAGGATGAGCAGAAGACCTTATACCTTCTCAGAAGAAAGGTCAAAAGAAACATGGATTTGTCTGTACCTCTTCTCTTTCTTGGTGTTTCTCTTGGTTAACTTATTGTCTACAGCTTTATCCTGCACCTCCATGCTTATGAGTTGGCTGTATTGTTGCCTGTATCATTATGGTTTGTGCTACTATTGGTAAATATCTGAGGCTAGATCCTTTATGAAGAAAATAGTTTTATGTGGCTCACAGGTTTGGAGGCTGAAGGTGCACACAGCATAGTAGTGGCTCTCATGAGTGCCCCCTTGGCTGCATCACATCTTGACAGATGGCATCACAGTAGGAGAAGAAGCCAGAGAGAGATTCTGGGGCCAGCCTCCCTTGTCTATAATTGCCTCTTGTGAGAACGTACCAGAATCACACAAGAACCACATCAGTTCTCTCTGAGGGCAGGGCCTGTGTGGTCCAATGATGTCCTACTGGGCTCCACCTCTCAACATGAACACACTGAAGACCAGGCTTCCAACACATGAACCCATGTGGTGCAAATTATATCCAGATCATAGCATTGCCAGTAGCTGATACCCCTTGTAATCTGAAATTTAATCAGCTTCTATCATGAATATCTCACAGTGTTAATGGTTCTCAGTTGTCATTCTCCCTCCCTTTATCTTTCTCTCACTTCCCAATTCCTGTATAGGAATATAAATACACATAGATATACATAGATTTAGCAATATATATTTATATGTATGTGTGTATGTATTTGTGTGTATTTATACACACACAATCATCATTTGATCCTCCAGGCTACCTTATCTGGATCTGACTAGTATGTGGTGGTCACTTGAGCATAGAAGACCCTCCAAACTCACCTATCACTCCATCTCCCTGCTTCTCTTTACAAAAATAGAAGATGACTGCTTTGAAATAGCTGCCTATGCTAATCCGCTCCAATTCTTCTTTGCCACTTATTTCTTCAATGAAGTACAAGTGATCTACTCACCTTCCTTGATCAGAAATGCCATTGTCAAGATGATTCTTTGACCTCAAGTTGATGAATCGGGTCTTCTCTCTTCCTGGCCCATGGTTGATCTTGGGAGAGTTTCTCACTCTTTTCTTAGAAGATCTTTGTTTGTAGGAAGCACATTCTCTTGGATTTCCCCTGCCTCACTAACCCCCACACTGCTTCCTGGTATCACTTTCAATTTCAGTATCCTGAACTGAACCTCTTTTGCATCTTTCCAATTGTTCCCTCAGAGTCTTTCTTGACTCCTATATTGCTCCCCCACCCCACATGCCACCCCGTGGGCTCTAAACTCCAGGTGTTTCCACAGTCTGTCTTCCATTGGTCTGAGTCACCACCACGTCTTGCCTGGATCATCCCAACAGCCTGCTTCTTCTGTCCTGCCCACTGTGTCTTTTCTCAATGCAGCAGCCAATATGTCTTTTGACATGAGAGACATTTTCTTGCTCAAAACCATCCACACTGAAGATAAAAGTTCTGATTGGAGTCTGCAAGGCCCTACGGATGGTGGATCTGTCTCCTCTCTGGCGTCAGCTCTTGTCCGTTTGATACCACTCGATTGACTCCCATTCGTCTTCTTGCTTTCCATTGTGTTTGGCACGTGCAGTCCTACCTCGTGGCCAGTGCTCTGGTTTTTTTTTTTTTTTTTTTTTTTTTTTTTTTTTTTTTTTTTTGACAGGCAGAGTGGACAGTGAGAGAGAGAGACAGAGAGAAAGGTCTTCCTTTTGCCGTTGGTTTACCCTCCAATGGCCGCCGCGGTAGCGCGCTGCGGCCGGCGCACCGCGCTGTTCCGATGGCAGGAGCCAGGTGCTTCTCCTGGTCTCCCATGGGGTGCAGGGCCCAAGGACTTGGGCCATCCTCCACTGCACTCCCTAGCCACAGCAGAGAGCTGGCCTGGAAGAGGGGCAACCGGGACAGGATCGGTGCCCCGACCGGGACTAGAACCCGGTGTGCCGGCGCCGCAAGGCGGAGGATTAGCCTGTTGAGCCACGGCGCCGGCAGTGCTCTGGTTTTTACTGTCTGGTCTCCATAGACTACGAAGTTTGGCCCCTTCACCCTGTGGATCTGTTCTAGGAAGTCATCTCCCGGTGAGACTCTCTAGCCATCCTACCCTTTGTTCTGTGTGCACACATCCTCCTCTAATATTAGATAGTAATTGGGCCAGTTTTCGTCCTCTGCCTCCTAATAAGTGATTTCCATGAAGTCAGTTTGTTTAGAAGTTTAGCATCTGGGTTGTTGTTTGGAACAAGATGCACACTGAATAAATGATTGTTGTATGAATTAACGAATGTGATCCAATGCCTTTCCCCCAATTATCTATTGATGAAGTATACCTAATTGCCGTGTCCCCGGATCTACATGTGGTTGTGTAAAACTACTGCTTACTCAGTGACCCAAGGGAGCAGCACTTTGCTTCACTGAATTTACAATACTTGTAACATAAAATACGTCAGAATGTGTTTACTTTTAAATGCTGTTGCACACTTCTGATAGAATATTCATTACCTTAAGGTCAAATTCATTATTTTTTAATTTTCATTTCTGTATTATTTAACCCCCCAAATGCTATAATAATTTTTTAAGATTTATTTATTTATTTGAAAGAGTTACACAAAGGAGAGGCAGAGAGAGAGAGAGAGGAGAGAGGAGAGAGGAGAGAGGAGAGAGGAGAGAGAGAGAGAGAGAGAGAGAGAGAGTGAGAGTAAGTCTTCTATCCACTAGTTCACTCCCCATTTGGCTGCAATAGCCAGAGCTGCGCCAATCCGAAGCCAGGAACCAGGAGCTTTCTCCAGGTCTCCCACATGGGTGCAGGGGTCCAAGGACTCAGGCTATCTTCTGCTGCTTTCCCAGGCCATAGCAGAGAGCTGGATTAGAAGTGGAGCAGCTGGGACTTGAACTGGAGCCCATATGCCATGCTGGTACTGCAGGCCAGGGCTTTAACCTGCTATGCCACAGCACTGGTCCCTATGATAATTTCTTATGTGCTTCTACTACAAATGTAGGAGATGTTATCATTTTGATAATTTTGCTTCATCTGATGGTTTCAGCTATATTTCTGTGTTCCCATTCCTACCTGCCTTTTCCTACTGGTAACGTGTGCCCTCTGTTTACAGGATTTGATATTCAGACACAGTGCTACCCTTTGGCCAGAGAGGTATCCACAAAAATGTACAAGTAGGGTAGAATTGTATCTTGGACTTGAACATACTGCTGTGTTGTGTGTACTTTCAGATCCTGCCTTTCATGAGTCAGCAGCAGTTTGTGCATTCATTCTTCTGTCCATAAACGATCATGTTATTTCAGAAGACATGCTGAAATTATCCTCCTAACATGTGATCCATTTGTACTTGTGTTGGATTCTCCATGTGGGAAGTGGAATTGTGTTCTCTTGTGTTGGGAGTGGAATGCCCAGTGCTATGGTGTAGACGTTTTTCATTCAATAGAAATTAACTTTCTCTTAGATAGAGCTGTACATTACCGTATAAGATCGATGGAAAATAAAAATAAAGTATTCCTTTATTTTAATCTGTACTGAGGCTCAGTGGGCATGAACAACTCTTTATATGATTATTGGCATATCCAGCTTCCTCCTTCTATAAATTACTCCCTTACATAATTCCCACTTTTCTATTAGATTCTTTCTATTGATTTATAGGAATTATTTATATTGTATAAATGCTGGCTCTGTGTCCATTGAATTGCAAATAACTTTTTTTCCAGTCTGTGAGTTGTCTTCACACTTGACTCAGTGTTGTAGTACAAGTTCTTTATTTTAATTTCTAGTGTACACAGTCCTTTCTCGGATTTCTGATTTATGTGTGTTAAGAAAACTTTTTCTTTATTGATATAACAAATGTTATATTTATTATATAATGGATCAAAATTAGGGACAAAGATGAATTTATGTTTTCTGTTCCATATGTGAAATGGGTTTTATGACATATAATTTTGCTATCTTGCTTTTATGTGAAGAGTGGCATCTGTATTTACCAAAAAATAATGATCATTTGAAATGCTTTAGGAATGTTTAAGTGCTCTTTGAGACTAATTGTGAGGTTCAATTTAGAAAAATCCAGCATCACAGGGAGTGGATGGGAACAGAGGTAACGGAAAGGATTTGTGGTTTGTGAGTGGAATGCGGAAGTTCCGTGGACGCTCACTTTACTTCCTGGAGGAAGCGTGTATGCATTTCACATGTGCTGTTATTGAGTGTGTGCTTACACGACTTACTGGTTAGCCTGATACATTCAAATAGAAATATGTGAAACCAGTCATCAGGTGTGTGTCTCTAAGCTCAAAAAGTGCTGTGACAACTGATAGGACTGTAGCCTGAACGTATTAAAAATGAATCTTCTTTGTCCTGAATTTGAAATGAACTTTTGGACAGAGAAACAAAATAAAATAAATTTAAAAATCCCAACTATATGCTTTAAAAACAATTTTGTTTGTTTGTACAAGCTCATGAACCTTTGGCCATGCAGTATCTGACAATACCTTTATTTTTTTTTTCCATTCAGTAATTGCTGGACCAGGAAAGACCTTCATACAGGTCACATTATTGCTTAATTAATTTAGCATTAAAGCATGACAGGGTGAGCTTTAGTATCTATTAATGCACGCCTTGGGTGCCTTCAGCCGCTCAAGGCGTATATTAATAGCCCAGCAAAGCATGCCCTGGGGTGGCCTACTGTCATTATAATATGGTTATTTAATTTGGAATTTTATCTTTAAACCTAATTTTCCAATGAATTTACACTCTTCTGTTCTTGCACCATATAAAGCAGTTCTTACAGGTAGAGTTTTTCATATTGATTTGTCACACGAGCACGGGCAAAGCCAGCAAGACCCAGGCCTGTGGGGTGAGCATGTTGTGTCTGTCAGCTTGCTGTCTGACTACAGTGGAATAGTAGAGAAAGGTCTTGGCCACCACACTGATGTTTCTGACAGCATTGTCTGGTGAGCAGAAAAGTCATTGTCCCTTTCCTAAAATTGTATTTTCTCTAATTATTTTCTGTCCCTGTTACCTCTTTCTTGAATAATAGGAGTAACTTATGACTGACTGGTTAACTCTCCTCCTTTTTAAAACATGAGTTGTGAGTGAGTATTGGCAGTATGGTATAACCTGAGTAATGAAGTTAAGTCATGTGAGGGAAGGATTGGCTAATTCAGACTCTTCCCCAGTGATGACCCCTGGTCAGAAGCAGCTGCTACTGCCTGCCCATACACCTGTCCCTTTTGTGCTTGGAACCCTTGGACTGGCCTTGCCCTGAGGTTCCCACCTTTGAAGAGGAAGCCTGTGCTTCGCAAGCTCTTTCTCCCCCTGTCCTCACTGCCTCCAGATCTGAACTACGAGTCAGGTTGTACAGAATGTTCTAGATGACCAGGAACAAAGTTCAAAGAAAGCGTGCACATCAAAACACGTGTGGGACTTCCGTATTTCAGCAAAAGTATGAAAAATGTACATGAGACATAATGCTTCGGGGGTCAGGATGGAAGAAGGAACAAAGGAACATAATTTTCCTGTGCATTTTTGGAAGATGGCCAGTGTGCTGGGCTGAGCAGTCGTAGTGCGCCACTCTAGAGAGTGCTGGGTGAGATTTCCATCTCGTGCCCACTTAACTCCCATGATTGGCCTTTGCAGAAGACACGTGGGTCTGTGACCGTGACAGTGGTTGTCGTGGGCTTCACTGGGTGATGTCTTCATCAAGGCAGCGACTGCATGCATGGGTGAACCAGCACCGGCCCAGGGAACTGTTAGGCTGCTATTGGGCTGGCAAATGCTGCTTTCCCTTTGTGTCAATAAGCATGAGCGCCAGCAGCTGTTTGCTTTCACGGACAGTGCTATTTCCCTTCATTAATGCACATAGAGACCACAGCAGCTCCCCCGATACATTCATAGAACCCAGCCCGTGGTGCGTGTTCTAGAAGCCGTAAAAGATGACATAACTGCCCAAGAGGAGAAAACGAATTAGACTCAGGGTTCTGAGTCTTAGTGATATCTCTGGACCGTCTTGATCTGTGGTATATCAGCACAGACCATTGACAATGGTAGCTGAGTTGCTGTATCTTACACTGTCTGCCTTTAAAATGAACATGCAAAGACAAAAGCAGGGTTCGTCAGGCCTCTTTGACATGTGGAATGACGTAGGCTTGGTAGAGGAAGACATCCTGCAGGCCCTGGTGGCAAGCTGAGCAAGGTAGCCATTGTTTTCCAGGAAGCAATGGACTCACTGCTCGGAGGGGTTTGAAGCTGATTAGGAAGGCGCAACACCCATAGAGAGACACACTTGGAGAATTACTCGAAGACCCTAGGATTCTGGAAGAAAGCCGTGGCCTTTCACCTAATAACTCTTCTCTTTTTTTTTTTTTTTTTTTTTGAGACTCAACTCTTAGTTCTGCCCTGAAAACGTCTATGGGCTGGATACTTGGTTTTGCAGCAGTAGAATGTGCAACAATCTCAGATGTTTGCTTTCAGCATCCCAGGAGGCTGTCAATTAGAAAATGGCCACACCTCATCATTCATCCTGTGTGAAATACTAGGATGCAAGGCATGGCTTGAACACAAAGCAAGAAGTGTTAGCCCTCCACTGGGGCCCTACTCTGATGTTGCCATCCCTGCACTTACCAACACTGATGGCTTCATGGCCTGAAGTGGAAGTCATTTGTTGCCCTGTCTGTTGACATCAGCCAGAAGTGCATGGTGGTGCCCTTGAAGCCCATGTCTAAAGAGCATTGGAAAGGGCGATTCTGTCATTGAAATTCTAGAATTGTGCTTCTCCTGGTCCAGCTGGCTAGGCAGAGGAGTTGACTGAAGGTGCAGGTCTTCACTGAAACAATAGTACCAGCTAAGCCCATACTTGAGGAAGGAGTAAGAATTTTAGCAAGGTGAAGGGTAGTGGGGTTGTTTCATGACAAAGAAGGTTGAGTAAGAATTGGCTGGATGACTTCTCAGAATTCATGTTTGCTGTGTGTGAATTATTGTAATGAAGCTCCATTGGGGAGGAGACGTTCAGTACTGAAGCAGGCCATCTGGTCTACCTGTCAGTCAGCCTGATTCTCTGTCAAGGAGGCCAGCCAGTGAATGAAGCCATGGTATGACGAATAAAATTTTCTGTTTTTATTTGTTCCGCCAAGGCTAACTGATTATCGTCACTCATAGGGATGGTTTGCTAGCATCAGTGACAGATCCTGAGACCTGACATGGCTTCATGCAAAACCATGTAATAGTGTTTTAATCTATTTAGCCATTCTTTTTCTGTGAGCCAGTTGCCTGCCTTTAAACTCCCTTTCTTTTCTATCATGCACCTGCTAACGGTGCCAACTATGGACTTACTTACTGCCTTCCTCATCATTATCATGGAAGGTATCTGGGCCTATAGAAAGATGAAAATCTTATTTTGTACAGTTACTATGTGAGATTTCCATGGTGTCCTGTAGAATTTTGTACAACCACCTAATGGCTAGTATGTTGTGGTCTTTCTTCCATGGCCAGAAAACATGGACAGGTCTGTGTAGCAAAACACAAGGGAGAGTGGCTTCTTCACCCTTGCAGTGAACAATCCACTCCCCCAGGAATGTGGACATGGTGCAGTGTGTTAAGTAACTTCCTGGGACACCGTCATGCAATATGAGCCTAGGTTCAAGTCCCGCCTGCTCCCCGCAAATGCACCTGGGAAAGCAGTAGAAAATGGTCTGAGTGCTCGGTCTCTGGGACCTGCATGGGCTACCTGGATTGTGTTCCTGGCTCCTGGTTTCAGCCTGGCCTGGCCCTGGCCATTGAGGCCTTTTGGGGAGTGAACCAGTGAATGGAAGATCTCTTTCTGTCCATCTGTCTCTCCCCCTCTTTCTCTGTTTCTCTGCCTTTCAAATACAATTCTTTTTTCTTTTTATCTCAAGAAAGGTCTACTTCCCAGATTTTTGCTCCATATCTCCTTTTCAGTGGCCTCCACTGGTTTAGAGGTATTGAGCCTCAAAATCTAGATGTTTCCACCAGTGGGCATCCAATGTTTCCATTGAGTTAGAGTCAAAGCTTCTCCTGGCCATTGTAGGTACTCCATGCCCCTGAAGAAGTCAGCTAGAGAGAGAGCATGAGTGAGAGTGAGAGACACCCCTCATGCTTACTGGGGTTATTATTCTTTTTAATTATCAGTAGAAATGGGATTACTGCCCTGAGCAGCAGGGGAGAGAAACAGTTCCTTGGGGTAGGGATGCGTTTTCTCTGAAAGACTGAATATCCATGCAGGCAGATTCCTTATTAATAACGTTAGGGGTCATCTCAGCAGGCCAAGGACTCTGGATTGGCTGACGTGCTATGGAAGCAAGGGAATGGAGCCCAGAAAGGAGGGTGCAGGAAGCACCTGTTAGTAGCGGCTAAGACCTCATAATTATGGACATGAAGGGTGTAGTGTCTACCAGTGGTTTTTTTTATTTAAAAATATTTATTTATTTGAAAGTCAGAGTTACCCCGAGAAGGAGAGGTAGAGAGAGACTTCCATCTGCTGGTTCACTCCCCAGATTGCTACAACGACTGGAGCTGGGTCGACCAGAATCTAGGAGCTTCCTCCAGGTCTCCCACGTGGGTGCAGGGGCCCAAGGACTTGGGCCATCTTCTGCTGCTTTCCCAGGCCACAGGAGAGAGCTGGATGGGAAATGGAGCAGCCGGGACTCAAACCAGCACCCGTATGGGATGCTGGAACTTCAGGCACCAGCTTTACCCGCTGTGCCACAGCGCCAGCTCCATCAAGATGGTTTTTATGCTTCTTGTATTAGCTATTCATTACTAATTGCCTGCTTCTAATTATTAAATTAGCCATTTGTAACACTTAATATTTCATACTTGGTACCGGAAATATCAGGCATATCTCAGTTGTGCTAAAGGAAGTTAAAGAAAGGGTTAGCTTTTATTTGAGCCTGAAGAGCAAACAAGTCTTCCTAGGAGTGAGCAAAGTGAGAGACCTCAAGGGAAACATAAAACTCATAGGAAGAAACGTTGGGTACAGCAACTACGTATTTCTTGGCCACATGGATTCTTTTCACTCCACACGCCTTGGAGAGCCTGAATTGTAAGAAGGGCTTGTTCTATGACACTGTTTCTTTAAAACAAGACAGACTTCTGTAGCAGATGGTTTTTTCTAAAATGGAATTTCTATTTCAAAATAAAAAGGTACCATTATTAATAGACCCAGACATCTCCGAAACGATCTAAGTCCTATAGCTGGAATTAAACTGAGGGTTTTCTTTTCCCAAAGATACTTTGTTTGCAAAAAGAGTTGCCAAAGCTGCTCTTGTTATATTTGGAAAAGACCAAGGAGTGTGAATAAGTAAGTGCCTGCTTTTGAGTTACGCCAAGAACTAGTCTAGCATTTTAGATTCCCGTGGAAAACAATTTCACAGGCTCTTGAACGTGACATGAACATGGATGCAACAAATCCCTTTATTATTACTGTTTCTTCACTTACTTGACATGGTTATTCAAATTGTGTAGGAGCAGGATGCAAAACATTTCAGAATAAGCATTGTGGACTCTCCTTAAGGTCCGTACACGTCATTCACTTTCAAAAGTTTATTTTGTGGTGATTAATATTCAAACACTTATTATCATCTTGGCTTCACATTAGAGTACAAGTCTGCTTCCTGGGGGTAGGGGTGAAATGATTTTGACAATACTCAATTAAAAACCTACGCTATGATCTAGCAGTGGTATTGTGCAGGGTAAACCAATTCATGGAGGTGGCTAGGTGCAAAGTTGAAGATGAGCTAGTCCCCCACCCCCCAAATAAGGCAGCTTTGTCAGAGTTAATCATAGAGAAAATAATGACACCAGCAAACATCACAGTAAAACTGGAGTTGTCTGTCTGTGGAGCTTAGTAAGGCAGCTTAAATATACTGGGTACTTGGTGGTTGGGAAGGAGAAATGTGAATGAAAGGGTACCAAAATACATTTCTGTAGTTAATCTGTTGTTTTCAGCTCTCAGGCCAGCAAAAGGTGCGGGCTATGTCTTTATTCTTTTCAGATTCATTATGTTTTTCTTCAAACTCGCTTGCTCTTGCTCTGTTTCACCCCTACCCCCACCCCTGGTTCTTTCCCTCTCCTCTGGTGAACTTCAGTTTGAAGTTTTGCACTGAGCCCAAGACATTTCTGGCCTAGAGCACATTTGGCTCCCAGTGAACATTCCCTTCAGCCTCTGGCTCTGAGAAACCCCGCTGGACCAAAGCTGACACCTCGGCTGCCTGCACTGCATGACTGAGCGTGGCTGTCCCCTCTGACGTTGTCTCCCAGAGGCTGGGACCCTCAGTCCTTAGAGTTTGTGTGCTGAGAAAGGGCGCCGCCCATGTAGCAGTCATTCATGGACTGATCTGGGAGGGTGAGTGCCAACAGCGTGCCCTCCCTCTACACCCGCAGCCCGGGACAGGCCATAGGAGCATCTTACCTGAGCTCCGTGCCAGGGATGTTGGTTTCCCTGGGAAGATCAGACTTGGATTCTGGCATCACAAGATGTCCTCCCCGGAATGTTGAGAGACCCCGAGCAGGGGTCTCCTTGTAGCATAGGAACTAACGTCCACATGCCTCGTGGTGAATTATTTGCATTTTTCTCTTTGGCGCATTGTTGGAAGGTCTCCGTGTGTCTTATTCACGCATTGGCTCTCCATACACTGGAGGTGCCTGTGTTTATTAGCCTGAGTGGGTCAGCTGCGACCCACGGCTTCCCCAACAGTCCCGCACACTGGATGTTTCTGGAAAGGGAACTCAAGCGAAGCTTCCCATTTGCCTTCAATCACGAGCAGATGTGGGCCAGTCAGTTCATTTTCCTTGAACTGACCCAAGGGATTCAAGGAATTCGGAGGAATTTGAAACCAACTGGTTCCTCTCTGTTGCTGACTTCACTCCTGGAGCCCCGAGGGTAGAAGTTTCTGCTCACATAATCTGACCCTCGTCTGAAGTTTCGCTTCCTGCCCTTTGATTTTCTTCGGAGTGTCCGACTTTGTAAAGTCATTTGTCCTTAGACATGGATGCTGCGTGTAGATTGGTGTGGGAGGGAGCAACACATCGACAATTAGTCTTGCATATTCTACTGATGGTTCTCGTGATGTTGTGACAATGACGCTGTGGCATCACATAGCATCCCGTCAAGGGTGGGCTCTGCAGTTAGTCCCCAGATGACCTGAGGTCGGGGGTACCCTCTTGCTTTCTGTTCTTCATCAATACACAGTGCCTGTTAGACACCATGGTCATCACCTCCCTGCCCCAACTTCTAGTGGTGGAAGCTATTTTGATTACTGATATGCACCTGTGCTCCCTATCTCTCTCTCTCTCTCTCTCTCTCTCTCTCTCTCTCTCTATCTCCATTAGGGCCCAAGATGGATCTGAGTATGTAGGAAGGGAAAAGAGAGAACAGCACTCTGAATTCAAACTATTAGGAAGCAGAAACTAATGAAATTGGAGAGGCTCTGGATATGTTGTTGAACTTGGAGTTTTGGGGAAATAGAACAAAAGGAGACAAGCAAGGAACAGCCTAGAAACTACAGGAGAGAATTACGAGAAGAAAAGCAAGAAAACTCCCAGCCAGGTTTTCCTCAATGTTTTCCCCTCTACCAAGGAAATTCGAGTGTTGAGTTTTTTTTTTTTTCTTGATTTGTCTCTGATTTGGACTCCGAGATCCAAACTCTGGCCAAGGACCAAAGCTCCCTGCCAGGGGGAGAGACGTGTTTTTTTGCTGCCAGGGGGAACTGGTTAGACACGGAAGGTGTCAGGGCCTGTGAGACTTGGATCGTTCTCTGAGTGTGTTTTCCAATAGCCACTCAGGAATGAGGTAAGTGTTGAGTCAGGGGTACTCTCAGAGGCCCACAGTTAGCACAAAATAGGCTTTGTTTTCACATGGACCGACACTGAGCCTTGCGTTTCCAAATGGGCCCTCACACTTAAAGCTCTCTCTTTGTGAAGGAATTACTAATGATAGATTTTTCTATTCAGTTGCTTGTAAGTTCTTACATGATCATTTGGTAAATAGTCTTGATGTCCTGTGGCTGTTTCAGATGGTTTTATAAATCCTATTTCAAGAATAGGGAATTGTGTGTCTTGCAGTTTGGGATAGCAGTTAACACATCGGTATGGGGTGTGAGTCTAAATTTAGACAGAAAAAAAGTTCCAAGTGTCCAAATGTCACAGTCTAAGCAAAATACTTATGATTATCCAGAAAATGCTTTGCAAAAACCAGGCAATGCAATGAACTGTATCTTGTGAATTTATTTCCATGTTGCAAAACCAACTAAATTTGAAAATAAGCATGCAGTTTTCATTAACAACCACGCAGTTTGCAGAGTGAAACTGTGGTCATGACTTGTTGGTGAAGGTCAGCATGGCACACCACACCCAACATCTCCTCTTTAAGTGTGCAATGGTGGCCTACATACCCCCTTCATTGTCGTTTAATTGATGGTTAATGACCTATCACACACAGTGTGCACAGTGCCCTAGTAAGAAAACTGGGACTGTGCAATATGTCTTGGTTGGTGGATCTGTTCTGCTTGTTACCTATAAATTCCTGGATGAGATTAACATACGGTTTCTGTTTCTCCCACAAGTGTGACAATCCTATATTTCCCACCATGTACGCATTAATGAGAAGCAAAACAGTCTAACAGAACAGCTAGATTCTACATCTTATTTTCTTTCTGAGCCCTTTCTGCAGACAGGCAAACTTTTTTCTATGCCCATAGTGTTTTGGACTACACATTTTTTTTTTTTTTTCTGAATGACTTACCCCAGGTTATTAGATTGACAATCTGGACTAATATTTCACCGGAACAATAATGATGAATTCCTACAGGGAAAGCATTAAGAGTGATGTCTGGCACGCAGTATGCTCTCAAAATAACATGAGCTGTTCGTGTTACATTTTGTTACCAGTGACATAATTGTTTTTGCCTCCCAACCCTCACTCATTCCAGAGAGGAAAGCTAACTGGAAATCAGTCTGCCTAACTCACAAAGGAGGTACAGGCAGCAGAGTGAGTTTAGGTAGGAGGGGCAATCTCAGCAATAGGCAACATGTTTGAGTACTTACTCTACGCTTTATATGAATTTTGTTGCTGAGTTGCTGTAAGAGCCCAGGGAAGTCGGTGTTAATAGCAATATTATTTTTTACATGAGGAAAATGAAGGTCAAGGAGATTTAATTGTGTATAGTTGCGAACCAGTAAGTGAAAGCTGAAACACAGGTCTAACGGTTTCAAGGTCCAGCCTCTTATCCATTCTGCCTTCTGGCTCTGCCCCTCAAAGATGAGCTCCACATTCTCCACTCTGGAGCTAAACAAGCCTGGTAGCTGGGACTTAAGAGTTGCCCCATTCACTTGTGTGGAGCCCACTTGGTCACTGTGATGTATGTGGTGGTTTGTCTAGTGGGACGCTGTGAGAACACAGCTGTGGCTTATAGCATGGTTACCATGTGACAGATACGGAGCCTTTCCCTGCATACATGTCCTCCCCTTTATTTCCTAGAAGACACTCAGATAAAACCCATCCTCCTGCCAGTGTTAGGAAGGGGGACTCTGAGAGTCAAGGTGATGGCTATCACCTGCTCAGCAGCAGAGCCACACAGCGCAGAGGCTGCTGGTGGCAGTACCCTTCCTGCTCTGCTCTAGGACACTGCCCACTGCGGTTGGCTTCTGTTAGCCAAGGATCTTTGCATTCCAAGGAAATTGGGCAATGCTTGGTCATTGTGGGATCTCAATAGATGTGTGTGCATTCATTCACTTCAACTGGTCTATCTGCTCACACTCATATGTCTCAGATTCCTCCCCATCCCCCCCATGGCTGTCTTTACTCTTATCCTAGTGCCTCTTGTCTGGCATGCTTTTCCCATTATTCTTGCATACCTTGGCCTTTGCATTTTCCAACCTTAAATCCTAAATTACCAGCTACACAAATACTTCCCAGGCCACCCCAATCCGAAACAATGCTGCCCTTCTCCGAGGTTCGAGAGCACCGATTCTCTCTACCAGTAACTTGGCACTTGCTGCTGACTGGGCTGGCGGTTTTCCAAGTTTTGCAAGCGTTTTCCCCTTCTCACTAGTTATGAGCTCCTCCAGGGCCGGAACTATTTTATATAAAAGTGTGTTTAACATAGTCGCCAAATTAGTGCTTTTTACATAGTGGCTTTCAGTTTGCTACAAAGACAGCTTTATTGCCTGCTACATTTCTGTGCGGAGCAAAAGCATTTGGTTCGTGTGGCTGTGCACTGGAATCAGGTGCAGAACGCAATTTCCATCTTACAGAAGAATATTTCTAGTGAAAGGCTTTCTGTGTGTGTGCGTGCGTGTAAATACTCCAAGTATATCATTCAGGTTCAAAGGAAAGAGACTAAAACTGTAGCCTTTTTCAAAGGAGCTTGTCATGAACGTCACCTTGTTAGGTCAAATTAGAACTTGGTGATTGGTGGTCATGTGAGAGCTGGATCTGGATACCAGCAGTTGCTGTGGATAATTTACTCCTAAATGGAGCGAGAATGTGCTCAAAGGGACATGTTCAGCTAAAAGGCACATTTCTGATTGGGTTCCTACCACGTTGTACCTTGCTGTAGAGGATCTGTTTACAAACACGCTGTTAGTATACAGGTGTTAGATTCAGACACAGGTATAACCGTGTCACCTTCATTACTGCCCGGTCACTGTAGTGCATTCTTGGTTCATGAGTTGCTCAGAGAGGTGTTGTTTCCTTTGAGTCTTCTTAACCTCTACAGGGATCCTATGCAGAACTCAAAGATTCTTGCGTTAGGCCAGGCACCTTCCAGTGGGTCCACTCCTGAGGTCCCTGTTAGACGCCTTCTGTCCTGCCTCCCCTGTCCCTTTTGTTCTTATCACGAAGTCCTCCTGCTGGAGAGCAGTGACTGTGCCCATTGTGCCCACTGTCACCTTTACAGGGAATTGAAGACTTTATCTTTGTTTGGGTTTTCATTTAAATGAGATGCTTTCATGTACAGTGTACCCAAGTCTGTTGTGTAAAAGTGGATAAACTCTTCTACCTACTGAAAAGCACAATTAATTTCGTATAAAGGTAACTCATTCCATGTAAATCATCTATGTTTAAATGTTAGGGTGCAGCGGCTGCTGACCTGGAGGGAGCAAGCACCAGGTCTGGGTTGTAAGACACACATTCCTGAATCTGCTTGCAATAGAGTATCAGGTATGTAAATTTCAGTGAGTCCTCTGCTTCCTTCATTTGTACACTTTTATTTGTTTTATGTGTTCATTTGAAAGGGAGACAGGCAGACAGACAGAGACAGAGAGATGTCCCGTGCTGTGGTCCATCCCCGAAGGCCACGGCAGAGGCTGGGCCAGGCTGGAACCTCAATGCAGTCCAGGTCTCCTGTGTCGGTGGCAGGGATGGAAGCGCCCGAGTCGTCACTGCTTCTTCGCAGGGTGTGCAGCGGCAGGGAGCTGGGACTGGGAACAAGACCAGGCGGACTCAAACTCCAGCAGTGAGAGATGAGATGCTGCTCCTAGCAGTGTCTACACCACTGGGCCAGGTGACTGCCTCTGAGTCTTGGGGTTTGTTTTTTTAAGACTTATTTATTTATTTGAAATGCAGAAAGAGGGAGGGAGAGGTATTTTCCATCTGCTACGTCACTCCCCAAATGGCCGCAATGGCTGGAGCTGGGCCCATCCAAACCCAGGAGCCAGGAGTTTCTTCTGGTCTCCCACGTGGATGCAGAGGTCCATGGACTTGGCCATCCTCTGCTGCTTTCCCAGACACATGAGCAGGGAGCTAGATCAGAAGTGGAGTAGCCGGGACTCAAATTGGTGCCCATATGGGATGCCAGTGCCATAGGCAACGGCTTTGCCACTGGGCCACAGCACTGGCTCTTGAGTTTACATAAGAAATGTTACCCTTGTATTTGCCCAATCCCCGCTGGTACAGGCAAGCAACATTAAGAAGGAGGAGCTGAGATTTGTGACATAGTCCTGGGCTATAATGCAGCCCCTCCCATGCTGCTCAGCCCACACACACACCCCCTTCCTACACAATCTGAGCCCTCTTCCCATGCACTGCCCAAATTCCCCTCCCCTTCTATGTAGTGGAATACCGTAAGTTCCAAGATGTTGCAAGTTAGAACCACAGCGAGCTGGAAATACCCATTATGGCTGCAGGCCGTGTCCTTGCTATGACCTTTACGGTAGAATAACGTCATTATAATAAAATTACCATGTTGAACACTCCCACTCCCAGTGTGCACCTGACACTGTGACACATCCAAAAATGGCGTGGAATAGACACACTCTGAGAATTCAACCCCTACCCCAGACGCCAGCCTCATGCCCCCAGACAGTATACAACGACAGCCTCAAGCCTCATTGGTTGCAGCTCTGCCTGTCAAGCTTGCTTTCACTTCATTCTCAAGTATGTACTTTGCTTTAAACAAATCTTGCTTCTCCACTAACCTTTGTCTACAACTCTTGCTTGAATTCTTTGTCTCCTGGAGACAAGAACGTGGACCAGGCCTAGCCAGGGGCCACCCCACACCACCTACACAACACCAAAAAGAAACAAAGTGGGAGGTATGATTGTCCCGTAACTTGTGGCTTATGCTTCGAAGTTTCCTGAAAGGTGATGGGGCTGTCCTGTCTGCCTTGTCCAAGTCCCCTGCTTATCCTCACAGCTGTGTGTCATGTTGCTTTGGAGCCAGAAAGCGGCCCTGTTTCCATGCCAACATGTCAGTAGGTTAGGGTGGAGTGATTTGAGCTTCCCGATGTTTTCTTTGTTGCTTAGAGAACTTTATTTAGCAAAGGTGGCCTTGGGTCTTCAAAGGCCTGACAACCGTCAGATGCACTGGTGTTATATCCTCATTGGTAAACTGGCTGTGTGTTAGGCTCTTAGGAGACACCCAGAATATATGGGTCTGTCTACTGTTTTCCTTCTTCATAAATCTGGTATTATTTGGAAGGGATATGAGGAAAAAGGCTGAAGAGACCCCACATTATCTTTTGCAGGAAGCACAGAGGGATTAATGGAGAAAGAGAGAGCACTCCCGTTAGCTTCTCTTGTTTGCTTTGGAAAATTCCCCCCAAATTTTAGTGATAGTGACACATGGAAACACTATTCTGTTAAACAGCCAGAAAGAAGCTATTATTCCAATCCTTGCTGTGAAACCTCAGGGAAATTGACATTTCCTGCACATGAGAACCGTTGCTGCATTTTTTTTTTTTTTTAGCTATGAAAGAATAAATAAAGAGAGTGACAAAAAAGCTCCTGACGTCTTTGTCAGGCTGGTAAATCATTTCTCTGTACACAGTGTAACTGTGGCCAAGAGACTTGACCAAGGAAAGAAAAACAGTGCAAAAGGCCTCTCTCCTGGGAGTGAGCCAAGGAAGGCCACGCACCTGCAAGCAGGAACCGCTGCCTCCACCCAGGCTGCGCTCACCACCTTCCACCTGGCTCCTCGCTTCTGCTTTGCCAGTATCTGCTGAGGCATGCCAGCTTTGGACAAAAATCAGGATTACAGAAGCATCCCAGAGCGACAAGGCCTTCCTTGGAGATGCTCAGTCAAAGCATGTAGAAATATCACCTAAGAGGCGCAGGAGGCTTGGCAGTCCACATTTCTGTCTCCCGAGCAGTGACAGCCTTTACACTGAGCACAGATCTGCTATAAAACCTCTTTCCCTTCTGCAATGCTGTTTTTTTTTTTTTTTTAATTCAAGGATTGGCAAAACAGAGTCCCATCTCAATTGCACTGTCAGCGAACACTCATGGCCGTGGCGCTGTGTTGAGCTGCACTCTCTGTGCGTACCTCTGTGCCTCCAAAGGGGGCAGATTTCACCCCAAAACACCAGGGAGACAGAAAGTGCCACAGGAATGGATTTTGGAGGTATGACAAAGTGACTTTGTCCTAGGTTTTCAGAGAGCCACAAGCCTACTATTGGAATAATTTTAGAAAAAAGAAACCTCATTTGAAACCCCTGAGAACCATCACCCGCTTAGCCCGGCTGAGAAGCCGCGGGTGCTGAACGCACCGAGCTGGGGCCGGGCTTTGTCTAGCAGCTGCCTGCCGGGGTGTCTTGTGCTGCAGCAGAGTTTGCACTGTTGCCCCACGCCCAGCTGCCCCAGGCTGCAGCCCAGCTTTCCTTCTCTTCCCCTTGAAAAGGAGAGCAAGGATCCCCCTCTCCCCTCCCCTCTCGCCGCCCCACAAGGCTGGTGTGCAAGCCAGAGAGGGAGCTGGAGGTGCGGGGGTGGAAGGACTTCGTGCCGCCGTCAGAGAGTGCCAGAAAATGCCATTTCTGTGGACACAGAGCTCACAGAGGAAGCAGGAAGCAAGGCCTGCCCCGCCCCTGCTGCACTCTGGCTCATTACAGCTCTTTCTGGAAACTGCTGGGTAGACAGCTGGCAGCCGGTGCCTCCGAGGAGCCGGGAGGAAGGCAGCGTATAAATTACTGTTGCATTTTACAGCTAAGATAAACTCAAACTGCAGGGTTATAGCCTGCAATGACATGAAGGGAAGCTTCCAGCAGCCTCTGCAAAGAACAAGGAGCAGAAAATGGATGGGAAGAGTTATTCAGAGAACAGGGGATCAGGGAGAGAGGGGAAAAAAAAAAACCTAAACAAGTTGTGTAAAATCTGCTGCTTTAGGGGTCTTAAAGAGCTTATGTCAGCTTAATTCTGTGTGGTGGCGTAATGTAAATCCATGGGAAATGGGGCTTTAGGCATGTCTGCTCTATTCCATTTCTGTAGATTGCCAAGCACGGCAATAAATGTCAAGTGATTATTTATTTGATCATTAGAAACTTCATTAGATTTTGATGTGATGCCCTACGACCTCCCCCGCCCTCCCTACCACCGCCAAAATGAAAAGGAAATTCTGAAATTCCATCCAGCTAATTTGATTGGAGGGGGGAAAAATGTTGTGAAATAAAACCTAGCAAATACCGGCATCGACATGACAACATTCTGTATAAATATAGAACCTCCTCCTCCAACAAGTTTACCGCACTCTGCTGACGCCGGGAGAGATGTGTGTTGGCAGGAGCGGTGGATTTTTGGAAGCCTCTGTAGCACTTTGTGAGATGGGAGCCTGTTTCGGAGGCGAGATCAAACCCCTGTGGCTACAGACAGCATCTGATTGTGTGCTCTTGGCTTAGCAGCCTTAGCGGCAAAGTGTATTTGAACTTTCACTCTGCTGTCTTGGACTTGATTTATTTGCAGATTATATTACCTGGGAAAACGAGTTTGAGGGCCCTTGGTGAGCCCTGGGCATTGGAGCCTCAGCCTGAAGGTGCCTGGGGGTCAGTTTCACCCTTGCTCAGAGCGTGCAGTCTCTGCCTGATTCTCTCTATCAAACAGGGCGCTGTTTACAACTGCTGTTTTTACTGCAGTTTCAATTGCTCTGTGCCTTTTACACTCTGATTTTCCTAAGAATCCTGGATCATCGTGTAGGAAACAAAGACAGGGCGAGAGGGAGAGAGCTGCAGCCGGCTTTCTTCTTCCACGAACGGCGTTCACGTGTCAGAGGAAACCCACCAAATAGGAGATGGAATGACTGTCATAAAGCCACAGATGGAAGTACAGTGTCGGGTGTGTCTCGGCTGCCACAGAGCGCGTGCTGCCAAGCAGTGTAATGACACAGAGTTTTTCTCTGGGCCTGAAACCCTCCTGGAACCTTCGGGGAGTGCACATTCTAAAGCAAGAATCAAATCGTTTTGCCAGCACCGCTGCAAATGGAAAATAGGCTCTTGAACAACACAGGCAGAGATGTGGAAGAAGAATGGCTTTGAAATGCCTACAACCCACCCCAAGCCACCCTGGGTCTTTCTCCAGACATGATGGGTATTCAACGGCAGACAAGGCTGCAGAGTTCTCCAAAGAAACAAATGACAGCTGACAAAAAGATCCGTTAGATGCCTGAACTTGCCCCTGTCTGCAGAGTATTTTTCTTTTCCTTTTTTTTTCTCCAGTGCAAAGAAAGGGCAGATATTTTTATTTCAAGAAGCACCCGATAGCCATAGATTTTTTTGTTGTTTTTCCTCTAGCACTTGCTAGCAAATTGCAATGGAAACAAGAGCCAAAAGGATCAATTTCTTTCATTAGTCTAAGTGATTTACACCTTGGGAAAAAAAAAACAGACTTAGAAATGCATTATTGTACTGTGTGGTTAACAGCAATAGCAAGTGGCGGGTCAGGAACTGTTTGCTTTTTCTGTGGGCGAGGTCACCACCATAAAACAAAGCAAACCTTAAACATCATTGCTGCCTGTCTGTCAGGACTTACTGAGCATGTTCCTGATGCAGAACGACACAGAACATGTGGGTGGGGGATGGAGAAGGCACAGACCTGCAGGGTCCAGGCTGTGGTTAGGGAAATGGTCAGCTCACGCAGGGCAGGTGCTTCGTTCCAGCAACGTCGTTCCTGAAGAAAGAGAACTGAAAGGTAGAGACCTGAGCTCTGGGCTCCTCGTGGGTGCAGATGGCGCAGGGTCAGCTGTCGGAGAGGAGCAAGGGGGAGCAGGTGCAGAGAAAGGGGTGTGCTTCCTACTGGGAATGGGCTTGGGTTTTGTTGATCGCAGATTCTCTATGGGAGGAGTGAATAGTGCCCATGATCTCAGCTATACGAAAGGTAGGCGGAGTTTCGGCAGAAAATCTTGATGATCAGGTTGAAGGTTTAAAGTCAACAGGTGAGGCAACAGGAAGCAATTATGGGGGTGCGTGGGCAGGAGTGGCCTGTCTGGAGGGCTTATTCTCTGGCTGTAGAGTGTGGGCCTGGGTGGGGCTTCAGTGGGTATAACCTTTCAGGACCCAGATGAATGGCTGTGCCTATGCGTGTTACTCTAGGAGATCTGTCAACCAATGTGTTATGAACCCTACATTCAGTCTAGTGGGGCCATGAGATATGGATTTATCTAGCACATGAGATAAGTCACAGAGGAGGAAGGGAGAGCATGGGGTGGGGATGGGGGCACAAGGGACCACCTTCAGAGTTTCCCAGGGAGCCTTGCGGCTCTGACATCCCGAGCACAGTTTCATACATCTAGGTGCTTGTAGAAGTTTGGGGAAAGAGATGAAGATAGCAATGTGGTGGCGTGGTTAGGGCTTTTCCGGGAGAGGTCAACCTCTGTTCCGGACAGATGCAACTGCTAGGCGGCCAGTGGACAAGGTTGCAAGAGCAGCCTGGTGTCCCACCAGCGTGCTGCCTGCTGCGTGTCTGTGTGTGTCTTCCCTCGACAGCCAGAGAGATAGCTACCTGATCCCAGGTGATATCAGAGTCAGGAAATCACCTTACAACAGATACTTCTTACTCTGTGGAAGGTTGCTGGGCTGCTTATTGATGTAAATATGGAGACAAAAGGCTCCATTGTCCTGGGCTGCAGACGAACAGGGCGCAGTGTATTTTGAAAACAGCTTTATTGGGCCATGGCTCACTTGGTTAATCCTATGCCTATGGCGCCGGCATCCCATATGGGCACCGGGTTCTAGTCTTGGTTGCTCCTCTTCCAGTCCAGCTCTCTGCTGTGGCCCAGGAAGGCAGTGGAGGATGGCCCAAGTGCTTGGACCCTGTATCCTCATGGGAGACCAGGAGAAAGCACCTGGTTCCTGGCTTTGGATCGGCGCAGCACTGGCTGTAGCAGCCATTTGGGGAGTGAACCAACGGAAGGAGGACCTTTCTCTCTGTCTCTCTCTCTCACTGTCTATAATTCTCCTGTCAAATAAATTTAAAAAACAGCTTTATTAAATATAATTGTTGAAACTGGACAGTGAGTTCATGAAAGTTGTTATACCTTTGTCCAAACTGATGAATGTCTTGAAATTTACATTATATATGTGTGTATGTGTAATATATATACATACATGCAGTAATATACATAACTATGTATAGCCACTGTACATAAGTGCATGTATATGTAATCACTATAAATATGTATATATAGTCATTATACATATATATGCCTGTATAATCATTATTCTATATATGTATGCCTGAATGCATAGCCATTATTGTACATATGTATGCATAATCATTTTGCATATGTATGCATGTGTAGCCCTTATACATATGCATGTGTGAATGTATGGTCATTATACATATGCATGTGTGAATGTATAGTCATTATACATATGTATGTATGCATAATCATTATCTATATAACCAGTATGCATATGTGTGTATGTTTGATCAGCATACATATGTACGTGTGTATGTATAGTCACTATACAAAATATGTGTATATATGGTCATTATCCATATGTATGCATATGTAGTCATTGTGCATATGTTCGTTTATGTAGTTAGCATACTTATGTAGTGGAGTGTAAGTGGAGTTATTAATAACCAGAAAACAAAGGGGGCCTGTGGCAGGCCCTGGAGGAAGCCCTGAGCTTCATGGACCCTCACTGAAGCCACGTGCTGAAGTGGCAGGAGTGTGATGTCATGGGGACGTGATACTCGGCCATAGTGTGGAGAGACTTTTCTCTCTCAGAAGAGCAGTGGCGAACCTGTCATGTGCACCACGTGCCCAAGCGTTGTGTTAGATGGACGACCCAGCGTGGATCCAGCCTTCCACGGCTGCTTTGTCAGCTGGGAGTGTTGTGGCCACTCCACGTGGCATAGTTTTTCCCCTTCAACAGACTCAGCCTCTGCCTGGCTCCTGGTCACCTGGTGCTTGTGGCTTCATTGGAAAGTTTTTGTGGAGAAGCTCAACTCTTCCCTGTCCCAGAGCTTGGTGCACCTTACACTAAAGCCATCACTCTTCTGCCATCACGTAGGTCAGCCCCGTTGACCAGGATGTCACTGGAGGGCTATTCCAAGAGCCTTATCCCAAAGAGCTGCGGAGAGCCAGCTGTCTCCAGGGATCTGTGGAACCTGCCAAAGCAGAGGGCATGGCTCCATCTTCCCGCCTTCATAAATCTTCACGGATAGCCCCATTGGCTCACAGCATCTCTCCATCTTTAAACTGTTTAGTTTTAACTGTTGAGTGACACTCAAGGTACCCTGCATATAACTTGTGCATGGAGCATGGCTCCAATTCTTGTCCATGAATGAAGAAATGAGAGATTCATCATGGGATCAGCTGTGGGCAAGGCTCAGAGGTGAGGCATAGGTAGTGAGTGGTAGCTTTGGGATCCGCAAGGAGGGAAGGCCTACACTTCCGGGAATGGAGAGGCCTACTTCCGGGGAAGAAAGTCCTTGTCAAGGTCCCTGCGGGTGCCTAAAGGTCAACCAATGAGGATCAGACCCGCCTCAACCTTTAACCCACATGCTCTGAATCTATAAATGGAGCTCTCCCAATCTCTGACGTGCGACTTCTCTGGCCCCTGCTCTGTTGCTCTGTTGGGGCAGGTGAACCTTGCCCTGGAGTGGAACCCCAATAAAAGCCTGTGAATGAACTGATTCGTCTGCCTGGGAAGATTTGTTACATGCCGGACACCTTGCAGTGAGCACCTTTTTCTCTGATGAGAGCAGGCTGGGAGGTAGAGGTGAGAAGGTGGACTAATGTCATTGTATTCAGTATGTGGAGTAGACAGTGTAAGGGGATTGAGAACAGTTTCCAGGACACGAGAGCTAGGCACTCGGTTGGCAACAGCATGTGGTAGCAGTGGAAGCAGTGGTAGCTGGCAGTGGAAATGGTTGAAGATTCTGGACAGGTTGTTTTGAGGACATTGGGTTGCACTTCTTTGGCAAACCAAGTGCCATTGAAAAATGACACAAGAATATGGCCAGAGAATAAGGCAAATCTTAGTGATCAGCTAAACTGGTCTAACAGTGAGGGCTGTATTTAGCTGGAAGGAACGATACATTATTAGCCAATGGGGATGCCCATCACTATCGACTTCTCTCTCCCTCTCTCTCTTTGAATTACACATCATCCGGTGTATTCTGGCTTCCAATGAATTAACAACCGCCAGTAAGAGGTAAGGATGCAAGAAAAGGCCTGGTACAGACTTCTTTTGGGTAAATCCATTATAAGGAAATAAAAGGAAGTAAGGACCACCAGACTGAAACATGTACCAGGGTTGGCACAGGTGCAAGTCTCTGGAGCCACCTTGTGGGAGGCATAATTGCTGCTGAAAACAACAAAGAGCCATCTTCGAATGTTTGGAAGCTTACCTGGACACCCAGATCTAGCACCAAGTCTATCCCACCGCCATCAGCCCATACAAACACACCAGGTGTATTTAATCAACAGCAATTTCTCATAGGCATGCGATGATGCCTGCAAGATACAGTACCCCTGGGACACTTGGGCACAAAGAAAATTTCTCCCTCTTTCCCCTCAGATTTTTGGGCTTTTACAACATAGGCCAAACACATTTTTGGAAGTCAGAGAGGTGGGAGACAAGAATGAGGGTGGGATTCCCAGACACCTCTAGATGGGCCTGAAGATTGCAAGCAGGGTTTATTTCACAAGTGACTTGGGCTTTGCAACGTAGTCATGCTTCCTGCTACATCACCTCTTCTGAAGCTCCCCTGTCTTTGCTCTCTCAGTGGCTTCTCTTCTCAGTCTGTTCACTCCTTCAGTGCTGGTGAAACTGGAAGAGTAAGTATCACTTTCTTGTGTGTGATGTAGGACGTAGGAGGTGTCTCTGCCCACAATTCCCAACAGTTGTGCACCAGATTGAAAAAACAATGAAAGACATCTATCCGCTCACCAAACTGGCAAGGAACGCCTAAAGACACCAGACTTGCAGTGCACGTACTTACCCTGTTTTCTTTTGTCTGAGCCCCATGGGGTATGTTGTTCTCTACTGAGTGTTTTGGTTGGGGAGGGGAGGCAGGGAGCCTTCTAGAAGAAGACCGAAGCTATCAGGGCTGGGTACTGTGTTTTCCAAAATGGCGGTCGATTCCTGTAGCAGATTCAGATGAAGCTCTTGGGAAGAAGGCCGAGCAATTTTAGGAACTGGGTGCCATCCTAGGAACACACCTTGGAGAGTTTTAGCTTGTGGTCCTCTTGCCCTTGAACTGTGGCTCATTTACAACCTCTTCTTCATGTTTTGTGATATTGTGATTTTGTTTAATGTCTCAGTGGTGTCTGATAGACTTGTATGACTCCTGTAACAATGGAATCGTGGAGAAAAGACCCAAAAGAGCTTCAGAGAGTTGAGGACTCAACATTGCCTATGAGTCAGATCCATCCCTTTCTACTTTTCATGCTCAGTGGGGGTGGAATTAATAAGCAGAGCAAAATCAGCGTGTTTCACTGTTAGCATTAACTTGACTTTTGCCTTCTACTCTCTCCGCATCTTGTATAGCCTGGTTTGAAAGTTTGCCACTGTCATGCTGGCTCATAGCTCCTTCTAGTCAATCCAGAACTGGCCCCCAAGCTCACCCTCATCCTGGACACTGTCCCCAAATCTGCATTAGGCCACTCTCCACCAACTTTGTCCCATTCCATTCTACTTCTTCCATGAAAGCAGTGAGGTCTATGGAGACACTCAGAATAAACACAGCCTCTTACATTTGTCTCTTAGGTGGTTTCCTGGGTCTCCTGCTCCTGGGCTTGAATCGCCTGTCACTTGGACAGTTCTTGGTTCCTCTCTGGTCACTTCCTTCCAAAACCCTTTCTTTCCATGGAATATTTATAAACCACTCCTCAACACAGAATAAAAAATTAAATTCGTAAAAGTTGTGTCTCTGTGCCATCTGTTTTTCATAGCAAGTCTCACCAGCACTTTTAGTTCCAACTGCTCCCCTCCCTACTCTAATAGTAAATTCTGTCCTCCAGCCCTGATAGGTTAAAGGTTCTAATATACCACATTCTTTAGTGTTCACTCTTTAATTTTTGCTTCCAACCAAATATGCCTTCCTTATTCCTCCTTTGGTCCAAACGTGATGCTCTTAACTACCCCCACAAACCCACATCCTGACATTATAGTTCAGGGAGCAGCTCCTCCCCCTCAACCCAGCTCTGCTCACAAAGTCCCTCCTCTCTTCCCGGGGCACTGGGCACACAGCTGTACTCTTATATTTGCCAGGGAAAAGATACACAGTTGTGTGTGTTTTTCTTTTTTTCCCAATGAGCTTTTTTGGTGCTGCTGCTCTGCCTTTTAAATGAGCATCTCTACCACCAAGCGTATAATGCCTGCAGCACAGTGGGTGCCTAATAAGTGCTGAAGAATCAAAGAGAATGGTAAGTTAGGACCTGGGAAAAGGTGTGATCACTGAGTAGAATTCAAACCACGGGTGCTGATGTCTACAGTTGAATAAAGAAGACTCTTCCCTTTACCCAGCCAGCAGGGGTAACACACAGGCACGAAACTGTACATAACTCATTTTATTTGAATTAATGTGCATTTTTTTTTGCTTGCACAGAGGAGCAGTTGCTAATGCAGGATACACTCAAGGATACATCCATAACACTTAGCTTCAGCAGCTAATGATTCCTCTCCCTGCCTCTCACTCTGAGCCCACAGTAGACCTGGAGAGTTTTCTGAAGTTTTTTTTCATGTCCAGCAAGCCTGGCTGAGCCTGGACATGAAAGCAGTCTAAAAGACTCTAATCTATTCCCAACCCACAGCAATGCAAGCTTCATACACTCTCTGTTGGCTGCCATGAGTTAGGATGCTGACAAGTAAGCAGGATTGTCATACTGAGCAGTGGCTCATGGGAGTAACTACTTCCTGTATCTGCTAGGGAAGGGGCAGGTGTGCCTCTACGGAGCCTCCCCTCTCCTGCCAATATCAGTGCAAGGCTGGGAGAGATGGAAAGACAGCCAACCCTCATTTCATTTTCCCTTGGATAAGCCAGATTCATTTCTTGCCATGAGAGGTCCCTATCCTATTTTCTTGAAAGCTGTTTTCTGCCTCCTGGAAATCCCATTGTGTCAATGCTATAAAGTCTATTAATATTCCATTATTGGGTTGTTATTATCATGGCCTTTATTATAATGAATAATAATGTTCTGTAGCTACATGGCACCTTTCTTCTTGGATCATCCTGCAAAGCCTCATAAAAGAAATTAATCAAGTTACACCTTTAAGGAAAGCATTAAGATTTTTCACTGTAAAAGCAAATTGTCTTTGCTCTGATTGCAATTGTGTACAGTTTTCTGAAGAGGCATGTTCAATACTGAGGGAGATATCAAATAGGCCATTATTGAAAACAATTGACTGTTCTCCCCAAATAAAAAAAAAGAAAGTCATATAATACCATGTGAAAAAAAGACAGATACACTCCGGAAGCACAACAAAAAGACTCATGTATCTATTACATATAAATGTGGAGGTCCTTTTCCTAATGCAATCCACAGATTTAAAATTTTTATTTTACTACTTTTACTCAAGAGACAGAGCTCTCCTGGCCAGCACCGCGGCTCACTAGGCTAATCCTCCACCTGCGGCGCCGGCACACCGGATTCTAATCCCGGTCGGGGCACCGGATTCTGTCCCGGTTGCTCCTCTTCCAGTCCAGTTCTCTGCTGTGGCCTGGGAGTGCAGTGGAGGATGGCCCAGGTCTTTGGGCCCTGCACCCACATGGGAGACCAGGAAGAAGCATTTGGCTCCTGGCTTTGGATAGGCACAGCGCGCCATCCATAGTGGCCATTTTGGGGGTGAACCAACGGAAGGAAGAACTTTCTGTCTCTCTCTCACTGTTTAACTCTGCCAGTAAAAAAAAAAAAAGAGAGAGAGAGAGAGAGAGAGCTCTCATGCCGAATGCCTTCATGGAGGCATGGAGGTCTCCCCCATGTGTGGCAGGAACCCGACTGCTGGAGCCAACTGCACAGCCTTCCAGGGTCTGCATTAACAGGACGCTGGAGCCACAGGTGGAGCTGGAACTCAAACTCTGGTTCTCCAGATGAGATGCAGTCATTCTAATTTGCGTCTCAATGGCCAGGCTAAGTGGCTGACCTGCACTACACATTTCTTTTTTTCAGTCATGGTGAATACATTTTTTTTATTAGATTTATTTTTTCTTTTTTATAGAAAGCTTTTATTTAATAAATATAAATTTCATAAGTACAACTTTTGGATTATAGGAGTTCTTCCCCTCCATAACACCCTCCCACCCCCAGACCATCCCACCTCCTACTCCCTCTCTCATCCCATTCTTCATTTCATTTTTAATTATCTTTATATACAGAAGATCAACTTTATACTAAGTAAAGATTTCAACAGTTTGCACCCACACAGACACACAAACTATAAAGTACTGTTTGAAGACTAGTTTTACCAAATCTCATTAAGTTGGCAGGTACCAATGCCACCTTACTAGTCAAAGTGATCAGTTTAAGTTCATAGCTGATCATAAAGATAGGATTAAGTGTCAAAGGGATCACATATATAAGACCAAGTGTCTGCTAATAACACTTGATAGAATTAAAAAGGAGAGAAGGATCCAACATGGGAAGTAGGATACACGGCATACTCAGAATACAAATGCCCTAAACAGCATTCTGGCCTCAGAATCAGCCCTTTAGGCATTTGGATCTGGCTAAAAAGCCCATGAGAACATTTCAGGCATGGGAAGCCAACATACTGTGGCAAAAAATGACCTAAATGCAATACACATTTAAAAATGTTTGTCAAGAGGAGCCTGTGGCAGTATTGAACTGGCTGTGTTTCTCTGGTTCTCCCTGCTAAGAATGCCTGCAGGGTTTCATGCAGAACAAGAACAAATGGAGGAGCAGGACGACACTTACCAAGTGCATCTCACATAGCAGGGGATGTCTAGTGAGAGGCCACTGGGAGCTGAGATTGGAGTTCATTTTTTTCTGTATTGGAGCTTTGCTAAGTTCTTGGCATCCTACTTCATCTTTCAACTTTTCTACCTATGACCTAAGAAGAGGAGATAGAATTTCTCTCCATCTAGAGCTAACTTGAGCTCCATCCCCCTGCCATCTGCAATCCCAGGCTATTTGCAGGTTGAGCACCTGCATCCCTATCAGTGGAGTCAGATCTGGTTATATATTATTTTCTTACTGGAAATTGTTTGGGTGTTGACAGGCCATTGTGTTTTGGCTTTAGGGTCTGTGTGTGTCCTGAATCAAGCAAGCATAGTTCTGTTAAAATAACAACCAGAATCACGGAGTCTTACCTGTTATCTAACATGGCTTGAAGCCATTGTTTTTCCTTATTAGAACAGAGGGATAGTATTGACTTACATAAGAATTGATTCACCATTCAGATTGAAAAGGTTGTGGGAGAATATCAGGAGGCCAACCGTCCCTTCTGATTGCCACGTAAGATCCGCATACACGTCTTTAAAATTGTCACTCTCGGTGGCGCAGTGAGTAATGTCCCCTACCATCCAGTGTCCATGTCATAACCTCCAGTCTGTGCTTATGTGACCTTCTGTGGTCCAAGGGACTTTGCAGTGTGAAGGAGTGGAAGGTCTTGAGGTGGGAAGATGGCCCTGGCTAATCTGAGTAGGCTCCACGTGGACCTTGCATCTTGTGAGGAAGCATAAGCAGAATTGTACAGGGAAGATAATGGAGCAGAAAGAGACTTTTTTTTTAGATTGATTTATTTATTTGAAAGTCACAGTTACACAGAGAGAAGGGGAGAGATAGAGACAGAGAGATAGACAGAGAGACAGATCACCCATCCATTGGTTCATTCCCCACATGGCCTCAATGACTGTAACTGATACGGAAATGATGTAACGATGTTTCTTGGTTTATTCCCAAAAGTCGTATTCAGTTTGCTGTGCTGTCTTGAGCAACTTTAGAGCGAAAACAAAGCAGCGAGTTGGGGGCTGGTACTGTGGCTTAACAGGTAGAGCTGCCACCTGCAGTGCTGGCATCCCATGTGGGGGCTGGTTTGAGTCCCAGTTGCTCCACTTCCCATCCAGCTCCCTGCTAATGTACCGGGGAAAGCAGCAGAAAATGGCCTAAGTGCGTGGGCCCCTGCAACCATGTGGAAGACCAGTAAGAAGCTCCTGGCTCTTGGCTTCTGATTGGCCCAGCTCCAGCAGTTGCAACCATTTGAGGCGTGAACCATCAGATGGAAGACATTCTCTTTTTCTCTCTTCCAACTCTGCCTTTCAAATAAAAAAAAAAAAAATCTACAAAACAAAAAGTTCTTTATTCATTCTGTGGTAACTTTCTGTACAGTAGGTAGTACCAGGGAACATGCTAGGCACTGCACTGTTTTAAGTAATTCCTTCTATGGAGCAATTGATAACTGCGGCAGTTGTTAATCGTGTTTACTCTCTGGGAGCACAGCAAGGCCTCTGCAGGGAAAGCTAGAATAAGGGTTTCTCAGCAGAGAACAACAACATGACAAAAAGGCAAGAAAAGAATATGGCAATTTTCATGGACAGTCATCCAGTACAGCTCAAAGATATTGAACAGATCTTCTCAGATATGAAACCATGAAAAGCCTCAACAATATCCTGGCTTACTGGATTTCTCGAATCCTCCCTGTTTATTTTTAATGCATTTTCTTCTCATTAAATGATGAGGAGTTAAAAATATTGACAGCTCTGATGATTTTTCTAGGAGAAACAGTTGTTTAGAAAATGTTCCATCTGCTACAGAACAGTTAGGAAAACGCCCACCAAGATTCCTAACCCTCCATGCCAGGCAGGAGAGAGGCCTTGGTGTGTCGGCTGTTGGGCTCGCTGGGCTTTATGGGCTAATCAACCTGCTTAGCTGTGCGGGGCGGTCAGAGGAGTTAATGAAGAGCCAGGGGAATTTGGTTCTATAGAGCAGGGAACAGTGCCCTGAAAAGCCTGGGTGAGGGAGCTTATGGCCAGGGTAACACGCTAATCCCAAATCGGTTAACCAGGAGAGTTTGAAGAACAACAACATCTAAATTGGGCTTTGAATAATTGATGACAGCAGCTGAACAACTAAAGAAAATGTCTCTCTCTTTTTTTTTTTTTTTTTTCTAAGAAGCCTATGTGCCTGTAAGGGGAAGCTTACTTTCTCGGTCTGGATACAAGATGCTCCCCTGAATGTTGTCTTTCTTCTGAAACACGAAGAGAAACTCTCGTGACATCTTTTTGATGGGAGTGACAGAAAAATGGCATGTTTTAAAGAAGCCACCAAAGCAATGGAATTCAAAGAATCAGGCCTGTAACTTTGTTGTGTAGGCACACAACAGCGGGAAGGGAGAATCTGAAAATGAACTTTGGTGGGGAACGATGAGGTGGACACCATGACTGGACTTTGAGATGAAAAGGAACTGCTTTCTAAACCAAGAGAGGGTTTTTGACCACCAGTGATTATAAATAATCTCACAAAAGACCTGAATGAACTTTAAGAATTGTGAATCCTGTCCTCTCATGGAAAAGTGGATTTTCATAACCTCCTGTCTGCCCAGCCCTCAGAGGAGAGCTTTCTGCACAATGAGCTCCCACACGGCTCTGAGACACACATCAGTCTCACGACACCGCGTCATCGCTTCTTGTTCCTCCTTTGCCCTTGGCCTTACAGGTGTTATAGCTCGAGTGGTTTCCATAGAAACAGTTCGTGCTGGACTTTTGAAATGTAGTCGTAATGGGGATGGAAGAGCGAGCGTTTAGAAATGAAGGAATGGGGCCGGCGCCGCGGCTCAATAGGCTAATCCTCCGCCTTGCGGCGCCGGCACACCGGGTTCTAGTCCCGGTCGGGGCACCGATCCTGTCCCGGTTGCCCCTCTTCCAGGCCAGCTCTCTGCTGTGGCCAGGGAGTGCAGTGGAGGATGGCCCAAGTCCTTGGGCCCTGCACCCCATGGGAGACCAGTAGAAGCCCCTGGCTCCTGCCATCGGATCAGCGCGGTGCGCCGGCCGCAGCGCGCCTACCGCGGCGGCCATTGGAGGGTGAACCAACGGCAAAAGGAAGACCTTTCTCTCTGTCTCTCTCTCTCGCTGTCCACTCTGCCTGTCAAAAAAAAAAAAAAAAAAAAAAAAAAAAAAAAAAAAAAGAAATGAAGGAATGACCAGCAGATGTGTGACAGCACGTAACCTTTAAGTGTTGAATAAGAAACACAGACGTTTTGTAGATGCGACATAAGTCTTCCTCAACCTGATGAGTAAATGTTTGGACGTGACAATGTTGCAAATCAAAGGTCTAAGCATGAAACTGTAATCCTAGAAATGTAGCATATGTATTTACGTATGTATATACAATGTCTTAAGGTTCTATGATAATCTTACCATCCCATGCCTCATTCATTCATGTAAAAATGCCTAGCTAAAAGTGGTGACGTGTTGCTTCATTCAGTAACTACGTGTAGTATGCCAGGCTCTCCTCAAAGTATTTTGGGATGCATTAGCCTGAGATCGCTATGTAGAGCTTACACTGCGTTGAGGTAAGGGGACAGAAATGCAGCAAGAATATTATAGATGGCAAAAGCTGAGCAGGATCAGAGGGCTGGGGGTTGGTGTTGCAATGTTCAGAGTGTGAGTGAAGATGCGAAGGAAGTGTACCCCTGAAATGTGGGGGAGACTCTTCTATGCAGAAGACACAGAGCAAGGTGGAAGAGTGCCTGCCTACTCCTTCCTGGGCAGCAACATACCAGGAAAGCTGCAGGGGCAGGAGTCAGTTAGAGTGGGGACGCTCAAAGGACAGCTGTCAGCCCAAGTATTGGAGTTTTGAGGCCGTCATACAAGTTTCAGCTTTTACTGAGTGTCAAACTGGCAACTCCTAGGTCACTGGTTCCCAAAGGGTGGTCCCTGGAATGGCATCAACAGGATCATCTGAGAAACTGCTAGAAATGCAAATGCACAAGCCTCACCCTGGAGCTACCATTCTGGAAGAGGGAACCAGCACGGCTGTGTTTCTCTCAGCGCTCCTGGTTGGTCTGATGTGTGCTCACTTTAAGGAACTAGTGACAGAGACGAGGCTAAACAAATGCACGCCAGGATCCAATGCACTGAACACTCTGATTCTTTTCACAACCTGTCAGAGATCCTCCTGACTTTATTCAGACCCTAAGATCAAGCAGTAATAAATAACTTTTTTGGTTAAAATTAATGAACAATACATGGCTGACGTAGAAATACTTGAAATATAAAAGACTTGCATATATTGAATATAAGCTGGGCAGCCATATCATTTGTACTCCAAATCTGAGCATTTTTGAGAATAATGTAGGAGCTAAAAATAATTCAGTTCTTACTTATTGCAGGTTAGAGGCTAGGATTTTCCCAGGCAAACCAGGACATAGGAGGCCACAAGTCATTCTTTTTATTCTTTAAAATGTCAGAGGCTGTTTTGCAAAAGCTTTGAAAAAGAGATCAAGTCAGCAAGGGAAACCTGGACAGACTGAAAGTATGAGAAAGAAGAAAACCCTCATCAGTGTAGCTTCCCGGTCTAACCTTTGCCCTCACATAAGCAGTGCTCACCCTGAAGTTCACAAGCAGGATATCTCACTTGACAGCAGGGACAACGCGCCACACATAATCTGAAATGATTTAAAATGAAGCCAGAGCTGAAATGGGATTTTTATGGAAGCCTGACCTTTGGTCCTGTTCGTTCCATCGCTGAGTATTTTACTGCTGACATTTAGCCGGGGCCACAGTGTGTCCCTACGCTTTGGAAGCCAAGCCATTTCATCATGTGGTATTTTGCTTTTGATGAAGGTGCTGTGCCATGAGTTCCCTTATAGCTTTAATAGCATTTAGACATTTTCTACCAACATGCTATTTTTTAAAAACAAGGCTGAGCAAAAATGATTTTGATTTGGCATGAAGTGTGTAAATGAGGAATCTGAAGACTAAAACACTGCTCTCTGTTATCACGGGTGGGCTGGGTGCATTCTGGACAGGACAAACCCCAGACACGAAACAGGAGAACCTGCACCACAGAGCCGACTCCAAGTCTCTTGCTCTCTTGTGTCTCCCTACGACAGTGCAAGATGAAGACTTCCGGTCTCAGGACAGCTCATTTCAGCATGGGCGAACCACACTCACAACACCAAAGACAAGGTGTCAGCAAGATGGAAATTAACCCATAATTTTAGATGTAGAAGGGTTCAGGCTTGGATGCAGTGCTTCTCAAAGGCAGTGGACGGGCCACCTGCACACAGGCACCTGGGGAGCACATTAAATAGAATCACAAGTCTCCTGCCACATCCGCTCGCGCTGGGGGCCTAGGAACCTGCATTCTTCATAAGTCCCCAGGTAATGGTTGCACGCAGCGAAGTTGCAGAACCATTATGCTAGGGACAGTGTCCCTAATAATGACTCCAGGCCACACAAGGGGACGATGACCATGATACTAGCAGGATAGTTTCCTGTGCTTCCACTATTTGGGAGGTTTGAATGACTGTAAATTAAGGAGAAAGAATAAAGAGACAACCCGAAGCCCAGAGGGCTCTGCAGGAAGGCAGAGGAAACGTATGATGCTTGAGAAGCAGCCAAGTAATTGCCGAGGGCGGAAGGCTGGGGGAGCCTGTGGGCCCTGGGGACCGACTTCCCATTGCTAATTTGCAATCGCATGCTGCGTCTGTCACTCCCACACATCAGTGGGAATGGCCACCCTTTAATAGCGTGGGTGACTTGCCTCGGTTGCTGATGTCCAGAAGAAATCTTTCAGGATGTCAGGAAAAAAATCTTGGTGATGCACATTAACACACACACGCTCTTTTATGTCACTTCCAATGGACTTTATCTTAAATTGTCAGCAAGGAGGACTTCTACCCAAATTAATAACTGGAGGTTTGCCTTGAAGCCAAGAAAAATAAATCCTGCTGATAGCTCTGCAGACAGCTGGTTTGCTGTAGGGAGAGAAAAAGAAAGGACATGGCTGTTGGTGTTTGGAGAGATTTTATAATATTTAGGGAAGGGAACTGATGGACGGGTGGTTTCTGTGTCTTTGTATAGGAAAGGCCTTTTGAAGACCTAATTGATATTGTCATTAAGTGTGATTTTTTTTTTTTACTACGAACAGAAGAAAAAACGGAAATGGTAGGATAAAATCATAACTTTCAGGTGTCTGGGAATCTAATCCTGCTGAGGGAAGAGTCCCTAAGACTTTCCTTTTCCTTTTCTAAAAATAAATGAAGAGATTAAGATGCTGTTTCTGTGACTCTAATTCTGATTAAAAAGCAAGAAATTATTTATGAACACCCGAGAGACTGTCATGTTGAAGAAAGTGTATGCTGGCTATCACCAGACCTGGGAGAGAGAGAGGGAGGGAGAGAGAGAGGGAGAGAAAGGGAGGGAGGGAGAGAGAGAGAGAGAGGGAGGGAGAGGGAAAGTAAAAGGGGTAGAGGGAGAGAGAGAGAGAGAGAGAAACAGATTTGTCATTTGTATGAACTTAAAAAGACAGTGCTACTCCAGTGTGGGAGACGTGAACTTGAGTTTGTAGAATCTGCATTCGAATGGGGAGAAAATACTTCTCAGGGACCTGATGTACATGCACAGGAAGGTTTCTCAAGAGCCCAGGATATGAAGAGACACATAGAAGTGGTGGAAGGAGGGAGACAGAAGTGTACCGCGGACTGGGAAGAGCAGTGTGGGAAAGGGCGGAGCCAGAGCTGCTGGAGCTAGAGCCTTCTGCTCAAGGCAGGGTCTGCACACCATGCTCAGGGATGGGCTGCAAACAAAGGAGGGACGGGTCCCTGCCTGGGGACAGGGAGAGAAGTTCCCCAGGTTATCGATTTATTAATCTTCACGTTCCCTAGGGCTAGCACAGCACCTGTCACCCACCAAGTGTGTCACATGTGTTGAAGCACTGGATGGATGAAAAGTTCAGGTGGGAAGAGGACTTTGAAAATAGAAGAGTAGCAGACTAACGATGATTTGTAAAGAGGAAATTCCAATGCCAAGATTAGAAGTGAAACGTAGTAAAGTTCTTCGTTGTTTTAAAATCACATCTCTCTTCAGACTAGGAGAGCGTCCCAGGAAGGAGGAATCCAGGAATTTGATGTTAGAATTGAGGGTCAAAGTCCAGAAGTTCCAAAGGACAAGCAGAGCACTAATCCGCAATTTCACAGGGAATAAAAGACGAAGCATTGGTGAAATTATGGAAGAGCAAGCTCACGACTTTTGCTGTAAATCTATGAAAAGTTAAAAGGCTATAAACATCTAAAAAGCAAAGATTCAGCGTGATTTAGATAAACAATGATGTTTAGAGTCTATTAAAAAAAGAAGCATGGAAAACCAGTAGACAATTTTTTTGTAGTAAGAATGCATTTTTCATGTATAAATTTTTCACAATTTGTGTTAAGAAAATTCTATAATTGTGATTTCAGCAGGTCATAGTGTAAGATTTCTCCTTTATATTTAGAGAAACACAGAGAGAGGTGAAGTCAGTGATGGGATAAACAGGTAGGCTCGTGATTCCCAAGCATGGCTCAAGAGGACCAAAGTGGAATGAGGCATTATGAACTCGTGCTTGCTGTATGACCCCTATGTGCACTTGTCGTGTTAGTATTTTGATTAATAACTTAAAATTTTAAAAACAACACTGAAAATATACTTACAAGCTTGACGATGATTAAATTTAGATGCAAAAGCATCATGCTGCTGCTGCCAGAAAGATGACTGTGTGTGTCTTCCTTTTCTGCTTATTTGAGTACAACAGCAAGCCATGGCCACAACACCGGAGGCACTCGGAGGAGGACTCTGAACAGTGTTGCAGGCTGACTAACACGTCTCCCAAAGATGTCCACGTCCTCATCCCCGGAATCTATGAGTATGGTGCCTTACATGCTACAAGATACTTGGCAGACCTGCTGCAGGCAAGTGTTTTGGAGTGGTGACATGATCCTGGATATTCCGGGAGGAGCCACTGTGCTCACAGGGTTCTGATAAGAGAGGCAGGAGGATCAGAGGTAGGAAGAGAAGGCTAAGAGGATGGAAACAGAGGGTGTGGAGGCTTTGGCAATGGAGAAGGTGCTACAAGCTAAGGAATACAGACAGCCATTGAAAATCTGCAAACAACAGCAAGTGAATTCTCACTCAGAGCTCCCAGAAGGACCCAGCCCTGGCTCTACCTGGCTTTTAGCTGAAGGAAAGGCCTGGAGAGAGCACAGGGCTGAGAGAATCAGGGAGGAGGGATTCCTTATCACTTGTAGCCCGGGGCGGCGGGTGCTCTTCAGGGACTGGGAGACTCCTTTCTGCCATGAGGTAGCACAAGAGACCACCCTCGTGGAGGGGCTGCCTAACTGCTCAAGCACACAGCAGGCTCCACGCTGTCCCAGTGGCACAGGGTAAAGCATCTGACTACGTAAGTTCTGAAAATGCGATTGTCATTGAATGTACAGCCCACAAAAGCACGTCATGAACTATACGCAAGTGCATGTTGTGGTGGCTTGTTTACATAGACCAAGAAATTCCCAACATAGTAGTCAAAATTTCCATGAGACAATTGAAAATCACGTCATATCCAGAACTATGATAACCAAAAAGTAATCCTCAAACTGAATGAATCCGATGTCACAGTTAGCCAGCATGGGTTTTTAAGCAACCACTATAAAACTGAATCAACAATTACAATTCCCTTGGAATGTATAAAAAATGCTATGAAAAGGAGCCAAATATGTGTTACAATAACAATACAATAACAATCTGTGTTATTGTAGTATGTGTAACAATACAATAACAATATGTGTTATTGTATTATGTGTTACAATACAATGCAATAACAGAAATAAAGAATAGTAAGATGGAGGGTGCAACTGACAAAAGATGCAGTCAGTGAACTTGAACATGGAGCAATAAAAGAAGAAACGGATGGAATCAATATGGAAAAGAAAAAAAATAAAAACAGAATGAACCTCAGGGACCTATGGGACTTGTAACGTCAAAGTCCAGAAGAGAGGAGCTGAAACAATAGTTAACGAAATAGAAACTTCCCAAAGTTGGTAGAAGAAATATGTCCACAGCTCTAGGAAGGAGATGATTTCCACATGAGATTGAAAAAAAAAAATGAAAGAAGCCTTGCCAAGACAAAATATGATTAAACTTCTGAGAACTAAAAATGAAAGTTATTGAAAACAACTCAGTGGAAAAGATGTACGTTACAAATAAGGCAGTGGCACGCTGGGTGTATTTCTCATCTGAAACCCTGGGACCAGGAGGAGCCAGCACGTTCTTAGAGTCCTGAAAGTAAAGAGTTGTCAGCTGCGACTTTTGTGTTTAGTGAAACTATCATGAGAAATGGGAAAATAAAGACCTCAGGTGGAGGAAAATTAAAGTTGTTGTTAACCGACATATACTTAAAGAATGGCTTCAGGAGGTCCTTCAAACAGGAGCGGAATGCCCGAGGAACTCTCTGGGAGCATCGCAAGACAGAACCGGTAACCGTGAGAGGAGACGTGTGCATAAACAGGACAGTGGTCTATGTTTGCCTGAGCTTCATAAATTGTAAACGGAGAATGAAACCTAAATTTTATCAACACCTGCTTCCTCAGACAGTGATACTCAAAAGTTAGGATTATGGAATGAACTAAATGGAGCTGAGGTTTCTATATTTTACTCACAGTACTAAAAGCTGAAGTCAGAAGATTGGTATAATGTACAAGAAACCAATGAGAGAGGTGTGCAAAGCAATATATTCAGTCACCTTATAAATAAAGATAAAATCCCAAAACAATTCGAGCAATATGTAGGACGACAAGAAAATAAAAACAAGAAAGAAAAAAAATCACAGAATTAAACCCTAGCATATCAACAATGATTATATATGAAAATGGTTTAAACTGACCAATTAAAAAGCAGATACTTAAAAAATACACTTGAAAACATTATCTTTTTAAAAAAATTGGTGAAGCCATAAACATGATGATAAGGTAGACTTCTGAGGTTATTAGCAATTTTTTTTTGCTTTATTAAACAGTTTCCTTTTTTTAACTTTTATTTAATGAATATAAATTTCCAATGTACAGCTTATGGATTGCAATGGCTTCCCCCTCCCGTAACTTCCCTCCTACCTGCAACCCTCCCCTCTCCTGCTCCCTCTCCCCTTCCAATTATTAACAATAAAAGGGACATTACATAATGATAAAAGAACCAATTCATCAAGAAGTCCTACCAACCCTGACAGTGTGTGCCCCAACAACAGAGCCTCCAAATAAATAAGAAGCAAACACAAAGCTGAAAAAATCCAGAGAAAACTCCACAGTAGTTGAGAATTTCAGCATGTCTTTTGGAAAATGATAGAACTACTAGACAGACAATCAGCAAGATGGGAGCTCTAAACAACACAACCCAAAATAGAATAACAGAACCCCCCCCCCCAAATAAAAGTAACACAAAGGGAAATTTCTAGTGCATTGAAATTAAACATATTCATCCTTCAAATATGAATTTTTTAAAAATCTAAATGGAAGTTTTTTAAAATAACTAAAAAATGTAAAAGTACTGTATATCAATATGTGTGGGGCACAATTAAGGCAGTGATGAGAGCAAAAATTGTACACAATACATGTTTATAATAGAAAAGAGGAAGGGTCTCAAATCAGTAACCTGAATTCCCGGCTTAAGAAACTAAAGAAACCCCAGATACGCAGAAAAACAGAAATATAAAGGTAGAAATCTGTAAAAAATTTAAAATAATAAAAATAATTAGCAAAAACCAATGGGATGAATGGGTGACTCTTAAAAAAACAGTAAAAATGACAGACTACTTGCAAAACTGATAAAGATAGAGAAGACAAAAATCAACACTATCAAGAAAAAGCCAATGACTCTCATTAGATATCCTGAAACCATTAACCAGGATAAAGAGAACTCTATGAGCAATTTTATCCCCAGAAATCCAGTGACTTAGAAAAAAAGGGGCCACCTCTTTAGAAAATGGGAACTGCCAAAATTTAACCAGGATGAAGTAGACAATGAGAAGCCCTGTCACCATTGTGTGCGTTCAATTTAAAATTGACAGCTCCCAGAGCAGAATTCTCAGGTCCACATAATGTCACCAGGTAATTGTTGCAGACACTCGAAGAAGTGTCAACTCACAGTCTCTTCAGAAAATAAGAGTAGAGGGTACACAACCCATTCGTTTTTGGAGGCCAGCATTGCCCTACCTGCAAAGTGAGTCAAAAACAGTAGAAGGAAAAGAAATAAGAGAATGTCACAAACTTAGCCACAAACATTGACAGCAAATTACTAGCAAGTTGAATCTGCCGGGGTCCAGTGCATGGTTCCTCCAGATGGTAACCTTGGCGTTTAAGAACATGGCAGAAGCAGGAAGACCATGCTCGCCTTCTTGCCCGATGAGGCCGTAAAACCTAGGAAATTCACTGTGTGACCTGAAAACCCTCCCGGGACAGGTGTCCCAGCCTGTCCCTGGGGAGAAGGAGTGTCACCCGGGAACACACAGAAGAATCTGAACACAGAGGCCTTGCTGAGTTCCCAAGTTGATGCCCAGTAGATCCCACCCTGTTGTCTACATCACTTCCTTGTGTCTTCATGTGTGAAGGCTCCAGTGTCACACGAAATTTACACGTTTGCTTTTCTTCCTTTTTTTTTTTTAATTTTTAGATATCTTAGCCATGAATCTTGCAATGAATGAGAAAAAGATACTGCTTTTTCTCCCCTATAAATCTAACAGTATATAAAAAGAATTTTGCAACATGTCTGCATGGGATTTATCCCAGGCCTGCAGAACTAGTCCAGCAATCAAACATCAGTGTAATTTTTCTAAAGAAAAATTGTGCAATATTGATATTTGACACAAAAAACAATGTAATGAAAAAAAATTATAAAAATATGTTTTAAATACATACATAGAAATACACAGGAATAAACTACCTCAACTTTATTTATTTATTTTAATTGACAGGCAGAGTTAGACAGTGAGAGAGAGAGACAGAGAGAAAGGTCTTCCTTTTCCGTTGGTTCACCCCTCAATGGCTGCTGCGGCTGGTGCACCATGCTGATCCGAAGCCAGGAGCCAGGTGCTTCTCCTGGTCTCCCATGCAGGTGCAGGGCCCAAGCACTTGGGCCATCCTCCACTGCCTTCCCGGGCCACAGCAGAGAGCTGGACTGGAAGAGAGCAACCAGGACTAGAACCCGGTACCCATATGGGATGCTGGTGCCACAGGTGGAAGATTAACCAAGTGAGCCACGGCACCGGCCCCAACTACCTCAGCTTTATAAAGTGCATCTCTACAGAGAGCCCTATCCCAATTAGCCCTACTTACTTGTGAAACACAGCTTTCTCCCAAGATATGACACAAGAAAAATAAATATAAGGCATGCGGACTGGAATGGAAAAAACCAACTATCCTTGCTTGAAAAAGGCAGAACTGTGTGTGTCGAAGATTCCAAGCAATCTACTAAAACCTCCTAGAAAAAGTCAGTTCCGGAAGACAGCTCCTGGGGGTCATACCCTGTATGTTTCTGCCTTTCCTTTCCGGGGGCCCTTGGGGTCCCTATCACTGGGAGGTAGCAGATGATAGTTCAAGTGCATAGGCCCTGAGAGCAGGGTGGAGTCTGGGCTCCTGGCTTCAACATGGCCTGAAGCTGGTTGTCACAGTGATCAATTTCAGTTGCATAGCCTCTCCATCCCTGAATAATCCATCGATATTTTTAGAAAGGTATAAGATAAATAACAGAAATTATAAAATGCAAAAATTTCAAATGGTAAAGTAAATCCAGGAAGACCTGTAATAAATAGACTCAGAGTGTCCCTGAACTGGAAAACTCAGCTCGAAATAGATTTTCATCCTCCATGAATGGATCTATGATTTCATTGCAATTCCTACACAATTCAAGCAAGGCTTTTCGTAGATATGTATAGGTTTATTTTTAAATTTATATGGAAAGGCAAAGGCCTTAGGACAGCTAAAGCATCTTGAAAAGGAACAACAGAATGAGAAGAATCACTCCTCAAATAAAGCTTCTGGCATGCAGCTGCAATACCCAACGGCGGGTGGTACTGATAAGGGGATTGCTCAGAAATAAATAGAACAAAACAGAGAACCCCAAAATAGACTTTTGCAGATAAGCTTCACTGCTTTTGGGGGAAGGAATGAAACAAATCAGGGGAGGAGGAGTAGCATTTCAAGGTACAAGAATACTTGACATCTATAGGTGTGTATATATATATATATATATATATACACACACGTATATATATATGTATATATATGAATTTTAAAAACCTTAAAATCAACGTCACAGCTTGCAACCGGTTAACTCAAAATGGATCATATCTTTAAATGCAAAGGTGGAACTAAAACTTTTCAGAAAAAAAATAAAACAGCCAGAGAAGATATTCAGGACCCAGGTCTGCACACCAAATGCACTTTCTATAATAGTTAAAATTGATAAATCGGTCTTCATCCAAGTTGAAAATATTTTGCTCTCAAAAAACACAATCCTTCAGGGATATACAATGATAAGGCACAGCATGGGAGAAAATATTTGCAAACTACGTTACTGACCAAGCAATCATATGGAGAATATATAATGAACTCTCAAAATTCAACAATAAAAATAAGAAACATCCAGTTAGATAATAGGTAAAAGAAGAGATGTTTCATCCAAGATGACAGACAAGCACATTGAAATATGTTTGGGAAGTGCAAATTAAAACCAGAGGGAGATGTCTCTACATACCTATGAGAATGAGTATTAAAACATGCAGTGGTGAGACAAGATGTTGGTGAGATGTTTAGGGTCTGGACCAATCTTATGTTGTTAATGGGGATGTAACGTGGTACCTCCACCTTGGAAAGCAGGTGGCCTGTGTCTGGACATACTGCCCATGTAACTGCCAAGCAATATGTTGAAATGTTTGTTCTCTGGAGCATTTATCACAGAGAAATGAATTCATACACCACAACTTGTACACAGATGTTCGTAGCTGCATATTCAACATAACCCCAAGTTGGAAACAACCCAGGTATCTTTCAATAGATAAATCATTAAATTAACCATGATACACACACACACACACAGCATGGTATCGTACTTGACCATAAAGTATTTAACTATAGATACATACAGCAACGTGGATGAATCTATATTGAAAGGCATATTGATTACATTTATATAATACTTTTGAGGTACCAAAATTACAGAAGTAAGGGAATAGATTAGTTATTGGCAGGGTTTAGGAATAGTAGTAGGAGATCGGGGTGGCTGTGGCTGGAATTGTGAACGGTGCTTTCCGTAACTGAACCCCTTTTGATCATGAATGTAAGTGATATCAATATATGAGTTACAATGTCATAAGGCAGTTTTCCAACATGTTACCCGAGAAGGAAACTTGCTAAAGGGTACGCACGTCATTTCTGTATTAAATCTTACAACTCCAAACATCAGTATTTTTCAAGTCATTGTGAAAAACAAAGGCAAACAACAGCAAAAACAGAAACTTCCAGAGGTGATAGGATCAATATTCAGCAGTGGTCTTGGTAAAGAAATCTTTGAGCTTTTAGATGTCAGAAAAAGTGGGATTTTTTTTGTCTTCTTTGATTTTGACATACTTTGAGGATAAAATGTTGGGTTGACTTTCTCTGTTTTCTGTACTTTAAAGAGGTGATTGTCTTTTGGCTTGTGTAGTTTCTGATGAGAAACACTGTGCTTTTGTATGTAAAGTTTCTTTCTTTTTTTGAGTGCTTGTTCATCTTTATCTTTGATTTCCAATGGCCTGAATACTATGCATCCAGATGTGATTCTTTTGTTGTTTCCTTGCTTTGGTTTCTGTGTACCATTTTAGCAATCTGGAAGGCTGGGCTAGAATGAGAATTTGGGAATAGATTCTTTACTTTCAAAAAGCGTTTGTAGAGATACCTTTTCAACGGCAGAGTAACAACCCCTAACAATCTTTTCTTCTCTAAAAGCACCAAGAAGAGTAGAAAATGATCAAAAAGAACAAATTTTTCTAAACTGTTCAAATGAATCAAAATCTTAGAACTATAGAGGAGAATTCATTCAAGAAAAATGGTTAGATTGGCGCTGGTGCTGTGGCATAGCGGGAAAGCTGCGACCTGTGGCACCAGCATCCCCTTTGGGTGCTGGTTTGCATCCAGGCTGCTCCACTTCCTGTCTGTCTCCCTGCTAATAACCTGGAAAGCAATGGGAGATATCCCAAATACTCCTATAGTTGCTACAGATGTTGCAAGCATCTAATTTCTAGGCTTTTCTACTGAACTGGAAGAGGAGAATGGATCCAAACTGAACTCCTATTTGACATCTTGCTATGCACACCAAGATCTAGCTATTTAGAAAAAAAAAATTTATTTATTTATTTGAAGGGCAGTGTTACACACAGAGACAGACAAACACAGAGACAGAAAGAGAGCAAGATCTTTCATCCGCTGGTCCACTACCCTAATGGCTGCAATGGCTAGAGCTGGGCTGATCCGAAGCCAGGAGCCAGGAGTTTCTCCCAGGTCTCCCACACAGGTACAGGGCCCCAAGCACTGAAGCCATCTTCCACTCTTTCCCAGGCCACAAGCACAGAGCTGGGTTGGAAAAGGAGCAGCTGGGACATGAACTGGCACTCCCATGGGATGCCAGCACTGCAGGCCGAGGCTTACCCTACTATGCCATGGGGCTGGCCCTGGGACACAGGATTTAGATAGACATTTCTCAGAAGAAGAAATACAAATTATCAACAACTATGTGAAAAAAGGTCTATATCATTAGCAATTGGAGGAATACATATCAAAACCCCAATAAAATATCCCTTCTCCCTCTGGTTAGAATGGTTATTATCAGCAAGGAATACATATCAAAACCCCAATAAAATATCTTCTCCCTCTGGTTAGAATGGTTATTATCAACAATAGTGAATTCTGGCAAGGATGGGGAGGGCACAGAGCCCTGACACACTGTTGGTGGGAATGTGAATGAGCACAACCATTACGGAGAAGAGCACGGCGGTGCCCTAAGCGCTGAACATGAAGCTGTCGTATGTTCCCTTCTGGCTGCACATCAAAGGCAGTGGCAGATCACAGGATAGGGATACCTGTGCTCCCCTGTTCTCTGCAGCAGGGTTCACGCCAGGCAGATATGGCGTCAGCCTGGGTGTCCACGGACGGGTAGATGAAGAAAGAAAATGTGGCACATAGGCACGCTGGGGTTGCTATAAACTCTAGGAGAATAAAATCCTGACTTTTGTAGCAAAATGGGTTGGAGCGGAGAGCATCAAATAAGTAGCATCAGGCAGCCATGGAAGGACCGATATCTTACGTTCTCATGTGTGTAGATTACAAAACAAAGCAGAGGTCTGTGTAAACCTAAAATAGTGACTACAGGAGGTTGGGAGTGGGGTGGGAACAGAAGGAAGTTGGGAAAAGGCTACCAAAACACAGCCAGATAGAAATACCAGTTCCTACTGTTCCATAGCACAGTGGCTGTTGTCTGTGGTTTGCAATAGTCTATTACATATTAGATAAAGAAGTCGCCAAGAGGAGGCAGGAGGCTCCAAATCCAAAGACAAGACAAGGTATTAGAAACTATTTGCGGCTGGCGCCGCGGCTCAATAGGCTAATCCTCCACCTGCAGCGCCAACACACCGGGTTCTAGTTCCGGTCGGGGCGCCAGATTCTGTCCCGGTCGCTCCTCTTCCAGGCCAGCTCTCTGCTGTGGCCTGGGAGTGCAGTGGAGGATGGCCCAAGTGCTTGGGCCCTGCACCCCATGGGAGACCAGGAGAAGCACCTGGCTCCTGGCTTTGGATCAGTGTGGTGTGCCGGCCATGGCGGCCGTTGGAGGGTGAACCAATGGAAAAGGAAGACCTTTCTCTCTGTCTCTCTCTCACTGTCCACTCTGCCTGTCAAAAAAAAAAAAAAGAGAAGCTATTTGTCTGGTTTGATCAGTGTGTGCTGTGTCTGTCTGTTGAAATATGGCATTGTATTGCCCATAAAAAGTACAAGTTATGCATGTTATGCATGTTAGTCAAAAGTTTTAAATGAAATAGAATTTTTAAATTTATTTTACAGAAAAAAAATCTGTATGCTTAAAGTTTCAAAACAGTAATGAGAGAAGTCAAACCAGACCTACACAAAAGGAGAGAGGAAAAAATGTAAAGGGATTGGAAAATTCAGTAATTGTCTGAATTTGGTATAAACTTGGTGTAAAGCTATGAGGTGATTTCAGACAAAATCCAGCAGGAGATTTACATAGAAATATGCAAGGCAGTTCTCAAATGTCCCGTTTGTGAATAAGGAGAAGAAATACAAGGGTGTTTAAAAAAGTTTGTGGAAAATGGAATAAAAAGATACATTTATTCAGACCGAAAAATTTTTCACATTTAGGTATATGAAGCATCTTCAAAAAGTTCATGGAAATGTATATTATGAAAAAAATCCATGGATTGCATAAATCTTTGCATCAAAATGAACTTGTCTTTTGGTTGAGTTTCCGTGAAGTTTTGAGATACTCTTGCAGCAGATGCAAATCAGTTTTTAGAAAATTAAAATTGGGGGTGTCACAGTTTCTGATCGTTCGAAAAAAAGATGGATTGTAGAAAATACCCACATGTGACAAAGTGAACACTGGCCTGCATCTTATATCTTATTTGGAAAATAACCAAAAATGAGTCAGAAACCTAAATCTAAAATTTAAAACCATAAAACTCCTACTAGAAAACAAAGAGAAAATCATAATACCCTTTAGTTGGGCAAACTAAATGACCAAAGAAAACAACACAAAACCCCCACAATATATAAAAGGGAAACCTGATTAATTGGGTTTCCACATGATTAAAAACATCTGATTTGCAAGAAACACTGTTAAGTTCCAGGAAAGATAAACCATGGGACTGAGTGGAAAATACTTGAACCACATATCTGATCAAAGACTTAAATCTAGAATTTAGGAAGAAAACATAAACCCAATAAAAACTGGGAGACAGATTTTATCGATCTCACCACAGAAGATATGCAGATAACAATTAAAAATGCAAAGATGTTCAACATTAGTCATTAGCAAAATGATATTGAAACCATAATGAGATACCAGTCACATCCTTAACTAACATTAAAAAAAAAATAATTAAACTAACACTGCCAAGTGATAGCAAACTTGCGGTGCTACTGAATCTCTCGCAGAATGTTAGTGGGAATGCAAAAATGGTACAGTCACTTTGGAAAACAGTTTGGCAGTTTCTCATACAGTTAAACATATGCTCATCGTACAACCTATAATCAAGTCCTAGGCATTATTCCAAGAATAAAAGCTTATGTTCACATTAAGTCGTGTATGCGTCTGTTTATGATAGCTTTGTTCAAATCTGGGAAAAACGGAAAACAGTGTGAATGTCATTCAACAGGTGAATTGATAAGTGCTACGTGGAAAAGGGCTCAGCAAAAATAAGGGGCAAAATATTGCTAAGTCCAATGACATGGATGAGCTGCAGCAGCATTTTGCTAAAAGAATGAAGCCAGTGGCAGGAGTTATGGTGCAACAAGTGAAACTGCTGTTTGGGACTGAGTGCATGGGGTAGAGCCCTGCCAATGCTTCTGACCCAGGTTCCTGCTACTGTGCCTGGGAGGCAGCAGGTGATGGCTTAAGACAAGTATTTGGCTCCCCGCTGCCCACATGAAAGACTTGATGGAGTTCACGTCCCCTGGCTCCTGGCTTTGATCTGGCCCAGTGCTGGTTATGGTGGATATTTGGGGAATAAACCAGTGAATGGAGGATCTCTTTCTCTCTCTCTTTCTCTCTCTCTCTCTCTTCCTCTCTCTCCACCCCCTCCCATCCTGTGTCACATTGTCTTTCAAATAAATAAATTATAAATCCCTAAAGAAGCCAGGCATAAAAGGCTTCACGTTATATAATTTCATATACATGACAGTCTTGGGAAGACAAAAACACAGAAGCTCTCCACGTATCAGTGGTTGCCAGGTCCTAGGGCCCAGGAGAACTTACCACAAAGGGACCTCAGAGTACTTGCTGAAGTACACAGTTTCTCGGTCGTGATGGGGGTTACACAGTGCTTTGCACTTTTCAAAGTCAGAGGATGAATACTATTGCATGTAAATTATATTTGATAAATGGCAGCAGTGACACAGCCTGGCAGTCTGGAACTGTCATGACTGTTGTTGAGAGTTAACAAGTGATGACCCCTTGGAGAAGCACCTTTATGGGTCAGTACAAGGTGGGACATATACTTATCCTTTAACCAATCACTTATACCCCTGGGGATACATCCGAGGAAAATGAAAACAGACAGACTTACACAGAAATGTTCATAGAGTCTCCACAGGAGATATGTGACAAGTGACCACAATGGAACCCTCCCTGGCAGCAAAGCGAGTCAGATCACCTGGATGAATCTCACAGACAGGATGAGTGGAGAAAGCCGGTCACAAACAGGGTCGTATTTCAGGATTCCTTTTGTAGGAAATTCTAGGCAAAACTGTCCCACTGTTTTTTTTGTTTTTGTTTTTGTTTTTAATTATTAGACAGAGTTAGAGACAGAGAGACAGAGAGAAAGGTCTTCCTTCCGTTGGTTAACCCCCCAAATGGCCTCTACGGCCGGAGCTACGCCAATCCGAAGCCAGGAGCCAGGTGCTTCTTCATGGTCTCCCATGTGGGTGCAGGAGCCCAAGCACTTGGGCCATCCTCTACTGCCCTCCCAGACCACAGCAGAGACCTGGACTGGAAGAGGAGCAACCAGGACTAGAACCTGGTGCCCATATGGGATGCTGGCGCCGCAGGCGGAGGATTAGCCAAGTGAGCCACAGCGCTGGCCCTCATTGTTTTTTAAATCATCAGGAAAGTGCTTGTGTTGGGGACAGGGGATTGAGAAAGAAGAAGAGAGGGGGTCTTTCTAGTGGTACCCCAGTGTTCTAATGCTAGTACAGTGCAGGCTTATGTAGTTTTCAGAGTTGCAGGGTTTTGTCAATGGTGTGTTGAAATTATGTAAATTTCACTTCAGACTATTACAGAGCAGTGATAATTGTGTGTGAGATTTGGGAGTGAGTGGAACTAAAAATGATCCAAGAATGGCAGAGTTATGATTGCCATGGAAACTGAGTGATAAGAACATGGGCATTCCGTGGTAATTCATTAACACTATTCTGCTCTGCATGGGTTTCAGTTTTGCCGTAATAAAATTGAGAACAGATTGTTAAGCGGAACACAATGAACAAGGCCAGGAAGAGGAAAGACAGACAAAGAGAGATGGAGATGGCCCAGGGAAAATATCTTCTTGGCTGGTGTCATGAGAACAGACTGACAGGTGTGAGAGTGAGAATGGGGTCATTGTAGTTAGCATCACGGAGGTGATCATTTACCTTAGCAAGCGTGGACTCAACGAAGCAGGCACATGTGTGCAGAGATGTTAAGGGCAAACGGACCAAGAATCACAGACTAGCCCTGATGATCTTGGCCTTCACAGCACCTGCTTGCTAGCCACCTCGTCTGATAGGTATGGAGTGGAAACCCAAGAACTTCAGCACAGAACTTACAGGTAGTTACGGGAGAAAAGGAGCTATCACATTTTCTTACTACTATTTTAAAAGTCTTCTTTCACCTAAAATTGCCTCCTTCTAAAAAAAAGATAAACTATTTTATCATTAGTTAAAGTCACAGACACTAGACCTTTGAAATAAAATATCTGCTTTTTCCAGAAAGCAGCCAGTCCTTAGACTCTCATCTCCCAGCTCCCCTTCCCTCTCTGCTCTCCTCTACACAGAGTGGGCATAGGCATACCATCAACCCTCTTAGGACCCTCTTAGGGCCCTCTTAGGACCTTCAGGCAAACAGTGCTTTTAGCTATTGTTTGAACTTGATGTCTGTAGATAAAGGACAATTGCATCTTTGTAATTTTGTCCACTTTCTTTCAGGGAACAAATGCCACCAGGAGTGGTATCTCCACTTGTTAAATCTGGTGCAGAGTGAGTTGTATTTTGTTTTAGAATAATAGGAGCTGGAATTTTCCTTTTACTCACATTCACGGTATGCTAAAGGCTTCCTCCTCCCTTCCTCTTTCCCATTGTTGATGTTCTTCTGAGAGGACAGGCAGGTGAATCATAGCAAGTTTTCATATACGTGCACCCCAACAGCCTGATCTCCTACAGGAAAACGCCAAGAATAACCCACAGTGGTCAAGGAGCTAAAGACTGAACTTGATCCATAATTAAACAATGTGTTCACCCGGCTGAGCAAAGAGCTTGCAGCTCCTGCTAATCTCTGATGTTCTTTTACAAGGCTTATCTCCATTTGAAAGCTTTCTTTTAAAACATTTCTTTGGCAAGGAGTTTAAATTATTCACTGCTTCCAAAATTGAATTTTGTTAGATATTCCTGTAGTGTCGTCTGTATAATGAAAAAGAATCATTTTATACAGATTTTTAATTAAGGTGAGTCAAAGCCAGCGTGCTAATAATAATAATAAATAGACACATACCACAGATAGATACAGGGTAGTTCTGGTTCATTAGAGAGAACATGCAGCAAATAGCAATCAGAGCATCATTTCTTTGAACGTTTACTTTAATTATGATGCTGCGAACTACATATAATATTTATTCTAGGGGTGTGTAAGGGATTTTAAGATGAAAAAGTATAATTATGGTAATTATGATTTGGGGGCTTTTCTTTCTTGAGTATTTCCTTTGGAGGTGTGTGCTGTGAAAAAAATATTAAGTAAAACTAAGGCTCCGGGCATGAACAAACACTGCGCTTTTAATAACCCTCATCGTATTCAGTGTTGCTGCCCTATTAGCATATTGTCATTTCTGCTTTTTAACTTTTTCTTTCAGAGTCTATTTGCATAATTACATGGAGTGCAGTCTCGGTTTCAGGTTGTTCTTGGGTGTGGAGCACTTCAGTGTTGAGGATGATGCTGGGAGAGAAGCTTCTAAATACTCAGGACTTTTGGGATTTGAGAAAAAGTGTGTGTGCTTTCTTTTTTTCTAGTTCCCTTACAATGGGGAAGCTTTGACATGTTAGAACAGCAGATGTAAACTTGTCTTGTTTTCTTTCTGAAATGCCATATACATCGTATAAAAACACCTACGCATCCGCAGGTTTTAATTTTTGTTGTGAAGGAAGAATCTAATGAAACCATGATCTCTGTGTTCTCAATTTTAACTCAGATGCTTAAACGAGGTGTGAATACATCATCAAGAGTAAAAGAAAAATTAGTCAAGCAATGGAGTAGTTTCTGGTGATTCTTAAATAACACAGAGACACACACAAACACACACCACACACACAAAAGTAAACCCACATATGATAAATTGTTTGTACAAGGGAAAAATTCCTTAAGTGTTACAATAACCATTTTGAATAGAACTGTTCATTTAGAGCAATATTTAATATAATTATTTTATGGCCTTTATAAAACATGCTCATTGATTTAAAAAGAACAAAATAAAGTAAAAATGCAAAATTCACAAAAAGAGCAACTCTCGATATGTTTCAGTCAATCAATCATGGTAGATATCAACTCAGCCTCCTTTTATTCAGACACAAAAACCTGAAAGATAGGACGAGATTAGTCAATGAAATTATATCATCAAGGGTGCTTTTAAATTTATGAGCGTTTGTATTTTATTTGAAAGGCATAGAGACGGGGATCTTCCACCTGCTGGTTGGCTCCCTAGATGCCCACAGCAGCCATGGATTCTTTCTGGGTCTCCCATGTGAGTGACAGGGACCCAGGAACTTCAGCCATCGTGTGCTGCCTCCTAGGTGTTTGTGAAGCAGAGATGCATGGACCAGGCACCTGATAAGGGATGTGGGTATCCTAGGCAGTCACTTAACCTGCTGTACCACATGCCTGCTCCTCGTGGAGAGAACTCGAAACTTTACATTACCTTTAATTTCACTTGATGTGGAACAAAAGGAAACTTAGCTGCCACAGCAGAATCACTGAAGTGTCTGCGTGTGTGTGTGTGTGTGTGGTATGTGTGATACACATTTCTATATGCAACACAAGCCTCTTGAAGGTGGATCTTTAATTAGAGAAACAACAAAGCTTATTTTTTTTTTCTGTATTTAGCAAGAATCTCTAGTACCTGAATTGGGAGAGGTGCATGGGCAGGCTCACAGGTAATATTCAACAAAAATTATGCAGATATGTGTTAAAAATCCGGTGTGGTTAAGAAGTGACCACCACAGCCATCATCCGCAGGTGAGAGACCAGAGGCTCTACTTGATGATGAGCGTTGTTAAAAGTTGGACATGTCTCTGTGCTTCCAGTCCAAACAAAACAAACAATAATACTTAGAGTCATGATGCCCTGAAACACTGAACGATTTATTACATTTCTTGCTTTGGAGCAGAAGATTCCTACGAAAGCTTGTGATCAGTAAATACTAGGCCACGTGCCTATCCTCCCACTATGTGGTGCCTCTATTCTACATCCAGGAAGAAGGAGTCCAGGATATGGGGCTCACCCTGTTGGAATCTGAAAGATTGCATGGTGATATAATGAAATTACCCAGAAACATCTCTTGTGTCTTGATCAGACACACGCCTTGTTCATTTTTTGCTTCCTCCTTTTCACGGAGCACAGCCAGTATACTGGGAAATCATTCATGGGAGATAAATGTGGAGCTCCTGCTCAACCAGAAAGTTATTTTTAACCATAGCTTTTAAGTTTAAAAAATATTTGACTCCGTGCTAAGAAGTATGAAGAAAACATCACTCACGCTGCTTCCCACGTTTGCTCTTAGCGATTCTGCGTTGAGTCGTATTGTCATTTGAACATGTAAGTGTGATCCCTTCAGTTCTTCAGGTGAGTGTTGGCATACTTGCATTCAGCTCTCTCCCACGGCGTTTGGTGCGATTTCCGTTCTCCCAACTCCTTTCCTTGGGGTCATTTCTTCATTTGAGGCAAGGGAACACCAGGGACCGTTTGCTCTGGGTGTCGCCACGCAATGTGGCTCCAGCGTCGCTTTATTTACCTGTAACACAGGCCACCTTGGGAAGTCTGTGTTCCCTAAAGAAACTGCCCCCTTGTGAAGCAGAAGCAGCCTGCTGGGGCCTTTATAGTAAGATTAGGTTGGGGGCGGGGCCAGGAGTGGCAGGTGGAGCAGGAGCACTCTTCCTGTCTGAGCAGCGCACCTGCCGCACCTGTCCATACACTCTGTGTCCCACCTCTGGCACAGGCTGTGTCTTGCAGCTCTCCTTGGCGGGGGTCGTATTGTAAACTTCCCTGAAGCGTCATCCGAAAAGCAAGCTCCAGGAAGTAAGCCGATTCAGCTGCTTTGGCCCCGTTCCTGTGCTCTGTTCTTGCCCCAAGCCTAGCCTCTTGATAACCGTCTTTGCCAAAGGACCAAGAAGGAATTTGCTTCTGCTGTTTCTTGCTTGCCTCGTTTTCATTATGCATTGAGAAGTTAGGTCATTTATTTTCAATGTATAGGACAGTTTCGTTAGGTACAAGTTGGTGGTCATAGTTTCTCTTAGAAACTTCTGGAAATGTCTACACTATTTCGGCAACTGAAAATTTCCTGGGAGACCTCGAAAGACCACGTGGTAGTCTCCTCTGCAGATGACTTGCTTTTCCATTTGTCCTCGAAAGCCCATCAGACTGTCCCCTTGACCTTAAGGACAGGAATCTAAGAGAATGCGTGCGTTTGTATCATTCCCTCTCTTTCCATTATCCAGGAAGCCATAAGATTCAATCTGTAGCTTTAAGCTTGTGAAACTTCAGGAAGCTTTACTTTACCAGTGTAGTTGGATTTTGTAATACTGATTCTCTTCTTTGAGACACAAGTCATGTGTGATTCAATGACCTTTACTGTATCCATAACTTTCCTCTTAGTCATGTTCAGATTTCGTTTTATTTTCACTATTACATTGATGTGATTTATGTCAGGCCATGTACCATGTTTTACTTTGTCTTTGGTGATGTTTATATTTTTGTGATGTATTTAATGTGCTTTTCAAAGCCACAGTTTTTTCACTTGAATTTCTTTCCTGAGATCTATAAGCCTTTCAAGCTTTTGTATTATATATTTTTCTTTGAATGTTTGTAACTATTTTATCATTTTTTCTTTTATTCCTTTTAAGGGAAACAGATTTCATGTACTTCATATGTAAAGATTTAGGAACACAGTGATACTTTCCCCCTCCACCCTCCATCCCACCCTTGCTCCTCCTTCCTCTTTTATTCCCTCTCTTAATTTTTACAATGATCTACTTTCAGTCTACTTTATACTCATAAGATTAACCCTACACTAAATAAAATGTTCGACAAATAGTAAGAAGAAAAAAACACTGTTGCTCAACAGCTAGAGGCAAGGGCTGTAAACAATCATCGAATCTCAAAATGTCCATTTCACTCCTATACATTACATTTTTGGTACTCTATTAGTTACCACAGATCAGGAAAATTATATGATATTTGTCTATTGGGGACTGCTTAATTAATTAAGTATAGTGGTTTCCAGTTGCTTCCAATTTGTTGCAAAAGACAGGATTTTGTTCTTTTTTTGTGACTATGTAGTATTCCATTCTGTTTTTCTTTCTATCTAGCTAGCTAGCTATCTTAATTTCTTTATCCAGTTGTCTGCTGATGGACACCTGGGTTGATTCTGTATCTTTGCTATTGTGAATTGAGCTACAATAAACATTGGGGTACAGGTAACTCTTTAATTTGCTTATTTCACTTTATTTGAGTAAATTCCCAGGAGTGGGGTGGCTGGGTCATATGCTGTATCTGTTGTCAGCTTTTTGAGGTATCTCCATGCTGTCTTCCACAGTGGTTGTATTGGTTTACATTCCCACCAGCACTGGATTAGAGTACCTTTTTTCCCACATCCTCATCAGTTCTTGTTGGTTGATTTTTATATGAAAGCCATTCTAGCTAGAGTGAGGTGGAACCCCATGGTTTTGATTTGCATTTCCCTGATGGCTAGTGATCCTGACCATTTTTTCATGTGTCTGTTGGCCACTTGACTTTCTTCTTCTGAAAAATACTTGTCCAGGAGCTGGCACTGCGGCACAACAGGTAAAGCTGTGCCTGCAGTGCCGGCATCCCATATGGGTGCTGGTTCCAGTCCCAGCTGTTCCACTTCTGATCCTGCTCTCTGCTATGGCCTGGGAAAGCAGAAGATGGCCCAAGTGTTTGTTACCCTGCACCCACGTGGGAGACTGAAAGAAGCTTCTGGCTTCTGACTTTAGATTGGTGCAGTTCTGACCATTGTGGTTATTTGAGGAATGAACTAGTGGATGGAAGACCTCCATCTCTCTCTTTCTCTCTCTCTGCTTCTGCTTCTCTGTAACTCTGCCTTTCAAATAAATAAATAAACCTTTTTAAAAAAAAGAAAAGAAAAATGCCTGTCCAAGTCCTTTGCCCGTTAGTTAACTGGACTGTTTGTTGTTGTTGAGTTTCTTGGGCTCTTTATAGATTCTGGATATGTATCCTTCATCAGTTTCATAAAAGCATTTTATCATCTCTAGTTTTTTTCTGACTTTACCTCTATTTCTGCAACTCCTTCTCTGACTTCTCTCCATCCGTCTTTTTTCATGCTTGAAGCTTAGATGGCAAGCACTTCTTAATGAATTTCTTTATTTGAGGGCTTTTGTGGTTATTACCTGATGATGAACACATCTGGATGGCCCAGAGGCTTGTTTCCTTCTCTCTTGGGGAATCTTAGCTGGAGCGGTTTCTGTGGTTTATTTTGGTGTGGTGATAGTTGGAGAAGCAGAGGAGAGAAAAATGTCCTGCCGTTTTAAATTAGAATCCACAGCCTATTTTTATACCCTTAATTATTTTTTTAGAATCATGTAGAGTTGATCTTCTCTATGCTCCTGAATTTAATTTCTGGCCTGACAATAGATTACTAATGTTTTCAGCTGTGCAAGAAAAAGACTTATTTATCATTAAGACTTATTTGAACTTTCTAGATTGATATTCTTAGGAGATCTTTTCAATTGGATAAACTAGGCTGATGCCAGTGAGAGTAGACAGCGTAATACTTTGTAAATGCAAAGTATTTCTTTCCATTATTTCTTTCACTAGGGAGAAGTGTTGAATCATGCTCACAAAATTCTTAATTTTCTCAAAATCAGCTAGCAGAACTTGGCTTCATCTATTCTCTAAAACAAAACTAACTCATTCTGTTTTTGCACATTGCGCTATTCTTTGGTCAGCTTGGCTATCACTCTCCAAATCCCCTTAGAAACCGCGTGTGTGAAATTGTAACGGGAAAAACTTCTCAGTGAAGTTTCTTTGTTAGTTTCCAGTTAAATGGAGTATCAGGGTATTATTTTCCTTCGTCTTTTTGGAAAACCTTACTTCTCAGACAAACTGTTTTAGAATAAGGAAGTCAAGATGGAAGGTTTACAATGCTTGCGATTGGCAGTTGTGTATAGGATAAAATATGAAGAATATTTTAAAAAATTCCTTTATAGGGCCGGCACCGTGGCTCACTTGGTTAATCCTCCACCTGCGGGGCCGCCATCCCATATGGGCACTGGGTTCTAGTCCCAGTTGCTCCTCTTCCAGTCCAGCTCTCTGCTGTGGCCCAGGAAGGTAGTGGAGGATGGCCCAAGTGCTTGGGCCCCTGCACCCACATGGGAGACCAGGAGGAAGCACCTGGCTCCTGGCTTTGGATCGGTGTAGCGCCAGCCGTAGTGAACCAACGGAAGGAAGACCTTTCTCTCTGTCTCTCTCTCTCTGTCTAACTTGATCTGTCAAAAAAAAAATTCCTTTATAAAAACTTCTTTTGTAATAATTAACAGCAACATATGAAACCATGCAGAACTGAGACCTGCTAGCATACTTGTAAATTAGGACAAATTCAGCCATTAGAGACTTATTTATTCTTGAGTATGAGGAAAGGTGAAAATATTTGCAGGAAGCTGTGGGCTGTGCCTAGAAATTTTAAAAAAAGAACTTCAACCTTGTTTACATTTCTTTAATGTCAAATGAATATTCTTTTCTAAGAAAAACATGTTAAAATTTTAAATGTGAAGACTCAACATTTTTTAAAGTTTATTATTTTAAAAAAATTATGTATGTGTATATATATGTGTTTGTATATATATATACATGCACAGCAAGAGAGAGAATCTCCCGCATGCTGGTTCATTCCCCAAATACCTGCTAAGGACAGGGATAGGCCAAGCCATAGGCAGAATTTGGGAGCTCGATCTGGGTATCCATGTGGGAGGGACCCAGTCACGGGAACACCACTGCTTCCTGGGGTGTGCATTCGCAGGAAGCTGTAGTCAGCAGCCAAGGCAGGACTTGAACCCAGGCACTCCTTGTGGGTTATGGGTGTTCCAAGCTATGCATCAGCTGCTGCACCACACGCCGCCTCAAAGACTGACCTTTCTACTAGCATTTCATTCAGTGTTAGAGTTTTCTAGTGGGTATAAAAGAAAAACTATCCAAAGACAGGACAGCAGAAATTGGAAAAACCTCTTGTGACTAAGACGATGATTTTAAAAAGCAAACATTATTAGACTCCTTTATGTCCAAGACTTAAATATATAAGAAACTTTGCAGTAGCTGTTTTCCTCCCTGCCACTCTAGTGGTGATGCATAACAATAAAATAAAACTTTCATTTTTTTACATTACCATGTAACTAGACTTTAACATTGCTACTGATCTCAATTGAAAGAAACATCATGGATGTGTGTGTGTTTGTGTGTGTGTGTATATATATATATTTAAGAATTTTCTTATTTAGTTTAAAAGCTGAGTGAAAGTGGGGGAGGGTGGGTCTTCCATCTGCTGTTTCACTCCCCAAATGGTTGCAATGGACAGGGCTGCGCCAGGCCAAAGCCAGGAGCCAGAAAATTCTGCTGGGTCTCCAACACAGGTGCTGCTCTCCCAGGAGCATTAGCAGGGAGCAGAATAGAAACAGAGCAGCCAGGACTCAAACTGGCACTCTCATATGGGATGCTGGTGATGCAAATGGTAATTTAATCCACTGCACCACAGCACCAGCCTGGAGTGGTGATGTATTCTTCCAGTGCCATGTGTTTTCGTGTGGATTGTTTTCTGATATTGGTAACATTGTAGCTTGCATTCCATTAGTAGCTACCACAGTTTTAAAAAAACACTTTAACATGCTTAGGGCTGTTTTATTATTTTAAAGCTTGTATTTTTAATATTTCTATAAAGGTCAAAAACTTTTTTAAGATTTTTTTTTTATATATTTAAAAGAGCTATAGAGAGAGAGGGAGAGAAAGAGATCTTCCATCTGCTGGTTCACTCTTCAGATGGCAGAAGTGGCTATTAAAGCCAGGAGCCGGAAACATCACCCAGGTCTCCCACATGGGTGGGAGGGGCACAAGCACTTGAGCAACCTTCCATTTCTTAAACAAGGCCACTAGCAGCGAGCTGGTTAGGAAGTGGGGTAGGATGCAAACTGTTGCCCAAAGGAGAGCCACCATTGCAGGCGGAGGCTTTACCCATTACACTACAATGCTGGCCCTGGCTCAAGAAGTTTTATGCTAACTCACACATTAAGTCAAAAACAAATAAACAACCAAAAAAAAAAAACTGCTTACCTCATGTCACTAGGTTATCTAATATGTTATATTGCCCATGTACTCAAGAACTAGGATGATACTGTGCCATTTCTCAATCATAAAGACTTATTTCTATCACTTTGTCCTATATAACAAGCTTGTATATTATCCCAAATATGCATAGATAATATTTTGAATTTAGGATTCCATGTCTATCAAGAAAATGCAAAAGATGAATTAGGAGAAGATATTGCATCCATTTAATGGTGATTTGCAAAATATCATTCATAAGCTATCAACATGGGAAGGAATATTTAAGTATTTGTGTTGTTATTTAATTGTATGTAACAGAGCAGGGGAAAGCATTTCAACAGTTAAGAACAAAAAGGCCTGTGGGTCCTTTTAGTTCTGATAAAATCAGTAATCCTTTTCATGCAAAATTATGCTATTTACGATTGTTATTATTTACTTCTGGATTCCCAAACTTCCTTTGCTCCAAAGATAGTTTGTGTCAGATATAATGCTTAATGTGAGACAGTTCCCCCTAAAATTTTCTTTTATTCTAATTACCAATAATCAATAATACTTTTTCGGATTTATAGGTAAAATGTTAAATTCCTATATTGAGCTTTATTCAACTTCAGCTATAATGTATTACCAGTCAGCAGAGCGACGCTCTTTGTTAGAGCAAATGTGCTAATTAAAGAAAACATAAAAATCTTCTGTTTGGAAGTTTCAGAGAAATGCTAGACCTTACAGAACAAAGATTGCAGATGGAAGGGATTTACGGGTGGGGAGTTAATGCTGTACGAGCCACTTTTCTCGTAGTGGCACCTGCTGCTACTTGGCAGAGTTGGAAAGGCTGAGAGTATGAGAATAAGTCAACAGATAGGAATCAGAGCAGCCAGCAACATCCCTGGTGATTTCCCAGGGTTAGAGGGACAGAAGCCAGTAGCTAGGGCTGCCTGGATAGGCAGGCTGCTGGGGCTCACGTTCAGGGGAAGCAAGATGTGGGGGACTGAGCCCTGCAGTTGTGCTTCCCCCAAAGTTTATTTGCCACCTGCACAAGGAAAATCGCTAAGAATCATGAGCAGCAAGCTTTTGAGAAAGGGATGAGGTTCCAGTTGTTTTCTTATGCTATCGAGAGTCAGCTGAGGATTAGAATCTTCCAAAGAGGGTAGGCAGTCACAAACAATCCAGGCTCTCGCTCAGCTGGCATCCCGGAAAGGTAACACTCCGGGGGAGAGAGGATGAACCAGGAACAGAGTTGCTATGAAAAGTATCTTCGCAGTCCCTTGTTGGCTTGAACTGATGTGCGCTTGCTCTGTCTGGTCACTGGGATCCTCGGTGAGTCTGGATGCGTAACGTGTCTGGTCACTGGGATCCTCGGTGAGTCTGGATGCGTAACGTGTCTGGTCACTGGGATCCTCGGTGAGTCTGGATGCGTAACGTGTCTGGTCACTGGGATCCTCGGTGAGTCTGGATGCGTAACGTGTCTGGTCACTGGGATCCTCGGTGAGTCTGGATGCGTAATGTATCGTTCGGTCAGAATCTGCCAGATGTGCAGCTGCAGTGGAACAAAACCATGAAAGAGACTCAGAGGTAAGATTTCCTAGCCTTGATGTTTAAATCTGACAAGATGCGACTGACTTCAAAGTAGAATTACAAGATAATCCACAGATGCAAATGTCCTAAACAAAGCTCCTCCTATAGTTGGTCTAATAATATTCGGTTGATTTAGTAGTCAAAACTCAGTACAACTTGCCACATTAACAGAATGAGGGAAAGGATGAAATAAAAAATAGTGGAATTCACTGTCAATTCATAATATAAAGTCTTCACAGACTTGAAATGAATGTCAACATCTTAATCTGATATTTACAAATTTATGGCAAATATATATTACTGTGAAATATTGAAAACTGTCTAATACCAGGAAAAAGACAAGAATTCCCGATCATTTCTCTCCGACAACCTAGAACAATTCTTAGCCAATGTAGTAACACAAGAATAGAGAGGACATGAGGATTAGAAAAGAAAAAACACATTCTCCATAATTCACATTGACATTGTCTTCCTGGGACAAGTGTCCCACTGTGGCAGAGTAACACAGAATCCATACCAAATGTAAAAGACTCATCTTAATGAATCAGTAGACAGCAGATCTCAGAAGAAAAAGACTAGGTGTGAAAAAAGGGAATGCTAGAACTGAAATGTGTAATACATGAATAAAGACGTTGCTGAATGGTCTTAACCACAGAATATCCATAAGAAGTGTGTGAACTTGAACTTGAGGGCAGGTAAATGAATCTCCTGTAATCAGAAGATGCTGGAGAAAGTGATGTTGACGTGAACCAAGACAAAGAAATGTGTTAGAAAATAACAAGTGAAGGCCGGCGCCGCAGCTCAATAGGCTAATCCTCTACCTGCGGGGTCGGCACACCGGGTTCTAGTCCCGGTCGGGGTGCCAGATTCTGTCCCGGTTGCCCCTCTTGCAGTCCAGCTCTCTGCTGTGGCCCGGGAGTGCAGTGGAGGATGGCCCAAGTGCTTGGGCCCTGCACCCCATGGGAGACCAGGAGAAGCACCTGGCTCCTGGCTTCGGATCAGCGCGGTGTGCGGGCTGTGGCAGCCATTTGGGAAGTGACCCAAGGAAAAGGAAGACCTTTCTCTCTGTCTGTCTCTCTCACTGTCTAACTCTGCCTGTCAAAAAATAACTAAATAAAATAAAATAAATGAAAAGAAAATACAAGTGAAGCAAAATATGTCAGCTTTAAGTCACAGAACTGTGGAAGAGTAAGGACACAGACAGAATGTGAAAAAATAGTAGGTAAAATAGTTCTCAGAGTTGTTGAGAAAATGCACTTATTCATCTGAGAAGTTCAGTATACACTTAGTTCAAGCTCTGAAACCAAATCAACGTAAATCACTATTGTGACAAACCAGTGTAAATCAACATATTAACAAAAGTCAATCAAGCAAAGATCATTTAAATCTTGCAGAAAAAGAATTTTTTTTTTTTTGACAGGCAGAGTGGACAATGAGAGAGAGAGACAGAGAGAAAGGTCTTCCTTTTTGCCGTTGGTTCACCCTCCAATGGCCGCTGTGGCCAGCACATCTCGCTGATCCAAAGCCAGGAGCCAGGTGCTTCTCCTGGTCTCCCATGTGGGTGCAGGGCCCAAGCACTTGGGCCATCCTCCACTGCCTTCCCGGGCCATAGCAGAGAGCTGGCCTGGAAGAGGGGCAACCTGGATAGAATCCGGCGCCCCTACCGGGACTAGAACCCAGTGTGCTGGCGCCGCAAGGCAGAGGATTAGCCTGTTAAGCCACGGCGCCGGCCAGAAAAAGAATTTTTTAAAAAGATTTATTTATATATTTATTTGGAAAACAGATTGCCAGAGACAGGGAAGAGGTCTTCTGTCTGCTGGTTAGCTGCCAAAATTCCCAGAACGTCTGGGCTAGGCCAAAGCCAGGAACCAGGAGCTCCTTTGTACTCCCCTACGTGGGAGGTCAAGTACTTGGGCTGTCATCTGCTGCTTTCCTAGGTACATTATCAGGGAGCTGGGTCAGAAACAGAAGAGCTTTGGCCGGCGCCGCGGCTCAATAGGCTAATCCTCCGCCTGCGGCGCTGGCACCCTGGGTTCTAGTCCCGATCGGGGTGCCGGATTCTGTCCCGGTTGCCCCTCTTTCAGTCCAGCTCTCTGCTGTGGCCTGGGAGTGCAGTGGAGGATGGCCCAAGTGCTTGGGCCCTGCACCCCATGGGAGACCAGGAGAAGCACCTGGCTCCTGGCTTTGGAACAGCGCTGTGTGCTAGCCATGGCGGCCATTGGAGGGTGAACCAACAGAAGGAAGACTTTCCTCTGTGTCTCTCTCTCTCACTGTCTAACTCTGCCTGTCCAAAAGAAAAAAGAAAAGAAAAGAAAAGAAACAGAAGAGCCTGAACACGCCAATTTGCAATTTGAGATGCCCATGTTACAGGCGATGGCGTAACCCACTGTGTCACAGTGTCAGCCCAACGACAAAATTTATTTGTTTAAAAAAAAAAAAAACTTCCCAGGGCAGATGTTTGATGCAGTGGCTAGGTGTTACTTGGGATACCACATCCTAGTTCAGAGCCTGGGATTGGGTTCCGACTCTGCTCCTGATTCCAGGTTCCTGCTAGTGCACACCCTGACACCCTGGAGGTAATAGGTGACTGCAGAAGTTGGGTGTCTGACACCCATGGGGGAAGCCTAGATTGTATTCCAGAATCCTGGCTTCAGTGTGGCTCAGCCCTAAGTTTAGTTGCAGACCTCTGGGGAGTGAACCAGGGGGTGGAAGATCTGTGTGTGTGTGTGTGTATGTGTATGTGTCTTTGTGTTCTGCCTTTTATCCATCTTATTAAAGGTGTATATTTATTTGAAAGGTAGAAGAACACACAGAGAGAGGGAGACAGAGAGACAGAGAGACAGAGAAATTGTTTGGATGCCAAGATCAAGTCACCCCGTTCAGTCTTGAGAGAAGCCAGGTATGAAGGAAACAGGACAAAGTAGTTTTCTGGCATGATAGAAATGTTTTCTGTTTTGAATGAAGTTGTAATTACACAGATGTATAAAATTGTTATCAAACATAATTTTAAATAGGTACAATTTATTACATTTAAATTACACATCATTAAAATTGTATAAGAATTAAATCGAAGAAATTAGCACAATTCATCTGACATGCAATATATTGGCTAAAGTTTTTTTTGTTTTAAAGTGACACTGTCAAGTGTGGCTGAGCATATGAAATAATTTGAACTTCTTCCAAGACCAGCAAGTAAATTAATACACTCACTCTGGAAGGCATTTGACAATATCTGCTTTGTTTGTTTGTTTGTTTGAGCCTGACCTGTGATGCTGTGATTTCATTCCAAAGTGAACACAGGAAAGGATATATGAGAATGTTGAGTGGTGAGACTGTTGGTAAAAGCCAGAAAGTGTTATCAATCTGAACGTCCAGATACAGTGGAACGGAAAGACAAGTTATGACTGAATGGCCCACAACACTGAAAATAGATAAGCAGCGTTGATATTTATGCAGCCATGTGGCTCAGAAGAATCAGCATTGAGTATAAGCAGTCGACATGAAAGGGAATAGAGTCTATGATTCTGTTATGTGAATGCATGGTGTTGGAAGTCAAGATCATGACTCACTTGGTGGAACCGTGATTACTAGGGGCAGAGGGGGATTTGTGCTGTTAAAGTTCAAGTTTGGGGTATTCATCACCACTTATACTTTATAGTTATGTCTGTGTCCTTACAACTGTCTTTGCTAGACTTCAACCAAATGTTTAACATGACAAACAGTTGGATTAAAAATATAACTGTCCATCGATCAAATGGTTATCTATGTGAATCTGCAGATTCTGTAATATCTGACAGCCCTGAGCCCTGGGACACTCCAGAAGTCATAGTTTGTACCCAGGGTGACGCTGGTTCCTAGGAGAGAAAGTTTAAAATTAGACAAAGCATCCACACACCAGCTTTATTTTAAAAAGTAGTAATACGTTTTGAAGGATAGAAAAAATGACTCAGGTTATCTTTAACAGTTGTCAGTTATATTCGAAAAGGCAGTGAAACACAGCAATGCATTTGTGTAGGATTCTGTGCACTTCCAAAGGAGCAACGTGAATGCAACTTTTTAGAAAGTGACATCGATGGACTTGTGGAAAAGTAGCTGCCCTCGTAGCAGTATTAAGAGGTGGCACATGGAAGAGGTGTAGACTTGGGTCATTATTACCAGAGTGGGTTTGCCCCTCTTGCTCTTTCTTTGTCTTCCTGCCGCATTGTGAAGCAGAACGAAGGCCCACACCAGGTGCCACCACCTTAATATTGGAGTTCCAGACTTCTAGAACATGAGTCTACAAATTTCTGTTTGTTATACATTTCCTACTCTCAGGTATTCTGTTATAGTAACACAGAATAGACCACATAGTGTGATGCATCATGACCACAGGACACCTGTGGTCCTTGAAGCATTGCATTACTTCATACATATGCCTAAGCACACACATGCACACACACATGTAAATAACATACAGAGTCCTCAAGGTGCACAAGGAGAACATAGTGTGAATTTTTAAAGATTTTAGTCCCTTCACCGTGTTGCTACAAGGATTTTCTGAGATCATTTCAGTAAAAATATTGTAATAGCTCCCACTACGTATTAATTATTACCATTAATTCTTGGCCTTCAGTGTAGCTCAAATCCAGCGTCATTCACATGTTAACTTTGATGTAAATATTACACTTTTCAATAAAGCTTTATGATACCGGTAATTAACCATATGTGCTGCTTAGTGGCTCAGACCTACTTTATGGAGTTGATAATAATGAGCAGTCAGATGGTGCTGTTTGTGAATGAAGCTGATATTTGCAGAAACACTCCTTGAGGCACTTGAGAAGCAACTTCAAAGGTTTATAGATTGCATTTATACCCAGCAACACCTCCAAAGGGATCTGATGCAGCTAGAAACTTCAGTTGAAGTTATAAATTTGGAAAATCTTCCAGCCAGCATTTTTTCACAGTATGTTTTGCATAATATTAGTTCCACGGGAGGTTAAAAAGTGTAACAGAGGAGAAAAAGATGTTGTGTACTTAAATAAATCAGAAATTCATTGGTAGGGTCAGTTGCCTATGCTGATTTTTGGATGCCTTTTTTTTTTAAGATTTTATTTATTCATTTGAGAGACAGAGTTACAGAGAGACTTTGTCTCTCCCTCCACTGATCACTCCCCAAATGGCTGCAATGGCCGGAGCTGGGCAGATCTAAAGCCAGGAGCCAGGAGCTTCTTCTGGGTCTCCCCAGCCAGTGCAGGGGCCCAAGGACTTGGGCCATCTTCTACTGCTTTCCCAGGCCATAGCAAAGAAGCTGGATCAGAAAAGGGGCAGCCAGGACATGATCTAGCACCCACATGGGATGCCGGCACTGCAGGCAGAGGCATCTTTGGATGCTTTTATGTCCCAGCAGGGCAGCAACTAACACGTATAACGAGGGCTGGGCTTCCTGTGTTTTCAGGGGGTCTGCAGCCTTATGGAAGGACACAGGAGAACAGAAATGCAATGTGTGAACCCTTCTCCCTTTCAATGGCTTTCTTGTCCACCAACTCTGTCCCTGCTACCACCAACAGCTCCTGCATCGAGGTCTCGGAGCCCAGAACACAAGCTGTACCCTCGACATCGGTGGACTCATTAGTCTTGGTTTGGTTTTCTCTCATCCTCATCTTGACAGCCTTTCCTTCCTCAGGGCACCGTGGCCGTGTGATTGAGTGAGTGCCACCTGATAAACGTTATCTGGAGGAGACCACAGTGTGTAAGTGGTGGCCGAAGTCCTAGCACACAGCCTTAAATTACCAGTGTTAAGGCAGTTTGAGGTCAGTGGCAAGCTCCATCATATGTCAAAGGCTTTGGGACTCACTGTTGCTCTGTGGGAATATTGTGATAATAAAAGCATAATACAGGCTGAAAGACTTTGAAGTGCTATTGATTAGACTACCTATAAAAGGATTGTGAAATTAGAATTATTGTACTCTCAATTTATGATTTAACTACATTAGGATGACAAAATTTTGTCTTATAATAAAGGTTCAAGACAGTCAAAAAGAAGTGGTATTCTGGATATAGAAATGTATCCTACAAGAAACTGTTAGGAAAATATGATATGCTCTATCAAGGAATGGCTGTAGTACAGTGAGTCAGATCGCACACACACCCAGAGACACACATGCAAGCCACATGCACAAGCAGAAATGTTGCTTTTGACCTGCGAAGGGATACCTAAAATTAGATCGTTATTCTTCTAAGGAAGATTTCCATGGGGTTAAATGTGCAAGGGGGAATTACATTTTTTTAAAGATTGGTTTTATTTTATTTGAAAGACACAGAGAGAGACGAGAGAGAGAGCAAGCGAGAGAGCGAGCGAGCGAGTGAGAGTGAGCGAGCACTGGAGGTCTTCCATCCACTGGTTCATTCCCCAAATGGCCACAACGGCCAGGACTGGGCCAGACCCAAGCCAGGAACTGTCCTCTCCTAGGTCTCCAGCACGGGTGCTGGGACCTGAGGACTCAGGCCATCTGCTGCTGCTTTTGCAGGCACATTAGCAGAGAGCTTGATGGGAAGTGGAGCAGCCAGGACTTGAACTGGTGCCCACAAGGGGTGCCAGCATCATGGTGGTGGCTTTACCCACCATGCCACAACACTGGCCCCAAATTCATAACTAATTGAAACTTAGAAACATAAAATTCATTATTAAAATAAGGGATAAAATTAGAACTCATCAGGGATCATTTTCTAATACTGTTAATAAACATTTTTGGTGCTGGCTTCTGTCCAGAAAAGGTTGTGATTGCTTGAAAATGTTCTGTAGCCAGTGTTCTAATAAACTGTCGTGCAAATTTGTCTATTTCAGTTAGGCTGATTGAAGGAACTAAGGCCTTTTATATGGTATTAGCATAAAGGCAGTCACTAGAACAATGAAAATAGTCCTGAAAATCAAAGGGAATCCTCAGCTGATGGAGAGAGGGAGAGAAACAGACCACACATTGAGAAACTGGGGATTTGTGTATTCATGTGTGCGAGGAAGGGTGTTGAGTACATGATGTGGGGACTGTGTGTGTGTTGTGTGTATAAGAGTGTGACGAGGATGGTAACTTTGTAAAGACTCCGCTTTATGTTAGTTTGCAAATTTGTCACAACCTCAACACAAATTTCAGTACACATTTTCTCCTCTGAAGCTAAGAAAGGTAATTCCAATGTCCATGTGGGTGAAGAGGCAAGCCAGAATATCCTCTACATCCCGGAAGAAAGAAAGCAATGCATAGACTGCAGAAGCAGAGAGCTTGCCCCAACGTAGATGAACGTAGATTAGAAAATCATTGTAATTAAAATAGCCCGGTACTGGCTTATTAGCCAACAAATAGAAAGTTGAGAAACAGATGTATTTATTTGTGACAATTTAGTATGTAATAAGAGGCTGAAATTCAGGAAATAGCATAGCAGGGAGGACTTTAAAAAAACTGAGACAGAGGGAGAGACAGATTTGAGATGCTCCAATGCCTGCAGTAGCAGTTCCCTGTCCAGGGTGAAGCCAGGAATTTCCCACATGGATGGCAGGAACTAACTCTGTGCGTCCTCAATACTGCTTCCCAGAGTGTGTGTTAGCAAGAAGCTGGAGTGCAGACCATAACCTGTGTTCAGACCTAGGCATTTCAGTATGGGATGTGAGTACACTCATTGGCACCTTAACCACTGCACTAGACACCCACCCAGATGAAGTTTGAAATGAGTGAAATTGGGTCATGGCACAGACATCTGGAAAGAGACCAAAATGGCTGTGATCCTCATGTCCTGTGCCACAGTAGACTAGGGAGGTATCAGAACCTAAATATTAAAAATGAAGCTATAAAAACTACAAGAACATGTAAATGAATCTATCTTAAATCTGGTGCTGGAGAAAATTTTTCTATTTAGAATTCAAAATGAAGAGGCAAAAGTGAAGGTTATACATTTGATCGCATAAATATTAGTTTTAAATTAGCTGTTGTGTGACAAGAAGAAATAAACAAGTTACAAGCAGGTGAAAGTATTTGCAACATATGTCACAAAGAGCTGTCTGTGTTACACAGAGAGCTACCAAACATTGTGCAGAGGAAAGCCAAGAAGCCAGTGGGAGAAGATGAATTGTGATGAACAGACATTTCACTGGAGAAAAAAAATGGAACTAGCTATTAAACATGAGCATTTGTTCAACCTAACAGCTAATAAGAATGAAGTAACTTTCATCTGACTATTACTTTTCACGTATCAGATTAGCAGATACCCAAGAGTGACACACATTCCTATGAATATGACTATTTATAACATCATTCACAGGCCATGCAAAATTATCAACTTAAAAATTAACCTGGGGCTATAGATTCCTGGAATTTCAAGTCCTTGCCTGTGGTTGTCATGGCATGGCCAGTCCAAATGATCTCTTGGGTCTTAGGTGGCCTGAGGGATGGATGTTCTGCACCACAGTTATGAATGACAGGATGTATAGAAAGTTCATGTTCCATTCAGGGGAGAAAAGCTGCCAACTAACTAAAATTAGAAAGGAGTTTTCTGTATTCACTAATGGGCATCCACCTAGAGCTGATGGTATCCCTGCTGGTGACAGATGGAAAGGCTTTTGTCTTAAAAATGTAAATGAGACAAGTTGTCTTCCATCACCATCCTTGTTGAACCTGTAATTACTGATCCTAGTCAGTGGTAGAAGGAAACAGAAGTCCTACAGATTGGAAAGCCGGTCGTTCAATTGTCTCTACTTTTAGATTAAGTGATTGTTAATGCAGAAAACAGAAAGAACCTATAAAAAAGGTTGTGAGAACTAAAAGAGAAATTTAGCAGTGTTTCAGGGTACAAACTCGTTATTCTAAAATCAGTTACATGTCAATGTCCTACCGTGGTAGGCAACATAATAGCCCTCCAATGAGTTCCATGTCCCAATTCTTGGAATGTATAAATGTGTCACTTTACATGACAAAATTATCCTAGATTATCTGGGCAGGACACACTAGCCCCAGGTGTCCTTAGCCTTCCTTGGCTGCTGTTTTATGGTTTAAGGATGGAAGAAAGGTCAAAGAGATGAACATTAGTGTTTGATGATGCAGGAAGGCCAACACAGAAGGCACACATGCAACTTTTAAATGCTGAAAAACCTAAGGAAATAGGCTTTCCCCTACAGCTTCTAGAAAGGATGCAGCTCTGATTCCAGTCCTGTGCAACAGGTGTTGGACTTCTGACCTACAGAACTGTTTTAGGCTACCAATAGTGTAGTAATTTGCTGCATCAGACGACAAAATTAATGTTAGTAGTAATGAGAAATAAAAGCAAGGAGCACCACCCTAACAGCACCAAACTATGTAACATCAAAGGATAAATTTAACAAAATATATTTAGTAGACAGAATGGGAAACTATAAAACATTGCCGAGAGAAACAGGAGCTAACCTAATTAAGTCAAGATCAGTACCATGTTCATGGAAGACTGGATTGAAAATTAAAATTTAAAAAGCAATAAATGTCCCATGGCTATACAATCAGTCAAATGTATGAGAATCAGTTTAACAAAATATGTGAGATTTTTACCTTGGAAGCTAAAAATGTTTCTGAGAAAGTTTCAAGGAGATCTAAATGGAGAAAACATACTGTTCTTGAATAGGAAATTCAAAAACTTTTCCATTATCTTATCTGCTACAAATAATCTATAAAGTCAGTGCAATCTCAGTAAAAACTCAAGGTTTTTTTTTTTTTGTGGAAATTGACAAGCTCATTCTAAAATTCACATAGAAACGCAAAACACTTCATGTTTGTATGTATAGAGAGCTGTCACTACAAAGGTTACTCAGGAATAATCGTCATTTCTTGGTGGTGGAGTTGGAGGTTTTATTTTTTAATGTGTGTGTTTGGCTGCATTGCTTGAATTCTATGTATCTTTTCATAAAGATAATACTCATTAATACATATAGGAAACATGCTAATTATATTTTTATGTGTTATAAAATATACTTTTAAAAATTTTGTACTTGGCCCCTAAAATTTTGTTCTTGTCATGAAATCAGACAAAAACACATGACACATGATATCCAATTCTTGCATTAGTGAGTTAGAAAGCATTTACTTTCTGATCTTTTAGGTTAGGTTAGATCTGGGCTCTGTTACTTGAATTTTATTTCAGCATATATTGGTAACATTAGCCAATGTTAACCAAATCAGAATGCTTTCGAACATCTCCCAGGAATAAATTTATTGCTTAGTCCATTCTTTTGCTCTCAATTTTAATCCAAATGTAGATCCTGTCTCATCATTGCCTTTAGTATTCCAGCTGTGTATTGTGTTTTTAAAAGAGATTCCATGGTGAAATGCATTTGGATACCTCTGTTTTAGCAAATGGAACTTCCAGCCTAATATATATAATATCACCCAGTGTAAATCCTTTTAGTGCTACTCAATTTGCCAAATGGCGGTCTATAAACTCCACAAGTGACTCACTCAGATCCTGGAATGTATCAGATATTGAAAGTCCTCCGGAGGATTATTGTGTTCTTACTGAAATGTGTTTTTTTCTCTTTCTCTCGCTCTCTCGCTCTCTCTCCCCCTCTCTCCCTCTCTCTTTTTCTTTACCATTTATCTTACTCATCTTCCAGCTGCAGCAGAGAGACCATCCAGTGTCTTTAGTGAGCTACTTTGTCCTTTATGCAGATTCAGATTTCTTTTTGCCTTTTCGGAACAATGTTTTTTTCACCCTTTAATTACTGTATTTAGTCAAAGTTTGTTTTGCTTTTTTCATCTCTCACTACTTCCCCCACAAAAAAACTCTATAGTTTTAGATCCTATGGTAAAGATTTTTAATAGAAGGTATTTTCTGTAATAGCTTATCTTTTTAAACATGTGAAAATATAAACAACTTGGATGTAATTACTAGTATTTATATATTTCTACAGTGACTTATTTGTTTTGAAAAATGATAATGACACTGATAAGATCTCTTGAAAGTACGTGTAAGTGTTAACTAACACATGCATTCCTTAAAGACGAGTTTACAGAATCAAGAGTTCAAGGGTGTATGTTTGGTGGGGGTGGTTTCGTGTCGATAACCTATATACCCCCATTGCTGTACAACATTAAATAATAGAGATTTAAGATGTAGTTACAAGAATATGGAATTTTCTATTGTATACTTTGGCTAAGTTATAATAAAATCTGTGCTTTAGTGAGGACATTTCAGATTTGTGCATTGTATATAAATATATTCCCCACAGGGTATATGTGTGAGAAATAAAAATACTTTGAGGGGGATTTGGGGATATTTCAAAAAGTTCATGTCATGGAATCAGAAGGTAAGTTTATTTTGGTGTAAAGAATTTTGAAATCCATGCATATTTTTTTCTTTAAAGATGTATTTATTTATTTGAAAGGCAGAGTTCATAGAACAGAGTGGCAGAGAGAGATCTTCTTTCCACTGGTTCAATCCCCAGGTGGCCTCAGTGGCTGGACCTTGGCCTGCCTGAAACCAAGAGCCAGGAGCTTCTTCTGGGTCTCCCACATTGGTGGCAGGGGCCCAAGGATTTGAGCTATCTTCCCTTGCTTTCCATACCACATTGTCAGGAGCTGGATCAGAAGTGGAGCAGCTGGGACTTGACCCAACACCAGTATGATGAGATGCCAGCATCCAGGAGATGGCTTTACCTGCTGCAGCCTCTGTACATATATTTTTTTCATAATACATATTGTCCACAGACTTTTTGAGCATCTGTTGAAGGCATGAGTTTCAAAGTTTTCTTGCATCAAAATAAACTTACCTTTGCATTTCATTACCCATGAACTTTTTTTTTTAAGATTTATTTATTTATTTGAAAGTCAGAGATACTCAGAGAGGAGAGGCAGAGAGAGAAAGAGAGAGAGAGAGGTCTTCCATCTGTTGGTTCACTCCCCAATTGACCGCAAAGGTTGGAGCTGCGCAGATCCAGAGCCAGGAGCCAGGAGCTTCTTCTGGGTTTCCCACATGGGTGCAGGGGCCCAAGGCTTAGGCCCATCTTCCACTGCTTTCTCAGGCCATAGCAGAGAGCTGGATCCGAAGTGGAGCAGCCAGGTCTTAAACCAGTGCCATTATGGGATGCTTCAGGCCAGGGTGTTAACCCGCTGCACCACAGTGCCAGCCCCGCCCCCCCCTTGGACTTTCTGATGTTCCTACATATTAACGTGGTAACACCTTGCCTATATGTTCCTGGTGTAACTTGAACCATTTGGATAAAGTATCCATGTCTTAATCTGGTGCTAAGGGTCCGCCATCTGCTGAGTGGTTCCACTGGGAAGAGGTCTAGGCTTGTTTGCAGGGGTTAAGGATTACGCACAGCTACATTCTCTTTTCCCCTTTGCTCCATTTTTCTATCCCTGGGGCTTTCCGGCCATGGAAAAACCACCCCGTAAAGGGGGGAGGGGCATGATGTTATTTTCTGGAATGTTTATGTTTTGAAGAAAAATCAAGTCATTTATGTGAAAGCCACACACAAAGATCTCTGTGGCACTGCAGATACCATGAAACCGATCCAGAGTTTGTGAGTGGGTAAGGGAGGTCTTGCCAATCAGCTGCCCCAACACACGACCAGTCTTTCAGCTCTGCTGACAGGGGAACCTGACCAAGTTAAAGCTTGGTGATTGTAAAAAGCAGCAATGTGGCAATCCTTTGCTGTATTCAAAGGAGAAAAATAAATTCTAGCTCGACACGCAGACCTGGTACAACAGAGGATCTGCCTTCTATATGTATTCCGGAATCCATGTAGGGGTTTTGTTTCAATGAAAATCAATGATGCTGGCAGAGACTCGTCCATAGCCCAAGCATGAAAAGATTTCATGAATCTGCAAAAAGAAAAATGATAAAACTGGGGAGTGAGAGGGGGCAGGTTAACCTAGTGTGTCTTGGAGCAGGCTGCATATGGGAAGCTTTCAGTAGAATAATGTTACACTTTACTGACAATGAAATGTCCATTACGGACGAGAATAATCATGATCATTAAGTGGATTTCCTGCTGAGTGCATTTTTCACTGAGAGCAGGCCCATCTCTTGAGACATTTGCAAGGTAGGCTCTGTAAAATTGTTTAGATCGGAGCCGGCAAGAGCATTGGTTGCTTGATTTAGTTGTCAACTAAGAGGATAACTGCAAGAAAAAATTTAAAGCAAGCCAAGGGGGGTTTTGTTTTCTGGCCCTCTGGGGCAAAATTGGATACTTCTTGCTTGTATTTTCATCACAGTGATTTACAGGAGAAAAGCGCAAATGTTGACATTCTCTCTGAAGTCATCAAATCTTGCAAAGAATCCCCATAATCCTTATATTCCAGGACAGCCACATAGCAGGGTCATTAGATCAAAGGGAAATTGAGAAAGTCTATTGTGCACATTTTTTCTAATAATAGTTAAACTGCCAATAAAAGTCCAGGGTTTTTTTTTTTTATTTAGTCATGGAAAGTTTTATTTTTCATAAATTATGGGTGTTTGAAGTTTATTTATTTCACATATTCTGTTTCTTTCTAGCCATTCCTAAATATGTTCATAGATACTTCCTGTAAAGACCTTCCAAAATACTTTGCTTTCTTTACAGTTTCCTTTGGTGTTAGCAATATCAAAGGATTACAGGAACAAAAACACTCCGATTGTTGCCTGGCTGTCCTTATTGGCTTGTTTTGAAAAGAATCTAATTGGAGGGTAGGTGTTACGGTGTAGCAGGTTGAGCCGTCACTTATGTCACCTGCATCCCGTATACCAGTGAAGGTTCCACTCCTGGCTTCTTCTGATCCAGCGTCCTGCTAATGCACACTCTGGGAAACAGCAGACAATGGCTCAAGTATTTGAGTTCCTGCTACTTCTGTGTGAGACTTGGATAGAATTCCTGGTGCCTGTCTTCTACCTGGTCCAGCTCCTGCTGTTTGGGCCTTTTGGGAAATGGACCAGTAAATGAAAGATACCTGTCTGTCTGTCTCTCTGTGTCTGTCTCTCCCACCCTTAATCTGTCTTTCAAATAAATAAATAATACATCTTTTTTTTAAAAAAAAAGAATCTAGTTGGAAGAGTAAGTGGAGCTCATGTTTAGTCAAAGAGAACATATGTGAATATTACGGATTCACAATCTCACCACTGTCTAAAAATAAAAACAAAAACAAATCCTATATTTTCTGAAAGAAAAAGTGCAATAAAAATAAAAATGTTAACCTTTTATGAGTGATAATCATGTTCACAGCACTACAGTGTTGGAGTTGAATGATTGAATCCTTACAACCCCCTTATAAGGTACTAGTTTTATCTCTATTTGATGACGCAGAAATTGAAGCTAAGAAGAACTGTGTGATTTTCTGATGAACAGGGTCGAAATCCAGATGGTCTGATTGCACAGCCCACTCAGCTGTCTCACTGTGAATGAGCAAGCGGAAACTTCCCACAAAGAGGGAGAAGAAATGTTTGCCGGGTGTATAGTTACACTGATCTGATGTGTTGCAGGATTCTTTGATCTTGACCTACGTTGTTTTTTCTTGTGTTCTACAAAGGAATTGGAAAAAAATTAACTGTATAGGATCTAAGCAGATTTCCTAAAGTCGTTGGCCCTTAAAATTGGATTTTCTATATTTAACCAAACAGCTTTGTTTGTCACCTTTCTCATACTTCAAGGAAAATACCCTTGGTAATAGCTAATAATGATTGTTCTTAATCAGTAGCAGGTGCCCAGCTGAGGGCATTAGATTCACTTAACTTCACATCCACATTCCTTGTGTAGAGCCCCAGAGCCCACCCTTGTTTCCCACTGGATGTCTGAGTGTCTTTCATGGAGAAGCCTGTTTACTAAGAAGTAGCATCATAGCTGTAGAGCCACAGTGTGGATGTGATGGGGATAGAAGATCGGGGTGTAAAACACTGTCAATGCATAATCCAATCCCCTGGTTCAAAGATGATCAGAAAGACCAGCTCAGGAAGTAGCTAGTTTTATTATTTCAATCAGCAATTGAATTAGACCCAGTCTGCCAAAACCTAATCAATTTCTCAGCAGTAGATTGTGTAACAGTTAAAAACTATTGGTCATTTAGTCAGCTGTATTGCTGGTATTGTTTTAATCACATATTACCAGCTCATCTCGCAGGAGGGAAGTTTGCGCTTTTATTGTGTGTCTAACATAGAGGTGCACTAGTATCCAAAAACAATGAATCTATTATTTAATGGCATTCATGTCATAGTTGGGAAAAAAAAAAGCCAGTATATTCCCTGATTATTTATCCTAATCAACTTCCAATGACCAAGCTAGGTCATTGATTGCATGTTAAATATGGACAATTGTTACACACTGTTCTCTGATAGAAATGGCTGGGTTTCAATTTCCCTACCCAGCTAGATTCTATTTTTTTTTCTATTTTTTAAAGTGTTTTATTATTTATTTGAAAGGCAGAGTTCCTGAGAGGAGAAGAGAAAGAGGAGTGGGGCAAGAGGGAGAGAAAGACTGATTCCCTCAACTGGTTCACTCCCAAAATGGCTATGATGGCTGGGGCTGGGTCAGACCAAAACCAGATGCCAGGAGCTTCCTCCAGGTCTCCCCCATGGCTGCAGGGGCCCAAGCACTGGGACATCTTCCCCTGCCTCACAAGGCCGTTAGCAGGAAGCTGGAGCAGACGTCTGGGATGCCAGTGTCCTGAGTGGCAGCTTAAGTTGCCGCACCACAATGCCAGCCTTCTGTTTTCCATTTGCTCTGCATCCATTGCCTTAAAACTGGAGCTTTATGGTTATCACTGAATTTCATATTTAAAGCTTCACGTAGTAAAAGAGTTTAGTGCTTTTTAAAAAATCCCCTGTTGGACAGGTACTTAATTCTGCAACGAAGACCCTGGTTAAGACATCCTTGTTTCACATTGGAATACCTGGATTGACCCCTGACAGGGAGTCCTCACCATACCTTCCTGTGAGTGTAGACCATAGGAGACAGCAGGGGTGTTCAAGAAGTGGGGTTCTTGTCAGCCATGTGGGAGGTCTGCACTGAGTTTTTGGCTCCTGGCTCTGGGCCCAGGCTATGTCCTGACCACCGCAGGCATTGGGAGAGTGAACTGGTGAATTTGAGTTCGAGTCCTCTTTCTCTTAGTTTCTCTCTCTCTGTGCCTTTCAAAGAAATAAATGAAAAAAAAAAGTGGAATCCATTCCTAGAATTAAAATAGGCAGAACACAATTGCTCATGGCAGTTGAAGCTAAAGACATTTAACCTCAGCAGCTCATTTGCAGCAGTTCTCAGCTGGATGGTCGTAGGACACTCTGTCTGCTACATTAGAGACATGTCACATCTCAAGACAAACCGCATCCCAAAGATGGCTGTTTCTAGCTGCCACAGACAGTAAAGACCCTCAAGGAGTTCCCTTATCCGTGACCTTACAATTGAAACCTGAGTGGAAAAAGGTACAGTGTTCCAACTTCCCCTTCGCTTGTTCTTTAAACTGGCTGAGAACAGTATCATCTGGTAACATGGAGTGTACAATCCTCTTTAGATTCATACAGTTCCTCGCAGCGCTCATAAATCTCTGTATTGAAATTCAGGATTTAAATTGATTTCAGTAGAAACCTAAAATCTCATCTTCCACCAAATCCTTGCTGGCAAGCAAATATGCCTAACGCAGTTCCTGCCTTCCCACAGCCTGTCCACAGACTCCATTTCTAGACATCTCTCCCAGCCGTTATTACTCTAAATGAGCTGGGAGTACTATTTCCCCGCAGGGCGCACTACATTCTCAGAGCCTGCGCTTCTCCAGGACACTGGCTCTTTGCTCTGTCTGCTAAAATCAAGCTCATTTCTGTGTTACTGCCTTTCTCCTTGGCCAGCATTTAAGTCACCATTTGTGACACTGGCATCTGAAGTCACAGCGCTGCTTGGATTCCTGGCTGTCCCTTGTCCCATCCAGCTCCCTGATGTTGCTCCTGGGAAGGTAGCTGAAAATGGCCTAAGTACTTGGGCCCCTGCCAGCCAGGTGGAAGACCCTGGTGGAGTTTGGGCTCGTGGCTTTGGCGTGGCCCAGCCCTAACAGTTTCAGTCATTCTGGGAATGAACCAGCAGACAGAAGCCCTCTCTGTGTCTCTACCTCACTCTTGGCCACTCTGTCTTTCAAATAAATAATTTTTAGGAAAAAAAAAAAAACTTTCATTTTATTAAGACATGGTATGTTCTTTCTGTCACTGTGCTATTTGAGTGTAGTTTGATTGAATATGTAAACAGTAAAGCATGTAGAAGACAAATTACAAAGTTTGTTGAAAGCATATTTGGGTATGGGGACCAACCATCCAGAGAGAGACCACCTGAAGATGCTGCCTTGACATCAGCAGTAGTTCAATCCAGAACTGCTTCTGCCCCATCCCATAAACCCCAGTGCAGTTCCGAGGCCAGAACCTATTCAACATTGATTTTTTTTTCTAACAATACCTTGTTTGCATTTCTGTGGTGCCGTATCTTCATTTGTGGTCCAAGGAAGTCTTCCATCCGAATTGGCTAGAAAGCCTGTTAGGACTGAAGCTTTCTGACTCCCTCTCCCATGAGAAGAATGTGACTAAAGGAAGGGCCCAGAAATTTGAAATTTTAATCAGCATGCTAAGTGTAGCCAGCTGATTCTTACACATTTAAAGTTTAAGAAGCACGGGTCTCGTTCAACATTGGGCTTAGAGGATGTTAACAAGAAGCGATTGTTAAAAGGTCCTGTGTTTGCATGCATTTAAGAAACTCCATGGTAGAGGAAGTTAAAAGGGTTTACGATGGAGTTTCTTAGAGCTTAGAGAAAGCTTTGTGCCATGAATATTCTAGAGGGGTACATGGTTTATGGTGATGTTCTAACGTTGGTAGGAAGCATCCTCCCCAAAAGGTTTCTGGAAAGATCAGCTTCAGCGATTTGGCTCCAGGAGACGCTTTACAAACTCAGGGTCAACTGTGTATGGTTTGTTTGTCCAATGAACTTGGCTAACAGAAGGTACTGAGACAAGCAGGATCCCCGACTTCGAACGTAGCAGTGACCGAGGGGCTTTCTCGCTGATTTCTTCGAGATAGTCTCTGGCTATTTCTTAATAGCAGTATTTTCTTTTTCTTGTCTTTAACATATCAGCTCTAACTTTTAATTTTAACAATACTACAATACTGATTCTAAGTGGTGTGTGTGGGGCGTGGGGGGTGGCTTGGCTGGGGCAGGTATGAGAGCTAGAGATTGGGAAACTGTATAGTCCTCAAAATCCTGATAGTGTGAGAGTATTTTTAAATAGAAAACTGGATATATATTCTCGCCTAGGTACTATGCAAATGAGCCAAAATTGCATAGCTCTTCACTTCTGAAATAAAAAGGAAGCAGCAGAAAGTGAAACCGGCAGGAAGTGGCAGAAATGTAGTTCCTAAAAGCATCGGAATAAAATTTTATCGTCTGATGATTTACAGTTCATTCCATGGTTTTCGTGTACAAAGGTTAAGCGTATCTCGTGGAAACGGATGCCCTGGGTCAAGTCAAATTGGAACCCATTAAATTTCCATCCTGAACCTTGGAGTCATGGAGAAGCTTGGCCACCCAAGTGATATATTTTTCTAGGCCATTATTTATATCTTAGTCCCCAGTTTTTTCCTCAGACCAAGAAAACGGAAGGCTCGAACATCCTTTTGGAATCCATGATGGAGCAGTTAAGAATGGATGAGCATCACTGAGTAACATTTGCCTATTTGTGGTTCCACGCAAATCTTCAAAGCAAAGAGTTTTGTGTAAGTCAGATGTTTGTGGTTATCTTGAAACTCAGTTTGTCACATGATGTGTAATCTCCGAAGGTATGTTTCCATTCAAGGTCCTTATTCCATCATTTAAACAAAGGCAACAGGATGAGCCTGCCTTTGCCTGCTATTCAGAGAGCGGAATCTGCATGCCTCTCGCTTGTTGGGAACACGTTGTTTCCAAAGAAGCTGTGTATTTATATGCACAAAGCCGTAGCCCCCTAATTATAATTTATTTTTGCCTATTCAAGAAAAACACAGCAGATGTATTTCTGTGAACTCTTGGACTGTCACACAGCAAAAGAACAATTGCATAAATGCTTCAAATAAGTGTTCAAGCACTTTGACACACATACTTTCTCAGCAAAGCCTCGTTGCCCTGTTACGCATTTAACCCTCGTGCTGTCTTCGCCGGGGACACAGATGATGAACAAGATGGTTTGCATTCTACTCAGCTCTCTTTCCTCTGTGATCAGTGGGATTCAGAACCAGAATCATCTACAGGACAGCACAGCAGTTGCATTTTAAATGTCACATAGCTGCCTTTATTATTCCAGCTGGCGTGTGCAAAGAAAGGTCCCTCTGTTAATGAGACTAACTCTGCCAGCTCCATTATAATATATTTAAGCAAATAAATAACATGTTTGCCATTTCTTCTCTTGTTTTTCAAGCACTATTTTTGTCACTGATCTTATTGCTGCAGACGTTGGAGTGGAATAACTATAATTGTTGCATGGCTTAGGAAGTGAAAATTACACTTGCAGTCCCTGTTTATATTAGAGAACTCAGCAGTTCCCAAAGCCTGTCCTACCTATGAGGCTTCCTCACATTGGCCGTTGATGCTAACATGACAAAAAGATACACTTGGGTTGGCACCAGTGCACCCTTGACAAAGGAGGAGGAATGACCATATCACTTGCAAAGGAACACAGTTTCCTGCAGGATAGAAAAGGAACAGCACAAGATCTGTCTCAATTACTGCCAAAATTGATTCAAAATTAGAGAGCACTGGTCTCGGATCTCATGTAATTTGGAGAAATTAGAAGTGCGCTAGAAAGAAGTTTCCACCGGTATTAAGAGGTGATAAATATCCTTCTATGGAAAAAGTCAGGAGTTTCTAATTGTTCCAGGAAGTCAGCTCGTTTAGGCTCTGAGTCTGTGGCTAAAGGCATAAGTCACACCACATAGTCCACACGGCCTCACTCCTTTCCAGTCTAGCGACTGTCCCCTGCACGCTACATGGTTGATGTCCTAGTTCTTTAATTTATTGAGCTTCCTTGATTTCAGGGCAGGCTGTTTGCGGGTGACTGGAGGAGTGGCGTGTCTCCCCACCGTGACTCTGCCAACTAGAGTTCCAGCCCTAAGTGCCTCTGTAACTCCAAATTCAAATATCCGACTGCTTTGTTGACATTGTTATTTGAGTGCCTGAAAGGCAATTCAAAATAGTACAGTTCAAAACCGAACTCGTTCTTTAAATCTATGCAAACTTCTCTTTTTTTAGCCTTTCATTCAGTAAATCACACCACCACTTCTCACAGCAAAAATCTCTGCGTCACCCCAGGCTTCTCCATGTCTTCTTTTTCTAACATTTATTTATTTGAAAGGCAGAGCAACAGAGGAAGAGGGAGATACAGAGGTGGAGAGGGGATTGAGAGGAGAGAAAAAGTGTGTATGTATGTCTTCCATCTGCAGGTTCACTCCCCAAAGGGCTGCAATGGCCACAGCTGGCCAGGAGCCAGAAACTCCATCCAGGTCTCCCCTATGGGTGGCAGGAACCAAGTACTTGGACGATCATCAGATGCTTTCCCCGGAGCATTAGCCCGGTGCTTCATGGGAAGTGGAGCAAGAATCCCCAGGCTGATATGGCTGCTGGGGTTACAAGCAAGTGCTTAACCCACTGTGTCACCTTGCTGGCCCCTCGCATTCCTTTCTCCCTCCCCGGGCAGCACCAGACTGGATCAGCAAACCCCAGACCTGCTGGCCCCCTCCACCCTGTGTTGTAGTCTGTTTACTTTTCTTTGCTCCACTACTAGTACCGTGGACCCTCCACAGCCTTCTTCTACCAGGATTCCTGGCGTATCGTCTTGTCTGGTCCCTCCCTTCCATTCTTTTCTTTGAGAGCAGAGAGCTTCCTAGATCATTTTACAGCGTGCACAGTTGGAATCTCCTACACAGCTTTCAAATTGAAGGCAAGAGGAGAAGCGTGGTGGAGATGGCACGTTAACATTTTTATCTTAAAAATAGTGGGGCCAGTGCCGTGGCTCAATAGGCTAATCCTCTGCCTGCGGCGCCGGCACCCCGGGTTCTAGTCCCGGTCGGGGTGCCGGATTCTGTCCCGGTTGCTCCTCTTCCAGGCCAGCTCTCTGCTATGGCCAGGGAGCACAGCGGAGGATGGCCCAAGTGCTTGGGCCCTGCACCCCATGGGAGACCAGGAGAAGCACCTGGCTCCTGGCTTCGGATCAACACGGTGCGCCGGCCGCAGCAGCCACCAGGGGGTGAACCAACGGAAAAGGAAGACCTTTCTCTCTCTCTCTCACACTGTCCACTCTGCCTGTCCAAAAAATAAATAAATAAATAAATAAAAAATAGAGATATCAAGCTCGGAGAAGGAAAAGTGGTTCGTGTGCTTGTGGTTTTGAATGCACAGGGAGGGCACGCACCAGTAGGTTTCCTGGTTCACCTTGCATTGAATCTGGAAACTGCTCTCTGTACAACCTAATGGGAAACATAAACTATTACTTCTGATTACCTTTAGGTCAGTTGGGTTATAATGATGGAATGGTCAATAATAACACTAAGTCATGCACACTGTACTATTTCGGTTTAATGAGGATGGAAGCCCTACATACTTCTAAATGTGGAAGGACTCTGAGTGATGTCAGCTCAAGATTGAGTTCTCTCAGTTGTTCAGTAATGTAAGAACTAATACAACTCAGAAGGGCTGAATTTCAAAAAGGAAGCTTACATGATCTCATCTGCCTGAGGTCAGGCAAAGGTTGGGCAGGTTTACAAAGAAAGTGAGTAGCCAAAGGGAAAGCATTTTGTAATGCAAATATAATACATTTCTTTCCATGGGTATTGGCTATTCTACTGTGTTGGGGTTATATTGTTTGCAGGTGTTTGTTCCTGGGCTTGTTTTGGGGGGAGAGGACCTAGGTAGAGATGCAGAAATACTGACAGTTATACATATTTTCAAACTGACAGGAAAAATCAACATTAGTCACGAAGCAGCTCTGAGCGTGTTCATCACAGTGCATTTTCTTCTAAGCGTCAGTAATGAGCCTCTAAAATTGTTACAGTATACACAGATAATCATCAGCGCGGTTTTTTTCACATCACTTCTGGAAGAACTGCTTTGTGTTCCAGTGGTAATTAGTGTATTATTCCCCATCGCTCGCGTTCGGGTCTAGCCTAGAATTAACACACAGCTGCGGAGAACACAAGCACAGGCATCCCAAGATGAGTGGGCATCCGTTTGATGGCGAAGGAGTGAAGGAGGCGAGAGGCCCCACATCATATCCCACAAAGGGCTTCCCGAGTCGGCCAGCGGCTCCCAGCATCTTACATGTGAATCCCTCCGTGGAAAGCGAAAGCTCTGTGCCTAAATTTGATTTGTTTTGTGACAACAAAATGTAGCATCACTTTTTTTTTTTCCCGAAGATGTAAAACATTCAGAAAATGAAAGGATCATTCTATACAATCTTTTTTACTTGCTAGCCACATTGAATGAAGATATTGCCACGTGTGCTTTCTACCCATCCTAAAAGCTTTAAAAATCTGCAGAAGCTGCTGGACGCCCCCTCCAGCCCCATTCTCTTCCCTCTCCCCACATTTCTGGACACTCAGAAGTCTGGAGTTGGTGCAGATTCTCTCCCTCCAGGTTTTTATACCGTGCCTGGTGTTTGTAAATTTATGTGTACAACAATCTTTTCATGTCTCAATCTTACATAAATGATAGCATGCTGTGTTCGAATATATTATGCTGCCACGACTCATTTTTTTTTTCTGTCCGGTGACATGTGGACGACTTCTCCATTGTCAGATTCTGTTTGTACAGTCAGGTGTGTTTACCATCGCCGTAAAGATCTTGTCTTCCCACCAGACGGACAGACTTGAGATGGGGTGAGAGTTGTGTGGCTCCCAGGCTAGAAATCACCCCAGGGCATTTGGAATTTCAAGGGAGCGGTGGTCTTTCCATCACAGTCCTGTTCTTCTAAGGCGGCCTTAATCAAGTCGCACATGGCGGGTGATTGAAACAACACAAGCTCATCTCTTCCCAGTGTCCCAGGCCGGAAGTTTGAGAGCCCTGTGTTGGCAGGCGGGTTTGTGCTGAGTCCCGTCTCCTTGGCTTGGAGATGAACGACTTCTCCCTGGGTCATTCCTCAGGAGCTTGTCCGTGTCCTGGTCTCCTCTCCTTAGAAGGATGCCCATCGTATAGGGTTAGAGCCTACCCTGAGGACCTCATTTTAACTTAATTATTTGTTCAGAGACCCTATGTTAAAATGCAGTCAAATTCCAAGGTGTTGGGGGTTAAGACTTTAGCGCCTGAGCCGGCGCCGTGGCTCAACAGGCTAATCCTCCGCCTTGCAGCGCCGGCACACCGGGTTCTAGTCCCGGTCGGGGCACCGATCCTGTCCCGGTTGCCCCTCTTCCAGGCCAGCTCTCTGCTGTGGCCAGGGAGTGCAGTGGAGGATGGCCCAAGTGCTTGGGCCCTGCACCCCATGGGAGACCAGGAGAAGCACCTGGCTCCTGCCATCGGAACAGCGCGGTGCGCCGGCCGCAGCGCGCTACCGTGGCGGCCATTGGAGGGTGAACCAACGGCAAAAGGAAGACCTTTCTCTCTCTCTCTCTCTCACTGTCCACTCTGCCTGTCAAAAAAAAAAAAAAAAAAAGAAAAAAAAGAAAAAAAAAAAAAAAGACTTTAGCGCCTGAGTCAGGCGCTGAGACACATCTTACCCCGTGCTTTTAAAGAGAGAGGGCAGAGCCCAAGGTACCTCAGTGTCTGGTGTAAAAGAAGCCCAGGGTGCCAGCAGGACACTCTTTCAGGAAATAAGCCAACAAGTGGAATTTCCGGATTGGAAGCCTGTGTAGCTCAATTTTCCTGTAAATTCTCAGAATACTCTCCAAATAATTGTATCAACTCAAATTCCAAAAGCAGCAAATGGAAACTCAAAGTTCTTCTGTCCTAGAAAACCAACTGATAAGTTCCTTTTTATTATTTTTTTAAAGTATTTTATTTATTTGAGAAGTAGAGTGACAGAAAGAAGGAGAGACAGATAAAATGAACCATCCACTGGGTCACTTCCCAAATGGTCACAACAGCTGGAGCTGGGCCAATCCGAAGAGAGGAGCCAGGAGCTTCTTCCAGGTTTCCCAAGCACTTGGGCCATCTTCTACTGTTTTCCTAGGCTATCAGCTGGGAGCTAGATTGGAAGAGGAGCAGCCGGGACACAAACCAGTGCCCATATGGGATGCTGTCGCCATAGGCAGAAGCCCAGCCCACTACGCCACAGCAGTGGCCCCTTTATTATTAAAGACTTATTTATCTATGTATTTGAGTGGCAGAGTTACAGAGCAGGAAGGAGAGACAGACTGAGAGAGACAGATCTCTATCTACTGGTTCACTCCCCAGACTGGGCCAGGCCAAAGCCAGGAGTCCAGAGCTGCTTCTGGGTCTCCCACGTGGGTGTGGGGCCCAAGCTCTTGGACCATCTTCCACCATTTTGCCAGGTGCATTAGCAAGGAGCTGGATGGGAAGTGGAGCAACTGGGCTTGAACCAGCACCCCTAGAGAATGCCAGTGTCGTGGGTGCCAGCTCTACCCATTACACCACAATGCCGGCCTCCGGAAATGATAAGCTCTAAGCCTTTTGAACTATCATGCGTAAGAATTGTTGTTCATTGATTTAATTTTTATTTATTTGATTCCAAATGAGTTTGGGTATTTATGTGTGTGAATGTGCATGTGTATGTGTGTGTTATTCTGGTTACCTGCTCTGTGAATTCTTTCTCATAATATTTACCCATTTTTCTTCTTTTCCCTCTTTTCTTTGTATATTCTGGGTACTATCTTTTTGTTGTTTGCACATTTTTCAAATACCTTCCCCTAACATGCCACTAAGCTTTAACATAGTTTCTGGTATCACACTGAAGAGTAATTTATTGCGGCCAAATTTAGGAGCGCTGTTCTTTGTGTAAGTGGTGTTTCAACTATATTTAGGAACACTTCCCTACACGAAGGTCTTAAAGAAATTCTCTTCTATTTCTTTCTGAAATATTCCAAGTTTTGCTTTTCAAATTCAAGTCTGTATCTAAATGTTCTTTTTATTATTACACTAGGTATGTATTTATTGAATTTTTCAATGGGTATAGCCAATTGGCCCATTATCATTTAGTGAATATATAATCATTTCCTTAGTTCTCCCAAATAATAACTTTCCAATTCAGTGTTTTTCTAGGTCCTCTGTTTTGACCCATTGATGTTGGTATCTACACTGTGCCCTAGAATGTTATAACTGCTATAATTCCTTGATAAGTCTTGACAGCTCCTAGGGAATTCTCTTATTGTTCTTCAAAACTGGCTACGTTTTATTGGCCCTTTTTCTATTCCTTCTTATTTTTTTAATTAGCTGGCAATGTTATTGAAATGAAGAAATAGATGGGATTTTCTTTGAAGCATTACACTTACAGATTAATTTAGAGAAAAAAAAATTTGTCTTTAAATATTGAATCTTCCCATGATAAGTATGTTATATCTCATTAATTCAGGCTGTAAAAAAGTATATCTTTTAGGAATATGTGATAATTTCCTTCACATATTATACAGTTTGATTAGATTTGTGCATATTAATCTAACAGTGTTTATCGCTGTTATGCAGGATATCTTTGTTATATTATTAGATTGCTATCAATGATTAATGAAAAGACTGATTTTGAGTTTTGAGTGTTGGTTTTAGATTCCATCAATGACACAAACTTCTCATTTTAATTCTAACAATTCATTTCCAGAGCTGCTTGAATTTCATACGTAGTCGCATTAACCATAAATGATGACAAAATGTCTCATGTAAGTTCTTATACCCTATTTTTTAGTAGTTTTGCATTTCCATGGCCCCCATCAAAAGTTTAATCTGATTTTATCTTTTAATCAGAATGCTTCTCAAGTTTACTCATCAGTAATGATATTGCAAGTTTTTAATACTCTTTAAGAATCTCCTATTCAGTTTGAAAATATTTTAAAGCTGAATTAGTTGTTATTTTTAGCAATAAATGTGTGTATATTAGAATTATCCCACGGTCGATATCATTTAGTCATTGCAGTAAATTTCATTAATGGAATGGTGTTTGAATACCTGGGACAAACCTTGATTGGTAAGCTGTATTATTTGTGGGTTTTCTTTCATTCCATGAACAATTTCTTTTTCTCCTATTTTATTTGTGTGCTTTCTCATCAGGCTAATATGTCTTTGACTTTCTGTTCTTGTACTGTCCTGTCCAGCTTTGACTTTGGATCTGAGTTCTACTTTGAGAAAACCATTTGATGAGTGAAGGAGAGACATCCCCTTCCTTCTCAGTGTGTCTCCCACCTTCCAGTTTCCTCTCTGTTCAGATCCTTGATGGTGCTCTGGCTTGTTCCCTGCTCACCTTTCTCGAGCTGTGACTGCAGGAAGTGCTGGTGGAGCCATCACATTATTTTTACACAAGCACCATGATGAATTTTAAAATGTATCCTGTAATAAAAAAAATATCGCTGGGATGCATGGCTTCTGGCCCACTCTTCGTCCTACAGAGAGGCCATGCTCAGCTCCTAGATCTCATCCCCAGGGCTGGGCAGGTTTTGTCGACGGCAGTGCTGCTGGCCTGAGATGAATTCTCTGCTTGTTCCTGAACCTGCACATGTGTGACGTCACCCCACATCTCAGCCAGGGTCTCTGTTGCGTTCGGCTTATCTAGCTCCTTCTGCTCTGGGTCACGTGTCCGCGGCCGTGTAAAAGGAAGGAGGCAGCACTGTGTGGCTGTCGGAGAGGCTGGTGCAGTCTGGGTCTTAAGGACAGCTGCCTTGCCGTTCTTACGTGGAAGATGGTCTGGGCCAAGGGTGAGGCAGTAGGAAGGAATGAGTCTGTCGACCGCTTTCCAGTGGACTGCTTTCCACTGTTTCCAATTATACGAAACCTGGAAGTCATTTTGTTTTTTGTTGTTTTAACTCTTAGACTGTTGGAAATTTCTAGATGAAGCATATTCTTTTATTAGAATGTTCTAGTTAACTTCCAGTTCAGTTTGGGTGACAGTGCACATGAGAACTTAGCATTTCCCAGTTTTTAAAATAATATAGCTGGGTCAATGGTTGCCTTTCTAGACCCCATTTTAGATTAGAATGTTGTGGTTGTGTTTGGCCAAATTTTATGTTTTGCTTTTTTTTTTTTTCCATTATTTAACTTTGTCTTTAGAAACCCTTCCAAACCCTTCAGAGCCCTCTGACAGTGTAAGAGCACTAAATATAGCCTCTGCGGTGCCTATAGCACGTGGACAAACGAGATAAGTAAAGTCAAGGGCACGGCATTGAAGTGTGAGTTGCACGATGCCTTGAGAACGAGTCGGTATCTGACAAGTCATCTGAGCCATAATGAAACTTGAATACTTTCCATCGCTGTCCTCACAGATTCCGAACCCCACGTCACACGCACCAGAGGCCACGTTAAACCTCCCGTGTGAGTTCTTGAGCACAAAAATGGAGCCAGCACAGAGTCACATAACTTTGTCACCATGTCATTTCTTCTTTTATGTGGGTGTTTTGTTTGGTTTTGCTTTTAAACCCAGTGAGTTTTAGTACATTGTATTTGCGATGGCAAAAAGCACATAAGGAGTGGGTAGCCACCTAATGCATTCCAGAGAGGTGTGTGTGTGTGTGTGTGTGTGTTTTGGGGAGGAGGGAGAGATGGAGCACATTTTCAACTTGCATGCTATTATTTGTTGGGTTATAATTATATTCTCCAAAACAGTCCTCATCATTCATATGCTACATACAATTCCTCACACTCTTTTGCAGGTGAGGTGTAATGACACTTTCAACATCCACTTAAATATCCCTCCCCTCCCCTGATCTGTAGGAATCATTGTGACTGTGACGGTACTACAACACTAGACCCTCTGCTAAACTGATGGGTAAATAAAGCAAAAAGACCAGTGATCCGTGCTAGTTTATATGAGACTTAAAGTGATATAAAGAAAAACTTGCCTATAATATTTCCAGGCAATCTGATTATCTAAATTAAATTCACATACTTGATGGGTGGATTATGCCATTGACGTATTGATGACTACTTCCTTTAGCAAAGGCCAAACCGCCCTATAGTAAAGCTAACAGGGAAAATGCATGGTTATTCCATGTTTTCGGCTAAACTAGGGAGGTGCTGTCTCTTCTGTGCTTGTTGGCAGAATGCAGCCATTATGTCTGGGGAGAGAAAAGTCCCAAGGCACCACAGAGGAAGGGGCAGCTCTCGTGTGATCTTAAAGTACAGTCCTTGTTTTTTTGTGATTCTCCAGGTTTTCGTTTCTTACTTGAATTTGTTTGCTCCTCTGTGAGGTGGAGGTTTTCTTTCTGCTCTTAAAAGCCCCTCTTAGCAATGAAAACCCTTCAGCTCTTGGGTTGCCGTCCCCAGAACACTATGCCACTTCCTAAGCGTTTCCTGACACCCTGAGCTTTGGTGGGGGTTCACACGTGTTCCTTGGGAATGCTCACTGATGTGGATTTTATGAGAACTGCAGTCCGGGGTCCTTTCTTCCTGTCATCTGGAGAAGCTGGTCCCCACAACTCTGCGGGCTCAGGTCACACGCTCTCTCTGCAACGTGCCAGGAGCCAATTAGGAGAGGTTGTGCAGGCTGGAATGCCTGCCCGACTCCCAGGCAGCTCTCGCTGAATCCGCTGGCCTCTCCCTGTGATGTGGAAATCTGTTCCTGTTTGACTCCTACAGCTGGTTTTGATCAGCCTCCTCCAAAGAGGAAGTTTCAATTAGCACAGCTCCAAATGCGCTCGGGAGGTGTATTTTTATGGCGACTCTGTCTAATAGCACTCTTTGTTCCTGGTGGAGTGTGGCTGCACAGCAGACACAGCCATTGCGTGGGAGTCACCGGGTGACCGAATGACAGCAGGGCTGGGCTTTGCCAAAACCAGAGGAACGAGACAGCCAAATTGAATTAGTGGTTGAAACACATTAATTTATGCTAGATAAATGTTATTGTGGTCCCGTGGGCAAGCACTCAGATCACAGGCCTTATGAACTCTTTGCAGCAAGAGGGCTCCGAGGCAGTAAATCAACTGCAAAGCAGATCCTTGCAGGGGACTGGCTCCTCTCTCTGCAGTGGCCTCTGCCTTCCCCTCCCCTCCCCCCCTGGGGACAGCTCCCCGCTTGGCACACGTTGTGTCATATTCAACGCACAGCCATGGCAGTCATGATTTGCGCAGGCTCTGTCCGGCTCTGCTGGAGACGGGGCCATTGATGATGCCCATGGCCCTCGCCGAAGGCAGCTGTGTGTTTATCATTGCAGGCTGCAGCTCTCAGTGGGCACAGAGCTCTGGCTGAGCCCCAGCTTTCCGAGTCGGTGCAGCTGTGCCGTCAATGGAACCTTGATGTCTCGGAGGGGCGCAGCGCACCCCCGCCACGTCCTGACAAGGCTGTTTCTCTTCTGGGAAGGAATTAGATCCACTTAAGGCCGGATTCTTCCTACAGAAAGGAAAGTAGAAATAAGTGTTTTCTGGCTGCAAATTGTGGCAAGTGAGGGATGATGCCAAGAAAGAATTATGCATAAATGATGGTGTTTAAACTTGTTTTTATGTGTTTAGATGCGTCTCTGCCAAAAAACTGACAAGGCCTCTCTGTTGGCACTTTTTCAGAGGGACCATTCACACACTGAGCGTTTTCTTAATAAAGAAATAATTGTAAATCGCTGGAGTCGAGGCAGGTGAAAACCAGTTGACCTTAAACATGATCTGTTGCACGCCCAGGGAAAACAGCTGGCTGAGCAGTGGTGAGTGGCCACCTCCCCTACACCACAGCCATCAAAAATGCATGTCCTGCTTGGACCTGGCCAGATTTTGTGCACTGGATGAGAGCATGGGATCCAGGGTTGCTTCTAGGTTTTGTGCCACATTTTACCTTTCGCCAGCTTGGCACTCGTGAGCAAATCGTTGCTCTGTGTCTATATAGGTAGGCGTAGCAGTGATAACTTCTTTTGCAGGATTGTTAAGATTGAAGTTCATGAGCAGAACCCATTAACAGAGAGAATGGGGAACAATGTAAGCCGTGCAGGAACAACAGCTTGCATTAATTACTGGTGTCGCTCTTGATCCAAAAGGAGACAAGTTCAGCTTTTAGTTCGGTTCCCCAGAGGGTGGCAGAAGGAGTTGCTGGCAAAGGATAAGTCTTTCCTTGACATGGTCAGAAAACCGAAGACCTCTGTCCCTTACTCAAGACAGTGGCTTGGACAAGCAACTGGGAATGTAGCGTGGGGGAGGGGCTGGCACATGACAGGTGCCAACCAGGTTTCTTGTGGCTAGGACCTCATTTTGATGACTGTTCCCAGGTGTGCTCCCCCATATTTGACATACATTTCCAAGACCAAAAAAATATCTTTTTCAAGTTGGAAACATTACTGCTGTTTCCCTTTCATTTGGGAATGGAAAAAAAAAGAGGAGAGAAAAATGGCGATCTACCACCAGGCCGTCACGTTTTCTAAATCAGCGCTTTAATCTCTGATGCCCCAGTGGACTTCCCAGCCAAACCCATGCAACTGTTTGAATCCAGTCTTTTGGTTGCTATAGTCAGGACCTTGGTAGTTGGCTGATTTTAAAAAATAAAATTTAGAGAAAACTTTCTAATTGATCTCTATGCATATGTAAGACATTTTTATTTGTCATTCCATTTTTAGTTGGAGTTTCATAAGACTAGAAGACAAAAAACTGTACCTACTGGATGTTACAAGTGAGGGATAGGCATGGCTTAATTTCTCAGGGTTAATGTAACCTTCAAAGTCAACAAGCAGAATTTCTTACCTAACAGATTTTTGCTGAGTTACTAAGAAAAGGAAAGGCTAATCTAATGTAGCAGTAGTGGGACCTTCCTACCTGGCTTTTCAATAAACATATGGTATTTGATAATAAAATCCCAAGAACAATAAAGTCCTTCCTCCCTGGTTGACTCCTGTGTCCTGTGGCACACACACCCTGAAGCTCTGTGGTACTAATTATTTAGTTAATGAAAAGTGGTTGAACAGTAAATTTATTCTCACTTCCTCCCCATGTCCTGACTTCTCTTAAATCATGTTTTATCCTCAGTTAGATCAAATGTGTTTTCCTCCTTTTTTTTTTTTTTTAACTACTGGAACCAATCACTATTAAAAGTTTTACAGTCAACAAATGGCGAAATTTGCAGAAGGAAACTCAGAAGGCTACTGATTTTTAAACCAGTATATTTGGTTTCTTCTGGTGCCTTCTGACAGCTCCAAGTACAGCGCCCTTGGCCTATGAACAGACTGAAGTCCTGCATGTACCATGAGGAGGAGTCATGTCGTGCCCAGAGTCTTAGGGACTCCACACTCCCTCCGGAGAGGGCTCATCCATGTGTTCTTTGCTTAGGATTTGTGCATATTGTTCATTGGGCCAAGGCGATAGGCAATTAGTCAGACAGTGATGCTAAAAGACAACAAACCCCCATCATCCACTTGCCGCACCAAGAAGCCAAAGGCTCGTGAAGGCGCTCCCTGCCTGTCTGTTCGAAGATTCCATGGCAAGCGCTGGTCTGCTCAGCCCCTGAGGCGGTCTGTTAATAAATATCGTTTGTAGCAGATCTCTGTTCTGTTCAGAATGGACATAAAACAGCATAATTTAAAGCATGTCAATAACTCAAGGCAAAAAGGCCAAACGTAGTCTGCTCTGTCTTCCTTACACCGAGCCCAGTGTACACAAGGAAACTTCCCAAAGAACTCCTGCTGGCCGAGGGTGGAGCTTGCTCCCGGTGACAAATGCGACCCATCCAGTTCAGACAACCCCAGGGGTGGACATCTCGGCGTCCCCCATGCAGTAAACTCGGGAGCTTTTCTATTGCAGGGCCAAGCAGCCTTCTAACCTCCAGTCCCGGAAGACGCTTTCAAACCTGGGTCCTTTGTTGGCCTCATGAATTCTTAATCATTTGTGAGTGTTTCATGGTGTTTTCTTCCGCCCCTCCCTCTCTCTCTCTGTCTTTCTCCTGAGCAGCCTTATTTATAAGCTCTCTGGGCATAAATCCTTATAGACACTGAGCTTGGGTTAGAAAGTCTTAGGGAGATTTGCTCAAGAATTTAAATCCACCAGGCACAGGGCTACCTTGTTTTATCCATTGGATTACATACGCTGCGCTGTTTTTCAATGACGGGGCTGTACTGTTAACACATAAACAAGGACTGGGGAGTCAATATCCCTACAGCATTTACCCGGCGCTTGCTGTATTCTAATGGCAAAGGCTGATGGATAGCATTCTCAATGAGCGCTGCAGGACAAGCACGTGGGAAGGATGACAGGGAGCCACCATGGATGTGCACTAAACCCTGCTGTGTTGAAAGGGCCCTGCATTAGAATTTAACATGCCGCGTCTCCTCCATCAGCTTCGGGGGCCTGGCCGAGCCTCAGTGATATTATCTGCACTATTAGAAGGCCTCTCATGAACTGAGTTGTGGTTTTAATTAAATCCAGTAGGCAGAGAGAAGTGGTTTGGCAGTTTCAATTGATTTATTGTGTTTGTGACATCTGGGCCTGATTTATGGCACTGAGTCACAGAATTGTTTTTGGACACTGGCGCTGTGGGTTTTCTTTCCAAGTTGGGCGACTCACAGCCTGTAAAATGCAGTATTTCCCTTCTACTGTCATTTGACTTTTCTTTCTGTTTTTTCTGATTTTCGGTAGGATTATAACTATGGAACTCAGCACTGCTGTGGGTTTGTGTGCATCATGGGATGCTGGAGCAGAAGCACTGATTGAAGTTCATTATCATGATCCCACCTAAGTTTCTTGGGAGACTGAGTGAAAAAAAAAAATGGCTTTAAAAAGAATTTAGTTTACAAAATACCAGACGATTTGCTCCATCTTTTGCTTTTCCAGATTTTTAAGTTTGGGATTTGGATATAAATGTAGACACTATGTCACGGCGAGTTTATTTCCAGGCATCTGAAAGTAGGAAGCATATTCAGTTAGACGGAGTACAAACAAGTGTCCCCCGCTCTGTCTTTTGTTTCATGCAAGTGAATTTTTACACGTTTCCACTTCAGGCTCCACAAAGTGTGGCAGGAGGGTTGGAGCTCAAACTTCTGCTCAACAGGGAAGGTAGAGAGGCAGGCAGATCTTAATCTGTCTGACGCATTAACCTACTGTAGTGATACAGTAGGCTCCACAGCGCTCTCTTCCCTCAGCTGAGGCCACGTAGCCCCTACCTGAACCCTCAGCCGGGGCCCTGGAACAAATCACAGAGAATTAAAGGAAACTTAAGTAAATGTCTTATGCAGATCAGCCACAGGTCAGTCTGTGGCATAGCTCTCTTGACCTCTGGCCTCAGTATTAGAAGGTGGATCTCCATTGTGCTTGACCATCAGGCTCCAAATGATGTTTGGTCTGCCCAGTCTTCTTTCTGTTGTTTTATTCTTGTTCCCATTTCTCTACCTCTGATAGTATGTTGCTAGCCTTCTTAGATGTCTTTCCTGAATATCAACAGTACTCTTTTGAGGTCAAGTTTGGGATGTGCTGGCTATCAACACTCATCCATCTCAGCATTTGCCTGTAGGCGGACTACAGTTGATCATTCCTTTGTAGATGTGAAGCTACACATTCATGATGACTCTACCTCCCCCACGCTCCCATCAGTGAGAACTATTCTGTTATGTAGGTGATTATGCATCTTAGTATAGAGTTATCCACATATTTTCTTGAAAGCCTTGATTTTGCCCTCATTTTCTTGTATGACATTATTAGTTGAAGTAGGGCATGATTGCTCCCCATCACTCTACACAGCTACTTAAATGAACCCTATTCTCCAGGCACCCAGATTACTTCATAAAAGTTGTGAACCTACTTGATTTTTGGGGGATCCTTTAGTGGATTCCTCCAAGTCAGGTGAGATTGCATGTGTGAAAAGAAACTCAGTCGTGGGAGGGACTTCCTGAGCAGCAACCTATATTTAACATAGACAGGTAGAGAACTTAGCTCAGTATAAGTACGCTTGGGAAAATCCTCCTTCAATTCAAACTTGAGTTTGTCATTACTTTCTTGAAGGGACAGTAGAGACACAACTTACATATGAAATCCACCCATTTTAAGTGTACAGCTCAGTGGTTTTAGTTAGTATTTATAGAACTGTGCAATAATGATAAAAATTCAAGCTCAACGCAGTTTGATTAGGGCCTGTGTTGTAGTATGGTGGGTTAAGCCACCACCTGGGATGCCCACATCTTGTGTGAGCACTGATTGGAATCCCAGTGGCTGAACTTCCTACTGTTCTTCCTGCAAATGTGCCTAGAAAAGTGGCCAAAGATGGCCCAAGTAATCGGGCCCCCTGCCACCCATGTGGGAGACCCAAACACATCTCCAGGCTCCTGGACTCAGCCTGGTCTATTCCTGGCCATTGTGGCCATTTGGTGAGTGAATCTGCAGGGGGAAGATCTCTTTCTCTGTGTCTCTATCTTTCTTTCTTTTTCTGCCTTTCAAATAAAAAATAAATCTTAAACTACACACACATGCATCTTTTGATTGCCCCCAGATAGCCTGGTCTCAAAAGGTTGTGAGATTTGCTTCTACATGTGGTTTGCCTTCAGTGAAGTTAATCACAGAACTGTAGGAAGAAAGCATAGAGAAGGCTTTATGTGTCCGTGTGGTGTATTTTAGGCGACTTGTTGGCCTGATGAAGGGGCCAGGTTGCAAAACAACCTGCCTTTCACATGGGAAAAATTCTGGAGGAATTTTGAAAATAACTCATTCCCAAGTAAAGTAAATCTACAAGTATGTGTGGGAGAAAGTGGGTCCTTTATTAGACAGAACTGGGGCTTGTGTGCCAACTTTGGATGGTGCAGCCCTTCCTCTTTTTTGAACAGCGCCCATCTGATTTAACTCTGGAGGCTCCCAGATCCTGTATTTGCAAGGTAAGCACCACCGTTTCTGCAGCCACATTTCCTAATAGACTGCAAAGAGCTGGCCTTGAAACTATAGCAGAGAGGGCAGCTGGAAAGAGCATCCCCAGCAGTGGTAAGTGTGTGCTTCTTCCCTGTCAGATTCTAATGGTGCTTTTCAATTGTGATGGTCACATTCAATAGGCTACAGGGCATGCTGTCAAGGCATCCAGCATTTAAAGCTTTGGCGCATGAGCTAGGTGTAGATTTAATGCAGCATCCTTCTGCCGAAGAATGACTCTGAATTATTCAAAATAAAAGGTTGACTGTTGGCTTTTAGTGCCATTAAAAGATAATATGACATGGAAGAAACAGCAGTGATTGGGAGGGCTTGGTTTGGCAGGCTCTCCAATCTAGTTTATAAGTGTTTTTCAAGCAGTTTTCTTTACATGAACACGACTGCATTATACCGGAGAGTGAAATACATAATTAGATGTTCAGTGTTGAAGGGTTTGTATTCTGGTTGGAGAAGGAAAGTGTGCTTCCTTGAACAAATCGTGAGAGTCGGTTCTTGGTGCAGTAAGCATGGTGGTGGTGGTTGTACACAGTGTTTAGTGTGATGGGTGCTGCGTGGTGTCTGATAACGAGGAAAGATGCCTAGGTTCACCATCTCCTTTCTCTTACTTCATCTCCCAACCGAATCCCTCATTGCCCATCATGAGATCAAAAGCTGCCTATTGCCTATTACAGACCTGGTCACAAGAAGTGATAACTCCTACAACAGAAAAACAGAAGATTTTCAGAAGCATAGAAACGATGAGACACAGGGAGTCCACAAGAGTGACAACTGTCCCTGAAACAACCGTTTACTTAAAAATAGATTCTTTTAGCTGTTTACTTGAAATGCAAAGAGGGAAAGAAGGAGGAAGAGAGATAGAAAGAGAGAGATAGAGAGTGAGAGCGAGAGCGAGAGAGAGGGAGGGAGAGGGAGAGAGAGATTCCATTTGCAGTTTCAATCCTTACATGTACAGCACAGGCAGGTCTGAACTAGGTCAAAGCCAGGAAACAGGAAGGCAATCAGGTCTTCAATGTAGGGGACAGGAATCCAAGAACTTGAGCCATCAACTGCCGCCTCCAGGGCTGTGCGTTGGCAGGAAGCTGGAATCAGGAGTGGAGCAAAGACGTAAAGCGAGATACGCCAGAACGGGCAAGCATCCCAATGGTGTGTTGACAATGACACCCACCTCATGTTCAATATTTTTTTCCCAAAATGTTCATCTAGTTACCCAAGCTTGTGTGCTTTCTGAGAGAAAGACTCTGCTTTGTGAGTTTTGATAACATCCCAGCACCCTGTGACTTAAACATGTACTTATTTCTGCAGAAAGTACAAGTTAGCAGCACTTCTCCCTCCCCACCTTTGTTTTGTGATAGTCACTGATTGGTTGTATGTTGACATCTGGTCTATTAGTGTTACAAAGTGGATTTCCTCTGATCCAACTCCTGAAGGGTTTGTTTTAGAGTGACAAATGGTCATAGCCTATAGGACCATGGATGCAATGGTCACAAATTATAGGGTGCATAATTTATTTGTATGTTTTGGTCGTGTGGATCATGGTGTACCACTTGCAAAATTAGACTGGTCAGGTTCTGCACAATGTCAGATGTTACCACCATGGGAGTAATGCCTATCTCTCAAAGTGAAGTCTGCCTGCATTCTTATTATTAATGATGTAAGGGGATGACATTCTGTCTTCTCTTAGGTTCTGTTTCCTTACCATCTCAGGATCAACCGACAAGTATTGTAAGTAGTTCGTGCTCCTGCAAGTCTTTGATACCCTTTATTCCTTTGACACCCTTTATTCCTTTGACAGAGTGTTTCTGTAACCACCTCCTGGCCAAATTTTATTACTCCAGAGTTCCCTATCTTCAGTTGGAATCTGAAATCCCTTGTAATGGATCAAGGATGGAAACATTAATTGATACACATTCATTTTTAAATAATCTGATTTAATTCCAATTTAATAATTTGTTCTAAAGAAAATAAGTCTCGGGGGAGTTGAGAAGGGATTTAAACATAGAGATGGCACATGTGTATTTCCAATTTAAGAATCATACAATTCATACGATGGAAACCTCATTGTCATCAGTAAGTTGCAGGCTTGTTTAGATTTTCCTGTGATTTCAAAAGCAGAGGAAACCTTAATTAACAAATTTATCATGAAATGTGGGGCAGGGATTCGGCACAGTGGTCACGTCACCACCAGGGACACTGACATCCCCATCGTGCAGTTCCTGGTGTCATTGTAGCTCCTTTGCTTCTTTTTTTTTTTTTTTTTTGACAGGCAGAGTGGACAGTGAGAGAGAGAGACAGAGAGAAAGGTCTTCCTTTGCCGTTGGTTCACCCTCTAATGGCCGCCGCGGTAGCGCGCTGCGGCCGGCGCACCGCGCTGTTCCGATGGCAGGAGCCAGGTGCTTCTCCTGGTCTCCCATGGGGTGCAGGGCCCAAACACTTGGGCCATCCTCCACTGCACTCCCTGGCCACAGCAGAGAGCTGGCCTGGAAGAGGGGCAACCGGGACAGGATCGGTGCCCCAACCGGGACTAGAACCCGGTGTGCCGGCGCCGCAAGGCGGAGGATTAGCCTGTTGAGCCACGGCGCCGGCCTCCTTTGCTTCTGATTCGGCTCGCTGTTAATGTGCGCCCTGGAGTCGGGAGGTGATGGCTGAATAACTTGGGTCCCTGCCACCCACGTGGGAGGCCAAGATTGTGTTCCTGTCTCCCAGCTTCAACTTGGCCCAGACAAGGCTTTTGTAAGCATTTGGGGAGTGAGCCAGTGGACAGAAGATCTCTCTGTCTCTGCTTCTGTTTCTCCAATAAAATTAGAATAAATAAATAAAAATTTAAATAAAAATATATTTGAGATGGTAGATATACTAATTATCCTTGGATTTATCATTGTCTGTTGTAACTTACAAAAGAAATGATCCATTGCAGGAAGAGCAGGTCCCCTCACCTCTCCTTACGTCCCCCTTGGGTGTTAAAAGCTTTTGTCCTTGCAGTCTGCCCTGTCTCTTCCTTGTCTCACACTTGGATGTCCTCTGCAGTAATGCACGAAGTAGGTTTCTGTGGCCTGTGGCAAGGACTAGAACCCACATCTGCTGAGATCAGTGTCCTTATGGACAGGGAGGATGGAGAAGAGGAGCTTTCCAGGGATGCTCTGGTGTCTGGGTCTTGTACCTTCCATGTGCATCCCCTACTTTAGTGCTGTGAGGATCACACAGGAGATGGGTTTTCACCTCAGCCTTCAGACTCTTCTTGGAAAGATTTTGCTAGAGCCAGACTTTCTCTCCAGCTCTCCGTTGTTCTCTTCACTTCACTTGATCTCCTCCTCTTCTAGGTTCTTCTAAGACCAGCATTCTCTTTGACCCTTGATCTCATCTGCATCCCAGTTAGTAAAGGAACGTGAGCCACCCCCCCACACACACTGTTTGCCCACTTGAATCCATAATTGCTTCTTTCCACTGTATCACTCGCTTTATGAATGAACTTGAGCTACCTCGGACCACATAAAATCATCTAAGCCTCACTCACTCCAGCAAACTCCACACAGTTTTCTGCTGCCAATTTTTTCTGCCAAACTCTTTTACTGCATTTTGTATAATTTATGTTTTTCATTAATTTTTTGTAGGCTGTAAAGATACTATTCATCATATTCTTGTATGGATTTGAAACAAACTTAGTAGTGGAAAGATTTCCAAAACCAGATAATTGTCATGTTGAGTAACAAGTAATAGAAAAGATTAAAACAAAAAAAGTTGGAACTGGTGGATGAATATGTATCCCTCAATACTCACAAGGCAACTTCTAGGAAGATTTTTGTCTTTGTGTCACATTTTAATAACATATAGTAGTGTCAGGGGTGGGTGTTTGGCCTAGTTGTTAAACCACATCCCGCATCCAGGTGTCTTGGTTTAGATCTTGTCTCTGGCTCCTGACCACAACTTCCTGCTCATGCAAACGTGGGGAGACAGTAGATGATGGCTCAAGTGCTTGGATCCCTGTCAGCCACAGGAGAGGTGTGGATTGAGTGCCTGGCTCCCGGCTTTGGCCTGTCTGAAACCCCAGCCGTTGTAGACGTTTGTGTTGTAAACCAGTGGACAAGAGCTTTCTTTGTTTCCATCTGTCCCTTTGTGTCTTTCCGCCTCTCAAATAATGATGATAATAATGTCATACATAAATAATACATTCCCAAATTCAACCAAGCATAATGGAAGAGGGAGTAATACGGTTAAAATCTGTGATCATCTGTTGATTTTTGCAGTGATAACTGAAATATATTACTGCCTGCAAGTTGGCAGAAAATCCCCAATACTACAAGCTTAGTGTGAGCGTGGTTTGATGGAAATGGGGCAGCATGGTGTATCCTATCTCCATTAAATTCCTATTTCCTTTACTTTCTCATTCTTGATGAAATGGGAGTTTTTGTTAAGACATGAGAAAGAAAAAGAGATTTATTGGCCAGTGCCGTGGCTTAACAGGCTAATCCTTTGCCTTGCGGCGCCGGCACAACCGGGTTCTAGTCCCAGTTGGGGTGCCGGATTCTATCCCGGTTGCCCCTCTTCCAGGCCAGCTCTCTGCTATGGCCTGGGAAGGCAGTGGAGGATGGCCCAAGTCCTTGGGCCCTGCATCCGCATGGGAGACCAGGAGAAGCACCTGGCTCCTGGCTTCGGATCAGCGCGATGCGCCAGCCGCAGTGGCCATTAGAGGGTGAACCAACGGGAAAAAGGAAGACCTTTCTCTCTGTCTCTCTCTCACTATACACTCTGCCTGTGGAAAAAGAAAAAAAGAAAAAGAGATTCATTGCCATCCGAGCATCAAAGATTTATTTTGTATGAAGACATTTAATGTGTAGTATTTTTTCAAAATATAAAAGCTTTATGTATTTTGAGGATATGTAATTCTGAATAATATAACAAATTTAAATTCATTCCAAGGAATATGTGAAAACTCATTCCCTGGCCCCTTCTCCCTTCTTAATAATACAGGAAACAAAGAGGGGAACAGAAAAATTAGGAAAAACTAGAGAAATATGAAGCTCAACTTCACTCTACAGAAAAAAGTACCGCAGAGCACAGATTTGAGAAATCAATAAAGAGAATTATTCATGATATAAAATCCTTCCCTTTGCAGAATATCTCACAGTTATCTCAAATAAGGAAATCCACTGGTACAGTGGTGATTCATTCTTTGGTCATCTAATTCTTGGAGTTTCCAGGCCCTGAGATGAGCTATCCCTGTGAACATAGCAATGTATTATATAATGTGTACAAATAAAATTCATTTGAATATGATCATCTTAACATTTTATAAAATGCCCCAAACTCTAACATCCTTACATTTTAATAGATTTCAGTAACTCAGTAATATTCGAGAGTTCCCTAAATTCTGAGCACCAAATAAGATCAAATTGAATTAAATAAGTTTCCCTTGATAGATGAGAACGTTACTTAAAACTCTGATTTGTGACCTAAGATTGCACCCTGTTAAATGCGATTCAAAGGTCATGTCTAACTTGAAGCTGTGGAACACAGCACAAATTCATTACTCCATTTTAATTCATATGGTGACACAGCTAAGATCCCATGAATGCCTGGCCCCCTGACCCCAACCTGGGAGGGACATCTATCTCTCTGGTGACAGGATCACGCAGGTTTCCATTGATGAGGAAATAAATGTTCAGTATATTTACCATGGCATCTGTGAAACTACTTGGGTGCTGCCTTCCAGTGCAAATACAGAGTATACAAACAACAAAAAGCACCATGCATTTCTCACGGGCCTGTGAAGCCAGTGCTGTTAGGTTTTAACTGTGTGGGCTCTGTACCTTCCAAAAGTGAGTGGGAAAATAACCATCAGGCAGGACTTATTATTACTGAAATTACTTGCTAAGACAAAATTACTTGCTAAGCCAATTGTATCCTAAGTCAGCTGGGGAAAATGCTTTTATTTCCCCAAATCACGCATTCTGAACAGGGCCTATATCACTCCCAAAGGGGCAAACATTAGTTTTAGGGGGTCAAGAAGATCTTCATGATTAGGTGGTGTAACAGTTTGGCTTTTCAAGTCCATAGTAAATAATCGGTTGTATGAGAGGTCTTTAGCAAGTTCATGGAAAATATGTGTTATAAAAAAAAAAAAAGACTACGCATAAATCCCAGTATTTTCTGCACCAAAATAAACATTTCTTCAAGTTGCATTTTCCACACTCTTTGTGAACTCCTGCGTCTATGGTGGCATTGTGGAGGCAGGACGGTGGGAGAAGGAAAGATTAGGAAAAGGCTGGAGTAACCCTTCAGAGGCAACAGTGAGAAAATGGTTGAGAAACCCTCCATGGACCAAGATCCCTGGTCAGAATTTCTGGGAAGTTGACAAATCATCAGCTGTGTACAAGTGCTAAAGACTCGACCTCTCTTTGTAGCTTTCCGCCATTATGTTGGGATCCTAAATGATGCCTTAGTAGCCACACACAATTTTAGGGGCCCGTAGGGCAACATACGTGGTTTATACAGTGTCAGATTCAGGTCTTCACCTTGTCTCAGTGGGAGACAAATCAGAAGGCAGCTCCGCACTGTGCTCATAGGAGAACCAGCTACGTGGATGGTGCCTTGGGAATCCAGACACTGAGTGCAACATGGAGAAAAACGCACAGGTGTCTGTGTCTGACGCTCGCTTCCGTTCCTTATTAACATGCATTTGAAAGTTACTCTGTGAGTTTCTCGTGTCTACAGCAGAAATCATCTATCTTACAGGATCTGGAGAGAGATACAAGAGAGAATACAGATATAGTAAATGCCACAGAATGGCTATCATCGCTGTTACTTACGACTACCTTAAAGAGCTGTGAGATCTGGACCAGTTCTGGATCAGTTTGTTCTCCAGGCAGTTTGTTCCTAGGCCTTTCCTACCCCCGCTTTTCCTTGGCCCCTCATCTCTTCATCTCCTCCCACTACTGGTATTCCCTGGTGATCGGTCGGCTGGCTCTACCCACTTTCAGCATGGGGATAACTGAGCCCCACTGAGCTGTTCCAGTTCAGTACAAACATCACCATTTCTACCTTCTTGTCCCCAACACGCCAGAGTTAGGTAAATCCCTGATTTTTGTAGCCTCCTTAAGACCTCTGAGCTCTAGTAGACAGGAAGTCACTTACTCAACAGGTTTTCATTAGCCATTGACTCTGTTCCAGGAACTATATTGCAAGTGAAGTCTTCCAGGCAGGGTTCTAGTAGGGGTAGAGGGAATTTTTCTCATGCACGGGTCATATAAAATTATCAGCTTAAAGTTAGCCTGCTATCGATTGGCTGAATTTTGACTCCTGCCTGTGGCTGCCTTGGCAGGGCCAGACCAAATGATTCCCCAGGCCTCACACAGCCTGTGAGCCAGATGGTCTCCACCCCTGTACAGCCACGAGCAGAACAGAACACTCGTGTCCTTGTGGGCTCTGCCTTCAGGAGAGTAGTAGGGCTGTAAAATGAGCAGAGGCAGCCGGTGCCGCGGCTCAATAGGCTAATCCTCCGCCTGCGGCGCCGGCACCCCGGGTTCTAGTCCCGGTCGGGGTGCCAGATTCTGTCCCAGTTGCTCTTCTTCCAGTCCAGCTCTCTACTGTGGCCCAGGAAGGCAGTGGAGGATGGCCCAAGTCCTTGGGCCCTGCACCCCATGGGAGACCAGGAGAAGCACCTGGCTCTGCCCGCGGCGGCCATTGGAGGGTGAACCAACGGCAAAGGAAGACCTCTCTCTCTCTCTCTCTCTCTCTCTCTCTCTCTCTCTTTCCTCTCTCTCTCACACTGTCCACTCTGTCTGTCAAAAAAAAAAAAAAAAAAAAAAAGAGCAGAGGCATGGAGAGTTTGCCGTGCAGGATGCTGGCGTTCACTCGGAAGGAAGTAGAAGTATGTCCTGCACTTTCTAGATACCACAAGTGCTGGCCCAGTGCCTACAATGTATTAGGTCTCGAACACATGATGGATGAATAAACCAATCCAGTCAACACCCCCATACACGAACATCATCAATTTAATGATATACAGAGACTTGCTTTGTTATGTCTTACTTACACAGGTAGTCGGTAAAATAAGCCTGGAAACATGGAACCTCTGCAGACAATGGAATTTAAGGAAATCATAGGAAAATACATGACTTTATACCTGTCAGTGTTGTAGTAAGAGATGGCAATGCAGACTTGGTGGAGGAGTTGGGCGTAAGCTGGAGTTGGTAGATTTATTAAAGAAATAGGAAAATAAATAACTTAGGATGTTCAATCAAGTTTAAATTTCAGGTAAATAATAAATATATTTTATTCTAAATATATTAATATTTAACTGGATGTTCTCTATTTTATCTGACAAGCCTACCTCTAACAGATAAGAGTTAATTACAAACTGTGTATCAAAACTCAACTTAAAAACAGTACGTGTTTATTTATTTTTTTATCTGAGAGACAGAGAAACTGGCAGAGAGATCACTTCCAAAATGGCCACCATAGCCAAGGCTCTGCCTGGCAGAAGCCAGGAGCCAGGAGGCTGGTCTAGGTCTCTCACAGACCCATGCACTTGACCTCTGACGGCTGCCGTCCTGATGTGTACATGAGCAGGAAGCTCAGATCAGAAGTGCAGCCAAGACTTGAAACCAGGCAGAGCAATATAAGATGCAGGTGTCCCAAGTAGCATCTTAACTGCTGTGCCCAATGTCTGCCCCTTGAAACTGAATTCCCAGCATGCTCTGCCTGCTGTGGGCCTAGCCTGGCAGTCTGGATGGCAGATCTGGGAGATGAAAACGGGATCACGTAGGTGGATAAAAATACCAGAACTACATAAATAAATGCATGTGTTTGTATCGCATCATTTTAGGTTTATGTAGGTGTATGTATTTTGTAATGAATATGATATATGTAGTAGCTTATGCGTGTATAATTTATAAATGATTGATAAAGACTTATTGGAAATGAGTAGCCCAACAGTACTGATAATGGAGAGGAAACGTAAAAGTTGGAGAACACTGTTCTGCTCAGTAGGTAAGCAGGACATCTACACCTAAAAGAGAAGATACTCAAAGCAAGAAAATCCTTATTCACTTACCTAAAACGTCACTGCATTATTTAGTTTGGAACATTTGTGTAACTGGCCAGATGTGCTGCAATATGCTTTCTGGCCACAGAATAGCTGATAATCCACTAGGCTAACCCACTGTGAGGTAACCAGATGCAAAAAATGGATTTGAGGCATTCTTCATATTCCTTAATGAAAAAAAAAAGTCCGGGCTTGATATTTGCATGCCGCGTGGTCAGTCTTACTTCATCCTTTTGTTCTGACAATTGCTTGTCCATCCTCAGATGGGAAAAGGACAAGTGGAAAGAACACCAGAAGCTACCAACCGCACCCAGTGCACAGCGTGACAGCCCAGTAATGCCATAGGATGCAGAGACAGATGGTGGCTTATAGCAGCCATCAGTCTTTGCTGAGAGTAAATTTAGGATAATGCCCCACTTTGGTAATGGACATGTCTTTGCAAAGTTATTTCTGACAGCATCCTCCAACACACTGATTTGCCAAGACAAGGTTTTTATTGCATCTAATCTTGTCACGAGGCATGAAAAAATGGCCGGGTACATGTTTTTCGTGTCTCGTTTTCACAAGAATTGCCTGCATTAGAGAGTGGCTAAATTGTTTTCCATATTTTATGGCACATTTCTAATGTTCCACCGCACACAACATTGATCACTCAGTCCATTAGCTTATTACGATATCCTGAAAGGAGACACTTCCTTTGGGAAAAGCCATTATTTGAAATGAGATGAGGCTCTGACTGCACAGGACAAAGTAGGGTGGAATCTATTGTGAAACTGTTTAATTTCATCAAGGGAAATAGTCAACCCCTAAATGTATATAAATGTAAATGCAGGTTTTTTGTTTTTTTTTTTTTTTCCAGAATGCCTGATCTGTCTAAATCTGCTTTGTCTTTTGAGTGACTTGGACCCTTCCAACAGCTCCAACTGTCCCGAGGGAGGATGACAACAGCTGTTACGGTACAAAAACTTTTTGTCGCTGTTAAAGACATTGATAACCACTCATAGCATTCCCAGGGCTCTAACAGGGTAAGGGATACAGGAGAGGGACTCTAAGGATATACATGGGACTGTGAAGCATTCCAGAAGTTCAACAACAGATACTGTAGCCACCACCAGACAGTATTCCTAGAGCCAAGGCCACTCCACAGGAGGTGGACCCATTCTGGGGCCCTTCTGGGAGTGGGGACCATGAAGGGAAGGTGCTCCAAAGGCATTGGAATCACGGTGGAGACAGATCCCTTAGAGTCACCAGTAAACGCAAGATGAGAACATTCCGGAATGTCTCGCTTTTGCACCCTGAAATTGCCAATAGTTCCTCCCTTTGCCAAGAAGGCTTTGTCAAGACAGCCAACAGTTTGGGAATGGTGCTAGGAATCTTCTGACAATTGAAACAAAATTAGGTAAGTTTTCTCTGGGGCAGAGTGTGTTCAAGATACACCTCAGTGGTGTAGACTTGGCCCTACACATAAAGACAGATTTTTTTGCTAAACTAAGGAGACTTTGAAGTCTTTGCCAGTGGGGGTAAGGATCAAGGTGGAGGTTGAGGGCCAAAAAGGGCAAGGATTTCTTAGAGGATACTTGGGAAAATGCCATGAGGAGTCCATGTAGGTTCCGCAGGAAGTTGTGCTACAGGAAATATAACTGGGGGGAGAAATGATGGTTCCTAGGTTGGGTCTGCAGCCCACAACACATCATCATCTTCCGTGTAGGCTACTGGGGCCATTCCTAATACTGTGGGGATAGAAGGCAAGGCATCTATCTCTACTTCTGACAGCCCCAGTTTGTGTCTTCCTTGTGGGAGGTCTTCTGTAGCTGCTGCCGACATGGGTTGAAAATGCCAGTTTCCTGTTTGACAAGAATGCATGGACAATTGCCATTATGTAGAGCCTCCAGTCAGGAAACTCAGTAGCCTAAGAGGCACTGCACCATATCAGGCCCTGGGTCCAATCAATTATTTTGTCCCTTTTCACAACTTAGATGGTTCGTGGGCAGTCATGTTTGCTCTTTCATAAATTCCTAAGTCCATTAAAGTTTGCCCTCCAATGGCTAATGCATGTATTGAGTGCTTACTGCTCAACAGGCTCTGGTGTGAGCATTTTGTGTTTATTATTAAGGCAATACTTACTGCACCCACGTGGATGGGTTTTATTATCTTCACTTTGCAAATGGGAAAATTGAGGCAACGTACATTTCTGTAACTTCTCTAAAAGCATCAAGCTAGTAATAGGCAGAACTGGATCACAGTACAATTGCCCAATATTGTCACGATGACCCTTTAAGGGTTCACAGTTCACAATACCATCTTGTTGCGATTATTTTCTGTCTGCTACTGCTGGAAACATCTCCAAGGACAAGGAATCAGGCTTTCTCCATCCTTAGCGGTAACCCAATCCGTGGCACCAGGTAGGCATGCAGTAACCATTTCTTAATTGAAAACAGAAACCGTGGAAGTGATTTTGCCTTTTATTTGCATTTCTCCCTAGGATGTTTTGTGGTTCTTATATGAGGTCTTCGCTTCTCTTATGTTCTAATGTAAAGAATCCAAATTAGGCACAGGGTGAGTGCATCGGTGCGGTGTTTGAGTTTCTTGTTGGTGGAGATGCTCTGGACCACTGAGGCCCCATCCCTTCATCAATGGGCTATGAAGCATCAGCTAAAGACCCAGAGAGTTTTCTTGAGCTTTCTTCTGTTGAGCTGCCCTGTCCCCATGGTACTTAGGATTGGACTCAAGTCACCTCTACCGACTGCTACTTCACGGAAGGTTCTGGTGCTAGTTTCTGGCTTGCCTGTTGTTAGAGTAGCCTCACCTATTTGGGTGTACCTCTGGCTGTTTTCCTAAGTATCTTCCATGGAACAGTAAACTCTGAGAAATGTGAATCATTGTTATTGAAGATCTGCGATCCAATGGATGTGAAAAGGCTGGTCTGAACAAACCACAAGCAGGTTAGCAACATGATTTTCCCAGCTTGTTTGTCCTTACTTGTCTCTCACAGTTCATCTGTGGAACATTCCCAGGGAAACATGACTTAACAGCATCTGTAGTAGAATCTAGCATATTTGTTTAACATAAGTTTTTAATGACCTATAATAAACCCAGAGAAATGTGGAGAAACATGGGTATAGATCTTCCTAATGTGAAAAACTTTGCGTAGCTGCTACCTAGATTTAAAAGAAAAAGAAGAACCACTAACAACTCACCAAAAGCTCACCATTATCCCATCCTTCAGGCCCTCCAAGGTGCAGGTAGCAGCTAGCCTAGCCTGATTTCTAACTGAATATTTTCAACTCTTATAGCTTTATAGTACATATTCTTTGTGACTTGCTTCACATCTTTGTTCTGTTTTGTTTATGAAATTCTTTGACATTATGTCATGTAGCAAAAGCTCTTTCTTTTTCATTCCTGTATAGTATCTGTTTCATGACTACACCATAATTTTATAACCAGCCTGTTAGTGGGCTTATGTGTTGTATTCAGTTTGAGGTTAGTACTAACAATGTCACTATGAAGTTTATCGTACATCGGTTTTGTACAGTGCCCTCATTTGCATTAGGTGTGTACCTTGGAGTAGCATTGTTGACCCATAGGATATGCATAAGTTCAGATAAGTTTCCAAGGAAACATATGAGGAGTTAGTTGCTCTGTATCCTCACCAACACTTTCTATTTTTTGTTTTGTTTTGTTTTGAACTTTATTCTTATGGATACTTTGCCTGCATAGCTAATGTTATTGATCACAATAAGATTTCTGTGTGTGTGTGTGTGGGTGCATGCATGTGACCTATCCATTTATCAATTGCTTTTTCTTATTGATTTGTAGTATTCATTTATGCTGTCCACATATTAGACCTTTTAACAAATTACGTTAACTGTAACGCTATCGTCCTATTTTGTTATACCATTTCACTTTGTTGACACTCTCTTTTCTTAAACATCAGTTCTTAATTTTAATGAAATGCAATTTATCAGTTAGAACAGTATCTTTGGAACTGAGTGGTAACCACACGATACTGTTCTATGTCTTTGTAAAACAATTCTTAGTACCTCGTCTTTTGGCTGGGCTTAATCAATGGCTCACAGCCCATTAACTCATTTATAAAATCTGTAAATTTCTCCCTAGATGCCTTTCCTTATCTTTGCCTTCTTCAAAACTCTAATGCCTTTTATTACACTGCTGTCATTATCTTACTAGATTTTCTTATAATTCTTTTTGTATGATAACATGATTCACTCCCCATATGGTTCTATCAAAAACGGGGCAATCCCTCTTTCATGACACTTACAAATTTCATAAAAGTCATTAAGGGGCCATTCTTTGTGGGACCAGATTTCCCCACTTCATTAAGAATGATTCATGTAGTCAACAAACACTTAACAGAGTGATGACTGTAGATGAACAACCATGCAAGACGTTGGTACCTAATGGAAAGCAAAGTTGGACCCAGGACTGATCTTCACAGAATTACAGCGTAGATTGATAGGCAGGCGTTACGTGAATAACCACATGTGTCCCAAGGTGTAATTGTGTCAAGTACCACAAAGGACAGAGGATGTGGTCTAGGGTGGGACTTCTGCAGGGGCATGTGCCACAGGCTTGGCTCTTCCTTGTGGATCACGCACAGCAACGTGACAAAGTGCTAACTCATAATTCTGGGGGCTTGTGGGTAACAAGAATTCACCCTGATGTTTATATGGAAGGACAGTGTGGGAGCTGGCTTGCGGTCAGCTGATGTGAGCAATCAGCCCAAGACAACCAGGGTGTGTGTTATCTTTGCATTTTGTGTTACAACTTGCAGATCCTCATTTGGAGAAGTCAAGGCTCATTGTGAAAGAATCCTGTTTACATGCTTTAGAATGTGTTCCAATTGCGTGAATAAAAAGAATTTCATGAATATTTCAAGAGCTCTCTATCCTGTCTAAGAAATGCTGGCAGAAAGCCTGGTTTCCTTGTCATTCCACCCACCTCTCTTATACAATATGTCTCTTATTTTAATAATTGTGTGTGTGTGTGTGAAGACGTTTCCAGCAGCAACCTTATTAGTTTTGTATCTTAGAAACTGAAAATTCATCCGTCTACTTAATCTAAGAGAAGCCACCTAATTTTTTGCATCCAAGAATACCTGTGGGAGGAAATCTGCCCCTGTCTCCCCAGTACCTTTCTTAAACCATTTTTATCTGCACCCTCAATGGACAAACACTCCAGTATTGTCCACTGAATTGTAGAGTGGTGTTCGTTTTCAACATGGTTATTTCCAACCTCTATTTTATACAACTTTTTAACAGCCTTATATCATAGCACTTTATTTGTTTATTTCAAAAGACTTAACAAGATGTTCAATCTTTTCCCTTTTTTTTTAAGATTTATTTATTTATTTAAAAGTCAGAGTTATGGCCAGCGCCGTGGCTTAACAGGCTAATCCTCCGCCTTGCGGCGCCGGCACCCCGGGTTCTAGTCCCGGTCGGGGCGCTGGATTCTATCCCGGTTGCCCCTCTTCCAGGCCAGCTCTCTGCTATGGCCCGGGAAGGCAGTGGAGGATGGCCCAAGTGCTTGGGCCCTGCACCCCATGGGAGACCAGGATTAGCACCTGGCTCCTGACATCCGGCCGCAGCGCGCTACCGCGGCGGCCATTGGAGGGTGAACCAACGGCAAAAAGGAAGACCTTTCTCTCTGTCTCTCTCTCTCTCACTATCTACTCTGCTTGTAAAAAAGAAAAAAAAAAAGTCAGAGTTACCCAAAGAGAGAGAGAGAGAGAGAGAGAGAGGTCTTCCATCTGCTGTTCACTCCCCAGTTGGCCACAACGGCCAGAGCTGCGCTGATCTGAAGCCAGGAGCCAGAAGCTTCTTCGGGGTCTCCCACACGGGTTGCAGGGACCCAAGGACTTGGGCCATCTGCTTTCCCAGGCCATAGCAGAGAGCTGGATTGGAAGTGGAGCAGTCAGATCAAACTGGTGCCTATATGGAATGCCAGTGCTTCAGGTCAGGGCATTAATTCTCTGTACCACAGTGCCAGCCCCTTTTTCTAAATTTTTTAAAGATTTGTTTGTTGATTTCAAAGAGTAGCAGAGAGCCAGGGAGAGACAGAGGGAAGTCTTCCATCAACTGATTCCCCCTGCAGGTGATTGCAATCGACAGGGCTGAGCCAGCATGATGCCTGGAGATTCATCCAGGTCTCTCACATGGGTGGCAGGAGCCCAAGCACTTGGGCCATCTTCCACTGGTTTTCCCAGGCCATTAGCAGTGGAACAGCTGGGATATGAACCAGCACCCATATGGGATGCCAGCATTGCAGACACTGCCTTCGCCTGCTATTCCTAAACATCGGATCCTTAATTTCTTTTAGCAAGACAGAGAGCTGTAATACTTAAAATACTTGGGGCCAGCACTGTGGCATAGCGGTTTAATCTGCAAGGCTGGCATACCATACAGGTGCCTGTTTGAGTCCTGTCAGCTCTACTTCCTATCCAGCTCCCTGCTAATGTACCTGGGAAAACACCAGAAGATGGCCCAAGTGTTTGGGTCGCTGCACCCATGTGGAAGACTGAATGAAGCTCCTGGCTCCTGGCTTTGCACTGACCCAGCCCTGGCCATTGCAACAGTTTGGGGAGTGAACCAGTAGATGGAAGATTTTTCTTTCTCCCTCTTGTCTTTACCTTTCTCTCTCTCTGTCACTCTGACTTTCAAATAATAAGTAAATAATATTAAAAAATACTTGCAATAACTTATTTTTGTCTTTCTAATTCTCTTTATTATTTAACACTAACAGACTATTAATAAAGATTGATAAAGTAATGGAAATAACTATTTTACTGTTAGAATTTTGTTGTGTATTTTACTGTTGCCTCTTTTTCGTTAAGTATACATTTATTTAGAGAAATAGTAGCATACTCAGTGTGCCATTCTTCCATTTGCCTTCATCATTTAGCACTAGACTTGAACATCTTTCTGTCTCATTACATAGCTGTAAATTAACAAAATTAATGACTATTGCATAGTCACACATAGAATGTACCATAATGTAGTTAACCTGTAATTTCTGAATGGAATTCATCCAGAAAGCAATATTTTAAATTATATATCCCTGGATTTAAGAAGTTAGCAAAAAGTGACCACACATAGGACTCAGAGTTATTTCTATGCAAAAAAAGTGGCAGAAAAAAGAGAGAAGGTGGATTGTGCTTGTTTACTAGGAAGAAAAGCAAACCAGAAGTTGTAAACGTGAACTTAAATTATAATAAAAATTAGATTTGAATGAAAAGATCATCGAACTCGTGACCTGCATTAAGAGAGTCAGAGGCCGGCGCCGCGGCTCACTAGGCTAATCCTCCACCTGCGGCGCCGGCACCCCGGGTTCTAGTCCCGGTCGGGGCACTGATCCTGTCCCGGTTGCCCCTCTTCCAGGCCAGCTCTCTGCTGTGGCCCAGGAAGGCAGTGGAGGATGGCCCAAGTGCTTGGGCCCTGCACCCCATGGGAGACCAGGAGAAGCACCTGGCGTGGTATGCTGGCCGCAGCGGCCACTGAGGGGTGAACCAATGGAAAAGGAAGGCCTTTCTCACAGTGAGAGAGAGACTATCTCTCACTGTCTACTCTGCCTGTCAAAAAAAAAAAAGTCAGAAATTGCAGTTTATCTGTCAGTGCACAGATTGAACAGCATGCATTTGAATTTAAATTTGAAATGATAATTTGAATTATTACTGAAGTTACTGGAGGACCCAGTGTGGCAGTGCCTCTCTCAAAGTGAAGTTCTTGCCGTCTCAGTTCTTTCTTCTGTCACCCGGCAGAGACAGACCGGGTTTATGCATCAGTACGTCTCTGTGCCTGCTTGTTTAAAGCAACCACATAGAATCGTCATGTTTGGCCAGTGCCGCGGCTCACTAGGCTAATCCTCTGCCTGCAGTGCCAGCACCCTGGGTTCTAGTCCCGGTTGGGGCGCCGGATTCTATCCCGGTTGCTCCTCTTCCAGGCCAGCTCTCTGCTGTGGCCCACGAAGGCAGTGGAGGATGACCCAAGTGCTTGGGCCCTGCACCCACATGGGAGACCAGGAGAAGCACCTGGCTCCTGGCTTCGGATCAGCGTGATGCACCGGCCGCAGCGGCCATTGGAGGGTGAACCAACGGAAGGAAGACCTTTCTCTCTGTCTCTCTCTCACTGTCCACTCTGCCTGTCAAAAAAAAAAAAAGAAAAAGAAAAAAAGAAAAGAAAAGAAAAGAAAGAAAAAAAAAAAAGTGCCTAAGTGATTCTATTGTATGTCCAGAGTTAATCAAGAGCTACAGGCCTAGAACAAAATGTATGGATTTAGAAGAGATGGGGGAAAATGTGATTTATTTCTTTATTACACGTGTTATATAAACATGACCTTCAGAACTTAATCTGCCCTAAGCTCTTACATTCTCTGGTTTTGCATTACATACCAATGCAAGTGTCTGAGATAGAACTGCCCAGGACCTGCCCAGATTGTACCCCTCTTCTCACGACCCCTTTGGGAGGGGCACATCCGTGCTTAGGCTGTGCATCCCTCGTTCACGTGGACTGTGCCAGAACCTTCAGTCCCATGGAAGAATGGAAGTAAGGGTCCTCAAGATGAAAACCCCACTAGCAAGTGCAGTGCTGTCTACTAAACACTCATCCTCAGCACTGTACTCTTTTTTTAAAAAAAGATTGATTTATTTATTTGAAAGGCAGAGCTACAGAGAGAGAGAGGGAGAGACAAGGAGAGAGATCTTCCACCTGCTGGTTCACTCACCAAACGGCTGCAACAGCCAGAGCTGGGCTGATCCAAAGCCAGGAGCTTCTTCCAGATCTCCCACATGGGTAGCAGGGGCCCAAGAACTTGGGCCATCTTCCGGTGATTTCCCAGGTGCATTAACAGGGAGCTGGATCAGAATAGGAGCAGCTGGGACTCTAACAGGTGCCCCTGTGAGATGCCGGCACTGCAGGTCGCAGCGTAGCCAACTATGCCACAAAGCCAGCCACCAGGACTGCACTTCCTATAGTGAACGCAAATGAAACTTACTTCAGAATATACATAAAACTGTACACACATTTAGATAAACAATGCAGAACCGTGTAACTTAAGATTATTTAGTTAAGGTGAGGAAATAAACATTTTCCATTTACCTTATGGCATTTGAACCAAAATTTTTAAAAACAGCAAATTGTTAAGCTTCAGGTAACATATATAGTTTTCCTTTTCTATTTCTTTGGGTAGAGATGAGAGTTTTAACCTTAACGGTGGAAACATGATTTCAATTTCAATCTTAGCATACTCGGACTTAATCATTAAATTAAAATGTGAGTATCTGTGAGTATCAAACCTGATGTACTAATTAGATTTTTTTGAAATGTTCACCATGTTTTAAATGAGCATTAATACTCCAATATTTACATTTTCAAATGGTCTTCTTCCTCAAACCTAGAATACACGTGTTAAATTCAACTTGCTGTAGGATTTGTCCCTCTTCTAATTTTTATTTAATGCAAGTAACCACCTTGTGCTCGAAAACACTCAGCAGTGATCTGTGAAACTAATACTGCATCCTCTTTGAAGGTAGCGAGGCACTCAGGCAATTTAGATACAAGTAAATAAATTTGTGGTGGTAGGTAGAGACCAGCATAATGAAAGAAATGGAAAATGTGCTCAGATAGTAAAAAATAAAAGGCATGGGGTCTTGCATGTTAAAAGGCCTAGGATGGACTGGGAATAGAGATAGCCTTCGTAGTGATAGGAAGAGCAGGTGACAAAAACCACAGACACCAGAGAACTTGGAGTGTCCCAGGGCAGGTGGATGGCATCCATTGAGCTGCCAGGGAGTGAGGTACAAGATGGCACTGGAAGTCAAGGTTGACCTTGAAGGCTGGGGAAAAGTTAGGTTTTACTCTAATTGTGATGGGAAGCCATTAAGAGATGTTAAGATGTTAAGCATGATATAATTCATATTTTTAAAGCATAATTGTGTCTTTTGTATGAAAGAGTACTGTATGTTAGGCAAATTTAGAGTTAGAAAGATTAACTGAGACATGAGAGCAGTAGTGTCCATGAGAGATGATGGTAGTCTGGAATATGGAGTGGGCAGCAGAAATTGATCTAGGTTTGTTTTAATAAATGTTGGGGTAGAGCTAATAACTCATGAAAATGGAATGGGTGAAGATGCTACAAAGAGGAAAGAAGCAAGGATTCTACCCAGGCTTCTGGCTTGAGCAACTGTGCTGCAAAAATTACTAACATGGGAAACACTAACAGGAAAAAAAAAAAAAAAGGTTTTTACTCTCATCGTCATTTCGGTGGATTTGCACTGTGCATACATCGTTTGCACGCATTAAGTTGCACTTAGGTGTCATGAACACATGTGCACTTCTGTGCTCAGAGGCAGGCCAGGCTAATGAGATGAACTCAGTCAATATCAGCATATGGTCGGCCAGAGCCACGGCTCCCTAGGCTAATCCTCTGCCTGCGGCGCCAGTACCCCTGGTTCTAGTCCCGGTTGGGGCGCCAGATTCTGTCCTGGTTGCTCCTCTTCCAGTCCAGCTCTCTGCTGTGGCCCGGGAGTGCAGTGGAGGTTGGCCCAAGTGCTTGGGCCCTGCACCCACATGGGAGACCAGGAGGAAGCACCTGGCTCCTGGCTCCTGACTCCATAGTGGCCATTTGGGGGTGAACCAATGGAAGGAAGACCTTTCTCTCTGTCTCTCTCTCTCTCTCATTGTCTAACTCTGCCTGTCAAAAACAAAACAAAGCAACAACAACAAAAAAGCATATGGTGTTTCATAAACTTATTTTGGACTCAAAGGTGCATAGAAGTAGAGAGACCAGCACAGAGAACTCCTGTGCACCTTCACCAGGTGAGATAGCCATGAACTCATGGTTGGTCTTATTTCCATTACACTCATACATTCCTTATTTCCCTCCTCCCTTCACACCTGCACCCCTAAGTCCGTTAGCTCAATTTGAAGCTAAGAGCTATGATTGCCATAAGTAAATGTATATGAATTTCTAAAGAATGAGGACTCTATAAAAATCTAATCACAGCATGTTTACTATAACTAAAATGAAGTAGCATGGTGAAGCGGGTAAAGGTGCCACCTACAGTGCTGGCATCCCACATGGCCACTGGTGTGAGTCCTGGCTGCTCCACTTCCAATCCAGCTCTCTGCTATGGCCTGGGAAAGCAGTAGAAGATGGTGCAAGTGCTTGGTCCCCTGCACCCATATGGGAGACCTGGAAGAAGCTCCTGGCTTCAGATCAGTGCAGCTCTGGCCATTGCAGCCACCTGGGGAGTGAACCAATGCATGGAAGATCTCCCTCTCTCTCTCTGCCTCTGCACCTCTACATTTCAATTAAATAAATCTTTTTTTTTTTTTTTTTTTTAACAGGCAGAGTGGACAGTGAGAGAGAGAGACAGAGAGAAAGGTCTTCCTTTTGCCGTTGGTTCACCCTCCAATGGCCGCCGCGGTAGGCACGCTGTGGCCGGCACACCGCGCTGATCCGATGGCAGGAGCCAGGTGCCTATCCTGGTCTCCCATGGGGTGCAGGGCCCAAGCACTTGGGCCATCCTCCACTGCACTCCCTGGCCACAGCAGAGAGCTGGCCTGGAAGAGGAGCAACCGGGACAGAATCTGGCGCCCCAACCGGGACTAGAACCCGGGGTGCCGGCGCCGCAAGTGGAGGATTAGCCTAGTGAGCCGCGGCGCCGGCCTAAATAAATAAATCTTAAAACCAAAAAAGTAGCAGTAACTTTCTAATATTATCACAGCGGTCGCTGTTCCGATTCCCGGACTATCCATAAATTATTTGTTATTTATTGTAACTGAGTCCAGACTGAGTCGGGGCAGATGTTTGGTCTAGTGGTTAAGACAACATTTAAGATGCCCACATCCCATATCACAGAGTCTGGGTTTCATTCCAGCTTCCTGCAGAGCCTGAGAGGCAACAGGTAACGGCTCAGGTGGTCGGGTCTCTGCCGCCCAAGTGAGAGACTTGGATTGCACACTTGTCTCCTCGCTCCAGTATGGTCCAATCTTGGCCATTGTAGGCATTTGGGGAGTAAACCAGTTCACGCTCTGTGTGTGTGTGTGTGTTGTGTGTCAGCCTTGGTATGTTTCTGTGCCTCTCAAATAAATTTTTTAAATAAAAATTAAAAAATAAACTACATGGCCGGCGCCGTGGCTTAACAGGCTAATCCTCCTCTTTGCGGCGCCGGCACACCGGGTTCTAGTCCCGGTTGGGGCGCTGGATTCTATCCCGGTTGCCCCTCTTCCAGGCCAGCTCTCTGCTATGGCCTGGGAAGGCAGTGGAGGATGGCCCAGGTTCTTGGGCCCTGCACCTGCATGGGAGACCAGGAGAAGCACCTGGCTCTTGGCTTAGGATCAGCGCGATGCGCCGGCCGCAGCGGCCACTGGAGGGTGAACCAACGGCAAAAAGGAAGACCTTTCTCTCTGTCTCTCTCTCTCACTATCCACTCTGCCTGTCAAAAAAAAAAAAAAAAAACCTACAGTTAGGGCTGACTATCTAATAAAGAGAGAGAGACGTGAACAAGGTCCATGCGTTGAAGTCTGCTGACTTTTCTCTGTAGTTTCTTTTTGTCTACAAGATTTCCTTTCCCCTCTCCTTATTCCCTTGCAATTTATCTGTTGATGAAAGTAAGCTCTCTATGCTCAGAAACTATAAATCAATGGGGCATGGAGAGACTTCAGCACAGGCCTCCCTTCACTTTGCCCGACACCTTCGCATGCATCGGGATGCAAGGGATGGAAATGTCTTTACCCGCAGTCCTTTGCACGCGGCGGCTCCATAAACTGAGAGGATTTCTGTCTTCAGTGGACAGCGGGTCTATTGGGGTCATAAATCGCCGAGAGCACTTACCACTGCCCGCCACTCACACGGGCATTTCTCTACATTAGTCCTGATTCCGCTTTCCTTAGGCTGAATAGTCCATCACTTGGATGTGCAGACATTCACAGGGTAAAGAAAGAACATCTCCAAGCCTCCTGCCAGGGCCGTGTGTTGTAATAGATTCACCTAAAGTAATTACCTATGCTATCTGTTCTCAGCCTCACTGGCTCGGCCAGATGGCGCGTTCCTCTCGTCTACAGCCTGTTAGTTTATTTTAGCAAACCCTCGAGACTGCTTTAACATCCCATAAACAGTGTGGATGAAGGCCAGGTTCTTTCTAGGTTAATGATTTGGAGATCAGTATTTTTGAAACCTAAGCACTGTTTCAGGGAAGGCAAAAAAATCACCAGATTGGAAACAGGGTCACTGTCCGTGATTATGATGGCAATAAAACAGCTTACATAAGGACAGAGCACACTGGGGTTAGCGCAGTCCTGTCCCAGAGTTAGGCGGTAACAGAATGAATCACATTTGCCTGTTGCTTCAGGGGGACTTTAGCAGGGAAGAGAAACGACAGAGCCACAGTAGGAGTTCCCATGCTTTCCTGCTTGATTTTGTCTTGCTTCTTCCTAAGAGTTCTTTTTCCAGAATCGCTTTGAAATGAAGGGGTCTGTGCCATTGATTAACTTTTACGTTATGACATTGTCCATAGCAGGTGATTTTATTACGTTTTGAAGAACAGTAGTCTTTTCAATGAGAAGCTTGCATGTCGTGGGCCCAGTCTAAGTCTTCAAATTGTGCAAACCCTTTTTGGGGTGTGGCAGGGAATTCTTTTTTTTTTTTATAACTGTAATTAAAAGGAGTTTATCTAAAAACAAGACCTTTCGAAGACATCGGTGTTTTTCTCACACAGGAATTTCCAGCAGGGAAATGAGGGTGGATTTTAAAGGAAGGAAAATACGTAGGATTCCTAGTGCACTTTGATCCACAGTTCTTTTCTTTACATACTTAAAGGGACAATAAGAGCCCGGTCTGGCTTCAGACTCTCTCTTTTTTCCTCTTGATCATTACCATCACTAGAGGGCTTCCTCCGTGGAGCAGCCTGTAAAACAGAGCTCACATTAAAACACCTTAGGCAGAAACAGGCAGAGGATCTGTGCAAGAGGTGGAGCTCAATGTCACTGATTTTGTGCAAGGAAAAAGCTCCTTCACTCTGTCCTCATATTTATTTGGAACTTAACACCACAGCTCCTAAATCATCTGTATTTGCTGGTCCATGTATACCCGATCTGAAAGAAGTACTTCCTTGAAGAGACCTTGACTATAGATAAGAGACCACAGAGAATGACCTTCAGACATGACAACACAAGACTGTAAATGCCTCTCTAGTTGGCTAAGATCGTGAGACTTGTGAGGGCTGGAAGCAAAGCTGATTCCCAGAAATTTTGGACCTCAAAGACGTCTGGCACTGCTGGTTTTGCTTCTACTCTCTGATGGATGGAGCCAGTACCGGGGAAGTAGACTATCCCATTCCTAAAAAATGAGATCTTGGAAGCAAACCACTGTTTCTTCACTAAGTGTTAATTACTTTTACAGTTTCATATGAAAACAAAGTGATTTGACTCAAAAGATGTCATAAATTTGCAAATGCCCAAGTTGTACAGATTTGGCTGTAGCTCTAAGTAGCTCAACATTTTTTTTTTTTTTAACTAATGATCTTATCCGCTTGGAAACTATGTCTTCTCCTGATTTCCATTTATTTATTTAAATATTTAAACCTAAAAAGCACTTAGCTCCCATTTGCCAAAATGGTTTATATCCTGACATGGTCAAAATTGCCTGTATTGATAAGAGTAAGAAATGGGTCTGTTAAGAGTAAGAGAACAAACAGTACCAGGCGCTTCATCTTATTTGCAAATGTTTCTTTAATGAGAGGGGAAGCTGCCTTTGTCCTTTTTCTCTCAAATAATCCACAGCACAGTGCCCCGCTGTCCACCCCACTGACATAGAAATGCTTTTCTGAGTTCACAATGAGGAGCTGAGAGCGTGTGAAGTGAGGCAGCAGGCAGCAGTCACTGTTCTGTGACGTCCAGCCAGTTCCGATGGAGCCTTCCTGTGCACAATTTCAGATACTTTGCCTTGCAGTCAGCTTTTAACTGCTCTGAGGAGAACAATACCAGAGTCTCCTTTAAGCAAAGAAAGCAATTTTTATGCATCTTGATAAGAATGGAAGATTTCCAAGATTTATGTCTTACAGCTCCCTTAATTCACAAAAACTGCACATCAGAGCAAACAGCGCTGCTTGTGCTGTCTGAGCTGGGTATTGGAATGCCTTCCTGTCCCATCTGCAGAGAAACCCTCCATTTTCCCATTGGAGTCACCATCTAACCACCTTCTCTTGCATTTGGGGGATCCCATCTGTGGATGTTAGCACTGAGCGGGCCAGGCAGAAAATGCAGGAAAAATCTCAGCTTGTTTTAAAAACGTGTGAAACGCTCAGAAAACATTCACACATATACATACTTGAGCAGTTTCCCAGAAATATTGGAAATGTCTTTTCCTTTTGAAAAGCTCTCCTTCCTCCATCTACTCTCCAATGGCCATCCAAAAACCAATGAGGGCAGCATGGGATCCCAAGGGCTGTGAATCTAAGCACAGTAGGATGTGGTGCGCAAACACAGGCCTTTTTAATTAGACCCTAAAACTGCATTTTTAACACTATTCTTGGGAAGCCACAGAGCTGTATGCTTGTGTGCACATAGATTCATGCCACCACCAAACTTTCTTTTGAATTAATACACGAATAAAGGACATATCATGGGTTGCCCAAAGAGGACACATTTCTCTTCACTAATGAAGATAGAGCATAAGGATGCTCGCTTCTTGCCAAAGGCTGCGCTGTGTTCAGTTCTTCATCCTGTAAGTGTGGAATTAAATGGTTGACACTGGCTTTTGCCATCAGGGAAAGGAGACACGTTTGAGGAGGTTAGAAATCTGCTTGGCTATGGCACAGTTACAGTTTCCTGCTCACACTAAGCCTTCGAAAATCTGCCTCCGTGATTTCATCTCAGAACTTCCTCCTGGCTGCACTACCAATTCATAAACTAAATCTCTGGTTGAGAAAAATGAAAGAGCAGGAGTTGCAGCCAGTGTACAGGACCAACAAGAAGTGTGTACCCAGAAGCCTGAACAGGAGCTAACAGGGCGTGAGGTGCAGTGGCAGGCGCGTGTTTGGATGGAGCAGCACCAGCTCACGTGGACGAGAGCAGCAGGCTTGAAGTTGGGGCTTTCCAGAGAGGGAAAACCCTGCGACACATGAAATGAGCAAGAAAAAAAAAAAAGATCTAAAGGGCTTCTTGGAAAATATCACTTAAAACCAAAAATGAGGAAAGCGTCCAGGCCCCAGAGAAACCCAACCAAAAACTGGGGAGCCCATAGGACCCAGAGAAGTCTCTGGACCTCATTTTGGCCTTGGTAGGTCTGTATCTTTGCTGCTGTCTTTGCACAGTCCTTCACTTTCTTTCTCTCCATGTAAATTATTTTGTCAATGTAAGAGTCACAAATGGCAGGTCTATGAGTTTTCACAAAACGAACCCACTGGTGAAATCATCACGCAGATAGATCAATACACAGATACCCATAGCTGAAAGATTCTTTTTGCCTCTCCCAATCATGATACCTGTGTCATTCAAATGTTGGCATGTGCGATCACCAGTTAGTTCTGCCTGTTTTTGAACCTCACACAAAGGCCTCTGTACCACATGCACTCTTTTATGCCTGGCCTCTGTCACCCAGTGCTATTGTTGTGATGGTCCTCCAAATACTGGGTGGAGTTCCATTTATTTTCCTGGTTACATGGTATTTCTTTATATGGATGTGCTACAGTTTATGCATTTCCTGTGGTTAGAAATGCAACTTTTTTTTTTTCAGTTTGGTCATTAGAAAAAAATTAGTGTTTCCATGTGCACTCTTAAAATTGTCTCATTCATTTATCCTTGCCTCCTAGGTATATGCCATAGGTTATACACATACATGTTCATTTAGTCGATACTGCTGTACAAAGTTCCAGGATCAGTTTACCAACAATGTGCAGCTCCGGTAGTGCTGCCTTCTCACAGTGCAGTGGGTAAACTACAAACCTAAAGCACAGTAAGATATTTCTGTAACATGAAATCATTCTATTAGTACATATTCAGGATAAATTTATGAATACATTAAGTCCAGAGTTTTTCAAGTATAGAAGTTTCATTTTATCTATTAATATAGATGATTTTCTCAGCAGAAAGTCTCCATCTTGTCATCTTTTTAAAAAGTTTTTGTCCATATAAAGAGTACAGTTAATGGGATATGCATGTTATCCAAAAACTATTCAAGAATTTTAATTTCAGGGTACCAAAATAGGCTTATTTTTGAATTCTATTTCCACAAACTTTTTGAAGTAGCCAGCTATTTGGGTTTTTTATTTTTTTATTTGACAGGTAGAGTTAGAGACAGTGAGAGAGACAGAGAGAAAGGTCTTCCTTCCGTTGGTTCACTCCCCAAATGGCTGCCACGGCCGGCACTGAGCTGATTTGAAGCCAGGAGCCAGGTGCCGCCTCCTGGTCTCCCATGCGGGTACAGGGCCCAAGCAGTTGGGCCATCCTCTACTGCCTGCCAGGCCACAGCAGAGAGCTGGACTGGAAGAGGAGCAGCCGGGACTAGAACCGGCGCCCGTATGGGATACCAGAGCCGCAGACGGAGGATTAACCAAGTGAGCCATGGCGCCGGTCCCCAGTATCCACCTATTTGTAGGGAGGTTGTTGTATTACCTAATGTGGAGATGCCAAACAGAACGTCAAGAAAATAATTAAGGGAATCCGTTCCAAATGAGATTACGAGATATCAGCAAAAGCCAACTCTAATGAAATGCAGATATGTTATTTACTTGATACGGAACTCAAAAATAATCATAAAAAGATGGTCATTAAAATAGGGAGAACAGTCTAGAAACTAAGAATTTCAATACAGAAAATATTAACAGTTACCCAACGTAAATCAGAGCTGACAATTATAATAACTGAAATAAAAATTTCAGTGAGGGATTCCATAGCAGATGATACTGAGCAGAGGAAAATACTAGTGAGCTTGAAGGTATATCAATGGAAATCATCCCATTAGAGAAGCAAAAAGAATGAAAACGGATGAAGATGGCTCACAGAACTTGGAGAATACCATCAAGCAGAGTGATATATATGCTACTGGACTACTAGAAGGAAGAGGTGGGAGACCCAGACGGAGTTCCCGGCTTTAGCCTGGCCCACTCCTGGCTTTGGCATGCATTTGGAGAGTGAACCAGCAGATGAAAATCTCCTCTGTCTATCTCTCTTCCTCCATACTTCTCGTCTTCCCTTCTTCCCTTTCCCTCTCCCTCTCTGTCCCACTGGCTTGCAAATAAATAAATCTTTCTTTTGATCTACATTTTCAAATATAGGTTACTCTTCATAGCAAAGTAGGTATAATTGAGAGTGGAGCACCAAGAGCGTAAACGCAATGCCCAATTCATCTGGAGTTATCCCCAGGTAGGAGTAACACGGCGTGCTAATGAAGGAGCTTTCAATATTTGTCAGCTGGATTTCAGTGGCTCCTGGGTGCTTCTCATGCCCCCCTACTTGAGTGGGCATTTCATTAGTTGCTGTCCTATAGGGCCATCCTTCCACTGTCTGTCGGTGTATACGGATACAGAAAACTCAGTGATGTAGTTGTCAGACGTTCAGGTGAAAATAAATTGTATGAATGGTTGTACTTAAACTGTACTTGGGGCCAGTGCTGTGGCGCAGTGGGTTGATCCTCTGCCTGCGGCACCAGCATCCCATATGGGTGCTGGGTCTAGTCCCGGCTTCCCCTCTTCCAGTCCAGCTCTCTGCTGTGGCCTGGGGAAAGCAGTGGAGGATGGCCCAGGTACTTGGGCCCCTGCACCTGCATGGGAGACCCTCAAGAAGCACCTGGCTCCTGGCTTCATTTTGGTGCAGCTCCAGTCATTGCAGCCATCTGGGGAGTGAACCACCGGAGGGAGGACCTTTCTCTCTGTCTCTCCCTCTCACTGTCTGTAACTCTTCCTCTCAAATAAATAAATAAAATCTTAAAAAAAAAGAAATTGTACCTGAGAATCCTCATCTGCTCTGGCTCCATTATCTGATAAAATTCTGGATTTTGAGCTGGTACTTTGTGGGCTGGGGTTTCCAGGTGGCCTTAACAGAGGGTTGCATATGCAGGAAATACATGACTCATGTAAGACAAAGGTCTAGATTTAGAAGGCAAATTCCAAGATAACCCCCAATCATCCCGAAGGGGTAGTAGCTTCCCACATTGAGCAGGACTGACTTGTGATCAGTAGAGTATCTACTACATAACCACTATATAACCTATGCAAGGCTGGGTTATAAAAGCCATTGTAGTGTTTATTCCCTTGCGTCACGTACTCTGGAGGAACCCAGCTGCAATAATGTGAAACTGAAGAAAGCCCAGGAAGGGCCAGCGCCGACGGGTCACTAGGCTAATCCTCCACCTGCGGCGCCGGCACCCCGGGTTCTAGTCCCGGTTGGAAAGCCCTGCCACCAGCAGCTGTGTGAGCCAACAGTCGTGGAAGTAGATCTTGCAGGCCCCAGCAAGCCTTTGGTGACTGCAACCGTGCTGAGCATTTTCATCACAGCAGCATAAAAGAACCTAAGCCAGAGCCACCATGATGACCACCCCACCGTTGCTGATCAACGAGTGTGATACCATTACTGTCTATTTTTAAGCCATCATTTTGTTTTATTTAGAAAAGATTTGTTTATTTACTTGAAAGGCAAAGTGAGAGAGAGAGAGGGACACACATAGAGAAGAGACAAAGAGATGGAGAGAGAGATCTTCTATCTGCTGGCTCTCTTCCCAGATGGCTGCAATGGCCAGAGCTGGGCCTGTCCAAAGCCAGGTATCAGGAGCTCCTTCTGGGTCTCACACATGGGTGCAGGGGCCCAAGAACTTGGGCCATCTTCTACTGCTTTCCCAGGCCATAGCAGAGAGCTGGATCAGAAAAGGAGCACCCAGGACCCACAATGGGTTCCCATATGGGATGCCAGCGCCTTGCAGTAGTTTTACCCACTATGCCCCAGTACAGGCCTTGGGGGGCATTTTTATGTAGCAATTGATAATGAATCAGGGGCCAGTGCAGTTGAAACATTGTGTGTAACACACATAATGCTAGAAGAGGAATCTGAAGACATGTTTAGAAGAAGGTTGGGCCGGAGCCTACACTATGATAAAGTAATTAAGTTCCGTATAAGTAGAATTCTGTGTCATTAAATAGTGTTAAGCATCTCCATAGTATACTGAAAAGAGGGCCAGGAAATTTAGTAGCTCGCTCGCTCATTTATCAGCTCTTGTTAAACACGTACTTTATAGCACATATTGAGCAAGATACATAAGGAGGAGTTCTTCACAGAATTTACATTGCGATATTCATGGAGATAATAAGTAGATGCCATAAAACAAGGTGAATATGGGTGATGACAGATCGTGAAGGAAATGAACAGAGCAGAAGTGGGAAGTCCAGCACCCTGGGGTAGTGTTGGGTGGAGGAGGCTGTGTGAGGTTTGACGTCTCAGACCTGCAGGGAGAGAAGGCCCAAGCACAGGCTAATGGATGATAACTGTCTTCCGGCATGCTGATAAGGTATTAGCGCTGGTAAAACTTGAGAAAATCATGGAGCAGGACACCGGCTAGCATGAGTAGTGGTGAATGTGGAGTGTCAAGGGGCTGGAGAACGAGGCAAGAGCCAGTACCTACAAGACCTTGGAGGTCACAGACTTCAGTCTCAGCAAGCACTGTGGGTTTGGGAGCTGATGAGCGTTGATAGTTGATATATATGCATTTAGGATAATCATTTGGTGCTCTGAACAGAAGGATTTTTTAAACATTTTTGTAAAGTACCCAAGACATCATTTGAAAAGCATGAGAGAAGGGCAAGGAGAGCAGTTTGAAGTTTTTGTAGCAACAATGGCTGCAGTAAACCGAGTGTGGATCAGCAGTCTAGGTAAGGAGAAGCACACAGCTCAGGTGGATACAGGCAAGACTTCAGAGATGAGAGCAGGGGCATGGCTGAGCAGGCTGCAGCAGGCTCCTTGTGCCTTTAAATTTGCTTTTCTCTGTTTTGAATGGTTGTGAACTTCAAATGTAGATTAAGTTTATTTCAAATGGTTTGAAGAAATTTGCAGTACCTCTTGAACTCATTCAAAAACTTAGGAATCAGTGAGTTAGTAGGAAATAGCAGTGCCTTGACCTGGCCCAAGATTGCTAAGAAAAAAAAGGATACGAAAACATAATATAGGAGCACGCGCGATGAGAAGGATTTTCTGGAGTGAATCCCTTTCCATTCAGTAGTTTCCGAAGTTCCTGCCTTGCGGCCCTGGTATTTTCACACATTTATTTATTTTTGCATGGAAACTGTAAATGCAGTATGGATGCCCTGTTTTCATGACTGACTAAAAGGACTCATTGGCTACCGACTTATCCCTTAACACAGCTGGAGTGCTGCATTTTATATTTATCCCAAAGCACATCACTTTCACCTTGGGGATCCCTTTCCATTTTTTCAAGGGGGAAAAATTTGACTCAGGAGTTCTATTATGTCATAGATCCAGTGAAATAGCCTCTCCAAGAATGCTACCTACTTTTTCAACATTAAATATTGAGTTACCTTGGGGTTGCTGATAAATAGCTAAAGGATTATATGTTTTTCATCTAGCCATTTATTTACCATCAGGCATCCTTCCTTCTTCACGGTTGTTCAAGTTGTTAAGCGCTACTGTGCCAATGTTTGTGCTAGAAGTTTCTTATCCTCTCTCTTAAAGCATGGTGATTCAGGAAGCTGGTTCATTTCCCAAATGGCTACAATGGCTGGAGCTGGGCCTGTCCCAAGCCAGGTGTCAGGAGCTTCTTCTGGATCTCCCATGTGGGTGCAGGGGCCCAATTACTTAGGCCATCTGCTGCTGCTTTCGCAGGCCATAGCAGAGAGCTGGATCAGAAGAGGGGCAGCCGGGACCCCCAACGGGCTCCCCTATGGGATGCAGACGCCTTGCAGTGGCTTGACCCACTATGCCCCAGCGCTGGCCTTGGGGTGGCATTTTTATGTAGCAGTTGATAATGAATCAATCCTAAAATGAGAGGGAGAAGAGCCAGTGCAGTTGAAACATTGTGTGTAAAATACAAAATGCTAGAAGATGAATTTGAAGACATGATTAGAAGTAGGTTATGCAGGAGCCTGCATACTCTGATAAAGTAATTAAGTTCCATAATTAGACTGCCCAGGGTGTGCCCGGTCACAAGGCCTTGGGATGGTATTTTTCTCCCAAGTCCCTTTTTTAAAAATTTCATTTGTTATACAAGGTTTACATATTTCATATATACAGATTGAGAAACTTTCCCACCCACATTTTTTTTTTCCCCGCTCACATTTTTTTAGGGCAGAACATGGAGAAACTGTTTGGGAACCTGAAGCATCGTGAGGCTTGTGGTGTCACACTGTGGCCTCTCTGACTCATTGTCACATCTGTGCTGTGTGATTTTCCTCTCTGAGAGCGGTGTTACCATCACCGACTCTGTGGGCCCTTCCTTCCACTACCGTCTTCCGTTACCATCTCTTCCCCACCAATTTGTGCCAGCGCCTCTGCTGTCTTGAACGCACAGCTTGTCTCTTCCGAACTCCACCTCTTTCCCTTCCTTCCCATCCTGCTACCTGTTTCTATCTGTTCATCCTGATCTTCATGCACAACACCCAGTGCGCCTGAATGTGTCATTACACTTGCATGTGTGGGAAGGTAAACAGGTGCAGGTGTATTTACGAACTGGTGCCTTTATCGCTTTCTTCTCTCCCTCTGCATACACACTGCCTTCTGCATACGCGTTGGTAACTTTCCCTGGACTGCAGCCACACACCCCCAGCTCAGCGCCCTGGGTTCTGATTGACAGCTCTAAGGATGAGAGCCCTCCAGTTAGTAACAGGGAGCTTCCTACCCCGAAGACTTGTGTTGGTGGTGTTGGTACCACGTGGCAGCCACAGAAGTTACCAGAGAGGATGTATGGCCCAGGCCTTCTCACAGCTCTCAGAAGGAATTCCTGACATCCAAAATCACACCGGGCAAGAAGACATTCTCTGTGGCTCAGAGCTAGGATTTTGCAGTCTATTTCTTTTGCCTTTTTTTTTTCCTTTCTCTCTTTGGCTGCGTACGGAAGCAGAGTGTGATTATACATATGTGTGTGGGTGAAAATTTGAAGAAAAATAAGAAGTGGATCAGCTGTGTAATGACAGTGCAGTTTAGAAATAAAACACAGCCTATGCCTTGTTTTCCTTTTAATTTAATTTCTTTTATCTTTCTTTCCTTATTTTTTATTTAATGAATGCATTTTTATAAATAGAACTTTAGGAATACACAGGTTCTTTCCCCCGTACCCACCCCCCCCCATCTCCCATCTCACCTCCCTCTCTCTCTCTCCCATCTCCTCCTTCATTATGGTTCATTTTTAGTTTGACGTTATATACAGAGGACCAACTCCATGCTAAGCACAGACTTCAACAATTTGCACCCATGCACACACACAACATATAGAGTACAGTTTGGGAACAAAATCTGCAGTCAATTCTCATAGTACAACTCATTAGGGATGGAGGTCCTATTTGGGGAGTAAGTGCACAGTGACTTCTGCTGTTCCTTTAACAGTTGACACTCTTATTTGTGATGTCAGTGATCACCCGAGGCACTTACCATGGGCTGCCAAGGTTACAGAAGCCTCTGTGACCACAGACTCCATCGGGATTTGGGCACGGCCGTAAGCAGAATGGGTATCCTCTGCTCCCTTCAGAGAAGAGTACATCCTTCTTTGATGACCCTTTTTTTCCCCACTGAGGTCTCACAGGGATCCTCCATGTAGGCTGTTTCTTGCCACATCATCTTCAGCCTATTCCTTATTAGCCCTCTGTGTCCTATCTCAGGACACCCTGCCTTCCCGCAAGGGTGACCAGAGAAATTTCCACGGCAAAGAGCCAAGCCGAGCAAACCGTCAAGTTCACCTCCACAGAGAGAAGCAGAGCGAGTTCACCTCTGTGAGTTTCTCTGTCCTGAGCCTCGCTGCCCGCCTGGGGGCTTGGGAGCTCTGGGGTGCCTGTGAGCGGAGAGGTCCCTGCCCTTTTTCCGTCCGGCTCTTTTAGTGATTCCTGGTGGGATTCACCGTGAGCCTGCTCAGCAGTGACAGCACCGGGGTGACCGGGCCCGGTGAACTGACATATGGGAAGCACAGTGGGAGAGGAAGACACGGGCCCGGGCTGGGAGACTTCTCCTTTAACAAAGCATGGTGGACATTCAGAGGCGTGCACAGGGCGAAGGCAGAGGGCATTTTGGGCAGAAGGAAGCGGCCAAGGTGAGTAGGCAGAGAAGGGTGGGTGTCGCTGGGGCTGTGAAGACTCTGTCTTTCCTGCATCTTCGAGCACCAGGCCGGCCAGTTCCAGTTGTCCTGAAAGCCCGAGTGACACCCCTGGCTTACAGGGCTGGAAAAACAAGATCTGTGTTAAAGAAGGCCAGCGTGAATGGCATGCCAGCATAACTTCACTGACAGGCTCTCTGAAAAATGTCCCCCTGCGTCCTGTGGATGTTCAGTGCTCTATGCGCCTCGGGCAGCTGTCCCAGGGCTCCCCCTGCACCCTGGTAGCCCTCACGTGTGCGAAGGATGTTGCACCAGCCACGTGCCACACCTCACTCTATCCGGGCCTCAGCTGCTGACTGTAGATCTGAGTTCTCCATGGCCCAAGGAGATGAGCTCTAAATGCAAGCGAAGTCAATCCGCTTTAATAATGACTCACGGAGACCTCGTGTGTCGGAGGCTGCGAGGGAGGCAGACGTAAATCGAATGTGTGCAGCCACACCAGGAAGTGTGGACAGGAGATCTTTCTCCAGCTGTCATAGCAACAACAAAAAACCTGGAAGGGGCACCCGCATGAGTCTAGGGAGAAAGCGCACACTGACACATAAGCACTCGGTAGGATGCTACAGATAAGGCAGAGTTAACCCACTGCGAATGTACCACCCTCGCACTTCAGGGACACACAATGCTGGCTAAGAAAAAAACCCATTGTTGCCTTTTTATATTAGCCCAGATCACACACATATAGGCAGAAATGCATAGTAACAATAGTAACTAATATTTATGCGCAACCTACAATGGCAATTTCAAGACTTGTAGGCAAGTCCTTCTCACAGTAATCATGTGAGCCAAATTCTGTTCTTATCCTCATTCCTGAAACAGAGAGGTTAAGTAACTTATCCTAGATTATGTGAACCTGATGGTGGCATTCAGGCTGCTCATCGCCCTGCCGCACCACTGCAGAGCCATGATGGCCCCGTGTGCTCCAACTGCAAAGGGAGCTTGGCCTCCCAGGGTGGGACAGGACTGTGGGCTCCCTCCCATTCAGCACATTTGCTTAAAAGAAAGAAGAAAAGCGCACTACAGCCGATTTGACACCATATTAACATTTGCTTCATCCAAGTGTCTCATGTTAAGTTTCCCCTCGTTTCCCATATTTAAAATATGCCACGAATGAAAGATTTTTGGAAAAGATGAATCAGAAATGGACCCCTTGTCTCCTAAGAGAAGTACCTGTGAAAAATAAAAACTGTTTCTTGGTGTAATATTATTGTTAGAATTCATGTGATATTAAAGCATGAGGTTGCTAACAAAGGGTCAATGTCTCACGGATACACAGCCCTGGGCAGTGAGTGAGACAAATGCATCATAATTTACACGTAAGCAACCTGGGGCTGAGAGAGGTTAGGTAACCTGCTAAGGCTAAGCGGCTATTAGCCGAGGCAAGGCTAGTTTCCTTCGTCTTATCAAATGGTGCTGATGGTTACCAAAAAAAAGGACCAGAAACACCCCAGGCAGGAGAATGGGCCTGGAAGGGGAGAGATCAGTGGACAAGACAGGAACTCATCCATTGCTGTTTATGCCATGGAGGATGCTTCCATTTCTCCTCGTTGTCAGACATTGTAGATTAAAGCAGTGGATCGTCTCCAGGATCTTCTCTTTCCTATGTCCTCACCGTGACTTCCACCACCACAGGAGAACCACAAGAGGGCCCGAGGAGGCACTCTGGTCTCCAGGCGTTCTTGTAGACTGCGCTTCAATATAGCAGCCTTGAGGCACATGGGCTGTGGGCACTTGAGGTGGCCAGTATGGCTGAAGACTGGTATTATAATGTGCACCCAAATAAGCCTATATTTTAATTCCATTGTCCACAAACTGTTTGAGGTACCCTCAGAGTATGTGTGTTGAACTTCTGCCCTTCTTCCCATTATTATACATAAATGCATCATCGATCAAGGCAGATTTAGCCAGAACGAGTTGGTGTCTATGGACGGATTCAACTTGAATGGCATTTTTCTGTGCCTACGTGAAACACTGTAACATATTTGAGTATTATTGCAAACAGCACAAGATGACAGTGATACGAGCAACACCCAGTCATTACATTCAGTATTATTATAGAACTTGAGTGTCCCAACTGGTTCAGTCTTGCACACTTACCTCCCCAGAAATGTGATGGCAAGATCTGTTTTGCCTGCAGTAAAGGGGCCAGTGTAGGATCACGTCTAAGTTATGGTGTCTCAGGTTGTCCACTATTTTGTGATAAGGACGTCTTTGAAGATTACAGTGGGCTTTTTTTATAGCCACTTCTTATCACTTGGAAACACTTCTGTATAAAATCTTTCCTCATCTTTGCACATAGTTTGAAGACTGTGTCACCACCAGAGCCAGTCAGAGCTACAGGCCAACCATAAGTGGCCATTCCAAAAATGCTATGGTATGTGGAAGGAGGTTTTCAAACAGTCCTCCCATGGTGGAGAAAAAATAGATAAGGAGTAGGGTTGGAGCATACCTCCTTGGAGAGCAGAGACGTTGGGAAGCTGTTAATCCAGGGGAAAAGTGGCAAAGGAGGAGCTGTCACTGCTGGCCAGATTAGAGATGTGGGCCAAGGCAGATTCATTAGAATCATCAGGAGAAGTGGGGAAAGAAAGGAGGAAGTGAAAATCAGCAAATGCAGGAATTAAGGAGGTCAGAAGATGGTGTGGTGCTTAATCGGAACCATTAGCTGTACTAATAATGAAACTGCACTACAACTTTCTTAAGTGCCTGGTGATCATGGGTGGGTAAAACAACTAAATGACCTCATGATTTATTTTTAAAATAACGCAAGAGGCTATAGGAAATCTTGGTGCAAGTTGCAATGTAGGTAGGAAGCCATAAGGATGCCTGTCATGGAAGCAGTGAACAAAGGTGTGCGTCCAAATGAGTAGTATTACTAGACACGGCTGCAAGTACTCCCACATAAAGAAAGGCAAGGCTGGGGCTGGCCTTGTGGAAAGGCAGTTCAATCCACCTGTGTGACACCTGCAGCCTATGTTGGTGTGCCAGTCCAAGTCCCAGTGCTCTGTTTGCAATTCCAGCTTCCTGCTACGGTGCCTAGGGAGGTACCTGATGATGGCCCCTGCCATCCATGTGGGTGGCAGAATGGAGTTCCTGGATCCTGACTTTGGCCTGGCACAGCCCTGTTTGTTGGGGCCATTTGGGAGCGAACCAGCATATGAAGGATTTTATCTCTCTATGTCTGTGTGTGTGTGTGTGTATCTTCTGCTTCCCTCCCTCCCTCTCTCCCTCTCTCCCTCCCTCTCTCCATTGCTCTGCTTCAAATCAATTAGTTAATTAATTTTAAAAATAACAAGGAAGATGAGGCTCTGCCTGCTCCTCAATGTATGTGGGTCTGAATGTGAAGGTGGGAGTAGGGCTGTGGGGGCTCGAAGTCTCTGTATGGAAATGGGGGAATCCTTGAGGCATGGAGAGGTGGGGCCCTGAGCTGGAGCAGAATGGGACCGATGTCACATGGGCTGGGAGAGCAGAGGTGAAAGGCCTTGCCTGTCCTCCTGTCCTCCTAGCCTCCTCCTAGCCTCCTCCTGCCAGCAGGCATCCATCAAGCTCTTGGGATCCCTGATTGCCCTGTAATGTCACATCCAGCAGGAGTTTAATGCTGCCAGTAGCAGAGGCTTCTCTCTTGGTAGATCCTTCACCCAGGCCAGAACTTCTTTCTCCTGCACCATTTAGGGTCCCTGTGTCAGGTTCAGGCACAGCCCCGGGTCTCGAGTCTTCTCTGCACTTACTACTAAATGCCTCTGTTCCACATGAGGGGTTGTGGCACGTCCTCCCTAGTGCCCAGAGAGAATCTGTCACTGCGGTTACAGCCCAGTGTCAGGAATGCACTGGGTGCTAGGCTCTTGGTGTTCACTCTCTGTGGCCCGCTGATCTCCCCCCTTGCCAGGTGGAAGAACCCCATCTCCGGGCCTGTGTGCTGGTCCCTTCCATACTTCCCGGAGAATTCTCCACCTGCATTGAGATCCAGAAGCACCTGGAGAAGCACCTTCAGTTGTGATGAATGGTCCATCGATGCCAGGGACGCTGGTGACATCCAAGCTGCTGTGGAGCTGATGCAGCCATGGGGGAAAGGACAAAGCTCTGCTCTGCCGAAGGGCAGCGTGGGCCGTCCTCATGGCTCTCTTGTTTAAAGGACCCAGGGGACCCGCTGTCCACAGCGATCTCAATGACATTGACAGAGTAGGCAGAGGGGACCCGGGACCCCTTTGCGAGTGGTGCAGGGGAGTTGTGTGGGTGCCCTTGAACTGCCACAGTTCTCCCGTTTGCTCACTTATTCTCAAGAATAGCTAGAATGGGAAAGGAGGGCACTGGTGGGAACAGCTTGGGTTCTGCTCTCACCCTTCCCTGTCGACAGGGTGTCCTTCAGTGCATCAGCCTAGTGGCTCATGTGGCCACCAAGGTTCAAAATCTAGGGTCAGCCACTCCTTGGGGCCCTATAGCTGTGCTGTAAGTTAGTGGAGACTCCATCCACGCTAGGCAAGCTTTTCTAAGCCTTAGGAGACAAGGTCACAATGAACCCTAGGCTTCCGTGTCCCTTGCTGCTTGTCTGCAAGTACTAAAGTCTCTTAATGTAACCAGGGGAGGGTAATGTCGTGCCACTGGACTCAATAAGTAGATGAGCTGTGCGTACTGAACCTGTTTGATAGCCGCAGTGAAAGGTGACACTCAGTCTGCATGTGGAGCCACCGCTGGTCTCTTGCAGGGGTGCAGAGCTGATAGCGACATGTCCCTCATTCTGCCTGCGTTCTAGTATCACTTCCCTGGCCTGCGCTTCCTATCGTTGACCTAGAGAGGCAAGGCTGACGGCTCTGGAGGTTGTTTTCTGCGATCGATAGCATACTTAGTTGTATTACACATTTCATTTGATGCTGAAGTTCAGAGAATCTGTGTTACCCAAGAGGTGCAAAATTCAGGACTAGAGAATCCAAGGGATGTAACTCCTGGGCCAATGTTCTTTTCCAGGAGAACAGGAGCCAAGGAAACCTCAGTGAGGGAGATGCTGGCTTTAAAGTATCTGAGTGACTGGCTCGGGATCACACAGCAGTCATATCTGGCTTCCAGATTTCCTTTTATCTTGAAAGACACTTGGGGCGAGACTGTCAAATGAGATATACACACATCAGGAGGCCAGAAAGCACCTTGTCCAAAATGAGGTGGGACCATGGTCTAGGTAGGACCCTCCGCACATTTTTCAGCCTCAAGCCATATTTTGTTTCCCCCTACTCATGATAGTCAGAGCAATTAAGAATCCCCCGAAATGCAAAGGGCTCTTTCAAGACCAGAGCTTTGTCAACTGTCTCATGTGCAAATATTACACAATGCCTGAGGGCTTCATTCATTCACATTTTACATAGTCTAGCCCCAGGAGATAAACTCAAATAAAATAAAGCAAGAGTGAAGATACTTGGAGTGATACAACTTCAAGTCCTAACCTCTAAACCGACTATTAGGACAATTAGGATGCATGAATGGGCTGGTACCTTAGAGACGGAGCAGCCATAAGATCCTCCAAGTTCAGCTGCAGGGGACAGAGATTTCTCTCTTAAGCCAGGCCCTGTCTAAGGGGACTCCTAGAGTCCCTATGCCAGGAGTTTCTGTTAAGAACTGAAATAGAGTTTGCAGGCTGAGGAAAATGTCCAGGAGGCCTTACATCTATTGGATCATCCAATATGATAAGCGCCAGGCATATGTGGTCATTAACAAATTTAATTAACTATAATAAAATAAGATTGAATTAAAATTTAAAATTTATGTCCTCATTCCATCTACCCACATTTCAATCGCCCAGTCGATGTGCCTAATGACTATCATATTGGGCTGTGCAAACACAGAATATTTCCATTCTCACAGAAAATACCAGGGGAACTAGAACTCCAATGCTTCCTAGAATACAAGAATCCCAATTAGCCTCATTACTCTTCGTTTGGCCAGAATGACAGACTTGGATTTCATTAGGGAGGACTAGTGAGAAGTTGAGGAGCAGCAAGTCCTTGGCCAGCAGACAACAGATCAAAGGGACAGAGTTGAGTGGCAGTGCGTGAGACCATGGGACAGAGGACGAGAGATTTCTGGAGATGAGTGCTGTGCACAGTGTTTGGGAAGGTGGTGATGAATTCCACAAGTGTCAAGGCCACTTGACACTCCCACAGAGTGGGAGCCACTTCTGTAGCAGATCCACTGTCTGCCATTGTCACTAGAGAAAATGTCCAGTTGGCTGAACAGAATCTTTTGATTAGCTAATGAGCACAAAAATGAGCTTGTCTGAGGGCAGAATTGGGTAGACTGTCAAAATGTCTTTCCCATCCACGTAAGGTGTACGAGCGAGACACCCATCACCTATGTCAAGAAGAGACCACAGCTCCATATGCTGTATATGCAGTCCATAAATTAAGAAGCCCTTGACATTTGCTGTAACAGATCTCAAATGAAATGAATCATCCACTGTCCAGTTAATGGGTTGTGCTGAACATTTGCATTCATTAGCCGAGCTGTCATAAAAACAGTGTTGGAATGGTTACTTCTAGTTTTAATTCTGAGTGTTGGATGCTGGGGAAACGGGCAGTCTTTCCTCCCATAACCATAGCAGGGCTCTGCCTGTGAGCCGCCATCAGCATTTTTTCGTCTCTCTTACTGTGCTTTTCAATGAGTGCTAAAGAAATGCTTTAGGAGCTGGAGAAAGCTGTCAGATCCCCTGCGAGATTAAATGAACAAGCTCAACAGCACAGCAAGGCGAACGGAAATCTGCTCTTGCTTTGGCTTGCAGCTGTCAGGGAGAGGGAGCTCCAGTGCCAGCAGTAAAAATGGGCACCACTTAATGATAAGAATTTCTTAGAAAAGTATGATTTTCTTTTTTAGGCGTGCACATTTAGATTCTTTGGTTGGGGGGGGGGGGGAATTTGCTTTATCTTCAAATTGCTCCTGATAATCTGCAAACTCTCCCAAGCAAGCACATTCCAGAACCTCCCAGTTCTTAGCAGCAGCTGTTGGTGTCAATCTGTGTGCGTCAACAGTCATGACCTCATAGCCTCCCCTCCACTCTGCAAATCAGGAATGCTTCAGAACCAAGCCCGATCCCCATTCTTCCTGTTCCGGCTCCGGAGAGGGTGTAACAAGTGATGTTTGCTTGGATGACACAGCTGAACGTCCCACCATGCATCTGTGTCTCCATCTCCTTTGTTGCTCCCTCCTCACCCCCTGTCTAGGTGTTCCAGGCACCAGTTCTTGGGCTTCCCAGCTGGTCGCCTCCTCCAGGTCATCTCACCCAGGCCTCTGAGTTAATCTCACAGGGGGAGACAGCTGAAAGTTCATGGAAAAATGGAATTCAAAGATAAATGTGTTTTGATGCAGAAACTTTCCAAATCCATACTTGGCTTTTTCATAATAGGCATTTTGCAGGGCCAGCGTTGTGGCGCAGTGGGTTAATGCCCTGGCCTGAAGCGCCAGCATCCCATATGGGTGCCGGTTCGAGTCCCAGATGCTCCTCTTCCAGTCCAGCTCTCTGCTGTGGCCTGGGATAGCAGTGGAGAATGGCCAAGTCCTTGGGCCCCTGAACCTGTGTGGAAGACCTAGAGGAGGCTCCTAGCTCCTGGCTTCAGACTGGTGCAGCTCTGGCTGTCATGGCCAATTAGGGAATGAACCATTGGATGGAAGACCTCTCTCTCTCTCTCTCTGCCTCTCCTCTGTGTAACTCTTTAAAATAAGTAAATCTTTAAAAAAAAATAGGCATGTTGCTATAAACTTTCTGAAGACCTCATATATTTGCTGATGACTCCCAGATTCAAACTTCCAAGTCATTCAGACAGCCAAAATTTATCTGCAGATTTCCATCTCATCCCTGTGGTCCACCCAGAGTCCCCCCTTCTGGCAGATAGCACCTCCATGCTATGTTCAGGCCATCAGCATCATGTCTGAAATCATCCCGCAGAGTGCTGGGAAATGTTTGCAACCAACTCTTCAAAGAGAGAGCGAGCGAGAGCAAGCGAGTGTAAGAGAGAGTGTTCGCCGATTTCCGTAGTGTAAATTTCCTCACCTGGCTTTCTGGTTTTAAGATCCCAATGTAATTTTCATCTTGGCTGGAGTTCAGAAGCGTTGGCACAGTTTGAACTGGATGTAGGATATCGCTGGGATGCACCTCTTTCTCTCACACCCCACATCTGACACAGGAGGGACTCCCACTGGCTTTGCCTACCAACCCATACCCAGAATCCCAGCACTGCTTGGCCTCTCCACTGCTAATTTTCATGTTCAGGTCACTGTTTTCCCTCGTCAGGAGATCTGCCAGGGCCTCGGAGCTGATCTCCTCTGCTCCCGCGGTCTGTGCTGACCAGAGGGATCCATTTATCACAAGTCCTCTGCTCAGACCCTTTAAGCAACTTCCATCTCCTCGAGGCGTAGAAATGCCATCCCATTGTCCTCCATCCCATCGTCTTCTGTATTTCCTCGTCTTGTAACAGTCGTCTACTGATGTATCACCTGTGGATCTGCTTCCTTCCTCTTCTAGCTCTAGCTCCATGACATCACATGTTTTTGTCCCCCGGTCCTGGGTCCCCAGCTTCCGGAAGAATGAAGAGACACAGAGAACGCATTCCATAAATAACAGTGCAATGACAATGTGTGAAGGAATGAATCGTACCCCTTAACTGCATTGCCCTGGGTTACTTCTGATTGCTCACTGTCCGAGTCAGGCCACCTCTGCTCTTGACCGAAGTTACTGCCCTTACCTGTTTGTGGTGGATCAGGTGCTGTCCCGCTCTGAGCTCTCATCTACTCTGCCTGTTTTGATTTGGTATGTGTTCTTTCATGATGCAAGATTATTCCTTTTAGGCTACCTCCCAGAACCTTCATATTTTTGGAAACCTCCCCAAAATGAATAACCATAGAGCCTACTTGCTCTCATGGATCTGACCATTCCAGGATGAGTGAAAGCTAATAGTTTAGATTCTTACAAACATTCACTGAATCCATTCATGAGTGTACTGTCACTTAATCTTCACTCTAAACCCAGAGGGAGGACTATTTTTAGCCAAAGAGCTTGCAGGTGACAAAGCCTAGAAATGAGACTCCCAACTTCTGGTGGTCCCGAATTCCAGCAAGCTAAGCTCTTCCCCCAGTGTTTGAGGACCCTCAACCAGGAGCTTAGTAAAGCAGCTGGCAGATGGGTTTAATAATCGCCTCTGTAATTATCTACACATTTGTAAACCTTGAAGGGAAAGATAAATCCTCCCCACTCAGCTTCTTTCTAAGGGGACGACTGGATGACCGAATGAATGGCACCTCATCGCGGCGGCTGAGTAGAGCAAATGACAGTGCAAGGAGGCAGCTAATTGCCCGCCCTGATTGCAACCGCTAGTCACAGTCGTAGGAAAAAAAAGTGTTGGGAATTAATTAGGCAAGGACCTTCCGAACAGCAGCGGGAGGCCTCCCTGTGACCTTTATTTACAGTCAGTTAAACAGAAGTGCGACTGAAAATGCCAGGGAGCAAATCAGATTATTAATATTGATTGCTTAAAGAAAATGAATAATTTAGAAACCGAGTCAGAATAAATAGGCGGCGACAGAGATGAAAGAGCACAGCAGACCACGTTCCTAACATGCATCCGTCAGGCCGCAGTGTCCCCCACTTGGAAATGCAGAATTTTCACCCTCGCGAAGCACAATTAGTTTCATGACCCAGCAGGAGTGCCACGAGGAGCTGTGCGCATTCAGCCGAGCGTGAGCCGGGGTGTTGAGCGAGAGCTTTTGTCAACACTTTGGATGCTAAACTAATTACAAGCTCATGGAAGGTTGTGAGCCGGTTTTTATCAATAAAACATCAACCCTGGGCATTCGGGTTGCATTTTGTGTACTTACTGAGCGAGGGTTTCCGCTTCTGAGGACGGTGTGGCTTCTAGGGTGCACATGCCACAGTCTTTATTTTGATGGAGAAGGGCAGAATTTTCAGATTCTTTCTGCGTAGTAGTTTTCAGAGGTCATCCCCAATTTCCAGTAAAAGTTTCCTTTTCTATACCGGCATCAGTTCAACATCACACTTGAAAGCAGCCGTATACCTCTATCCTAACTCCGTTTTGTGATAAGCCAGATATAAAATACATATTTATATATACGTGTATACCTAGATCTTGAAGAGGTACTTTTCCATGATTTCTGTTAGGCAGTGGTTTTTTGAGCGTGTTGAGTCAGGTTGGAAGGTTTGCGCTGCACTTTGTTATACTCTCCTCTCCCTGTGAATGCTAATTAAATTTCCTAGTGGGGAGTTATTGCCATAATTATGTTTTAGGGCAGTAGATATTAATAGTTTTCCTGAACTGGAAGCATTTCAGGACTACCACCGGGGTGGAGCATGCAGGCATGTTTGCTTTGGATAGGACTCAGAGAAATGGAGCTCTCTGACTATCAGATTAATGTGGCAAATTAACTAGCTGTGTTCGAGGCAGCCACAATTTCTATACGGCAGTAAACATAATTTGTAAACCAATCAATAAGGCAAGTCAAATCACTCATTTTTTTCTATCCATTTATGTCTGTACTCATTTGCGTCATTCATATTATTTATCGAGTATTCTTGTAGTATTGTCTCATACACATATAAGAGAAACAGCTACTGAGATCAGATGCTTCTCTTTTCTACATAGTGGCCAGAAGTGAATTGTCTCTCTTTTTAAGCATGGTGGTTAAGAGTATACCTCCTTACTACTCTACAGTAGGATATAAAAACATTGATCTGGGGATGGATGTTTGGCACAGCAGTCGGGATACTGTCTGGGACATTCCCCATCCCGTATAAGAGGGCCTGGGTTTGAGTCCAGGCTCTGCCTCTGACCCCAGCTTCCTGCTAATGCAAACCCTGGGCAGTCATAGCTGATGGCTCAAGTACTTGGGTACCTATGTCGCCCCCCAGGATTGAGTTCTTGGCTCTTGGCTTCTTGTTGGTCCAGCCCTGTTATACCCGGCATTTGGTGAGTGAACCAGCAACTGGAACATCTCTTCCATCTGTATCTCTCTGCCTTTCAAATACATAGATCAAAGAATTTTAATGTACATCAATTTATTCTCCTCAAGTGTTCGATTTCCCTTCAGTGGTGCAGGAACCAAATCAAGGCTCAGTGAGTGATGACATGGGTTTCACATGCGAATTAACAAGCATTGGTGCCAACCGGTTTTCTATCAGATCTGAACAATCACAGGCCAGCGAATTGTTCTGACCAGTCTTAGATGAGCCCCAAGGTCAACACACAGTGTTCTCCTGATCCAAAATGATAGACGCTAAAGGCAAGAGACTACCCCTAATGTGGTCCCTGTCCCCTAGTCTGGACGGTCGTTGATATGAGCCTTGAGGGAGCATTGTTCAAACCTGGGTGAATTCTCAGGTCTTGGTTACAGAAGGAAGTCATGGTGACATTGGTCCTATTCTAAAGGAATTGTGTGATTGATTATTTCCCAATGACACAAATCACCGCTGCTTTTGACCTAAGAGAGCAATAAAAGAAGTTCATCCGTTATGCATTTATCTTGTGATATGGACCTATTTCACGAGAATTTAAATTAATATAACATTCCCGAAAGGGGAGAAGTGGCGTAAAAATGAGACTCCCCAGGTCTCTGTCATGCAGCCCGCATGTCCGTGCTGCAGGCTGCTAATCTCCTAGAAGAATTCTCACAGGGAATGGTACAGGGAAATGAAGGACAGTATGAACTTTGTAGTTGCCCCAAATTTGAAAAACCTCATCATTATTTATAGGCTAGGTCACACTATTTCTGGTACTTCTTTCTGGATGTCTTAAATGACCACATTTTTCCAAAAATGTGCATGCTCCAAGAAAATACAGTAACAACAACAGTGCACACACTCCTGAGTGCAGAGTTTTAATTAAGCACTCGCATAAAGCCTTAATCACATTTGATGTGAAAGTAATACAGTTTTTATTAAGGTGTACTGACTGATTCAGGTAGCTGGCAGGTGGGTTTCCGCAAGTCGTTAGCCTGGGAGGAGATTTTATGGGCTCTTGTGCGCATCTAGATACCAACACACCAACTGTGACAACCCTTCTTCCCCAAGGCAATTTTCATTTTCGAAAACAAAACATGCAGAATTGTGTGCATCGTGTAGATTCCAGAAGCCTGTCTGAAATGGGACTAGACCATAGGCAGAGAAGCTGAGTTTATCTTTTCTGATCCTTTTCCTATTTCCAGGCAACAGAATGAATCCGATTCTTTGGAAAGGCAGGAGCATGCACATGTGCATCTTTTAGCATGTGAAAACTATGATTAAATACAGCTCTAAGTGGCATTCTTGGAGTTCCGGCTTTTGCTTCCAGAGGGTGGTGATTTTCGTGTTAATTGCACGTCATTGGTAATGAGGGTGCCTGGGTTTACCTGTGGTTGTACCCATTCCTTTCCGTTGTGAGAAGCAAGTAAGACGATGGCCATAATTCCTGATTATAAAGGCAGCGTCTTTAGAATGTATAAATGTGATGTTTTTATTTTATCATTTTGTTTATGCACAGATTAAAACATGATCCTCCCCTGGCTGAGCTTGTCATTGAATAGAGTGTTCTGAAGCAGCCACGCATGAGTAACTCTGGAACAGAGTCAACACCTAAAGAATACATTTTCTCCTTGATCTTTCTCCACAGCCTTGAATTTTTAGGTCATGTTGAAGGAACACGATGAAAATGACATTTTTAATGGGCAAAGAGATGTAGCTAGACAGTACACAACCTGCTGCAGGGAAGAGAGGTTTTTCGGTGTTACTTGAAGGATGTGGGGTGGGAAGCTGTTTTTTTCATAGTTAATTGCAATTTAATTTGCTTAACTTTCCGCTGAAGATCATCAGACTGAAAAGGCAATATGTTTCTCTGTCTGTTTTATCCCTTGGAAATCTCAGCATCATTTAGAAGCAGGGAAAAGCAATTCTTGTATACTTTCATGCAAGTCACAATGTCCTTGTTGGGTTCCAGAAAATCCCTGGCCTCAAAGCACCGGTCCTCACTGCCCCTGCACATGTCACTGCTGAAAACCCACACTTGCTGCGGTAACCATGCCCTGTTTCTAAGAGGCCATCTTTAAAGCACTGCTTGACACATCTCATTTCTTTCGGGAGCTTGAATTTGTATTGCAGAAGAGCAGAGCCAGTATAAATGTGAGATTTTTTTTCCCACAACTCAATATTTAGTATTAAGACTAATACATGGACTCATCACTAAGAGTCAGAACACTTTTGAGCCTCGGGCACTGTATGTACTCTAGTTTCAAGGATGCCAAACACAAATTTAAGGTAGCATGGTACAGCGACGATAAAATACAGTCTTTTATTCCAGGTACTTGGTTTATAAATATTTTGTGCTGGCCCTTAAGGTGAGCACCACTTAGGTTAAAAATCATTAAAGGGCTTATGATTTTCTTCCCTTCCTTGACATTGCTACTGATTATTTCTAGCACCCTTTCAAATAAAAAGTCCTAAGTAGAAAACTATTTTCAATTTCTTTACTGGATACCATTGAGCCTTATCCAAGGAAAATGTGAGATGTCTCCATATAGGTGGAAATAGCTCTGCACTTGGATTTCTATGGCCTTCTACCTCCTGTAACACACACATATATATGTGTGTGTGTGTGTAAAATAATATAGTTTCCAACAGATATTTCACAAATAAGAACTATCTGAGCACAAGCAGGGTCTGTATGGTTTTTTATTAGGTTGCTAAGGGAGAGCATTATTTCTCAAAATAAAAAAATAAGAAAAATGTGTTACTAATATTCCTGAGATATGTAATTTATTTTATTTTATTTTATTTTATTTTATTTTATTTGACAGAGCTAGACAGTGAGAGAGAGAGACAGAGAGAAAGGTCTTCCTTCTGTTAGTTCACTCCCCAAATGGCCACCATGGCCGGAGCTGCGCCCATCAGAAGCCAGGAGCCAGGTGCTTCTTCCTGGTCTCCCACGTGGGTGCAGGGGCCCAAGCACTTGGGCCATCCTCCACTGCTTTCCCCAGGCCACAGCAGAGAGCTGGACTGGAAGAGGAGCAACCGGGACTAGAACCCGGCACCCATATGGGATGCCGGTGCCGCAAGCGGAGGATTAACCAAGTGAGCCATGGCACCAGCCCCTGAAATATGTAATTAAACATATTTGTTAATGGAAAATAACCTGGGTAGAGTTAATTGACAGTCTGAAGAGCAAATTACTCTTCAGGATTTTCTGCCATTATTTTTAAAGATTTGTTTATTGATTTGAAAGGCAGAGTTACAGAGAGGCAGAGAAAGAGAGAGAAAATTTTCTGGTTCACTCCCCAAATGGCCACAGTGGCAAGTGCTGGGCCGACCCGAAGCCAGGAGCCAGGAGCTTCCTCTGGGTCTCCCACGTGGGTGCAGGGGCCCAAGGACCTGGGCCATCTTCTGGTCCTTTCCCAGGCATAGCAAAAGGGAACTGAGTCAAAAGTGGAGCAGGCAGGACTCAAACTGGCTCTCAGATGGGATGCTGGCACTGCAGGCAGCAGCCTTACCCACCATGCCACAGCACCAGCCCCTTGCCTTTTTGTCTTAAAGAAATCTTAATAAATAAAGATATCAAGGCTTTTTTTTTTAAAGGTTCAAGTATATTTGGTGATATCTTTATTTTTTTTTTTTAACCTTTGCTTTCCCATTCTGGACTTCTGGATGGTTAAACAGAAACAGGAAACATTTCTAAATGAAAATTGGTTCTAATTGTGGTTTTAAACCAATAATCATTACCAGATTGAATTTTGAAGCATTTGTAAGATTTTTGTTTCTGTTACAGAAAAAAGGCAGTTGCATTTGAATGTTTTGATGGTTTTATAAATAACATTTAAGTTTAACTCTGCAAAGTGCGAAGCCCTTAAGGTGAAATGGGTCTCAATAGTTCTGCTGATCCCAGTGGTGGAATTCAGTGTGGGACGGGATTTCCTGCCCGTGTGGCTCCTCCTCATTCAGAACATGTCAGCAAAAGCGCAGGAAAGACAAGAGATACAGTGTCCTTCCACGTTTTCCTTGGAGAGTTGGAAGTGCCTCCCAGCTGGAGAACCCAATTCTACTTGCCCGCTTAATTGCCCTGAAAGATACAGGAAGTGACCGAACGTCTATATTTGATTATTTTATTGCCATTTGCCTTCTGAATCATTCATTTATTGAATTTTTTTCTTAACAGCAAGGCTATCCATGTGACCCATGTGAAATATTAAAAAATATAATTTGTCATGAATTGCTCTCCTCATTCTACCCACGTGGCCCTTGACAGATGGAAGTAGCACTGAGCCTATGCCCTGCCACCAAGCTGACCCTACAGAGTCACACGGGCCATGAATGTCACATCATAACCCATCTTTGTACACAACTGATTCTCAATAAAGTCTTCTTTTTCCAAACTCAGTGAACATTAAACGTTCCAATGGGTGTAGTAACTAGGTTTGCCTACAGTGAGAAACCTTCATGAAATAATTTCTTTTCTCTTCTGTTCAACCATGTTAAGTTCGAGAAAACAATACAAGAACCAGAACAGAACATGTTTACAGTATCAGGATTGGCAAATCTGCACTGCCTGGAATGAAGTGTTGTACAGACTTGATCGTGGAGAGGAAGAGTACAACTCAAGAGGCTTAGCTTTCCTACCAAGTTCATCTACAGACTGAGAGCATTATTTACCGTTCCTTAGCACACCTGAGAAACCTCCTTTCAATGATAGTAAGCTGTGACGGAACTGTGTATAAAAGCCTTCACAAATATCTCGACAGGCAGAATATGTCTGAAGAACCAGTTGGCTAATTGATTGCTCTTTGTGGGTGTGCACCTAAGAAGTTACAGAGACCTGGATATTAGTCCTACAGATAACAGAGAGGAAGGATATAAGTTACAGCCCGAGCTGTCAGATTTGACTGAGCACCAGTGAGAAGCAACAAACCAGAAACCAAGAGTGATTTACATCTGCCAGCCTTTCACTGTGGGTTGCTGAAGGGAAAATGGTTTTATAAACAGAAATGAGAAAAACACAGGAGTTTGTGAATAGGAAAATGAGCTCAGGTTAGGGGCTGTTGAGTACCTGAGCTCCTAGGTGAGGACACCTAGATGAAAGGGGCGAAGACTTGGTGATAGCTTGAAGACGTTGAGGCCAGAGATACAGCCTCATCTGTACTCATAGCTATGTGTAGTGACCGAAAATGAGAAATGAGCAGAGGTTGCAAAAGAAATTAGCCATAATTCTGCTACCCAGCAGTAGTCAAGTTTCAGAAATGATGTGACACATCCTCTGGTCTTTTCACTAAGTACATACGCGGGCAGGAATGTGCTTCCAACCCTCACCTGCACGCGGAATTATCTTTGTGTTGAAAACTCAGAAGAAGGCAGGGAAGACGTTTCAGCATGGACGTTATTCGACAGCTCCAGACTTACCTCGTCACCCTAGTGATTGCCACCAAATTGCAGTCATGGTGGCTCCTAGAACACACTGGAATACTCCTACAGAATGAAATCTATTACGTTTTCTATTAAGTGCTAGTAAATAGGTTTTCGTTGTAATCGCACCTCAACTCAAAGAGGATTTGAGGGGAGAAATGTAAGTCAGAAACTCATCTGGGTTTCTTATGGGCATACATCAAGTGAAAATGGTCTCACTTATTCCCCTCCCACTTGCCTTATACCCACTCCTCTTCAGGCTTCGGCCAAGATGAAGTAAACGTTGACTATAATAATCCCATAATTGATTGGAAATCAATGTCTTTTTTTACCTTAAGAAAAAGAGCTTGCTCTAAGTCAGGCCACATCCTAATTAGCACAGTCCTCTTAGACCTGTGATAGTGCCTGAAACATCACAGCCTCGAAGTGCTAAGTTTCAGGGACACAAACAGAATTGCTGTTCCTTGTAATGCTTAGCACAAGCACGCAGAAATGAATGTGTGTGTGTGTGTGTGTGCAGATAGACATAGTTAGATCTCCCAGGGAGAAAAACCGTATAGCAACAGAAGGTGTAAAAGAATTGCCTCAATACGCTTTCCCGTAGGAATGTCTAGAAACACACAGAACTGTGGGTGTGTGCCGTCCAACTCTCCACCGAGGAAAGCAGCCCGAAGTCCACCTAGTGCTCAACTGTTTTTTTTTTTTTTTTTCCAAAACATCTGTTTATGAAAATCAATTAACAGAGCCGCATGGGCCCTGAGAAAAAATTACTTCATCCCACTGGTGCAGAAAGAGACAACGTGAGTTGTGAGCAGCCTTGCCCGCCCCCGATGCCTCCCCTTCCACCTGTTGGGTGTGGGGGTGGGGCAGATAACCAGCAGCAGCCGGAAAGCTGTCCCCTGAGGGTCTCCACTTGGTTGACCCTTAGCTGCCGGGGTTGCCATGCCAGTTCCCTCTCACCAGAGTCTCATCTTTCCAGAGCAGCTCCTACACAGCAGCGCTACACTCTAGGGCTGCCGCTGCATCTTCAGACCTGGTCCCCCAAGACCGTCTTCTCGACAGGATGTGATCCCGGCAGGCTCTCCTTTCTTTGGAGATCTGGAAAGTCCGTAGCCTGAGACTTTGTCCTGTTCGTCGTGGTTGGAGGGATACAAGGCAGTAGCACTGACCAAAATTCCCGTGCAGTTCTAGACATTTCCCAACCGCCTCCTGCCACGTAGCCCAGCTTGCCGATGGCTTGTGGTGCAGAACACAGGTTCAAGTGCACTTAGCTCTCCTTGCCAGAGGCAGAAGGGACCTGTGTTATTTCCAGAAAGGCCTCTGCAAACCCAAAGGGGCAAGACAGCGTGGCCAGTCAGAGAGCATTAACAGGAGGTTGCTATGCCCTTCGGATCCTCGTCTCTCCAACGCCTTCGACTCTGTGGGCCCAAGGTCATAGCAGGGCATTTTCTCATGAAGAAAGTTCTGAAAAATCTCAAATAGAAGCTACAAACTGGACTTCCATGCTAAGCTCACCAGATACTGTGCGCACGGGTCATTTGATGCCACACTTCCCTCAGGAAGGTCCCTTTGGCCCACACTGGGGGTACGGACTGATCTATGTGTCCTCCAAATTCATAGAAAGTTCTTCCTCCCTGGTACCTGACTGTATTTGGAGACCGGCTCTAGAGAGGCCACTCAGTTCCTGCCAGGTCACTGGGGTGAATGAGGTCCCCCACGTGAAGACAGAGGCTCCACAGCCACCTGCACACCACGGCCAGGGCCCTCAGGGGAGAACCCACCAACACTGCGCTCTCACATTTCCAGGCTCCAGACCGAGAAAGCCAAGTGAGAGCCTCTCAGGGGATTCCTTGTAGTGGCTGGTCTTGAAAAGCCGAAAGGTCTGATTATAGCGGACGCTCCTGATAGTCGGTGGCACAGAAAATGTTCCCCGTAGCAGAGGGATCGGGTTCTCCAGGGGACACCAGCGTCCCCACCCCCTGCCCCCACCACTGCCCATTGCGCATCATCCATGCACTTCACCAGTTTAGGAAACCCACCTGGCTCCACTGCTATTGGCAGCACCTGAACTCGGCCCAGCTTCTTTTTGCTGATTTCTTATTCTTCCAAACGTAGGGGCTCAATCTCTGGTGTAGAAAAGGACTTTTTCCTACGCTGACTTCCACGGAAAGCCCTCAAAGCGATGGCAGCACATTGGTGGGCCTGGGATTGTCCCCACGTGGTCATCACTACAGTTCCAATGCTTTGCTACTCGGGGACTCATCCGATGGCAGAAGAGAGACAAGTGTGCGTCAAAAATGTCACCCACTACCCACACTGCCAAGTGTACATTGTGCGTGGGGGTTTTGTGACACTGTGTTGGAGAGCGGCCTTCAATAAGATAATGTATTTTTGCCTCTTAATCTGCAGATTACCAGGCCATAGCGTTCCTTTTCCCAACTCACGGTGAAAACCTCATTCAGTTTCCCACGTGTATCTCATTGTTACCTCATTCCTAAAAGCTCCTCCGGTGTTTGAGATGCCAATCAAAGGTCCTATGGAGGAGGGCCAGCCCGTGGGGCTGGGTGGTCATTCTCCACGCGGAGACTCTGCCGTGAGGGCGGTTCCTATGTAGGGATGCTGTTTCTTGTGGGCTACAGCGACCACTAGAACGCTCTGTCTGCTGGGCCTGGTCCACACAGTAGTGTCAGTGTTTTAACGACAAGCCGTAAGCCCCTGCAAATCCAAGAGGGTGCAAGAAAAGGAGAAGGCGCATCCCCAAAGGTGCTGCAGGAGGCCAGGTCTAAAGGAGTCTTAGTGTCGCCTAACGAAGGACAGCCCCAAACACAGCGAAACGCGTGAAGCCTGCCTGCACCTGGTCCCGAGGGCCAGCTACACGCCCTGGCCACACCATGCCATCGAGGTACATGGGTTTCTCTGCTTTGCTTTCTTGCCCCGTCTGTATTTGCCTAGTGTCCTTTCCTATCCCGGAGAAGCTCTGTTAACTGGAATCTCACAGCAGGGAGCGTCACTGGTAGAAGCTGTGACTCCGCCTGGCAGGGCCTCTGAGTCAGGCTGGGGACACAGCCGCCTCCCCGGTACACTCAGGACACATTTGTCCGTCTGTGGCACTCAGAGCTGCCGGGCCCTGCCTGTGCGCTGGGGGCGGCTGGCTAGCTGTGGTCGACCCCAGGAGTTTTGGCAAGTGGGAGTCTTTGCAGCTTTCTTCTTTTTTTTTTATATAATGCTCAAATCCAAATAATTTCTTAAGTTCCTTGACCCTTTAATCTACACAGCCCATAAGACAGGATCTGAAAAAGATTTTCAGAACAAAGGTTTTTTTTTCTTTTTTTTTTTTTTGCCTGGTGCTTTGTTTTCCCAAGCTTGTATTAATCACAGCTGTCTCTCACCAGCAAAGGTGGTTTTTATCTAGCATGCTTTAAATTTAAAAAAAAAAAAAAATGAAAACCACCAATAAAGGGAAGAATCGGATGTTCTTCAGGCTCCCATAACCCATGCCAGAAAAGAGAACGGCACTGGCTCCGTGGAGCTCAGCGCCCTGCGCTTCGTAGCACCTTCTGAGTGTTTACATGAACTTGGGTTTGCATTTCAGGAGCCCTGACGGAAAGATTCCTGCGGCTGCCCCGGGAGGGGTGGTGAATTTCTCCATCAAGTGAGTATTGATGAGCTGCGAAGTTCAGCGAACAGGAAAATTCTGCGCCTTTTATTGCCGATGTGACAGGTTACTTTATTACCATGCCTTTCACAGCAATTTAACAGTTACCCTGGAAACGGATTCAGTGAGGTAATAGGATCACAGGCGTCAGGCAGCGGCGGGCCGGCTGCTCGGGGCAGCCATCTGCTGGCTGCTGTTCCAAGGGTGTCGGCCCGGCCGGGCCCTACCAGCCACGGGCCCTGCATGGCGATGAGCAGGTGAATCCGCAGGCCTGCCCTCTTGAGCCGCACTCCGGTGATTTGTCTTGCTAATTCTATTGAAATAATAATCGGGATTTGTTTCTGATTAATTAAGTAACCTTTTGGTCAAAAGATTAGATAACGAAATTGCTGCCTATTCAGAGATAATGAGATTTTTATTACTCTGTCAAAAGAGAAAAAAGTGCATTTCAGTGTCAGCAGCCGCTGTGTCAAGAGGGGGAAGAAAGAGCAAAGATTTCTGGGAGTGTCGGATGGAGAGGGTGTGCCATTGTGCGTACAGACTGGCCAGGCGGGGCGAGTTGCAAGGAACAGCTGCTCCAATGGAACCGAGATGATAAAGAGATGGAGGCCCACAGGTTTTCGGGGAGCACGCTGATTTGTTGGAAGATGTCTCCCAATGGGAGAAGGAGCCTGGGCATGCAGGGAGCTGCCTGGGGCGTGTGGGTGTGTTTCTCCAAGTGGAGGAGTGTGAAGAAAGCAGTGAGCTTCAAAGGCACACACGCAGATGGCTGCGTCCAACCCCGCCCCCCACCGCATTACCACCAGCACCTCCCCAGTATGCACCCACCCTCCCCCCACCCCCATGCTGCAGCTCTGGCTTTCATTCGTCTGGAGGAAGGAGGTGGACTTGGGTGCGGGGCAGGTGACATGCTCCAGGTGGAGCAGGCTGGGACTGTCCCAGGGAGGCTGCTTTGGGAAGACAATGGTTCCAATGGGCCCAGAGCGAAGGGTAGGGGTCCTCCTTCGGTGTGGCTCCCAGACACAAGCTCTGCTCTGCAGATGTCCCCGCTGGGTCCTTTGTTAGGGGGACTGGGGTTTCTCCTTCCTCTGGAGCTTTTTCCAGATGGGGCTTTCTGGAGAAAAGCAGTGCGCTTCAGCGAGGAGATGCTGGACGGACAAGCAGAGCTGCTGCATGGGGAACAAAGCGCCAGGGTTGCCAGGTCCAATTGCACAAAGCCGCAATGTTACCAAAACGTGAGGAGTTAACACCGCCCAGGGTCTCTTCCTGCGAGACCGGGACCCAACTGAGCGCGTTGTTCAAGTGAATTTGTGGGTTTTTTTTTTTTTTTTTTTTTTTTTCAGTGATGGTGAGACGTGGAGGATTAGTGGGACATTCTGTGGCCTTGGCTGCCTTGGTGTGGTGTGTGTGTGTGTGAGTGAGTGAGAAACATGAAAAGATTTCAAGTTCTAAAAGTGGACGTTTTATGTTCTGAGTGTCATATGGTTCACAGACAAGTTGAAACAGACCAAAAAAAAAAAAGAAAACCTGAAGGGGCTCAGATGTGAGCATTCCAGAGCCCACTTGGCTGGGCTGGGTTCTGCACCCCCCTCACCCCCTCTCCTCTCCCTCCTGCACCTGCAAGGGCTGGCGCACAGGCTCCATATCTGATCACAGATGCTTGACAAAGAGAAATAAGACATTAGAAGGGGCTGTCGCTGGGGGTGCGGCTTCGAAGAGTTCACGGCCAATAGCTTTGCACAGAGACTCGCCCTCCTTGGCTCACTGCGAAGCAATGGGGGCAAAGAACAGGGCGGGGAAGGGGAGCCTTTGTCTGGCGGCTCCCCGTGAAATACAGGGTTAATATTAGCAATTATTATTAAAATTAGCCAAATGTTATTAAATGCTTCTTGTATGGAAGAGTAAGTATAGTTTTTCCCTGTGGCACACAGTGACATCTGCAGCTCCACACTTTGGCAAAATGGCTCTACTTAACAAAAACATGACTTCATTTGTGTGGTATGTCTTTTGTGCCTAGGAGCAGGCTTGTAATTGTTGGCTTCAATTACAACATGACTATTTGAAACCAAGACCCATTTTATCTGCATGCCAGCTTTTTATTTGTTTTACCAACTATATCTGTTTCCATTACTGCAAGGCTGATGGTTTGTCTCAAGAGGAAATCAAATCCATTAATTCAGAAATTTCAAGCCCCACTAGCTCTGCCATAAGCAGCATTTCTTATGCTAATAGCAACTGTGCTGAGACTAAAAGGAACTGACAAGACCCTGTTTTGTATCATAACTTAAGCATTTATGTAAGAAGGCAAACCCAATCGTACTAGGAAACTCGAAGTGTTATTACATGTAATTCACTTTCCTGCGATCTGGACAGAGCTCTGGTTTGTGTAGCCATGGTTTCCATCAGCCTGCCTCCAGATGGAGAGACTCACCTGTATTTTCCTTCAGAGCCTACATAGTGTTTGACAACAGATCTATCTAGCATGCAACTGAGTTTGTGTGCGTGCTTTTATTCTCAACTTGTGCACCCCTCCCCCTCAACACACACACCTCAAAAGACAGACTTTTGTCAATGCAGGAAAAAAAAAATTCATCTGTATTCAGGTGGTGTCTGAAACTTATCCCGGTAACAGCACTAGACGGAGGCAAACCTGGCCCCTTCTGTTTCATTTTTAATGCACTCTGTTTGGGTTCTGTCACATGGTTTGTGTTCAATTAGATAGCTTGACTTGATAATATCTGACCCAGAAAGAAAACGGCTGGGGGAGTGGAGGGGGAGGGGAGGGGAGACTGCTTCTGACTGGTGCAGGAGCTTTTGCAGGCACGGTGACCTGTTTATGTCAGCGGCCAAATATAAGAGATGCCTATCACAGAGCCACATCATATTCTGCCATCTAAAAAAAAAAAAATACACAAAGTCCTCCAGGACTCCGGGCTGCCTTTGTCCACGCAAAGCCCTTCGGTGCCGTAAATCAGTGCTCATTGGGAGCTGTTATGCACCAGCCGTCACCGATAAGCTCTCCAGAAGTAGACAAGGCTTTTAGGAACTGCTGAACCATGAAGTTGACCTGCTTAGGGTTTTGTTGTAGGCTATTAAATCCAGGATGGCCGTTTTAAGATGATTCTGCTTTCTTTTGCCCCTGGCCTGGTTAAGCAACCCTACCCCCACCTTGTGATTGGCCTGACTTAAAAAAAAAAAAAAAAAAACTCAGAATGGGAGAATCTGCTGTTAAGGAATACTACCTTCACACATCGATTTAATGAGAGTGACTATTGCTGACGTGGCTAAGGGGCTCAGGCAACTTGACACTAATTCTGCAGCTAAGAGATTTACTAGCTGTACATACCGGTCTGCTTTTGTTGGCATGGGTACCACGATTCCCTTCTCCAAAAACAAACTCTAAATCTTTTGTAAACATGCATTATTTGGTTAACACATTGTAAATGGATCCCAGTTGCGCTGCGCAAGCGCGCCTCACTATTATGTAAACAATTATTCACTGGAAGGCTTGCTCTTGATTGTAGATGAATATATTTCAGCTGTACTGGTGCTCGCCGACCTGCCCAGTGGTATAAAGCCGGTCATTTGTTTTTTTGTACTCTGCCTATTACTAACCAGTTAGAAATGCGCTGATTATTTGCACAAGCCTTTTACACTGCGGGCCTAATGCAATTGCTGTTTTATTTTTCCTGTGTTTGATGAGTGTTAACAAGAGCACCATTTGAGGAAACCCAAAGCAAATACAGCTCTTTAATTGGGGCTGCTTGGGGAAAGCCACCCGGTGAGTCATTCTACTGCTTAATGTTGGAAAGTTCATCCTGCTCACTGTAGGACTCATGACAAGATTAATTAAAGGGAGCTTCCGCAGATGTGGGGTCCTGCTCCGCCAACCTAGATAGCTCACATACTGTGCATCCATCCGTCCTCCGGGCGTGAGTACTTGGGGCAGGCTGTAATCCCAAAATCCGCCTTTTAAACTCCCGGGATGGCCCAACGCTTCCTGTTGGGACGAGGCAGTTCCACCCTCTAAGACCTCAGAGACAGCCTGATTTGGGGGAAGTGGTTCTGTCGTGATCTCCCGGAGCGAGTACGTGAGCTCCCTAGCCTAATGGGTCATGAAAATCCCTGCCAGTTTGGACAGCCTCCTCTCCGCCTACCCCTGCAACAATCAATTGTTCAGCCTTTGCTTCCTGTTTAGTTCATTAGCATTTCAGGTAACGTGCTGATCTCCAAAGCTTGGGAGGAAGTATAGTGGGCACAGAGCGCCTCATTGGTGTACACGCGAGCAAACATTAGAGCTTTCTCTCCCTCTCTTCTGATGCAACTACAAAACTGTCTGTGCTTGTGCTTCGGCTGTGGTAGTGCTGGCTTCAGAGCAAGCCCAGGGAAATGGGAAAAGCCTGGTTCTATTCCGGGATTTGTCCCTGCCTTTGGACGTGCACTTCTGTGCACCTAATCTATGACGCAATAGGGTTGGGCGGTTTGATCATTCTTATTCCTACAAAAATTAGAATCCTAGAATGCTAGGTGTTACTTTGCATCCATAAATAAATATAGGAGAGAGACTTCGTAGTCAAAACATATGGTATGCAGTAGCTAAAAGGATACAGCTCCCTCTTTCCATATTGAATATTAAAAAGACATCTGTAGTTTGCTTCTTACTACAAATCCTTGGAATGAAAAAAAACAAGTATACTTACTTCATTGACTAGTCTTTGCAGCCCAAATGACTGAACTACCAGTGACTGTACCATAGAAGCAATACATTGAGACCTATGATGGTTTGTAATTGAACGAATTCCAACTTGTATAATCCGCTGTCTCCTATGGTGATGTGGATTTGTGCTGCCTTTTTCTTCCTGACAAGCTGCTTATTCAAATAGCCTGTTTTACATAATAAATTCAATTTAGCTGGAAGTAATGTGCACATCAATATATACCTGTGAAGATGAAGACGCAAGACTTGTGTTTCCTCTGAAAGTTTGGCTTCTCCAGATACTGATGTGAGTTAACAGTCATGACAAATTGGGATCATAAGCCTTGAGCACCAAAAGCCCATTTAAGAATGATGATTATCAGCTTTGTTACAATGGGAAATAGAAGATCTACTCGGTGCTTTTGCTCTGCTGAACACAGTTTGCCAAATAAGAACCAGGGCTGTCCCTGTAGCCTTTTCTCATAGCCACTACAAATCTTCAACATGCAGCACCAGAGAGCAAATGGAAATATTTTTAATTACATATTGTTTAATTACAGAAACACTTGGAATATTAAAGTAGATTTGAAATTCCTGATGTTGGTTCATTTTTAAACTTAGATGTTAAACTGAAATATCGGGGCTGGCGCAATGGCTCACTTGGTTAATCCTCCGCCTGCAGCGCCGGCATCCCATATGGGCGCTGGGTTCTAGTCCCGGTTGCTTCTCTTCCAGTCCAGCTCTCTGGTGTGGCCCGGGAGTGCAGTGGAGGATGGCCCAGATCCTTGGGCCCTGCACCCACATGGGAGACCAGGAGGAAGCACCTGGCTCCTGGCTTCGGATCAGCCCAGTGCTGGCTGTAGCGGCCGTTTCAGGGGTAAACCAATGGAAGGAAGACCTCTCTCTCTCTCTCTCTCTAACTCTGCCTGTCAAATAAATAAAAATTTAAAAAACTGAAGCATTAGCAGTGCCTCTTTCATCGGCTTGCCCATGTGCTCTGCAAGGAAAAAAGCACATGTACTGTGCATACACCCATACTTCATTGCCCACTGCTTTACGGTGTTCTTTGTCCACTTCTGACTTTGTGCGGGTGGGTTATGATGACTCGGCAATGCTCTGCTTTGTAGCCTAATGTCTAGAGATGCCCCTGCTAAAGGAAGGAACCACTGATGGAGCTAAAATGGGGAGGTGTCTGAGAAAGTCAGTTGAGAGCTGAAAAGCGTAGAACGGTTCTGTGTGACCTTCCCAGGGTGAGCGAGTGTTTCTGGTCTTCATTCCCATGTTGGCTGCTTAGACTAGGACAGGCTGAGTCAGATGAATGTTTACGACCCCATGGAAAGTTTCATGTTTGTTACAATAAGCAGTCCCCGGAAAACCTGAAAGAGTTCCTATGATTTTATGCATTAGTGCGGTGCGTGCATTGAAAAAGTTCAAATAGCCCAGCTGTGCTGGCATGGAGACTTGGCTTGTCTTATCAGTTAGCCAACGATCTAGTTGGAAATGATTGAGTGTGCTCCTGAGCAGATGGAAACTTCTCTTCAAGGGTGAAATCTACATCTTTGCAGGTCATGTAGGCTCATCTCTATGTTCAACTACTAGCCCTTTGACCTGCAAGGGTAAGAAATTGGCCTGCCTCATCTTTCTGATCGGAATACCTAGGGTTTTGGCTAACATTGAGTAAGGCTTTCTGAATCTTGATTCTTGAAGGTAGTGGAGAGACAATGACAAGCATCAGCGTATATGGTGTCCATGTGTAGGAAAATAAGTGCTATTTGTTACAGCATGTTCTGTCTGTGGAATCACTTAGGCCTAAGTGAGGTATGGAGGCAGAAACAGGGTTATGCTTGGAGAAATGGAGGTTGTCCTATAAGAGATTGAAAATGATATACTTAAATGGTTGGAGTTAAGCCAGTATGTCAGGGTTAGGAGAGACGTTTGTAAGATATAAACAGGGAGATGAATGTCGGCATTTAGGTGAGTGTTCATTTTTTAAATGTCACTCTGCTATTAGATATGAATAGTTTTTTTGCTCAAACAAGCATAGGAATCTGTAGCGATGCCTTCTCCTGCTTTCACATTTGTGGATGTGAAAACTTTTGATGCGCTCTCATTTAAGCATATTAGTAGCAGGAAGAAAACAATTAAGTAGTTATTGTCACATATTGTGTCACTCATCATAAATAAGTATGGTTTTTAGTTTAAAAAAAAATTCTTGGAAAAGGACATTGAACGTGCTGTGCTCTCAAATGCTATCTGACATCAAACCCAGACAAAGCGCTCAGGAAAAGCTGCCCTGCAGGGGTGGAGCAGCTACTCCATTCCGGAGGAGCAGTGAGTGGGACGAGAGCAACATCCATTTCAGAGAGGGGCAGGACACACCCTGTATGTAGGGTAGCTTTGGGGTGTTGTCACCACGAAGGATAAGAAATGGCTTCCCTGAACACAGCACCGAGAGTCATTTTCTATTGAGATAATGAATTTAGAAAGACTCTCTACCTTCTCCTTGAAAATAGCATTGATTTTTTGGCGAAGTGGAAGTTTGAGATGTAAAATAAAGCTGAAGTAAATGGTGTAATTGGAGTTCATTCATTTTGACTTCTGGAAGTGTTTATCTTGTGGATGTGTTCTTCCCAGCATAGTTGGACTGAATCTCTGTTGACCTTCCCTAAGAACGCTGGTAGCTACAGTGAAAATTAGGGTAAAGAAGCTAAACATGACCACTTCTTCCGACAGAGCTTGGAGAGCTTTGAGGTCATCTTGTCCCCAATCATCAGGCAGGGAAATGAGTGTAGCAGAAAATCTCCAAGAAGTGCATACTCACTGATTGCTATTTTGGTTTTGGGTGTCAGATAACACGTCACCTCAAAACTTAACGTAGGAGAAATGATAAATGTTGAAGGTAATTAATTTAAGATAATTACCCTGATTGATTCATCACACAATGTATATGTGTATGAAAACATTACATGATGCCCCATAAATAGAACCAGTGATTAAGTGTCAATCATTATTTGCCATCTCCCAGTTTCTGCAGGTCAGGGATTTTGGAAGGGCTTCGCTGGGCTGTTCTGATGGGGGCCCTCCCATGAAGTTGTAGGTGAAGCCGGCTAGGACATCTGCTTCCGAGGCCCCTCAGATACTTGGGGGTTGGTAGGCGGCTCCTCACACAGCTGCTGAAGCTGCCTCGTGATGTGGTGACATTTTCTCGCAGAGCAAATGATCCGGCAGGCCAGGCTGGGAGCTGGGGCTCTGTGGATGACCTGGCTTCAGAAAACTCATGGGAGCCCACGTGGTGTTGTACTGAGGCAGCTTGATTCCACGGAGGGGTCCACAGTGGGTCCTGGATACCAGGAGATGGACCTCGTGGGTCCCTGGGAATGCCACCTCGATTCAACCTGTGTGTAGAAAACCTCCCTGTCTGCGAAGCTAGTTGGTGACAGAACCCTCAGTTCACAATGCAGATTGGATTCACTCATGAGTTGAAGTCGCCAACTGTTTGAACATAGAACAATGAATCTGTGAGCTTATGGAGCACACTTTATAGGGAGCATTGGCTTTTGTGTCTCTTTGATTTTTATCAGATCGTGTTTCCTAGCGAGGACTCTGACTGGTGGCAGAGGTCTGGAGAAAGCCTTCACTGTGTTACCTATCAAGCCTAACATGGGCACAGGTGCTGGGGCACAGTTAGATGCACCCCATGTATTCTTACCCAACAATGCAAGCTCTCACTCGCCAGTGACTCATTTCAGCATTTCTCATCTGTGTTGAGAATGAAATCCTAAAGTTTCTAGGAAGATAGGCACACCCTAAGATTTCTGTTTTTTTTTTTTTTTTTTAGCAAGAGAAATTTTGAAAAAGGTTGCAAGTACTGATCGAATACAAAATGTGACCAAATGAAAGAATGTCTGACAGCATCCCTTACAGATGGTCGATGGGTGGTTGGCCTACATGACATAATAGGAGGCTCACTTCCTCATGACAGACAGTTAAGTCATATTCGGGGGACACGGACACATCCACACAGGACTCTAGCTCTGCCTCCTCCGGCAGTGTCCGTGAGGTTGGGCCTCTTGGCTGCATCGTAGCCTTGCACAAAGCTGCAAATGACTGTCATTTCTTGTTCTTATAAACAATAATGAATTAACTATAAATTGACATTGTAACACAAATCATTAGTATTTAAATTGCCCCAGGCAACATTCACTTTGCCTTGTTTCAAGTCATGCATCTTCTGTTTTAAAAAAAAGTTTAATTCAAAATTCATCTTTTGTCTTGAGTTGAAATGAGTGAGATTTTACGTAATGCAAAAGCAAACACGTGCTAGATTTTTCAGAGTGAGGCTTCCTCCTAGAGAGGTGTAGAATTCACAGGGAAGCAAATTTCTCTTCTGCCTTCACATCTCTTTCTCTCCCCACAGAGGATTTAGAAAGCTGCTTGCAAATCCTGCTCCTGCCTGCTTTCTGGTTGACAGGTATTCTTCGGTTTACTCGGAGTCAAGAGTGAGATTACCTAATCCCAGGAGTCCTATTTTCCCTTTTTTGCCTAAGGCTTCCTGGTGTTAATTAGGTGTAAGGAGAGACACCAAATTAACTCTTTAGGCAGCAGTATTTCCCTTACTCCCGGCAAGTGGAATAGAGCAATGATGGTGAGATGAAGCCGTTCATTGTTGAAGTTGTCATATTTTAAAGGAACCTCTAGTACATCCTATGAATACGTGATTCTTGGCCACAGAACGTCCAGGGGAGGACATGAGTTTTGTTGATAGTTAGCTGAGTGTCATAGCTCTTGGGGACCACTTTGGAAAGAATGGTCTTGCCTTGGTAGCTGATAGGGTGCCTTTTCCCTGATCTTCCTAAGTGGTGGAAATGCCGGTCTTGCGCTATCAATGTTTCCATCTGGCTCTGTGCTCCTGTGAACTGCTGCCACATGGAATGATTTTTTTTCTCTTTCTCTGTGTTTCTCAACAATCAAGATGTTTAATTCAGCCTTTCTGGCGAGGTTTATCACTGCCATTAGCTTGCCCTGTCATTGCACACAATGGCAACAATTGCTAGATTTTGTCAAGTAGGCTGTTGTATGAAAGTCTTCACACACGGGTTGGAAATAAAACATTGTTATTTATATAATACAAATAGCGTGCTGCACTATGATAAGTATTTATGCCGTTTTACCTACTCCGGGAATCATTCAGGATGAGGCACAGTTAAAGAAACTTCTCTCTGTAAGGAGGGGAAGAGAAAATGGCCTTGGCGAAGACAGAGCCAAGAGGAATCAACTCTTGGCTCAGATGTGAATGTTCGGGGTTGAAGATGTAAACAAACAGTCACGTTGGAACAGGCTGTTCGTTAACTCTGAGGAGCCAGGCTATGCTGGTAGGTGGAGCATCAGGCTATACAAATTCTGGTGCCTAATAGAAGACTTAGGAGATGAGGCGTGGTAGGAAAAGGAAAACTAAAACCAGATTCCCACTGGTATTTTTATTATGTATGTATGATTTAAAAGTAACAGTAGTTCATCCTAACTATTGAGTAGCATAAACTGTTCATTTTCATTGTTGGCAACAAAGCTGAGAAGTTGTAGAGGCTATTTCCGCGTTGAGAATAGACTCTGGGGGGTGGAGCTCTCTTCCTGACTTAGATCTGAAGGAAAACATTGTCAGGAAATCCTGGGAATGAAATTGGACCACAGGATCTCAGCCTGATTAAAATGAACCAAGCTCAGAAATTAATTTGACAGATCATCTTGTCCTACTCAGATGGAATCTTACAACCCTGACTCACAACACTATGATCTTCTAGTATCTACTTTCAGAGTTGTCAAAAAATAAAAGACAACGCAAGATGTTCTAAATAATCTAAATCACGTTCAAATGGTCAATGACAGCAGTAGTACCTTAGGGTTGCATAAAAAGAAATCAGACAATTAGAATCTGTTAAAATCTTTACAGCACTATATAGTTCTCAAAATGGTCTTATGTCTGTGTTATCGAAGTTTTAGTGGAACATGATGAAGTAATTAAAATTATGTATTATGTCTGCCTTACCGATGACTAAACTAAAACAGAAACCTAATGACACTAATAGATCTAGATTACAGGTCGATTAATGATTCATTTTGTGTACTTAGCATCGTCCTCTCTGGCTCTCCCAGGAAGGGGAGTACAACTCTCTGGTTGAAGTCTCTGTAGTTATATTACCATTTATTAGAGGTACAGTAATAAATCATGCCAAGGCTGGTACATGAATAGTAAGAATTTATCAACTTAACCTGGGCAATTGGAGAAGAAAAGGGGTTGGTACTAACAATTAGAGTAGAACCTGATAAGTTTGAATGGAGTCTAATGTCTCTGAAAATTTCACAAGCACACCAGGCTGTTGTATCCAGGCAGCCAATAGAAGAGATGAAAGGGGAAATTTCATGTCTTCAGAGGTCTCTAAGTTGGGTGTGTAAGTGTGTCTGTATTTGTACATATGCATTTCTTTTTTTTTTTTTGGTTAAAGATTTATTTTATTCATTTGAAAGAGTTACAAAGAGAGATACAGACAAAGAGGTCTTCCATCCGCTGGCTCACTCGAGATGGCCGCAACGGCTGGAGCTGACCCGATCCGAAGCCAGGAGCCAGGAGCTTCTTTTGGGTCTCCCACATGGGTGCAGGGGCCCAAGGACTTCAGCCATCTTCTACTGCTTTCCCAGGCCACAGGAGAGAGCTGGAACTGAAGTGGAGCAGCCAGGACTTGAACTGGTGCCCATATGGGATGCCTGTGCTTCAGGCCAGGGCTTTAACCTGCTGTGCCACAGCGCTGCCCTCCCCCCCTTTTTAAGATTTTTATTTATTTATTTGACAGGTAGAGTTGTTAGACAGTGAGAGAAAGAGCCAGAGAGAAAGGTCTTCCTTCCGTTGGTTCACTCCCCAAATGGCCACAATGGCCAGAGCTACACCGATCCGAAGCCAGGAGCCAGGTTTCTTCTCCCGGTCTCCCATGTGGGTGCAGGGGCCCCAGCGCTTGGGCCATCCTCCACTGCCCTCCCGGACCACAGCAGAGAGCTGGACTGGAAGAGGAGCAACCAGGACTAGAACCCAGTGCCCATATGGGATGCGGGTGCAGCAGATGGAGGATTAACCAAGTGAGCCAGGGTGTCGGCCCCATATGCCTTTCTTGTTGTAAGTGGGTGGTAATAACTAACATCAACTACTTTTGAAAATATCCAAATGGTACATAAATATTTTAAAATTCTCACTGAAACCTGGTTTTTGGAATAGAGTTAAAATTCCAGTCTATTTACCAAGTTTTAATTTTTATTTATAAATGGCAGTTGCTGACCCTGAATTTGTCTTTTAATAAGTGTCTTTCAAGGAAAATAAATTTATTTTATTTTAAAGGCGGAGGTACAGAGAGAGAGAGAAAGAGATCTTCCATCTGGTGGTTCACTCCATAGAGGGCTGCAATGACCAGGACAGGGTCAGAGCAGAGCCAAGAGCTTCATCTGAGTCTCTCAAGTGGATGTAGGAGCCCAAACTCTTGGATGATCTTCCACTGCTTTCCCAGGCACATTAACAGGGAACTGGTGAGAAGTTGAGCAGCTGGGAATTGAACCGTTGCCCACATGATATGCTGGCTTTGCAGGTGGCGGCTTAACCCACTATGCCACAGCACCAGCCTCTATTAAGTGATTTTAATATGCTTACATTGTTAGCTCTGAAATAGTTCTCCTCGTTTGTACTATCTCTAATATATTTTCCTCCTGTTTCTTTTAAAAAATTTTTATTGGCCGGCGCCGTGGCTTAACAGGCTAATCCTCTGCCTTGCGGCGCCGGCACACCGGGTTCTAGTCCCGGTTGGGGCGCCGGATTCTATCCCGGTTGCCCCTCTTCCAGGCCAGCTAGCTCTCTGCTATGGCCCGGGAAGGCAGTGGAGGATGGCCCAAGTCCTTGGGCCCTGCACCTGCATGGGAGACCAGGAGAAGCGCCTGGCTCCTGGCTTCGGATCAGCAAGATGCACTGGCCACAGCGGCCATTGGAGGGTGAACCAATGGCAAAAAGGAAGCCCTTTCTCTCTGTCTCTCTCTCACTATCCACTCTGCCTGTCCAAAAAAAAAAAAAATTATTTTATATGAAAGGCAGAGTGACAGAAATCGATCTTCCATCTGCTGGTAGACTCCCCAAATGCGCACAACAGTTGGAGCTGGGCCCAGCTGAAGGCAGGAGCCTCGAACTCCATCTACAACACCCACATTGGTGGCAGGGGCCCAAGCAGTTGGCCATCATCTGGTGTCTTCCCAGGTGTATTAACAGGGAGCTGGATCAGAAGTGGAACAGCTAGGACTTGAACTGTCACAGGCAGGCTCCTATGTCACAGGCAGCTGTTCAACTTGCTGTGTCAAATACTGCCCCCTCTGTTTTCTACTGCTTTTTATTTTTCTTGTTTGCTTTTATTATCCTGATTATGACTTTATGCATCACATTGTGTTGGATCCTAGTTTTTCTGGAGAAATTGATGTAACTTCATTTTATTTGTCTAGTAAGCAAAATATGATTAATGAAAGTGTTGGGTACATTTTCCCAGCAACACAAATACGAATCAGTAAGTGTATTAGTGAGCTTCACTTTAAGAACAAAGACCCACGAAACCTCAATGGTTTATCATATGATGCTCGGTTCATGTCATCTGTGAAGGTACTGTTAGCTCCACAAGTATGTCTTCGTCCCAGAATGCAGATCAAAGGAGCAGTCTCTCATTAGGACGTGCCATTTTTCTGTAGTAAGACCTGCTGTCTTAGCAGGGAACAGAAAACATGAAAGACAAATACCAGAACTAAAATGCACAACACTCTTAAAACTTCTGATGGGGTGTAGTGTATTTTGTGCTTGTTCACTGCCCATTGAGCAAAGCTGGTCCTGTGGCCAAGCCTCCCAGCAAGGAGGCTGAGCCTGATGCTCCCCCAAGACGGTGGTTGAAGTCACTGGAGCATGCTTGGAAAGGATGGCAGCTCTAACCTGATTGCTCTGCCCAGACCAGATCAGCATGGACTGTATTCATCACTTTCTGGGAAAGCTCTAAGAACCAAACAACCCTTGTTCCCTTGTTTTCCTGAAACTTAAATTCAGGCTGTGAGGGGCTCAGTTCTCTTTTGGTTTTGTGTTCAAGTTATCTGGAATTTTCAAGAGGTTTCACCCAGAATTTCACTATGCCTTTTGCATGCAGGCCAGACTATTTTTGCTCTGTGATTTTGGGATCTGATCAAATCTATTGGAATATAAATACCTGCTTTAAAGTTTGCCCCTATTTCTTAGCTCAGGTGAGATTTTTATCCTCTTAGGTAGTTAGGTACTTGTTCATCCTGCTTTGGTTCTTTTTGTGTTCCTGGTGATTGATCTTTCTTTAGGACTTGAGAGATCTTGCCTGGCTTGAGTAGATATCATTATTCCCCAGGTAAGATATGTGGCTTCTCTTTGTCACCTCTCTGGTTGCAGTGCAACAGTGCACATATTATACAGCTGGTCTTTTGGGGAACCTGGAGGCTTAATTTCTTCATACAGGTGACTGTTTGGTCTTCAGAAAGTTGATGAGACCCTTGGACTTTTTCCCTCTGCACAGTGCATTCTGTGAGTTGGGTGTAGGGAGAGTTGCCGATGCATTTAAACCCTGTGTCTCCCAGCTTTAAGTTGGAACCGAACACCAGAGTTAGACTCAGCAACAGCAAGGCCTGGTGAAGAGAATCAGACTCCTCTAAGTAAACATCCAAAGTCGGCCTCAGAGCTAACGGATTCCTGTGCCCTCTGCTCAGAGGTGATGGCAGGTGCAGCCAAGAGGAAGGCGAGACTTGGGTGGGGAGTTGTGTTCTAGCTTCAGGCACAAAATTGAAGCAGGGGACAGGGTGGGCACTTTGGCTAGCAGGGAAAATGCCCATGTCCTCTGTGACTCTTGGGCCTCTTTGGTCACGACCCTGTGCTCTCAACTACAATGTTCAGTGACTGTGCAGAAGGGATCTCTTTGATCTGTACCGGTCATCGCGTTATGCCCCTTGGACATGGACCAGGTGAGCCCGTATGGCTGTTTCTTGAATGATTTTTGTTAAATGCTGCTCATTCCGACTGTATAACTTCGCTTTATACATTGGTTTTCTCATGTATAAAATGAAATGACGCCTTAGATTCCTACCCACCCTGTAATCCTATGACTTTGTGATGATTATCAGCAAGACGTTTCCCCCTAAGTGGGATATAATTAGAGGGCCTGGTGACTTAAAAGAGCAAACTGAGAGTAAGATTTCAGCAGCAGGCAGATCTGGAGGAAACTGACATCATTACAAGGAATTCTTTCTCATTTGCTCCTTTCTTCCATAATCACTCTTTGCTTTATATGTGCACCAACCCCGCCATTCTTTGATCTCTTGTGATAGTACAATACAGTTCCATTTGGCCATGCTTCCTCTATGGCATTTTATGGCATTTTATAGTATTTCCCCATGCCATAAAAACCAAGCTGTCTGGCCTTGGGGCACAGTGGGTTAAGCTCCCACCTTCAACACTGGCATCCCATATGAGTGCTGGTTCAGGATTTGGCTGCTCCACTTCTGATCCAGCTCCCTGTTAATGTGCCTGGTGAAGCAGTGGCAGATGGCTTTTGGACCTCGACCACCCATGTGGGAATCCATAAAAGCTCTGGTTTCCTGGCTTCAGTGGTTGTAAGCTTTTAGGGAATGAGACCACAATGGAAGGTGTCCCTTTGTGTGTCTCCCTCTTTCTCTCTAACTCTGCCTTTCAAATAAATATAAAAAGCAAGCTGTCTTTGGGTGATGAGATACACCATACCCCCGATGTAGGTGATTCCATGATGCCTAGGGGACTATGTCATTTTTAATCATCCAGAGAGAATCTGAGACAGTCTATTGAGTGACTGCACCAGGCAAAACGTATGTATTGAACTTAACTTTCAGCAATTTTATTTATTTATTTATTTTGGCAGGCAGAGTGGACAGTGAGAGAGAGACAGAGAGAAAGGTCTTCCTTCACCCCTCAATGGCCACTGTGGCCGGTGCGCTGCGGCCGGTGCACCACGCTGATCCAAAGGCAGGAGCCAGGTGCTTCTCCTGGTCTCCCATGCGGGTGCAGGGCCCAAGGACTTGGGCCATCCTCCACTACCTTCCCGGGCCACAGCAGAGAAGAGGAGCAACCGGGACTAGAACCCAGGATGCCGGCGCCGCAGGCAGAGTATTACCTATTGAGCTGCGGCGCCAGCCTTCAGTAATTTTAATATAAAGAAAAAACCTATTGTCTGGGAACTTCAATTTAAAATAATGAGATCACATCTCGGAACTATCAGACCAACCTCTTTAAAATACTGACGTAGTGGGTAAAGCTGTCATCTGCAGTGCCAGCATCCCATATGGGTTCCGGTTTGAGTCCAGGCTGCTCCATTTCCAATCCAGCTCTCTGCTGTGGCCTGGGAAAGCAGTAGAAGATGGCCCAAGTGCTTGGGCCCCTGCGCCCACATGGGAGACCCGGAAGAAGCTCCTGGCTCCTGCCTTGGGACTGACTTAGCTCTGGCCATTGTGGGCAATTGGGGTGTGAACCAGTAGATGGAAGACCTCTCTCTCTCTCTATCTGTGCCTTTGCCAGCTCTGCCTTTCAAATAAATGAACAAATCAATCAATTTTTATTTTTTTAAGTACTAGAAAGGAAATCTGGGAAGAGGGGTGTATCTATTGCCATCTATTGTTACACAATAACTCATGAAAACAGGAACATCCACATACATTCTACAGAGGCTTATTGTGGCATCGGGTTTTTAAAAAATATTTATTTATCTATTTGAATGTCAGAGTTACACAAAGAAGGAGAAGCAGAGAGAGAGAGAGGTCTTCCATCTGCTGGTTCACTCCTCAGTTGGCCATGATAACTGGAGATCCATCGATCCGAAGCCAGGAGCTTGTTCCAGGTCTCCCATGTGGGTGCAGGGGCCCAAGGACTTGGGCCATCCTCCACTGCTTTCCCAGGCCATAGCAGAGAGCTGGACTGGAAGTGGAGCAGCCAGGACTCAAACCGGCGCCCACATGAGATACTGATACTGCAGGCGGCAGCTACATGGGCTATGCCATAGCACCTGCCCTGTGGCATCCTTGATAATATGAAAAAACTTGTAAATAACTTGAAGTTTCATGGAAACAGATCAGTTATGATAGATGAAATCACTGGCATGCTATTCATCAATCAACGTGAATGAACCAGAACTACTTGTAATAATGTGAACAGAACTGAAAACATAATAATGAGGGACATAAAAGGAAACTGCAGAGCAATATGACATCCTGTCTGAAGCCATTGGCATAATGGAAAGACATGTGAAACCAGAAAGCATTGTGTTTATGGGCATAAAATTCATAAAATGACCCAAAGTGCTTTGGAGATAATGCACTAGACTGGCCAGTTGCTAATTCTGGGAAGGAAGTGCTTGGGTTCATGGGCAGGGAGGTTCAGTTACACCTGTTTGCCTGATTGCTAAGTGAGTAACATGTACACGATTCTTTGTTCGGTTCTTTTTGTACTTTCTTGCATGATAAATTTTATAATGATTAATATTATATTTTTTGAACTTTGTAAATACAAAATTAGGTGATTGAAAATTTTTTTCAACTGACCTAAGTTTTTCTCCCTGGACTCTGATTTGCCCTCAGTGAGAATGAGGATCATTGTTTAAGCTCTCTTTATTCACCACCAGTCATCCCAAAGCATTTTAAGTGCCAGTTGTGGGCTGAAACTGGTTCTACGATCATGTCTGTAAAACTGGAACACACGTTCTGCTGGATGGTCGTCAAAGCTGTTGCACCCAGATCAGTCAGCTACAGAGGAGAAAAGCTTTGAATGGAAATTTTTAGGAAGTGGAGTCAAGATCCTGAGTGTTTTGTTGAAGAACTGTACCAAGAGATGAAATGTGGCTTTCCCAGTACAACCCTAAAGACAGAGGCCACCGAAACAATAGCTCTCAAGAGTGGACATTCAGCAGGTTAAGTCCCTGCTTGGGAAACCTGCCTCCCAGGTTGGAGGACCTGGTCAAGTCCCAGCTACTCTGTATTTCCCATGCAGCTTCCTGCTAAACTACTTGTGGGTTTCTACCTCCCGTGGGGGATACCCAGATGGAGTTCCTGACTTCTGGCTTTGGCTTGGCTCCGCCCACCCTGGGTATTGTGGGCACGATGGGAGTATACTAGTAGATGTAAGATCAAACAATAAATCAAATCTCTGTCTATCCATTTGAAATAAATAGTGTATCTTTTTTGCAAACCAAAACCAGTGAACACACATCTTTAAACATAAACTGATCCCTGAATTAATTAGGCCCCTAGTTAAAATCTGTATATAATTAAAATACATGTTTATCTTGACATATCTTGATGTATCACCATGGTGTTTAGATTCATAAACCTAAAGGTTTTATAAATGTTGTCCCATTCTTCTGCAGTTGAGATTGTCCTTAGTACTCTTAGCTTAGGCCGAGTAAAGGGACAAGAATATATGTTTCCGACTTTGAGAGTAAGTTTGCATTGGCAATAGTGGTAAATCTGGACTTGGCTAATTCCAAGGCCCCTGTGTGTTGTGTTATTCACTATCGTTCCTTACTAGGTGTCATGATATAGCCACTCCTTGTTATTACAGGTTTATCCTCTGCACAGGGAAGCCCTTGGGCTCAAAGTCCATGGTCTTAAAGAACAGAAAATACAGATGTCTCCACTTGCCCATTTATACTACTCCTCACAGAAGAGATATTAGCCTTTTAGCAGCGTATGCCACATTAGTAATTTGAGTGTTTTCTGAATCAAAGCTGAAATTCGTAGCGTCTCTAATGTGTAATGAAGTTGCACATTTTTACCGTGCAGTCACTCAAGCATATGGGTTTTGTAATTGAACTCAAGAGATGGTATTTTGGATTCACTTCCGCTCTAATAAGAATGTACATATACCAGGGCTTCTGTCCCCATTTGGAGACATAATTTGACACAGTTTGGTCATCTGTTATAATGTGTAGATACGCTTTCTTTCCTCTGTTGAAAGAATAAATTCATGATAACTTAATTATGTAAAATAACATTACTAGACAGCAAACAGCTTCTGTTGTATCTGGACATGGTCATTTTAAAAGAATTGCGTGATGAAAAGAACTACCAGTGCCCAGAACAACTATCACCGGGAGAAACACACTTAGCATTTTTTTTTTTTTTTTGACAGGCAGAGTGGACAGTGAGAGAGAGACAGAGAGAAAGGTCTTCCTTTTTGCCGTTGGTTCACCCTCCAATGGCCGCCGCGGTAGGCGCGCTGCGGCCGGCGCACCGCGCCGATCCGATGGCAGGAGCCAGGTGCTTCTCCTGGTCTCCCATGGGGTGCAGGTGCCCAAGCACTTGGGCCATCCTCCACTGCACTCCCTGGCCACAGCAGAGAGCTGGCCTGGAAGAGGGGCAACCGGGACAGGACCGGTGCCCCGACCGGGACTAGAACCCGGTGTGCCGGCGCCGCAAGGCGGAGGATTAGCCTAGTGAGCCGCGGCGCCGGCTACACTTAGCATTTTTGAGGAGACAGGGAATTTCAACGTATTGGCTTCACTCTGGAGCTATTGGTTGACTCTGGAGCTGTGGCTCTTCACCATGTTTTCAAATAAGTGTTCCCGTTTTTAGGAAAGTTGAGATTGTGAATTTTAGAAATGTTCAAATTATACTCAGAAGCAAGTGTATTTCTGTTTTTGCCCAAAATAATATTTCCTAACTATGTTTAATTGCAACTGAAGGTAGTTGAATCACATCTACCTCAAGAGTGGTCAGCAAATTGATTAAATTTTTGGACAACCTTGAAAGATTTAAATACAAGTTACGCTTTTGGATGAATGTATATTTATTGGTTGCTATGTGTGCAGTGTGACCTCCAGGGCTGTGATAATTTGAGATAAACTTAAAATGTGGTGCTTCATTGGTTTTTGGCATTACTCCTCTGCCCGTGTATGGAGATATTTGTACTTGCACATAACCAAACTTGCACATAAACAAACTTGTACATAACCAAACCATTAACTGGGACAGCATTACAATAGTAGACTTTTTTTTTTTTTTTAACAGACAGTGGACAGTGAAAGAGAGAGACAGAGAGAAAGGTCTTCCTTTGCTGTTGGTTCACCCTCCAATGGCCGCCGCGGCACGCTGATCCAGTGGCAGGAGCCAGGTGCTTCTCCTGGTCTCCCATGGGGTGCAGGGCCCAAGGACTTGGGCCATCCTCCACTACACTCCTGGCCACAGCAGAGAGCTGGCCTGGAAGAGGAGCGACCGGTACAGAATCCGGCGCCCCGACCGGGACTAGAACCCAGTGTGCTGGTGCCGCAAGGCGGAGGATTAGCCTATTGAGCCACGGTGCCAGCCACAATAGTAGACTTTTAATCAATGAAAATAAATCAGTGCTAAAATGATCAGATGGACATTTTCAGTTTAAAATGATATTTATTAGAAAACTTTAGAATATATGATTTGTTAGGAAATACAGTGCATATTTGTTTCAAAGAACAAAACATAATGATTAAAATTTACTGGGTGCTGTGTGTTAATTTACTTTTCTCTGTGTTAATATATCCTTTAAAACAACTTTAATAAGTGAAGCACCGTTAATTTCCTAAATATACAAAAGAGAAAACAGATGCAGAGAGGCCACATGACTAGTAAAAAGCAAAGCTGGGATTCTCTTCCAGGGAGCCTGGCTCTTGACACGTCACCTCCAAGAAGTCAGCACGGACTTGACACAGTGTCCTAGTGATCGCTTAGACATTTTTTTCCAAAGAAAATGTTTCTTTGAATAGAATATACAATTCATGGTTTGTTTTAACTGCTATTGAATTGTATGAAAATGGGATAAGCAGCTAAAGAACGCTTGATTTTATAACAAACCATTTCTACATAAACTCAAAATTATATTGGATGGCAGGCATTTGGTGTAGTTGTGGAGACACCAGCACCCCACATCTGAGCGTGGGTTTGATGCCCCACTGTAGCTGCTGATTCCAGCTGCCCTCCATTGGAGGCCCTAAGGGGCAAGGAGGGTACCTCCAGTGACTCAGTTCTTTATATCTGTGTGGGACACTGGGCTTGAGTTCCTGGCCTAGCCCCTGATGTACTAAACAATTGGGAAGTGAACCCACAGATACAAAGTTATGTTGGTCTCTCTGCCTTAGAATTAAAGATATTTCAAAATAATTATCTTTAAAAAATTCTGTATTGTTCATTTCTCTAACATCATCCCTGTAGCACAGCAGTGTTGGGAACCTGTTTCCTCTGTGCTCAGCTTTCTTTCCCTGGCCCGTACCCACCAAGCAATGCCAGATGATAGCCTTTAATTGCTCAGCCAACTATTTTGCTCAGTTATATTTATTAACATAAGCAAATTGATTTTCTGTCTATAAGGAAAGACACTTTGAAATCTATATGCTTCTTGGTCAAAGGTTATGTCAATAAAATACTCAGTAGAGATTTGGAAATGGTCCAATTAATTTGATCAACAGAGACAAACTCAATATGTTAAATTCTAAAGGTTTTTCCCCTTCTGAATGTCTGCAGACTGCACTGATAGAATTACCAGATAATCACCGCATTTCAACATTGCTGGTGCTCTGTGACTCAGTGTTAGGAACAATTGGTAGACAGGAGATTTCCTCAAACTGGGATTCTTGTTCTACTGTTGGAGAGCAGTCGAGAAGTCAGTCGCAAGGAAATGTATGTTTTCACTGAATTAGAATTGATTGCTCTGTTGAATTACTGACTTAGATAAGAATATACCAATTAATTTGAATGTTCTAGAACATTTACATATTGCTGCATCATTGTGACTAAGGTTTTGATCTAATGCATAGGCATGTGAGAATTTTTGATAGCTTCTATTGCACCTGGTTTTTAAACGTCATCCTGTTTAAGTAGAAAGTCAGAGAATTGGAATGATGAATCCGTGTCAAGGTGTTGGTCAGAGTTTGTGGTGATAGTGGTGACCATACGTTGCTCCATTCGATGTGCAACTGCTTTGGAGTATTGGATTCAGGAAGTCTCTGTGGTCTTGCTCCTTCTGCCTCCTGATCACATCCTAAACATTGGAGGGCGTGTAGTGTGCTGTGAGCAAGTCCAAGTGAAACGTAACGAAGAGTCTGCTGCTGTTCTATTAACAGCTATCTTTTCCTAGAGAAAATAATTTTGTTACTCAAAATAGAATAAAAAAGCCAACTCCATTCATGCCACAGGGTTTTATTAGATTTGCTGTTAGAGAAAAGCTTTGGATGTTAATATATCATTCTGAAGTGTTGGAGGCTCAGATTTTAAAATCAATTAAAATGGGGTCAATCATTTATTTATGAATGTACCAATTTATGAGAAACAATAGCATGAAATGATGGTACGCAGAACAGTCTACAAAAAGAAGTGAATGGGTAAGGCCAGTGCTGTTGGCCATGTTTTCATGTGATTATTTCAACATTAAGCTGGTTTGTAACTGTTGGAAGAGCTGACCCATCCCCAGAAAAGTAGAGTACCTGGCAAGTATAGGGAAATCCAATAAGAACTTTCTAGACCTAATAATGTGCTGACTAGCTTTGGAAACCTTCCTAATTAATTCCTAATGTTTTGCACAAATCATCAAAACCTGCAGATAAATTTGTCTAGAGCATGATTATATATTTTTTTCAAAATGTGGGAAGTGAAGTTAAAATAGAAGTTTTGGTGCCAAGAAATTTGAAAACCATGCATGTAATGACCATTCAAAAAGTTAATGGGAAGTGTGTATTATGAAAAAAATACTTGGATTCTAAGAGGTCTTATATGGTTTGAAGATAGCAAATATGTAAATACAGATTTATGATGGTATGCATCCTTTAATAGCAAGCCATTTACTTCTACAGAACGACTGGAATTTGCAAAGTATCCATGATTTTTTTAAAGAATTCAGTCCAGTTTTCAGGCTGTATTTACTTTTCTGCTTTGCACTAGAAGTTTGTCCAAAGAAACCATGTGAATCTTCCATCTGTTACCTTTTAAACTTTTAAACAGTTTTCCTTATTGATACTTAGGACAAAATAAGTTGTACAGGTTATTGCTTATTTTTAAAGTGCCTTTCTCATACATAGAGGTTAGCCTTGTAGTTGGTCTGGCTGCTAGATGCTAACCAAAAAGGGAAAGACCCATAGCTGGTATTGCAGCCTGGGGGTGGGGATGGGAAGAGGGGGAGGGGAGTGCTAGCCCAGGTGTGCTTAGACCGAGGCAAGGAAGCAAAAGAAAATAGAATCAGAGCTCTCTATCCTTTTGGCTCCAACAAACACAAGGGGAGGTGAAGATGAGTCCGTTGTTGAATTCTGCCTTCGAAACCCTCTAATGCCTCCCATTGGCCCAGATAGATTAGCATGGAGTCTAGCAAATGAGTTTGGTAGCCAGAGCCATGTACAAAAGGGTATGAGCTTGCCTGGGGAGATGGTGGGTAAACAGCCAGCATGGGGGCAGACCAAAAGGGGAATCGCACTGGCTCTTGCCTTCAAGAGCTGATGCTCAAAACATCTGGTTGTACACATGTGCGCAGTCGAGCATTTGAAAGGGCAATGCTGATGGTGTCCTTGTACTGGGCACCAAACCACACTACCAACATACGCTGACATGATTATTGCGATGAAGGCACCCTGACAACTAGATTATTGGAATAAAAAAAGGCCAGAAACACACACATACACACACACACACAGTTATAATTAAAATTGTGTTTCAATGAATCTGACCTTTAGCAAATCGTATTGCAACAGTTGAAACTCCATTAAGATTAAAATAAAAAAGGATTAGACCCTCGCCACACACCGTACACCTATGTACAAATTTCTTGATGGATTTGTCACCTAAAAATAGTGAACAAATTTTTCAAACAGCGGTGACTGCATCCATCATCTTGGGATCAAAAGGATCTTATTAAACAAGAAACATGACTCAAAATCTATAAAAGAAAAAAATATATATAATTTGACTGTCCTGTAGTAAGTTAAAATACATGGCTGGGACACCACAGAAAAGCATTTTAGAACACAGGCCCAGGATTCCGTGACTGGACTTGGAATCCTGCCTGAGAGATCCTCTGAAGCTCCCTTTAAACATTTAATAGGGCTTTCATAGCCTCTACTTCAAAGGCCCTTTCTGATGATTAAGTAAAATTACCCATGTGAAGTGCTCAGCACGTTGCCTGATTCTTGGTAAGCAATTCTTGATCACGAAACAACTTCCATTTTCCTGTTGAGTTCTGAAAGTTAATTTCAAAGACATATTGCTCTAAAGTTAACATGCTGCACTTCCTTTAGGTTTCTTACACTTAATCCACGTGCAATATTTGGAGACAAGTCCAAGAGACATTGTTTTTAAATGTCTGCAGTCAACTTCATGTTTATATTTTGATCAACCGCAAATCACACATATGTTAAACCCTAAAATTATTGTAATTGCATTGAATGCTGTCGAAATAAATCTCTGTGACTTCAGAAATAGTTAATAGCAAAGTCATAATAAACAAAACATCCAGATTTTTGTCTGTTCAGTAAAAATACTTTTTCTTAAAGACAGTGACGCCTCACGCAAATTTTTGGTTACTGCAGAAAAGCAAAGAAGGGAAGAGATAAGAGACATCAGAACTGTAAGGTACATTAAAGAGGTCAGCAGTGTAAACACAACAGTTTTTAAGAGAAAGATACTATATTCTTCAAGATAAAAAGAATACAAGAAGGTAATAAGTATTTTACACTGGTATCTGCTAGGTTCTGTTCTCAACACTTTGTTTATATCAGCATTGTTATTTAATCCTCTCACTGTCCTTTAGGAAACTGATGTTCACATGGTCACCTCATTGATGAGGACACTGGGACATAAGCAACTTAGAGGAGGTTATAAACAAGAAAGCAGAAGTGGCCGGAAGGTACTAAGGGCAGCTGAACTCCAGTAACGGGTTGCTGTTAATAATTCAGTGTTAATTTTGGAAGCTTGTGTGTTTTTGCAGTCATTATTCTGATAACTCAGAACTACTCCCAGGATATTCCCCGAAACACATCATTACCTGTGTCATGTGATTTTGAGAAAATACCAGAGACAATGAAATAACCTAAACCTTCCCCTAAATAAATGTCGAACATATTATGCTTGGAAATGCCTATCGTGAGGCCTCCAACTCTTGTCAAACCTGATAATAATAATAACAATATCTGCAAATAATGTTTCTGGGAAAGATGACAGCATTAGGTCGTGTCAGCTTTTGTCTACCAATTCTGCAAGGCAAGCTCGGAGGAGGTGAACAGGAAGTGAGTGGATTGAGAAATGATATAGCACCTGCCCATCCCAGGCAGACAGGACCAACAGCACAGTTTGTCCATAGCCAGACACCACATGGTGGCAAGGCTGTGGTGGCAGATGATAACACACCTATCACCCTGATGGCACACTGAAGTGGATACTCAGTGACTGCTTTCTTGGATCCAACAGTGATTTGCTGCTCCTATAAAGCGCAAACTTTGCTGAGGGATTCTTTGGATGAACTTAGATTTGCTCATTAAAAAGGTCATAGCCCCATCTTGAACTACCACTTTGACCCATTGGGCAAAGTGCTGGTCGCTGTAGAATTCACAAGGAGCAAGAAATGATTTCTCTGATGTCTCCTGATGGCTCGTTCCTCATAGATGGCCTTGTCTGGATGTCCTCACGTACTCAGTGGGATGGAAGGAGTGGAAAAGGACAGCGTTTGTCAGTCGATCACATTTATGAGTACCCAATCCCAGTCGTGAGGACGTCGAAAGCCACACTTGGTAATCCTGCTCCATTAGAAATTAAGTTTGAGCATGAGGGTTGCAGGAAGCATGGGCATTCAGACCTCAGCATCCCACTCCTGGAACCCCAAATACATCCTCACAAACTAAACATTCATTCATTCTCAGAGCCCTCAACTCCTTGTGATTCAAGCATAGCAATTTGAAGTCTCATCTGATATCACGACAGTCAAATCTGGTTGAAAGTCAAAGGTGTAATTGATCCTAAGGCAACTTGCCCTCCAGCCGTAGGTCTGGGACACTGAACCAGCTGTGTGCTTCCAAAACACAGTGGTGGGCGAGCTATAGGATAGACATTCCCATTCCACATGGGGAAAAATGGGAAACAGAAAGGCATAAGAGGCCTTGCAGAATGCAAAACCAAGCAAGGCAAACATCCTATCATCCGTGAAAATAATCTTAGACTCCATGTGACACCACAGGACACAGTGCACTGAGGCTGGGCTCCCAAGACCCTGGGGAGCCTTACCCCTGTGGCTTTGTTGAGTGCAACCTGTGCCCTATCGAGGAGTTGGAGTCCTGAGCCAGCAACTCTAAGGCTGGTGTTGCACACAGACGGCTCTGCAGTTAGGTGACTTGGGGAATGTTGCTGCCCCCATGGGTTTACTAAGCAGTGCCTTTGTGGTGGCTCCCTGTGGCATCCTGGGAAATGGACTTACCCTCAACCCACCTGCTGGATTGAAACAAGGGTGACCTGCTCTCTGGTTCCTAGAAAGGATTCCGCATTTCTATCTAAAACAGCATCAGAGTGGCTTTTCCTGTCCTGTTTCTACCAGGACCCTGTTGACAGGCATACAGGCAGTCTGCCTATAGCTCTCTCATCCGGGGTAGTCATCAGAATTGAGGTTCATGCTCCATTCATGGCAGGCTAGGATTTTTTTTTTCCTGCATTCACTCAGAACTGTTCAAGCCTCTACCCATTACCAAGTTTCTAAGTCACTTACACATTCGCAGGTAGTTGTTAAAGCAACACTTCACTTAACTAGGACAATTTTTTGCTATAGTCATTTCGTGCTACTAAAACAAGACAGGGGAACCTGGATAATCTGTAAAAACCTATATACACTAGATTTCCATTATGATACATGTGTGTTATACAGAATAATCACTCAGTACAAATTAAATTTGTAAAAATAAAATAAGATGAAAAAACATGGAAAATGCACACATAGAAACCTGTGTATAATGCAAACTTAAGTGTTATCTCTGTTGATGAGACAACCAGGAGTTTCGTCAGTGAAATGAAACATTAACCCTGTACCTATTAGCAGGCACAACTTCTGCTTCTGCCCTGCTCCCAGTAACCACGGATCTACTTTGTCTCTGTGGATTTGTGTAATGGACATTTCATGTGAATAGAATCATATATGCTGCTGTTCTGCTTATTTTCATTTAGCATAATATTTGGAAGGTTTACCCATATCGTAGCATATATCAATATTTCATATTTTTATTGGATGAATAATCCCACTCTAAGGTTATACCATATTTTGTTCATCAGTTTAGCAGTTGGCAGACATTTGGGTTGTCTCAATTATTTTGGCTAATGCAAGTAATTCCTTGGTGCATAATTATGTGTGAGTGTTATGGTTTGGATATACTTTGGGTGTCTCTCAAAAACCAGTGTTAGTGCCCAAAGTCTTACGCTAATGGTTAACGAATTACTGTTGATTGTTTGTGGATTAAGGGTGGATACTTGTTCCAAGTTTATGTCACAGTTGGGTCCTGTGGGAGGTCCGTAGGTCACTGGGGACATGCTCTCAAAAGACAGTTCTTGTGAGAGGACTGGTTACAAAAGCAGGGTTTGCTCTAGCTTTTCTCTCTGCTTCCTGGCTCATCGTGAATCTTTGTTCTGTATCTAAGTGGCCCCCACCCACCCTCACCAGGCGCCAAACAGTGGGGTCACATGATCTTAAATTCTGAACTTCTGAATCTGTGGGCCAAAATAAACCTTTCCTTCGTAAGCAGCCCGTGTCTTGTATTGAGTTGTAGTGATGAAAAGCTGAGTAACGGAACAAATTTTTGTGTGAACATGTTTTTTTAACTCTGTTAGAGTATTTCAGAAAGTTCAAGGAATGTACATAATATGAAAACTGTTCACAGGTTACAAATTATTTTGTACCATAAAAAGTTAATTCCATTTTCTGTGAAACTGTGGCAGTTTTTTCAAATATCTAGGAAAAAAAAATTTCTGGGTAATTCTGTGACATGTTTATTGTTTTTGAAGAACTGCCAAAAAAATTTGCATCACAGCTGAACTATTTTCTAATCCCACCAATAATGCCTAAATGCCTTGTTTTCTCCTGTATCTTTGCCAAAACTTACTATTTTCTGTGTCTTTCATGATAGTTATTCTTGGGATTATGAAGTGATCTTTTACTGTGGTTCACAATTGCATCTACCCCGTGAGTAATCATTTTGAGCCTCTTTTCGTGAACTTGTCGGCCATTTATACATCTTGTTTTGGAAATATGTGTGTTGAAAGCCTTGACCCATTTTAGGTATTTGTCTTGCTATTGTTGACTTGGAAGAGTTCTTTGGATATTATCAATGCTAAGCCTTTATCAGAAACATGATTTGAAAATATTTTTCCCAGTTAATAAGTTGTAGTCCCCCTTTCTGGAGAGTGTGCTGTGGAGAACCAAAGTGATTCGTGGTAATAAGATCGAATTTTTCTTCATTTTTAGTGGCTTTGTGCTTCAGTTGTCACATCTAAAACACTGTGACCTGTGCCAAGCTCACAAAATTGTCATGGAAGAGGTTTAGGGTTTTTCTGTTCTGTTCAGGTCTTTGATAGATTTTGGGTAAAGTTTTGTGTAGAATGGGAGGTGTGACTGCTTCTGCATCTCTTTGCATGGCTTTGTACATTCCGTTGTGTAACACTAGGGTTTGACCTCAAAGTAAAGCAAGAGGTGGGCATGGCTCTGTGCTAGTCGTAGCCGAAACAAGATGGTACAGGCACAGAAGCTGCTTTGCGGTTTGCTTATCTCTGTATATCTAAAATGTCAGATATGTAAACGAAAAATGAACGGAAGTTGGAGCGCTCCACCAGCACTGTAGTGTTACAGAAGTAAGGTAATCCATCCGAGTTGACTCTTGCAGTGTGGAAATGCTGTCTCAGCTTAGTTGGGAGAAGGTTCCCGGTTTTCCTAATCATACATGCTGAGAAGTATTGGTCCAAAAAGTTAAGAACATAGAGGGTAGCATAGTAGTGCTCTCCTATAAGGTTTAGAACTTAGCAGTTGACTCCAGGGCAGTATTAGTGATGAGGAACTGCTGTAGCCAAGCGGGAAGCGAGAGCAGAGAGCTCTGGGAAGGAAGCTGAAGATGCGCTTGATACTGGAAGCATCTGGGAGAATCTATTAGGGGTCATTTCTGATCCACTCAGTCTTTCTTATTTTTTTCTTATTTTTAAGAATTTTTGTTTACTTGAAAGGCAGAGATAGACATTCCCAAAGAGATTTTAAATCCGCTGGTTCACTCCTCAAATGCTCACAACAGCCAGAGCTGGACCAGGCCAAAGCCAGGAACCCAGAGCTCAGTTTAGATCTCCCATGGGAGTAGCTGGACTCCAAGTACTTGAGCCATCACCTGTGGGCTCCCAGGGTGTGGGTTAGCAGGAAACTGGAATTGGATCAGAGCTTTGACTCAAAGGCAGACACTATGGTAGGGATGTAGGCATCCCAAGCAGTGCCCTAACCCTTTTACCAAATGCAGCATCTGCCCAGTCTTTCTTGGAGTTGATGGAGTGTGTTCCTGTCTTGATGGCGGCTAAGGATCACCAGTGAGTCATTTTTGCAGTTAATTTAAGTACTAAAAGGGTTACTCGGTGTGCTTTTACAAATGCTATGGACGGTCGCTAAAGAACCAGGTTAGAGAACCAAAATCAATTCTCAAGTTCACAGTTTTGGTATGCTAACATGCATGTAGCTATGAACCTTGCCAGATGGCCTGGAAGTTTGTTATTTGAATGCCACCAAATAATGTTTCTTGGCATTACCCAGAGACTGGATGTACACCATAGTACAGTTTTTGTAGATAATGAACACAGAAGAAATGCAAACATAAGGAGGTACTACTGTGGAGTATTCCAGTAGGAATTCAGGAATTGATTGAAAACCTCTATGAACAACAGCAGTATTAATTTCAATAACGAAATCGAAAAAAGGCAAGTAAGCAGATTATTTTCATCATTAAAAAGAAATTCCTAAAAAAAGCATCGTAGTGTTTAACTTAACGTTTATGAATATATTTTGAATATTTTGTTCAATATTACTGATAAATAAATGAAAGTTTTTAGACTGGGCTATCTATGATGAAAAATGACCAAGACTATGTAATAGGTAATTCTTTGTGAATCTCATTTTAAGATCCTTTCTAATTATTAAATGTGTAGCATTTCTATTATTTAAGATTTTTGTCATTTTATGTATATATAATTTTTAAATGTTTCTGTTATCCAGTTTTCTTGCCAGATAGACATGACTTACGTATTTTATTAAAATAAATGTACACTCTCTTTTTTAAAAAAATATTTATTTAAAAGAGTTAGAGGGACAGAGACAGAGAGCTTCAACCCGCTGGTTCACTCCCCAGATGGCCACAACAGCCAAAGCTGGGCCAGGCTGAAGCTAAGAGCCAGGAGCTTCTTCTGGGTCTCCCACACTGGTGGCAGGGGCCCAAGCACTTGCGCTGTCTTCTGTTGCTTTTCCCAGGCCACTAGCAAGGGGCGGATGGGAAGGAGAGTAGCTGGGACAGGAATGGTGCCCATGAGATGCTAACATTGCCTGTGGCGACTTTACCAGCTGTACCGCAACTCTGGCCCCTACAGTCCCTTTAACATCATACTTTTATCATTATGTTACTTTTATATAAATCACTAGCAGTTTCATATTAACATGGTTTATTATTGATTATCACTCTATCTAAGGAAAAAAAATGAAAATGGAAAAAACTTAGGACTTCAGGGCTGCCTGAGAATTTCTAGAAACTTGACTATTAGGGCAGGAATTTGGAAAAAAAATCCTTGTGCTACCTCATTGCTGTTTGGAGAGTCAAGAGCTAGCAGTGAACACCAGGAGCCTGCTAAGAGTTGGGCTCCCGGTAGGCAGTGAGCTGAGCTAGAAGAAAGCTTTTAACAATTACAAGCAGCCACTCCCCAGAGACACAGTGGAGAAGGGGGCTCGGTACAGGCCAGCCTGCTGAGTCCCTTAGAATGGGAGCCCCCAAGAGTGTGTGGCTGTTGGGAGCCCTGTTTCCTAAGATCTGGACCATCAGGGACATCTAAGATTCGGAAAGAGTTCAGGTTCTAAAAGGAAGAATTTAGTGAGCCCTGGAAGATGAGTGTAACAGAGACAGGCTTGCTCAGTCACTGTCCTAGGGGTGTCCCAAAATGCTGCTGTTGACCATCATGAAGGAAATAAACAGTCACAGGTGGATGTAAGAAATGACTGTTGACGAGCGCTACGGCACCCAGGTGAACTTGGGTTTTATTCCATTTTCTGCGTACCTTTGGCATTCTCTCACATCTTCATAATGAATCCTAGTGAACTGTGGAACTTCCCTCCCTGGAGGTGCTTAAGAAGAGTTGTGATTTCATTTGTCTCTAGTAGACAGATGGGCATCTTGGTGTCTTAAGTTATTGCTCTATGCCTCTTTGTAAGAGGCTCAGTCTGGCCTTGGCTTTGCTATATGCTGATGGCATTAAGATCTTTTCACTGTGCCGTGATCAAATAAGAAATAAACCCATGTAGTTCAACATTATTAACTAGCAATTCAGGTCACAACAAATATTGAATTTAGCACAGAGAACACGTCTCTTTCGTAGGGCATTGGCTGTAGTACACTGGAGGGAGGGGTGGCGTGTGTGTGTATGTGCGTGTGTGTGTAGGTGGTAGTAGAAGTTTACGCCCCCAGCACACCATTAGACAAATTCTTCGTGCTGAACATGAAGTGAGACTGGAGAGCATGAAAGATTTATCGTACTTTGCAAAGCAGGGCAGCCCTTTCTCTGCTCGCTAAGATGATGAGGCTCAGTGCCTTCTGCGTGGATACAAATGACATTTTGCAAATTGGAAAACAAGCATGGACAAGCTTTTTTGCTTTCAAATGATCTCGAGAATCAAAAGCAAATGCTGTAGCTACAAATTTGCTTGGAACAGAAGAACGTTTCTATTCATTTTTGTGTTACAGAAAGTTTTGACAATTGAAAGAGTGAATTGACTGGTAATTTTTCTGTTTGGTGATTAATACTTGCTGTTCTTGTGCAGAAAACCTTCAAGATCGCTTAAGTATGCTATACTCTTTTGGAAGTGTAGAGCATTTAACTAAAAACCTAAAAGCAATAATGCTTTTCAGGAATGGAAAAGAGGTATAACAGTCCATTAGGAGTGGATTATTTCTGTCATTAAGGAAGATCGCTGTGTGCTTTTGAATGAGAAAACACACTGAAGAACCACAATTTGATGGTGAATGAACATTTGGTTAATAGTTAGGCAGCATACACTCAAGAAGAAATAAATATTTGTGCATGTGACTAATAGACGAGAGACTCTGAAACACACGTTGCCTGTGCCATTGAAGCAGTTATTTCTAGCAAACCCTTAGGAAGATTTCCATAGGTGTACAGCATCATGTTAATACACATTTTTCAAAGATAGCAATTTTGAAACCTGATCTGCTGTTTGCTCTATTATAATAAAACAGTTGAATTGCTCCCACTGAAGGATGTACCTACCGGCCAGAGTCTGCCCAGTTCTTCAAACTCCAAGTGTCTCCATCGCAACTCACAACACTTCCTCTTCTGTGTTAGGAACTGCGCGCTTGTCTCCATCCTCAACCTGCAGAGGAGGAGGAGAGCATAGTCTGCCAGTTAAGTTAAATAGTAGAAAACTGTACTGGATTGGAGACTGCTGGTAGAGATAAATACATGTGTACAATAGCATCCTGGCAGGCACACAAGCAGAACTATACTGTCTCTTCTCTACTACATCCCGCAGCAACCACTGAAGAGCTGGTCTTAAAAGAGAAATAACACGAAGGCATAGAAGAAAAACATGCGGATGAAAACATCCCATAACGATGAGATGATAGGTCTTCATTTTCCAGATTGAAAAATTAGCATATCATTTACATAAAAGCTCTTAGTGAAGGCTTAGTAACACAGGAAAATATTTCTCTTTGGTATCCTCAAAAAGAAAATAATGACATCATCTTGCTATCCTAACTATGTTTATATTCCCTTAAAATCCTTGGAAGAGGGCGATCTCTCTCCCTCTCTCTCCCTCTCTCTCTCTCTCTCTCTCTCTCTCTCTCTCTCTCTCTCTCTCTCTCTCTCCTCTCTGTCTCCCTTTCTCTCTGACACCCACTGCCACACACATTTGCAAACACAGTAAGATCAGATGAGCAGGGGAGCACAAATCTGCACTGTAAAATTTAGAATCTTTGGGATGTTTATTTGGTCCCTAAATTTGAGTGTTACCAAGAGACGATCTTTTCCAGATGAATTTGTGCTTAGCAAGTTCCCAGTTTTATCAGGTGTTCTCATGTTTCACAACAGCGGATTGCTCAGTGGCTCAAAATCACTCCACCGGCCTCTGATTTGTAGTTTCTAATTTGCTGCAGTTTGGGAACTCACAGAAGGCACCTGACTATAATTGTGTCCAACAACAGATGAAAAGAAACAATGTCTGGAATAGGGGCCCCCAGGGGTCCTTGGAACGCTGAGAACCTGAAAGTTGTAAATGTGGATTCAGATCACTTAAACGCTAGATGTGTTTTCTCGGCTGTAAAATACATGTGGGGCTGGACTCAGCGAATGCCAAGTTCCTCAATGACTTCAGTTCTTGTTTAGGTTCTCCATGGCAATTTGTTTTTGTTGTGATTTTTCTTTTTGTTCTGTTTCTTAGTTTGCTAAGTGACCTCCCTTACAAGTGCAACTGTCCTTGACTCTCTGAACTGTTTAGTAGCAAGATCGTTTCTAAGAAATCAAGTAGAAAATGCCACGCAATAAGCAGAACTTGTGAGCTATGCTTTTGTGGCTTCTACAAATATTCCCTAAGTGTGGATGCAGACGTATAGCAACGTATCACCAAGCAAGTCATATGAAATGATCAAGAAACACTAGCTACTTGAACGAGTGAATAAACTCATAACCAAGTAGTTCAGGCAGTGTCAAGGATTAATCCACCAGTAGGATTTCAGCTTTAGGTGCTTTCCTATTGTTCTTCATTTGCTTTTATTTTCTTTCTGTGCTTGTTTAGTGTGCAAACAGAAATACACACTTTGCCTTTTTCCAAGCTTAAATGTAAACAGTGTTTTCCGATCTATAAGGACAGAGAACAGCAGTGTGTGAATTATGTGTTATTTGGCTTTTCCTGAATTCACTCATAATTAACCCTGTTCCTGAGATACAGGCATTCTGGGATGTGTGTGAGTGTGTGTGAGTGTGTATACCAGACTACACATATGAATGAGGAAATGACTAACAATGACTAGGGATTTATTGAGGGGATTTTTTTTTTTATTAAGTGGCTGTGTTGAGGCAGCCTAATTTCTTTCTCTTGATAACTTCCCCTTCTATTACAAGCTGTTAAGCTCAGAGCCCAGATCAGCTAACAGCAGACTCAGTAACAGTAAATGAAGTACCCTGAGCTTACATCAGACTAATTAGTCGAAGGGAAAGAAAAAAGGGATGGGGGAAGGGCTTGGGAGGACTTTGCAGGTTGCTTTGTGAAAGGCAGTTTGCTTAATTAAGCCAACCACTAATTGTTAAATATTTTTCAGGCATTAACAGAGCTACTCCGAGTGTAATTAAATTTTGATTTTAGTGGTATTTGCAGGGATTAAAGTCACAATCTGCCGCGGCTCTGGGGTTAGTTAATATTCACTTCACTGCCACAGCTGTCCTCCATTATAATACAAAGGACAGGAAAAGAGACAGCAGAATGGGGTGAAGTAGTGGGAAAGCCATTCATTCATCGGAGCCAGTGCCTTGCACAAATGGGTCTGAGCTGGATGACACAACCAGGCATTAAATCCAATTTAATTTGATACAATAAGGGGACGGCTTAGCCCCGTGCATTTCTTATTTTTAAACATGAGACTAGAGAATGGATAAAAGAAATTCGTGTGATTATCATACATTTCCATCCAAGTGCTATCTCTGCACTTGTTCCACAGTATGACAGTCCCACAAGGTTGTCAACGCATTCCTGCTGAACCCTTCCTTGTCCCAGCCGAGGGTGAACGAACCCATTGAAAGGTGACAGTAACTTTGAGTCTCTGGTACAATATAAACTGCATCTGTGTGCTCAGTGCTTTCCTTGCACTGAGACTATTAAAAAGAAAACGTTAATGGGGTTGTAACGCATTCGGTGTGAACGAAGCCTGGCATCCATGTGAGATGGAGGGACGTTGCTACTGCTGATGGATGTGTCACTGGTGTTTTGTGTGTGGTTGTGTTCTTTAAATTCAGTAGCTGGCATGGTTAAAACAAAGAGAGCAGACATAGCAAGAGATCTTCCTTGTCCTCCCTTCCCTCACCGTTCCCAAAATAGGCATCTACTGTAGGCTCCGTTGTTTCTGTGTGGTCGGTCATCCCATTGGCTGTTGATGGCAGAACTTGAGCTGTAATGTGCAATCCATGGTCTCCAAACATACAAGGAAGCCATCAGTTGTATTAGGCTCCCAGGATAGGCCAAGTGCTAGCCTTGGAATTAGCTCTACATCACAGGAGTAGGTGTGCAGATAGGGGAATGTCAACACCTACGTCCTCTAGTGCTAGAAGAACCTGTATTTAATCAGATTATCAACAACTGGAGCGGCCCTGGGGTTCACGTTGATGGCAGGATAAAAAGAAAAGGAGAAAGAAGGAAGGAGGGAGAAACAGGAAGTGAAGGTAGGGAAGAAGTGTAAGAAAAGCAAGTGGGATCAGAGTAGCAAAATCCCATCTTAAAGGAACCTGAGGGTGACCTTTCTACTCAGAGTGAACAAATGCAGAGGCCAAAGTGAGATCTTTTCTGGAATCTTGTTGAAATACTGTATAGTGAAGCCGTATTTTTGATTGTTGGATAATGACAGCTCCTGTCTGTTCCTTAGGTAAAGTGAGGTGGAGACATGAGTGGGTTCCGTGGGGCAAACACCTTGAATTTGAATTACATTGCCGTAACAATCCTGTTGTTTAGGTAACCCTGGCCTAAATGACCGTGTTAGTTTATTGATGCTTCACGTGGAGCCCCCACTTTGCAACTGGCATTGTGTCGTGGATTAGGGAGAAGTTGAGCAGAGAGCTTTATGCCAGCACTCCCCACATGCAGGGTGGCAGTCTCAGGATGTCCCCGTCTCTCAGATCTCCGAGTGAGTCGAGCTGACAGAGGGGTCCTGCTGCCCACACTAGTCAGAGCTCTGCTGCGTGGCCCTTGTTTCTGGAATCCTCTTGGCTGCCTCCGTGGCCTGAGCCATCACCTCTGCCTGCTGCCTTCCGCTCGCTTCCTTCAGCAGCTGCAGTGTTTCCTTCGAGAACTTTTCAACTTAGCAAGTCCTGCTGTCTGCTATGCTCTGGCTATTTTAGTAAAGAAACTAATAGAGCAAACAACCCAACAGCAGAAAACCACTGTGAGGCAGGACTTTTTCCTCTGAAGGCTTTTTGTTACTCACCTTGTGTGTCATTCACTTCGCCCAGTATCTTTTTTTTGCAGGCTGGCTTTGCATCCCTTCTCTGAACCACACCTGTGTGGGATGGAGGGAAGACACAGCCTTCTTTGTGGTGGAATGAGAAGGCCATGCCAAGATGGCCACTGGCAAATGAGTGTCAGTTACTCAGGAATGGCTTGGGAAATCCCCTGGGAAACCACCTGGCAACAGAGCCTGCCTGGCAACGGGCTGTGATTGGTTAGGGCATAAAGCGCCCATTGACCAGATTGGCTGCCTTGGCTATTTAAGATGCTGTACCAACTGAAATAAACGAGTCTGCGGGCTGCTCACCTGTGGCCCACTTTCACCCGACTCCAGGGGTCTGTGTGGTGACTCTGTGCCTTTTGCCCCGACCCCGCTCATCCTCTCGGAACAAATCCACAGCAACATTTCTTGGCTTGAGGATGCCTTACTTGCAATCTATTATCAAAATGAAAACTGAAACAGGAGGAAAAAATCTCCAACCATTTCTATGTGTCATAGTAACAGTTTTCACCACCCTTATGCCTTTGATGCAAAAATAAAACTTCAGGTTCGCCATTCTTAGAGCACCTGCTTTTATTCTAAAGAAGCAGGGGCCTTGACCCTTTATAGTAATTAGCCAACCATTGTGTTTATTGGATCTTTGCAAAGAACAGCGGTGGATGGTTTGTTGACGGCTGTTGAGGAATGGGGATTCCATTGCCATGAAAAACACAACAGCTAACTAGTTAACTACACAGCGTGGATAGCGGCCAGGTCTGTGGCTCCTGTGGATGGAGGCTTCAATACACCAAGCTACCTATTCACAGACAGGATTGAGCTGACTGTGTGGTCTACGATGTCCAGATTGATGAGAAACACAATTTCATTTTCGATGGGAAAACAAACCTGTCTCATTTATAGCTTGCGGTTGCCATCGAGACAAAAATGTAAGATGCTAAGATGACCAAGGAGAGTTTGCTGGATGTTTCTGGAGCTATTCCAAACCAATCTGACACATGAGCATTTTATACCAGTGAGTCAGGCAATTGGCAGTCAACACGCACCTACCAGTTCTTTACAATTAAAATCGGATGGCGAACCAGAGCCTGGGAGCATGACTGATAGCCTAGGTCTATCATACATACCTGAAATTCTAAAATACAGTAGCAAGGCAGGTAGTATTCTTATGAATATCCTGTGAATTTATTGATGGAATAAAATTTGATTTGATCTAAAGCAAAATGGCAAACATTTAAAGGACCTAGAGGATTGATTCTTTTTTTAACAATCCACTCTCTGCTTACATGTGCTCTCAAAGTCTCGCTAATTTTTTCACCCTCGTCTATCATTCTTCCTCTAGTTCTATTTAACAGGTTGAAGAAGACCTGGGGCAATATTTGGATTACCATTATAGTTCTTCCCAAATTACTCACTTCATACTCCAGGCAGAAAATTATATCTTTGTAAATTTATATTCATTTTTGTTCTTAAAGTTCTGTAACACAATGAACTCAGGGCTGGCAAGTATCGTTACTCACTTGGCATATGTGATTTGTGAGATGATGCAACCATGCTACAGAAACATTTTGCAAAGTTGGAGCAGGAGGTTTTTGTAAAAAAGATACTAAATGTACTACTAAAATGTAGCTCGAGATGATGTGAGAAATTCTTAAGGGAGTCTGAAGCTGAATCAGATTAAAAAAAAATCATTTCCATTCTGAAACAAAATTTTTCCGGCAGGAAAGCCTCCTTCATTGTGATGGGGACAATTGCGTATATCACTTAGTTTGCATCTCGAGTGGGTGGAGTGAGGGGAAGCAGCCAAAGTCACACAGTGAGCTGCGTCAGCCAGCCTGTCTGTTCTTCCTGGTCTTTGTGAGATGCAAATATTTATGAATTACGCCAGGCAAGGGCTGTGCTTTGCTACTTAGAATTCTTGCTTAGAAGACCACAGTCAGTAAGTAATTGTAAATAGCACAATTTTTGTCTTGTGGCCACCCTGGAAGATCAAGCTGAAAGAATTTGAACTGCAAGGAAGGAAAAGCTTGTTTAAACACATGTATGATATAATTAAGAAAAGGCTCTAGGGAAATTATCCAAGGCACGTAAGAATCAAATAGATGAACAAGTATAAAAACTCTATTCAAATAACAGCTTTCTGTGGCTTTCTAAGAGATCATATTTAAAAAAATGGTAGTAGGGGGTGAATAGGGATTATAATTCATTCTAGAACTATACAGCATAAGTAAATGAACAATAAAAATGATAAATTAGGCAATAAAAAAGATTACAGAAATAATGCTTTCACATATTGGGCATTCATTAAATTGACTTCTCCATGTAATTACTTTAACATTTCTACTTCTGATTCAGTGCAGATTTTTGGATCATTAAATAAGATAGTAAATATTATACATTTTTCAGGAAGATAATTTACAGTCTAACAGTTTCTCCAAAAGAGACTATGACTGTCTGAAAACCAGACCAGCCTATAACACGGTACATTTTTGAACTTCAGATGATTCTTCAAAACCATTTGTACAAGTAAGTATTGGGAACCTGCTACATCCTAAGTGTTGTACCGTGGAGAAGCACACAGTTGGCACCCAGCAATTGTTTGAGATACCTCCGTATGCCTGTAACATTTTGTGGATATACATTGTATGACAAATGCCTAAGAGAAGCTCCTGATGGAAGATGAAGGTTTATTGTGGTTTCTAAGGGTTTAAGGTTTGCAGTCCAACAGTGGGTGGCCCTATGGCTGGTGGAATACATGCAGAAGGATCACATGATAAGGCAGGAAGCCAAGAAAGAGCACCTGCTCCAGACACAGGCTTATGTAACGAGTCCTTTCACAAGGGCATGCTCCCAGGAACCAGGGACCTCCTGTAGGCCCCCTGGCTCAGAACCATAACTGGATCAAGTCTGCAGCCTTTCCCGCGAGGGCCGTCCTGGTGCCCCTCCCTTGAATGCATAGCCCTGTAGTGGATGCCAAAGCCAATATCCCAATGGGGGCAGAGCTCAACTTTATATATCGAGCAATAATTACTATGACATGAGTTTTTATTCCCAATTAAGCTAAAATAGCAGTGTGACTGCTTCCACAAAATGTACCAGTTAGGAAGATAGCCAAGTAAGCCACAATCAACAAAGTGCTATTAGAAAAATAGGTGATTAAGGTTGGGAGATGGCAGTTGGAAGACGGTGCTTGATGTAGGTGTTCAGAATTCAAGAATTCCCTAGACAGCAAGGTAAGTAAAGAACAGGTAGGGCAACAAACAGCATCAGGCACAGCCACGGGGACGTAGCTGGAGTATCCACTTGGTGATGGGGATTGGAGGAGAGGCATTGGCACTGCCTAAGAGCTTGTTAGAAATGGACAGTTTCAAGTCCTTGAACTTCCGAGCAGAATTTACAGTTTCACAAGATCTCTAGGCGATGGCTGTATCTGCTAAAGATTGCAACACTTGAGTTGATACAGCTTGCACTGTTGGAATACTCAAAGTCAGAGCTGCCAGCTGTGGGGGACCGAAGCCAGGCTATAAGCACAGAGCTAGAACAGAACACGTAGGAAGTTGAAACTCAGTGCATAGGCATGGGTGAACCACACCAGGTTTTCTGAAAGGCCGAGCAACAATGAAAACTTTGCTGTCTGTGGATGCCAGTGCTTGTGGAAGACGGTGAAGAGAGAAACCCCGCAGGGTATTTTTATAACAGTTAGAGATGAGGAAGAATTCTGGACTGACTGACTAAGGAACTTGAAAGAATGCGACATATTCCGGAGATGGGCCTTGGGAGGCATTGCCAGGGTTTCAGCACAGCTGTTAGGGGTCACCCTCCAACAGGGAAGCCTGAAAAAAGAGCCCCCCCACCCCCAGGAAGTGACTCATTTCAAAATGAATTATGTTGTAGATCTCCAGTACAGATGAACGCTGATAGCACCATCAAGGGAAAGAAACTTCACAATGAGGATGGCAGACCGGTCAGCAGCTAAAACAGCAGCCATTTACTGTAGGCAGTCATTCGTCCATTCATCAACATTAGTTCAACAGTGGAGCCTAAATTCAGACATGCCAGTCACCTGCAAGCCCCGGGGAAACCGCGTGGCTTCGAGACAAAACAGGCGGACACTTGAGGCTGTGTTAGAATTCTAGGTGGTGGGTAGGGCTTGTGCTGTTTTGAACAGTCCAACAGGCTCCTCGGTGAGTCAGAGGCTATTTCAAGGATGGAGGTAAGGAAAGAGCTTTGTGAATATGACAAAGGGGAAAAGCTCATCTACCTAGAGCCATCTGGAAAATTCCACTACTTTTAAGAAGATGTGTATTGTATTTATTGATATTGAGTCATCAAAGTTTGGTAACATTGATAACCCTTGGCACTTGTATGCTTTTTGATACTTCCCTATCTATTATTTCATGTGATTCTTGTGATGCTTCTGAAAGAAAGTAGACAGGTTTTAGAGATGAAAAGTAGAGATTCAAGATCCCATTTAGAAATGGACCTTTGGCATAGCCATGAAGATGCCACTTAGGACATCTGCGACCCATTTCACAGGGCTTGGGTTCGTTTGAGCCCCAGCTCCTTTGCCTATTTTGGCTTTCCAGTAATGCAGAACCTAGAAGATGGCAAGTGATGGCTCAAGTAGTTGGGGGCTCTCCCACTCGCCTGGAAGACTGTTCCCAGATTCAGCCTGGGTTGGGCATTTGGGGAGTGAACCAGCAGATGTGTGGGTGTTCATTCATTCGCATTCTCTCTCTGCCTTTCAAGTAAATGGAATATATATATATTTTAAATTCCATACATACAACTTAAAAGTTCTCAGATCTTTTGGCTTATGGATTACTTAACTATTAAATAATGAATTACGCATTGAAATGTGTTAAGCACGTAAAATGGAGAGCTCAATACTGAACATCTAAAAATACGAACCTCACTGTGTGATGGATTACAGATAACTGCAGATTCTTCACCTACTACCCCATCTGTGTAGGAATGGAGTCTATTTCGCCTTGTCTTGAATCTCGAGAGCTGGAATGACTTAGCTTCTGGCAGAATGTGGAGGCAGTGAGAAGCAACTTGGGACTTGGGAGGCTAGCACACAGAAAAGTCTAGCGTCTTCTGTGTTTGCTGTTGACATCGCTCACTCTGAGAGGAAGCCAACCACCTGCCAAAGGTGTAAGCACACAGACACCCCTGTGCTGTGAGGAAGATGGAGGAGCCAGGTGGAGAACCTGCCTGGAGAGACGCCCAGCCATGCCAAGCTCGGACACAAGGCATGGCATGCAAGGGAGAAAATGTGCAGGTTGTTCCAGCTCTAGCCCTTCTAACTGGTGTTGAACACAACCACGGGAAGAACCCTAGGGAGAGCTGTTCATCTCAATCCCGTCAGTCCTCAGAGATGAGAGAGGTGATTATTGTTGGAAGCTGTTAATTTTTAGTAAGTTTCTTAGACCTCTATGTAACTGAGATGCTCATTATTTTCAAAAGATACCTGATAAAACAAGACATCGTTAAACAAATAAACACGGATTGAACTAACAATGGTCAGTTTACCATTTCCCTTTGTCGATGTCTTATTCTGTAGCATCCTGATACATATGCAAAAGATAGTTTTTTTAGAGTAATGAATTTGTTTTGGATATATACTGGGTTTATAATAAAGTTGCCCCAAGAAGTCAGTGCAACCCAAACTTAATAGCAATACCCTCAGATCTCTAGACTGATAGTTCCCATGTGCAGAGGATGTTTTAAAAATCAGTAGTTCAACAGATAATGAAATTTGCATGGTATTTTTTTACTTCTAATTTATAAGTTTGAATCCAAGCATTATAGAAATTAGGCCTAAAATTTCACTTCCAAAAACAGTACTATTTGCTTTTCTGATGTGTTGTGCTGCCTTCCATTTCTTGGCAATTTAAAAACTATTTTGTGCACAGGAAAATTAATCCATGAGGCTAGAAGCCAGAAAAAGTGGCTTCCTGTAGGGTGAGGATGTGACAGGCTAGAACGCGACACAGAGGAGCTCTGGGGCAGTGGGAGTGGAGCACACTTGATCCTGGTGTAGGTCACAGCGGGATGTATGCTTGTTCTAATTCATGAATGGTGTTTTTAAGATCTGGGCTTTGCACTGTGCATAACTTGCTCCTTCATGTAAACAATAGTGAAGTTCTTTCACATAAGAAAAAGACTTGTCAATCATAGAGATGGTTTGGGCTTATTTAACTACCCTTTCTCTAGTTTCCAAATATCAAATGGATGGCCGAGGTCTGAGATGTGGGTATCTGTGGTCACAAAACGAAATCAAACTAAGGATGTTCCTCAGAGCCTCAGCGTGTATGACCCCAGAGCATGCGTGTTAGAATGGGTCTGAGAAATCATCTACTCCAGCTTTTTTCACTCTGTAGATAACCTTGGCCTTGCTAACAAATCCAGTAGACAGCTTTGCATTCTTCAAACTTGATGGTAAGTGGATTTGTGGAAGCACAGTGTGTGGAGTAGGAGGTCGCTTACCCAGTGGGTGCAAGTACATACAGTCGGTGAAAATGAGGGTTCGGGAGGAGAGAAGCATGGACAAGGTCAGCATTTCAGTTGAAATGAAATAAGAAGTAGGTCCAGATCCTGATGGGCTCTTCCGTGTCTGGATGAAGAAGCACGACCTCTTTCTCCGCCAGCAGTGGCCATGGCGAGTGTGGAAGGTCCTGGGCCACTGTGGGTGCAGTGAGGAAGCACAGCACAGCCGGAGAGCAGCAGCGTGTCCACCCTTGGCTGTCTGCTGACTCTCAGCTGGCTGTGTGACTTTGTGAAAGCTGCATAGCCTCTCTGTGCCTCAGTTTCTATCTCAAATGGGCTATTTCCTACCACAGAGAGCAGCTGTGAGGATTAAAAACTCTTAGAAAAGTACTAACGTGTTGAGGGAGCAAGATAAGTGTCTAGGAAATAAAAGTAAATGACTCTGAAAATGTGTCCACTTTGACTTCCAGTTCAGTTTCTTTAGGTGACTGAAGATTGAATTTTAAAAATTATTTTATGATCTTTTTGTGAAGTATACGCACAAACACAGCTGTCGTCTTCCAGTTCACTCTTGGTATGGCCACGGGGTCTGGGCTGAAGCTGGGAAGAATGGTACAAAATGCAATGCAGGTGTGTGGCTGGAAACCAGGGAGCTGGGCTATCACCGTTCTCTCTCCTGCACTGGCAGGAAGTTGCAGCCGGGTGCTGGAGCCAGGAATCAAACCCAGGTACTCTGATACGGGACACAGCAGCGTAACCAGTAGGCCAAGCACCTGCTAACTAGATGCTTAAATGTTTAAAGAAACCTCTCCTCCTTTTTAAAAATGGTTGTCTGATCTGTCTGATTTGATAGCCTTTGTCTTTGGGTTTTCAGTGAATCGACTTTGTCAAGTCTTTCCTCAGCATGAAACTGTTTTCTAGAGAACCTCAATAATCTTAACAAATTTGACTACTTGGCATGACATGTACTAAATAAAATAATTAAATGGGAAGAAAAGCTTGTGTGGTATAAAAACAGTAAACACTTGTTGGCACCGCTTCAGCAACTGGGGCAAATGTGCAGACTAAGCTAAGAACAGGGCACTAGCCAAGTGTTTGCAGAGAGCATACAGTCGGCATCAATCCCTGTGTTCTACAGACAGGTTGGGAATTTTGGCAATGCCATGAGGTTCAAAGAGTTGGGGACTGGTTATGGAAGCATCTTAAGAATGTTTGGAGCCTTTATGCTGTTTCTGGCTTGAACTTGCGGGATCTGTGTTCAGTAGTTGCTAAACCAAATACTTGTAATAGCCCCCTGAATCTATTTTTCAAGCGTATTAGCAGAAAAAGTACAAACGTCAACAAATCTCTCACACAAGGAGGTTGCATTTTCTGGTGTGAGGTGACTCTATGTATTGTCCAGTTAGACTTGAGGCTTCAAGACCAGAAGCAGTGCTGTTGGTTTTTTCTGATATGCCGTCCGTATTATCCAGTATGTCTGGGCAATTTAAAACCAAATGTGTTCAGGGGAAAACTGACCTGCAGGCGTAGATATCACAAGAGTGGTTACAAGTAGGCTAGAGTGGGGATTAGCAAAGAAACACAAGAGCATTTGCCTGGGTGCTGGAAACTTTGTCTCTCCCTCTCTCCCTTCCTCCCTCCCTTCCCCTCTCTCTCTCTCTCTCTGTTTTGATGGGCACATGGGTTACACAGGGAGTGGGACCTGATGCACTACCCACCCCCCCAGTGCTTCTTCAGTCCATGGGATGCCCACCACCGTTTGCATTTCTGTTCTTGCTACTTAGTCCTTAGAACTGCTCACCAGGAACTGGCCAGCCGAAGTGGTGCAGCTTTCCCTTGCTGGTATCTGGCCGGAACAGGACAGTTAGTAAATCCCTACTAAAAGACACACTTTGGCAATTGACATTCACATAGCTGAGCTGCGATTCTTGGATTCTTGAATCTTAAAAGCGTCTGTGAGAGTCCTTAGGGACGAGAGGTGAGAGGTTGCATTCCATGTTCCCTACGCAAGCATGGAAAGGCTGAACGACACAGCAGTAGCACCTGACGTGGCTGTGTGGATAAGCATGCATTCCAAAGATAAATACAGACACCTCCAGCCAGGGCTGGAACGCACGGGTTTTTATTCTGGACAGGCCGATTACTGGCTCACCAGCAGGGCTGAGTGTTGATCCCCAGTCAGCAACACTTGGGAGTCTTTGTTCCAGCATTTTCCAACAGCAAAAGCATAATGGGAAAAGACCTGCCAAGTGAGAGCGTGCTTCTGCCATTTTTTGTTTAAATACAAGAAGCATAGTTGTGAAGGAAGAAGACAGAGTGGGAATGGAAGAGTAGACAGAGATGAATGTGTAAGACAAATTTAGATAATCAAAACGGAGCAAGCTTTCACCGATACTTTATGGTTTTTCCTTCCTGTAAAGGAAATGAACAATGAAACAAAACTAAGGGAAAAAAGAAAGTTAATGGCTAGAGCTGTGGGCACCACCTTGCGTCTTAGTGGTCCAGTGAGTGATTCTTGGAGGATGCCAGTGAAAAGCAGGGTAATGGAGGAGGATGGGTTGCAGGAGCCCTCCCAACAGCCTAGTCATAAAACTGCACTTCTGGGGTAATAAAGAAATGTCCTACCTCTTTGCAAAACAATAATAATACTGGGGGGAACACATAACGGGAGTCCTTATAAATCACGCAGCAAAGAGACGGAGTGGGCTCGTGCCCATCTGGTAGCACCATCAAACCCTGTGGCTTTTCTGTGCCATGTTCGGCCTCTTCTTTGTTTGCTTCCTCCGCGTCACGCCGGCCTGGTGATCATGTGTGTGTGAAACTCGCACTAACACTGGATGCTTTCGTTAAAGCCACCGCCGAATCCCAAACAAGACTAGTTTAAAACTATACATCATTTTCTAAGACAAATGCACACCTTTCAACGCAGAGGGCTCTGTTTGAATTCCAAAGGCAGGCGAAAAGCCACAGCAAGAGGAGCTGCGAGTCTCCAGGGCTCTGTGCTGGGAGGGTTGGGGGTAGCACTGTCACGAGGAGGCTCTTGGCGAAAAGAAGTGGGATTCAAAGCCAACACCAGTTCCCCTGGGGTCTGTTGTAATCAGGAGACAAATGGTCTGTGCTCAGTAGCATGTATTCATTCTGTCGCAAGAGGCTGCCAGTGCCAGCTTCCCTGGGCTTTTGTGGAAATAGAGTACAAGTCTTTTTCTCTTTCAGTTAGCTTCAGAACAGGAAGAATAAAAAAGTCCACTGCTGACAAACAGCGCTTTGGGCGTTTGACACCGGCCTTTGATCTAGTTACTCAGACAGTTCAAAATGAACAAATTAGGTGTTTAGGACAAAAGACATGGCGATTCTTCCTGCTCCCGGCCAGAGCAGGGTGGACAGACGGCGTTGTCCACCAGAGCTGGGGGAGCTGTCCTCTCCAGGCCATGGGACGGACCTGGGCAGTCCATCCTCCCCCACCCCCAGCCAGGAGTGGGTTGCGATCCTCATTAATTAAAATAAGTGGGGAAAGGAAACTCGGTGACGTTGGGGTTAACACAGTAAACTGGAAGCCATCTGGTGCTGGAGTCGCTTCAGCCGAGGTCCTGCCGGCTGGACCACAGGCTTGTGTCCTGGTGGTGTTCAGGCGTGGTTTGATGATAAAAAGGAGCAAGGTCTTTATTCTGTTACGTAAATTCAGCTCTTAAAAGTATTCTGACATGGAGGCCGGCGCCATGGCTTAACAGGCTAATCCTCTGCCTTGCGGGGCCGGCACACCGGGTTCTAGTCCTGGTCGGGGCGCCGGATTCTATCCTGGTTGCCCCTCTTCCAGGCCAGCTCTCTGCTATGGCCCGGGAAGGCAGTGGAGGATGGCCCAAGTGCTTGGGCCCTGCACCCGCATGGGAGAACAGGAGAAGCACCTGGCTCCTGGCTTCGGATCAGCGTGATGCGCCGGCCGCAGCGGCCATTGGAGGGTGAACCAACGGCAAAAAGGAAGACCTTTCTCTCTGTCTCTCTCACTGTCCACTCTGCCTGTCATGGAAGGAGGCAACGTGGGTATCTCAGTGTCCTCTCTCGTCATCGGAGAGGATGGTTTTGCCCCCCTGATTGAAGGTCAGTGTTACTCATTTTCTTTCTTCTTAGAAAAATCTCTTTTCCCTTTGTGGAAGGAAGTGTTTGTACTCTGAAATGATTCGTTGGGAGCCCAGCAGCCTACGACCCACGAAGGAGTATCCATGGGATTGGTCATTTGCACCACGTTTTTCTGTTCGCGGCTACTGATGAAGATCTTTTAAGTAATGTTTCCTGGGGCTTAGAAAGGAGATAGAATTGGAGTTCTTGGGTGGAACAGCAGCGGGCTTTGAGGTCAGCTCGGGCTTTGAGATCAGTGGGTTGGGCACCCAGGGAATGTGCTGAAATGTAGCACCTTAAAATCAGTTTATTTTCAGCACCTGCATGGGAGACCCAGAAGAAGCTCCTGGCCTCAAATTGGCGCAGCTCTGTCTCTCCCCCTCACTGTCTGTAACTGTGGGAAGTAGGGGCTGCAGCCTGCAGTACCTCCTGCTCTTGGATGGCACCATCTCCTGATGCTCTGGTGCACCCGTGGAGCCGTGGAAATGGACAGAGGACCCCTAGGAGAGACAGGCAACTGGTGTGAGTGCATGTGAGATGTGTCCCACCAGCGTCCTCTAGAAAGATCTGAAGTACGTTTTGTTGGCTGTTAGTTCGTGGATGGAGGTTACCAATGCAAGGTGGCACTGGCACGAATGTTTCCTGTTGAGGGTGGGAGATGTTGCCACCCTTGTAAATACCACTTGCCTGGAGACTAAGAAAGGACAGGAGAAGCATTTTGACAAATGATTTTTCACTGCTGCTGTACAACAAAAATGCCAAGATTATAGTGCCTTAGAAAACATGCATTTATTATTTTAGTCTCCATGTCTATGCTGGGTTCTGACATGGAGATATTACCAGCACTGCGTTCCTTTCTGTGCGTTCCATGGAAAATCCACTTCATCCATGTTGGCTGCTGGCTGCTCCGTCTCTGAGCCAGCAATGGCCCATCTCATCATCTTCCTGCTCATAATCCCTCTGAATACTGTTGGCCGTGGAATGGCGGGCGTGCATCTGTAGGGCACACCTGGACTCTGCTTCCCCACATTAATGTCAGCTGATAAGTGACCTTCGTTGTGTCTGGAAAGGCCCCTTTGCCATGTGAACAAACATGGAAGAACTTTCTCTTTGTCTCTCCCCCTCACTGTCTATAACTCTAACTCAAATAAAGAAAGAATTTTTTTTTTTTTTTTTTTTAAAAAGGGATGATACAAGGGCTTAAAGGCCATAGAGGTCAGAAGTCTACGCTACTGAATCTTGGAGTAACCACCGCACCTTACCCCAGGAGAACGCTCCCTGGACTTGCAGCCAAAAGCCCCATTCCAGTTGCACCGGATGAGCTGGTGAACGTGGATGGCCACTGTCTGGTTTCGTGACCACTTGCTTAGGATTTCAAAGTGAAGCAGTCTGAATAGATACCACTCAGAATCTCTCATGCTCCAAAATTATGTAAGTCATGAAGACTACAACCCGTTATCAAATCCACAGTGCAAAATGCATCTTGAGGTTTTGCTGGGCATCACCCAGCTATTGTCAGCACCATCCGTGGGGCCAGAGCAGTGGGATGCTGTCAACTCACAGATGGGTTGTGCTTTCAAAATAGATGGCGTTGGAGGGTGTGATAAGATAAGCATACCAAATAGTTTCCGTCAGGAAGTCGCTGAGGAAGCAGACAGTTGAGTAGTAAAAAGTAAGGGTTTGGGCCATTTGAGTGCATGCTACTTTTACACAAATCATTACGGGAGGAATTTCAGCACAGCCGCGTATCCCAAGTGAGAGTCACGAGAGGCCTCTAATTTGCGGCACACCTCAAGGGCAAGTCCCAAAGAATGCAATGACCCCCCCGCCCTTCTCTGCACTGTCCAACTCCTTCCATACATCTCTCCCCAACGCCCCAGCTCAGAGAACATTGTTCAAAAGGTATGCGCACTTGGCAAACCTTGGCTGGACCTAGAGACTAAAGCGTTGCCTAGGTCTTAAAAAAGATGTAAACATTTTTTTCTGTCATTTTCATGTCGATCATATTGCTAAGATTTCACTGAGTCTTGATAATCAAAATGGATGAGCCCAGTACTCATATTTTTAAATAGTTAAAAACAGTAAGGATCTATTGTTAATTTCCATCTTCCTCTTTCTTGATTAATTTATCCACATTACTGTGCCCCTGAATCTATTTCCAGGTCTTCCTTTGTTATACTTCTGTATGTGTAGCATTCTTCCAAGACTAAAGAAATAGATTCTTCTGTGGATTTTCCTAAAAGGTTACTAGTAGTTTTTAAAACCAAGATACTCAAATTTCATAGCAGTAAGCAGAGATACTACTTAAAACTTCTAGCTTAGGTCTAGAACTCGATTGAATTGTGCTCATTCACCAAATATGTACGAACAACCATATCTGCTAGGGATAAAATGGTGACCAAAACTGGCCTTGATCTCAAGGAATTTACATAGGAGTACACGATAGACAGTAAACAAATCAAAAACTGTGATAAAGGATGTGAGAGAAGGAATTGAAGGTTGAAGGGAGTGGAGTATGACTGGTGGGGAATGGGGTATGTGTTAGGCAGGGTGGTTTCTGACATGGACTAGCTAAACAGGAACAAGCATTGTGAAGGTGCAATGCTAGCACCATTGGCAGAGCGTTTGATTGGCAAGTCCAAATGCCCTGGTACGACAATTGTTTGGCAAGTTGGAGGAACAATAAAGAAGCCAGGCTGTCTCTAGTGCTTCGAGCAAAAGGTTGAGAGAGAGAGTTTGAAGGGAGAGCCAGGGTCAAGGCCATTAGGATAATGACTCGAGATTTGGTTTTCAAGTGTGATAACAATCAATGGAGGCCTGAGAACAGAGGAGTGACATTGTTTGATTTTCAGTGTTATCACTCTAGTTGCTGTTTGAGAATGGAGTGCAAGCATGAATGCAAGAAACCAAGTTAGAAATGTTGTATTACAAATGTAAGCTCAGGTGGACATGGGCAGATGTGGTGGGAGAAAAAAAAAAGTCTCATGTAGGGGCCAGCATTGTGGCGTAGTTGATAAAAATTGACTGCTTGTGATGCCATATGGGTGCCTGTTTGTGTCCTGGCTGCCCTACTTCCAGCCCACCTCCTTGCTAATGGCCTGGAAAAGCAGCAGAAGATGGCCCAAGCCTTTGAGCCCCTGCCGGCCATGTGGGAGGCTCACAAGAAACTTCTGGCTCCTAGTTCCAGCCTGGTCAAGCCCTGGCCATTGTGGCCATTTGGAGAGTAAACCAGCAGCTAGAAGATTTTCTCACTCTAACTCTCTAACTCTAACTCTAACTCTTTCAAATACATATGAAAACCTTTATTTTTTTTTTTTAAAAAGAATCCAGCTTTAGCGTGCAATTTGAAGGTTTCATTGACCCGTCATCATGAGCATGGAATGGGACAGAAGGGACTGATCATTGTCTTCACCACCAGCCACCATGCAGGACTCACTCACATGAGGAGGGAACGATGGCTGACTAGAGACAGAGCCCAAGCACAGCAGCAACATGAAGGAGAAGAGGCTCTGATCCTCTCCGTACTGGAGGAGACAGGGGAGCCGCAAGTGCACAGTCTGCCTTTGAATCACAGGAGTCCAGTAAGACAGCTGTAGTCGGAACACAGATGAGCACTTGGCTTTTAGCATTCAGCTATAAGACATAACCATGTCACCTGTAACCACAGTAGTATTGGACAAAGTAGGAAGGAAAAACTTCTTATTGCCTTTTCAAGTACATTAAAAATAAACCTTGGCAGGGGCTGGCGCTGTGGCTCACTTGGTTAATCCTCCACCTGCAGCACCAGCATCCCAAATGGGTGCCAGTTCTAGTCTCAGCTGCTCCTCTTCCAGTCCAGCTCTCTGCTGTGGCCCGGGAGTGCAGTGGAGGATGGCCCAAGTGCTTGGGCCTCTGCACCCACATGGGAGACCAGGAGGAAGCACCTGGCTCCTGGCTTTGGATTGGCGCAGTGCCGGCCGTGAAAGCCATTTGGGGAGTGAACCATCAGAATGAAGACCTTTCTCTCTGTCTCACTGTCTGTGACTCTACCTGTCAAGCAAAAAAAAAAATACCTTGGCAGAAGGTGAAACTTGTTTTCCCCTAAGATTCCTTTTCAATCAAGGGTCAACATATTTGCTTTGCAATAATTGTAACACTAGGTAAAATTTGTGCTCTGAATAGGTATTAAATAGGCTCAAAACTATTTTATAGATTGTAATCCAGGAATATCAAGCCATATTATTGCTTTGATTTTGCATTTTCATAGTCTTGCGAAGACTTGGTGTCAACTATTCTGTTTAGATTGCATTTAATAAATCAAATGATGTTCTTATTATAAACCGGATACTATGTCGATTCTGGAAAGATGGCTGTAAGCACTACATGGTCCCAGTCTGGCCATAAAGAAAAAATAAACAAACACCTGCATTTGTGGATAGTGTAACAACAAAGGAATGGATAAAACACCAGGGAAATACTGTTAAATAAGATATAACCACTATTTGAGTGAAGATGTCGGGCAAAGTGATTGGGAGAGCTGAGATTTGAGCAGGATCATGAACACTTAGAATCATTAAAAAAATATGAAAAAGCAAGTGTTGGTCCAGTAGCTTGTTGATGCCAGTGGTGGCTCAAGATCAGTTTAACCAGGATGGCACACAGTCAAGTGCATTGCCTCTGCACGTACAGACTCGGCTCAAATCCTTGTTCTGCCCTTCCTGTGTGTTCCTGGGCCATCGCCTTCATCTCCATGGGCCTCAGCCTTCCCGTCTGCAGTGCTGGGCTAGCAGCCATGATGCCTTTCTCTCGAGTTGTTAGTAGATAGCAAAAGCTATCGCACATGTTGTGGGAGTGTAGTGATAAAAAGTAGGCTCCTATTTTTGATTTGACATAGATTAATCCAGAGGACAGAGCAGCTTTTTGAAGCAAGTTAGGCTTTCCAAAGGATGAACTTACTATCCCCTGGATCTCAGAAGTAAAGACCAAACGTAGCAGGCTAGGAATCTTATTCTCCCGAGTCTGCATGTGTGGGTCGTGATTTCCAGTGAAAGGGAGTTGGTGGCTTTTATAGCTAAATGGGCCATGTGGCTTCACCCTGCTCTTGGCCACAGACAAAACCATCCACCATGGCTGACCACGAGGTGAGTGGCTCATGAGGGAGCAGACCACAAGCTGGAAATGTATCTGTCTTACTCAATAGCTCCCAACTAGAAAAACAACTCAAAATCATGCACTCATGGCTGCGAGGCAGTGAGGTCATTTTAATAGGTTCATTTAATGCTTTAAGAATCATTAATTAGACTGCATTGTTCTTAAGCCTGTGGAGGAAACTGTATTTGAATTGTCGGAGGCAAAAAATCCCAGGTGAGATGCCAACGTACTTAACACACGTCAACAGCTTGTATTTGAATGACCATTCATGTTTCACAACAGTTTTCAAGGGATTTCATCAGATTCTCATTTCCAGAATAAAATAAAAAATCAAACTTGAGGCTCTTGTGAAGACTTACCGTGGTCAAGATGTAAGAATGCCATGGAGAAATACAGTGACGAGAAAGGGAAGATGTCCAGCATGGTACTGGGGATGGTGAGAGTGAAAACTGGCACTCACCTTAACTGACCGTTCCATGTCTTCTGTGTGCTCTGCTTTGGCCCTGCCTGGCCACCCCTGCATGTGTTCTGGCATCCATGGCAGAAGCGCAGCCAGGATCTGCCATGCCGGATGCGTGTTTGAGTCGCGCCGTGACTCTTGTGGTCAAGGAAGAATGGGCGATGTCCTGCCTCCAGCTGCTTTGCTGGGCTCCAGCTCTCCTCTGGGCATCACTTGTTCTGAACACATGGGCAGGCACTGGAAACTGATGAGTGAGGCTGAATATTGAGAGAGGTGAAGGCCTGACATGTTCAAGGCAAACATGGAGATGTTTCAGCGGGAAGAAAAGTCCCAGCTGCTACAGAGGCTGATGGACCCGTGACACAGGGAGCACTGAGTGGCCCGCATGTCACTTCAAGATGTGAGGTTGCTGGTGGTGAAAGCAATGCACTGAACACAGAAGCTGTGAGCCTGCCCAGGCCAGGGGAACAAGATGGCTGCCAGGGGAACAAGATGGCTGCCTGGGGAACAAGATGGCTGCCTCTGCACTAAGCGCAGCACCAAAGAGAAATCACCATAGGGAGTAAAGCAAGGAAGAGAGGGATTTAGAATGAATCGGTGGCAGAGGACGTGTTTTAACTAGCATTCCAAGCCTGAAGCCTGTAGTCCTGTGTGCTGTTCTGTGCAAAACAGGTAATGCACACCTCCTTTGGAAGTTTCATGTTCAGTGACCCTAAAGAAATTTTACTCTGGTGGCCTGCCTTGAGGAAGGCTTTGCCAACACCCCTGGTAAGGACAGATGCCAAAACATTTGCCAAAAGTATTGGAGAGTTTAAAAAAAAAAAAATTCAGGGCCAGCGCTGTGGCGCAGCAGGTTAACGCCCTGATCTGAAGCACCGGCATCCCATATTGGCACCAGTTCAAGTCCCAGCTGCTCCTCTTCCGATCCAGCTCTCTGCTGTGGCCTGGGATAGCAGTAGAAGATGACCCAAGTTTGGGGCCCTGCACCCACTTGGGAGACACAAAAGAAGTACCTGGCTCCTGGTTTCAGATCGGCGCAGCTCTGGTCATAGAGGCCAATTAGGGAATGTACCAGCGGATGGAAGACCTCTTTCTCTGTCTCTCTCCTTTCTGTGTAACTCTGACTTGCAAGTAAATAAATATTTCAGAAAAAGAAAAAAACAAAAACAAAAACAAAACAGGAGTCTTGTTGGTTGAAAATGCCAGTTATGTACCAGCTAACCAAGTCACTCTGACATGGGAAAACAGCCGGGCGTATGTCAGGCGAGGTATCAGAGAAAGCAGAGAGGAAGTCGGGTAATCACAGCCTTCCCTGGCCTTCGCGAAGGAAGAAAGGCTGGGGAATCTGAGGCGTGCATTGCTCAATGTGTTCACAGCACGCGGATGCTCTCTGTCACACAGGGAAGTTACGGAGGCCTGGTTTCCATGTAGTCTTTTTTTTTTTTTTTTTTTTTTTTTTTTTGACAGGCAGAGTGCACAGTGAGAGAGAGAGAGAGAGAGAGAAAGGTCTTCCTTTGCCGTTGGTTCACCCTCCAATGGCCACTGCGGCCAGCGCATCTCGCTGATCCGAAGGCAGGAGCCAGGTGCTTCTCCTGGTCTCCCATGGGGTGCAGGGCCCAAGCACTTGGGCCATCCTCCACTGAACTCCTGGGCCACAGCAGAGAGCTGGCCTGGAAGAGGGGCAACCGGGACAGAATCCGGCGCCCCAACCGGGACTAGAACCCGGTGTGCTGGCACTGCAGGTGGAGGATTAGCCTAGTGAGCCACGGCGCCGGCCTCCATGTAGTCTTCCAAAGGAATTTATTGAGGCGCTGCTATGTACCAGACACCAGGCTGGGCTTGGGAAGAAACTGCAAATGACACAACATGAGATAGAAGACACAGGTATCTCCGTAACGCCAAAGACGTGCATCTAAGAAGAGATACAATGCTTGTCGTGTGATTTACATTAAATTTTAAAAATCACCCAATATGGATTGTTGTGAAGAAGAATAGAAACATAATAGTGCGGGAAGGTGCCCAAGATTCTGGTGAGGATTAAAGGTAGGTTGTGCCTTTAATTGAGAGAGCATGTCAGAGGAAGAGTATGCAAAACTGTTCATGAAAAATGCATGTTCTGAAAAAACTATGCAGGAGTTCATTGAAAATTCTTACACCAAAATAAACTTCATTTGATTTTTTTCTACCAACTTGTTTTTAAAATACCTTCTCATCTGAAAAGGAAAATGGTGAATTGAGATTTGAATAGGCCTCTCTGGTTTGCATAGCTCTCTGCAAAATAATAGAACGACCTGAATTGCGCTTGCTTTTTTTCCATTACTGTCATCACCTTGGCTATTACATCACACAAGTAGTAAATGAACAAGGAAACAAGAACAACAACACGAGTGATTTGACTGTATTTTTAATAAAGATTTATTTATTTGAAATAGTTAAAAGGGAGAAGGAGAGACAGAAAGAGAGACATGCCTTCTGCTGGTTTACTCTCCAAATGGCCACAATGGTTGAACCTGGGCTGATGTGAAGCCAGGGACCAGGAACCATTTAGGGGGGGTCTCCCACTTGGGTGTGGGGGCCCAAATATTTGGGCCACACTCTGCTGCTTTCCCAGGTGCATTAGCAAGTGTCTAGATGGGAAGTGGAGCAGCCAGGACTTGAACTGGCGCTCATATGGGATGCCAGCACCCCAGGTGGCAGCTTAACCCGCTATGCCACAGTGTCCACTGACCCCTAACTGTATTTTCAAAAGAAGCATTTGGGACATCTGAGAATTTTAGATATGTGCCAGACACCTAGACTTCCTGTTTTGTTTTTGTTTTTGTTTTTGTTTTTTTTTGATCTGCGTCTTTCCCTCCATCCATGTTACCCACATATAATTTCTGAGCCCCAGAACCTACACAGGTTCAATTCCCGAGTTGATGCCCATGTGGGTGACCCTAATGGTTTGCTGAGTGTCCTAAAGCTCCCTTCCCTGCGTGGGAAATGTACCTGATAGTGCCTCACCCACGTGGTGAGGAGAGGAGTAATAGGACCTTGTACATGAAAAGCTCAAACTGGAGCCTAAGGCAGCCAGTGCTATTTATATATTATCTACTTCTCCCTCTACTCTTGTTTTTCTCCTGTTCCTTAAGTTTTTTGTTTCCAACTCCCACACCCCTGGACCCTGCTCACTTTCCTAGGGAAGAAGCTTCACAGAGCAGAGTTCTGGAAGAAAAGCTTAGTGTTGATCTATAGTGCAGTCTTGGTGCTGTCGCTTATTACCTGTGAGTTCTTATAAAAGTTCCTTGACCTTCCGAAGTGTCCCCAACCATAAATTGCAGATGTTAATAATGTGCTTAATCAGGCATGGTAAAAAAAAAATGAGGGGAGTTGTATGAGTGTTGGGTACTCTGTTTGCTCCTCTATGTTGACTCTCCCAACTTCACACTCTTGCAGGTAGCTGGCCTTTATTAGATAACTCAGTGAGCCACCTTGCCCTGGTGTGGCTTGGCACAGCACGGCTTAGCCAGAAGTCACCAAGAGGACTTTTAGAAGACACAGGAGCGTGGTTAGGGTCCTTACACCCCCAGTTCTCTCCCTGTTGGCACTGTTTTTTTTCAGTGCAACAGTCTATTGAGGCCTTGACACATAGGTTTTGGTAAAGAGGCTTTTGTCCCCCTGAGTTCTGACAGCCATTCTCTCCCATGATGCTTTAAACCCAGGGGCTGGTCCAGGCTCCTCACCGTGGGCAGTGCTGCATTGCACATGCAGAGGAAACAGTACAAATTATGCATGCATTACTCTCAGCTGGTTTTCCTAAAACAACCAACCCTACGCACACCTTAGTAAGTAGTTGCTTATTAAATTCTCCTGGTTTACCCCAGTGTGAGCCTGCCATTTTGGCCTTCCAGGGTCCCCACCGCTACAATGTATCAAGTCCCTGGCTGCCTGGCTCCGAACCAATGAGACTTTGCCCTAAAAGCAATGCCCACCCGTAACTTCCTCAAACCTTGGCTGGCTAGACAGTACCATTCACAGCAAATGTCGAACTTTACTCTTGATGAACTGACTCTGGACAATCGTATGGAGCCTCTGAAAAACAGTAGTCCCCAAAGTAGAGAAACCCACATCCAAATAAATGTAATCTGTAGGAAGTACAATTTGGGTTCCCTGTTCCTATGCATTGCCCACTCTGTGTACTGCCAGTTACAACATTTCCTTGTTCATTGTGCTGTGTTTTGGACAAATGTCGAGTCCTCCAACATACAGGGGAGATGAGCTAATGGAACAGAGAGTAGAGTTCGTTGGATATTTTAGGTCTGCAAAATACACCTCACTCAAAGAGTTTTTCTCATAGCCACTGGTTAAATGTTTGGGTACAGTGACTGCAATGCCAACTCAAAGTGCATAAAATTCTGTTAAGACAGTATTGAGAAATTCAGTAAGGTTCTGCATGCAATATCAAGTACTAGATTTATCCTCTTATTTGTAAATACTCTAGCAGCATCTCCTTTAGTTGAAAGTGCAAACTGTTCATATGTTGGAATACAAGAAATATGATGGGTTATCAATCTGATAGCTGCCTATGAAGCAAGAACTGTTGGTTTCTTTTAGGTGGCACATAGCAATTTTGTTACATTTTTTCCTGTGTTCTTGGCTTTTTTTCCACATCTTATGGCTTCTTTCTTGTGTTTTTGTTCTCTCTCTCTTCTTTTTTTTTTTTTTGGACAGGCAGAGTGGACAGTGAGAGAGAGAGACAGAGAGAAAGGTCCCCCTTTCTGTTGCTGCACCCCCCCAAATGGCCGCTATGGCTGGCGCACTGTGCTGATCCGAAGCCAGGAGCCAGGTGCCTCCTCCTGGTCTCCCATGCGGGTGCAGGACCCAACCACTTGGGCCATCCTCCACTGCACTCTCTGGCCACAGCAGAGAGCTGGACCAGAAGAGGAGCAACCAGGACAGAATCCGGTGCCCCAACTGGGACTAGAACCTGGTGTGCTGGCACCGCGGGCGGAGGATTAGCCTAGTGAGCCACGGTGCCGGCCTGTTCTCTCTTTTTTGAAGCAGGCTTTTGCTAAGCTTCATGTTCGATTAGCCTCATCCAAAATACCACATCTTTTTAATTTAGGTCCTTCAATATACACAAGATGTTAACATCAAGGTGCTGTTTCCATAGCGCTTGACAGGGCACGTTGTAAGAGGACTTTTAGAATTCTAATTATTCTGCATTTTGAGAAAAGTCCACGCTTAGAGCACTGCCACTGAAGGTGTAAGTTGTATATTTAACCCATCAACACCAGTAGGATCAGTGTGGTGTTTCTTTTATACACTGGATAGGAACCGTTGACTTGGGTGTTCTGTTGCCTTCTTTATCTGTTTCACAATTATTTTTGCCTGTCTGTCGTTAAGAGCTGCAGGTCTGACTGATACAGATCACAAAGTACTGATGTCTCTGTTTTGTTGAAACTTGGCAACCTCTGCTCTTGGTTCCTCTTTTAAGCAAGTCCCTGTGACTGAGAGCCTTTCTCCTCAAGTGCCTCTGAGAAGCCACATCCCTCCTCTTGTCCATAGCAAAGCTGGCACACAACAGAGGTCACAGGCCCCAATTCTTCCTGCTGGAGGAGCGCAAGGCGGGTGACTTGCACCCTGGGAAGCTGTGAGGTTTGTCTGGGAGGCTGTTCTGATGCGTTGGCTGACGCTGACAGATGGAGTAGGGCCAGGAGGAAAGCCATGACTTTTTTTTTTTTTCAGTTTGAAGTTCAACAGTTTTTCTTTTCCTCTTTTTTCTTTATTTCCATCCGTGCTTATCGAGCGGACTCAAAGGGGAAGAACAAGTGGCAGCAGGAAGACCTCTTAGCCTCTTTCTGTGGCTCTCACCTTCTGGCACTGCCAGCATTGATCGGCGCCTCCAATGTAGGGCTGTGCAGCAGCCATCACAGGTTTCCAATGACATGCAGTCAGGAAATTTCTCGAGGGGGCTGGACCAGTTCTTGGTAGATAACCACAGCGCATAAGCTTTGCGACCAAGCCGACAGACTTGGAGTAATCATTAAAGACAGTGTATAAGACAACAGCATATCACCAAAAGGTACAGATACTGTGTCGTTAATATTCCTCACCACTGGACTGCTAGCCCAGCAAGTCACTTAGGTAACGCATCTTGTGTGCATTTTAAAATATGCATTCTTTCATGTACAAGAAAAAGAATAGTCTTTATTGCTTTGGATAGTAGCCAGTACCTACAGAAGGCAGAATCTAGGTACCACCTTGTTTGTTAACTCTGGAGTTGTTAGATGCCAACCTGTATACAGAGAAGGGAAATTCAATATTAAGGTGATTCTTTTTAATCCACTTTCATTTCCCACTGCAAAAACTGTTAGAAATCCTGTTAAGAGTAAGATACTAGGTCTTTCTGAAGTCTGATATTGGTGAACCCCATTCCCTAGTTTCAAAAGAACCTGTGTGTTTCATTGGGGGACCATCCTTGCCTATAAGGAAGTTGAGGGTTATCACACAAACACATGGGCTTGGTAACAAGAGTGGCTTTGAACAAGTGCGTTATCTGCTGAACACATTTTGTATGAATAGAAGTCGAGTTGATCATGTTGATTCAGTGAACAGAGAGCAGAGTTTGCAGTAAGCAGGGGTTGCAAATCCTGACTTAACTTCTGGTTAGTGATTTGGTCTGTAGCATGTGACAAGTGGAGTACCATCTTCGTCATCAGTAAAACAGGTGATAATGACATGAGAATTAGCAATACACCTACCACGCTAAATTGGCAAGTGGAGTTTGCCTAACAGACAGCTATCCTGACAAACTACATTTTGCATAGCCTTTGTTACAGTATGCAGTTAAAGAAAATTGTTCAAAATTGGAGGAAAATATTCCAGCCAATCAATCTAGAATCCTCTGTCCTCTACCCTGCAGTATTGTCCCAGGTTTCTCAGCCCATCTGCTAGCTTATTCTACTTGGGAACAGCTTGATTTTTCTCTGCCAACTTAACACTTGCACCGTGACTAGGCATTTTTTCTGACCTGTTCCTGGAACAGAGAATTCGACCTGTCCTCACACTCTCTCTCCTGCAGAATGGGGGTCTCCGCCTTCCTGCTAAAAGCAATCCGAGAGAGAACTTGGTGACCTCATTTTCCTTCTACTTATCCAACTTTGGTCAATATTCTTCATCTTTGATTAGCAGTTTATTTTACAACTGAAATCTACACTGAAAGCATAAATGTCTACAATTATTGACTTACTGGTATTATTTGAAAGATACAGAAACACAGAGTGACAGAGAGAGCCTTCCGATCTCTCTGCTGGTTCGATTCCCAAATGACTACAACTGCTAGGACTGGGCCAGGGCAACATTGTGAGCTAGGAGCTCAGTCTGGCTGTCTCTCGTGGATGGCAGGGACCCAGCCACCTGAGCCATCACAGCTGCCTCCCACAGTGTGCCTTGGCAGGAAGTTAGAATCAAGAATGGAGCCAGAATTCAAAACTTCTAATATGGGATGCAGGTGTCGTAAGTGAATCTTAGTCATTAGGCTAAATGCTTGTCCTAGAATGAATGCATTTTTACAGATAAACATCTAACAATGGCCCCATACTTCGTAGGCCGTCTTCCTGGTCCTTGGGGGTCCAGGCCTGTGGGCCACCTGACCATGGCCAAGTGATTAATGTTTCTCTCCATCAGGTTTCCCGCCTTGAAAAGGGAATATAAAAATACCATCTCACTCTTAGAGTTATGGTGAAACTTGATGAGTTAATATATACAGAAGAGCTTAGAACAAATAGTGCGTGTCATAGACATGTCAGCTGTAATTTCCCAAGGAGTTCTTTTTTGGAATCTATTTCATATTCACTTTTGTGCAAAGGAGAAAAAAAGGATCTTGAACCGTCAACATGTGAGGTGAAAATGGCTTAGTCCACACAATGTAACCTCTCTCCTGGCCATGTGCTTTGGGGAAGGTGACTCTAAACTTAGTTCTTTTTATTTGATGAGTTACCTTGGGAGCTTTTTCCTCATTTCTCCATCAAAAACTCAAAAAAATCATCTTTGAAAGTGTGCTCAGTCTCTGACAGCATCATGAATGTCACAGGCAGGCCTCCTCTCTCCCAAGAGAGGCCCGAAGCCCAGCACACACTTCTCCGACTTCATACACAGGAGGAAGCAGGAGGAAATCAGATGTGGCCAGAACACTGGGCAGCAGCTACTGGAAGCACTGAGAGAGCGCGTCAAGAGTGCTTGATTCCCAACCCTTTTGTGCTCTGTCTCCTGGCATCATTTCCTCTTTGCTTGCCAAAATTTAATACGTGCAATGGAAAGGCAAAGTTACAGAGAAAGAGAGAGGTGGGGGAGGGGGAGAGAGGGAGAGATTTTTCCATTTGCTGTTTCACCCCCCAAATGACGGCAATGGACAGGGCTGGGCCAGGAAGCCAAGAGCCTGGAACGCCATCTAGGTCTCCCATGTGGGTGCTGGAGCACAAAGACAGGCCATCTTTGACTGCTTTTCCAGGCGCATTAGCAGGGAGTTGTATCAGAAGTGAAGCAGCTGGGACTCAAACCAGCACTTACATGGGATGGCAGTGCCAGAGGTGGCAGCTTAAGCCTTTGCAACTACAGTGCCAGCCCTGATGCATCACCTTCTTGCTCGAGGTTCCAATCTTCCTGGAAAGCTTTGGTGACACTGATTTGCCAACCTGTGCTTTTCTCCAGGCCTTGGGACCTTGGTGACTGCAGGTGAGCTAGATACATTTGATTTTTTTTCCATAAAACTTTATCATTTTAATGACTTACCAACATTTAAAATTACTGACATCTCAGTTAAAGGTTTGGTCTTAACTTCTCTTGACAATTGTGGGCGAAATCGATCCCAGCTTCTGTCATGGCCCTGACTGCCTGTACCTCATTGTGGCCACATCATATAGGCAGGGCTGGAGAAAGCCAGAATCCCAGCACTCCTTGCTGTCTCAGACAGCACCCCCGTGCACTCACTGATGCAGCCTACAGTGGTCCTCAGAGAGTCTCACTGTTGGCCACTATCCCAGGGAGAAGCATCATTTCCCTTGATAGGCTTTTCTTTGACTTTGTCTTCATCCCCTTCCTCTTTCTGTTCTTCATCTCTTCTGATAACTGATCAAACCTTGGGCTTGAGGAAAGATGCCAGTTTTGGAATCTAAGGTAGACAAATCCCCAGTTACAACAGCTGTAACAGGTGAGCCAGGAAGCACACAAGCCAAAATAAGGTTAGCCACAAGAACCGCCTCTTGTGTCCTCTTGTTGTCACATGTGTCAGCCTTAACTGAACAAAAGAGTTAGAAACCTTTGATTTCCAACAGCACCATGCTCTTCAGAACCTGTTCTTACCGAAATCCTGTAAACATTCCTGCCTCATTAGTTACCTAATACCAATTATTTACTGTTGGTTCCATCATTAGACATGGCACCACATCCTCCATCCCACCGCCTGCAATACTGACTTCCAAAGACATTTTCTTCTTTTACTTCTTGTGTTTATGTATTTTAGAATTCATTTGAGGGAGGGAGGGAGGGAGGGAGGGAGGGAGAGAGACACCAATCCGATTTGCATGTTCGTACCTCTGTTGCTCACATGGTTGAGGCTGGGGGTCAGGGCTGGGGCCAGGAGCCAGGAACACAATCCAGGACTTCTGTGTTAGGTAGCAGAAATCCAGTACATTGAGCCATCACTGTTGTTTGCCAGGGCCTTCACTGGCACCAAGCTGGAGTAGGACACAGAGCCAAGACTCCAACTCAGGTATTCCAGTGTGGAATGTCCACAGCTTAGCTCATAGACTGATTGCCAACTCGCTCCAGTGACCCTTTCAAAAGTTGCTACAAAGCTTTGCTGTTGATGACCACACTGCAGGTTTATCCAGAGTATTCAGGAAAGAAGAAATGCTATTTTGTTTCCATCATACAAAAGGTACAGTTCAGAAGCCTAGAACACTACATCTCCCAGTAATGTCTCTGTAGACCACAGTAACAGCATTCTACTCAAGTGATTGCTTGCAGTGTAGACTGCTCTGTGTCCCACAATCTATGAGGACAGTGGGCCAAAGTGGGGTGAAAAGAGTGGTCCCATTCTTTAGCAAAGACACAAGACAGATTCAGTTACTTGAGCCACATCAATCAGACGTAGCAGAAGCAAGAGGATCTGGCTGGAAGGACCCTTTGGTCCTGCCCTGCACAGAGCTAAGTCCCTCAGAACTGGGACAGAAGTGGATGGGCCTGTATACCGCCTGCCACTTGCAGGAGTATGAGCAGTGAAAATAACTCCTACAGTAGCTCCTCAGCACTTGGGAGCTGTGGGCTGCAGGTGGCCTATGGTGGAGACTCAGAAAACGGCCATGTGGGCACTGAAACACGATTTTGATCCAAAAGTCAGTGGTACGTATTGGTAGACGAGAGCCCTGAAATAATCCTGGGTCTCGGGTAGGTAAGGACTTGGCAGCTAGTCAGCCCTGTTCTCCAAGGTCCCACCAGGGAATGCCAAGCCTGCCAGTGGGGACAATTTGCTTTTCTGCGCCACCTGAAGTCTGTGTGCTAAACACAGGGATGTCTCATAGATGAGGGTCCTGGAGCTCCTTGGGTGCCTGTGGCTAGACCTTGGTCAAGGTGATGTGTGGGTGACCATGGTGGGAGAGCACCCTGAAAACAGACAACATGGACCAGGGTAGGGTCCACACTGCCCCACATCAGCCTCAGAGCTTCCCACCCCAAAAGTGCCCCTGTGCTATCTGGACCAAGATGCTAAAGGAATACCTCTTGGCTGAGTCTGAGTGTGATACTGGCCATCAGGAACCCCTCTGGAGGCATTTCTAAGTCTCTTTTGCATAAGGCCAGTATGTGTCAAAACTTGATTTTCTGGTTGGTGGTCATCTTGGTAAACCTGTGTCTTGGCACTTTTCTTTTGGACACACATTGCTGTCATTAATAAGGATTCTCTTCTCTCTTACTGTTGGAAATTTTATATAGTCAAGTTCCCTGGTTCTTTGTTCTTTTTTTAAGAATTATTTATTTGTGGCCAGCACTGTAGCATAGTAGGCTAAGGCTCTGGCTGTGGCACTGGCATCCCATATGGGGGCTAGTTCAACTTCCGGCTGCTCCACTTTGGATACAGCTCCCTGCTGATGGCTTGGAAACCAGTAGAAGATAGCCCAAGTGCTTGGGCCTCTGCACCAGCATGGGGGACCTGGAAGAAGCTACTAGCTCCTGGCTTTGGATCAGCCCAGTTATGGTCATTGTGGCCATTTGAGGAGTGAACCAGTGGATGAAAGAACTCTCTCTCTTTCAGTAACTCTGCTCCTCAAGTAAATAAATAATTTAAAAAATATATATTTATTTACAGAGAGAGTTCTTCCATCAGCTGGTTCACTCACCAAATGGATACAATGGCCAGAGCTGGGCCAGGAGGCCAAAGCTAGGAGCCATGAGCTTCATCCAAATCTCCCCAGTGAGTGCAGGGGCACAAGCTCTTGGGTCATTTCTGCTGCTTTCCCAGGTGCATTAGCAGGAAGCTGAATCCAAAGTGGAACAGCTGAGACTTGAACCAGTGCTCATATGGGATGTAGGCATTGCAGGCGCCAGCGAAACAGTGTGGCTTAATAAACATTGTCATAGCACCTTGAGAATAGAGAAGGGAATTGCATCGTGTGGAAGACACAGGGAGAAAATGAAAGGGGAAAGTTTTCTGTAGGAAATCCTGCTGTTAACATTTGTGGGCCATACCCAAAAGCAAGGATGTTTTGTGACCATTTCCTCCATGGGATAAGGCCAGCACCTGAGAGGTACCCAGTTGCTGAATATTAGTTAATGGAAGATGAGGTATTCAGACAGCTGCCTTGCAGTGGGAGAGTCTTTGACTCTATTCATTCTACCCTGGAGCTTCTATCCTACCACAGGAGTACCGAGCCTCACAGGCCGGAAGGGCCATTCTCAGACCCTCCACAACCGGCTCAGTTCCATCCACCAGGAAGGTAATCTCTTTTAAGTTATTGTCCACAGACGTTTAAGGCTCAGTTCCTGGTTCCAGAGTTAGATCTCAACTTTACCCTTAAACCAGTGCCCTTTGGAGACCATTGTCCCCCCAGAGAAGCATTTTCCTAAGCAGAATTCTAGCAGCACAAATTTTGAAAATGGATTTTCTTGCCTTGCCTTGCCTCGTCTGCCATCCAGTGTTCGCATTGCCAGGCAGGATTCAAGGGGCAACTTCCCGGACTCCTCTAACCACCCAGCAACCTCGGAAAGCAGTGTGTATTTCCTAAGCAAATGGCCTCTCTGGGATAGAGCAGAGAGCTGATCTGACTCCTTCCTTTCTGTTCCTCTTTTTGGAAAAGTAAACACTTCGCTGGGCGTTGCGGACTGTCCACACCCTGTTCCTCATCCTAGTGTTGGCCCAGGACCCTGGTCAACTCTACATCTTTCTCCACTGTGGAAACAAGACCAACATAACCAACATGCACTGTCAGTCTGTGAAAGCGTTACATTTTTAGTTTAACTGCCAACTGGTAAGATAGTTTTCATTTTCTAAAAATCATAATTATCTATAATTCACAACTCTATCTTCATGTTTTGACTATTCTATGGGTGATAAATGCTGAATCAGAATCAGGATTTAAGCTGAATTTACTTTTAATTTACATATAGTCATAGTTAAGAAGACCTACTTAGAAATTCATATCTTGGCCAAAATCAAATTCTAGAATTCATATTGATTCTCAATAAGGTAAGGATAAATTTATTCTTTTCTTCAAAAATATATATTCTTAGGGATTTTTGTGATTCATTGTGAATAAATAACCATCCTACTTAATATCATTTAAAGGAAATCCAACTCCCCAAAATGGATGAATTTATTATTTACATTGACAACTAAAATAGGAAATTGATTCATTTCAGTTGGGCCTCTCAGCATTACCTTTGCTTAATTTTAAGGAAGACCAGGAAGACCAAAGGCATTGTTGAGGTTAGCAGGGAGTTCTGTGTAATTCAAGAAATCATGTGATCTGCTTTGTATCTATTAAACGAAGGGCACAATACCAAGGTATCTATGGACCTGCACTACTGGTAACCTTGTGTGGAAGAGGGTGATGATTTTGAGAGTTATAACTGGTAATGGCCTTTGAATGCAGCCTCCACAGGTCTTGAAGTCCCCAGTGTACATAAGGTTCGGCCCTTTCCAGATGGGGAGTGATAAGGACACTGGGAAGAGAGCAGGTCATTGTTGGGCAGCTGCCAGAAACTTGCCGCAGAGTGAATCATGTCAGCCTGGGGTGCTTTAGCCAGCATTTTTCTGTTTTAATTTATCAAGCCAAAGCTTGTTGACATGAAAGTGAATGAAATTGTTATACAGTGGGCTCTAAAAAGCCAGCTCAAGGGTTTAGTGCAGGAGAGCTCGGGCTATAAATAACAAAGAAAATACAGGGAAGGCTCTTTGTGCCAGCACCTGCCCTGTTGCTGGAGCCGCATCGGCAATTAACTCAAATCCCAATATCAGCATCAGCTGGAAGGAGGCCAATTCTGTGAAATACCAGAAAGGTTCCCTAAGCTGTGTCGACGATTATCAAAGGACTAATCCTCTAAGTAGTCGTTGCAGTTTTTGACATGGGGCTATATTTATTTGTTTATCAAATGTAATAAATAAGTGACAGGAATGACAAATTGTACTAGTGTTGCTGGGAAGGTAGCTTCACAAAGGTTAATGTTATCTTTGGGAGAAAAAAATCTGCGGGTGAATTGTGCAATAAGGACACAACGAATCACAGAGTAGCATTTGTAAATGGAACCTTTGTGTTTAGCTAAAGTGTATAAACTGGCTTAAACTAAAACAAGGTATTGACAATTTCCCAGTGAGTGAAAGGGACAAACCAGCCTACCGGAGTAATGTTTAACACACATACGCTGAGGGGACGGGTGCTCTGTGATGAAAGGGCGTTGAATATTTCAAACATCTACTCAGTGTTGTGCACGTTGTGAATATTTCAAACATCTACTCAGTGTTGTGCACGTCGTGAATATTTCAAACATCTACTCAGTGTTGTGCACGTCGTAGCTCCTGAGGATGTATCATTCTCTTCTTAAAAAGAATATTACACGTCTTAGGTAGAAGTGAAGTATGGCACTGTCTCTTGTCTTCTGAGGATGGGCCAGCAAGACGTCTCCATTGCATGTGCTTGGCCACTGTAGGACGTGGGAAAACAAGCTCTCTGGGTCCATTTATTTCTTCACGGTTGGGTTTATTTATTTGTGCCTTTGCTCAAATGATACTTACTAGATGCCTACTCTGGGCAAGCCTCTGTAAAGGTTTTGCCAATTTTCCCAGTGAGAGTGAAGATGAGTTAACTGCATTATGATAACTACCTCTTTTATCAAGAAAGATAAAACATGTAAATTAATACTTAGTAGGCTGACAAAAAGGGATGAATATTTCCATTAAAATTGAGAATCACAACATAAAACTACTCTCATCATTTTCTCACTAATACATTAATTCATATACATCTCATTTAAAGATAAAATTAGTTTCATAATTTCATAATTTAGATTCATAATAACTTACGGTGTTTATGATTGCATGATGTGGGAGTTATATAAAATGTTGACTGTATGTTTACTATCTTATAATTTATACACTACACAAAGACCAATAGGCCTTCCCATCCATCAACATTGAGAGTCATTTAAAATTGCTATGAATATTATTTAACGTCAGCAGACTATATTGTGCATTCGACTTTCAGGAAAAACTATTTAAAACATTGACATTTTTGAGTATTCATTATTTGTTAGTCATTTTACTAACTGCTTTGTAGACTGGATAGTTGCCGTGTCCTCTGGGGTAAGTACAACAACTCTTCTCAGGCTTTTATGGTCGAAGAAGCTGGGAACCAGACACATCATTAACTGGCAATGCTTGAATTGGAAGCACATGAATGGTGCTACCAACTGGAACACTAATCTGAAACAGATGACAAATACTTTTAAAAGTAAAACATTATTTGTAGGTAACATGTAGGTACATGTTCAAAAGAAAATAAATCTTTTATAAATGTAAACTTTTTTTATTTAAACTTAAAAATACAAGTTCTCATATAAATAATAAGTTACAAATACATAACGTGGGCATCAGTGTTGTGGCCTAGTAGGCTGTGTTGCCTCCTGTGACATTAGCATCCCATACGAGCAAAGTTCGACTCCTGGCTGCCCTACTTCCAATCCATCTTCATGCTAATGTACGTGGAAAAACAGTGGAAGAGCCACCCATGTGGGTGACCTGGAGGGAGTTCCAGTCATCTGGCTTCTGCCTGGCCCAGCCCTGGTCTTTATGGCCATCTGAGGACTGAACCAGTGGATGGAAAAATCTCTCTCTCCCTCTCTCACTTTATCCTTCCTTCCTTCTCTCTCTTCGTCTCTTTCTACCCCTCTCGCATGGTCCCTCTCTCTATAATTATGCCTTTCAAATAGATAAGTAAATCTTAAAAAAAAAAAAAACCATAATGAAAGGTTCTTAATCATAGAAAGACCTTTGCAAAAAGAAGCTTTGTAAGAAATAGGTAGAACATTACAAGGTGAAAAGTTGTAAAATTCAGCTGAAAGACCTTATACAACCATCAGTAAGTTGCATTCTATCCTGTTTCTAGAAATGAAGATTCAATATTGTTAAAATATCACTTATTTTTAAAAAAAAGATTCAGAAAATAAAACCATGTTATTATATTAGCCTGGAAAATAAATCCATGGAACTAGCTGGAAGGAACCTGGCCAGAAAAGGAGGAGTTAAAGTAACACATAGGCCAGAGCTGCAAGTTCCTTCACCATGGCCCAGGAGTTCACAGAACTCTGAGTGCAAGAGTAAGTTTAGAAAAAGACCCAAATACGTACGGGAACTCCCAGAAACAGAGTGTTGGAAGACGCTGAGGGTAAAGATAACTTTTTCTGTTGATCTGTGATAACTAGAAATCATTTAGAAAAGACGAAATCATTTTATCCAAATGGCTGCTCACAGAAACTGCAGATGGGCAAAGATTGAAAGGAACAGGGAAGCCACAGAAGCCCCGGATGCAAGCACGGCAGATTTCCTATATATCCTGGGGTCGGGTGACCTTTCTCAGCAGACCCGGAATTCAGAGACCATGACTTCTACCGTTTAGACAGCACTTCTAAGAAAAATAACAGCAAAGGCTAAAACATGATGGATAGACAAGGACACTGAACAAACAAGAAACACATAATAATAAAGCAAATACTGTAATGTAGAATAATACCTTAGGATTTGGTGTAAAAATATAAAACAAAAATGAGCTCATAAAAAATGGGCGCACACCAAAACAGTTCATGAACAACAAAACAAGCATAGAAGAAAGTACTTCACATATAAGAATTCTGAACTTTCCTAACCCTGAGACAAACTGAAGTTAAACCAATGAAGAAAAACAGACTTGTATGTAGGTACAAATGTATTGTATAATGTTTGTAGTAGTAACTTAAAATACAATGTATAACTACATAAAACAATCATAATTTTTAATGGAACAACTCAAATTCTAGTAAGAGACTTGCTAAATAAATAACCACTCTAAATAGTGAGAAAGCATGCAGACCAACCAATAAACAGAAACTCGGGTAGAACCAAATGTTAAGGAATATTTTATTGGGTAAGCATGTATTTAAATCATTTTAGACAGTGATAATAGCCATAAAGTAAACCGAAATGGTGCTGAGGGTTGGGTAGGCTATCTGTGCTCCATAAGTAAACCGAAAAGGTCCTGAGGGTTGGGTAGGCTATCTGTGCTCCATGTATTCAGATAAAGCGAGTGTTGGAGAATACAGAGACCTTAAGGCAAATAAAACAGGGAAGAATCACAGCTCAAGCAAAGGAATAACACACCTGAGACTGAGAGCTGGAAAAGGCTGGGAAAGCTGAGGTCCACAGAGTTGCAGTTGGAGTGGAACACAGAGGAACTTTGGCATACATTGCTGAGGGCGTGTGTTGTCTGACTGAGGAAGACGCTGGCAGCGAGGAAGTAACCGCTTGTTGGGAATCAGGCACAAGCAAATTATTTCCTGAAATGTTGGAGTTGAACTCAACAAGCCAGGAATTAGATATTGTGACTTCCATTTTTTTTTCATTTATTAAACTTTTATTTAATGAATATAAATTTCCAAAGTACAGCTTATGGGTTACAATGGCTTCCCCCCTCCATAACTTCCCTCCCACCTGCAACCCTCCCCTTTCCCGCTCCCTCTCCCCTTCCATTTACATCAAGATTCATTTTCAATTCTCTTTATATACAGAAGATCAGTTTAGTATATATTAGGTAAAGATTTCAACAGTTTGCCCCCATATAGCAACACACAGTGAAAAAAATACTGTTGGAGTACTAGTTATAGCATTAAATAACAGTGTACAGCACATTAAAGACAGAGACTTCCATTTTTAAAATTAAGAGCTGAGCCTTGGAGAGTGAGAAGGTTAACAAGTTTAACCCAGCTGGCTGATGGCTGCCAGGGAGAAAGGTCGCCCTGCTTTGAAACCTGTCTGTCTCCACCACCTACACTCGGGTGTCACTTACCTTCCATGCACTGAGCCACAGGCTTTTAGAACTTTCTTGTGATTGCACAGATAAGACTCTTCGACACTAATTGTCTGTGTTAGGAGGGGACAAGCCCTGTTAGCTCGCCTGGCCCACATCTGTAGCCATGGCACTGCACGCTATGGTGTGCTTCGTAGCCTTTTCCCGGGCACCTTTCCAAAGACCCAAACCTCTATATTTCCAGCAGTCTGCTGGAACAGTGTTCTAGCCAATAGAAGTTCCAGGTCTATCTGTGTGTTCAGAAGTGGAACCCCACAGCATCCCACTCCTAGAAAAGCATTTTTATCACTGTTCAGCCTGCGAGGCTCACCTGATGTTTTCCATCTAAAAGTTTGGGAGGTACTTGATGGGATTTTGGCTTGTTTACAGGATCACCCCCATCAAACATGTCCATGTCAGCTGCGTGTATTTCGGATATGTGTTATTTTACTTTCCTCTTACATTCAGCCCGTTATCTTCATCCCTGCCTTCTCCCACCAGATTTCTACCCCAGGCCATGCGCACAACTCCCTGTCATTAGGCACAGAAATGCTGTGTGTACATCCTGAAAAAAGTGCCAGCCACGTAGACTCTTCATTTGAAAGGTGAATGATTATGTATTATAGCAGTTCAGAATATGTGTCAAAGATGACCATTCCTTTACACATACGAGGTACAAATGCGTAGATGCTACGTGGGAGATACTTTGTCCACATAGATGTGTCTGTTTGGAGACTTAGGAAAATACCTAAGGATTTAGGTATCTTTAGAACCACCATTCTAGTCTGGGCTTCTGTGAGTTCAATTTTGCTTAGGTTCCATGTATAAGGAAGGTGATGTGGTGGTGTTCTGTCTGTGCCTGCCCCTTTTCATTAACATAATGTCCTCCAGCATCATCCATGCCATCTCAGATTAGCATTGCCTTTTATTTTTTTAAGATATATTTATTTATTTAGAAGTCACAGTTAGAGAAGGAGAGATTGAGAAAGGTCTACCATCCACTGGTTTACTCCCCAACTGGCCACAGCAGCTGAAGCTGTGCAGATCTGGAGCCAGGAGCCAGGAGCCAGGAGCTTCCTCTGGGTCTCCCAGGCAGGTGCAGGGCCCAAGGACTCGGGCCATCCTCCGTTTCCCCAGGCCACAGCAGAGAGCTGGATCAGAAGTGGAGCAGCCGGGACTTGAACTGGTGCCCATGGGGGGATGCCGGCACTGCAGGCAGTGGCTTTTACCCGCTGTGCCACAGCGCCAGCCCCAGGGTTGCTTTCTTTTTAAGGACTGAGTAGTACTTCATTGTGTACATACTGCAGCTCCTTTATCCATTGATCGTCGATGGCAGTTCAGCGGTCTTGGTACCACGGCTGTCGTGAGTTGTGTTGCAGTGAATGCAGGAATGCAGATCTGTCCTTTACATATTTTACATATTTTTTACTTATTACATTGTCTTTGGATATACACACATATACCCAGAAAAGGATCAAAACAAAAACACTAAAAAACAGAATTAAATACATGATTGGACAAAAGTCACATATTTCTGGGTTTTTTTTGTTTTTTTGTTTGTTTGAGGAACCTCCACACTGTTTTCCACATCCAGACACTGAGGACACCAATTTGCATTCCCATCACAAGTGTGTGAGTTGCCATTCCTCCCAACACATACACTTTGTGTGCTTGATAAAAGCCATTCTCGCTGGAGTGAGATGCAACCCTGTGGTTTGGATTTGCATTCCTCTGGTGATGAGTAATGTCGAGCATTTTTTCATTACCCAGTAGACAGACCCAGAGTATGCGTTCTTTTGAGTAATGTCTATTTGAATCTTTGGTGCGTTTTTCAGTCGGGTTATTTGTGTTGTTGCTCTTGTGTGATTCAAGTTTCTTCGCTATTTTGAATGTTAACCCCTAACCACACATATGATTTCTAAGTATTTTTCTCCCATTCTTAAAGTTGCCTCTTAACTCAGTTGATGGTTTTGTTTGTTGTACAGAAGATTCCAAGTTTGATGGAATCACATTTGTCTGTGACTGCCTTTGTTGCTTGCTTTTGGGGTGATTTTTAAGAAATCTTCGCAAAGACCAATATCGAGATTTCTCCCTGTGTTTTCTTGTAGATTTATAGCTTCACATCTGCCATTAAAGTCTTTAAATCATTTTTAATTGATGTTTATCTGTGGAATAAGGTAAGGGCCTGTTTGACTCCTCCTGCGTGTGGATATTTGGTTTTCTCTGCACTATTGAAGAAGCTGTCATTTTCTTGTGCATCATCTTGACATCTTTGTCAGCAATTGACACAAATTGTTATTTTTTACTTTAAAATGTATTATGAATTTTGGAGGCTTGTGTATAATTGGCATTTCCCTTTACCTCTTCTTGCCAAATATTTTTTGTTGCTATTTTAAGCAAACTAATTTGTGAATACAGCTGATGTTCAAGAAAGAGTGTCAAAGACAACATTTCCTTAGAGGCTACTAAAAGCAGTGCCAAAGAGTCCTCTGCTTGCCTCCTCTCCTTCTCTTCTATGTTCTGTCCTTTCTGAAGCTCTCCTTCTCTCTCTCCTCTCTCCCTTCCTTCCTACCCCTCCCCTCCCCTCTTCTCTATCCCTTCCTTGTTTTTGCCCTCTCCACTCCCACATCTTCCAGCCACTGGCCAATGCTACGTGGTAGCCACAGTTCCAAGTACAGTGAGACTATAAGGAAACGAGCTAAGCTTGCTCATCTCCTAAGGTTCACATTCTGGAGCTAGGAAATACAAGTAAGTTAAATAGAAACACTTTGTAGAAAAGCTCATGCGAAGTAGGCATTCTCAAATAAACAGAAACTAAAAGGATCTGTTCTCAGTCGCTCTGCCCATAGGAAGTGCTAGAATTTGTTCTTCAGAGCCAAGGAAATAACATTAAGTGAAATGAAAGGGTTAAGATCGCTGGAAATGGTAGCTACGTGGGTAAATATAATGAATATCTTGTGGCTCTTCTCCTAATTTCTTTAAAAGGCAAAGCAATGGGATCATCCATTTACATTAGCCAAGCAAAGCAAACTATGGCTGGGTGATTATTTCCTCATCTTTGAAAAACTACAGCTGACATCCACTCAATGCTGAAAGACTGAACACTTAGTCTCGCAATCAGGAGCAAAGACAATACCTGTAATGACCACATCTAATTGAGATAATTATGCAGCTCCAGTCCATTGCAGGAAGAGGGAAAAATACACCGAAGGCATTAAGATTAGAAAGGAAGAAGTAAAACTGTCTGTATTTGCAGATGGCATGACATAAAAAAAAAAAACAAAACAAAACAAAAAAAAAACTAATGAATCTGTAACAATAGACTACGAACATTAATGAATGAATGTACCAAGGCAGGAAGGGTATATGGCCCATTTATAAAAGTCAATTTTATTTCTCCACACTGTGGAGAAGCAACTGGAAAATAAAAAAAGGCGTATAAAATAGCTTGCATGATAGCATCTATTGCTGCATAGCCAATTACTACACACTCGTTGGCTTTGAAACTATAATATGGTTACTGTCTTACAGTTTCCTTGGGAATAGCTTAGCTGGTGATTCTGGGTCAGAATTCCCCAAGGGACTTCAGCCACAGGGACAGTTATTTTGATGCCTGGACTGGAAAATCTGATTTTTGCAAAGGGTTCTGTCGCAGGGCTGGCAAGTTGAGGCTCAATATTAGCCAAGGATTTCAGTTCCCCCACCACTCGCACCTCTCCACTGGGTCTCTTAGGGATCCTCGGACATGGCAGTGGCTTCTTCATTTTTATAACAACTTTTTTTTTTTTTTTTGACAGGCAGAGTGGACAGTGAGAGAGAGAGACAGAGAGAAAGGTCTTCCTTTTGCCGTTGGTTCACCCTCCAATGGCTGCCGCGGTAGCGCGCTGCGGCCGGCGCACTGCGCTGTTCCGATGGCAGGAGCCAGGTGCTTCTCCTGGTCTCCCATGGGGTGCAGGACCCAAGGACTTGGGCCATCCTCCACTGCACTCCCTGGCCACAGCAGAGAGCTGGCCTGGAAGAGGGGCAACCGGGACAGGATCGGTGCCCCGACCGGGACTAGAACCCGGTGTGCCGGCGCCGCAAGGCGGAGGATTAGCCTAGTGAGCCGCGGCGCCGGCCTACAACTTTTTTAAGTTATACAAGTTTCATATGTTTAATGTATACAGATTTAGAAACAGAGCGAGGCTTCCCCTCCCGCCCACTCACGTTCCAACCCTTCCCCCTTCTCCCTCTTGGATTCCCATTCTTAATTTCTACAATGACCTATTAGCAGTTTACTTAGTGGTCTTATAGATAGCCCTACTCTAAGTAGAGGAATTTACCAAATAGTATGAAGAGAAAGAAAACAAAACTAAACATTGTTCCTCAGTGGAAGAGATGAGGGCTATAAACAATCGTCCATTCTCTAAATGACTATTTTGCTCAAATATATTTCAGGTATTCTATTACTTGCATCAGATCAAGAAAAATATATAACATTTGTCTTTTTGGGACTGGCTTATTTAGCTAAGTGTAATGGTTTCCACTTGTGACCATCTTGTTGCTAGAGACAGGATTTTGTTTTATTGTTTGTGGTTTTTTTTATAGCTGAATAGTACTCCATAGTGTATATATACCACAATTTATACAGTCACTACTTAATGGACATCTGGCTTGATTCCATATCTTGGCTATTATGAATTGCACTGTAGTGAACATGGGGATACCGATAGCTCTCTCCTATATTTTCTCTTTTGGTTTGGGTAAATTCCTAGGAGTGGGATGGCTAGATCATATGGTAGGTCTATATTCATTTTCTGAGGTATCTCCATCTTCCACAGTGGTTGTACCAGTTTACATTCCCACTGGCAGTCAATCAAAGTACCTGTTTCCACACATTCTCACCAGTATTTGTCGTTTATTGATTTTTATATGCTAGCCATTCTCACTGGAGTGAGGTGGAACCTCATAGTGGTTTTGATTTGCATTTCCCTGATGGCTAGAGAACCTGAGCATTTTCACAAGTGTCTGTTGGCCAATTATTCTCTTTGGAAATGCCTGTGTAAGTCTTTTGCCCATTTCTTTACTGGATTATCTGTTTTCTTGTAGTTCAATTTCTTGAGCTCTTTATATATTCTGGATGTTAACCGTTTATCAGTTGCGCAGTTTGCAAATAATTTCCACTATTCTGTGGGTTGCCTCTTCATTTTGCTGAGTGTTTCTTCTGCAGTGCAGAAGCTTCTCAGCTTGATGTAATCTCATTTGTCGATTTTGGCTTTGATTGCCTGTGCTTCTGGGGTCTTTTCCAAGAATTCTTTGCCTATGCCAGTGTCTCATAGAATGTTCCCCATGTTCTCTAATTTGATGGTATCAGGTTATAGATTTAGGTTCTTGATCCATTTTGAATGGATTTTTGTACAGGGTGTAAGGTAGGGATATAATTTCATACCTCTGCATGTGGAGATCCAGTTTTTCCAGCACCATTTGTTAAAGAGATTGATTTTAGCTCCTTTATCAAATATAAGTTGTCTGTGGATACGTGGATTGATTTCTAGAGTTGCTATTCTATTCCAACGGTTTGTAAGTCTGTTTTTGTGCCAGTAGCAGGCTGTATTGATTATAACTACCCTGTAGTATGTCTTGAAATGAGCTATTTTGATGCCTCCAGCTTTGTTTTTGTTGGATAAGATTGCTTTAGCTATTGAGGGTCTTTGGCATTTCCATATGAATTTCAGGATTGTTTTATCTAGATCTACGAAGAACGTCATTGGCATTTTGTTTGGGATCTCATTGAATCTGTAAATTGCTTTGGGTAGTATGGACATTTTGATGATGTTGTTTCTTCTAATCCATGAACATGGGAGAACATGTCTTCCTCAATTTCTTCCTTTAGTGTTTTGTAATTTTCATCATAGAGATCTTTGACATCCTTGGTTAAATTTTACTCCAAGGTATTGTTTCTTTTTGGCACTACTGTGATTGGTACTGATTTTTTTTTTTTTTTGGACAGGCAGAGTGGACAGTAGAGGGAGACAGAGAGAAAGGTCTTCCTTTTTGCCGTTGGTTCACCCTCCAATGGCCGCCGCAGTAGGCGCACTGCGGCCGGTGCACCGCGCTGTTCCGATGGCAGGAGCCAGGTGCTTCTCCTGGTCTCCCATGGGGTTCAGGGCCCAAGAACTTGGGCCATCCTCCACTGCACTCCCTGGCCACAGCAGAGAGCTGGCCTGGAAGAGGGGCAACCGGGACAGGATCGGTGCCCCGACCGGGACTAGAACCCGGTGTGCCGGCGCCGCAAGGCGGAGGATTAGCCTGTTAAGCCACGGCGCCAGCCTGGTACTGATTTTAACAGCTCTTTCTCAGCCGTGGTATTGTCTGTGTATTCAAAGGCTATTGATTTTTCTGTGTTGATTTTATTTTCTGCCACTTTACTAAACTCTTTGAGTTCCAATAGTCTGTCCATGGGGTATTTTTGCATCTCCTATGTATAGGATCATGTCATCTATGCATAAGGATAGTTAGTTTCTCTTTTCTAATTTGTGCCCCTTTGATTTCTTTTTTGTGCCTAATGGCTGTAGCTAAAACTTCCAAGACTGTATTGAATAGCAGTGGGGAGAGTGGGCATCCCTGTCTGTTTCCAAATCTTAGGGAGAAGGCTGCCAGCTTTTCTCCATTTAGTGTGATGTTTGCATGGATTTGTCATATATTGCCTTGTTTGTGTTGAGGCATGTTCCTTCTGTACTCGTTTTCCTTAGGATTTTCATCATTAAAGAATGTTCTATTTTATCAAATGAGTTCTCTGCATTAATTGAGATAATCATATGATTTTTGTTCTTCATTTTGTTAATGTGGTATGTCATATGGATTGATTTGCAAATGTTGAACCATCCCCACATTCCAGGGATAAATCACACTTAATCAGAGTGGATGATCTGCCTGATGTGTTGTTGGATTTGATTAGCTAATATTTGGTTGAGGATTTTAGCATCTATGTTCATCAGGGATATTGGTCTATAGTTCTCTTTCTCTGCTGCGTCTTTTCCAGGTATGAGTATTAAGGTAATGCAGGCTGCATAGAACAAGTTTGGGAGGATTCCTTCCCTTTCAGTTGTTAAGAGTAGCTTGAGAAAAAATTGGAATTAGTTCTTCTTCATTGTCTGGTAGAATTCAGCTGTGAAGCTGTCCGGTCTTGGGCTTTTCTTTGTTGGGAGGGCCTTTATTTCCGATTGAGTATCTGTCTTGGTTACTAGTCTGTTTAAGTTTTTTGTATCTTCATGGTTGTATTTGGTAGATTGCATCTTTTATTTTAGAAATCTATCCATTTCTTCTAGGTTTCCCAGTTTGTTGGCCTCCAACTCTCTGTAGTAATTTCAGATGAGTCTTTTTATTTCTGTGGTATCTGTTCTTACATTTCCTTTTTCATCTCTGATTGTATTGATTTGGGTCTTTTCCTTTTTGAGGTTAGTTGCACCAATAGTGTATCAATTTTGTTTTTTCAAAAAACTAGTTTTTTATTTCACTGATTTTTTTTTGTTTCAATTTTATTTCTTCTCTAAATTGAATGATTTTGTTCCTCCTACTAGTTTTCAGTTTGTTGATAATCTAGGTCCTTGAAATGCATTGATATTTCGTTTATTTGGTACCTTACAGTTTCTCCATGTAGGCACCAATTGCTATAAACTTCCCTCTTAACACTGCTTTTGTTGTATCCCATAGGTTTTTTTTTTTAAGAAAAAAATTTATTTTATTTGTTTGAAAGACAGAGTTACAGAGAGAGGTGGAGCCAAAGAGAGAGAGGTCTTCCATCTGCTGGTTCACTCCCCAAATAATCCCAATAGCCAGAGCTGAGCTGACCTGAGCCAGGAGCTTCTTCCAGGTCTCCCATATGGGTGCAGGGGCCCAAGGACTTGGGCCATCTTCCACTGCTTTCCCAGACCATAGCAGAGAGCTGAATTGGAAGTGGAGCAGCCATGTCTCAAACTGGCACCCATATGGGATGCCAGCACTACAGGCTGGGGCTACAACCCGCTGTGCCACAGCACTGGCCCCTTTCCCGTAGGTTTTTTGAGTTTTGTTTTGGTTTTTAAAGATTTTTCTATTTATTTGAAAGTTGGAATTGCACAGAGAAAGAGAGGTCTTGTATCCCCTGGTTCACTCCCCCAATTGGCCACAACAGCAGGAGCTGCGCTGATCCAAATACAGGAGCCAGGAGCGTCTTCTGGTTCTGCCATGATGGTGCAGGGGCCCAAGGACTTGGGTTATCTTATACTGCTTTTCCAGGCCATAGCAGAGAGCTGGATCGAAAGTAGAACAGCCTGGACTCAAACCAGCACCCATATGGGATGCCGGCACCTGTGCAGGAGGTGGGTGGGAGAGAGAGAAAGGGAGAAAGAGAGAGGGAGAAAGACAGACAGAGAGAGAGAGAGAGAGAGAGAGAGAGAGATCTGCTGGTTCACACTGCAATTAGCAACAATTTGCCAGAGCTGTGCCGATCTGAAGCCAGGAGCCAGGAGCTTCTTCCAGGTCTCCCAGGCGGGTGCAGGGGCTCAGGGACTTGGGCCATCCTCCACCACTTTCCCAGGCCACAGCAGAGAGCTGGATCAGAAGTGGAGCCGCCAGGACTCAAACCGGTGCCCATATGGGATGTTGACACTGCAGGCAGCGGCTTTACCCGCTACGCCACAATGCCAACCCCTTCCCATAGGTTTTGATATGATGTATTGTCATCTTTATGTGTGTGTAGAAATTTTTTTGATTTCTGTTTGGATTTCTTCTATGACCCATTGTTGACTCAGGAGCATGTGGTTCAGTCTCCGTGTGTTTATGTTCAAGAGATTGTTGAGTCATTGATTTCCAGCTTTATTACATTGTGGTCTAAGAAGACACATAGAATGATTTTGATTTTTTTTAACTTACACTTGCTTTGTGGCCTAGCATGTGGTCTATTATAGAGAACGTTCTGTGCACTGTTGAGGAGAGTGTGCACTCTGCCATGGAGGGGTGAAAGGTTCTGAAGATAGCCGTTGGATCCATTGGGTCTGCAATGTTGATTAACTCTGTTGTTTCCCTGCTGATTTTCTGTCTGGTTGATCTATCCATTGCTGAAAGGGGAGTATCGAAATCCCCCATTACTATTGTATTGATGTCTGTGTCTCCCTTTAGGTCTATTAACATTTTTTTTTTGAGTAGCTAGGTGCCCTGTAATTGGGTGCATATACATTTATTATAGTCACATCTTCCTGTTGGATCGATCCCTTAATCATTACAGTCGTGCCCCAGTTCCCTGATCTCACACTTCCTGGGCTTTGGGAACTGTTAGAAATAAGTTTCTGCTGTTGGTAAGTGACACAGTTTATGAGGTGTGCATTTTTTGGCAGCTGGAGCTGGCTGTGTGTGCTATGTTCCATTGGAAAACTCGGTGATATAAATGTGTCAGTTTCCCCCACAATCATGTAGATTACAAGTCCACTGAAAACCTAACTGGACTTTATGTAGAAATTGGTAATTGATTTTTGAATTTTTAGGGAAATGCCAAGAAACACATAATACCCCTGAAAAAAGGAGAAAATTAGAAGACATATAGTATCTGATTTCAAGGCGAATAGCAAAGCTAGTACACCATCAAGGAAGATACAGACAAATGAGGACAGAGAGAGAGTTCAGTGAAACACAATGCAATCTAAAAACAGACATTTGTGTGTGTGGGTCTACTAGTCACTCAGAGAATCAAGGCAATGCAATGTGAAAAAATTACTCTCTGCAGATAGTGTGGGAACAACTGGATAAATGTAGGAAAGAAAAAAAGTGAAATCTTGTCCCCTATCTCAGGTGACACACCAGAGTTGACTCAAGATGAGTCATAGACTTAACTCTAAAGCTAAAACCTTAAAACATTGAAAACAATTCTGTGGACTTGGTATGGATGATGAGTACCTTTAAAAATACATATTTCATTTTATTTTATTTCAAAGGCAGAGTTATGGAAGAAAGAGTGACAGAAAGAGATCTTTGATCTCCTGATTCACTCCCCATGTGGCCAGGATGGCCAGAGCTGGGTCACCCAGAAGCCAAGAACCTGGGACTCCATCTTAGTCTCTCACATAGATGGCAGGGAGCCAAGCTTTGGGCTATCCTCCCTTGCCTTCGCAGGCCCATTAGCAGGGAGCTGGATTAGAAGTGGAGCAGCTGGGACTTAAACCAGTGGGCATATGGAATGCCGGCATTCAGGCAGTGGTTTAACCCATTGTGCCACAGTGCAAGCACCAGTGGTGGATTTTTAAAACATACAACATGTTAATACAAAAAAAAAAATAAGAATGTTGGACCTCATGAAAGTTAATACTTAACAACTGCATTAAGAATACAATATACTTATTATTATACTTGTTAAATACTTAACAATTGCAATAACAACAATACTTAACACTGCATTAAGAAAATCAAAGTATAACCTGAGACTTCTACATATAAAACAGTTTGTTTTACATGTAAATAAGGAGCCAGGACTTGGGTATGCCATATAGGTGGCAGGAACCCAAATAATTAGGCTGCTGCCTCTCAGATGCCTTTACAGGTCATAATTGGAGGTTCTAGGACTCCAGTAGTCACGCTGATATGTAATGTTGGCCTCCATTAACCAAAAGATCAGTAATTTCCACTCCAAAGCATTTGCCCATTGAAAATCAAATATATACCACTAAAAGACTTGCTTGACAATTTTATTCATGATAAAAAAATGGAAATAGTGCAGATGTCCATCACCAGGAAGATGGATAAGCATTCTGCAGTACAGTGTTCCATGAGTGATTGGCTCCAGACTACCTGCCTGCCCCTGGAGGGTAAGAAATTTTTCAGATGCTCTGATCCCTTATTTAAATACCGTGGTATTTGCATGTAACCCGCTCACATCCTTTGGTATACTTTAAATTGTTTCTAGATCATTTATAAGACCTAATAGGATGTAAATACTATGCGAGTGGTTCTTGTTTAGGAAACAGTGACAAAACACAGTGCTCACATGGTTGGTATGGATACTTTTCTTCAAATACTTTCAACCATAGTTAATTGAATCTATGGATGTCGAGCCCAAGGACATGGAGGACAACTATGTACATATAAAGTAGAATTGTAATCAGAAATCAGCACAACAATAAATTAATGGTGTGATAACACAGATGTGAATCTGAAAATGTTACAATGACTGAAAAAGGTAACCCGTGGGGGAATGAAACTATTTCCACATATTTATGAGAAAGGTAATAACAGGTCAAACAAATACAAGGTGCATAGACTATGTATCAGTTGTTTAAATGAAGACTAAATCAAAGAGTAGAATCATTGAAGCCTCCCGAGTAACAGATGACCATGGTAGTAACACTGGAGGGGGTGACAGCCATTGGATGATGAGACGTGTTTGGGATGAGACTTGCTTAGAATTTGGGTGAGGAATGAAGGAACAAAGGTGTCGAGGGTACAAGGGTGAGTGGTGTTGTCTTCCTTGGAAGGCTTTGCCAAGGCATCGCCCTTCATTCTCTGGCTTCTCATCCCCTCCAGAAATGTCCGTACTTTTTCCTCAGGTCGGCTTTGTTCAGAGCAGGTTAAGTGCTTCCTGATTGGGAACACCAGTGCCAGTCTTGGACCTCGCTGCTCTCAAGTCCCTTCCCTGGGCCTGCCAGGCTCTGCGCTTCCTGGCACCTGCAGGGCCAGTTGCTCATCCCCCCAGGCTGCATTTCCCAGCCTGCCTTGTCAGAAGGCTTGGGGCTGTGTGTGCTCAACGGAGGACAGCTGTAGGCAGATTGGAACATATGAGGGAAAGGGAGCTCTCAATCATTTCTCCTCCTCTCTCTCCATGGAAGGAGAGTGTGTGTGGAACAGTCTGGAACCATGGCTGTGCCCCCTTCACTGGCCAAGGGCACAGTGACGCTGCATCATCACCTTGGCCCCACCAGCCCAGCAGTGGGTGCCCCTTACAGTCTTCTGTTCACCTGGGAGCATTTCTAACACATCTGTGCCCAATTTCCTGAATTTGCGCCTCTTTAATGAATTAATTTTTCATGTTTTTAATTTGAGAGGGAGAGGGAGAGAGATCTGCAGTCAACTCATTCACTTCTCTAATGGCTGCAACAGCCTGAGCTTGGCTGGGACCAAGCCTGGAGCCTGGAACTCAATCCTGGTCTCCCCTGTGTGCAGCAGGAACTCCAGCCATCAGCTGATGCCTCCCAGGGTGCATACTTTCAGGAAGGTGGAATCGGAAGCGAAACCAGGGATTCCGCTGTCTCCAGTGGTATCAATAAAAATATAATGCTAAGTAGCTTGCAAAGAAAGACTAAATGCCTAGGGTTTCTCAGCCCAGTGGGGTGACCATAGTTCAGAATCACCTATTATATGTTTTATGAACACATATAAGAGGAAACGCTAAGATTCCAATGAAAATGTCCAAGATGAGCATTGATTACTCTGACTCGATCAGTTCAGATTGCATACACACATTGCAGCCCATACATGGGTGCATTTATCATGAATTAAAAATAAAATTTTTGAAACTAACACAAAATCACAGTATGATGTCTTGGCTCAGCGTGACTGGTTGTCAGGAAAGCAGCAGAGGAACATTGAGACCTGCAGACTCAAGGTTGGGTCCAGAGAGCCCAGGATCTCATTCGCATTCCCCTGCAAAGCTCCAGTGATGTCCTTGTTGGAAAGGTCAGCGTCATCATCGTAACACCGACGACGTTGCCTTAAGGAATGTTTTAAGCAACCTCTGTTACCCGATTTTTCCCCTCCCGATTCACCCCTGTGTAGGGATGAGCTCAGTGGCTTCACTCAGAGTACACGCTGCCTAACCATTAGCTGTTGTTGCCACCTGGGATGCTACGTGTGTGACTTCCCTTGGAAGCTGTGCAATCCCAAGGAAACACACTGGTCATCAACCTTCTATTTGGAGAATTACCTTGAGAGCATGATTTAGTGAACCTCAGTGAAGGGGGAGAGACAGGGACAGGGACAGAGAGAGAGAGAGAGAGAGAGAGAGAGAGATTATCTCATGGATGCAAGCTAAGGTTGCTTAAAAATGTTCATCTAAAGCTTTGTGATAATGAAAAAGTTCTGGAACTAGATGGTGATGATGGCTGTACCCCATTGCTTGTGTACTTAATGCCACAGAATTGTACATTTCAAAATAGTTAAAATGGTGAATAATAGGCACTTTTTAACCACAATTTAAAAAAATCTTAAGAAGATGCAGCATAGGCAGACAATAAGGAGATTGGAGATATCTGATAAAATGCATTTTTAAGGATTTTAATTTAAAAATAAGTGTGTATAAATATGTGTTCATCTAATGTTCCTAGTTTCACAGTGTAATAACAAAGAAAATGCAAAGGAAAATGAGGCATAGTTTATTTCTTGCCCACTTCTACCATCTGTTCACATTAGCCACAAAGAAACACCCTTATAAAATTCATTAAGCTCCCAAGTTATAATTCAACGTGGTAATAAGTCTGCAACACAATGTACACAATCGCCAAATGACTGTGGCAATGACATCATTGTAATGGTCATAATTGCACAACAATTCCGATATTTGATCATTCAGAACATCAGTAAAATAACCATTCTTCGCTTCTGCCAGCCTCTAAATACCTCTATTCATTCTTTATTCAAGAATCTGTGGCTTTCAGGGAGGGGAGAGAAACCCTATCTAGCAGTGGCTGAGACAAAGCTGGGAGAGGGGGGAGGAGGAGAGGGGTTGGAGGCGCAGGCAGGAAAAAACCCGGCACCACACACCCGGAGAGGAGAGCCCTGGGAGATGAATGTACATGCAGCCAGCCTAATTATCGGAGAGTGAAAGGTCATCAAAATCAATTTGCAGCATGATGTACAAAGGTCATTATCAGACTCGGATTTTCCCTGCCCGTTTAAAACACAATAAAAATAAAGTGAGTACTTTAATAACTATGATTAGTAAAGAAAAAAAAAAAAGCATATCATTGAGCCATCTGTTTAAATATTTGTGCTACCTTAGTTTTACTCAAAACAGCATGAAAGATGAGCCGGGTGGTGGGTTTTTTTTTTTTTTTTCCTATTTGTTTGCTTTTAAAATCCTGACATTTTCTCCGCTGGTTGCTAAGATTTATAACAGATGAAAGAGCTCCTCTAAAACGATGCCCTTTGAAATCAATAGCACGGTATGTGTAACGACTTTCTTTTTATTATAGAGCACTTCATTATTATTTTTATTATAATTTTATGGGACAGTCTGGAACAGAATCCATCATTCACTTATTTGAAGGATCTCGCTTTCTCTGGCGCACAGATGGCCGGCTCGGAGGCTGAATCACCCCGTGCCAGCACTGCCTTCATGCTAAGTAGATGTAAGCCTAGAGAAGCAGCAGGCAACACTGTTGTCTCAGGGAGATGATGCAGCTGGGAACTTAGGGTTACAAAGTGGCATCTTTCTGTTTTATCTTTATTTTTCCTCTGAAAATTACGATAATCACTCTATCTTACAGAATAAGGGTTTTGAAGATTTTGAGCTGTGTTCATCCATTAAAAACATAAATTTTCTGTTACAGGTCAGTACACATGCAGGTGTGAACATGCATATGTGAGTGCACACACAAAAAGTGGGCACACACGTGTGTGTGCATGACCACATATACACCAGTAGATGTGCTAGAAGCAGTACTTGTCAGGGTGACAGGTTGTACACACTGCTCTGGTCCAGCGCAATGTATTCTCATTTTCATGGTGGTCATGATCTGCTAAAGTGCTTGAAGAAATGGCTTGGTACCCTCAGTTCGAGAAACAGAGGCAAGAGCTTCATTTATCTTGTTCACGGAGTACACGTGAGAGTGCTTGGTCCAGGACGTGGCTCGTTGTGAACTCTGGCTGATGACAGCAGTTCAGGGAAACGTCTGGAATGCGTCGGCTCGGAAACGACGTCTGTGACTTCGGTTCGCTTGGTGTTTTGTGTACCTGCTGTCCCAGCCTGGTTCTGTACCACTGACTCGAGGGTTTTCTATCTGCAACACCTGCTCTGTAGGCAGGATGCACGACACACAACACAAGGCTGAGATGGCAATGAGACACTGAGGTTTCCTTTCTTCCCTGTCCTCAGGTTCCAGGTGCACAGCCAAGTTAGTTCTTGTCCATGTCACACAGCGTAGGCCAGAGGGTGGTCAAAACTTCTTTAAGATCCTATTTTTTAAAAAAGAAGTCCAAAGTCTAATGTTGCACCCCCCACCATACACACAGAGAGAGAGAAGAAACGCTTTTGAGAAGGAAACGCAGGACATATGTTCCAGTGTTTACGAGGGCCCTTGGACTGCCTGTGTCCCCTGTCAAGTCCCGACTCTGTCCCCAGTTGCAGCCTACTGCGAATGCAGCCCCTGACAGGGAGCAGGAGCTGGCTCAAGCATTGGGTGTCTGTCACCCACGTGGGAGACCCAGGTTGAGTTCAGGGAGTTCAGGCTTCTGGTTGTAGTGGGCAGTTGAGGGACAAGCAAGCAGATTGGAGATTTCTCTCTCCCTCTCTCTCACCTGCCCTCGCTCCTCTCTAGCCCTCCTTCTCTTTGCCTTTCATATAAATTAAATTACTAAAACAATTGTAAAATGAAATGATAGATGACTAAAATAAGAAAGTAAGAGTATAAGAAAAATGCAAATACCAGTTAATTTTGATGGTTTATTGTGGTATTCACTAACTTGGCTCAGGCCTGAAAGGAGACTTGAAATGATTTCTCTTACTGGACTATTTCCACCCTTAATTTATTCAATCGATACGTACTTATTTGAACCCGTGTTCTCATCTTAAGAGATTCTAAGTTTTAGCCTTGATTTTTTGTTCTTAGTTAAGAGTAGAATTATGGTTTCTAAAATTTTAAATTGTGTGCTTCTCCTGTGATTGAACTAACCACAGATCAAGAAATAAACATGCGGCTTAGGAAGTTTCCCCAAAGTTGCTCTTTGAGTGAAGAGTGAGAAGCCAAAATTACAACAGTCATTGAAAGCGAGGCTGAGATACCATTCATCTGTATTAGTCACCACTGGGAACCGTGAAAAGTGCTCTTTTAGCGAGATCAATGAGCAAGCATCAAGAAGAGGTGATAAAAGCCCAACAGCACAGAGAGAGGAGAGAGAGCTTCCTTTGTTAGGCACGCTGATGTCATTCCTTTGCAGAGGGTGAGAGGGGGGGATTTTTCCTCTATCCGCAGTATCAGGAGGCACTGAACCTGCCTACAGTATACTTCATACTAAGCTCCGTAATGACAAGCAACTAATAACAGGAATTGGGAATGAGGCTAACATGATGCTGGGGCCTGGCAGAAGTCTGCTGTGGGGGATGAGCCCATGGGAATTCGTTATGCAAGCACACAACGTAGGTTGAGGCAAGACAAAGAAACAGCATGTGTTTTTCTGATGATGTGCTTTTGTTTTTGTCGAAAGTGGCCATTCGGAGATCTCAGGCCTGTGCTGTAGAACTTCACATTACAGGACTTTCAGATGCAGCAGGGGCTCCTGATAGGCTACGTAGGGATTGCACGGTTGGTTGAGTGCTTTGGCCTGCACACCTGTCACACCGAGAGCAAGTAACCAAGATGGAGGGGTCAGAGAGGCGGGCACCCCGCAAAGTAGCTTGGCCCCATCCCACCTGGCCGACCTGAGGCTCGGCCCTCCCCTGGCGACTGTCCTGTGTGTCGGGGCTCTGAGTTGCCACTGTGGATGGTTGAAAGGGAGCTGTCCTCAGGCAGGTCCTCACCTCTGGCTGTGCTTGTCACTTGCTCGCAACATGCAGGAGGAGTCTGCTGTACCCACAGGCACTCCCTGCAGGAGAGTCTGCTACGAAGCCACGTCCCTGGGCTCCGGAGCTACGCAGCGTGGGTTTGAGCCCTGGCTCTGCTGGTGACACCTGTGTGTGATGACCGAGTCGTGACCTGCTCACGGAAACTGGGATCTGGTATCTCACAAACTGGTGGGGAGAACCAACTGAAAGGATCCAGGGAACTCTAGAATTGCACACTGGACATAAGCAGCCCATAATATGCATGAATTGTTTTCTCCATTACAGCAACTGTATGTTTCACCAAAATCAGTGTCCTGTTGCTTGGGGAACGGTGAAGGGCATGGTTCCCGCTCCTATGACTGCCGTGTGACACCCTCCTTGGTCTTCTGCAGGTGACAAGACCCTAAATCCTTGGACTTTGCTACAATTAAAACAGTTACCATTGTCATTTGGTAAATTTCCCAGTAACTCATGCAGCTGACGCAGGCCCCTTGACTGTAGTAAGTTTGTTCTGAATGAAATACTGCATAGGAGCTCTCAGCCTTAGAAATTTGAGGACAAGATCCAGAACGTTTGCTGAGTGACTTCCTGATCCTGCAAGTTTGTGCTTAGGGTTATGATACACTCTGATTCTGTGTCATTGATAGGCATGAAAACTGGACATAAATAATTTTGCTAGTGAGGGAATTCCTTGATGTGCTGTGCCACAGACCATCCCAAAATTTAGTTGCTTCAAAGAACCACTGTATTATGGCTCCTGAATCCAGCTCAGCCAATTCTTCTGCAGTCACCTGGGCATGAGCTTGGACATCGTCTGGAATGTGCCAAATGGCTGGCCTTTGGTTCAGGTCTTTGGTACAGGTCTTCAGTTCAGGTCTCTGGTTCTAGTCTTTGGTTCAGGCTGTTAGCTGGGAGTTCAGGGACTACCAAGCAGAGCACCCGAGTTCTCCTCCATGTGGTCTGGGCTCCTCACAACGTGGCGTTGTGCCAAAAGGCACAAAGTGGAAATTGCCAGACTTCTGAAAGGCCTGGACCAGGCCTCTGCCATCGGCATTCTTCCGGCCGTTTGCACTAATAATGCAAGATTCAGAGAGAAGGAAACCGAGTACTGGCTTTCGATCTGAGAAATGTTGTAGACAGACAGCGAGGGGAGTAAACTTGCAAGACTACCTATCATGTAAGTTTTGTCTGTTACTTTATCTCATGACAGTTTTTTACCACCACTTGGAGCAAGAGGTGCCAAGTTACGTATCATGAGCCAAATACATCAAATGTCTCTTGTCAATAAAGTTTTATTGGAATACACACTCTTGTTTACATATGGATGAGGGCATCTGTCACACTCTACAATGGCAAAGTTGAGTAATTGTGACAGATGTTGTATCAACCCCCAAACCTAAAATACTTACTATGTGGTCATTTATAGAAAATTTTACCCAGCCTCTGTCTTCTCTAGACAATTAGCCGGTCTTTGCAAGTAGGAAACACAGATAGATGGCTAGGTCGGTACCTGCAAAGAGTACTTGGCAACAGAAATTATTCAGCAAATTAATAGTCTAATGTGGTTTTTGTTTTAGGTGTTTTATTTGAATACCTCATTATTAGTTGCAAAAACGTATTTGTATTTTTGTTAAAATCATGAGATTATTCTTTGGTTGTATTTAATTATGTTTTCTAGGGTTGAAAAATTGGCTTTTGATCAATTTTTGCTAAGTGAATTTTAGTGCGGTGAGAGCACTGTAATCAAAATTTGTATTTCAAAGTACACTTTGTAGAAGAAAAAGCTCTTTAACCTCCTACAGTTATAAAAAAGGGGAGGGTGTTGGAAATGTAAATACAGAAAATAATAGTGTGGGAGTTTAGTAACATTGACTTCGAGGGGATACAGCATTCAGTTTGCAAAATTCTTCTGTAAAACTTACTTTTATTTCTTTAAAAAGATTGATTTACTTGAAATACAGAGTTAGAGAGGTGGAGACAGAGAAGTCTTCCAACCACTGGTTCACTCCCCCAAATGGCCACAATGGCCGGAGCTGCACCAATCCGAAGCCAGGAGCCAGGAGCTTCCTCTGAGTCTCCCACGTGGGTACAGGGGCCCAAGGACGTGGGCCATCTACTGCTTTCCCAGGCCATAGCAGAGAGCTGGGTCAGAAGTGGAGCACCCAGGACTATAACCAGCAGTCATATGGGATGCTGGTGCCATGGACTGGGCTTGAACTTGCTGTGCCACAGCGCCAGCCCTATTTTTATTCTTAATGCTTTTTTTTTTTCTTTCTCAAGAGAGACAGCTATCATTCTAATCTGGCAGTTATTTACATTTCTGATAGCTTGTCCAAGAGAGGAACATTATCTTAAAGGGCAGATATATATATATATATATATATATATATATATATATATATATATATTAAGTACTCCTTGTATACCCACAAGAAGTATTAATTAGGTACTTTTTTTATAACACACCAAAAACATTGGCCAGACTTTGTTGGTTGAGGAGGGAGAATACAGAAATGTGTAGCCAAGGGAACTCAAACTTTAATTTTTAAAATTTTTTAGATTTTTTAAATTCTGTCAGGCCCCCATACTCCCTTACCGTTTACCATTGATGACTGATAATCACCAAGTGATGGAGCAGAGTGATCACTGGTCTAGAGTGAAGTGTGAGAATTTATGTGATTAATACTCCATGAGGGCTATATTGTGGCATAGTAGGCTAAGGCTCTGCCTATAGTGCTGGCATCCCATATGGGCTCCAGTTCGTGTCCTGGCTGCTTCTCTTCTGATACAACTCTCTACTGTGGCCCTGGAAAGCAGTAGAAGATGGCCCAAGCCCTTGGGCCCCTGCACCCACGTGGGAGACCTGGAAGAAGCTCCTGGCTTCAGATCAGCCCAGCTGTGGTCATTGCAGCCACTTGGGGAGTGAACCAGTGCATGGATGGAAGACCCTTCTCTCTGTCTCTTCTTCTCTCTGTCTGTAGCTCTGCCTCTCAAATAAACCTTTAAAAAACTTGAAAAACATAGATGCAGGCAATTGACGAAGTATCTTTGTAAGGCTTATAGACTTGAGTAGTTTTTAAAATCCGTTCCATGTAAAATGGATAGTGTTCCCACCTGTCAATCACTAGTTAAGACTTGTTAATTGCCCAAAGAGCTGCTGATACACAAATGCAGCCAGCTAAGCTCTATTTGGTCAGAGGTGGTCCAGAGGTGGGCCCTGTACACATTATTATTGGGATACAGTTTTTGTTAATACAGCATTAGATAAATTATACATGGCACATGACTCAGATCATATTCGTTAAGATTCTGTCATGATGTAAGACCAATCAGCCCTGAGCAGTATAAAGGATTTATACGAAAGATCAATGCAAACAGTGGACACAGCTCCCCGTTACTGCCCGCCCTTCTCCTGGAAGTGGGCTGAAGTCCTTTGGTCAGTGGAGCTCAGAGGAGTCACCAAAGCATCAGGACTTAGAAACCAAGGTCACCCAGCTGCTGGCAGCCCACCGTCAGTTCCATTATGCTGCAGCTCTCTGAGCGGCCCTCTGGGATCCATGCTGCATTCTGTTACTCAACAGGACTCTTCAAGCATGCAAGTGTTAAGGAGCCAATGTATGGCCCCACAGGTGTGCAGGTGGTTAATACTCCCTTTGCTACAGTTCCTGTATTTGTGGTGAAAAGAGCAGGATGGAGAATTCTACATCTCATAGAGCTGGGAGGGATGGCTTTTTATTCTATCCTCATGACAACATTTTCGTTATTAAAAGAAAAGTATGAATCAATGGGCTTAGTCTGTATTTCCGCCATCTTGATCTATGTGGCCATCTTTGCAATCTGACCATGGCTTGTTGCCTGGTCTGTTGTGGCTGAACTCTCTGGCCAGGGACTGCACCCAGCTGCCACAGCGGTGGCTGCTTCTTCCATCTGGACCTGCAGCTCTGGCTGATCTGCTCTTCCCCTCGGCTGCATACTGGTTAAGAGCTCGTGTTTTTGTGGTCTTTGCCATTTTCCTCATTGGCTTATTGATCTTGACCTTCTTCAGAGTTTTCTGAGACCAAGGCTGGACTTCTAAGGTTATGGCATGGGCCTTTGAAGGCAGCATTTGGAGGCCAGTCAGCTGGGGAAAGGCTCCGTGATGAAGATGGACAATGTCGAGGCTGCTGAGAGCACCACCCATGCCGTGCCTCCCTCCACCTCCCTAACCAACATAGAAAAGTAACCTCTCCCTGAATGAGGGAGAGACCTCATTCCCATGAACCCAGGATTGCTTCTGAATGCTACGACCTGATTCCTTTTGCATCTCTCACGACACATAGGTACTCAGATGAACCCAATGCTGGCAGTAGTTAGACTTCCAATGACTTTGTAAATGTTTGATTTGTAGGCATTGTCTTCTCTTTAGGAGAGACTAAGTGAACCTACCTTCATTACAGGAAGGACTGGCTAAACTTGGCACATGACAGCTTTGCCAGCTCTCTCTCCCTTAGGTTCTAATTCTGTCCCACAGACCATAGAGGGGAGTAAGAGCAAGGGCACAGTCCCCCCATATCTTACCAAAAAGTAGATAGACATGAGGATGTGGAGGGCCGGGAGGGGACATGATGAGAATGCCTTTGCTCACTTCCATACAGCTCTACACAGCAACGTAACTTGAGTCTCACTGATTTGATCTTCTGCTTTTATTGCATAAATCATGTTAAGTGTGAAGTAACTTTACCAAAGAACACAAACATAAGGGAATTCAGATTAGAGGAAGGCATTTGAAGAGAGGTCATAAGGTAGAATACTTGGAGAGGTCCAGATGCAACAAAAGTGGACAATTTCAGGGGGTAACGGTAGTTCATTCTTGGAGGGCAAATGACATGGTGCCTGAAGTTTGCATGGTGCCTCTAAGGAATTTTTTCCTTCAGATAGAAAGGAAATTTATTTCTGGGAAAGCTCATGTGCCTATCAAATAGCTACTGGTTTTCTTTTGAACTTTGAACTTTAACGTGACAGTTTATATATAGTATTACTTGAAATCCAGTTGTTAACCTGGGCGTTGTAGTTAATGGCAGTTGATGGGGTCAGATTTTGGGAGGAGTCCTGAGAAGGGCAGATGATTTCTAGAAAACCCCACCCCTCACTGGACCAAATATCTCCAGCCCCTTTTAATGGACCCCATGCCTGTAGCTGTCTCGTGACCCAACTGGAAGGGAGCCCTCCAAATGTGAAACCTAATAGGGATTTTGGTAAAGGGTCGGTATTTCTCCCTTTTGTTCTTTAGTAGATTTTATGTGGTTTTTTTTTTCTTTGATTTTGTTTTAACCTATAGCTTTTGAGGAATTCAAAGGACAATGTTCCTAGCGAAGTAGAATTTGTAACCTCAGCTCTAGGAGAGGCATGTTCCTGAATGTCTGTTAGCCAGTGTAAGTGTGTTGTTGCTGAGTGCCATGGCCTAATGTCTGTGTCTGTTGCCGTGTCAAGGTATACTTGTTACCATGTGATGGTGATACTGTGTCAAGTGCCCTGGGAACTTGAGACTTCTTGATGGGCCCCATTTGAAACAGTATGAGTTAAGGTGCAGTGTAGCCCACATCTGAGAGTAAGAATGTACGTGCACTGCCACTTGGCTGTGGGTAGAAGTAGTTTATTTATGATGTGCTGCCTTTGTTCCTCCAGCCTCCTTTAGGATAGAATATACTAGAAACTCATCCCTAGACATGAAAAATACTGCTTCTGCTAGCTGAGACCCCCAGAACTTTAGAATCCTGCCTCATCTGGCTACCTTTTTCTATTAGAGAAGGGAGAGGAGAACTTCCTAAATCTTGAGTTTGAGGGGGGAGGACTCAGCCTCATTCTACAGGCAGACAACAGGCGTGTGAGATCAGGTCATTGGACCTTTTGAGGACCTTGATTATAGGGAGAGAGGAGGGCAGCCTTTGAAAGGGATAAGAACAAACAGATGAACAAAAGATTTGCTTCTCAAGTTTCCTTGAGGGTGAGAGCTGAGAGAGAGGGTGAGAGTCCTCATTATTCCCTCTGCTTGTTGAGCATTTTGATGAAAGCTCTCTTGGCTGGAAGATGGGCCTTTGTTGGAAAGGGTAAACTTGCTCCCCTACTCTGGCTTTTCAATCAGTTGGCAATAATGCAAGATGGATATTGTTTTTCCTATATCTCAGTGTCCAGGTTGTGAATATTTCCATATGGGTTTTCTATTTTTTTTAAAGATTCATTTTATTTATTTGAAAGACAGAGTTACAGAGAGAGGTAGAGACAGAGAGAGAGGTCTTCCATCCACTGGTTCACTCCCCAGATGGCTGCAACGGTAGGAGCTGTGCCGATCCGAAGCCAGGAGCAAGGAGCGTCTTCCAGGTCTCCCACGTGGGTGCAGGGGCACAAGGACCTGGACCATCTTCTACTGCTATCCCAGGCCATAGCAGAGAGCTGGATTGAAAGAGGAGCAGCTGGGACTAGAACCAGCACCTATGTGGGGTGGCGGTGCTTCAGGCCAGGGCTTTAACCCACTGTGCCACAGCGCCGGCCCCAGGTTTTCTATTATTAATGTTACTGTGGTTGTTTGGAAATAAAAATTCTGATAGTTAAAAAAAACTCAGTGCTTCTGATTCTCAGGCAGTCTCGTGGCCACTCCTGCACGTGGCCTCTAGTGACTCTGTGCACTGTGATAGGTGCTCGTGCACCAAGTGGGTCCTGGCCAGAGATCACTGCCCAGGTACAGCATCCTCCTTCCTTGCTCCTTTGTACACTGTGTCTGGTAGCACTACTCTAGGCACATATTTTTAATTGTCACATGTTTATTATTGTCCCGTTGTGGTTGTAAGATTTGGTTCTGTTTGAGGCATGTTATGTTTCAAGTCCGTAAGTCTGACTACAGTTATGCATTTAGTTAGCATTACTGTAACACACGCTTCCTGTTTGAACATGGAGCTGGTGGGTGCCCTCACTGGAGAAAGGATTGCCCAGAAGTGCTTCCCTGTGTCTAAAATGGCAGAGGTGGCCGCCATGTAGCTCCCTAATCATGTTTCTTTCCTTCTCAGCTTCTGATAATACTGACTGGTTGGTGAGTCTATGCTTTGAGACCAAAACATACTCCATGGGGGAAAATGGGACTGCCTAGGGACTAGGTCATACCCTTTGACTTCTCTGCATTGGCACATGGCTTTCAGTCATTCGGAGCCGTTTCAGAAAAGTGTACAAGAATCAACAATATGCTCCTCTGCTTACCTTGGTGCAGTAAGAAAAGATAAAGAACATGTTTCGCGAGAAAGCAGTCTTTTCAGTACAATAATTTGTGTTTTATGTCATATTACAGTGGTGAGTGTAAATTTATCTTTGAACCATGTTTTATTAACTTTTTCCCCCATAGAGTTACATCAAAAGATTCTATAAATAAATGATGTGCGCAGCCTGCTAGTTCTTACATGCATACCAATTACTTCTATTGGTTTCAGAACACGTAGTCAGTACTTTAAACAACCATGATAATATCGCCAACTAAAATATTCAACATCTCCATCTCGGGACGCTGTCACCGTGCAGATAACGATTAGAATTGGTAATCAGATTCACTGCTGCTAAGCCAAGCTGCACGAGGCATTTTCTATCCGTGCTTATGTCAAACTCAATTAACATTCTAACACAGTGTATTTCAAAGGCTCTGACCTAATCCCAGAGAACAATGCTGCTGTTTATTTACTTCACGTTAAAAGTTCTTAAGTCTGAGGCAGGGTTCTCGAGGCAAAGATATTTATTGTCACCATAATATTTTACGTTGGAACATCTGAAGAAATGCAAAAAAAAAAATATATACACATTAAATTTCTGCTGTACGTGATGTATGTCATTACGGGGAAGAAAGAAAAGACCAACTCAGGCTATGAGTCTTGAGAATTTTTAAGTGATATGAAGACGCTGTGTCCTTACAGACAATACACTTCAAATAAGAGTGAGGTGTGTGATTATTTTGGTATGAGCCCCAGTAAGAGCACTCGATCATACATTATGACAAAATCAGTTTCTAGGTTATATTTACCTACTTGTTTATTTGTATGTCGTGATGTCACTTTTATTAATAATAAGCCAATATATGAAATGAAAAAAATCATCAATGTCCTATATGTACAGACATGTGTAGGTATATATGATTTCTCCGTTGACAGGATATTAATAGTACATAAGAAGGGACTCTATACTGTCAGGGTATTTAGTTAGATTAGCAATGGGTAAATATTCAGGAAGTTTAAAAATCAGTTTTGCAGGGAGTACCTCCAAACGTGGGTCTACTGATCCCGATGTAAAGTTTACATCAAGTATCAGGGCTAAAGGCTGTGGACATGCTTGTGAACAAGATGGCAGAACATCTGGATTTTTAAAAAATGAATGATGCTGTCAAAGGACGCATCTGTTTTATCTACACAGGGTGGACATCCGCGGACTCAGCAAAACCAGCCTCATTGACACAGTGTAGACAAAACATCGCAGCAATCAGAATTCTTGGGGTTCACACCTGGCTGGTTGAACATTCTTCCCTTTACATCTATATGTCTGCAGGTCGTGCAGATAAGGCTCTGATTGGCAGCCGTACCAGTGCATTTCTTTTTCAAGCTCTATCGTGTATAGTTCGCTTGAAATCACTCAACGTGGAAAGCACAGATCTGTAAAAAGCCAGAGGGCTGAACACCAAAATCTGTTGTATCCCAGAGAAAGTTTGGTTAAGTATTTACAGAAAGGAAGTGATAAAACAGTATTGAATAACAGGGTAGCATGTTGCTTCCAACTTGTCTTTCTCGTTGAGTCAGTAATTGGAACCTGATAATTATGTCGAGAATTCTGTTTGAGAGACTAAATGTTTTAGTGCCCTTTGCGTACATATAGAAAGCATATTTTAGAGAAAGTTAAAGTTAAGTTGCTTGGATTTTCTTTGTTCTCCAGTTTTTCAGGATCTGTCAGCATTTACTTTATCATCTTTGGAAACTAACCTGTAGGAACTAACCTTGCAAAATAGGAGACTGTCATGCATTAGTGACAAAATGACATCCCAGGGGCAACAAACTCTGGCTTGACTTTCCTGCAGTTTTATCTTTTGCCTACAAAAGCTACATTAAAATAAGTTATTGTTCTAAAGATCCATAGCAAGAAGAGAGAAATCATGATCTGATTGCTTTATGTAGCTTAAACAAATGCAAATTCTCAGTAAAGTATATATTTTTAACATTTAATACCAAGGCTAAAAAACATCTTCATAATTCACCGTTCTTGGCCAATTAGAAAAAATGCTTTCACTTCTTGTTCCGTAGTGACACTTGTGATGAAAGCATTTGTTTCAGTCAATTTCTTTTTGTAGCAAACTTGACTTTATGATGCATCACACGGCCCCATTCAATTGACTTCTATTTTTGGAATAAGCGGGCACATCTCCAGGACAAAACTGAGTTCCCACGTGGAACTGAATGCAGGTGTCTCCAAATGTGCATTTCAAACCAAGAAGATCCAGGACACAGTGCTGAAAATCTACGAAGAATCTAACTTAAATGCAAAGATGTTCACCTGGTGGAAAGACAGCACAGCCCTAGCTAGACCCTCTACGGCACTCTTGATGGATGCAATTGCCTGGGGTGCATTGAGCTGCTGCATCCATGAAAATGATCATTAAGTTGCGGGATGTATTACATTCCATAGCTTAGCACCTGAACTAAGCTCAGAGCATTGATTAATACTTCTATTTATAAACCTTTTTTTTTTTTTTTTGTCAACGAGAAAGGTACGGGCAGGCCATTTATCATCGTTCATTTTACTTCTACTTTTATCGTCACCTCCATGAAAAGGGAATTGAGAGAGCAGTGGAGTTTCCTTTAAAGAAAACAATAACAAGGTCTATGTGATGCATGTGTTGTTCAAGTTGACACCATGGACTATTAGCTGCATCTGTATTTGAAGCTGATGAGTTGTAGCCATGCTTACTGAATCCCTGTGCCACGTGATCAAAGTGGGATGTGACTAACACAGTGTGCAGCTTTTGTTTTGTTAAGCAGTTCTTTAAGCAGTCCTCACAACTCAACCTACCCCAAACCCTAGGGTTCCATCTTTTTGCAGGATGGATGGCAACTTTGCATGGGCACGCAAGTCCTTGGGAAGGGCTACCTCGTTCTCTCACTCAGCTCCTCTAAGGAGCTGTGATGTAAACTCGCAGTGCCTGGTGTCCTCATCCTCTTTGTGTACTCACACAGATAATGACACTCGCATGTCTACCTTACAATCATAGAGAACAAGTGGAACAGAAACAGACGGTGTAACTGGTTGGGCTGTTGAGTTTTCTATAAAATACTTAGCAGGAGGGAGGGGACTTCTTTGTATCTCTAGCTTGCAGATTTTCCCAATAAGCGGTACTACACAACCTGATGGGCGTTTTCCCAAATTCTGGTACATGACCTGTGGGAAATGAACAAGGAACACCATGTTCCATGAGAAGTAGTGAGTGCTGATTGCTTTAAATGCCTAAAGTGTAGCTCTGCAGGTTCAGAGCAAGTTGAAATACAAGGCAAGAGAGGTTTTGTTTGTTTCCTTTCTGTGTTTCTACGTGTGCTCGTAGCAAAAAAGTAGTGAAATTTGTGTTTCTTAAAAAAGCTGGCTCTTAATTCCATCCATTTACTCTATAAATACGAGTATCCATGACACTAGCATTAGGTAGACTGGGTCTCACAAGGTAGGGATTCCAGTGCCTTGTGAATCCGAGTTTGCCTCGCCTGCCCCTTCCAACAGTGTCATTCTGTTCTGCAAGGACAAGTTATTCGAAAGGCAGTTTGCATAGACTATCAATTTGTCAAACTCATGTTGATGCTGGCCAAGCGATAATACCAGGGTGGAAAGATTTAAAAAATCCCTTTTACTTTATCAAGCTTGTTTTATAGCTAACTATTTTCAAAAAGGATGATTCTGTCTCTCTAGAAATCCAAACACCAGCTTCAGATGGGTATTCTCGAGCTACAAAGTGAGCAGTAAAAGGCAGAATTGAACAAGAAATGAACATGACAAGGTGCAATATTCAGTGTGTATATCAGAGTTAATTTTGCATACGAATTGAATTTCTTCAGCTTATTTTTTAATTAGCTTAAGCTAGTGCATTCAGGAGCCAATAACGCAGACTTACGGGACATGAATTACTGAAAGGGTTCCCAGCCAGGCCTCTAAATCACAGCCCTTGAGCTGATCTCATAATTACCACGGAGCTGAACCACAATATCCCGTGCTGTAGCAACACTGTCGCCGAGGAGTGGATGGGGGAGCGCCGTGATGGTTACAGCCCGGCAGTGGCATCTCAGGGACCACAAAGCTTTGCTGAACACGGGGAAGTCAGTTCCATCAACCTGCTAAGCAGTTAATGTCCTGTCAGGCACACCTGTGTTGACTGCCAGCTGTTCACAGAGCCTCTGTTTGATGGTCATTCTGGGACCTGCCTGATGGGGGGAAGCGTGGGCTTAGAGAAGTAAATTCCTTCCTGAAGATTGATCAAGGAGAGAGGTAAACTCCTGGAAGCTGGAGTTGGCTCATAAAGTTGAAGACATGAGCGTGTACTGGCAGTTAAAGAAGGGGAATTTATTTAGGGCTCTTGACTGGGGCTTTAGAGGTCTGTTAGTGCCTTGGGTTAAATTACTGCTTTCAAATCATCCTGGCCATCAGGTTCTTTTAGGGAACCTCAACTAGACATAAACTCACCTTTTGCTGTGGGTACCAGGGGCAGGCAGGTGCAGCACTGCTATGCAGGTAAGGGAATAGAGCAGTGAGATGTGGAGAACACCCTCTTCCGCACTCAGCTGGTTCCTGAGCCCTGTAGAGCCGGGTGCTGTGGCCCGAAGGCAGGAATGGTCGCCTGCAGTTGCTCTTCTTGGGGCCACCCTCAGCCCGTCTTGATATCGTTCTCAGCTCAGCAAAGCTTCCAGAGCTCCTGGCCCGTTGGTCTCAGCCCATGGGGCCCCTGGTAGCATCGTGAATGAAGGAAAGAAAGCACTCTTTTCTCTGTTTCTTGGGCCTCTGGACTTTTTTTAGAACTTTTTCTGCTGACTGTCTTGGAGCCAAGGGTGGTAGCAGCCCCTCTGTTACTACCCGGGGGTATGGCGCCATCCCCTTTTTATCTCCCTCTCAGCTGCCCACACAATCCTGAAAACATCCTTTATTAAGCCCTCCTTGAGCTAGTTTGAGTTTGCCATCCTGTTAGGAACCTGATTGACATAATCCCTTCCCTAAATAAGCTTATGGGCTGTCTGGGAGACAAAACTGACAAAGCATAGCACAGTAGATGAAGCCCTGGGTGATTGTGCAAGCGAGGTAGCATAGGGGTCCAGAGGCAGGAATTCTTCCTCATATATCACAAGGGGCCACGGCGGGGGCGCCTATAGCAGGTGAGAGATGTGTATGGTCAGATTCTTGTTGGCTGCTCTGGGTAGCTTTCTGTGCCCAGCAGTGGGACAGGACCCCTCTGGAATGAAGGTCTTCCATCAAGCAAGGTAGGTGAGAGAACTCGGTTGTGGCCATGAGGCTGGGGAAGCTCAAATGGCCTTTGTTTCAGAGGTTCCCCTCATCGTCTTCAGTCGAAGGCATTTTGGGTAACTTGCTCGGAGCCCCAACATAGCACATATGAACTCACATAGATCTTCAGCTGGTGGCAGAATCAAAGTCTAGGCCGTGTTCTTTTAATCCTGTATCTCTTACTAGTAGATGGCACAGAGAGAGGCAAAGGGAAAACCATCCCCCTCAAAAGCTGGATGTGGCCTCACGTCAACCCCTGTCATCCGTCCCAGGGTCTCTACCTACTATCTCCACTTTTGCTCTTTATGCTCAGTGCCTTTGCCAGCTAGTCCAATGAGGTCCCCTTGTCTGCCGAGTCCCCTGGACACGGGCGTCGCTAATCCAGCTGAGTTATTGTGGTCCATGCAGGGTCTATATGCTCTATGCTCACTTCCCAGATCAGCCCTGAACTGTTCAAGCTCTCAAGTTCCTCCTACCACTTAGAACTGTAGTAGGCTGTTGGGGTGCACTCGAACGTTGGTGAGAAGAGTCAGTTAGCGACAACCGGAGGCATTCCTGGAAACCCCACTCCAAAGGAGAACTTCTCCTGCTGTGCCCATGAGATTGGGACCAGTACCCGGTTAATCAGGAGAGATGATTTAGCTTCAATGATTAACCAAAATGAAATTTCAAAAGATGTATCAGTGAGGAAGTGCTGGTGTTGCTTTCCCAGTAAGACTGTCATTGTTCGGGTTTGTAAGACTCACATCTTTCTTGAAGTGATCCCGCAAACCAAATGGTCCCGAATCCGTAGGAAACTCCCACTGGGTTGAAAGAAGGGTGCCTGGCTGCCGTGTACTGCCTTTCTTACCGGTGATGGACCACCTTCCTGCAGCCACTCCACATCTCCACAGGTACAGCAATTTCTTTTTTGGCAACTTCATTGTCAGACGACTCTCCTTCTGGCCGTGTTGTTATCACCGTAGTCACTGGATGTTTCTGACATTGTTCTTGGCAGGCTTGGTTTTCCAGGGCACAGCTTGGGAAGAAAACATGAAAACCTTGGCATCACTTCGTGTGTTTTTCTGTCCTCCTTGTCATCCTTCACAAGAATAAAGGTGGAAAACAACATACTTTAAAAAAAAAAAAAAGGCCGCCTCAAAGAGAGGGAGTGACATCAGTCTGCACAAGTCTGTCATTGCCCGCCTTTGCCAATACAAGAGTGCTGAGCTCTATAGCATTTGATTAGAGTTGAGTCATTGTTTTTCTTTTGTAAATCTGTAGAAGATTGACCAAACGTAACTCATATCAAAACTCAGGGGTGCAAAGAGAATGTTAAGTATGTGGGCACCTTAATTTATGGGGAATAAATGGAATTAAAAGATACGCATTTTCTGTGTTTTAAGGTTTTCATGGAATATATGGATTATGAAAAAATCATGTGGATTACTGTTGGGTTTTGTACCAAAATAAGCTTAACTTGCAATTTTATTTTGCATGGAGTTTATGAAGTACCGTTATACTTGATATACTGATTTTGTCTTAAACTATCTGGGTTTCCAGCCCCCATCCACTCACCACCAACTCGCCATCAGTGTCCTACCTTCTCATCTTGTACACAGCCCATTGGCTTGCTTTGGTCTTTTGAGTAAGCATGTTTTTTCTGCCAGTATCTCCCACCCTTATTTGTTTCTTTGAGTTGTGTTTGGGCAGAAAGGTGTGGTTTCTGAGGCATTCCCCAGTGGAGGAGAATTAGGGTACCAACAGCGGTCTGTCTTGTATGTACCCACATGCTGCCGAACATGAACATGAACATGAACTCTGTGGCTGGGGTTGTTTGGATCACGACACAATGTGGTCAGGCCCCTGGGCCCTCTCTTGAGGTCTCCACCTCATTTGCACTTCTGTTCTTTCTGCGGATTTCTGTGCAGTGCAGCCACAGCTGTATGTAGTCTCGTCTTAGCCAGTCCCTCGTTTGCCACCTGGGCAATTCGTCAACCACTTAGGTGGGCAGACCGTGCTGCTGCACACTGCTCCTTACACAGATCCCCTGGCATCAGAAGACCGATCTTTATGTCAAACCCTTTTTCATGTCTTCCTTCTTATCTCCCACAAGCCTCAATAATGTCAGAAGTATCTTCTCTACAGTCATTCTCATTGTTGTAACAACCACGGCAAAACATGCCCACATCATGGAGAAGTATGTATTCTCATTTCCATCATAGTCCAGCATCTCCTTGGCCATCTAGTTCCCCAGCAGATCCCCTGCATTTTGGTAGGAATACTTGGAGGAACATAGAGGTTTGGCAGGCAGGCACAGGGGCGGTAGGCATCACTCTGTCTTCATCCCTTTGATGACTCAACTACAAGAAATACCAGGCAATGACTTCTCTACACGTGCCCGGGAGGGATGTGAGGTAGGTGTGATGTCCAGAGGGTGTTGTCTCTGCTGTGATGTAGAGATATAGTAGATTTACTGAGCCCACAAACACCAACAGTTGATGGTGTAACGTTGGGGAATTTTAAATACTCAATCTCAAGTCACAAGCTTCCATCCACATCAGAAGCTGAGAATCTTTAACATTAGGTTGCTTGTATTTAATAAAATACTGTTCTCTACCGGAATATGTGTCTACTGTGGGGTAAAGGGAAGGCCCGGTGTGCAGGTGGGGGAAATACTTTTCATTCAAAAATATTGCTCTATTGAAACACAATGGAGCGGTGTTAGTGACCTTTCTCCAGTACAAATACAAATAGGAGAATGAATTGGAGCACAGGCAAGGGCCCCTGAGGAAAGTGGAATGACCTGTTGAACCAAAGGGTCTGAAGGTGAATCGAGGTGCACACACGAGACCAGCTTCCCAGGGAGGTGACCTGTGCGCTTGTGCTCCTGCCCCAAGGTGAGGAAACAAATCCAAACACCATGTGCCCTCTACGCCCTGAGAAGCTCTTTGGAGTTAGTGGATGTTCCTCAGTGGTCTCGGCAGTGTAGAAATGAAGCCATCGAGTAGATACTCTGCCACTCACCCATACTTCTGCATTTATTTGTTAGGTTGATAATAATCTTGATGTAACTGTTGTATTTTTAAAAGTTATTTTTGCTTCATTTGCAAGGCAGAGAGAGAGAGATGGGAGAGATCTTCCATCTGCTGGTTCACTTCCTAAATGATTGCAATAGTCATGGCTGGATGAAGCCTAAGCCAGAAGCCTGGAATTCAACTCAGGCCTGCCACGTGGGTTGCAGGGACCTAAATACTTGATCCATCATCTGCTGCCTCCCTGGGTGCACATTACAGGAGGCTGGATAGGAGACAAAGTAGCTGAGACTTGAACCAGACATTCCGGAATATGGGACTATGAGAGGTTGACTTCCCAAGTGTCACCTCCACACTGTACCAAAAGCCTGTCCCTGCTGATTGTTTTAATTGTAGAAAATAATAGATGGGCAAATATTTTTAATAAGCTCCTGTCTAAGTAAAAGGCATTGCTGTCATCCATAAATACATCTTAAATGAGTTTATTTTAAAATGTCTTTCAAAAATGTAAAATGAATATAGGGACCGGCGCTGTGGCACAGTGGTTTAATGCCCTGGCCTGAAGCACCGGCATCCTACATTGGCGCCAGTTCGAGACCTGGCTGCTCCACTTCCGATCCAGCTCTCCCTGCTTTGGCCTGGGAAAGCAGTAGAAGATGGCCCAAGTGCTTGGGCCCCTGCACTCGTGTGGGAGACCTGGAAGAAGCTCCTGGCTTAGGATCGGCACAGCTCTAGGCATTGTGGCCAGTTGAGGAGTGAACCATCAGACGGAAGACGTCCTTCTCTCTCTCTGCCTCTCTTCCCTATGTGTAACTCTGACTTCCAAATGAATAAAATAATCTAAAAGAAAGAATATGAAACTAAGCTTACAAGAATGTAAAAAATAATAGTGCATGTCTGATTCCACAGTTCTCGGCTGTTGTCTAATTACAGGCTTTCCGTAAGTAGTACTGTTAATAGCATTGTCTACTCAGTGGAAATGTTAAAATTAAATGCACAAGGTCAAATATGGTTTTCCAGAGTATTTATTTAAATGGAATTTGGTACTTATGGTGTTGGGAATATCACCTCTGTTCCCGAAAACTCTAGAATATAAAAGAAGAAATAGAACCTCAGCGGATGTAATTCCGATGTATTTTGAAAGTATAGTTACTACGGGAAAGATCCTCCCAGAAGATGATAAACTCTGAATAAATTCTAGAGTCTTCTGAGCTGTGGCCTCCTGCCTTGCTGGCTACGAGAAGAGAGAGACCCTATTGGCCTCTCTGTCTTGGGTTTTGGTCATTGAGCCAGAGCAACCAGTAAGGGACTGCCCTGCATTACTGGAGTACTATCTTCTTGGTGCAGCAGAACCTTCCTGGTTCCTTTCCAGTGGATCCCAGCTGAGTTCTTCATATCTTCCCATTTCAGAAGGCTCTTCCCAAACAAGGGACAGTTTGACTTCTCCTACAAGTACTTGAAGGACCAAGTAACATGAAGGCATTTGAAGCAAAAAGGAAACGTGTTTGAGACAGTAGCCATCAAGGAAACCAGCCTAGGTGGTCTGCTGATGGCAAGAGCCTGGACCTCTTTTCTTCTCTCATTCCTTGTTGGGTGGTGGCACTGGTGTCCTGGCTCTGGATGCACATAGCACAGGTCTCCTTGGCTGGAGGTAGAATAAGTTACAGAGAGGAGAGACAAAGCTGTGAGTTCTTCAGGGTACTTGGTGTGTACTGTAGAGATCCATACCTTTCTGATTGCAAGTGTCATTCTTTTTTTTGTCCTTCCTCTTGTGTGAACCCTCCTGGGTATGCAATTGGTAGATTTGCATTCTCATATGTAGTGACAGTGTTGACTCGGTGTTAAAGGATTGCCAGTGTGTCACTGGTAGGAAAATTGAAATAATGACAATAATAATACAAAACCTAGTGATTTTTGAGCTTGCGTTGCACTTATTAAACTAAGATCTGTTAACATTAATTATCTTATTTAGCTTTGATGCCAAGCAGTTGGTTTAGCTATTATAGTAATAATATTTTCCAAATCTAATGAGAAAACAAACTCAGTAATGCTAAACTGCTTGTTCGGCATTGTACAGGTCACATACACCCATGGTCAGGACTTAGGCCCAGGATTCCTAAAAATCACAGTACATACCCTTAGCCTTTTCAAAACCACTACGTTCAGAGTATCAAAGTAGCAGGACTATAGGAGCCATAATAAGATTAAGAAGCCTGCTAGATTTGGTAATCCCAACTTGGAATTTATATCTGGGACTGCTAAGGGGCAAATTCACTTGGGCAATTTCCAGGCCAATTTGCTCTGTGACTATAGCCGGAGTCAATTCAGCAGTCCTACCCACTGGTTTGATGATCAGTAATTTTTTCTTTGCTTTGAAGAGAATCCCAAAGCTGTGTTAGAGGACGCTTTACCCCCACTGGGGAGGGAGGGATTTTCCTATTTTTTTTCTCCTTCCTGCAAAATGGAAAATGCTGCAGCTGCAATTTGAATTTCTATGTTGGCCTTGCCAATGCACACACAGCCACTTTTCCTCTGAATTACGTTTTTCACAATAAAATGCCCTCGTGTCATCACAAGAGGGTGTGTAGCCCACACGGTGAGCGTAAATTACACTTAGCACACATTGTTCAGTTTTCATTTCCGTTTGAGAACTCATCTTTCAAGAGTTAATAAAACCATCTACTTTTATCTTTGGGTCTCTTTGATTCACATATGAAATTATAGCTTCAAATGATGATAACCCTGAGAGCGGAATAAAACATTTCAAGATATAAATATTAGTACTTGAGCAGACTCCCTGTGTAGAAAGCCCATCCGATTTTTAACTGAAATTCCCCCTGAGATTGCAATGTCTGCAGGCAGGGACAGTATGGCCCTGTGTCTGAATCCCCCAGGCTACCCCAGGGCATCATAGCAGGCAGACAGCCTGGGAAGCCCTACAAAGCAGACCTGCTCTATGCACGGCCTCTTTCTTATATTCTTGGATTGCATCTAGGCTCATGGGGAAGACATTATCCACGGTAACTGGCTTCTGTTCATAAAATTTTCTCACAAAGCCATTTGTAGAAAATGGAGTTTCAGCTCTGTCACATCCCCCCATCAGCCAATATCATTGATCCGTGATCGGAGAAAAAGCATCATGCCACAATGCACCTGATTGTCAGCTCAAGGCCGCTCTGACCTCGTGTGTTCTTGGCCTTCGTGGGGTTCTGACCATCTTCATAAGCTGTCATACGTACAGGTTTAAGAGAAGGAAGTCTTAGCAAACGTGGGCTTGGTAAGGTGTTGCCAGGAAAAAAAAAAAAAAAAAAGATTAAAGTGTCATCTGTCAAGATGCTCTGTATGCATGATTTTTCTTCAGCTTTCTGTTTTGCTTTCTCATCAGTTGTGGGTTCATTCAGTTGCTTCTTTGCTATGGTGGAGAAATACAAGTGGAAGCATCCCTGGGAGTGAGTTTGCACTGCGGTACTGATAGGTACCACACAGAACAGGGAGAAGAAAGCGCTGACACAGGACATGTGCTTTTCTCCTTGGCTCCTCTCACACGCTGTCCTGATGTATTTCAGGCCTGGGGCCTATTTTCAGGGCTGCTTTTGGCTTTCTGTAATTTGAATGGTTCCTTATTCATTGAACTCCACATTACATATGGTTAAATGCCAAGTAAGTATTTCCACCATTCTTGTCAGCATGGCTTTCTTCCTGGGTTTGTGTGCATTCATAAGTCCAATGGTAGAATCTCATTTCTTTGGATGGCTGCGTGATGTCGTGCACCTACCATAAAAACAAGCAAATTGACGCCCTGCCAGGAGTAGCCAGAGGAGATCTTAGAAGCGACTTCGTAATGACACTGTTGCCATATTGCACGCCTGTAAATAATTCATTAAGTCAACCACCCTTTTGTTTTAAGCAAACATAAGCAGATGCCTTTTTAAATTGGACGCAGACAACAGTCTACAGAAAAACATTATTGTAATGTGACACTTAAAAAGAATAACAGATTTGCTTTATTGATTTTTGCAGTAGCAATGTGCGGTGATTACTTCTCTTACCCATTTTATCTCACTCGTGGGCTTTGTCCCCTGATCTTGCTGTTGTATTCTTGTGTGAATGGGTGTGAAATTGCATTGGAAACAGCGGTAGTGGGAAGGTGATGAGATTAATTCGTAATCCGTCTAGGAAATCCAGGTGATTTTTCCTGGTCACCACTGGTGACTTTGTGATTCATAAGAATGAATGTCACCAGATGGCTAAGGGAAATAACTTCCAAAGGACAAGCATCTCTGTCATATTTAAAAGATTGATGAGTTAGTGTTTTTTAAGTCAACTAATGTATGTATAAGGGTCAAAACCGTTTGGAGCCCCAAATCGTTGTGTTTACATTTTCCAAATGCTTAGATTTGTCTGAACTGACAAGACATATTCATGAATTGCTGTATTGATTTCTGAATATCTTACATTGTTCCAGGAAATACTTTGAATGACTCCTTAAAATGGGCATTTTAAAAACCTGTGCCCAGTAAAATGACTACTATTGACAAATACAGTAGTCCATACTCTTGGCTGTTAGAATCACATGTAGGGGATTTTACAAAATAGATGCCTGCTCTCCCCATGATTTGAGTTTAGTTTGTCTGAATGGGTCCCAGTCAATATTGCCTGTAAAAGCTCTCCATATATTTCATATAAGCAGGCAACTAGTACTATTGCCTATTGCCTACACAGGCTCAGGTACTTGAGGATGTCATCTTGTCTTGGAAACATTACATTCATTTGAGCCTAATTATTAGCACCTATTTGGTTATAATTATCATCATCATGAATATATCTATGAAATTACAGAATGCTAGAACTGGAAGCAAATTTGATGCATAGCTTTGCCACGGTATTGAGAATTTGAAATCCCAGAAGATCAGAATGCTAGTTAGTGATAAACCTAAGCCAGAATCCACATAGCTCTGAATTCTGGCTCGGTATTTATTCTGTTCTGTATAGAATTTGGATTGGCCAGAGTGTGAGTGTGTATGTGTGTGTGTGTATGTGTGTATGTATGTATATGTGTCTCTATCTGTCTATCACTATTGAGCCTGACCCATAGAGCTCCAGAAGTGCATGGAAGAGGAAAGAATCAGTGGATTCTTGGGAAACAGGTACTCAAGTCTAGGAGATCATGGAACTCAGACAAGAAACATGGAGGTGTTTGAGGAAACAGGAATCACCTACTGAAGTAGACCAGATGGATGTGGCAGCAGGAAGCCAAGACAGAATGTGGACACACAGAAGTCTGAGTTGAGGCAGAGAGTTTGGGAACAGGTACAAAATTAGAGCAACAGTAATGGAAGCTGAAGTTGTTTCTCGGAATTCATCAGTGGTGGGCTCCTTGTGCTAGATGAGAGGCACGATGTGGCTCGGCTTGAGTTAAGGGCAGAGGCAAGGAGTGCACCTGCCCCAGGTAGGAAGAGAGCATGGGGGAAGCTGATAGTCAGCACAGCTCCGTAGGAACATTGGTCCTTAGTATAATCCTTGGAGGAGACCTTGGTAACGGGAAACCCCAACCAGATGTTCTGTTTAGCACCATTAGTGAACAGATTAGAATATCAGTTCAAGGCTTATTGGTCCCTCCATGGCAGTTCAAATGAGTGCCAGGTGGTTGTCTTGACTTAGAAAGTCAAGTGAGTCTTTGCCTGTTCCTCTATTTTGTTTTCATTTAATGCTAATATTAATAATGACAGAAAAATCATGATAAGGCCGTGTTGTTACTGTCACTTCATATGCTGGGATGCTATTTACTTCAGTAAGACTATTATTTTTATCATTCTGCAGATACCAAGTATTATAGAAGAATTAATCTTTCTTGATATTAACCAATGTTTTAAAAAGTTTTCTCTTCTTGTTTTTAATAACTTAGTGTAAATTTGCCAATTCTAAGGAAAAATAACTAGAAATATAGGGAAATTAATAGTGATAAAATGAAAGGGTGACTACACTGATTTTTAAATAGATGGAAAATATATTTTTTCTATATGCATTTTATTCTTAAAAATAGAATTCCAGGGCAAGTGTTGGATCTGTTATTTAAGTCACCCACACTGTGTACTGGTGCTTGACTACCCAATCACACATTCACATAGTAAAAGGTCCCCAGAAAAAAAATTCAACATTTTGTTTTTAATTATTTTAGAGACAAAGGGAGAGAGACAGATGGATACAGAGTATGAGAGAGAGAGAGAGAGACAGAGAGAGAGAGGTAGCTCCCATACACTGGTTCACTCCCCCCCGAATGCCTACAGCAGCAGGGGCTGAGCCAAAGGCAAACCAGGAAGCAGGGAACACAGTCCCCATCTCCCACATGGGCGGCCGGATCCCAGCTACTCAAAATGTCTATGTGGCGTTCCAGGGCCTGAATTAGAAGCTGGAGTGACGACCAGACCCAGGGATCCAACCCAGCGCTTCAGGGTGAGACACGGGCATCCTAACCCGTGGTTTGCCTACTCAGTCAGATGCCTGCTCCCAACAAGAACAATTACGGTGATGGCCTAATAAACCTTAACAAAAAACTGCATGCATTAGTAGAAACCGTTCTGCCTACTCCACCCGGATACCCCTGTGCAGCACACAGTCACACTTGGCTGTTCCTAAGGTCTTTGAAGGGTAGGATGCACTGATGCAATCATTCTTCTAGTGCAGCCTTACAAATGTCAAAGCTTTGAACACTCAGGTGCTGTTTGACATTATCTGACCAGACCAAGAAATTCTGTTTCAATGTATTCAGTTATTTAGAGAAACATCAGCACTCCACAATTCATTCTGGCTCTGGGCATTAGTAATAGTGTAGTCATGATAGAGTTTGAAATGGTGTCACTTGATGTGAGATCTATGATATACTGAGTTTTTTTTTTTTTTTCTTTGAGAGCAAGAAGAACAAGCAGTGAAATCTCTTTCAGAAAGATTTACTGCATTAATAACTCCAGGCTATTTTAAGTCACAGTCAGTCTTGATAGAAGAAGTAGAGAGATTACAGAGCGGTTCTGTTCTTTTTTTTTTTTTTTTTTTCTGTTAGAATTGCAAGCTGATATTTTACTGTAAGTTATTTGAAGAAAACAGTGAATTCATCCTTTAAGAATACGCCTAAAGTCATCATTTCCTTTTAAAATTTTCTCTTCCATCTGTGCTCGGTGAAAAAGAACATTGCTCTGAATTTATCCAGTCCAAGCAGGGCCTGAAATTGAAACTCACTTGGTGGTCTAATGTTGAGGTCCTCCACACGTATTCACAGGACTCTGGGTGTCAAGTTGGGAGACTGACTCTCCTTTAGGACAGGTGCAGGATCTTTAGGTGGGTGAAGGACCCTTCCCAGCAACAGTATCTACAGCAGTCAAAGCTTGACAACAGCCCTACTGCTGCTAAAATGGCAAGTGAATAAAGCAATCATAAATCATAGTCTAAACATAACAGAATACATCTCTACATTAAAAAAAATAAGAAAACTATTGGTGAGTCCAACAATCTGCTGATGAGAAGAAAACTTATACCAGAGTGTGTTCTGTGTGACTGCATCTACGTGGTGTTGTAGAGAAAGGAGGCAACAGAACTGAGCTCCGTGGTTGCCTCTGGGGGGTAAGGGCAAGCATGGCCTGGGAAGGGGTTTAGGGGGTGACGCATCTTGCTGGGTGAGGGTTCTGCTATCCCGGACACGTAACGTTGGTCCTAACTCAGAATGTACATGTAAGATGTATGCCTTCCACTGTGTCTCAGTTTTACATTTTAAGAATAAAGCTAGAGGCTGGCGCCTCAGCTCACTAGGCTAATCCTCCACCTGTGGCGCTGGCACCCCGGGTTCTAGTCCTGGTCAGGGAGCTGGATTCTGTCCCGGTTGCCCCTCTTCCAGGCCAGCTCTCTGCTGTGGCCCGGGAAGGCAGTGGAGGATGGCTCAAGTCCTTGGGCCCTGTACCTGCGTGGGAGACCAGGAGAAGCACCTGGCTCCTGGCTTCGGATCGGCGCGGTGCGCCGCCACAGCAGCCATTGAACCAACGGAAAAGAAAGAACTTTCTCTCTGTCTCTCTCTCTGACTGTCCACTCTGCCTGTCAAAAAATAATAATAAAGCTAGAAATGAACACTGAGCTCTTTGTGGAAATGCATCAAAAATTCCAATGAGTGGATCGGGGTGGTGAGGTGTGGACGGAAAGATGGAGAGGGGATAAAGTAGGTGGGCGATGTTTGTGGTAGAGCCTAGGTGAAGCTGTCTATGGAGCTGTGCACTGCCCCTTTCTTCGGACTCTGCTGTATGTCTGAAATTTTTCACAATAAAATATTGAAAAATTGGGAAAAAAGGACCAGTGTTGAAAAAAAAATCTACAATCTGCTCACCATTTTATCAAGAAACCTTAGCCTGCTGGTGTGTCGTTGCATGTATTTGAAATATATGCAGAAATCACAAAACAGCATGCAAGTAGCCATGCTCACGTGAGGATAATTAAATTTCGCTCCTTACTGTGCATGCCTGAATTGGAACACGGCTGAGCTAAAATATCAGAAAACCTTTTTCTTCACAGTACAAACATATCCTTAGCTTTCTGAGAATTTAAAGTTCACACTGTTTAACTGCTGATTTTTTAAAAAAGATTCATTTATACATTTGAAAAAACTGCACTGAGAGAGAGAGAGAGAGAGAGAGAGAGAGAGAGAGATCCTCCATCTAGTGCTACACACCCAGTTGGCCACAGCTGCCAATGCTGGGTCAGGTTGAAGCCAGGAGATTAATCCATGTCTTCCACATGGGTCACGGGGGCCCAAACACCTGAGCTTACTTCCATTCCTTTTTCCTGGCTAGTAGCAGGAATCTGGATTGAAGTGGAGCAGTCTGGACACAAACGGGCACCTCTATGGGATGCCAGTGTCACACGCAGTGTCTTTACCCTCTGTATCACAATGCTGATCCCTAACTGGTGATTTCTCGCCATTAGAAACCAAGAGGAAATGGAAACAGTCTTAGTTGCCAAATTCTTCTAATTGTTCCCAATAGAAATGATATTTTAATTTAACCTAAAAGTAACATTCGGCTTTCTAGAAGAAAGCAAAACACTTTATTCACTCTCTTCAAGAGCAACTGTCCAGAAATGTTAGTTCTTTGCACTCTGTAACATTCTGGTCCTGGGGATTTTCAGCAATAAGATACCTCTGCTGGTTTTTCTGGAGCTAGGATTGTCTCAACATCATCCCTTAAGACGCCTTATTACTAAGTCACTGTTGCGTTTTCTGAAGGCTGTTGCCATCTGCAATTTTCATAGCTTTTAGAAAATGAAGGACATTATATTGGCTTTGAGCCGATTGATAGTAGAGTCACATTTCTGCAAGCTGGTGACAAGAAAGACACGTCTCTGTAGACACTGTGCAGGGTGGGTAAAATTCAGCAAACCCTGCCCCTTCCCGATGTTGTTTGGATTTAGATTTCTCTGTTGCTGAATAAACAATCTTTTTGTTTCGCAGTATACAACACAGAATCTTCCTGTAATGTTGTCCCTAACCTGATGACCTCTCTGGCTGCTCCAGAGCTGCGACCATGCAGGTTGGGGCTGTTTCTGCAGCAGCTGGGACCTGTCCCCTGTGTTTGGGACTGTCGTTGATGGGACATACACAATATGTAATGGTGTCACCTAATTTCTTGAAGATTGAACCTAACATTCAGTGCAATACCGTCAACAACTAAGAAATTTTATGCAAATTGACAGATACCAATACATGATCATGGTAATAATTGCCTGGTATCATTTCCTGCTCCTGCAGCCCAGGCATTTAAGTGGTTAACTCATCTCTTGCCTTTGTTTTTTTCTTTTGCACGTGTGGATCTTGAACAAAGAACTGACTTGATGTTTGCTGTCCTTTTACCCTGTTTCCCCCAAATGTTCTCTGCCACAGAGATAGGTCTGAGTGGATGAAGGAAAAGTGACATGGAGCAGCCGAAATAGCAATTGAATAGTTGTTTATGAGATAGGAAGTTTACATCATTTTGTTGGGGGGGGGGTCTGTTTTCAATACATAAGGCAGTTGAGGTGTCAGAGACAGGACCAACTCATGCTCCATTTCACCTCTTTTATGGTGAAAAACCAAACTGTAAACAAGTGCCTTTGTAGTAGGAAAAGTGAGGGCTTCCATAGAATTGAGCTGAAGTAGTATTCAGCTTTTGCAAAAGATTATAATGCATCCAAGAAGGAAAAAAGTCCTTTTTGCCTGCATTTCACTGAAGCCATGACCCTGGAATATAAAAATGACTCCCATGTGTTAATCTTCTGTCCTTTCTTCTTCTTTTCCCCTTGTCCTTAAAAAGCAGTTTTGGCCTTTAAAAAACACAGTGTTGGCCAGTGCTGCGGCTCACTAGGCTAATCCTCCGCCTGAGGTGTTGGCACCCCAGGTTCTAGTCCCGATCGGGGCGCCAGATTCTGTCCCGGTTGCTCCTCTTCCTGTCCAGCTCTCTGCTATGGCCCGGGAGTGCAGTGGAGGATGGCCCAAGTGCTTGGGCCCTGCACCCAAATGGGAGACCAGGAGAAGCACCTGGCTCCTGGCTTCGGATCAGTGCAGTTCGCCGGCCACAGCACCCCGGCCGCAGTGGCCATTGGGGGGTGAACCAACGGAAAAGGAAGACCTTTCTCTCTGTCTTTCTCACTGTCCACTCTGCCTGTCAAAAAAAAAAAAAAAGCGTTATCATCCTGATTTGTTTCATACCAAGTTTATGTCTGTGCGTGACATTTTCATGTGCATACACACAAATCTTCTATTCAATTAGCCATCTGGAGTCAAGGGCCTCTATTCTCTGTATTATTTGGTATGCTGGGGAACCTCAGCTTTGGCAAATTGTGCTCTTATAATTGTTTTTTAATCCATAAGAAATGTCCCATTTTTTGGATTGTTCTGTAGCCATCAATATCTTGGCTTTCATAGCGTGTGTTAAAACTAGAAGGGGAACTTGAGTCACCTGGAGCAGGACTCTGTATGACAAGTAGAGGGACCCAGCACGGTGAGGCCTTAGCACACCCCCGACTGCCAGCCGAGCTGTCTTCACAGGTCTGGGTGCAAGAATCCTCTCGGCCCTCTGGGATTCCTCAGCTGCTGGCTTCAAGACCCGGGGAGTGCAGTGGTGAACTTTCTCTGGATCAGAGGTGACCCTCTACACACTGTCTTTTCGAAGAATTTCCTTAGGATTTGTCTTAATCATGGATCCTCGGAATAGAACCTGCAGCTAAACTTCTTAAAATAAGTTGAAAGGCACTACATATATCATTTTCTCTCTCTCTCTCTGTCTGTCTCTCTCTCTGTCTGTCTCTCTTTCTCTGTGTGTGTGTGTGTGTCTCTCCCTCCCTCCCTCTCTACTCCCCCTCTCAGCTCACCTATCTCCTCTCTTCTCCCTGTCTTCTCATTCTCACTCTCTACCTCTCTCTCTCTCTCTCTCCTTATCTCTATCCTGCCCTCTCTCAGCTCACCTATCTCCTCTCTCCTCCCTGTCTCCTCTCCCTCTACCTGTCTCCCTCTCCCCCTCCCTCCCTCTCTCCTCCCCTCTCCTCTCCCTGTCTCCTCTCCCTGTCTGCTCTCCCTCTGCCTGTCTCTCTTCTCTGCCTCCTCTTTGTCCCCAATCCTCCCACCCTGCCTCGCCAGAGCTCCCAGCATTGGGTCTCCGAAGTCAGGAGGACAAGTTTTGTCCCTGTTGTCATTCTCAGCTGACCGGCACTCTCCCCCAGCCTTGCCACTCTTGAGCCATATTGCTTCGTGATTCGCGCACAGCCCTGCGAAGTGGCGTGTGGCATCGTGACCACAGCACAGTCCTCCTGTATTTTCTTCCTGAGAGCCGTGGTGGCGTAGACGTGCCGGATGCGTGCTTCCACCGGCACACACGTGCTCAGCTCCCCTCACTGCTCCATATGTTCCCCTGGATAAGACATTCTCAGTGCTGAGGAGCTGAGATCCAGGGTGATTTTTTTTTTTTTTTTTTTGGAGTTTTGCCGACAGGAATCATCCATTTGTTCAACAAGTATTCAAGGAATGTACTCGGTGCCAGGTACAATACTAGACACTAAAAATGCAAAGATGGATGAGGCATAGGCTTTGAAACTTAGCTTTGAGGAGCTCATGTTTCTTTAGGGCAACAGAAAAATAAACCTGCACGATGTGTGAGCTTAGGGCTCGGGCACCTCATTCAGTAAGGGAGAGGCGACTTACAGTGGTCCGGGAATGCTTCCTGCTTGTATTTAAGCTGAAACTTGCAGAATTTATAAGTGTTAGCACATAAAGGACAGAAGAGCAATCTAAGTGGATAAATAGTGTTTGCAGCAGCTCCAAGTCAAGACAGTAAATCTCCCATCTGTTTTTGGTTCTGCACTGGACAAAAAATTCTGAAGTTGGAGGCATGGCTGCTTCATTCCCAAAGCAGAGTAAGGAAATCACAGTGTTGTTCTCCATAGGGAAAATCAACCTGTGGAGTGATAACCTGTGCCTCTCCTGTATGTCTTTTTGGATTGTTCCAAAGATGTGACTTTGCCATGCTTGCTCTCAGAAATATCTTTACCTTTTTACCCTCATCAATGATGCTTCAGCATCAACTGACAGTAGAAGAGATAGGAAGGGCAGTAGTGGGGTACACTAGGGAGGGAGCCCACTATCAGTTCACCATTCCCTAAGGCCCTGACACTGGAAATGCCATTGAACACCTCTAAACTTCAGCTCTGAAGTGAGAAAAATTTCTTTACAATATAACAGTCAATAACAAACAAGTAAAAAGGAAATGCTGCAGAAAATATGTAGCACTATACAGACAGAAGCTATTATAATCTTCATTTGCACTTATAATCACTCCTTCTATCTGAAAACATAACACTGATATTCATCTATGTGTGTGAGGATTGAAGGAGGCTTGTGTGCATCCCAAACTGATAAGCCTAATGTCTGTTCACATCATGTCTGTATTTTTTCTTTTCCATGTTTCAAACTGGTAATATTTAATGCTGCTCCTGTGTGGGCCTGAGATGGTCTTCTTTATTACCTTATTCCGGTCAGCTGGTAAACTGTCCAAGGATATACTGAAAGGGGACAATCAGCCTAGTTCTCAATAAATATTCTCTGACCAAGTAAAGAATGAAATTTTTTAACCTGAATGGTATAATAAGTTAATTACCTTGTCATATTTTTTATTGTACACAGTATTTGATCAGGGAGGTTAATTTCCAGTGGACTTTCTTCAATCGTACTTTTGGTTACCTGTGATCTTTCTTGGATATGCATTGCAGTAATACAGACACATGCTATTTCTTTGATATATATTTTCCAGATACCTGCAGTATAGACCTATGGCATCAAACTCAGTCCTGTGCAGAGAAACAAGAGCTGTCTGACAGGAACCTCCCATCCTGGGTGAAGTTATCTGGCCCACAAATCACCGTATATCTTAAGTGTACAGTGAGAAGGTCCAGCCAAAACAGCACAGTAGCTTAAAGGAAGGAGAAATAGGGAGTGGTTGGGGAATGACTTCCTGGAACATTTGGAAAATACCTAATGTTTATTTTTTAAAAATTTTACCAGACATACAGAAAGTGTGCACTTAGAGTACTGTATGATGTTTTGTTATGTGTATACAGTGTGTAGTATCCAATGTATCATCTACAGTTATCCTTTCAAGCATTCAACATTTCCTTATTGTGAAGCATCCAAAATCCTATATTTTAGATGTTTTAAATTACAGACATACACGGCACCTTACCATTGTCAGTAGCCTCCCTACTGTGCAGTAGAACTCAAGAACTTTCTGCTATCTAGCTATAACCCGGTACCCGTCGATCAACTTTTCCCCAGACCACCGTCTCGATTGCTAACATTGAGGACTGCTTGCCAAGAGCCAGGCATGGGTCTGAGGCTTCTGCATATGTTAACCCTTGAGTTAGTTACCCTTGTCTCATATTAAATACAAGGGACTTGTAGCTGAGTGTGGCTAAGTAACTTGCAAAATCCCTCAAAGAGCAGAGTCTGAAGCTGCACAGTTGTACTTCCTGCCTACACTCTGAACCACAGTACTGTGCCCGCTCCAACATGACCTTCAGGGTTGAGATACTCAGGGAAAGAGGATCCAACGGGTGAGCAGGAGCACAGGCGGGGAGGTGGGGTAAGAGGAGCTCAGGTGGAACGTGGGGTTGACAGCTGAGGAATAGTGAAAATCTCATCTGGAGAGTTGGGAGGACCTCACTAGGAAGCTCTGAAACATAAGCTGAATAACCAGACTGCATGATTTGGGCAGTGCAGACTGGTTATTGAGTTTTCAGTGGAGTTTGAACACAAGAAGGCAGTGGTGTGCAGAAGTGACAGCACCTGTGCCTTGTAGCCTTTGCCTTTCCTTTGTTTGTCCTTGAAGAAGAGTTTGCCCCGCTCTGAAAACTCTGCTTTCTCTGCCTTTACACCATCCGGTGCCCTCTTCCTAATGACCTGATTTTTATTTGGGTATCCATGAGGCTGCACACACAGGCAGGTGACCGTGGTTAGGAAAATTGGTGGCTTTGAACCTTGTGACAAATTAACCTTAGGACCATTCCCTGAGTTCTTTGGATAGAGGATGGCATAGATCTGAAACCCTGGAAGCTGGTTTGAGAAGGAACCGCACGCAGGGTGGAGAACAGTGATGAGAACCAGAAACGGAGCTCAGATGCTTGTGTTGGTGGGGTCTGAATCCCACAGGCCCAAAGCCCACCCAAGTTCTCAACTTTTCACATAGAAGAGTTACTATATTCCTTTTGGTTAAACACATTGGTGTAGCTTTCCTATTCCTTGCAGTAAAAGTTATTTGAAGCCGTGCACCGCCTCGTGCTAAGGATTTCACCTTGGATTTAGGACAGCGAGAAGCCCTAGCAGAGTGAGGTGACCTAGCTCATGATCTGGACTCCTTTTGTTCCTGGTTCTCTTCTGAGGGCCTCTTTACCGGAGCCCATGCCAGGGCCTTTTCAGAAGTCCGCTCTGAAGCCTCAAATCCCACATCAGTTATCTTCTCTCCCAGAACTGCCGATGTCTCAGCAATCTGGAGCTGATGGAGGCTCTGGGGTGACCAAGGCAAAGCTCTGTATCATCCCCAGGGCTTGCACATCAAAGAGCCCAGAGGAGGGCTCAGCCTGTTCAAAATGACAAATTAAAACGAGTCCCAGAGCTTTCTTCTCTAAGCACATAAGACATGTTTTCTTTTTGAACATTTCATTGCACTATCTTCAGAATCAAGCTCTCTAAAGAATGTTATTATACCCTGAGCTTCTTGACACATTTCCTAATAATTTGAAGCTTCTGACATTTATACAATAAAAGATTGCATTTCTGTAAAAAAAAAAAAAATCAATGAATCTTCTTGGCAATCGTCCTAAATCTGTAGAGATTAAATTCACTTCTCAGGCATTGCTATTGCGTATCAAACACAGAGTCACACAGTATAATTAAGATAGTTGTAGAACCATATATTTCTTGCCTAGCTGTCTGCTTTAAACTATCTTGGGAAGTACAGAGATAATAGGGAAGCTGCTTCTTAACCAGAGGGATCACATTTGCTAAGCAGAGTGGGCTGAGCCGGAACGATGTCAAAGAATCAAAGAAATCTACCACCAAACCAAGAACATCTACATTCCTGCTTTTGATGCATAAATGTTGCTGATAAAAAAAAGAGAGAGAGAGAGAGTAAGAGAGCGAGAGAGCAAGGCTCGCCTCTGGTTACAGCTCCCAGGGGAATGGCAGCTATTATCCCCTATTGAGTTGGTACTTACCATACAGAGCCTGAACAATTCATACAGAAAAATAAACCATAACATTCCTGTTTATTATTCCTTGAGCTGAGAGGTGGTGACATTAAACAGTTCTGCACTGCTGCTATAGATCAGCAGGCTGGAGATGTTCACAGCATGGGATGAGGACTCCTTGGAAACCACTCTCATCAAAGCAGCCAGCTGTCAGAATTCCTCAAATTAAACTGTTATTACAGTAGTATTCATTAGTCAGTTACTAGCTATTAAGATATTTTTATATCGGCACCATTGACATTGGCGGTTGCTTTTTTAATGCGCGCGTTCCATGTAAACACGGTTCAGTGGCTCACGTGAGGACAGCAGACTGTTAGAGCCTGGTGCCCAGGGTGGAAAGGCTTTTGCCAAGGGCTCCTGCTTTTCCCGTTCACATGTGCAGGTCTCTGGGGCGTTGGATGTTTCTTCCAGTGTGTGGAGTGGGGCGAGGGGTAGTAATAACAGATTTCAGCACTGGTGTTTGCCCAGCAAAGTGGTAGCTCAGCGTCAGAAATTATGACTCTTAGAACTGTGCCAGGGTCCCTGATACAGTGGGTTATGCTTGGAATTCCGTGTCGTCTCGGTTGCCGGGCATGTGCCTAACGTTTGCTTGAAATCCAGAATCAGACAAAGGGTGTGAAATGGGATGTGTGGGGGAAGCAAGGAGGAAAATTGGATCAAGCTCTCATGGAAGGAAAAATACATAACGTGACTTGGGTTCTACCCAACTTAAGGGACGTCCTTGGCTTTTGCGAAAGTCCTTAAGCATCATTGTACTTTCAGGGAAAATTTCATCTAAACCATGTTGTTTTAATTTCGAAGAAGGTATGCTCAACCTTCACCAATCTAGAGAGATACAGGCCTTACTTATATGAATACCACAGTCACAGTTGTGCATAGAAGCCATAGCTTTTCAGAGTTCCTTTCCCTTTACAGACATGGGACTTAAAGTACTGGTCTCTGTCACTGGAATAGAGATAATCTGGTCCAGATTGTTCAGTTTGTAGATAACAAAAGCAAGACTCTGTGTTGTCATCTTTGTTTCCTAAAGCCTCTGAGGGCTTCCCTGTCTATCTAGAAGGTAAGCTGTCTCCGGGTCCCCACATCCACAAAGATGCCTGTGGATGGTGGATGAACAAGCTCTGCCCCCACAGCTCAGGATCCCAGGGTTCAGCTCTGGGCTGGGGCTGCAGTTGGTGCACCAGAGCTGGCTGATGCCTGATCATATTCACTGCTGCTCAACCCAGTGACATCGTGTTCGTAGCCATTTGCTCCTCAAACGCTACAGATTGATCGTGTTCGTAGCCATTTGCTCCTCAAACGCTACAGATTGGCTGACACTACGAATCAGGATGCTCTTCTGGTTGCTGTGTCCTCTGGGCATCTGCTCCTTGACCACCCTCCAGCACACCAGTGGATGCGCAAAGTCTCCTCTGCTTCCTCCAGACCCAGGGGAGGATGCTCCAGTGGCAAACGTAGCTGCATCCAACCCCATTCAATACATTTATGAGACAAGCGCTGCCTGCCTGCCTACTCGATTTCAGGCATTAAGGCTACCTCTCAGATTTGTACAGGACAAGGAAGGACTAAAACATCCAACCCTCTGTGTCCATCCCTACCTCAACAGACACCTACATCTGCCTGGAACAAAGAACTCATTTTTTTTTTGACAGGCAGAGTGGACAGTGAGAGAGAGAGATAGAGAGAAAGGTCTTCCTTCCGTTGGTTCACCCCCCAATGGCCGCTGCGGCCGGCGTACCGCACTGATCCGAAGCCAGGAGCCAGGTGCTTCTCCTGGTCTCCCATGTGGGTGCAGAGCCCAAGCACTTGGCCATCCTCCACTGCACTCCCGGGCCACAGCAGAGAGCTGGCCTGGAAGAGGGGCAACCGGGACAGGATCGGTGCCCCGACCGGGACTAGAACCCGGTGTGCCGGCGCCGCAAGGCAGAGGATTAGCCTATTGAGCCGCGGCGCCAGCCAAAGAACACATTTTCTGAATCTCTCAAAAGGGATCATGGAACTATGGGTCTGTGGGGTGAAGGCTGTAACTCTGTGTTAGTCCAGAGGGACTATTGTCCAAATTCACCTAAAGGGACATTCTGGACCCCAAGAGAGGGTCCTAGGTCCTCCTTGTATGCCGAACATACAGTGTGCAGGTGCGGACAACTCAGGGTCACAGATTTTACCTTCCCCGGAGGGAAGAAGATATGTAAGATAATTGGGTAATTGGGAAAAAGGGCAGCATCAGGAAGCAAAGCCAGGAAGAAGATGAGAGAAATGGAGGTAGAGTGAGGGCAGCGGCTCAGGTCCACACAGGATTCCTGATGTGTTCTGGATAAAGACAATGGTCAGACCGGAGCAAATGCAGAGCTAGGAGAAAGCTTGCTATGCTGAAAATCAGAATACCAACGGTGCCATATAAGCTGGGCACAAAGAAGTAAGCAGAGCCCCATTGTCCGGGGAACGGAATTGGGGTTTCTTTCTGTGTGCAGGAAAAGCTACTGGGGTAGCATTTCAGCAGAGGCATGATTTGCAATTTTAAAAGATCACTCTGGCTTTTGTATGGAAATGAGACTGTAAGGGAAAAAGCGCACACAGAAGGCCCATTACTGGGCTGCGCGCCGCTCTCCCCACACCTGAGTGCACACTTCCCGAGGTGGAGCTGCTGCATTGCATTTCAATGTTCATCTCTGAAAATCGCGCTCCTGAACCTGAGGTGAGAATGGTTGACTCAAACCAGCCTGACAGCCAACTCTCCCAGCTGAGAGCCTCGATGCTCGACTGTCTTTGAATTGATTGTAGTGAAGGACCCCAAATCTGGGAATCCAACGCGCTCAGGTGGTCGCCCAAAGACCCAAAACTCCAGCCCAGTAGATGCAAAAGCAAGAGGATATTTATTAATACGTTTGCGCAAATGGGCTCCCCAGCACCTCAGGCAGTCGAGAGAGAGCGCGAGAGAGCCCCGAGCAGGGGTTACAGCAGTTTTTAAAGACAATAGCCACCTGATTAACATATGTATGCGGGGGGTTGTTTGGTGATTGGCTATTTTGAAGGGCAAACTCTTTTGCGATTTTAGTGAGGGAAGGGGTAAGTTTATACAATGGTCACAGAACCTTATTGCAACTCTTTTCCGGACTCCTGCAAGTGTTATCGCGTGAGACAGTTACACAGAGCAGTTTCACAAGGCAGTTTCCCAAGGTTATTCTGTAGGCAGGTGGAGACACAGTTATCTTAAGGAATGGCTACTGTCAGCAGCCAAACTTTTTAACCCTTGCTAAAATTATTTTAATATTTACTTTTAGCAGGGGTCTTACAGTAGGTCGTGTTGTATGAATAACGTATCACGTTCTGCATCCTGCAATAATCAACTGATAACTTAAGGAGTGAGGGGCAATGGAAGCAGAGCCCCCAGGACAAAGGGAATGAGGCTGTTACTTGTCAGGCTGGGGGTTTGAGTGTGAGCCTGGAACCCCAACGTGATCTACTGCAGGGGTGAGGCTCTGCTGTCTAACACGGTGGCCCTGCATCCTGGAAGCAGGCTGGTATCATCTGGCAAGCTTAAAAATGCCCGTTCCCGGCACTGGCACTGTGGAGGAGAGGATAAAGCTGCCGCCTGCAGTGCCAGCATCCCAAATGGGTGCCCGTTTGAGTCCCGGCCGCTCCAGTTCCAATCCAGCTCTCTGCTATGGCCTGGGAAAGCAGTAGAAGATGGCCCAAGTCCTAGGACCCCTGCACCTGCATGGGAGACCCAGAAGAAGCTCCTGGCTTCTTATCAGCGCAGCTCCAGCCATTGTAGCCAATCTGGAGTGAACCAGCGGATGGAAGACCTCTCTCTCTCTCTCTCTGCCTCTCTCTCTCTCTCTCTGCCTTTCCTCTCTCTGCTTAACTCTGACTTTCAAATAAGTAATTTTTAAAAATGCCCATTCCCAAGGTCAGTCTCAAGAGTATCCAGTGTGACTGATCTGCAGAGGAATCCTGATATGAGAGGGTTTTGATGTCTACGTAGGTAACCGTAATGGATAACCACGACTGAAAAGTATGCTTTAAATGCATGGGCCTTTGGCCAGGAGGAACCAATCATGATGGAGTCCATGTGGAATAATAGCAGGAAGACCTGTCCACCCTTAAGCCTGAAAGGATGAGCGGGGGCCCTGTTCTTCCTTGCAAGTGGGCAGTTAATTTTGCAACAAACAGCCCAATGCTAAAATAGTGTTCCTAGCCCTTAAGACAGGAGCTACGTCTAGATGTAAACTGCCTCAAGGAAGAGCTATAAGCTGTTTTAAAATACGAGACTCCGAGAAGTATCTGTGTGTAAGAGAGGCTGGCTCGCAGTTCACTCTCATGCAGTTTAAGATACAAATCTCGAGTGGAGTGATGCGAGAGCTCTTTCTCAAAATGCCAGTTGCCACTCAGATACTTAGATCGTAGGAGGAAACACACACCCAAAGAAATGGCAAAGGATTTCTCATCCTCCCTGCCTGCAACCTGGCCCCAATACCTCACCTTCCAAGGAATCAGCATTTATCAGGAAACAATGCAAAAAAAAAAGAAGAAAGAAATGAAAGAAAAACAGAATTGGAGAATTGGGGAAAGGGCAAGGGAAAGGGAGGGTCGTGCATAGCTTCCCTACTATGAGTCAATCGTTCTGAGGGACTTGTTACTAAATGATTTCAGGCATCGCCAGAATAGCCATTCACAGCATCTCCATTTCCCAGCTGTCGGAACTGAGGCTTAGCGTGTGCAGTGGTTTCTGTTCAGGGAAACACCTCTAAAAAGCAGGAAGGAGTTCAGAATCCCAAGCCCCTATTCTCCATTGCACTGTGCTTGTTCTCACACGGGATAAGGGAGATGCGGAGCTGTATGAAGTGAGCACATTTGGAAGTCAGCTAGATGTTGCAAAATGTGGATGACTGCAAGGCTGGAGAGAGACACATTCCAGAGGAAACCTATCTCTTCAGTTTCTAGAACAGAATAATGTATCAGGGCTTGCAAGTAGGAAATTTACATGCAATGCAGAGGGACCCCAAGGGGAAAATGTCTATGTAGAAAAACCCAACAATGCCATCAACAAGCGAGACAGCGAACTGAGGGATGAAGAGAACTCCCTGGGCGCATGGCACCCATCATGGGTGAATCGCCCTGGGAGCCAGCCAACACCCTCCTTTCCTCCTCTGCTTTCTTGTGAGAGCGTTCCAGAGAGACTTACTCTCAAGTTATTTTTGCCCCGTTTGCCTCTGTGAAACTGACTTTGGCAAGAAAGTTTCCTGCCGCCTTGGATGTTTATTTCCTGTAAGAACCTGTTCATCATGGTAACAGGAAGAGTGGACCTTGGAGAGGTTTTGGCTTCCTTGCAATTTGCCAAGGGGATTTGAGAATGCTGCAGGGTAGAGCTCTTCTTCCACACAAAGCAAATATTGGCCAAAACTGGACTACAGAACTACAGGAATGAGTATCTTCTGCCCACAACACTTCCCAGCTTTTTTCTCTTGAGCCGCTTAGACACCTCACTTCTTAAACGAGACTTCGTCCCGAGCTTCAGGTTCCATTCTGAAATCCTTGTCATTGCTTGAGGGACAGAACAGTGTCTCAGCAACTGGAAAGCTGGATGCTGGTCATTGACTCCCATCAGTAAGCGACGTCGTGTCACACCCGTAAACTTTCAGCGACACACAGAGGAATCTTTCTGGAGGGTTTAAGCGTGTTTCCCAATCTGCTTCTTTTTAGAGTTTTGATAATGATTCTCCTTAACATTCCATCAGGTCTCCCAAGTGCTGTGGTTTGCACGTTCCCTCCGGAACTCTTACTCAACTGCAGTTGCCGTTGTGGGGGCATTGAGACGTGGGACTTCCAAGAGGCGGGTACCCTCATGAATGATGTAATGCCTGTGTGTGAAAGTAGGTTTGCTATCATGGGACTGGTGTTTTTACAAAGGGATCCGTGTCTCTCTCCACCCCTCTTTATACCTGTCTGATACCTCTGCCATGTCAGATGGAGCTGGAAGCCCTCCGCAGAGGCCAACACCTCGATGTCGGGCCAGCCTTCAGAATTCTGAAACACATTTAGTTTCTTTTTATGAATGAGCCAGTCGGTGGGATTCTGTTAGAGCAGCAGGAAGCAGACTGAGACACTAGTCCTCTGTGGACTGGAAGCCGTCACGAAGAACAGGGCGACTCACAAATGGCTCGTGGACAGCTGTATTCTGTTCATCGCGAGTACATGAACCTGTTTTGTGTTTTGAGTCTCAGAACAAAACCAGGAGAAGGAAAGACACAAAGCAGAGGCTCTAGGCTGAAGGATGGGATGATATCCGGGGCTTCCAAAGCACTTGTCCATTAGGGAGGCTGTTGGAATCGTGATATATCATGGGTTCCTCTGCTGTAAAGGTTGCTTTGGCCTTTGTACACGCTTGGCAGAAACTTCATACATTGTGGTGTCACGTCCGTGAAAGAGGGCTTTTTAATGAAAACACTGTCACAAAATAGAAGGTGACCTTTGCTGTCCTGCCGGCAGCCGGGAAAGCACAGACGTATCTCAGGGCTCTGAGTGCTGTCGTGAAAGGCCAGGCTGTTAAAAGAGGAACCCGATACAAAACAGTGGACTCCACTGCTTTCTCTCCAAAAATAAGGCACCCTGCCCGGACTGCACTTGGGGCCGGGTTGGGTTACCCTGGGAGCCGAATGCCAGGTTGGAACAAAGGGTGTTGATTGCTGCCAGGAAACCAGACAGTGATAGGCAAGCCAGCATGTCATGGCGTCCTTGCGTTTCCTCTCTTTGTTCTGTTGTCCTCAGCAAGAGAACGTTACCCCCCCGCCCCAGAGCACAGAGGACAAAACGCAGGAGAAGATGGGGGTGGAGGCTTGAGTTCAGGTCTAACCCTCAACTCCTAGATGAGCCTTCTGAGCAAGCTGTTGGCTTACTGTTAGCTCAGGCGCAAATGAGAAAGCCTTGACCTTGGAAAGAGGGAGACAAGAAAGAAACCGTCCCGGAGACCTCTCCGTAATCTGCCCGAATGTGAAGTCGTAGCTTTTCTGAAGCATATGCTATTCTTAAACTCGGTATGAAAGACACCTGGAAGGCGGCCGCTTCCCGATGGTGATGTGGCTGTGACTCACCCCCGGTCCACCTACCTTTCCCATTTTCTCAGGGTCAGCCTTTGTGTTGCTCCTTCTAGGCGACTCCGGCATCTCCAAGGGTGAATTATCCACTCTGAATTTTCTCTACACCTCCTGTTCCTCTGCTTTGTCTCTCCTGCCCCGTTACCTTGACCTCACTCTTCACTCCATGCCAACTGGAGATCAAAGATAGAGGACTTAGACCAGGCAGAGGGGTTCCTGGGAAACAGGTTTGGCCAATGATTGAATGGGGGAAGAAATACTAGAAACCCCCTTGGCTGCTTTAAGAAGGTTTTAGAATTCTCCATTGATTTTTGTTGCTGTTTGCTTGCTGTCTCAATTTCTAACCCAAACTTATAATTGAAATATAACCATTCCATGTGTCTGCATCTGGTCATGTTGCAGTCTATTTATGCAATATGGCTGCAAAGATGTTTGGAGTGGTGGAACATCTGGTACAGAGGTTCTAACACTTGAGGATGCTGTAATTTTACTTCTCCATCCTGTGTTTGTAACAGAGTGGGATTTTTCCACATTATTGACATGAAGTAGATATTGAAATCCTGTGGCGATCTTTTTTAAAAGCACACAGACATGGTATCCAAACATAGAGACCCTGATTGAGTAGTCTGTGATGGGGACAGGGCGTATGTGATTTTTAGAACTTTCCATGGGATTCTGTGCTAGACTTCTGATAAGAAGCAATGAACGAAAGACTTGCTTTTCATAATTGCTTTTTAAAAATAGTTTATGTAGAACTTATTTCTTAGTTGCTTCTCAACTAGCCATTTTTAAAAAGAAACTTTTGGGGATCATTGAAATGCTGTTCATATTTCCTTGGGTGAAACTTTCAGAAGACATGCCTTGTTGTGTTGCGTGTTAAGATTCTGATTGCTGTATTCATGGTACTTCGCAAAACTAGATTTCTCCATCTCATCAATTGGAATACAGACATAAAAACCCCTGTTGTCAAATGCTCACCTCTAAAATCATGCACTGTGGTGCCATCCCTTGGTATCCATGGGGATTGGCTGCAGAACCCCGTTTACCAAAACCTCTGGCCGCTTGTCTGTTAGATAAAATGGCGTGGCGTTTTCATAGAAACAACACACATCGTCCCATATACTTGAAATCATTTCTAAATTACTTGTGACTCTTCATATGATGCAATTGCTGTATCATTAGTTGTGTAGGGGTGAACAACAAGAAAAATTCTGTACATGATCAGTATAGATGCCAACTTTTTTTTTTTCCCAAAGATTTTGAACATCAATTGGTTGAATACATGGATGCACTAACGCGCAGGTGCGCGTGGCTGGCTGTGCACTAGACAGAAGTCTGGGTTATGAGCAGCAATGTGAGTCCTGAACAGAACTTGCCCACAACTTGAGGACTCAGTGCCTGCACTGTTAAATGCAGGATTGGTTTAGGGCAGCCCTGGGGTTCCTTTTGGAATCAGCACGTGAGACCCTGGTCACACTCTGACCCCGCATAAAAGGGACTGGCAGCTGCTAACAGAACTCTACCAAGTGCATGAGAGGTTACCCGTGCGGCTTGTGCTGTCACTGTCAAATCAGAAATACCCAGGAGCAAAGCTTCCTCTGTGCCATCTGCCGAGCAAGTAATGGCTTGGTTCACACAACCTGTTACCAGGAAGCGGGCCTTGCACTGTCAGCTCGCCCATCAACTTCAGTCCTGTTAGATTCATGACCCCTGAAGGTATTAGTTGCCTGATTGACTGACTGATGATGACTGACATGGATACACAATTAACTCTTTAGTCTCACTGGTCCTCAAATGGGACCCATATGTTCCTGATCGCCAACTGTGTGTTAGTCTCTCCTCCCCTGGTGCAGTCACAATCCGGCACTTCCAGCAAGATGGAGACCAGTGATTTTTAAGCACCTTTGCAGTCAGGCAGAATTTCCACTCCATTGACTGATGCACACCACACTCGGAGTGCCTCTCTTACACATGGGCCTTCACAGCCATGCACAACACTGGGCGTGCAGAAGCACACTTCTTCCCTTTGTTTCTTGATTCCTCCTTGTGAGCTTTCTTCATTCCCAGCCTCTTTCCTCCTCCCTTCCCTCCCCCTCATCCTCCTCCTCATTCGCCATCTCCATTATCATTATCTCTCTCTATATCTCTCCCTCTTCCTCTACCTCCTTCTTTGTTTTTTGGCCAAATCAGTCTTAAACTAGCAGTGACTAAGAATATGCTCAATTATTTGTTCTGGGCGTCTGATTACAAATAATTTTTCAACTAGAAAAATTTCTGTTAAAAACGGTGCTATCTAAGAATTAGCCATAGTTAGGTAAATAATAACACTTTAGGCAAACCATTATGTAAACACACGATTCACAGGAATCGGCGCTTCTCTGTCCATCTGTGTTGTGAAGAAGATACCTACAGAATCAACACGCACAATTATAAGTGCCTGCAGCTTCTGGAAGATTCAAATGAATGAAGGTTCAAAGGGTAGGTTTTTGGTTTTACTGCCCTTGCCAAGTTTAAATACGTGCCACCTGCTGTTGATTACTTGTCAGAGAGGTAGAAATGATCCGCGTTTTTGTAAGGGTCCTTGAGAAAACTCATGGAGTTCATTATTTTTTAATTCAAGTTTCCACGAAATTTTTGAAGTCCCCTCATGCCATGGTGACTTCAGGTGGATAGCACAGCACTGAGGGAGGAACAGTATCTATTGTTTGTACCCTACAGAGCAACTCCCTGCACTTCCGTGTGTCAGATTTCCAGACTACTGTATATTCTCCCCAAGTGTCCAAACATTGACTGCTCACTCGTGCATCCCAGAAACATCCAACAAGTGTCTCCTGTGGATAAGCACTCTACAAGGTGGTCAGGAAGACAGCAGTGTGTACGAAGAGACACCATCTCTTTGCAATAGGGATGATGGAAAAATCGGTGACTCAGTGAGTGAAGCTCCGTTTGGAGAATATTGAATGCCAGGAAAGGTGAATGTAGGCTGTAGAGGATGGGCTAGGGGCTGGAGGGTCTCTCTGGACTGGGGAGGGGGGAAAGCAATGAGGGGGAAAGTGGGAATCAGGAGGTGGCACGGAGGAAGAGACTCCAAGCATTGAGGTCCCAGGGCAGCCCCAAGGGTGACACAGAAGAAGGATCAAAGACCAGTGGTGTGGGGAAAATGAAAATGGAGAAATCTGAGAGAAGGGGAGAGAGCCGTGAGCCCCAGCAGGGAGCTCGGATTTTGCTCTCTGTGCCCTGGTGAGCCGTGGGAGCATTAGTCCCTGTGCATCACAGAGTCCGTGGAGGTATCACCACATTTACATTTCCACAACTGCTGACTGTGTGGAAGCTGGATCATGCGAAGCCCTAGTAGAAGAAGGGTATCAGTGAGGAGGCTGTTGTCCTCGTTGTGTGATAATTAGGAAGCATGTAGTTGAAGACTTAAATCCTTTCAGTATCTGATGAACATCAGACATCAGTGTGGTCTGTCTTCTGCTTTCTCCTCCTCGTTCTGATGATGATGATGATGATGATGATGATGATGATGATGATGATGATGTAGTAGATCATGCTAATTGCCATTATTTCCATGGTGCCTCTGGGAGGTGATGGTGCCTTGAATTAGGATGCTAGCGCTGGAGATAGAGGGGACTAGGCTATTAGCACTGGATTTGGGAAATGGGTTGGGGGTTCCTATTCATCTTTTGAAGTCCACATTGTCCCGACTTTTCCATGATGTTTCCTCGGCAACAGTCAATTCCTCCTCAACACACCTGTCCTGGTGGTCGGTTGGCTAGAATTGAAGCTATCATGTTGGATCTACTTCTAGCCAGCTGTGCATCTAAGACTCCTGCAAGAAATAAAAGCATGCGTGAAGTCTGTTGGGAATGCTCATCCCTGACACAACCCTAAATGTCCTTGCTCAGGGAAGAAAAGGAGGACATCTATGTTGAAAAACAAATACTCCAGTTGATTCAGACTATGGTGGCTTCTCAACTTCACGTGGAGTAATGCCTGTCCTAAGTTTGGGAAAGAGAACAGGGCTGCAGGTGGAGAATTAGGAGTCATCAGTGTATCTGTAGCAAATAAAACTGTAGAAGCAATCAGCCAGGCAGAGTGTGTGGAGGAGGAGAGGCAGAACTTGACCTTGGTGAAATCTGACATCTGACTCAAAGGTGAAGGAAGAAAAAACAAGACTGGCTAATGAAGACGAAGAACAATATTTGAAGGTTCCCAAGGCCATAAACATTCCCACAGCTGGGACCCTTAGAGGAGCGTCTCTGTACGTGGCACTGGATACAAAAGAGAAGACAGGCAAATGTCCCTGCTCTGATAGAACACACAACCTACCACAAAACGGAGCCACGTGGTCTAAAGTGGAAAGCAGTGTTGGTCGAGTGCTGAACTGACAGCTGGAGGAATGAGAAGCAGAGGGGTAAGCAGAAACAGGAAATGAGCTTGGCACTTTCTAGATGGCTACAAAAAGGAGAAAGGCACAGAGCTCAGGGTGGGCTCCCCGGGACACTCGCCTCTGGGCTGTGTGACCTCAGGATGGGCTCCCTGGGACACTCGCCTCTGGGCTGTGTGACCTCAGGGACATGCACAGCTACCAGCTGAAGACTGAATGTTGAACGCTAAGAAGCTAAATTACAGAGGTTAAAAGAACGCAAATACCCTCAAAGTCACCATCAGAATCAAGAACAAGAGACAGCCCTTTACAGTGTGGTCCCAAACACTCATCTATGACAATGGGACTTCTGCAATATGCAGACTTTTTTTCTTTCAGGATATTTGAGGGCTGTCAAAATAAAGAAGAAAAATGAGTTAGTCAATGAGCAGCACACAAGAAAATTATGAATTCATATCTGCAGGGTGCTGATACTTTGAGCCACTTGAAAAATAGAGGTAGAGAGGAATTCAACAGTGACGCAAATGCAAAAAAAAAAAAATAATCTCACCTGTTTCCTCCATTCCTGATTCACTTCTTACTGTTGCTTTTCTCCGCAAGGCTACAAGAGCACCGTGAATATTTTTTGTTAAACCCCTAAGAACCAGTAAGGGAATAGAAATGCTTTATTCCAAACGCAGAAGACCTAAATACTGTTTCCCATTGGCACAATTAGGTGTTTGAAGAGAACAATTTTTAGCAACCAAGACCGTTGATTCTCTCCAAATATAAAACTACTCGGTTCTTTGAACTTTTCCCTGATTTTAACATGAAACTAATTATCTTTGAAGTTTGTGATAGTATATTCAGCAAAGTTGTAAAATGGAAACCAACCTAGGAAAAGAAATATACTGAGCTATCAGAAACAAACTGACAGTGTATTTCCTCCATACAGTAGAAAAAAAATTCAGATGAGCAAGTGATATAAGCAATGGAACCACATACAAGCTAGAAGGAAAAAATGGGAAATTATATTTATAAACACAACACATAGGAGAGCCCTTGTTTCCAATATAATACAATACCAAGGCATCATAAATGATGACTGACTAGGTAGAAATTGGAAACACTGTATAAAATTAAAAAATGAAATTATGTTAAATGACAAGTACAAAGGACATTTTTCTATTCATAATGAAAAAGAGCTCACTTTCTTAGTTTCCAAAGAATTTCTCTTAAATCCTTGAAGAAGAAAAATGATCCGCTGGGGAAAAGTCTAGCACCATGAATGGGGCTCCTTAGCATTAGAAATAATATTAATGTGGCCGGCGCCGTGGCTTAACAGGCTAATCCTCAGCCTTGCGGTGCCAGCACACTGGGTTCTAGTCCTGGTCGTGACGCTGGATTCTATCCCGGTTGCCCCTCTTCCAGGCCAGCTCTCTGCTGTGGCCCGGGAAGGCAGTGGAGGATGGCCCAAGTGCTTGGGCCCTGCACCCACATTGGAGACCAGAAGAAGCACCTGGCTCCTGGCTTTGGATCAGCGCGATGCGCCAGCCGCAGCAGCCATTGGAGGGTGAACCAACGGCAAAAAGGAAGACCTTTCTCTCTGTCTCTCTCTCTCTCACTATCCACTCTGCCTGTCAAAAAAAAAAAAAAGAAAGAAAGAAAGAAATAGTATTAATGTTCTGTCCCGGTTGCTCCTCTTCCAGTCCAGCTCTCTTCTGTGGCCCGGGAAGGCAGTGCAGGATGGCCCAAGTGCTTAGGCCCTGCACCCACATGGGAGACCAGGAGGAGGCACCTGGCTCCTTTCTCGGATCAGCTCAGCGCCGGTGGTTGCAGCCATCTGGGGGGTGAACCAATGGAAAAGGAAGACCTTTCTCTCTGTCTCTCTCTCTCTCTCTCTGAGTCTGCCTGTCAATAGTATTAATGAAATTAATATAAGGCTACTTCCCTTCATTTACCCAGAAGTAATTGGCACATAAAAATAATTCTCCCAACAACTGCATGACCTGGGGGTCCTGTTGTTGTACCCACTTTGAGATTGACATCAACTGTCTGAACATGACTTTTTAGAAGATTCTACTCCCCACTGATCAGCAACACTACAGCTGTAGTACAGTAAATGTCATTATATAAATTGGCCTATCTCAAGGCTATGACTTTATGTTATATAAGTTTTTGTTTTCACCCACGGTTCCTGGCTTATAACTCCTTCCTCAAGGGAAACGACAGAAACTTGCCTTTCTCCTCCCCGGGGAGTGAGTCACAGAAACTCCATTCTCACCCCACCCTGCCTTGGAGCTGCTGACCACTGCGAATTTCTCTGACCTGCCTTGTTTGAGAGTAGACAATAAAGCCTGCCTTTCAGAAGCCCAGGAGAAAGAACTGCTGAAGAATCCAGGCAGACAAGTCTTACCGGGTTTCCCCACCTGGTGTGTTGACATTGGCTGATGACCTTGGTGTCCCATCAGATTTCATCACAGTTATCCAGGCTTTGATCATGTTTGTGTAATAAAGTCTGCATAAATACCCCCAAAGAACAAGGTTTGGAGAGCTAGCAGGTAGCAGGGCGTATGCAGGTTCCTGGAAAGTAGTGCACACGGGGAGAGCAGGGGGCTCCAAGCTCCTCCTCGCATAGCTGGCCCTATTCAGCTTTTCACCGGAACCTGTGTAAGAGCCTTTACAGTAAACTTGCAAAGATGTACGTTTTCCTGAGCCCTGTGAACCATTCAAGTAAATTCATTGAATCCAAGGATAGTAGGGGCTTGGGACTGGTGTTGCAAAGGATCTGAAGCTATTCCTGGGTAGAGAACATCAGACCTGCATTGAACACCTGCCTGGAAATCATTGCTTACTCGCTGATGAGACGAAATCTGCACACATGTAGGGATCATGCAAGTGATGTGGCTTGTGAGTGCATTGGAAGAGGGAGTAAGTTAGAGTTTGAGATTCAGTTGATTTTTCCTGCTGTATGTACACAAAGGCTTTCAGTTCTGGTGGCCTATGTGTATCTTCCTGGACCAATGCCACAATTGCTCCAGTGTCTTCATTACTGTTTCTTCATAGCAAATGATATTTATAAGCAAACTTCCTCCATGATGGGAGCTATCTTTCTCCCTCCCTCCCTCCCTCCTTCCCTCTCTCCCTCCTTCCCCCCTCCCCCCCCATGTATGTGCATTTCAAATGAATAAGTAAAAGTAACAAATAATAAAACCAGGATGAGAGATAACTTCCCCTTCTTTGCTACTGACGTGCAGTATGGAAGGTGGGTGTGAAGCAGACTTTATGGACACCTTTTTTCTCGTGCTACCATAGATGTCATTCCTGGCCTTCGAAGCTCTCTGATAGAGATAGGAAAGTCAGCCTTTGTTTGCATTTGACAATAACAGTCATATCTGAATGCCGAAAGCTGTCTCAACATTGCATTTGTTGGGATTTGGGGATGTCCGTGGATCTAAAGTGAGGAGTGGCTTCATGAAGAGATTTATCTTTGATGCATCCAAGCTGCTCCCTGCCCTTGAATCACTGTGTCTCCCTAAAAGCTGGGTGAGCCACCTGCTTGATGAGCCTGGACGCAAGGCATCGTGGGCCCGAGTGACCCTCGCAGGGCTTCTTCCTCCTGGGAGTCTTTGTCCTCAGCATCTCCTAGGGCTGTCAGCCAGAGATGGTTGGGGAGCATAATCATTTCCTTAGGATCTTGTAAAAAACTTGCTTCAAATTTACTGGCTGAAGACAGCAAAAAATGCTTGATGTCCTAGGACTGGAAGCCCAGAGTCCAACTCGAGTGTCCCCGGGGTGAGATCAAAGTGTCAGCAGGACCACGCTCCCCTCAAAGGCTCTGAGGAACAGTCTGTCCTTGACCGCTTCCAGCTTCTGGCGGCTGTTGGCATCTCTTGGCCTGGGGCTGCACCTTTCCCGTCTCTGCCCGGTCACACCGCCTTCCCTTCTGTCTCTCTCCTCTCCATCTGCCTCTTTCTCACAAGGATACTTCTATGGGTATTTATTATTTGCTTGCCAGTCCAGGAAAATCTTCTCAAGATTCTTCCTTTAGCACATCTGTCACGTCTTTTCCAAATAAAGTGATGTCCATGGGTTCGGCTGATCAGGACCTGCTACCTTTGAAGAGTTGTTACTCAGCCCTCTACGTGCGTGGAAACCAGGTTCAGTAGGCTCTGGACAGCCCTGAATCTGCAAAATTTGCCTGTTTGTCCTGCAGCCTAACTGACATGCTCCAATACAATCTCTGTCCATAATAAAGCTGCTATTTCAATGCCCCCATCGGTTACTTCTCATTTCTCAACGCAGACCAGGGAAACCGGTGCTAAGTATCAGGGCCTCCTTGAAACTCTAGAGGAGAGATGCGATGAAAATAATAGGCAGCTGACTGCTCAAGGAACTGTTTTTACCCTGTGCTGCTGTGGCGAGGTCAAGAAGCAAAGACAAAATCAAATGACGAGGAAGAAAGGGAGTCAGGGCACGGAGACGGAGGCCCAAGGAGACGGAGGCCCAACGCAACCCCAGCATGCGAATTCATTATGCACAGTGGAGGGCCTGCATCTGTCACCTGAAAAATATCACCAGATTAATAATTTAAATCCCGATTATGCCTCTAATTTCCTACCGTCTTCTACTAAATAGACATTGTAATGAAAAGCATATTTTATTTACAATTATACTTTATGAACCCAAATGTAAACTGACAGTAATGAGAAGATGGCGCCACTAAATCCATTTTAATGTAAATTGCCACATTTAAAATATTCTGAAAGCGGTAAGGGCAGTTAATGAACCTAGTCTGATGTCTTTGTCACCAACGCCTGCCTTCCCCCCGCTGGCCTTGGGTTTCGGGCTGGATGCTGATCACCTCCTGATCGTTTTAAATGTTTATTGTTTCTCCTCGCAATCCTCTAATTATAACAGTTTTTCTTCACTGGTCCCCCTGCCCCTCCCAGCTCCCAGCAAATCTGGTTTGAATTAAAAAGGAGCAACTCTTTGCCTATAAACTCAACACTGCCTCCTAAGCGAGAGCTCCGGCTGCGTCCATAGCAGGGGAAAGCAATGATGCATCCTGGGTAATTATAACCTGAGCTGACTGGTGTCAGTGGAGAGAAGGGCCTGTCAGCATTTCCCTGGGAATAATGATACCCAGGCCTCTGCTGACACGAAGCGCCCAGTGTTCGTGCGGTGCGTCGCAGACAGCTGTCCGTCGAAGCCTGCACGTTTAATTGAAGGATGTGTGACAAAACGCTCTCCTTGCTGCAACCGTGGTATTCTAATGTGCTGTCTTTTTCCCCCGGGCAGTGGCCACTGTAGCATGGGGAGCTACTCCTGGACCTCGGGTCGCAGCATTAGAAATGAGCCGTGAGCAGAGTAATTCAGACTGGAGGGGAGAAGGTGAAGGCAGAAAGATCTTTGTCAACCGTTCCTCTGTCTTTGCTTTTTGTTTATTTCTTCCCGCAAAAATATGTTCCCATGGTGTTATCTTAGCTCATGCTATCCAGAGACCTACCACCATCTAATGAAAGATTCATGGGAACCAAAGAAAACAATGAAATGGAGGCCAGTGTTCACCCTTCAATTTACTTACAAAATGAACCATTCGGTAACTTCAGTTGCAGTTCGCACACAGAAAGTCCTCACCTCCTGAATGTACAACCAGCCCTTAGGATTCTATTAGAAAAAAGACCAATGACCCTATAGAAATGTGGGCAAAAGCCAGGAACAGACATTCAGCGGGATCAAATACCCACCAATGTAAAGATGCATGTTGTGAGACAAGCAGAAACTTAGGCTTCCGGGTGCACGTTCTTCCAAAGCCGACAGGTGCACATCTCTGCCTGTGGAGATGCCGGAAGACGGCCCTGGCCACTGCTGGTTCAGCTTGGAGTAGTGCAGAGCCTGTAGAAGGAGTGTGATTTTCTGTTGTTGCTCTGACTGATGACCATTAACTTCGAGGCTTAAAATGCAATTGGTTTCTCAGCTCACCGTTGTGTGGATGGGAAGGCCAGGACCAGTGGGACAGGGCTGGGGTCCGAGTGCGGACTGGGCTGCGCTCCTCACTGGACACTCTGGGGGAGAACTCATTTCAGGGAAGCCTCAGACAGGGGCTGCTGTTGGCTCATCGGTTTAGGCGGCTGGCCAGAACTCAGCTTTCCGTGGCTGTCGGGTAAGGGCCGCTCCATCTGGTAGAGGTTGCCTGTGTTCCTCCTCTGATCTGGTTCTTCCCTCTTCCAAAGCAGCAAGGGCGGGTCACCTCCTTCTTGCTGCTGCTCCCTGTCCCAGCTCTGTGCCCTGGTCTTCTCCTGGAAAGCACTCGTGGGATTTAGCTTAGGCGCAGGTCATCCAAGACAACTTCCTCATCTCGCGATCCAAACAAATGTGTGCTTTCTGACCAGAAGGAAGATGATGTACTACGTAAAAGTCCATTTTAAAATATCTCACTCAGACTGAGTATGAATTTTTCATACACTCGATTAGTGTCTTGGAAACCTGTCAAGGGTTTGTCCAGCAGCTGTGCCCCTCAGGTCTGTGAGGGGCAGCCTCCTGCCCGCTCTGTCCCTCTCATTATGCCCGTTGATTGGCTGCCTGGGCTGTTCTCCCCAGGTGGCTTTGAGGCTCTCACAAAGTGAGATCCAAGAATATGCGTGTGTTTTACGTTTGCAAAAGAGGGTAGGCCAAGGAGAAGGATGTCTTAGTGAAAAGCACATCTTCAGTGACCAAAATGACTCCCACGGGTAGAAAAAAGAAAGAAGAAAAATCATAAGACACTGTAGTTTTCTAAAAAAAAAAACATATCTATATGACTTATGGTTTGCATCATACCATCTACTTCCTTCTTCCTTATTTGTGTGCTAACTCTGGTGACTGATTGCAGAACCAAACCCCTGAATATAAAGAACTTAAGTTCTGTCGTGAATTCTGCCCAGCGTGAGCCCGAATGTTGAGGTATCGCCTTCATTTTTCAGTCAGAAAAGCATTGCTTCACTCTGCCTTACAAATTATGGTGACCATTATCCTCAAAAAGCCCAATTTTTCATACGCTACATCTTCCTACGGAGAATATTCCTGAAATCCCAGCAGAGACCTCCAGGAACTGCGCTCGGGAAATCCCAGCTCATCCATCACACACAGTTTCAGATTCTGCTGTGCCACTGAGCGCCAGGTGACCTCGGGAGGTGACTTCACTCTGAACCTTTAGTGTCTTTTGTAGAAAGAAGTCTTCCAGCCTCGCAGAGCAGTGTGGGGTGTGGAAGAGACAACCAGTGCACCCACCTAGGCGTGCCTGGCATTCACAGAAGCTCCCTGGCCCCTTCCAGCACTGGGACTCACGTAGTTCACATAAATGCAACAGAAACCTTGAAGCCTATTTTTTAAACAAGTTGCTCTTAGAGAAATGTACGGTAGATCACATCCAAGAAAGAAACAACACTAATGTGAGGAAATGTAGCATCTATTCCCATGATGTCCAATGTTACTGAATCCACAGTTGCCTTGGTAGCTTGGCCAAGCTTGGTTGGGATTTCCCAGGCAGCACCTAACCTGGTACCCATTGCCCTGTTCCAGGAGAAGACCTGGGCCTCCACAGGCTCGTCCTACTCCCAGAAAGACAAGTAGAGGAGTCGCACTGAGAGCTTTTAGGTCACGCCCATATATCATGCTACCTATAACTCAGAAGGGGAAAAAGGTCTTATATAGCTGTAAACATTTCTATACATATACTTACAAAGGTGTGATGATCTGGCTTATGTAAATAGATGGCTCATTTGTAATTCTATCATTTGATTTAGACTTATACATCATTTGATTTAGACTTATACATATACATATACATCATTTGATTTAGACTTATACATCTTAGGGGAATTCTAGAGTAGATGTTAGAGTGTGCAGGTGCTGGTCATAGATGTGTCTGTCATCCAAGTGGGGAATGTGTGCTCAGAATGGCTCAATATGGAGACTTCCTGGAACCCACCATAGGAGAGGGACCTAAGGATTTAAATTGAGATGAGTTGAGTGAGGGCAAGAGACGAACTATGTTGCATGTGAACAATCCTTTGCCAGTTAATTTTATCTTTGGGGAACACAACTGGAAAGCCTTCCTAAGTCGATATGGGTCTAGTCAAAGTGTTCAGAACCCTAGATGGATGCTCTTCCATTATTTTATGAAAACATCACCTAACTCAGCCTCACCCAGGTTAGTGGAGAGAGAGCTTTTCAAATTAGTGGTGTTTTCCCTCTTGTCCTGAGTGGAAATCGGATAGTGGAAACAGAATTCCAACTGGATGGGTTCCTTCTGCTCAGAAGGCGAATTAGATTATACATGTATATACACAAATAGATGCACACACTCTTACATAAACACGTAGGCACATACGACCACACACTCGCACAATGAGCTTGTGTCCAGAGTCAAGGAGATGACCAATAGATGAAGCTCACCATGTCATTCAAGGAGAAAGAGCCCAACACACAGAACCCCGGTGCCATTGTGGTCATGAGAAAGCCACAGAGAAATAAACAGCTTTCGGGCAGCCTGTGAAAATGCAAACGACCCACTGATTTTTTTACTGGAAACCCAGAAGTGAAAACATGCAACCACAACTTAATTCTGAATCGAGCATCCAACAACGCCACTTTTACGATGCTCGTTGAGGTAGATTTCACACTGTAACTCACACTGAAATCTGCCTTCCCAAGCTGCCCCAAATTCTGTGACTTAGCCAGCTTGAGATTGAAATACAGGGTTCCTGAAATCGCTGAATCCACGTGGAACCAAACTTTCATGAACTCAGGAAAGTCAGAAACAGGAAGGAAAGCTCAAGTGAACGTTGATTTGGGAGAGAGGATCTGGCACATTTTTCTTTTGCTCTGTGTCAACATGACAAACAGGAGGCGGGCGTTTAGCTTACAGTGAAGATGGGTATTCAGACACCCATACGTCATATCAAAATATCTGGGGTCAATACCGGGATCTGGCTCCTAATGTAGACCCTGGGAGGCAGCAGTAAGGGCTTAAGGAATCGGATTCCTTCCACTCAGGAGAGAGACCAAGGCTGGGTTTGCAGCTCTCAGCTTCCGCCAGGACTTTGTGGCCATTGTGGACATTTAAGGAGTGGACCAGTAGGATGGAGCTCCCTGCCTATCTCCCTGTCTTTTCAAACCCTTTTTGAAAAGATAACATAGGGGTCTTCATATCACATGGCATACCATGAGTGCACGTGATTGAGACCCTAAGCGCTAGTGTGTGTGACCAACTCGTTGCCTACTGTGCACCAGGCATGCAGTGAAAGTGCTTGGATAGACCCTGACTTTTATACAGGTTTCCCAGTTTCATGTTCAAGGTCATTTTCTGCCTTCTAGTTGCTGCTGAGAATTGGGGTTGCTGTGAAACAATGGACAATGAATACTTTGGCTTTGCTTGTGTCGTGTACATTGTGTAAAGTGGTGAATGCTGTGGGCCAGTGCCAGGCGTCCCTGCCCTATGGTGTTCAGCTAGCAGGTGGAGGAGGAGTCTCCAACCTTAGAGATGTGCCTGTTCCTGGGGAAGTCACAAAGCATGGGGGACACGTGACATAGATGTCACACAATGACAGGACCCCTAAAGAGCCTGGCTCACCGTCTCTCTCTTAACAGCCTAAATGCACAGACTATAAAAGTGCCGAAGAGATGATCTGATTGATGAATGTGAGAAAGGAACATACTGTGATCCCACAAGAAAGGCACTGTGGCAGATGATGTAGTTCTTTTTTTCTTGCCTTAATGCTGTTTGTCAAGTCGATAGTTGGGTCCCTTCACTAACTGGAAGAAAAAAAGACTATTCATCTGCAACAACAGTTAAATATTTCTGTATTCAGTTGTTGGACTTTTCCCTGCAGGTAATTTGTGATAACGCAGACACTGAAAGTTACCAAGTGTTTAAAACACAGAGGGCCGGTGCTGCAGCTCACTAGGCTAATGCTTCGCCTGCGGCACTGGCATACCAGGTTCTAGTCCCGGTTGGGGTGCCGGATTCTGTCCCGGTTGCCCCTCTTCCAGGCCAGCTCTCTGCTGTGGCCTGGGAGTGCAGTGGAGGATGGCCCAAGTCCTTGGGCCCTGCACCCCATGGGAGACCAGGAGAAGCACCTGGCTCCTGGCTTTGTATCAGCGCGGTGCCCCGGCCATTGGAGGGTGAACCAAAGGTAAAGGAAGACCTTTCTCTCTCTCTCTCTCTCTCTCTCACTCTGTCCACTCTGCCTGTCAAAAAAAAAAGGGGGGGTGGGGGTGGGATAAAACACAGAGAAAACATCTAAATTTTACAACTTGGTACATTTTTCACAAATACTAGCAAGTCTATACTTAAGTATTTTCAATATTGGGATATAATTACAAAATTATTATTTGCATGTCTTTCCATGTTATGTGGTGCTCTAAATGAGAATGGATATCAAGTATGGAATACTAAATTATTGAGGTTTAGGTCTCTGTGATCAAACTCATAATTATGCTGGTGTACTTTCGTTATGGTCTGACTATTGAGTTATTTCAACGTACTGGGTGAGCTCTATGCTGAGGGAAATAGTAGAATGTGAACAAAGTTATAAGGAAAATACCTATTTGTAGTTATGGATACATGTGTGTGGAGGGATTTGTACTTTCAGTTGCAGTAGATTCTAAGAACTATCATAGAATTTCAAGTACCATAGAGTTCCATCGCTAGTTCTTTGTTTCAACTGCAGTATGTCATGACAAATAACTATAGATATGTTGATTGATGGGCGTATCAAACACCTTCCTCTTCCTGCATTGGAACACACTCACCTTCAAGGGAAGTGTTGCTGGTTGAGAGGGTCAACACTGCATTGGGAGTGTTTGGCTGTCGTTTTGCACGTTCTAGAACTCACACATAGGTATATACACAAGGTCATCGAGAGACCTAGTCACTTTCTTCTCTGTGATCTTTAAGAACAATTTTTTCACCAGCTTTTACTACTGTATGAGAATCTGTGCTGACACAGTAATTATAGTAATTAGCATCTGCTGAATGTTTACCAGCTGCCAGGCTTACGACCAAGTGTAATGTAGATGTTTTATTTTTATTATAGGCATTTTTTTTTCATTTCATCTTCACAACTCCATAAGATAGGTAGTGTTTTGCTGCTCCTTTTACAGGTGAAGAGAGCGATGTTTAACGAGGTTAAATCACTTGTGACAAAATTCCAGCCCAGTGAGCAGCTCAGCTTTGCGAGGGTCTTGAATGAGCTCACATGGAGACTCTGTTCTCAGCTTCCAGACTACTCTTCACAAGGACATGACTCCTCATTGGGGAAACGAGAGAGAGAACACTGCACTTGCCTATTAAGACATAGTCCAAGGGAAATTCACAGTTCAGGTCAAATCTAGAAAGAAAATGTGGCTACTGAGTTTTCTCGTATACTCTGTCTCTCCAACCACTAGGTTGATACATGTTCAAAAATGGGAGAGGCGGTATTTGAGGTGCTAGAATGTTCCTAAATTGGAGAACCAGTGTCTACTGGTTCTACAATTAAATCTGGAATTGTCATATGTTTTGAACACAGGAATGGATTTTGATGGAGTTTTCTAACTCCAAGTGTATAATCACATACATGTCAGCAAATAATCCCCTAGCTATTGCATTTAATAGTCAGAGCTGTTTGCACACGTCCATCGTTCACCAAACAGCTATCAGCTTCCTTGTTAAGGAACACCTGATACATGTGTATTAATTTTAATTCCGTTTATCCATGAACTCTTTGCAGTACCCTCATATTGTTGAAGGAGTTACACTCGTTAAATCAAATTGCCTTCACAAAGCAAAGGGTTGAGAACAGAAAACCGGGGTGGGAGTTAAGTGTTTTTTGGTGGGCGTTGGACAGGGCATGGTGAGAGGGCACATAGCTAACTTCCCAAGGTTGCAGGGGTGGGAAAAGTCGGTCCAGCCCCAAACAGTATCAGGCCATGAAGTCATCCGTTCTGGCTCTCCCAAGGCCGCCGCAGCTGGGACTCAAAAGTCAATGACTCCTGCAGGCTAAGTTAGAACTTGATGAATCTATGTGGCCGGCAAGTGATGTTAGAACTATCCAAATGGTCCTTGCCAGAAAAAAAAGGTTTCCCGCCCCTGGTAAGGGATGCTGTAGGTCTTAGGGTTGCTGGTGTCATCACTGGTGTTTAATTTTATGCTTTGTGGTTTATCCATCGCAGAGTTACATTGTGTAAGGCTTCCTCAAAGAGTTTGTAGAAAATGGTCAGTATCCTTTTTTAAATGGATTTGCTCTAATTAGTTTCAGTGCTTTTTATTGAGTTTATTTACTTTTTAACAGATTCAGTGTAGTTCATAGAAATAATTCTAATATAACGATATTTCCTTCCCCTCTCTCTCCATCCCCACTTCCTCCCCCTTTCTCTCTTTCCTTTTTCAGTTTTCGAGATAAGATTTTTAATTTACATTACAATCAAGGAATTAATGCTCTACCAAATAAAAAGTGTAACAAGTAAAAAGACTCTAGTATAGCAGGAATATAGGCAAGGACTATAAAAATAACCGAATGGAAAGATTACCATTTCACCCCTATATGGAAAATTTTAAAGTACTCACAGATTGTTGAAACTATAGTGGTATAAAGTTCTTAATGATTGGTTTGACAGAGTACTAAAACAAAGATTGACAAAACTGCATTTGCAGCAGTACTGATACACACAGGCATTTCTTTGTCTTCTTCTGTTTTAATTTATTTATTCATAAATAGTAGCTCCCGTATGTAAGGGAGAACATGGCGTATTTGTCTTTTTGGGTCTGGATTGTTTCACTCAACCTGATGTTTTCCATTTGCTTCCATTCAGTCCTTTGCCTTTTCAAGGCAATTTCATTTAATGAGTATAAATGGTAGAGCTGCACTGTTTTTCATAGCTGAATCATATTCCATTGTGTATATACCAAATCTTCTTTGTCCACTCATCTGATGATGGACACCGTGGTCGTCTTCCTATTTTGGTTATTGTGAGCGGCGCTGGGATGGTGGTGCAGGGATCTCTCGGATTCACTGTGTTCGTATCTTCTGGAATTACCCAGTAGTGGGACTGCTGGATCGCGTGGCTAGTCTGTTTCTAATTTTTAAAAGCATCTCCATCCTGTTTTCCACAGTAGCTGCACTAATTTACATTCTCATTAACAGTGTATCAGTGTTCCTCTCTCTCCACATGCTTGCCAGGACTTGTATTCTCTGTCTTTGGAACTTCAGCCATTCTGACAGGAGTGATGTAATACGGCTCTGTGGTTTTGGTTTGCTTTTCCCTGATGTCTAGTGATATTGAGCACTTTTTCATATGTATGTTGTCCATTTGTATTTCTTCTTTTGAGAAATATCCGTTGAGGTCCTTTGTTCATTTCTTAACTGGATTGGTGGTTTTTTGTGTAAATTGCTGATAAATTCTGGATATCAATCCTCTGTCAGGTAGCTCGCAAATATTTTACCCCACTCTAATCAGTCTCTTTGCTCCATTGATGGTGGGCATCCCCTTTCAATTGCATTTTTCCATGAACTTTCAGAATTCCCTGCTGTGAAAAATGACATGTACTCATATAGTGCACATTCTCTTTACAGTCTAAAGTCAGAATGCAAGTATTCTTGTAGCCATGAATAGTTTCCAATGAATTAAATGAAATCTCATCTATCACAAAATAGCGAAGCTGAAAAATATCTATAATACCATTTGAGCTCTTGTGACCTTTCTAACCAAGTAAGAAAACATTTTTAATACTGTTAAAAGGCTTTCAGTAGTGTACACCACATGCATGTGCACATGTACAGCGGGTGTTTGTTGCCATACTCCTTCCAGCAAAAGGGAGACACTTAACAGTGAACATAGACATGTGGTGGCCAGCACTGAGGGTGCAGTGGGGTGAGCTGTGACTTCTGGCCCCACATTCCATATCCCAGCACCTGGGCTTGAGTCCACCTCTGCCTCAGCTTCTGACACCCAGTGCACCTGGGAGGCCACAGATGATGGCTCATGTGCCAAGTGCCTGTCACTCATCTGGGAGACCTGGTTTGGGTTCCTGGTACCTGGCTTCACCTTGGCCCAGCCTTGACTGTTGCGGGCATCTGGGGAGTAAAACAACTGATGAAACCTATCTCCCTTTCCTTCTCCCTACCTATACTCTCCCTCTCCCTGTAGCTCTGCCTTTCAAATAAACCAAAATGAATAAAGACACACACACACGTGCACGCGCATTTGAATAGGTAATGGAAATGTCATCCAAAGCTGAAAAAGGTGATAAGAAACTAGGAATGGTATCAAGGATATTGTCTAGGGCTACCATGTAGCCTCTTTCTTTATGTGTTGACACTTTGGGGAAGGAGTTAGCTTTTGTTATCAAAGATTTACTTATTTGAAAGGCAGAGTTGGTTCCGGGGCTTTGACATAGAAGGTTAAGCCTCTGCCTGTGGTGCCGGTATCTCATATGGGCACTGGTTCAGGTCCCAGCTGCTCCACTTCTGATCCAGTTCCCTGCTGATGTGCCTGGGAAGGCAGAAGAATGTGGCCCAAGTATTTGGACCCCTGCACCCATGTGGGAGACCCCCAGAAGAGGCTCCTGGCTTCAAATCACCCCAGCTCCAGCCATTAGGACCGTTTGAGGAGTGAACCTGTGGATGGAAGACCTCTCTGACTCTCCCTCTCTCCCTTCGTTTCTCTCTGTATTTCTGCCTTTCAGATAAATGAAGTAAAAAAGAGATTTAACCTTTAAAAAAAAGACAATATTATGGGGGGGGGGGGATAACCTTCCATGCACTGGTTCATTCCCCAAATGGCCGCAGTGGCCAGTATTGGGCCAGGCTGAAGCCTGGAGCAAAGAGCCTCTTCAGCATCTCCTGCATGGGTGGCAGGGGCCCAAGCACTTGGATCATTTTTGCTGGCTTTTTCCAGGCACATGAGAGGAGAGCTAGATAAAAGTGGAGCAGCAAAGCCATGAACCAGCACCTGTATGGGACGCTGCCATCACAGAGAGTGGCTTAATCTCCTGCACCACAATTGCATTGTTGATTCTGATGTCCTTAAGAGAACAGAGAACTTGAGCTTAGGTCACTGTGTGCAAGACTGTGAAATCTCAATTTTGTACATTGTGAAATGAAACAATCTATTACCGATCTTATCATGTGTCAGAACTCTTTCCATTGCACTGACCCCTCCCCTAAAAAAAAAAAAAAAAAAAAAAAAAAAAAAAAAAACACCTAAAGTCTACTACACAATACTACAATACTACAATACTACACAAGGTTAGTGATTGGGTTGTGACACTGAGCAGTCCTGGGTTGATCTCACTTCAGCTGTGGCTTGACCCAGGGTCTCAGGGCTTGGGCTTCGTCCTAAGCTTTGCTCAGTAGTCATTTCCGATGTCTTTCGGAACCACACACTCTGTGATTCAGGGCTAGAGGAAAAGGAGCACACATTTTTCTCAGCGATCCCTGCTCAATAACTTGCATTTTGCTGGCTCCGATTGGTCCGCATGTGCATCCCAGGGCCAATCACAATGGCCAAGAGAATGCAAGGCTCTGACCCAGGAGATCCTGCTCACTGGCCCAGCACTGGCCAGACAGCACGTCCACCTTGCCCAAACCTTCAGCTCAGCCTGAGGACATCGTTCACCAGAAGCACCGAATGGATCCCAAGTGGCTGATTTTCTTTTTCTTTCTTTTTTTTTTTTAATTTATTTGACAGAGAGAGAGAGAGAAAGGTCTTCCTTCCATTGGCCACTACGGCTGGCACTGCGATGATCCGAAGCCAGGAGCCGGGTGCTTCTTCCTGGTCTCCCATGTGGGTACAGGGCCCAAGCACTTGGGCCATCCTCCACTGCACTCCCGGGCCATAGCAGAGAGCTGGACTGGAAGAGGAGCAGCTGGGACTAGAACCCCGCACCCCTATGGGATGCTGGTGCAGGTGGAGCATTAGCCTAGTGAGCCACGGCAGCAGCCCCCACGTGGCTGATTTTCAATTCAGTTTGTTGTTTTTCCCTTCCTCTGTTTCTACAGAATTTCATCTCAAGTTCTACAGTCATACTCCTGATTATCCTTCCTCTTTCTGCTCTACGTGGAGTTATTTCACATTCTCAAAGCTCAGGAGCTATGCACATCCCACGGCGCTGGTTAGCAAGCATCACTCTCCACAGTATTCCACAGCCTCTCGCTCGGTGAAACCCAGCGCAGCCATCTGTGGCTATGGGAAAGAAGACGACATTCTTGCAGGGTTCCTCCAGCGAGTCTGAAGGGAATAATCATTTTATTCAGTAGATTCCAAATGTCCCAGAGCCAGCCTTTAGTATTTTGCATTCAACATTTCTTTTAGGTTCCTTGATAGCTATCATCAGTTTTGGGTTCAGTTGTTTGTCTGGCCCTCCTCACAAAATTCCATTGATCATCGTAGGCCAGTGGACGTCCACCCTTTGGTGCCCAGTTTAAAAATGTGACGTCATATCGTGGTTAAAAGGGCAACCTTGAGAACCAGTCCTGGCACGGTGAGGATCCCACTGGCTCCTGCCTGAGACCCGCGTGGGAAACATATGCTCATTAGTTACAGGAACCAGTTTCAATGATAATGTTTTCAGATCGCCAACAGCAACTAAATGGAGGGAGTAAACATCATAGCAGTACAGTAAACAAGCTATGAAGTGCAGCTGAGTGTGAAGGTGGTTGTCAGGGGACAGCGCTGGTGAGGACAGGGCAAGCCAGCCAGCCACTGCAGGATCATCATGCAAATTTCTCAGGAGGTGCATTCAATTACTTCTCCCTTAGCTGCTTTAGCATTTTCTGCCCTGTAGGTTAAAGGGAAAAAAAAAAAAAAAAGCTCTTGCTGATGGGCTCAGATTCCATTATCAGCAGGAAAGATGTTGACATGGGGGAGGATACGCATGCAGGCTTGGTATGCAGGGGCATCTCTTGAAGGTGGGTATGAGTAAGGTTATGAATATTGTTACCCTGCTACTGTTACTTGTCCTCAAAATTCAGACTAGCACAGGCCCAGGATACAAGCCAAAGTTGCTATCCACGACTTCATCAATGGAAGCCTGTAAAAAAAAAAAAAAACAACGCGTGCTTTATCTCCTAGTATTAAGCCTATTTTTAAATAGTGCCGTGATACTTACAACATTTCAGGAGAAACAGCGCCAAGTAGCACTTCCAGGCATAGCTGAAGAACTGCGAATCCAAAGAGCATGCTGGACTTGGAGTATTTTTGAGTTGCTATGGATTGAGAAATGGGGAGTTTACCAGATGGGTCATGGGGGAGGAAGCTATTCCCAGCAGAAAACATTATGTGCAGAGAAATGAAAATATATGACCCATTCTGAGAGGAGCAAGGAAAGGAGTACAAGGGAGGAAAGATTCGCCAGAAATGGAGCTTACAGGGGGCAGCTCGGACCTAAATTTGTTGCAGTTTGAAATAGCAAATGTGAAACAGTTTAAGTAGAGAAAAGGATAGGGAAGAAGGGAATCAGAATCTCACTACTCAGTTAACCCTGTTAACAACTTTCTGAACAACACTGCACGTAGAAAAGGCTGATGAAATACAGGAAAATACAGAGCAAAAGCCCTGTCTTGGATGTCTCTTTCCTAAGGGAATTGCTATTAATTGTCTCTGGAGTTTTCATAAAGAAAACGTTACTTTGAATAATGCAAGTGTGTACCTTAGAGACACCTTACTATGCATGCTTTCTGTATCTTGCTGGCTCAGGGGTGAGGGGGTTCTGATACGTTTGTGGTGTTCTGCCCTGGTAAAATAAATACATAGATCTAATTTGGTATTTTCTGTGCCCAAATAACATTCCCTTTTTGGGAGTGAAGCAGTTTACCTGGTTTTATTCCAGACTAGATAGTTTTCTGGTTGCAATATCTCACTACAATGTTACATAAGTATTTTGATCAAATGCTCTCCAGAATCTTTGTCTTTGAAGTTTCCATTAACCATTTATCCAGTGTGCCCAGGAGCCTGCCAGCCACGAGTATAATCAAACGTCTTAAAATCTATATTGTAGTAGGTAGAACAGTCATACCTGGATTACTTTATTTTTAAAAATGCTGGAAAAATCTCTGCATATTTGGCTAGCCATTTTTAGATACTTTTTAGAAAGATTTACTTACTAACTTGAAAGACAGAGTTAGATCTTGGATCCACTGGTTCCCTCCTCAGATGGCTGAAATAGCCATGCTGGCTTGGGCTAAACCCTGGAGCTTCTTCCACATCTCCCACGTGGATGGTAGGGGCCCAAACACACTAACAGGGAGCTGGATGGGAAGTGCAGCAGCCGGGACACGAACCGGCACCCATGTGGGATGCTGGCATCATGGGGATTTTACCTACTACACTGCAGTGCCAGCCCTAGAAGCATATATTTTAAAGAGATTTTTCTCCTACTCTAAGAGGTTTGGACATTATCCCGGGACAGAAAAGTCTTGTGTGATTAACTCTCAGGATGGTAGGCAGAGGAGGAACTGAAAAATTTTTGTTCTATTGTTCTTGTCCTTTTGTTGTCCTCTAAGTTTTTGATCGCTCTTCTTAATTATCACATTATAAATATAAAAGAGTCAGCTCCACTCTGGAGGCCTATGGAATGAGAGGTGTACAGATGAGGAACCAGTCCTTCAAGCTCTACTCTCAGGCTAGCGAAGGAACTTGGGGGGAATGCGGATGGCAGCTGTCAGCTAGGGATTAGCAACGCTAGGAAATGGGCCACCCCGTGTCCCTAGCAGTGTCGGCTCACTGACATCAGTGTGTTCATCGGTTGTTTCTCAACAGAAACTCGTCTATTCCAAATCAACCTCTTTATTTGCTTGACTGACAAAGACGGAACAGTATTCCCAAAGGAACACGAGTATCCCTGTCGCACGCACCTAGATAGGTATGCCTTGCTGTACCAGATATGACAGAATCCATCACAGACTCTGCCTGTGACATCATCTGTGTGTCTAACAGCAGCTCTCTGGGACAGACAGACAGACGATCAGCGTGTTTGATCAAGTATTTGGGAACATGCTGTTAACACCTTGTCTGCGGACCCCTCCCTAGACCGTTAGGCAGTCACATGCTCACATCCAAACCCTAGGTGCCCAGTTAGCCTACACGCTGTGTGAGTCTACCGGAAACAAAACTGCGTTCTCAGTGATGGGGTCCTCAGCCAGCTGTCAACAGAGGACACGGAGGACTGAATTGTCAGAGAGCAAATCCATCAGGGGCAGAGAGGATTATTTCGGTCAGAAATATCATTTCCTTCTGCAGATCGCGCTTCTGCAGTTCAGCAAGGGATTTCACCTGCTTTGTTCAAAGACTGTGCCTCCTGTTGGCATAAATACCAAAGCTTAAACTGGATGTAAGAGAATATTTTCAAAGCAGGTCATCTCGTCACTGCCAGGAAGTTTTGTTTTTGTTTTTTTGTTTGTTTGTTTGTTTAATAATGAGCTGCATTCAATATGTCTTGGATTCTCACACACAAAGACATAGTGAACTGAGCAACTCTTGTTCCTTCTCTTTATAAAGTCGTTAGGCTGGGCCATCCACCTGTGTTAAGTGATGCTAATGCTGATGTCCCTGTCCATGACCTCACAACTTCCTCTTCTATGAAAGCAGAATCTGGTGGACTTTAAAAATCGTTTTCATGCAGCCTGCAAGACCCCAATTTCAGATGGTGAAGCAGGAATCCTCTTTGATTTCTCTTTCAGACTTGTCATCCGGAAACCAGAGGAGCCACAGCAGCATCACCACGGAAATGTCCATGCGCCATCCTCCTCCTTCTCCCCGGCTGTGAAAAGTAAGTCTGCACCACACACCACTGTGTTGTTGACTCATGGGCACGGCTGCCGTCAGGCCTGCCCTGGAAGAAGTCCTACCAGCCGCCCGTTTCAACGTGTTCAGGGTAATAAGTCATCCTTAACACTCATCAGTCATATAACAAAATGTCTTACAAAACCTGCCCACAGCTTATCAAATAATTAATACCAGATTTGTAAGTGACACAGAGGATGTCAGGTTTCTGCAGTACGTGGGACCTTGGTCCTCAGCATTTACCAGGCACAAAGCTTGCACTAACAAATGACACCTGCCAATTTGTAATAGTTGGTTTCAGGGAAGAACGGCCTTTTGTGATGTTATTCCAATGAAATTTACTAGGTGGCTGATACTTGCAGCCATATTGTTTTGTGCAACCACCAAAGAGCCAGAGATGGTCACGCAGTCTCATTCACCATTTTTGAAGCCTCAAGGGAATCCTAGTAAAGGAGAAAGAGACTATTCAGTCCTTGGCAGGCAGTCTTTTCAGAAATCACCAATGAGGTAGTTGCTTGTGTATTTTGCATTGCTGTCAGTCTGCTGAGTAGGAAGCGGAAACAGCTTGTACCACCGGAGTCAGGAGTTATTAACTATACAGTCTACATTTTGAAAAGAATGGTGAGCATACTCCCAAACTGGCCAAAGTTTCTCACTCTGGGAGCGGAAGCCTACACATAAGTCAGGCAGAAGTCTACTATGATCTGTGAGGCTTTGACCTGCAGCCCTCCATGTTTGCCTTACTATAGATACAGATGGTTCCATAAGCAAATATTAACAGAAATGGGAATGTGTGATGGGTTACTATGCACAAATGGATTTCCTTGCTCCAGCAACGGAGAGGACTTGGACACAATGACGCCTGGTAGCACCCAGCATACCCTGCCCCTTATTTCTGAAATATGATCTCCAACACAAGGGACCAGGGCTCCTTGAAGAAATGGCTGCTCCCAAGACTACAAAATGAGGCAGGAGCATCTTGTAGCACCAGAGAGTAAGAGAGTGTTAAAAACCAAAACACCTCACAATGCTGGAGACCTAAAGGGACATTGAATCCACCTGGAAAAGTCCACATGGCCCAAGTTATACAAACCTCTGCAGTGAGGTTGATTTCACTGAAAAGTGTAAAACAGACACAGCTAAGCCTGTGTTGATGACAATAAGTGATGCACAAAGGAAGGAGGGAGAATAGAGCCATCTCCAGTTAGCAGAACCCAAAGGATTCAGGTGGATTCTCTACCCACAGGAGACAGCATCACTCTTTCTCCTTTGCCCTCCTTCACCATGGACTGGAGGGCTGACGTTTTCCCAGTGGATGCAGGATGGAAAGGGTGCTCAACGTGGCCTTCCCTGGGCCTCATGGCTAAGGGCAGCATCAACATGAAGTCTTGGTGATAGCATGAGCCCTTCAGATGATGTGGTGAGAAAAGCATTTTTCTACAGTCTCCCAAAACCCAAGTCTTATGACAAGGAAAACATCAGACAAGTGTTTGAGAAACAATCGACAAAACACCTCATCAGTGCACTTTAAAATTGTCCAAATCCTTAAAAAGGAAGAAAGTCTAAGAACCTTGCTCGGGGGGGTGAGTGTTTGGAGCAAGAAGTTAAGTTGCTGCCGGAGATGCCGGCATCCCGTGCCTGATTGCCATCCCGATGGCTCTGCCTCCTGTCTAGCTCGCCGCTACTGGGCACTCGAAGAGGTGGTGGGTGACGTCCCAAAAACTTGGATTCCTGCCACTCGTAAGGAATACTTTGAGTTCTGAGCTCCTGGCTTAGGTCTGGCCCAGCTCTGACCGTTCTGGGCATCTGGGGAGTCAACCAGTGGGTAGAAGGTCTGTCTGCCTTTCAAATAAAAAGAAAATAGAAATGAATACAAAATATTTTTAAAAAGAAACTTGTCACAGGTAAGAAGACCCCAAGATACCCTGACCGGTAAATATGAGGGGGCATTTTGGATGGGATCATACAACACAGAAAAGGACAGTAGGTTAAAAGCTAATGAGATCTGAGAGCCATGCAGATTTTAATCGATAATAGCATATTGATATTGGCTTGTCTGTTGTAACAGATATTCCCACAGTAGTGGAGGATGATAACAATTGGGGAAACCGCCAGTTCTATTTTTCTATACAAAAATTTAATTTTATCGTAAAAAATTCAAAGCTTATGAAAGTATACTGAAATAGTCTTCAGTTTACTTTGTATTGTTTATCTGCATTGTACCAGGATGGCAATAGTTTTATGACATCCAAACTAAGTTGCTGCTCTCAGATGCCCTACAGATCTGTGAGCTGGTTCTTCTTTGATTGGCGCTATAATCCAAGCTTTGATTTTCCCTTGGGAATAGTCTTTTCAATTGTGAGGGAACCACTTTCGAAGTTGTTCATGGACTGTCGTTTGGGTTATTACACAATCTCTGATAAAAGGCTACTATAGCTTGACTCTCTGTTATATTAAAACTCTATTATGATTATCCCTCTGAAAACACTCTCAACTCTGGTCAACCTCTCTACGAGTAGTAATGAGAGTGGAATGTATCACTGGAAGCCTAATTCTGCCCATTATATCCGTGCCTCTCCATTTATGCTGGGCTAAAAGTGTTATTTGAGCAGGAAGATCATTCTGTAACCTTCAGATTACTGCTGGGTGGCTTTGGTGGAAAACGAATTACCAATGCATTAAATTTGAATTAGCTCAGACAAATCATGCAGATGTATGCATGGAACATTATAGCACTACTGTCTCCCAGGCACGGCAGAATTGCTTTTATGTAGTTTTAAAGAATCACTTGAGCAACCCTTAAATTGCACACATGAGGAAGCTGAGCCAGCATCTTCTGCTTAAAAAAAAAAAAAAAAATCCTGCAACCCAAAAATAGCCTTTCAGGGAGTTGTCTTTGCGTGCAACCTGATCACACAGGACTGCCAATGGACGGGCTGTGGGGGCTTCCGCCCCGGCACATCGGAGTGCCCTGGCAGAGTGACCGCAGAAGTGTCACCAAGACTAATGATTATGAATTATGCAGAGGGTCATATCCTCTTAGTTACAAGTCATTTGTACGGTTTCCCTCCAGACTGCCTAGGCTGGTTCAATTTTTTTCCCTCCTACTAGGAAATAACTCATGGAATAGATGTTCCAGGTTGAATGTATTGACATTCTATTTTTCTTCTATAATGCAAGCTTGCAAAACAACCCAACAGGAAAAAAAAAAAAAAAGTGACAGCTCCCTTCGGTGAAATTATAGCCGGATCAAGTCTTAGGGTGGTTTTGGTTTCTTTTCTTGCTGTAGAAGAGTCTGTCCTAGCGCTTCCCACCTGAAAGGCCTGACAGTTCTAAATCTCTCTGTCTTGCTCTTCTATCCTTAGTTAAATTGAAAATGCAGGGGGATGTGTGCAGAGGGAGAGAGAGCCACAGTTACTGTGGAAATGCACACATCTCAATCCGTGAGTGGCCCACGTCCACCGCTACAGTGGAATCCATAGGGGGATGGCAGCAGGGCTGTCAAGGAGGCTGGTTCTGGTAGACTGCGCTGTCTTGTCTTTTCTGAATCTAAGGCTTTGAGTCTGCACCGAAGATGAGAGAGACACAGCACAGACAGTTCTGTACATGTCAGTGATGGGATTCGTTAGGCATAGCTGTGTCGTTGGGTCATGATGTCTGCTCAGATAGCAAGGGTTTGCCGGCCTTAGGTCAGCTGACCTTGGTTTCAAAGGAGAAAAAGAAAGAAACACTGACCTTCCCTGAGTAGCTGGCCATGTGTGGCTGTCCTCAAATCAGGAACTATTTTGTCGCGATGAAGCCAGTCTAGAGCAGTGGGAAGTAAGTTGTCCACTTTGGCAAATTGCATCTTGATGAGAGCTGAGCAGGCAGAACCCTGCAAGGCTCCATAACCACCATCAGGGCCTGCAGGACTTGGTGGGCCTCGTAACTGGTTATATGGCCGTGGCCATGCATCTGTGCAATGGGCCCATCGACACCAGTGCCCATCCGGGGAGCTACCCTGACAGCCGGCCCACTGGAGACCGTTAGAAGCAGAGTGCTCCGACACAGTGAGCTGGTGTACAAAGGTGGCGGGAGGATTTGAGGGTGGCTCCAAGCAGCCACGTTTTGCTGTTCCTCAGGTTCCTGTGCCATCGAGGAAGACTCATTTGGGGTGAAAGTTCCCCCCAAGGACTAGCACAAAAGGCTCACCATCACACCAGCCATGTCTTCTCATACCCACTATGAGGGCCTGGCCCGTATAAACCCAGGAAAGCTCCCAGAGGGCACTTGTGCCAGCACAGTGATGGACATCCCAGCCAGGGGGTCTGTCATGCACTCAGCCCTGGGCAGGCCACTCCTCTGCCCAAACCTGCCGAGCTAAATCAATGTCCTCATCAAAGCACAAGGTACAGGCGATGCCCTGGCAGCCCGGCCTGCCCTCCCATTGGTGTTGATCGACGTCAGAGAGCTGAGAAATATCTGTGTACCACAATTGCGGCCGAGCACTGTCGCCCTGCTACACACGGGCAGTCCTCCCAGGTCAGCCGAGACCCCTTGGCAGGCCGGCGGGCCCCTGGGTTCTCATGGGGCACGGCCACACAGGAACTATCTGCTAATATTCTTCCCTGGATCCCAAGACTGAGCCAGGTGGTTGGGCCAATGCTCAGGTGTCCCCGTCTAGAAATTTCTGATCATATCTATGAGTAGTTTGGCAACTCAGGTCTGACTTCACAGTGAAGTGTGTAATGAGATGTTCCCAGTGCCAGTGCAGGTGTGACACACAGCATGAACGCAAGGGGATGGCTGGGGCCAGGCTCCGAGCCCGGCTGCTGGTGACAATGTTGGCAGCAGGATGAGAAGCTGGAGTGAAGGTGGGAACAAACGTCCTCAGAGTTAGAAACACATTACATTTAGTAACTGTCACGTTTGGGGGAGTGTTCGGCTTAGTAGTTCAGAGGCCGGGAATGCCACTGTGTCCCAAGGTGGACTGCCTGGGTTTGATCCCACCTCTGGCTCCTCACTCCAGCTTCCTCCGGATGCAGACCCTAGGGGCAAGTAATTGTGTTCCTGCCACCACCCGTGAGGGAGGCCAGGATTGAGTTTCCCACTCCTGGCTTGCACACCAGCCCAGCTGTGGCTGTTGCTGGCATTTGAGGAGTAAATCATTGGATGAGAGCTCTCTTCCTTTCAGACAGACAGATAGATAGAGTAAAAATACGGATGGACATTTAGCACAGCCGGTAAGCTGCTCCTTGGGATGCTGGGGTTCAGGTCCCAGCTCCACTCCCATCTCGTTGCTCACTACTACATACCCCTGGACTCAAGTGGTTGGGTTCCTCCCACCCACGTGGGAGACCCAGACTGAGTTCCGAGCTCTTGGCTTCCACTTGCCCTGGCCTAGCTTCAGCTGTTGGGGGTATTCAGGGAAAGAATAAATTCTTTCCTTCTCCTGCTCTCTCTACCTTTCCAGTAAATTTAAAGAAAAATGTTTAAAAAGCTAAATGAACAACAGTAGCCTGGCCACAGCTTGGAAATGGGTGTGGTCTTGGGAGCAGTGGGGAGTCCCCTGGCCCAGTTGGACTTCCGTCTTGGACCTGGAACTAGCAGTCACTGTCTTTTATTCCTAGAGAAACAGAAACATACTGGGTGCTGAATTTGAAAGGACACTTTGATAAGCTGTGTAGCTGAGTTAATTTTCTGTATTTTTGTCTCTGTGATCTCTGGGCTCATCCACAGTTTCCATTAGTCTTTAATCCATCCTGGTTAGCGCTATGGGAGCAGGGGTAAAGCCTACAGTGTTTTTTCCAGCCTGGCCACTCTGCGACAACCACACGGTGCTGAGAGCCTGAGAGTGTTTGCCCTGGCTGTGGCTCTGGAGCTCAGCATCTCTCCCTAGGAGAGACCCCATTTCTCAGGCCATTTGGAGGTTCACCTGGAAATACAGCCAGGGACCTGTACATGTACGTCAAGGAGAAAGTCGGCCCTTGAGACCTGGAGGTGACTTACTACTTCCACAGCCACGCCCTCTCCGTGTATCCAACGTGGCAGTGGGTGTGAGCACTACAGAAAGGGAAACTGCTAGAACTGCCTTTGGCTGGTATTTTCTCTGAGGATGAGACACGGGAAGAGACGTGACATAGTGCCAATGGAAAAATTGTTTCCCGTTAAGACTCCAACAAGGGGAAATACATAAAGGCATACATAGAAGCAACTTCATACAATGTAAAGGAGGCAGAATTTGACTTCTACGTGCTTTGGGATTCTTGGGCAGGCCTGGGAACTAAATTGGCATAAGGTGGATCAACAGGAGAAAAGCACTGGACATTTCTAGGGTCAGCTTTGAGTGCCACGGGAGTCTTCCAAAGATGTGACGATGCACACTTGCACACACAGTGGCAGTACGAACACCATCAGGGAAGTGTGGCCATGCAGGGAGGCTGGGCTGAGCCTAGTTAACTGGGTACGGAAGTGGCCGGGAAGATAAGGGGTAGTTTAACAAGGTCTGCTTGTACGGATTTCCCTCGACCTCAACTCCCCATCTTTGATAAGAGTGATACTTGGCTTCCAGTACAGAAAGATAATTTGACAGGCGAATTTCATCCTTTGCTTTTGAAGAAACAGAAAGGAAGGTCAGGATGAGCTGGCTGCACCTGCTGTTTTTCAGGTGTCTGCAATTCAAACGAGTTAAGATGCCACAGTGGCTTATATTGGGTGACATTTTCTTACTCTGTCAACACACACACATCCCTAGTTGAATGTGTTTTTGAAGCCTGGTGGCTAATAGAGATCAGGCAGATGCTGTTGCTGAACGAGCCACAGATAAGCAGGTATTTAAACACACGTGATGTCTGGGACACTATTCTAGTAGGACACAAGCAGGGTGGAGCACGTGACCCTGCAAAGCGTCCCACCAACATTGATCAGGCTCTGTAGCTACAGCCCCGTACTGGGAGAGATTATGAGGCTAAGAGAATCCATGGTATATTCTTTGTACTGGGTAAAGTAGAGCTGTGTATGGCAAATGTACATTATATGTTCAGTTTTTCCACAAACTCAGTTTTATCCTCTTAAAGATGATTTGAAGGTACAGGTGCTATTTTGTTATTCTGCATATTGCTGGGACTAGCAGACTTTTGAATACTGAGGGTGACACGGGTAAATAAGCAACTCCTGCATTGAGAGCTCTGTATAGTTGTACTACATGCTACATTGGCAAGCACATTATTTTGATTAATGGTCCCTTACACATGAATTCAGTAACTTAAATTTCCCCTTACAGCAAGGAATAAAGTAGATCTCATCTTGCGTGCTAACTCCAGTCCATCAGCCAGCCTGCATGCTGAGCTGTGAAAGGAAGAGCAGAGGACGTGGTGTGACCACAGCCCCCCTGGCTGCAAAGGGTGAGACTGACAAGCACGCATGGCTGTACGGGTCATCCCTGCTTTAGGGGCCAGCAGCAGTTCCAAGCTTGCGCCCACAGTAACCGGAGGAGCAGTTTAGAGTCACCAAGGGATGAGCCCATGTCCACAGAGACGAGACAGACTCAGGAATAAGTGCTGTCCAGAGGTTCTTGTTTGTGCTATGAAGTTTATTTCAAAATGACAAACGCCATGACAAAGAAGCTGACAGCAAAGAAAGGCAGTGCACTGTGAAATCCTGAGCAGCACTACCACCGTCTGGAGACGCCTAAGTAACCTTATTCTATGGCGACTCAAACATAGGGCAGCACATGGGTTCGAGCCACTGGGCCGCGCACTCTGTGCAGTTTGCACCAAGAGCGTCTACCCACAGGTTTTGTTTTCGTCTTACAAACTGAACTCTGCATCTACTAACAGCCCCCATTGTCCCAACCCCCGGGTCTTGGCCCCACCATTCTTTATATTCCTAAGAATTTCACCGCTTCACTGTTATTTTTAAAGAGTAATAAATTAACTTGAAAACCAGAGTAATGCAGGAGATCTTGGTTCAGTCCCCAAATGGCCTCCTTGGTTGGGGCTGGGCCAAGCCAAAGCTAGGAGCCTGGAGCTCCATCTGGGTCTCCCACCTGGGTGGCCGGGGAACCAAGTACTTGGACCTCTCTCTGCCACTTTCCCTGGTGCGTCTCCAAGGAGCTGGATTGGAAGCAGAGCAGCCAGGACTGAAACCAGTGCCCCAGTAGGAGATGCTGGTGTCACAGGCTGTGGCTTACCCTGCTGCACCATAGCACCAAGCCCTTGACTACTGCAGAAAACTCATGTAAGGGGAATCACGCAGTAGTTGTCTGTTAGTGACTGGTTCATTTCACCTACCGTGGGGTCCTCAAGGTTCATTTTTTTTTTTTTTGACAGGCAGAGTGGACAGTGAGAGAGACAGAGAGAAAGGTCTTCCTTTTTGCCGTTGGTTCACCCTCCAATGGCCGCAGCAGCCAGCGCGCTGCGGCCGGCGCACTGCGCTAATCTGAAGCCAGGAGCCAAGTGCTTCTCCTGGTCTCCCATGCAGATGCAGGGCCCAAGCACTTGGGCCATCCTCCACTGCACTCCCGGGCCATAGCAGAGAGCTGGCCTGGAAGAGGGGCAACTGGGACAGAATGCGGTACCCCGACCGGGACTAGAACCCGGTGTGCCGGCACCGCAAGGTGGAGGATTAGCCTGTTGAGCTGTGGCACTGGCCAAGGTTCATTCTTGTTATATGCTGTAAAGTACAAGAGAATTTCCTTCTTTTTGGAGCTGAATAGTATTCCACTGTGTGTAGATACCACCTTTGCTTTGTCCTTTCATCTCTCCATAGACATTGAGATCACTTCCACCTGCTGCCCCGTGTGAAGAGTGTTGGAGTGAACAGGCCTAGGCAAGTAGCTCTCAGAGTTCTCCTTTTCACTTATTTTGGATGAAAGCCCAGAATTGGAATTGTTACATCACGTGAAATAAGTCCCATTTTAATTTTGGGGGGGACTACCATCCTGCTTTCAGTAATAGCTGCACCGTTTTTCATCCTCATTAACAGGAGGTAGGTTCCCACTTTCTCCACATCCTCACCAGCATTCATCATCTTCAGGGCTTTGTCTTGTCTGGTTTCAAGAGTGGCCATCCTATGCAGTGTGGGTTTGACATGAAGTTCCCTGATCATGACTGATCTTTATTGGTATATGGTCTTTGGAGAGATGTGCGTTCCGAATCTTTGCCCGTGTTTCAACTAGAGTATTTGCTTTCATTGTTGGATTGTTAAGAGTTCCTTATGCATTCTGGGTATTAACTTACATCTATTTGCAAATACGTTTTCCCAATTGTAGACTGTATTTCACTTGGTTGATGATTTCCTTTGCTGCTCAGAAAGTTTAAAGTTTGGTGCAGTCCCCTTGGTCCATTCCTATTTTGTTGCTCATGTTTTCAGTTTCATTGTCAAACCCAATGCCATGAAGATTTTCTTGTTTTCTTTGCAGACTTTTATAATTTCAGGTCTTACATTTAGGTCTGTAATGCATTGAGTTAATTTTTGTACACAGTGTACAGTAAGGACCAACTTTATTTTTTGTATGTGGATATCCAGTTTTCCCAATGTTGTTTGCTGAAGATACTATCTTTTCCCCATTGGACCCCTTTTTGGGGATCATTTAACCATAAATGTAAGGATTAATTTGGAGATCTCGGTTGTGTTCCATTGTTCTAGATGTCTGTGTGTTTGCTGGCACAACACTGCTTCCATTACCATAGCTTAATGATATGTCTGGAGACCAGGAAGTATAAAGCCTGAGGCTTGTCTTTCAAGGTCATTTTTTACACTTGCATATTTGACGTAAAATTATGAAATTCATGTGTAATTTCTGCAAAAAAAAAAATGAAGGCACTGGGATTTTGATAAGGACTCCATGTATCTGTAGGTCTCTTTGGGTAGTAGGAACTCTTTAACAATAAGTCTTCTAACTCACAAACATAAGATACCACTCCACTTATTTGTGTATTCTTTAATCGCTATTGACAATGCCTTAAACTTTCCATGGTCTAGTCTGTTGGCTCGTGGCTAAGTGTTTTCCTAAGTGTTTTATTCTTTTGGATGCTATTGGTAATGGGATTGTTCTATTCATTAGCTTCTCTTCACTGTCCTTGTAAAGAGACATGACTCTTTGTGTGTTGCTTGTATATCGTACAACTTTATGAAATTTGTTTATTCTGAAAGATTCCACTGGAGACTTTGTAGGAGTTTTCTGCTGTAAGATCCTGTCGTTTGCAAACAGAGATAGTTTACTTCTTGACTTTGAACTTGGATTCACTCTATTTGTTTGTCTTCCCTAATTGCTCTGCTGGGTCCTCTGCTACCGTGCTGAATAGAAGCAGTGAGAGCAGGCATCATTGTCTTGTTCCAGTCTCAGAAGGAAAGCTTCAAGCTTTACCCACTGAGTCTTACATTAGTTGTGGGCTTTTTATATACGGCCTTGATTATGTTGGAGGAATGTCCTTCTCTCCTAGTTGGTCGAGTATTTTCATCAGGAAAGTGTGTTGAGTTTTTCAGATGCTTTTCTGCATCAATTGAGATGATAATGTGACTGTTTTTTATTCTGTTAAGATAATGTGTTACACTTATTTTTATATCAAACCACCCATGCATTACAGAAATAAATTCCATTAGGCTATGATGTATAATCCTGTCTACTTCTTTTTTTTACTTTCTTGGGGATGTTTGCATCCATTTTTATCAGGGATCTTAGTCTATGGATTTTCTTTTCTCATAGCATCTTTGGACAAAGATTTTGGTATGGAGGAAAAAGTGGCCCACTAAAATTAGTCTGCAAGTATTCTGCTTTTGGGGAGAATATGAGAGGGATTATTGCTCAATTTTTTTAAGTTGCAATGTGACATTCATTGTTTTCCCATAAACCTTTTACTGAAGGTATACAAACTTAATGCATTTCATAAATACAACTTTAGGGATACAGTGATTCTTCCCAGTGTACCTGCCCTCGTTAATTCTTCCTTCAATGTTTGGTGTAGTTCTCCACGGCAACCACTGGACATTAAGCCGCCTTTGTACAGACTCTGGAAGGCAGTGAGGATGGGTTACATGGTTGGGTTTCTGCCACCAACATGAGAGACATGGATTGAATTCTGGCTCCTCTCTTCAGCTGGGCCATTCTCAGCCATTGCAGACATTTGGGGAATTAACCAGTGGATGAGTTCAAACAGGTGCTTGCCCCCAACCCCCAGTATATATAATCTACATCTCAAATAAATGAGGAGCTTTTTAAAAAATATTTATGTCAAAGTCAGAGTTAGAAAGAGCAGGACAGGTAGAGACAAAGGAAAGTTTATAATCCTCTGGTTCACTCCCCAGCTGGCTACAATGGCTGAGTCCGGCCAGTCCAAAGCAAGGAGCATCTTCCAGGTCTCCCATATGGGTGGCATGGGCCCAAACACTTGGGCCATCCGTCACTGCTGTTCCCAGGCTATTAACAGGGGTCTGGATAGGACACGGAGCAGCCGGGACACAAAGCCACCGCTGCCATGAGATGCCGACGTAGCACCTGTACTTTTTCCCACTAAGCTGCAACCCTGGCCCCAAGAGAGGGTTTTGATGGCTGGTTCAATCTGCTTGCTAGTAGAGGTTTGTCGCATTTTTTATTGCTTCATAATTCAGACTTTAGAGCATTTGTTTTTATAAGTGTATCCATTCCTCTTCGTGTTCCCAGTTTATTAGCATGCATTTCTTCATAGTTGTGATTATTTTTGTGGCATCAGATAGAATGTCTCCTCTTTTATTTCTGATTCTTATTGCATGCGTCTTCTCTTTTTTTCTTGGTCTCGCTAGGGATTTTGTTGATCTTTCCAAAGTAGCAGCCCAGTTTCATCTTTTCTATTTTTCTATTCCTGAGATTTTTTTCCCTGCTCTGATCTATCTATCCTTTCTTCTGTTAACTTTGGGTTTAGTTCATTGCTATCTTTTTGGTTCCCTTGAGGTATAAAGGTAGGTGGTGGATTTGAAATCTGTCTCCTGTGTTAACATAGATGTGCCACTGTAAACCTCACTGTTAATCCTGCGGTTGCCACATCCCATTAGTTTGGGGGGATTGTATTTTTCATTTTCGGGTTGTTTCAAGAAGACATTGTCTAATTTCCCTCGTTCTGCTTTTCCCATTTCATGTTCGAGAGTGTTGTTTAATTTCCAGCTCCAGTCATTTTTTTAAAGAAATGACTGTTAGAGCCAGTTATTGCACACATGCCTAAAGGAAAAAAAAATCCGAAACTTTTGTTTTGCTCCAAATAGTGTGAAAATTGAGGTCCATTACATCTAAGTGAATGTGGTATACCCAGCCTTGGGATTTTATGACTCGGGCTGTGAATCCAAGGGCAGTGCCCTTCCTCTCTCAAAGCATCCTTCATAGGTATTTGCAGTTCTGGTCAGTCTCACTGCAACTGCGTCAAGACTTCTCATTACCTCCAACTAAACCACTTCTCATCCCACCCAGCCCTGACGGAGGAGCTGTGGTCTCTGGCTACAGCACGATTTCTAAGAGTTGAAGTGCAAGTGCAGGTTATGGGGCTTAAGATTTTCTTTTCTCCATTAGAGAATGTAAGACACAGCATCCTATACTGATCATCTAGAAGGAGGAATGATGTAAATAAAGTATCTGCATCGAGATCGTATTCAGTTATACACAGTGAGCAGTAGCCACTGTAGAAGTCCCAAAAATTCGAGAAATCCACAGAGAGAAGCAAAGTTTTTCTTTACAATGATCAAAATGACACCATTTGCATGTATTATTTCCATGTTTAGATCACACACTTTAAAAAAAACCTTAGTACCTTAGAGTAAATACTCAGCCTATGAAGATTTGCTATTTGTGTGGTTAACTTTTGAAAAGATCTCTAAATGCCACGATCGGAAATACCTGGCAATTTTGCTCAGAGATACATTTCAATAGTATGTCCAGCAAGCCTGGAATGAGCAGGGTATTCTAGAGTGTGCCAGAGACGGTAAGGGAATCCTCACTGAGAGTAAATATCTAAAAGAAAAAAAAAAAAAAAAAGGACTTGATCATTTTCTTTAAAAGGAAAATATTTATTTGAAAGGCAGAGTTGAGATAGATAGAGATCTTCCATCTGCTGGTTCACTCCACTCCAAACATTGCGAACTGAGCTGGTTGAAAACTAGGAGCCAGGAACGTCCTCTGGATCTTCCACGTGGGTAGCAGGGGCCCAAGGACCTGAGCCGTCCTCTTCTGCCCTCCGAGACCCCTTAGCAGGGAGCTGGATCAGAATTGGAGGAGCCTGGAATTAAACGGGCACCCGGATGGGATGCTGGCGTCACAGGTGGCCACACCACAACGCTGGCCCCATTGGCTTGTTTTCTCCCAGAGCAAAATTCGCAGACCTGGGAGAACAAGAAAATATCAGACTGACTGGAACTGTAAATGTCAAGAGGACTCAGACAAGTGAAGACTCACGGGTCCAACAAGATGAATGATTTCCCTAACCTCTGCTGGCCAGACTGCAGTGACACTTGGACCAGACCCCAGATACTATTGCTCGGCACCCAAACATTTTCTATCCCTCACGGTACATCCAAGAACCACGAGCTAACCTCATGGTGTTTCACAAAGCCTTCTGTGCAAACCATTGGGCTCCATCAGAAGCCATGTTGGTTGTGGAAAGATTAATTGAACCCAAACTGCATTGTACACGATGGATCTACCTCCCAAGCCAAGACATACACCCTGGAGAGCACTATGTCCAGGCAGTGGGATGAAGAAGGGAGAAGGGAGGGACTGTAACAAAATTTGGGGTGGAAGAGAAACCAAGGATGCATCAGTTGGCTCCAGTCTGGGAAGAAGCATCTTAAGGGAAAGGCTTGCGTAGACAGGAGGGAAGTGAGACAGACTCTGTAGGCACAAACTCCGAGAAGTGACAGACATAAACTTTCAGTTCTTCATGTCATTGCGTCTTATTTTTCCGGGGCTGCGGCGGTATACAGAGAAATAGCTCTAGTCGAACCCTAGGATTAACGTGAACTTGAAAACTGAAACGTAAGTGGAAAATCCCTTGTAAAACCTCCTAGGCATCTGGTTACATCGTAAAAGAGTGTTTCTGTATCTCACTGGAGTTGTATGTACTTTCCCTAGACTCCCAGCTACTGTAAGGTCAGGGTGTGTTTACAAGCACCTGCTGTGGCTTATACTACACAAGATATGGTTACAGGACAAGGATAAATATGGAAGAGAGAAAGGACAAAGATTACATAGAGTCTGGGACAGACTTTCATGTTGTTGTGGAAAAGTTAATTATTTAACGTTTTTATCCAAATAGAATATCTGAAACCTCCAAGTCAACATGGCAAAGGAAACACAAATTGAATTCGCCTCTCTCCCTAACCCAACTCCAGTGAGTCAGCCATTCTTTGATTCATTTACATTGTTCTAGGTGGAGGCCTTCATCAATAGATAATACCCATGGGTGCCTTATTGGTTTTACTCTCTCTAGTCCCAGTCTATCACATCACTCACCAATGAGAATGATACAGTAGCCTTTGGAAAACCAACATTTGGCCCCAGTAGTCACCTATTTGAGAACTTCCTCAATGGTCTAACTTTCTCAGTAAGGTACTTTCTAGAGACGTGGACCTGTACGGTCATCAGGATTTTCATGACCTCCCCATTATCTTCATGGTCTCTAAGACAGACTGGTTCAAATCCAAATTGTCCCGTAGTACATGCTACCATAAACTGAATGCCTTTGAGGAAAGCATCTGAACGAGATGAGGAAAAAGTGGGTATCAAGCAGAAGATGATAGTGAAAGACCAGATGGATTTTGAAAGTTCCCAAAGAAAATACCAAAAGTTCTGAAATTTTCAAATCAGTGTTTCCAAAGAGAAATGCCAAAATAATCTGTATAAAACCCAAGTCATCCACAATCTGCACAAGATGACCAAATCTGGCAGAGTAGGACTTAGAGAAGCACATGAAAATAGATACAGTCTTAGGAAAACAGTAAATCATATGATAACCCCAATCAGTATGGGGAAATTATGTGGTGAAATCTAAGTCCCTAATACAACTCTTAGCCAGCCAGGAATAACATTAAAGAAAAAAGGTATACAAACATAATGCTAAAACACAGCAACTCCTCTCCTCGCTAAAAAAACTTAAAAAATCCTCCAAATCACCATTTCTATTCAATATGGAGCTTACATAGCAAAGCCAGAAAGAAAAACTGAAAAGTATCAACGTTTAACTAGAAAAAGCAACTGTCATTATACACAGATGATATTTTAAAAATTCAGAATGTGCTAGAAAATGACTAGCATTAATGAAAAAGTAAATGAAATTGCTAGAGTCAAAAATATGTGTATAAGAATTAATTGTACTTTTAGTTGCCAAAAGGAAATGTTAAAATGTAAATCTTAGTTGTTTAAATGTTGAATATTATGTTTACGACACTATGAATGGCTAAGATCTTTAGGGGAAATTGTATAATTTTAATGAATGAAAGGAAACCTGGATAAATGGAAAGATACACAGTGCTTGCTGTATTAGGAAGAAGTCTGTTGTACCCAGTTTGCTGCAGCAGAAACCCCATTATGACTAGCTTTGGGCTTGTACACGTATGTATGGGTAAGGACTTTGGGAAGCTGAATTAATTTGCTATGAAAAGAGCCAAGAATCGCCTGGAAAGTCATCCAGAAAAACAAGATGGTGGCCTCCATCTTAGCAGACACTCTGGGCTCTCTGCATGTTACTCAGGTAAGGGAGAGTGCTGGGGGAGCAGGAGCGGGAAGGTAGCCAAGGGAACCGAGCAGGCCCTCACCGGGGCACGAACTCAAACCATGTTCTGTCGCGGCACTGCAGCTACGCCTTACTGGTCACCCAAAGGGGTTTTAAGAAGTTCAAGGAAAGGTGAGTTAAGATTATTTAGGTGGCCGGCGCCATGGCTCAACAGGCTAGTCCTCCGCCTTGCGGCGCCGGCACACCGGGTTCTAGTCCCGGTTGGGGCGCCGGATTCTATCCCGGTTGCCCCTCTTCCAGGCCAGCTCTCTGCTATGGCCCGAGAAGGCAGTGGAGGATGGCCCAAATGCTTGGGCCCTGCACCCACATGGGAGACCGGGAGAAGCACCTGGCTCCTGCCTTCGGATCAGCAAGATGCGCCGGCCGCAGCGGCCATTGGAAGGTGAACCAACGGCAAAGGAAGACCTTTCTCTCTGTCTCTCTCTCTCACTGTCCACTCTGCCTGTCCAAAAAAAAAGATTATTTAGGCACACAAAGGAGCGTCAGAACCCCTGCCTCATTTCTTTCAGAATGTGCACTGTCCACGAACTTTCTGAACACCCCTCATACTAAAGCGACTGTCTTCACTGCATCTCTCTACGGTCTCATGACTATTTTGCCCAAGCAGTGGCCTATGTATCCTTCGCTGGAAAACTCAACAGTTTTTACCCCTAAGATTCTTTACATTCCTTACTTACATGCTCCCTTGGCTTTTCCCACTCACCCTTGCATATCGTGATTTTTAACCCCATTCTGATCCAGACCCTGGGGTAGGAAACCAACCTTCAAGCATCCTGAAAATTCTCAGTAATTGCGACCTCCTTTTTCCTACACCAAGATCGCTGCCAGAGCGTGGTGAGGCGGTGTCTTCCCTCGTCACCGCAGTAGGCCATAAACTCACCTAATTGTCTCTGTTTGGTGATGTGCTGGAGGCAGATTTTAATACTCGCTTTTCTACAGACACTTGCTGTCTCTCAGTGCTGGGGTTGGCAGATCAATGAGAAAATAGATTGCTGACTTTCAATACACACAACTGCAGCAGTCAATTTTTCTCCTTGTAGAAAACTACCAAATGGGGTCTGTTCTTATCGTGTGCAAAGGTAAGTGTCAAGAAACATTACAGACTTGCATGCAAAGAGCAGAACCATAGAACATTCTAAGACGATGCAGCACAATCACGTGACCATCTCAGGAAAGGCAATGGTTTTAGAAGAAGATGCAATGCAACTGATTTATAATTAGATGTATTTGACTTCATTAAAATTAAAGATTTGTGTAGCAAGATCGATCATAAAATGTAAAGACACCACAAATTTAGAGAAAAAGGTACCAATATACATTATAATCAAAAATATAGGAGAAACTCCTACTCATCAATAAGGAAAAAAATCAATTTTTAAAATCACTATTATAAGAGAAAAATAAATATATAAAAGTGTGCTATTTCCTTTACAATCAGAAAAGTGAGGAGTAAGTCTATAGGAATAAAACCAAACTTTACACCTACCAGCAAATGTAAGTAAGAATAAAAAATAAGCACTTTGTCCTTACAACTGAGATTTTGGTAAATAGAACTACTTTGGAGAATAAGTGGACGTTCTCTGCCATCCAGTGCAGTTAACTTATTTCTCAACAATTTAAAAAAAACCTGTTTATCTTTTTCCACACGCTTTAGTGCTATGCCTTGCAAAGTCAGTCTCCTGGGACTTGAAACGGTGCCGTTCTGTGTTTTATCACCCATTCTCCTTCCAGCTCTCAGTTCCTCACCAAGAGGCAGGTATATCTACAGTAGGAAAGTGCTTGCATAGTGACTTCATTTCTACCCTAGATCTGGGCCCACGTTGGAGGCGTGACCCAGTGGAAGGAAGGGACGGGTGATTTGGTAGTGCCTCCGTCTACAAAAATGCCGGTAAGCACGCGGGGTACCTCTGTGACACAGTTTGGGGAGGTGGAAAAAGGCAAGTCGTCCTATAGACAGTGAAGCTGTCCTGTTTTCACACAGTGCAAGCAAACGCCAGGAGGCTCTTTGCAGGATTGTAACGGCAATGTTTTATTGTCCCTGCTCGAAGGCCCACTCAAGGACTTCGCTTTCTCCATTATCTCTGCCTCTCCTCTGAATTCTCTCCGCTCTACACCACTGTGCAGATGGTTATCAGAGTCAGGGAGACACTGTCGATTTCTATCCTGCTAAATGGTGCATCTTTTCAGTGTCTTGGCCTCCCTTGCAGGTGGCTCGCACTAACTGATGCTCTTGGACTTGAGTCCATGGAGCCAGTGTCACAGCTCCAGGAAGCAGGCCAAATTCCTGAGGTCCAATTTTGAACTTCTTGCAAGCAGAGACAATGCTGCCAGCAACAGTTCTGGGGTGATGCTGTGTGTGGTAGAATGAGGTGAAAAGGTCATATCAAGATGGCTGCTGAGGTGAAAGGTTCATGCCAAGATGGCCACTGAGGTGAAAAGGTCATGCTAAGATGGCCGCTGACAACAGAAACTGCCTGGCAACAGGCTGTGATTGGATGGCTTCGGAAACCACATGACAACAGAGCCTGACTGACGGCAGCCCGTGATTGGATGGTTTCAGAAACTACCTGGCAACAAGAGCCTGACTGGCAACAGGCTGTGATTGGTTGGGGCATAGACAGCCCCTTGATCGGATTGGCTGGTCTTGGCTATATAAGCTGTTTACTAACTCAAACGAGTCTGCGGGCTGCTCGCCTCAAGCCTGCTTTCACCCGACTCCCGGAGTCTGTGTGGTGACTCCGCGCCTCTTGCCCCCACCACGCTGCTCCTCTCAGAAACGAACCCACTGCAACGTTGTTGAGAAATCAACGGCAACAGCTGTGTATCTGCTAACACCAGCACCCCAAGGTGGATCTGAATGGCTCGCTATGAGAGTTGAATGCTGATAACCCCCCCCCCATGTCCCTGGCTTGTGATCGATCGCCCATCTGCTAGATGATACATGAAGAAGACTTTAAGTGCTGCTTCTGTAACAGCATGATCGTGTTTAAAGAGATCCACAGGTATGAACGAAATGTCATGCTCAATGATTCTCTTGTTTCTCCATTGCGTTCCTGCTTCTCAAGCTGCAGCCACGATCTCGGGTCATGGGGCTGTCTCTTTGGAGCCGAATGAAGCACATCGTATCCCAAATGGGCTAAAAGAATTAATATACCTCCTGCATGGGAGAAGTAAGGTCCTTATTAATCTCCACAAACGATTCATGGAGCAAAGGCAGGTATCCGGACTGTTAGCCACGTTTTGCGAGTGGAATAGCAGGACCGAGGAAATTAAAATGACTGACCTTTGTCATGGAGGGAGAGAGGTGTCAGAGCTCATTAGAGAGACCATTTTGATTTCTGGTTTTAAATTGTCACACTCTGGCAATTAGAAATCACTTATGCTCTCGGCGCTATATTAATCTGTACTTAGCTTCCAAGACTTGGCGACCATCGCGTGAGACACAGCTTTGGAGGCCCATCTATCTATTTTTCAGAAGAGGAAACGGATAAAATATGTACTAAGTCAAAGTCACATACACCCCCAGCAAGCCAATGTGAGGTCGGAGCCCAGGACCTTTTCCTTGGGGGATGCTGTACTTGTGTGTCCACTAAAGGCCACTCCCTCTAATTTCCTTTAAACACCTGTCCATAATAACCTGAATGGGGGGGGGCATTTAATCAAGATTTATAGCTTATGTCTGGAGGGAAACTTGGTCCTACGTCATGACCAAGTGCTCTCCCCAACTCCTGAAATAAGTAGAATACGCAAATGCATCTTTCAGATGGTGAGAAGGAGAAAGATAAAAAAATGGAAGATGAAAGTGTATTAACTAATGTGTTTTTACCATCAAAATTTATCATCTGGGTCTTGCCTTCCAATAGGTCAAAGAGACACATGGGCTGTCCCCTAGGAATGTCACAACAGGTAGACCTTTGCAACCCAATGTAGGAACCTGAACTTCATTGTTTTCCCCAATGCAGTTCAAGCAACCATCCTGGGGTACAAAGGCTGTGATCTTTTTGCAAGTTTCGGGACGCTGGACCTTGATCCCTTCCTGAGCCCAGCGTTTGGCTGTTGAGCTTCAACACCAACTTCTTCCAGCACAATATCTTTGGCATGAGAGGCACCTTCAAAGGGGTTGACCTTCAGAGCTATGCCCAGGTGGGCTTTCTCATATGGCTTCTCTGGGCCACTTCTGGCCATGCTGGTGACCACAGACACAAGTTAATATTTTAAGTGCATTATAAAATCTTAAAAGATGCACCCTTGAGGCATCATGGCTACCTGGACTCCTCTAATTTCAAATTCAGTCAGAACCCTCTTTGTGATGCGCTTTCTTGATCCTTTAACAAAACACCTTTATAAAGACCCATTTACATACCAGCTACCTCTAATGAAAAGCCAGTCTGTGATGATAGACTGGCTTTTAATTTTATATCTCCAAATCTTACCCTGAAGGAAGCCTGTTGGAAAAGTCAGTGGCTACCCGTCCACCTGTGCCACGGCAAACACTGCATGAGCAGTCCCTGACTGTGACATACTGGCATTTGAGGTATTGAAGCCACATAGCGTAGATCTCTTGGAAGAAGAGCTGCCAACAGATTCAAAAAGAGAAAACCATCTCCTCTCTGGATCTCATGGAAAGCAGCATCCTTGGGTTCGGCAAGTCTGTTCCTTCCACGTGGGTGTGGAACCCTAACACAGCTTCTAGGCGGTGTTTCCTAAGCTGGATCCTCGGCCTCTCCACACATTCAGTGCCCCGAGTCTGCCTCCAAACACAGCTTCCTGCTAACCGACGCCCCCTTTTTTACCCCTAAACCTTTAATGACCTGCATTTCCTCTCTCTGCCTACTTAGTGTTAATTTTCACTTCCTTCACTAAATATTTGATTCATAGAGTGAATAAATGAGCAAATGAATGAATGAGAATGAGAACTTGAAAGCTTAAGCTGGTATCCTTGAGCCACCAGGCACAGGCTCGGTTTCCTACCTGGACAGTTCTCCAGAACTCTTAACTCCTCATCTACTGCAGGCTCCTTAGATTCCTAGATGTGAAGACTGGTCCTTGCTTTTGACTTTGATCCTGCTTTTGAGAACATTTAATTCTGTGCAAGAGTGGAGGGAAGAGGAACTGAAGGGAGTCTGACTACTCTGACAACAACTTCATCTTCTGCAATACCAGTTCCAGGGACCTAATATTTTCCTTGTGCACTTTATATTGCTGGTTGCAGAGCCACAATAAATGGGATCAGATATATCACCTCATCAAGTAGAGAAACAAAAGGTAAGGGAGATAATACAAGACATGGGCTCATGAATTGGGACAGCCCGCATGTATCAGCAGCCAACTTTCTCATTATTCTCTGCACCCAAGGTCAAGCCAAAAACATGAGTTCCTCTAGATGTTCTGGGTGACAAAGCTGCTCCCACCAACACCCTCCCAGCTGCTCCCGTGGCTTTCTCCGTTCCCTTTCAACAATAACCCAAGCACCCTCTGCTCGGGTTGCACCAGCTCAATTGACATGTCAGGTCATGGGGCCATCTGTGCTTCTAGGGTCCGGCACAGATACCAGTAGCTACCCTGGCCTGAAATATCAACAGCAGCTGCTGCCTGTCCACTAAGATGAGTGTAGCTTCCTTCAGTCCCATTTTGGGCACCTAGCCAGCATTGTGCACCTTGGCGAAGTCCTTAATCTTAAGCCTCGGTGTCCTCCACAGAAAAATCACATGGATTATATCTGAAAAATGCAGAAGCATCTTGATTGACATGCAAATGATCCAGGCTACACAAGTAGCTGCTGTAGTCATTTTTACTATGCCCAGTGTGATTAGTATTGTTTCCACCTGGGATGAAGGACCACTGCAACATTCGCAGTCCCCTCTGGTATGTATCAACATACCTGACCTCATGCATGTCAAGTGTGCACTCGCACAGTAGCTTCAATGTCATTCATTGTATAAATGTAGCTCCATATAGGATGCCTTCATTGGCATAAGATATATCTGTGAACATGGTATGAGGTCTTTTGCTAGCCAGTGGAGCTCAGAGTTGCACACAAGAGAAGAGCAGGGTGGTCTTGGGGGAGTGGGGAAGGGCTATCACGAGAGGGGAGTGTTCAGGCAGTGCGCATGTGCCAATAACAAGGCTCGCTCTGCTGCGGCCCCCGAGTCTCCAGACCGCACACGCGACGCAGCTGGCGTCATGGCTACTGGGCAAGTTGATCCAGCAATGGTGCCGAGTCCTCCAAGAAATGTGACAGGTACTGATATCTGTGAATGCTGGCTTTACCCTTACATGGTGGTGGCCATCAGTGGTGGTATAGCACGAACAGAGGGAGCCAGGATGGCCCCCGTTCTCCAGCATCTCATTAGGAAAGCTGGGCTGTACCTTTCTCATGCTTATTCCAATCTCCTGGCTCCCTTCCTCAAACAGCATAGACATGATCAGCGATTCTGGTCCGAGCACCAAACGAGTTCCAGAAAGTTCTTCTGCACCAGCACCGGGCCTTGTCTTATGGGGGGAGGATTGCTGATTGACATTGTGCAGTGCAGCTGAAGGACTTGGATGTGAAACACAAAAGCCAAAACCAATGTTCTCACCAATGTTCAAACTCTCTGTTCTACTTACAGACGGTGGGAGTCCAGCAGTGCCTTTGAGGAAGACCAAAGCCAGCGGGCATGACCAAAAAAAAGTAGCAATAGGAGGGTGAGGGAGAAGCAAAAAGGAGGTAACCCAGAGACAGAGCGGGATCCCATCACGTACGACGCATGGGCCGTGCAACCTAAAACTGGCCACCCCAAAGATGATGGAAGATGGTACAGCATCCTTTGGAAAGATTCCAGAAGGAAATTAATTCAAAGAGTTAAATCTCATGATGCCAAACGTTCTGCCAGGAAAAAAAAAAAAAAAAAAAACCTCCATAAATGGTCACTTGATTGACATCACTTAGGTTTGAACAGAAACTCAAGAAAACCGAAGGAAAGCACTGACATCCATATTTATGCCATTCTCTCAGACGGCAAGCGCTTCCCTAGGTCCTGTGGAGACAAAGCTGGATTCGGTCTGGATAAAGCAGCTGGCACTACCTCTGCCACAAGGTAGGAGCCACCAGAAGCTGGTGTAGACAGGAGAGATGGTTTTCATAGGATCACAGACAATGTGTGAGTGCAAGCATACACACCTACGCACATGTGTGTCACACGAAAACATTCGTCGTCTTCAACACTAGGTCAATAGGAGACCAAATGACTACTGCAGAGAAAGTCCAGGTAGAAAGACAAAGGCATTCGTTCACTGAGAATCTGTCCTGTGCCTTCTGTCTTGCAGGCACTGTTGTCAATGATAACAGGTACGACAAGCAGTAAGATGCAGAATGCCCTGCGATCAAGCAAGCACACGGGATGGCTGCCACAAAAGGACAACGGAAGAAAAGCAGCCCAGAGAGATGCAGGTGCTACGTTCAAAGCATACTCCCCAGAGACGCTGACGACGAACAGTGCCGTGAGGGAAGGAGGGCTCCCACACTGTGGGAATCCCAGGAAGAGCCCCCTACCAGGGCGGGGGCAGAGGCCCCGCTGACCCTCAGGGAGGAGTTTTATCCAGGTATGTGCTATTGGGTGGGCAGCAAATCACCTCCATTTCCTCCCATAGCCCTTCGGTGCCATCCCCACGGTTGGCCCTTGTCACCAGAGGGGCTGCAGTACACGAATGACTCCTGTCTGACTGCTCGTCCAAGTCTCCACCCTCCAGCTACACAAGGAAGGCCCAAGCACCCCGAGGAAAGCACAATGTGATGAAAGGGAAACCCGTGTTTGTGGACGGACCTCACCCTGAGAGTATTCCGTTTGCTCCCCCAGGGGCCACACCGAGCCCTGCCCGATGTGTGGCACGGTTCCTCTCTATAGCCATTGTATCTTCACGTGCAGCAGAGAGTTGCCAAGTGCATGGATCGCCACTGTTTCCTTAGGAGAATCCCCTCCCTGAGTCTCAGCCCTGTGGTTCAGAGGGGGACAAGCCCAGAATGACTGAGGCCGATAGACTTACTCAGTGCTGTTGGTCACAGGGCTCAGGGCTGGCCCAGGAAGTAGGCCAGTCCAATCAAAGTGACCCTCAGAACTTGACTACAAATGCTGGGGTACATGGCCGGTGCTGTGGCGTAGCAAGTTAAGCCATGACCTGCAGCCCCTATCGGCTCCTCTTCAAGTCCCAGCTACTCCATTCTCAATCCGGCTTTTTGCTAATGTGCCTGGGAAAGCAGCAAAGGAGGGCCTAGGTCCTTGGGCCCCTGCTTCCCCAGGGGAGAACTCGAAATAACTCCTGGCTTCAGACCTAGCTGTAGTGGTCATTTTGATTGACGCTTGCTCGACCTCTGTAACACTACCTTTCAAGTGAATTTTTTTTTTAATGCTGGCATTTTTCCTACACCACCCAATGAAGTATCACTCCCTTCAAATCTCAAAGAAATCAGGATCCCCAGATACTTATAGAAAACAGAGAAAATACTAGTATTGCACCAATGGAAATATTTCTTTCTTCCAAACAAGAGGCCAAAAGTCATTGGGGCCCAGGAGTACGAGGGACGCTGAAAACAAGGATTTTGGAGTTGTATGATCAGCCACAGTTTTTCGTTCCTTTTTGAATGAAAAAAAAAAAAGTTTTTTTTTTAGATCAACCCAGCACCCTAATTTCTCCTCCCTAGAAATAGCCAAGGAACCTCCTCTGGAATCCACATAATTCTTGTGATGCAAAAACCCGATCCCTCGATTAAGATGAAAACCCCAGTATTGTTAGATCTTTTAGGCACAGACGATTACGAAGTAGCAGCTACTCATCTTTTCAGACAGGATCAACTCTAGATACTGGGCCATGGTATTTCAGTCCTTATCTGGATCTCATGATTTAATCATCTCAATGATCTCAATGATTTAGTCAACATTTAGATCTCAGTTTTCTTTCAGCTTCTGTGTTCACTGTTGAAGTCACCTAGACAATTCAAGAAAAGCTTTTCCAAAGAATGCCCAGTGTGTCCACCTCTCAAAAACTTTGGGAAATGACTGTCAGATGGAACACTAGGACGTTCTCCTCCTGATTGTCTATGGCAAGGATGCAGGATGGAGCAAAGTTCATCAAGGAAAGAGCTGGCAACTTGCTAGGAGGCTGAAATGAGGAGTTAGAGGTCGAAGGTGCTGTACCACGTAGTCCTAAGACATTTTCTATTATCCCACTTAAAACAACAGAAGAAGCTGATAAATGCCAAGTTTTTGAGGCTGTAGGTTCATATCACAGCAGCAATGCATAAGACCTTCAATGTTGTGCAAAGTTCTGCTGACCCTGTCAAACACAGGGGACGGCCTCAGAGGGCAAGCAGCTTCCAAAGTGGACACAACTCACACATGGCCGCAAAGCATCTCCGTCCCCCAGCCACGAGGGCACTGCCCACCACCTGGGTCTGAGGCTGTAGAGGAACAAGTGGCTACGAACTCGGCTCTCAGCCTCAGCGGTAACAAACAAGGTCACCTCCTCCACGGTCACTCACATTCTCTGGTCGGCACAGATTCTCTTTTCTTTCCCCCATGTATCAGGAACCTTTGCCCCAGCCGCTAGTCGATGGCCCTGGGAATTCCTCACCTCTCTTACCCTCACCCAAAGAGTGTTCCAAGAAGAAACTGAACAGCAACCCTGCTATGGGACCCAAAAGGTCGAGGGTATCTACACAAACAAAGCCACACAAGGTGGGTGTGCAGGGCACTCTACAGCACACCATGAAGTGTCCACCAGTGATTGGCAGCAGACCGAGGAGCCATTCTTAGGACACAATCACAGCATTTCGACCGCTTAGCACTGTCCAATGACGCTGTCCCGTCGCACATCTCCCTGTCGTTTGCCACACCCTAAGATTAAGGCTGGAGCTGCCTTCTGCATTCCCTGATAGTTGAAATGTCCCTGCCAAACCCAACTACAGCAGAATTTCCTCTAAGAGTCAATTTATGAATGCAGTAACTTGGAGATACTTCTCAACGGTTAAGGGCAATCCCCTTCACTGACACCCAGTAGACCAAGAGTGCCCATGTGCTAATCACACTTTACATGCTGAACGTGATGGCGATGGTTACATTTGTAAGGATCAATACTTGGGTCCCTACCCCCAGATTGAAACAAGTGAGAGACGCAGGTTAGATTTCAGGCTCCTGGTTTTGGCCTGACCCAGTGCCAGTTACTGTGGGTATTTTAGGGAGCTGAACCAATTGATGGAAGTTATCTCTGTGTTTGTATCTCTGTCTTTCAACTAAAAATAATTTTGTTAAAAAAACATGAATAAACCACTTCTTGAGAGAGATACTATGTGATTTTTTTTTCTCTTAACGCAAACTAATCATCCTCAACAATCAAGTTTATAAGCGTATGTGTTTTGTCATAAAAAAGAACTGTACTAAGACTATTGATCACACACTTTCCAATATCAGCCATATAGCCATTAAAGATAAGGTTGACCTGACTGTTTACCTTCTGTTAGTAGCATCGTGGACAGGAGAAAGCGAAGTCAAGCCGTTTTAAGAATTGGAACTTCCCCGAGAGGTGGCTGGCTCTTCGAAGTCACAGCCTTGCTTGAATTGGATTAGGATCACGGTGGGACAGTGTTGGGCTAGAGGGGCAGACAGGAAGCAGAGTCCTCAGAGATCCGGGGGGGAGGGGGATCTCTGTGGATGCTATCTATGGAAGAACGGACGCCCACTGTGTGGTGAACAAGCCAGGTGTCTACCAGGGAAAGGTCGCGCTTACAGTAGTGAAGTTGTGTTCATGAGAATAAGGGGCATTCAACAAAGTCAGTCTTTTGTTTCCTGAATTATATGTGTGAGCTACAGTGCACACACATACCACACAGAAGGAATCCCTCTTTTCACATATCTGACAAGTCTGGGAAGTATTCATGCTACTGAGTTCTGTCTTTGGTGCCACTTCCATATCACCAAATTTAGAGAACTACATAACAGGGTAACTTTCTAAGATCAGGCCAAGTGTTTAAAGTCTGTGACGAATTCTACCTTTACACCCAACGAATCCCAGTCAAATGCCCATATGCTTGAAGTTGTCATCAGTGACCATACTCCTTCTAGAATGTTCTAAGTCAGCAGCGTGCTGCCGAAGCGTGACGCATCAGCTAACAAGTAAAGGACCAGGGTATAAGACTCAAAGAGCAGCGGGGTTAGGGAGCACACATCCTTGTCAGGTCGGGGGGGGGGGGTAATTTACAAAGGAAGCCTCGGAATCTGCATTGCTGTACCGCAGAGAGAACAGGAAGACACTGTCATCCTGGGGAGAAAAAGTGCCCAGAGGGGCTCTTCTCAGCACAACATTGATTCATTCTTTCCAAGAGCCGTGCAGAAGCCCGCACAGGGAGCTTAAGCAATGGAAGCCTCTGTCATGGAGTGCTCCTGATGGGGAGAGCCCAGGGCCAGCATCTAAGACAGGAAAGGATCTGGTACGTCCCAGAACCAGAAAGGAGTCCACAGCAGTTCAGGTTTCAGGAGGTGCTGCTGGGATTGGTACAATGTGAGAGATGACAGCAGGCCAGGAAAAGAAGTTCAGCTCCCTCACACGGGATCCTGTGCTCCAACGGGGCCTGCACCTGCTCGCCTCTCTGCTGCTGTTGTAAGATCCTTTAATAACCTTTGAACGCTAGACTCATTGTTTTCACTCCACACCAAACCCTAGCAGTGTAGCCAGTCGTCCTGGTAAGCCATAGTAATTATTTCAGTTCACACATTGGATGATGTTGAACTTTGGTTTTCTCTTCCCTCCCCACCTTCAAGACCCCTGGAAATAATCGGGCCCAGGCTGGGGGGCTGTCTATGATGTTAGAGTCTTCAATTTCTTCTATCTTGTTGCTCTGCTGTGTGGACTTTTCAGTCCCAGAAGCACTCCAGAGCACAAAGTACTGCAAGAGCACCGGCTATCATAAGCCCTTTCCAGTCCTGCTCAAGAACCCTGCCTGCAGGTGGGCCCAGTGGTGCAGATTCAGCTACCACGTGGGACACTCGCAACCCTTCTCAGAGCTCCTCCTCCAAGTCCCCACTACTCGGTGCTTCCAACCCAGCTTCCCGCTAAAGCATCTTCAATAACGTCCCAAGTGCTTGGGTTCCTGCCACCACGTAGGAGACCGGGATGGAGTTCCTGGCTTCTGACTTCAGCCTGGCCCATCTCTGGCTGTTGTGGGCACTTGGGGGGAGTGAACCAACAAATGCAAGGTCTCCCTCTCTGTCGCTCTGCCTTTCAAATACATAAATAAATCACAAAAATCAACAAAAACCAAGAAGAAGAGCACTACCTGAGTTAGCATACCATTTCCACCAACAGAGCACACTTAGCAAGTGCTCACACTCAGCTGCGAGGCAGGCTGGGAAACACAGTCTCCATTCCAAGAGTCCATGTGCCCAGGTGGAATTGGTTTTCTCCCTTCATCCAAGGTCAACTCACACGGTACCATGGATGAGGACCTCCTGGGGCCCAGGCGAGGTGGTGTTAACAACCGAGGAGAGAGAGGGGAGGGAGAAAGATGCATAACTGTGGCATAGCATCCCAAGCAGCAGACATGAAAGGTCCAAAGCCGAACTGGAGGTGCAGAGAAAGCTATGCAGGGCAGGTGACGGGAGGCGCAACAGGATGGAGCACCAGGCAGTACACGGGTTTCCAGGGCCCCTGCTACACTGCAAACCCCAATTTTGAAATTGCACGTGAAATGTCTGCAGCCCTGGGATAGTCATTGGTCTTGATGAACAGACTGTGGCCCAGCTGATCGGTTAAACCATTTAATGATCAGTATGGGTTCTCCCACGACTGTTATAGCGGCAGCGTTCAGCACTCTAAGGAGACACTGAGAAGAATGGACAGGCTCTGGCCTAGCTCATTTTGCCAGCAGGTGTAACCACAAAAGCCCAGAACTATACCAGGTGATGGAGGAACAGGGTGCTGGCTGGACGTGCCAGCCCTCTGGTCCCCTATGTGCTCCGAAGCCCCCTCCTGGGTCAGTCACAGCACATCCGAGACCCCGCAGCCCTGAGGCTTCCCGGGGTGCCCCAGAAGAAGGGTGGGTATTGTGCACCCCCTCCGTCCAACTTTGGGAGATGCCTCCCACATCTAGTAAGGCTTCACGCGTGATGTTAGAGTCTTCAATTTATCCAGCACAGTTTAAAAAAAAAAAAAAGGTGAGATCTTTGGGCATAATGTTAAGCCTCAAAGAACAAACAGTAGGATGCCTCATTTGAAAAATAGCAAAGTGTCCCTTTGGTTTGGACTGTGAAGATTCAACCATCTGAACCCACAGTGACCCCCTAGTCCTGGCCTCCTCCTCCCTGTCTTGCTTGTGACTCCCCTGTACAGCTATTTCCTCCTGAAACAAACCCAAAAGGGAGCCCTGTGTTACATTTCCTGTGTCCGGCCCCCCCATTGCTTCTAAATCCAATGCCGATGTGTGACTTACTCCGGCCAAAGTCAGCCGAACGCTGTGACAGATCATCATCACGGCAGAGAGCAAAGCACCCCATCCAATGGCCAGGCCCGTGCAGCTCCCAGACCAACACGGTCTCTGGCCTCGTCCGGAGCAGGGCAGCGCTTCCCAGACCGTGGTGAACACCCCCACAAACTCTGTGCGTGTGCCAGCATTTGTGGAAACTAATTGAAACAATGAACGTGCTGTCAAGAGCTGCCATGCGCCAGGCAGGGCTGTTGTCGTGAGCAAAAGGTGCCTGGCGAGACGAGGCGAGGCGTGGGTCCCGTCCGGTGCCCAGCCCCCGGTTTGGCCTGTGAACCATCATCTGTTGTTGGCCAAGCCAGCTCCCCGCAGTAGGGCTGCCAGCACGTAGTCATTGGGGTGTCATCTCCACTTAGACGCTCGGCCTAACCACCTATTCATCTGTGTTAAGTGAGCAGCAGTATCAGCTCAAATTAAGCTGGCTTGAAAACAGCCCCTGTTAATAATTTCTGCTGTGATTCAACTTCGCTTTGGCTAACAGGTGAAGATGTTTCATAACGCAGGCAATTACAGCTTTGAGAGCTCTTTCCCGCTGCCTGTGTAATCAGAGGACTGGAACGCTGGCTCCCCGTGCGTGGGGAGGGGCCGCGCCGTCACCATCGGCTGCATTCGTTATCTGCTAGAATGAACAGGCTGCCTGCCGGGGACAGATGCTCAGTGTGGCGATGAGAATATAAAGCAATCGCAAAGGCTGAGGGGATTGGAGTCCGGCTCCTTTATCTCAATTCACTACAGGCTTTTCTGGTCAGATAACAAGTCTTCCAAACGGTTCTTTGTAGATGAGAAATCATATGTATATCAATGCAGGAAGGCTCATGCATATTCATTAACCTGTGCCCTGTGTGAATTTTCCATTTAGATCAAATTTTTTTGACAAGGAATGGAGAGCAGGAAGTGTTACACCCGTGTAATAAAAATGCTTGCCAAATTTTCTTGATGGGTGTCTGAGCTGAAAAAGTCCAGCGCTTCTGCCACTTTGCAGCTTCCCTATTGTTTTTTTAAAAAAGTAGGTTAAAATTCATAGCCCTGTGTTTTCACTTACTTTATATGGAAAGAAAAATGCAATGTTGTGTAGGTTCCATTACTTTTTAATCGCCAGAGAAAACGTATTTCTCTGCAGAGGGCAATCCGTTATTCGAGCACAAAAGAAATTTTTTCCATCAACTGTGCAAAACTTCAAGTTACAGCAAAAACCTAGCCGTACACTTCCTAAATTTGTGGATTTTCCAACTAAACATTTTTCTTTTTTGGCTCCAAGAAAATCAAGGGGTTTCAGTGGAATTTTTATGCACCCCAATTTCCTGAAATGTCGCTCGGCATGGTTTCTGATAGGCCTAAAGGCAGCCCTGTTAAACTGTCTTTGTGCCCCCAACCTAGAGCTAGAGAAATGGATTCCGTTTGTGAACTGGCGCTACGGTTCTATTGTGTACATTAATCTGCTTGCAACATCTTTGCCAGAGAGGGCCTGTAGAAGTTTCTGGGCAGGTCTGTTTCCAGAATGATTGGTTGCAGAGTTCTGTGTTCCCAAACTGAGCCCGTTCCCTAGACAATGAAATGACAAAGACAGGTTGGGTGGAGACGCAGGGGAGTCCAGGGTGGTGCGAGCCACCACACTGCGGTGCACGGCGCACGTAGCTGCTTCACAGGATAGCAAATGACCGCTCTCTTGTCAAAGGTCTTTATCTCCTCATCCTGTGCATCTGTCCGTCTAGCCTATCCTGGAACATTCTGGTAAAGATTCTTCCGCCTGTGTTCTGTCCCCGTGACAGTTCCTGTTGCTCCTTCCCCTTGGCGCTTTGAAAGCCTGTGTAACATTAGCCTATCGAGCCCAGCGCAAATGTCTTTCCAGATTAGCGTCATGTTAATACTGCCGGCTCCCCGCTTTTGACCCAAAGTGGAACAGATGCAGTCAGGCCAGCGCAGGGCTGCAGAGATTGGCTGGCTCTCGGCCAAAAGCTCAGCCAATGCTCGTGGCCCTGGAAGCGACAGCTCCGAAGGGCGCGTTTCAATGTCTTCCCTGCTCTGGGAGAGAGAACACAAAAGTGTCACCTAAGTTTGTGTGGAATCAAAATCCATGCATTAGGAACATCCATCTGCAGATGCTTAGCTGGCGTTCACAAAGTAATTGAATCTTCTGGTGTAACATGGAGACATCTTTATTCAGTTTTGCTGAAAGACGTGAGACAAAAGCCAGAGCGGAGAATAAAAACAGAAATTATCTGAACTCCAGTTAACCTCCGGGCTGAATGCTGATCTCACCCTACGAATACAAATGTGTACATGTGGAGTGTTTAAAGTCTGTCTCCTTTTTTATGAGTGCAAATAGATCTTAGTCTGAAATAATAAACCAAATTCATCAACGAAAAAAAAAAGTAAAAAGCTAGGCTTACATCTCCAAAGTGAAACAATTATCCAGAGAGCTATAAACCAGAATCAAAAGCTCTAAGAGGAAGAGGTAAGCGCCGCACCCTACGTTATCCACACCGGCTCCTTGGTTGACTGTGTCATTCAGATGCTGCCTGGTTTCACCCGGAAGCAGCCTTGCCATCCTGTTCTTCCACCACACATACCTGGTGGCAGCTTTCCTGCCACCTAGCACACTGAGAGCATGGGTTAAAACTTGAACGAGGCAGGTGTTTAACCTAGCTGTGAGAAACTGCCTCCCGCATCCCTGGGCCCGGGTGAGATGTCCGGCTCTAGCTCCTGACTCCAGCCTCCTGCGGGCGCAGACCCCGGGAAGCAGCTGTTACGGCTCCGGGAATTGAACCCCTGCCACTCATCTGGGAGATCTGGATTGAGGTCTCTGCTCCCTGCTGCCTGGCCCATTCCCTGCTGTGTGGGCATTTGTGAAATGAACCAAGAGATGGGAACTCTGTCTGTCTGTCTCTCTTTCAAGTTTAAAAAAAAATCATAAAAACAGCAGTTGAAAACCATGGTTGCCAGTTTTAGCAGTGTGTGTGTGTGTGTGTGTATCACTTCCATATGAATTTGAACTTCAGATAAACAACTCCTGATTTTACTGTTACAAAGTCCCATACATAGCATGTGACATACAAAATCCTACAAAGGGACAAAATCCTACTGAGGGGGCCAGCGCTGTGGCGCAGCGGGTTAAAGCCCTGGCCTGAAGTGCCATTTGTAATCCTGGCTGCTCCTCTTCTGATCCAGCTCTCTGCTATGGCCTGGGAAAGCAGTAGAAGATGGCCCACGTCCTTGGGCCCCTGCACCCATGTGGGAGACCGGGAAGAAACTCCTGACTTCGGCTCCTGACTTCAGATTGGCACAGCTCCAATCGTTGCGGCCATCTGGTGAGTGAACGAGTGGATGGAAGACCTCTCTGTCTGTCTCTACCTCTCTCTGTAACTCTTTCAAATAAAGACAATAAATCTTTAAAAATCCTACTGAAAAATTATTCCTTGTTCATCTGCATTCATCTAGCAACCTGAAAAGATGCGTGCTTTACTGTCCCATTTTCTGAGTCTTCCCAACCTCAAACTAACTTTCAATTAAGCATCAGGTTATCGCGGAGCTTATCTAAATCCTATCTCCCTCACGAACTGCCTTTCCACGGCAGAAAAACATATGCTATTTGCTGCCAAAGTAGATGGGTAATGTAAGCTGTGATGTGGAGAGAATCCTCCTCTTATCCGCTCTCTCTGAGGGTGTAGCTACAGCAACATCTATATGTGCTTTTATCTGTGATAAGAGCAGCCATCTGCTAGCTGCAATGTGCGCAGCTTACCGTCTGAAGTGCTTACATATATTATGAAAACACACAGCTTTTGTGTATGTTGAGAACACATATAGAGAGGGTTCTAATAAAACAGAATATTAGCTATTGGAATATGTCAAATGCATGCAAACGCTAACCAGCACAGGAGGGACGAGACAGCCTGGAGCCGGCATATCACCGCGTGTGTATTTTATGCCACTACCATTTTTGTGACCTTTTACTATTGCACTACTTGCAACCTCTGCCTGTGAGACAATTTTGTCAAATAAATGGAACCTCTGCAATGAGGAGAGGCTTTTGTTTCATTCGCGTGGTAGATACTGCTAGCCTGGATGTCAAACCCGGCAATGTACGTGGTGCGTACATAGGAGACGGCGCGACAGGACGTATACACTTGAATGCCTTTGGCCTTTCACGCAGGGGAACACCAAGAGAAATGCATTGGGAAGGCTGCTGGAGCCTTAAGCTGCCATAAAGGTGCAAATCACCTAAAGCTTCCATTGCTGTCATCCACCTCTTGCAATTTTTGTTACCTCGAGTATTTCTCCAAATCCCTTTACAATGCACTTGTTGTCCCCCGCCACTGTGACCAGGGCTGTCTGTGCACGCCCGTGTGCTGCAGCAAACCGTCTCTCCACTCTTCTAACGAGAGCCAAGGCCAACATCTAATTAAGGATAAGCTGCCGCACTCTCGGCTTTATCTTCCGCAACTGCTTCGTTCCTAGCTTCCTGCCTCGTTGAGTTTGTAATGACAGGAGCAAGAGTTCGGTTCACATTCCTCAGGCCCATCGGGCTCGCTCCCGTCTCGGTGACTAAATATGGCAACAATGGCAGCAGGAACAGGGTGGCTCTTTGTGCCCACGTCGCGTGACCATTCCTGGAACTCATGGCTCCTTGCATGCCATGGGGACTCGCAGAGGTGTGGCAGAGCAAACTTACAGGGTGTCGCTCCCGAAAGTAATCAGAATTTTCCAGGCACCTAACGTATCAAGAAAAGGCTCATCGGGTTCAGCTTCCTATTTCACTGCACTGTTTATTCTCACTCAGTTTTCAAGTATGAGCGTTACCCATTCCCCAAAACTCGGGCAAAATCAAAGTCGGATTCCTGACGCTTTCAGACAGGCGGTTAACTGTACTTCAAATCTAAAGTGTAGCATCTTATCTCTATATAGGGAGGTTAGATAGATGATAGGTAGACAGCCAGACAGATATGGGAATACATGGAGGGAGGAGAGAGGTATTCAGTGTTTTAATTTCTATACTTCTGTATGATCATGGAATACGTCTGATTCTTTTCCTAGAAGGAAAATTTCACTGTTGGTTTTAAAACTGGGTGTTTGGGTCCAGCGCTGTGGAGTAGCAGGTAAAGCCGCTGCCTGCAGTGCAAGCATCCCATTTGGGTGCCAGTTCGAGACCCAGCTGCTCCTCTTCTTATCCAGCTCTCTGCTATGGCCTGGGGAAGCAGTAGAAGATGGCCCGGGTCCTTGGACCCCTGCACCCATGTGGGAGACCCGGAAAAAACTCCTGGCTCCTGGATTCAGACCAGCATAGCTCCGGCCATTGCAGCCAGTTGGGGGATGAACCAGCGGATGGAAGACCTCTCTCCCTCTCTCTCTCTCTCTGCCTCTCCTTCTCTCTCTGTATAACTCTGACTTTCAAATGAATAAATAAATCTTTAAAACTGAGGGTTTGCATCTCTCTTTGTGCTCTGGCTCCCGATTGAAGCTTCATGTCTTCTGGGATCGGGGACCTGTCACAAGGCACAGAGCTATCCCAGCACAGCGTTACTCACTAACGGATCATCGGGAAGAGATCATATCCGCAATGCTGAGAGAGCTGTGTGTATCTCCGATACCGCCACGGCCTTTGCACATGTCAGACACTGAGATGACGTGGGGAAGACACGGGCACTGGTCTCTGTGCCCACTGCAGCTGCCCACTGCAGTTTACGTTTCCTTTCCAATGACTCAGCACGTTCTGCTCTCGCTTCAGTCTCATCTCTCTTTTTAATTCACTTGGAACTTTCGATCCCACTCCAAATTTGGTTTTGTTTAACTCGGATACTCAAACCCGTGCTCACATATGGGATGCAGGCATCACAGGCGGTAGCTTAACTCACTGCCCCAAGACGCAGGCCACAAGAACAGTTTTTTGACTTCATCGACCCAGCCCTACCCACAGGAACAAAACAAAGAGTTGAGTCCTTGCCCGCTCTATGGAAACCAAGCATTTGCTTTTGCCACATTTTCCTAATACTTCAGAGCTCACTTTTGCTCATGCCCATTCCTCAGGGCTTGGTACTTTGTGCACCTGCCTAGCGCCTCTCCCGACTCAGCACAGGCAGTGACGCTGCCTGCTCCTGCCTCCTCCGCTGCAGGGTTTCCAGCAGCTGCTTTTGATGTCTCCCCTGATGCTCACCGTTTCTGAGCGGTGCTGATGGGTTTGTACTGCAACATCTGTACTCCGCTGCACGCGCCCTGGGAGACCAAGGCTCGCTCGGTGCAGATGTCCGTGGAGAGATGGATGTGCAACCACTGCCTGCAAAGCTGAGTCTGTCTGAGCCTCCTACGACTGCAGAGGTGAGCACCACTCCTCCCTGGGTGACCTGGACTGCAATGAAATCAGAGCAGCAACCTTGACCTCTGACTACCTGGGTTGGCTCCTCAGAGCTAGCGTCCTCCAAGGTGGTCTCAGGGTGGCTTCTCCACAGTCTTGCTCAGGTGAGAGTTTGAACGATCGCAGACAGCCGGGCTACATATTCTGTGAGAAGCCTATGGCTTTAGTGACTGGACATATCCAATCAGAAATGTCCTGAGATCAAAATCCCTAATTCCAGGAGGGAATCCAGACTCGCCGGATGGATCTCCCACGGCAGTCGTGCCCTATCTAAACTCTAAAATAATAATGGTTATGGCCAGCAAGATGTGAATGCAACCTCTTTCAGGGGATTATATAGATCCTGGACTTATTGCACTCCAAGAGACAATGAGAAAGCAGCAGTCTTTCACAGTGTAAATTGAATCTTCTGATACAAGTACAGAAGATCTAAACACTAAGTTAACCAACAGACCCAAACAAACCTGGGTTTCGAGACAATGACAATCTTTTTCCAAGGACAGAAGTACATGATGATGCTTTCCTATTGAAGTTTCCAATTACAATCATGACTATTTATGCTTTCAAACAAACAAATTCCATAGAGGGTCTCTAGAGCCAGTGCTGAATGGAGAATTGCTTTAGATCCTGTGTTCCACACAGGAAGGCGCCCACTTGAAATAAACTTAAGGCTGTAAGGATTTCTGGTTCTATCCATTTCAATTAGGAAGGGAAAGTAACTATAATATGAAAAATGCAAAAGCAGATATGCATATTGGGTAATTACTTAATAGATTTTTGTTAACTACATGCCAAGTATGAACAATACATTTTTCATTTCTTGATTTCTGCCTGCATACCTTGTAGTCTGTCATTAAGCCAAGCTACTCTGCAGTACTATCAGCTACTCTGCTGATGCGTTGTTCAGCCAACACTTTTTTTCTTTCTATTCAAGCTCAAAATTCAGTAAAAGAGAACACCAGCTCCGTGTAACCTCTATTTACATACACGTTCCACTGAATTTACCCAAAAGTATCCATTATGCCTGAGTTTACTGTGCACCAAACACTTTTGTTTTCTAAGGATACACAGGGTCTTTGTTTCAACACTGCATAAATATTTCATATTATCTAAGAATGTCAATGTATTAAAAAGAGGTTCAATCTTGAAGAGGCCATTTGATTTGATAAACACACGCAGGAGAGTAATGCATTTACTTCTGAAACCTGTCTAGAAGTCACTGCTGTAACACAAAAGGTGACGGGTTCTGGTTTCTGGATTCCCGCACTCCCCAGATGGAAGTGCCTATGACGTGTCTTGGTAATTAACGTCCTCAATGTATACCTTTCCTAAGTCACGACCCTAAGCTGCGTAGACCCAAAGGTACGTGAACTGCATAGTGAAATAAATTGCTGTGACTAAAACTGAACGTCACGTGCTGTGTTCAGCCCGGGAATGGGAGAGTCAGAGCAAATCTCTTATCACAGGAACACCAATATGGAGATGTAGGTTAGCTTCACCTCCGGCTGCATCTGATGTCAGTGTGGTCATTACCAGACCCAGTCAATAACACCTCTCCGCAGTATAATTGCAAATCCAGTACAACCATGACCAGAACTAAATTGCTTCAGAACAATCAATAGGAATCTTCTGATTGTGTTCCCGGGTGTGTGCATCAACTACAAAGAGGAAAACTGTCCATTCAAGCAAAAGGTCAATTTTATAAATAAAAAATACCGCAGAAAAGTCATATTATACTTTATGTTCTTTTCCAGGTAGAGACTAAATATATTGGTGGGTTGGCCACGGAAAGCAGCGTGTCGCGGGAATTCATCAGCACATAAATAACAACGCGAGAAAAGCAAGAACAGTTCCTAGGCAGAGACTTATCTCTGGCTGAGACGCATGTACCCAATCCTGCAAACATCTCGCTGCTCTTTGGAAACATGGCTTTGAGCTTCAAGTTAAAATCCCCTGTACTCTTTGGTAACCTTCAGGCATTAAAGGGGCTAGTTCATAATGACTCCTGGAAGCCACCAGTTCCACTAGAAAATAAGATGAGAACTATTAATTTCCTAAAGGGGCACATAATAATATTGGTTCCCCGAATGCGTCACTGTCCCATCAGCTCAGATCCGTGCTCCTTAAGCTGGGGGTCAGCATTCCCGGATGGATGAGCTTAGAGTGTAACTGCAGAGCTACGGGGCACAAGTAGTTGTTTGGTGATAAAGGACTTTGGCTAGGTTGTACTGTCTCACACTCCCATCCCCCGGATGAGAGCATTTTCAGATCTAAGAAAAATACACTGAAGTGGGCTCCAAAGAGTTTGGTGATGGTGACACCACTATAAGATTAAGGAGAAGGAAGTACTCAGTGGAAAAAGGCAAAAACACCAACATGGAGACCCTCATGTGATGATGCTGTAGGACAAAAATCTAAACCGAAGGCTTGGTGCTTGGAGCAACGGTGGGTCCATCATGCTGGCCCAACCTGTGCAACCTCTCTGTGCAGTATTTCACTCTTTCTGGCTGGGATAATTCATGTGGTTAGAACAACATGCCATGATGCACTGTGTCCTAGTGTTCCCCATGCCTCTTGGTTAACTGGAAAAAAGTCTCAAACATCCCACCTTCCCCAGCCCGCACCAACTCTATCCACCCTGCATCTGAGGCACCTGCGAACTCCAAGCTGCTCGGCTCCAGAGCCCAGCCGCACGCAAAGCTTTCTATGTGCCTTTACTTTGTTCTGGCTGTGGTGAAAATATTCTTCCCTAATCCTATCCCTGACATCCTCTTGGTTTCTCCACTCCAGTGCCATGACAAGAACTTCCGGGTCTCTCTGTTGTGAACAGTCTCTGACAACTCAGTGCTCCCACTTCATCCGGGCCCTTGTTAATATCCGAGTCATTGGCATTCGTGCTTCTGCATTTTCTGTTTGTGTTTTTTTTTTTTTTTTTTTTTTTGACAGGCAGAGTGGAGAGAGAGAGAGACAGAGAGAAAGGTCTTCCTTTTTGCCGTTGGTTCACCCTCCAATGGCCGCTGCGGCTGGCGCACTGCGCTGATCCAAAGGCAGGGGCCAGGTGCTTATCCTGGTCTCCCATGGAGTGCAGGGTCCAAGGACTTGGGCCATCCTCCACTGCACTCCCTGGCCACAGCAGAGAGCTGGTCTGGAAGAGGGGCAACCGGGACAGAATCCGGCGCCCCGACCAGGACTAGAATCCGGTGTGCTGGCGCCGCAAGGCAGAGGATTAGCCTATTGAGCCACGGCGCTGGCCTGTGCTCTGCACTTTCTACAGAGCATGAGCCTGTGTGCTCCAGCAGGGAGGTGCAATGTCACGCCCATGTGGAGCCTCAACACCGTTTGACCTGACAACCAATACTATTTTGCACACTGGCCGTTGCGTTCCTCAAAGCATCATCCATCAACTACAATATCTCATCCAACTATGGTGGACAATTTTACATAATGTACTGAGCTAAACATAATAACGAAACAAGGGGCCTTTTCATGGGACCAACTATTTTCTGCAACTGTGAAAAACAGGAGGAAGAGAAGAAAGGGAAGAAAGAAGAATACAGAGAAGGGAGGGAGGGAGGGAGGGACTTATCTGCTGTAGTCGTTTCAAGAGTCACAAGTAGCATGCGGTCTTAAGAGAGACACTCTTGGAAAAAAAAACACACATGCTCTAAACTCCTTTGCACTACCCTTCCTCTCAACAGGTCTACAGTGGCATCTCTGCACCAAGGGTAAATGCACATGTTGCAGCCACAACGACCCAAAAGGCTGTTCAAGGGCTAACAGTTTCATCAAGCAGAAAATGAACGTGGCCGTCTTACAATCATACTGCTAGAAACATCTTCCACTACCTTTCTGAAGCCTTTTGAGAAGCTAAGTCTGGAATGTTCTGAGTGAGCTGGGGCAGAAGGAATACACCGGCAGTGTCCAGCCCTTCGCCACTCGGCCGGGGCACCCACTGGAAGGGGCTATGGACTGCTGCCCCTATCAGTGTTAACTGCTCAAGCAATTGTTTCCTGTAGATTAATTTGTAATTCTAAATTTCCAGGCGAATGAAATGTGAGCCTGTCCCTCCCTCGGGCCATTCACAGAGATATAGCTTTCCTGTAATCTGAGGCCCAGGCACAGCGCTAACATGTGCAAATGGAAAGAGGGGGCCCCTCCATAGAAGTGGGAAGAAAAAGGGGAGGGGGAGGAGAGAGGCAGTGCACACAGAGCAAGAAAGACAGCAGCGCGGAGGGGGTGGGGGAGAGGAGGGAAGAAGGCTTAAAAGGATCTTTGTCCCTCATCCTCCCCAAACAATTTCTCCCATCCTTTCGCAACTGGCGATCTGATGCACCAGCCTCATATACCTCATTCCATGAAAACGCAGCCAAGAAACACACATAAATACTTTGGAAGCGAGATGTTTGCAATACTGGGAGATCCATGTCTCCAATATTCACAGATGGCGTGAGTGATTGTCACCAGCTTTGTAGCACATTAGCCCTCCCACTTCACTCTGGCCCTCGTACAAGTCTGCCGCTTTGCTTTCAGGCCAAATTACCTGTCACGTCATCGAACAGTTTGGGTCCACCGGAGAAAATACATTCTCTAAGTGCAGAACCTTGGGTAATTACTCCTCGGCTGTGGTCTCACTCAGTCGCTCAGCATTTGTCAAACAGCCACTTCTCATAGAGAGCTATATGAAGCCATGTGTTGCTTTAAACAAAATATTTCTCGAAAGGTCACAATTTGATGCGACGCTACTTAACCTTCCTCTGGGACGTGAACCACTTTGCAAATGAGATTTAAAAGAAAAAAAAGTATGTATCTCTTCCATGATAAATACACAGAGGGCTACTATTAAACTATAGGTTAATACTAACATTCCTTCGCCATATCCAAATAGGAAAAGTTTTCAAAAAATGTCTTTGTTGCTGATGTTCATTTGTCATATATTTATGACAGCTTCCTAAATTGATTTTACATCAATCCGAAATGTTCACAATCTGGTCAGGTTACATTTTATTGGAAAGTAAATTTAAACAGGAAGTCAGCCCAATTGTATCTTCAGGCAGACACTGAAAATGTGAAATGGTCTTTGACGAGGTAACACATATCGCTTGGAGGCAAGAGGTTGTGAAAACCCCAATTCACAATGGGATATAGCTAATTCCTCTCGCCAGACAAAGGGAGCCTTACACCAAGGGTCTCTTCTCTGCTCATGTTCCAGTATTTTCCTCCTTTGCTTAGTCAGCAGTCCTCTTTGTTCCAAGACCAAATCACCATTATCACCAGTGCTACAGCATCCTCATGGTTATAGAGCATACAGGGTAGAAGGCTCATGCCGCCAGAGCTGGTGCCCGAGTCGTTTTGCACTAGCCCTGGATCCACGTGGATCCAGAAAGCAGTGTCACAGGGAGCCGGAGGGACATTCCTCACCGGAGGACTGACAACTAACAAGTAGACACAAAGCGCCTTGCTCCCCCTGTGTGCACACACCTGGGTTTTATTCTAGTGGCACTGTCCTGTGACAAGGCATCGCGCACAGTGCCTGGTACATAGGAAGCATTCAATTGATGGAGATGGAATGATTTTTTAAAAGCAGGCCAGAAGTCCTACTTGTAGGCTGTATCAGTATCTTGTTTACTTTCTAATTTTAAATCATTTATTAGGTGTGAAGCTACCAGGTGAACACATTTGGGGGGGAAAAAAAAACTAACAAAGGGTTATCTTTCTGACAATTGTCAAAGTCGCCCGAATTCATTCCCCAACGCGCGCATGTAATCACATTATGTGTTTCTAAAATTAAACACACACACACACACACACATTTCCTTTTCCAGTGGCAGAGCCCAGTAAGGCAGCTACCTTTGCACTGTATGTCCACGCGCGAATATACGAAGATCAAGATTCTTCTAGTCTACCAGGGACACAGCTCCCCATTCTGTCTTGCTATTTCTTTTGTAACCGACTCTGCACCATGTTAGAGATTTGCATATAACAGCCTCTTGGCACAAATTAAATGGAACAAGGTCCCTTTGCAGCTAATAAACTCACTGTAACAAGTCCCTCAACTTTGCCTGGTCACAGGGCTCAGCAGGATTGCCATCTGTGGAACTGGCTGCAAGATAAAAATAACATTCTCATGTGCTTCCAAACCCATACAACTCTATATTGTCTCTCTGGAAACAAATTGTGTTTAATGGCCAGTGATTATCTCCTATCTGGCTTGCTATAATACCAGTTGTGTGTGTGTGTGTGTGTTTAATCACTAGTATTATCTGTACTTTGGAAGAAGAGCTACAATTAAACATATTCCGAATAGAAGAGAAACAGGCAGCAGCTCTCTCTTGGCATCCGTCCACACGCCCTATCATTCCAAAGCATGCCTGGTTCTAGGCTGGTACCGGCCACCAGTGTCAGCACAATTGAGGTGACTGTGCTAATTAACTGTCCTGTGGAACCAGCTGAGAAAGCTTGTATAAACTCCATGGGAAAGCAAGCTGTGAAAAAGAAATTCCAATGGAGCTGGGGAGTAGGTCCAAATATAGAATCCAAACACGGCACAGTTGGCCTTAAGCATCAGGTGATAACATCATCAGTTACAAGATGTTTGAGAGTTAGCAGCGTTGAATACTAGGCTGGCACTCGAGTTTAAAAAAAAAAAGTGCAAAGAGGTCAAGCTCTCCCCCCTCTCTGCACTTAGCACAAAGCATTTGGGAACAGCCAACCTAGCATCTCAGAGGAGAGAAAGCACTCATGATTCAAAGACCCCGTTCTCAAGAGAAAAAGCAGTGTAACATAAGAGAGGCTGCAAACTCCATGGGGATGCTTGCGGCATGTACAGGATGGGGCAAGAGTGAGACCTATTTCCTGGGAACGTGATGAATGGTAGATGTCCTTCAGAATAGGGAATGAAGGTCAAGGACAGGGACGGGTGTGTCTAACATGGCACAGGGCTAAGAAAACGCGTGTTGGCTCTCAGAAGATGAGAAGCTAGGAGGAGCTGCAAGGTGGTGTTCAAGGGTGCAAGAATGAGTGTTGATAAAATCTGTTGGGTGTTACGTATTCACAGTATGACTTGTAAAACCAAACAGGTTTAATCAAGAGATAGAAAAGAATAAGCCTGTCTTCTAGGTCATGTTTCTGTAAATGCCACACCAAGATAGTCTTGGATGCCATGGTGGGGGGCATGCTCTCATTCCTGGAATGTCTCAGGGAAGCAGTCATCACCCACAGATCGGGATGCTGAGCACAGAGAGGCCCTATGGGTTCCCAGATAGCTCATACTGTCCTCTAGGTCCAGTGATTAACCCCTGCGGGACTCGGGGATACGGAATTAGCCAACTGCAGCTTATGGTTCCCTTCCTAAGTGATGATGTATGTCGTGAAACTGCATCCCAATTATCCCAAGAAAACAGGAAGGCAAATTCTGCTCCAATTCCAATGATCAGTGCCTAGCGAAAGAGAACAGAGTGATAGACAGATCTATTACTATATGCATGACCATACCCTAAGTCGCAGTTTAGATTGTAAACAGGGGATGAAAATATCTACTTCCCAGTGCTCTCAGAGAGGTGGTAGAAGATACTCGTGGCACACTTTGAAGAGCACCTAGTTGTGTGAATAATAGTTGTGACCACTGACTTCTCCCATCACTCCAGTTAAGCCTTAACATACAATGTTGCAAGTAGAGCATTGTCCTTGACTCAGCCGCTGTCCTGAGCTCCAACCTCAGAGCTGCCAGCAAACCCAGAGAGCTCTGCCGTCAGCATCATGGAGATGTGCGATCCCGTGTGCTGCTCGACTGGACATCACTCCACAGATGCCAGCTTTGTTCATTTGAGTAAAGCAGTTCAAAGAGCGATGCCGATAGGCACGGATGAGCTGCCGGAACACCGGGTCCCTGTGGGGCTCAATCACTCACAAATGTCCTACAGATATCCTGGTGCGGGAGTCCTTTTAAACAACCTAAAAGGATGCTGTCTTTTTTCTGTTTCATACAGTATAGACTATGATTGTCCTTTCAATTAGGATCTCTTCCTAAGCGCTTGAGTTCTGAAAACCTTCAGCTACGGGAGAAGTAGCAATGGAGTTATCAGCACGCAACTCGGGGTATCACCATCTCCTTTACCCCTCATCTGTTAGAGCAACACAGCAGTCAGCACAACACACCCCTAGAAGATGAAGAAGCTGAGCTCAGGGAAGTGTTAGTTCATCCATTCCTTTCCCATTGAGTAAATTATCTCCCCTCGGCAGCGGAGTCATTAACTAGCCAGGCGGATATTTACTGAGATTCCACCACGAGCAAATTACTACCTTGGCCCCTGGTGATAGGAAGTGATTAAGGTCTGGTGAACATGGTCAGGGGACTCTGTGCTTGCAAGGAGAGACAAGGCAGCTTTTCCACTGCACCTGCTGCGTTCAACACACAGTGCTCAGCGATCCCGCATGCTATGTAGGTAGGATTCCCTTCCTTTCCTGCAACAGGCAAAGTCCGCTTACTTTATTTAATGTGTATACGACCACAGCAAAACACATCATAATCAGCACTTCGTTAATGGCAGCAAGAAACCAGACTCCTTAGGTAGCTGACGCAGATGAAGGTGCTTTAAAAAGTATTTTGTGTCCAGTAACCCTCATTCAATTTTATCTTCTATTATTTCTAGCATATGACCCCACTCTCCACCCCCAGACTCTTAAAAGAGCTACAATGCAGCTAAATATAAACTGAGGAGCAACAGATATTACAGGAAAGTTACATTAAGCCTGGTTTTTGAATTCAAGACGATTGTCAGATAAACTGGGCACACACTGAGGATGCTGGAAGGGCAGAATACATCATTGAGGAAACTGTGATTCATCTGTAGAGTTAATAAGCAGCCATTAAAAAACAGGATAGAGGAGGGCATTGTGGCATTGTGGGTTAAGCTGCCGCTTGGGTCACCCCATGTCAGAATCCTTGTGTGCATCACAGCCACTCCGCTTCTGATCCACCTTCCTGATGCTGTGCACCCTGGGAGGCAGCAGATGGTGGCTCCAGTTCTTGGGCCCCTGCCATCCATATGGGAGATCTGGACAGAGTTCCAGTATGGTGACTTCAGCCTGGCCCAGCCTGATTATTGTGGGTATTTGGGGTAGTACACCATTTGATGGAAGATCACTCTGTCTCCTTAACTCTGCCTTCCAAGTATATAAAAATAAACATTAAAAAATAGAAATGATGTGTATTTATGAATGGAAAATTAGGGATATACAATATTATGCAAGGTTGGCTCTCATTCCATTTTAAGTACCTTCACATTATTGGAGTCATTTACAATAAGCCCATTACACATTTTCAGAAACAGCTACAAAACACTAAACTGTATTTTTGTGGAGCAAGACGTGATGGAAGGAGTGTTGCCCAAAGCCTTTGGTCTCCTCCTAGGCTCGATGAGGAGCTGGCCTCCAGCAGCGGGAGGTCAGCATCGATGCCCACCCTCCGTTTGTGAAGACAACACTCTCCTTTGGAACACGAGCAGCCACACTCACACAACTGGGGCACAACCCCAATGTGGAATAGTTACGCCAAAGACAAAGCCACAGAAGTTTACTTTCAACAAAGTTTCCTGAGTCCTTTGATACACAATAAAGGGAGTAACATCTTCCCATCTGTTTATGAGCGAGATGACACAAAGCAGGGGAAACAGACTTACTAGTGTTAATTATAGTAACTCTGACAGGGTTGGTTCTGTACCTTTAAAAAGGTGCAGAACCCATCACCCATGTGATTTCTCAATATTCCTCACACCAGCCTCTAAGTAACTACAAGTATGATTCTATCTGTCTATAAAAGAGGCATTTCCCCTAAGAGAATGTAAGCTTCAGAAGCAAAGGGACTTGGACTTGCTCACTGCGCTCCTGCAGCCCTGAGCTCAGTGCCTACCACACAAGTCACTCATCTGCGCTGGCCATCAACAAATGATCACAAGCAGTGATGAATATATAAACGAATGGCAAACTCATACAAGGACAGTGGTAGCCTCTCAGAGCCATGCTGCAACAATAGTCCATCCTGCCAGGACTCAGCTGGGGGTTTGGGATCCCCCATGGCAGGATGGGCATGTGGCCTGGCAGCCGAGATGCCAGCTAGGGTGCCTGTGTCACACAGCATGGCACCTGGGATCAGTTCCCAGCTCAGGCTCCCGGCTACAGCGTCTCACTAACGCACACTCTGGGAGACAGCAGTGACGCAAAGGAACCGGATTCCTGCCCTGCCTGGGGGATGCCTGGATTGAGGCCCCAGCTCCTGACTACAGTAGAGGGATCTCTCTCTCTCTCTCTCTCTCTCTCTCTCTTTCTCTCTCTCTCTCTCTCTCTCTCTCTCCCTTTCCCTCTCCCTCTCTCTCTCCCTCTTCCTCTCACTTCCCCCCTCTCTCCCTCCCTCTCTCTTTCTCATTCTCTCCTTTTGTCTCTCAACTTCTCAAATGATTTTTCAAGGAAAGAAAAAGATCTTCAGTGTCATCTTGGGAATTAAAAATTTTAAAACCAAACAGCTCAGAAATGCACAGATCCCCTCCTAGCCCAAGGCCATCCCACTCCCCTGATCTCTCCCTGAAGACAGCCTTGCTTCCTGGTCTACCAGCTTGCTTGCTATACAGCACACTGCTTCCTTCCATTGCCCCACACCTGCCTCCTTGCTGCGCTTCCAACTCCAGGCGGTTTGGGGACTGCTTCCCACCGCGCAAGGACTCCACTCCCCTCAGCAGGTTGCCGCTCCATCACCCATGCGACGGGCAGGTTTGCTTGCCGTCACGCACTGCCCCGTCGCCGTTTCTCTCCGGTTCCTGGGCTGATCTTCTCAGCGGTCGCAGCCATTGAATGCTGCCAGGATGGAGAGCTTGTGTTCCAGGGCTTCATGTTCTTCTCCCCTCGGAGCTCAGCATCTGCTGTGAGTTGGCAGCGCAGGTAAATGCATTTCCTACTGCTCCCAGAGGCTCAGCCTCCTGCAGGCTTCGCCACGTCTATTCAGACCTCAGCCCCTCGGAAGTGAGGGGGTTTAGCTTGAAATTGATGGATGGGCCTGGTGCCTTTTTCCTTCCGTGCTGTCATTCTTTGCACTGCACAGATTCGATCTGTCTGCTGAGGCCTGGGCACGAGGGGACAATCAGCTGTGTCCTTTCTGCACCACCACCCCCCCATCATCTATCGTCACACAGTTGGGTTTTCCTTAGTTTCCGAGCCAAAGGTGGCAAACACAGGTGGCCACACCTCTTTGGTTTATTGGGACAATGACTTCGAACCTGGGAATTTGATTCAAGAAATGGAAACCCAGCTTCCTTTCCAGATTTGGAAGAAATGTATCACTGGGGCCTGTGTTTCTCTTTGGCAACACCACTCAGCAGTGGGTTCCCAGCTCCAGGCCTTTGATGCTCTCTGTACTCTGCCTTTCCCAAGTCTCCGAGTCCTCCAATTCTCCTCTCCAGCTCATCAGCATGGAGCCCTTACAAGCACTCTTTATGCTTGGCTTTTATTGCACTTCAGCATTTTTGATCTCTACAATGAAGCCAAGTTTCCAAAAACCAGTAAATTTTTTCTGAAAAGGCTTTGCAGGCCGTATGGTCTCTATCTCAACTGCTCTGCTCTGCCACTGTGGAGGCAAGAGAGCCACAGACCAGAGTGAACAAGGACACGTCACTGTTGCCATTAGGCTTCATGTGTAGACTACGATATCATACCAACTGGTAAAATCTATTTCCAGACCAAAGGAGTCTGTATAGTGACTACTGTGACTATTCACAAGTCATGTTAGCAACTCTGATTAAATTATTTTAAATGAGTATGAAATTGTTTTATGGGTCTGAGATGTACTTGTAACCTTTATGAACTTCAATAAAATATTATATATGCATTACTGGGTCCTCTAGACATTTCTGCGAGTGAATAACTGATCCTAATGAGACCAGGGCCTGGGTTTCTCCTTGGTTCTAACACAGCACCCTTGGGATCTACATTATCTGCTTCAAGGCACAATGGAGCCATTTAGCATTTGTAACAGAAGACAGAGTCACTCAGTACCCTCCCAGCAACCATGTCCCCTGAGGCTGTCATGGCTCTGGGGAAAATCCACTCCTATATGTTTAGCATTTGACATTGGTTGCAACAATCAATACAGAGAAAACACAGCTACGTTGCCTACAAATATCAATCAATTAGCTACTACGTGCAGCACAAGGTAGGTAGGTAGGTAGGTAGACAGACAATATAGAGGTAGAGAGAAAGATGGAGATACATGTAATCCCTACTCAGAAAATCTAATTTTACAGATGACACTCGGACAGATAAAGCACCTGGATCAAGTCACGGAACATCAGTGCGTCCGCCCATAATGGGCACACGTCATCGTGAGTTTATTCCCTTCTCCATAGACACCGCCATGGTGCATGGTTGATGATGAGTACCTGTTTTTTGAATAAGGAGAAATCTCTAACTGAAATTTTCCCATTTTCTGGGAATTCTGTGTTAGTGAAAAGCATCACAATGTGCTGAGTACAAACAGCCACATAAACACCCATCCTTTATCATCCACACCTTTTAGCTCTATGCAACTGGACACCATGATGATGAACTGTGAGCATCCATGTGGATGAGCCACAGCACGTAGACAGTTGGCTAAGCATTACTCTCCATGTTTCTCCAGGGTCTTTCTGATGAGATTACACTGGAAGTGGCAGACTCCGAGGAACGCCAGTTGTCTTATGTAACATAACCGAGCTTCTCCATGCGGTTAAAGGCATCATGGAACCACAGCCTGACCTCCCTCGGGGCACCGAGGAGTTCCGTAGCACAGAGCCATCATCTACAACTGCACCACTGACTCTTCCCTACGTCTCCAGCCAGCTGGCTGCCCTGTACATGGGGACCTTGCCAGCCTCCAAAATGGAGTCAACCTATTCATTAAAAGGAATGCATCTCTCTCTCTCTCTCTCTCTCTCTCTCTCTCTCTCTCTCTCTCTCTCACACACACACACACACACTTGCAGCCATACAGAAAATTACACCCTGGTGGTTCTTTCTCTGGAAAACTCTCACCTACTAATTCTGTCATTTTTTTCTTGAAAGACGCCAAGAGACATACAGAGAAATCATCCATCTGCTGGATCCCTTCCCCAGATGCCTTCAACAGCCAGAGCTGGGCCAGGCTGAAGCAGGGAACTGGAACTCCAGCTGGGTCTGCCCGCACGGGGGCCATCACTTGCTGGCTCCGAGTGTGTAGAGCAGCAGGAAGCTGACTGGGCGCTCTGAGATGTGATGTGGATGCACCCAGCAGCGTGTTAACTGCTGGCCCAAATGCGTACCCCAAGTTCTAGACATTTCCTGTGAACTAATCTTCACCATTCTCAACACCCCACATTGGCCTAGGTCCCAATCTTCCGCAGGGGCCTTGTAGTTACTCTTTCTGCTTCTCATCTCTCCAACTCTATCTGGAATTAAACCCATGGCTCTCAAACGCCTGCAGAATCTGATTCGTTCTCGTGAGTGTGACCTGAAGGCCCTTCACCAATTGGGGCCAGATTTTCTGTCCACTTCCGGCTGCCCTCTCCTACCTTCGCCCCCTCACACCCACCAGCAGTCCATGAACTCGTCCCGCATTTTCCCACCTCCAGCCTTGGCCTTTGGTGACAAACAATGCTCTTCTGACAACCGTGACCCAGAGTCCCAATTACTAGGTGTACAATCAAGGGGAAGTGGAACACTTCAGCTCCCAACTTCTTAATTAGCACTTAGCTGACCTAATTAGTGACTGTGCATCAGGATTTAACAGCACCGAGAGCTCCGCCTTCCCTAGGAATCCTTTCCCTGTGGATCATATGAATCCATATATTCTCTGTACGCTCTTTCAACACAACACAGGAAACACCAATTGGAGGAGAAAGAATAAATCAACCCTAATCAACGCACTGCCACGCCACTCTCTGACTGCTTTTTCATTCACTGGACGCTTCTCTCTCAGCTGACATGTATCTCAGTTATGTTTTCATCAAGTAACCACACCTCGAGGAAAGAAATTATGTTAGACAGGGGCCCATAAAACTTCCAGACCAACTTTACAGTCTTTTGTTTCATGTTGCACTGAATTTTCTAAGACTGATTTCTGACGACCTGTCATGTGTGTTTCTCTTGTTCATTACAATGTAAGATTAGGATTGCTCTAAAATTCCCTTTGGTGAATTGCTAAGAGCTGTGAAATGTTATCGAAAGGTCACTGAAATTCATGTACCCAGTAGCTTTCAGTGTTAGCAGACACCATGGCCGATTCTACAACTTGAAAATGGCCTGGTCAAGAACGTAGATATAATACTGCCAATATTCATTCCTCTGGCAAAGAATATTGGCTCCCTCTGCACTGAGCTAAGTCTAGTAATAGAAAAATGAGTGTAATACACACTTCACGCCTAAGGAGACTGCTGATAAGGAAGAAGACAACAAGGTGAACAAAGGACACGTGTGTACTGTACATACTGCTTTCACAGTTAGAAGGTGTATGTACACTTTAACAATGCTCAAGAGGCTGCACCAAAAACCACCACCGAGTAACTGGAGCTCCATCACCCTGCAGGCTTTAGAGGCGTGATGACCAAGCGTGGTCCTCCAACCAGCATCATCAGCATCACACGAGCGTTAGTACATCCTGCATGACTATAACAAACCACCCAGAGGCAGGCTCGCTTTATCAGGAAGAGCAGTCTACTTAGTTCACAGCGCCTGAGACTGGAAGTGTGCGATCAGGCACCGCCAATGCTGCAGGCTCTGGTGAGGGCCAAGCAGCAGGTGGTACGACAAAGGCCAAAAAAGGTATGGGAAGGAGGGGCCCCAGAGCCAGACAGGAAGTGGAGAAGATGGTGCTCTCACCTCTCTGTTAGGACACCCCTCCCCATGGATTGAAGGCTCTCCCACCAGGCTGCACCTCTTACAGACGTCACAGCACCCCCCACGAGCACCACCCCAGGGAAGAGACCTCCCATACACAAGCTGTTGAGGGACGAGCTCAAACTGGATCTAAACTGCAGGTCGGAAACCCAGGGCTCCTGAGTCAGGCACTCGTACTAGGGCGGGCCCTGGAGTCTGTGCTCTACTCCGCCCTGTGCACAGAGCTGAATGCACAGAAGCTGTGCTTGTAGACCAAGGCCACAAGTAACTTACTTAAAAGTTCAGCCTCTGACCGGCACCGTGGCTCAATAGTCTAATCCTCCACCTTGCGGCGCCGGCACACCGGGTTCTAGTCCCGGTCGGGGCGCCGGATTCTGTCCCAGTTGCCCCTCTTCCAGGCCAGCTCTCTGCTGTGGCCCGGGAAGGCAGTGGAGGATGGCCCGAGTGCTTGGGCCCTGCACCTGCATGGGAGACCAGGAGAAGCACCTGGCTCCTGGCTTCGTTCGGATCAGCATGGTGCGCCGGCCACAGCGGCCATTGGAGGGTGAACCAATGGTAAAGGAAGACCTTTCTCTCTGTCTCTTTCTCTCTCACTGTCCACTCTGCCTGTCAAAAAAAAATTAAAAAAAAAAAAAGTTCATCCTCTGTCCTCTTCACCATGGGCGGACACCGGAGTGTCTCACTGAAGAATACGATGATCAGATCAGTGCTCTGGGGAAAGCACCTGTGGTCGCAGTTTAGGGGGTCAATTCAATATGAAAGAACAAATAAGAGACTTGTAAAAATCCTATGCAATGGAACACGGGGTGTGGATAAACCAGCATCCACGAGAATGGAGATCAGATGGATTTCAGAGGATTCTGGGATGTGGAATGGCCAGTAGATGCTATCTTCCATCCCAAGAGATGTAAGAGGGCAGACAAAGGATCTTAATTGTCCAAAGCCATCTATCCATAAACTGAATGTTCAAACCATTTCTACATGGAACGAGAACTCGAAGAAACGTTACAAGTCAATAAGTGAGGTGAGAGATGGGACGACACTTGAGTGGGGTAGACTCAGGCCTGATGAACTTGAACTTTCTGTCCGGATTGTAGAGCAGAGGTCAAACACAATGTTACTTCATTTTTTTTCCCCCGAAATCTTACATTCTTACTATTTCCTGTTTGACTTTTTGGAGCACAGTAATTAAAAAGTAATTATGTATTCTACTTCAATTTCAATACACAATAGAAATTCCAGATGATCATTTGGCTGTTTCTGTTACTACACCCACTTGGAGAAGCTCTTTGGGAACTACAATAGTAAAACCACATCTCCACTCTCCAAACTTTCGACCGCCATTTGGCTCAGCTGGGAAAAGGGTAGACAGGAACACGACTGGCATCATTACTTGGAAGTATTTTTATGTGGTCTTTGATTCCGAAGACTTTTAAAAATGAGTCTGGGTTCGTTCTAAAATATCCAATTACAGCCAAATGAGAACATTCCCTAGCATCAAGCCTTTGTCTGACCCAAGGAAAAAGAACATTTCTTTTCTCTCCATTTATTCTTCAGATGAACACAATTCAGCAAGTTGGACAAAAAGACATGGGGAGGGGTAACAATCACTCAGCCTCCCTAAAGGGTTCTTCTGGAAGCCAATGTTGGCAGATTGGGTAGAGGCATCTACAAACCAGCCTTTTCCCAGGACTTGCATTCTTCTTTTCTAACCACCTCCAACATTAGCCCACTGACACAGAGTCCCAAAACCAGTCCCATAAAACCCAAGTCCCTGCCATCACATAACAGGACCTAAAGATTCACCGCTCCAAAGCTGGCACTGTTGTGTACCAGGTAAAGCCACTACCTGCAGTGCTAGGATTCCACGTGGGCACCAGTTCAAGTCCTGGCTGCTCCACTTCCAATCCAGCTCCCTGCTAATGGGCCTGGGAAAGCAGCAGAAGATGGTCTAAGTCCTTGGGCCCCTGCACCCATGTAGGAGACCTGGAAGAAGCTCCTGGCTCCTGACTTTGACCTGGCCCAACCCTAACCATTAAGGCTATTTAGAGAGTGAACCAGTGGGTGGAAAACCTCTCTGCCTTTCAAATGTATAAACCTTTAAAAACACACAATCCAGACTCCTTGTCCCTTAGAGCAGCACTGAACTAGGGGATTCTTATGGTTGCAATGCAAGGACTACCCCACAGCATACAGGAAACACGGGCCCTATGTCTTCTTGAGTGCGAACTACAAAACTGGAATGGTGGGTAGCTGTCTGAGTAAAATGAGCGTTAGCTCTGTTCACTATTATCTGTCTGACCCTGGGCAAGTTACTTAGCCTTCTTTTAATGAGAAAAAAATGACTGCACCAATCTGGGAGAACGAAAGGAGCTAAAGCAGATAAAGCATTTGCATTATGTCCTTGTACGGTCATTATGGTTCTTAACAGTATCATTGCTTTTTTCATTTTTTTAACATAGGACCTTCCAAAATACTAGCCTTGCAGGCAGGACAGGCTCTCACAATCCCAATTTAGGATATATGCTATGGGATTGTTCCTTAATAGGGATGTACAGAACTGTATCGGTGTGTGTGTTAGCATTGTCCTTGTGGTTAATTCAACCCCGGGATGTCTGACGCACTTGAATACTGGCACCACCATTAGTATCTGCAATGTCTGTGTTTGCCATTGTGCACTGCACTTCAACAGTGGGTTTGGAATGTATCCATAAAGTAGAAGAGGAAACTATGAACCGATCATTTCAAATGTTGAATACCCATCGAAAACACGTATATTGCACATTTCCTAGTTCTTGGAATTTTTTTTAATGTTTGTATGGGCTTTATTAGTCTTCTCTCATCAAACTCATCCTGTGGTTCTCACAGCACTGTTCTAGAACTTTATCCTCCTTTTACTACAGAATGAAAAACCTGCATTTGTAACTCTCAGATATCAACCAGTTGAGTTCAGCCTATGACCATACATGGTTCCGATTATTTAAAGTCTCAGTCCATATCACAAGGAGTTGTTCCAATTGTTATTGGCCAGGAATAAGCCACCCCAGGAGTCTGTCGGCAGTCTGTGTCCCATATGCAAAGAGGAAACCTGTGTTGGGTATTCTTCTCTCTCTGCTCTAGAACATGCCTGCATCCTCCTTAAGATGACCTCGAAAACACCTATGAAACGCCGTGGCCTCCTGAACATTTGCTCAGCGATTCTGTGGAGTCAGTGTGTGGGTATCCATGTTTTTAAAAATCTGCTCAAATCATTGTGCAACAGAGGGTTTGCACCAGCCCAGAACGTAACAGCTAGTTCTCTCCATGGTGTTCCAGGAAAAGTTGATTCCTTCCTGTCCAGCTGCAGGCAACTGATTTGGGCTTTTTCCATCTTAAAATTAACCTACATTTCCTTAAGAAAAACTTTCTTGAATATAGCCATTAGCCAAGAACCATCAAGCATTTACTGGTGTGGAATACATAGGCTGGAAGGTACCTAGGTGTGAGGAGCTGGAACTCTTGTATTCATGCAAATAATGTTGCCTCTTTAACTGTGGATTTGATACAGCCAACTTCCCAGGATGTGCCTGCTACATGTGGAATCAGGGTACATGCTAAGACCCCACACTGTTTGCATATCCAACTGGGCTACCATCCCCTTCCTTGTACATAGAGGTGGAAAGGGGAGACAAGTCTCTTCACCGTTAACTCGAGTTTGAAATAGCACTCTTGTTTGCTCTCTTCTCTACCATAGACCCTTTTTAGAAATACTGCTCTCATTGTCACTCTGGGGTGTAGGATGTACCCCTGAAGTGTGTGCTCTTCTGCCACAAAGCTCTCTCACTCTCCCACTAACCTGGTCTCGAAAGGACCCTCCTAACTGCAGGTACCATTTCCAGTTTTTAATTTTCTTTTGTTTAGGGGCAATTCTTTGGTCCACTCATGTTAGTTATTTCTCTTTGTGGGGCAGCCCATACTTGAATGGGAAAGTATATTTACTCCCTCACTGCCAAACAAACTGTTCCCATTTGCACATGGTACCAGTCTCCACTTAGTATTTCCATTTCTGTGGAAGACAAGAACCTGGATCAAAAATTAACATGTTCATTGCACATACCGATAACCTTACGTAATACTATCTCATCAATATGGCATCATAAAATCAAGTGCTTTCAAATTATCTATTGTGCCATCTCGTCTTACTTTGTCTCTTACTGTTTAGACCTCAGATTGCATTTTTATGGGAGGAATTCTTAAAGGGAACTTTGTTACCGCTTAAAGATAGATGTCTTTTTTGGCTCTTGTATGATCCATTTAAACTCACCATCAAAGTGAACTATGGACTCATTTTGAGAAGAAAATATATCCCATAGACCATAATTCCCCAAGACCTTTATTTATTTGATTTCTGCTCCCTGGGATCGTGGCCTCGTGACATGCAATTCTCAGTTCTGTAAGCCTCCCAGGAAATAGCATTCATAAAAATCAGCTCACAGCAGACTTCAATGCCAACCCAACAATAAAATATTCCAGCACATTCTCGCACTAAAGGCAGCCATGGACGGCCACTGCTCCATTCTTTTTACACTGAAAAGATAGCTTTCAGTGAAGACATCAAAGAATCTGCACAACAAACCACACAGCAACCTCTTTTTAACAGTGGCGTCCTTGAGTGTCAGACTGCAATAGAAGCTAATTGGAACTTCAATAATTCCAGCTACCAGAGATTTAAGAATACTATCAACACACAAATGCCTGCAACACCTTTTTCAAATGAGGAAGTAATTCTGCATATCAAACTGGAGGGAATTCGCATCCATCAAATGCAAGTGGATCTTCAAAGCTCCTGGGTTCGTTCATTCGCCCCCCTCCCTCAAAGCCAACCATGGAATCATCCCTTTTGTTGCTTCTAGAAGCGGGGAGGGGGGTCCCCCATTTCATATCCTCTCTGCAGTGTCTTCTCACTGTGATGTTCTGTATTTTATACTCCTCTAATGCCTCCCTTTCCCATGACCCTGCCTCTGATTTCCCTTTACTTTGAGTGTGATATATTTATTCTGCCACTGGGTGCCATCCAGTTCTACTTTCTTTGCAACAAGAGGGAAAAGCATGTCTGATTCAGGTCAGAAGCTCAATAAGGTGTGCAGATTTTTGCAAATAGATCTCTTCTGCACATACTCCAGTGCTTTTAATGCAAACTACAAGCAAATAACCAAAGGAAACACCAGGTTCTCTTTGCCTGCCCTCACAATTCAGAGTGCTCACTGAGTTTGATCTGTAGTGCTTTGTTTTGTTTAGGTGAGAGGAAGGGGCCTTGATATTTGAGAACACATTTACCAAAAGCTTGTACACATAGCCTGAATGTACTATGTAACTTCCAATGAAAAAATTATTCTAGGGGTTGGCATTCTGGTGTAGCAAGTAAAGTTGCCACCTGCGACACCAACATCACATAAGGGCACTGGTTACAAGTTTCAGCTCTTCCACTTCGGATCCAGCTCCCTACTAATGTGCTTGGGGAAGCAGCAGAAGGTGGTCCAAGTGCTTGGGCCTCTACCCCCGACACGGGAGACCCAGAAGGAGCTACTGGCTCCTGGCTTTGGCCTGGCACAGCCCTGGCCATTGAGGCCCTTTGCGGAGCGCGTCGGCAAATGGAAAAATCTGGCACAACCTGGCTGTCGCTGACATCTGGGGAGTGAACCAGCAGATGGAAGATCCATCTCTGTCACTCTTCCTCTCTGTCTGTAACTCTGCATTTCAAATAAATAATTTTTTCAAAAACCGATTCTACTTCTTGTTCATTCTGTTGTCATGGATGTACTGATAGTCACAATTAAGACAATCTATTAAATACTTCCCTATGTTTGAAGGAAATGGTAGGAAATCTAATCTTAAAAATTAACGTAAATAAGCACTTTATCAAACGCGTAATTTGAACCACAAGAAACACTACTGCACAGAGCAAAGACAGATGCACCGTGCCCTGGATAGACAGAACAACGTCTGTCTAGGCAGGAGTTTCCTTTTCTGCAAGGTAAGCAGATTCAACTAATAGTTCCCATGGTGCTTATAGAGCCAATATTCTGATTTGAAACTCAACAAATCATTTGTCACTATGATTTCTGTAATACAAATACTTCCATTATACACCAGAGCTAATCATTCTTCCTTCGTCTCTGACCACTCACATAAAACCCAACTCTTCAAACACAAATGAATCTAACCTGTACTCAATTCTAGATGCAGGATTTCACCTACTCCTGCGTGGACTCTAGCAACAGATTTTTATATTCTTTGAACTCTCCAAGTACATTTGCAGAAGAGTGGGAGAATTGAATGGACATCCATTCAATCACTTGAGAATACTTATTGACTCTTACTACCTTTTATTATGACTTTTCCCAGAAATATTGAAAAGTAAGTTGTCGCCATGATGTGTCACTTCAGGGTATTTTAGCAGATGACACCTAGGAAGGCTATCTTCCACCATAAACAAACACCATGATCGCACCTAAGAAATCAGCAAAAATTCAAAAATATCCCCTGATACATCGACTGCATTTTATTTTCCCCCATTCTTCTCAAAATGACTTCAATAGTCATCTTGTTTTTTGGTCTAGGATATAAGGGTCACAAATTGCATTTGTTTGTTGTGTACCTTCATTTCTAGCTAGAAACATACTGAAGATCAAAGTATGGGCCATGACTCAATCCTGCACAGTTTATTCTTGTATCTCAAGAATAATGTTTAAAAATGTCAAGAGATGTTAAAACTCCACTGAGTTTTTTTTTTTTTTTTTTTTTTTTTTTTTTTTTTTTTTTTTTGGACAGGCAGAGTGGGCAGTGAGAGAGAGAGAGAGAGAAAGGTCTTCCTTTTTGCCATTGGTTCACCCTCCAATGGCCGCTGCGGCCGGCGCATCTCGCTGATCCAAAGGCAGGAGCCAGGTGCTTCTCCTGCTCTCCCATGCGGGTGCAGGGCCCAAGCACTTGGGCCATCCTCCACTGCCTTCCCGGGCCACAGCAGAGAGCTGGACTGGAAGAGGGGCAACCGAGATAGAATCCGGCGCCCCAACCGGGACTGGAACCCGGTGTGCCGGCGCCGCAAGGTGGAGGATTAGCCTGTTAAGCCACGGCGCCGGCCCTCCACTGAGCTTTTTTACTAAGATGGCCCTGAAGGTGAAGCACGAAGCTCCTGCCCTTCCCAAAGCAGAAGCCAAAGCCAAGGCTTTGCAGACCAAGAAGGCAGTGCTGAAAGCCATCCACAGCCACAAAGAAAGAGAAGACCCACATGTCACCCGTGGCCCAGCATCCCAAGGCTGTTAGCCTCCAGCGGCAGCCCAAATATCCTAAGAGTGCCCCTAGGAAAAACAAGGTTGACTGCTACGCCATCATCAAGTCTCCCAGATCACCAAGTCTGCCATGAAGAAGACAGACGACAGCAATCCACTTGTGTTCGATGTAGACGCCAAGGCCAGCAAGCACCAGATCAAACAAGCTGTGAAGACACTCTGTGACACTGATGTGGCCAAGGCCAACACTCTGATCAGACCTGATGGGGGGAAGAAGGACTATGTTCCACCAGCTCCCAACGGTGACACTTCAGATACTGACAACAAAATTCGGATCTCCTAAACTAAGTCCACATAGCTAATTCTAAACATATGTTTTTTTCATCATAAAATAAAAAAAAAAAAAAAACTACACTGCAATACAACCAAAAGATTACACAACAGAGATCTTGCATGATGCACCATGCACAACACATTTGAAATCGACCCTTTACAGAAGAGGCTTACTGATCCTCATATCTAGTAGTGCACCTGCTCTCTCTGATTTTTAGAATGGCTTTGTTGAAAATTTCCGTTATCTTATGGAATGTATCACAGAGTTTCCATTAGTGTCATGGATTCCTGATGGTTAGACTCAGGTTAAAGACTTTTCTCTGGAATGCCAGACATAAAGACAGCAGTAATTTTATTATAACACAACCAGAGGCACCCAGGTCAGGCTGTCCGGCTACGAGCAATGCAAATTTGACGGTCTTGTTACACTGGTGACTCCCAGATGTCTCTGTAGCAGGGCACAATTTTCTTTCTAATTTACAGGTAATTTGAGAACTAATGTTTTGAGATTGTGTGGCTATCTTATTCCTCAATAAATATTCATCTAGTAAGGTTATCAATTGGGAGGAAGCAAAAGGAAGTTTTACTGACCCTATCCCTGCATCTATATTGATTATCTAGCATTCGTCTATACACAGAAACATGTGTCCCCCTAATTTTTTGGAGTTTTCTTGTTCCCTGTGTTTTAATCCATTGTTAATACGGTTGCTATTATTTACATACCAGACTCTACATATCTTGTCTGGTGTGAGGCTTCAAGTCCTTTTCTTTTTTGACATGGCCCCATGTTCTCAAATGCAAGTCAGAGTGCCAAGGTTCCCCAGACAGAGAGAAACATCACCCTCGACCTCCCATCTCATTCTTGTCCTGGATCACTCTCATACCGTTCTTGTTTGTTTCCCCTTCAATGAACATATGAGCAACTTTTAACTAAATCCTTGAAAAGGCTGGCGCCATGCCTCAACAGGCTAATCCTCCACCTAGCGGCACCGGCACACTGGGTTCTAGTCCCGGTCGGGGCTCCGGATTCTGTCCCGGTTGCCCCTCTTCCAGGCCAGCTCTCTGCTGTGGCCCAGGAGTGTAGTGGAGGATGGCCCAAGTCTTTGGGCCCTGCACCCGCATGGGAGACCAGGAGAAGCACCTGGCTCCTGCCATCGGATCAGCGCGATGCACCGGCCGCAGCGCGTCAGCAGCGGCGGCCATTGGAGGGTGAACCAACGGCAAAGGAAGACCTTTTTCTCTGTCTCTCTCTCTCTCACTGTCCACTCTGCCTGTCAAAAATAAAAGATAAACAAATAAATAAAAATCCTTGAAAACAGAACTCACTGTATTTAGTTCTAAAACATCCTGATTGACCATGAATTAGCATTCTACATAAACCATAAACTGTACCTAAATATATGTGTATAAACATTATCTACATTCCAATTCTTGCCATAAGCTCCCTAACAAACTATAAGAACATTTACATTTCAGGCTTTTAGGAAATAAAATGAGGGTAAGGGATGAAGTGCATCGTATCGATTTCATGTGTGTTGCGAAAATAAAGAATTAAATAGATGTTTAACTAGAAAGCAATTCACAAAAATATAAATGTTCCCATATATTTTTGCCTTGCAATACCAAACTCATTCACTAATTTTTACTTCAAATATCTTTCAAACTTTTGTATTTGTATACACTCTAACGAACATACAAAAGAAAAAATAATGTGTCTTTGGAAGTCGAGGCATCATTAACATAGATCAGTGTGTATTTTAACACCCAAAACAAATTAGATGAAAGAAGTGTCTAAAGAATTAGGGATCAACATTAACCTCAAATTCAGCAGAACTTTCCAGAATCTAACAATTGTGATGCACGCCTAGATGAAAACTCCCCTACTGTCCAGAATCCAAAAGGTGTGCTGATGGCCTAGGGGAATGCAGGAACACAAAAAGCCAATTGTTGTCTCCCATCAGTCACCTTGTTGTGGCACCTGCTCTCTGCCCTTTGGGGTGCTTCATCAGAGAGGTATAAATATAACAACACGCACAGCTCTAGCCTGGAGAAACTCCAACACACCCTCCACAAATGATGATACGGTAGCCTACGTCTCTAGAGATCTGATCAGTGTGTTTGCAGACCACGGCGGGAAAGTCATGCGGTCACAGAAGAAGAGAGAAATGGCTGTTGTCAGAAGAGGGGGTGCCTTTTGGTGTATCAGCAGGAGGTGTGTACCTGGGAGAGACCAGAGCGAGGGAAATTCAAGGCCACCACCTTTGCAGCACTGGCAGAGCACGAAGGCGTGAGGGTGCCTGGTGCATCCTGGAAACTGTGGTATGGACCTTAGCTTCCCAGCCAGTGTGTGCTGATTACGAGGGGCCCTGTACTTGTTACCTACTTTCCAGGGGAAGAAAAAGAGAGTTAAGAGACAGAAGCTTTAAAATCTGTTAAAAGCCCCCCCTGGGGGAACAGAGAGCTTGTGTAATTCAGAAATCTGCAGTTCAATGACTATTGTTTATCACCTTGAGAAAGCAAGACACATGTTGAGTGTATGTTTTTGCAAGCTGCCACTTTCTGCATTCAATTTGATTTTCCAAACAGGGAAATATGATGTTTTTCACAGAGAACAAATTTCAGATAAAAAATCTTTTCGGCAAAGAAAAACAAGCCGAAAGCTACTATGGGAGAGGGCTTTTGGTCTAGCAGGTAAGCCATCAATTGGGACGCCCATATCCTGTATCAGAGTGCCTGCGTTCAAATCCCAGCTCCGCTTCCAATTCTAGCTTCCTGTGGATGCACACTCTGGGAGGCAGCAGGTGACAGCTCAGGGACGTGGGTCCCTGCCACCCACTCAAAGACCTGGATTCCACCCCTGGCTCTCAACTTCAGCCCCAGATAATGAGGGCATGTGGAGAGTGAACCCGGAGATGACAACTCGGTCCCTCTGCCTCTCAAATTTAAAAGCAAATAAACAAAGCCACTATGTCTCTAAATATGCTAGCAAAGGAATGTACGTACTGTAGGTACAGCCTGGTTTTGTTGTCAATGGCCCCTGGCTAGGTTTGGTCCAGGTTCTGTCTCCACATAAGAAGGAAATCAAGGAAGGAAGGATGGGAAGCAGGTACCTAAAGCAAAAGCACACATTCAGGAGTAAGTGTGGACAAGCTCAGAGAGAATGAGCCGTGATTAACATGGGTGAGGGCTGTCCCTTTATATCTGGAGGGGACAGGAGGTTCACACTTATACCGAGAGGCTAGAAACCAATCCAGAACCCAGGAGCCCAAGTAAGATAAAAAAGACTCCTCATGGGGCTCTGAAACCCAATTCCATGGGTCAATCTCACTGAACTCTCCGCACAGCAATACGGTTCCCGTGTTCCCCAGTTCTCCCCTCCATCCTCTACGCTCTACTCAATGCTATACTCTGAAATCTCTCCCCTGAAGAACCAGATACAAATGGACATCCCACTGCCACCTCTCTGGGACACTGCAACAACTCACTAATACTGTCCACCTCATCCTTGTCCCTTGGTCACTTTCACTGTTTATGAGCCATCTCCCAGCTGGACTGTAAGTCGTTCTGCCTCTTAATTGGCCTTTCCTGTTCACACAGAGAACATTCCTAAATTCCTTCTACTGTCTGTCTGATGGGCTGTCTTCCAAGAAAGCCCTAGGAGATACAGGAGTCCAGGAATTTCAGGCAAGTCCATCATGATAAAGGAAGACCTACTCGCTAACAGTTTGGAGAATCAAATCTGCCAGCAAAACCCATTGTGGTAACGGGAAAGAGTGGAAAGGAAAACAAAGGATTAGGAGCAGCCCAAGAAGGAGAGCTAAGAGGAGGGTTAGCTGAAGCTCACTCCCGGAGAGACTGATCCCATTGTGGACGTTAGCCTTGGAACCTGAAGATTCGCTTTTTTAGGAATACGGGAACACAAGTTTCAACAGAATTTCCTTAGAAGACATGTTTTATTATCAAGTAATTTTTCCTTGATTTCTGAAATATTGAAAAAGTGGTTAAAGTGCCTTATAAACATTACCAGAATCTGTTAAATAAAAGGTTATGTCTGCCAAGCCACAAACTTTCAGCCTCATAATTTATGTCAGCACAGCCTGGATTCTGGGAAGCCCAACCAAGATGCTGGTGATAGATTGCCATCCTTACAAAACAGAGGACCGGCTTGGCAAGGAGACTAATACCAATTCATTCTGTGAGAAAACATGGCAACCAAGCGGCAATGGACTTGGCCCGTATCCTGGACTCTGGTTGCCTAGCGAACACACACAGGAAGGTAAGGAAAGTTATCAAAAGAGTATTAAAAACATCTACTTATGGGAGGAAATTATCTCAAGTCCAAGCAGCTCAGAGATTCCCCTAATACCATCACTGACCTGCTGTTCCACGTTGAAGGAATTGAACGATAAAGTGGGTTTATAAGCCTATCAGTATGTTTCTAGCCAAGAACGTGTGCTAGCTGCAAATTAAAAAACACAAAATGCATGCAAAGAGAAACACTCAGACTGTCTCATCCCAATGAGCTGCTTCTCTGCACTAAGTTGTTGATCTGAAAATATGGAAAATATAGGGACGACCTCTTTGCCAACCACCCCCCTTCTCACCAACTGGTTGTCTTCTAGCAGGGATCTTTGCTCTTCTAGGCATTCATCTAGGCAAAGGAGCTTCGATTAAGATCAATAGTGTAATTCCCATGCATAGCAAGAGAAACAATAGGAAACAGAAGATAAATGAGGAGGATCCTCAGAGTACACAGCGGGGAATTCAGAGCACTGAAGACTTTTAATTTGGTCTCAGAGTTTGCTTATGTCCCAGAAAGAGGGAGAGGAAAGCAAAGCCAGACAAAGCTGGGTCAAAGAGTCTGAATGTAGAGTAGGAGATGGAATTATGAGCAAATATAGTAGGGGCCAGCGTTGGGGCATAGCGGGTAAAGCCACTGCCTGCAGTGCCGGCATCCCATGTGGGCGCCGGTTTGAGTCTCGGCTGCTCCTTTTCCGATCCATCTGTCTGCTATGGCCTGGGAGAGCAGCTGAAAATGGCCCAAGTGCTTAGACCTATGACCCCACATGGGAGACCTGGAGGAAGCTCCCGGCTCCCGGCTTTGGATCAGCACAGCTCTGGCTGTTGCAGCCGTCTGGGGAGTGAACCAGTAGATGGAAGACCCCTTCCCTCCCTCCCTCCCTCCCTCCCTCCCTCCCTTCCTTTCTCTTTCTCTCTCTCTCTCTCTCTACCCCCCACTCTGCTGCTCCTTCTCTCCATGTAACTCTTTCAAGTAAATAAATCTTAAAAAACAAAAACATAAAAAATAAAGTCTATTCATGGCGACCTTTCATAAACACTTTGATTCACTGTATCCTGTTTATTTCCGTCATAGTACTTACCATAAGGAGCAATTAGATTATCCATTCTCAGAAGGGGTATTTGACGTAGCAGTAAAGATGCTACTTTGGGGGGCTGGCACTGTAGTGCAGCGGGTTAATGCCCTGGCCTGAAGCACCGGCATCCCATATGGGCGCTGGTTCGAGACCCAGCTGCTCCACTTTCGATCCAGCTCCCTGCTATGTCCTGGGAAAGCAGTGGAAGATGGTCCAAGCCCTTGGGCCCCTGCACTTGCGTGGGAGACCTGGAAGAAGCTCCTGGCTCCTGGCTTCAGATCGGCTCAGCTCCAACCATTGCATTCAATTGGGGAGTGAAACAGCAGATGGAAGACCTCTCTCTTCTTCCCTCCCTCCCTCTCCCTCTCTCTCCCCCTCTCTCTCCCTCTCTCCCTCTCTCCCCCTCCTCTCTCTGTGTAACTCTGACTTTCAAGTAAATAAATAAATCTTTGAAAAAAAAAAAGATGCTACTATGGATGCATAAGTTACCTTTCTGGATTCCGGGTGTAAGGCCCAGCTCTGCTCCCAAAGCTCACTCTCAGAGGCAGAGAGGATCAGTCATGTGGGAGCCTTGGCTTGGTCCCAGCTCCTATGCTTTCAAATTATTTAAATAAATTTAATTAAGTCAGTAGGGCTTGTGTTATAGTGGATTATTCCCATTGAAAATAACTCCCCTTCTTCAAAGCCATGGACGTAGTGGGGGTGGGGCAGGAGTGTGCCATTCTATGCAGACGGCCCCAGTTTATAATGGTCCGTTGCAGACTTGTGGCCTCCACAATGGTACAGAAGAGGTTCACGTTTGGTGGAAACTGCTCCTCGAATCTCCAACTTTGATCTTTCCTGGGTTGGTGAGTCCTCACTGGGGATGCTGGGTGGCAGCCGCCGCAGCCCACAGTCAGTTAAGCCACACTCGGCTAGGTGCCGAGCTGCTGGGCAGAGGTTCCATTGGTCAGGTGCACTCGAAGCACGTCAGACTTCCGATGAGCCTATTGGGGTGGCCCCATCCTCAGTTAGGGAGCATCTGTGCTGGCAGCCATTGAAGAACAGAATCGGCTCTAGAGGAATCAGGGGACTTTCTACCCTACGGTCTTGCGTCTCCCATCCCTCCACCTGCAGGGGTAGCGGTTGCTCCAAGCATGCGCACACGGCTCAGGCCAGCGAGAGCGGAGCATCCTTTCTCGTGTCAGACTTCACCCGGTCAGGTAGGGCGCCTTGCTCCCTGATCCTGCGGCTTTAAGGACGTGACGCAGAGGCTGCCCGCAGCCTGACCCCTCTGTATGGAGGACACTGAGCACTGAGAGTGAGGCACATACACACAAGGAAGCAGGAACCTGGGACCGGCAGCTTCACCCAGGCTCCCTGGCCAGGATCCACAACCCCGCTCCCAAGTCTCGGCTGTTGGTTTCCCCTTGAGTCTTTGGGTTGTTTCACTGTTTTTCTCACCACTCCTGTGTTTTGCTTACCTTATCTTGAAATGAATTTCTCTGTTACCCAAGAAAATCCTAAGACAGGTGGTGCTATTTCCTTTAAATTTCACAGTAAAACCAGAGACTGTCTTGGCCCATAATTTTCTCCAATCTCAAATAGGCAGCTAGCAGTTCACGGTCAACTCAGAGTCTACCCTAAGAATAAAAATGTTACTACTCTACATTACCTTTTTCGACAGAGGACTGCACTCCCACAAAGAATGAGAGGAGTGAGAAGATTAATGACTGAAGATACTAGCTCTCCACATTTCTACATTTATTCATGTAGATGACTGGTGAGATTTTGCTACAGAATTATGCTCTACTGACTGTAACCGTTCACCCACTGAGCTCCACAGTTTTATTCTGAGGAAATCATGTGCAGCTGGTAGACTCATACACAAAACACTGCATTTGTTCCGAGAGAGGGAGAGGGAGAGAAGTAGAGGGGGAGGAAGATGGGGGGGGGGGGGGGAGAGAAGGGAGGGGAAGGGAGAGGGATAGAGGGAGGGGGAGAGGGAGAGGGAAACAGGTTTTTGCAAGTAAAATACATTACAATTTAGTCTTTGTCTTTTCCCTTCTTTCCCTTTCGAATGTTTCTCCCCACCTTTAAGCTTCTGCTGATTTCCCTGTGGTATGTGTAGAAGTGTACATTTCATAATGCTCACTGTATGCAGAAAAGAAATACTATAACAAATAAGCTCTATTAAAATTCAAGGGACAATGCATACAGAGCCAACTGTTGAGGCCATTTCAATTGGCTTCGTAGGTTTAACTGCACCTCTCAAGGCCTGCGCGGACACAGCTTAAGCCTGGAACAGTTAGTAAATGTCGCAGACAACGAGCCCCTCTCCCTGTCCTCCGTCCACCGATTATTCCTTAGTAACACAACTCAGTGGCTGAGAAGGAGCAGCCTGAGGCCAGGAGAGCCGTGTTTCCGGGAAGCCAGTCATAAGGACTTCTTGCCTTCTTGTTCAGCATCAGAGCAAGGCTAATCCTGCGGCCAATTCTAGTTTATGTCAAACAATGGGGAAGACTGTTGAAGCCTCCTAACAAAGATTCTACTGATAAAAGGCGATAGCTACGCAGGAGAGACAGTCATTTTGCTCCTATAACGACACTTCAAAATGTGTGTGGGCACAACAGAAGTAGAAGATCTATTTGGATGTAAAAAAAAAAAAAAAAAAAAAAAAGTTGAGACCTATGCATAGTTTTCCCGCAATACCTCTTCTCCATGAACTTTTCAAAATATCCTCATAGTCCCTCCCTTCCTACACAGACATGGTAGCACTACAGTGCAATGTCTGCAGGGGAAGTCTACGGAGAGTAACAGAGAGAAAATGGAAGGACCAAGGGCAGGCAGGAGCCTGGACCTTGAACTTCTGGTGAGTAAGCTACTGTCTTCACTGTCAGTGCCAATGCCGCCACAGTCATTAGTTATTTGCAGCTGAATATACCTGAGTTTAATATACTATAAAATAGAGTTGAAAGCACATATTCATCAGTTCTATTGCTAAATCAAGGGGATGACTGCTACTTAGTAAACATTTTAATTGTGGAAAAGCTAACTTTTTTCAGCGGAGTATCAATAAACTCATCAATAAATCCTGCCAAGAGTCAAGATGATCCGACCAGGGGGTAAGAAAACGAAGAGGTAGAACCAGCTCAGAGTTTAATGTTACAAATGCTAAAGAGCACTCGGTCTGCTTTTACTTTACACACCATTTCTCTCATGTACAACTTTAGCATTTGCAGATCTGATTAAAAACAGATTAACTGAACAGAATGCATAATGGTCCTAAGCGGAATATCAGAAAATTACAACAGCTTTGAATACCCTTCTGCAACAGTGAGGATTTAAATGCATTGACTATGTCAGCAATTCAGACTCTCACGGCAACAGATAAAAGCAGCAAAGATAAAGGGATGCACAAAATAGCCAAGTCTTTGGGGATATTAAGACTATTACGAGCAATATGGAAGGAATCAAAACTTGGTCAACAGACAAAACAAGACCTTATGAAACAAAAATATGGGCCAATGTTTACAAAATTCCGCATGCCTTCATATTCCATATGTCTACAGAAGAAATCAAGGGTTTGGACCCAATGTGCACTTGTGAACCATTCGCAACACATGAAATGCACAAGGATCGCCTGGGCTCGTGCATAGACACGCATGCTAAAGTTTGAATCCTTATGCAGACACGAGCTGGGTTGCAAGCTTTGAAGCAGTGTTTTTCAATCACTTCCTTCTGAGAGACAGAATAACCCCTGAGTTGGATACACACAGAAGTCAAACAAAGAGCTCGTGTTGTTTATTGTCCACAGTCCTGTTTCAAATCAGTTTGAGATATTCAGGAAATAAGCTCACATTTGCATTCTAACAAATTAACTTTTTCCAAGATAATAAGTGCTAAGAGATGTACATTATCAGTGTAGCCAGTATCCCAGCCAGAAACAGGCAGTACAACTACGTGAATGTGGGTACCAACTGTTGATTAACAAAACCAAGACACCCACGTCAGGGGGTACTGCGCTTCTTCCAGGGAGACTTCCCTGGAAGAGAAGTAAGAACCACAGACCTAGACAAACACCACGTTTAAACCATCAGTCAATGCAGATCTCATGAAGATGAGAATGGAGCGAACAGATGTGACTCAAACCTCACCAGACAGAGGGAACGCATAACGAGGCCAACAGAAAGCTATGTCCCTGTCTGAATTCTATATGATGGGTTGGAAAGTGACATCTAACAACCCAGAATGTGGCGTAGCAGCTGTCATCTTGCTGAGCCACATGTGTTTTCCTCTCAGCTCATTCAGCCTCCTTGGGTGGCTCTTCCAAGGTGGCAGTATCATAAAAAGATGAATTTAATCGCATGCAAGACATTTGAACTTTACATAACAGTGCCACAAAGGAGAGCTACTGTGGCTCATGTGTTTCATGCTTCTTAGATTTATTGCTTCCCTACACCCAAGGAAACCTCCTGTTTTTGCACTGCAGTTCTATTGTTAAGGGACAATCTAAATGTTTCCCCTTCCCACTTGTGCATATCAAAATTCTACCTTTTGGCAGGCAGGCATTTGGCTTAGTAGTGAGGATGCCCTTGGGACACCCACATCTCCAACGGCAGCGTCTGGCTCTGAGCTTCACCTCCATTCCCCACTCTAGCTTCTTTCTCACATGTATCCTGCTAGCCAGCAGGTGACGGTTCAAGTGACTGGGACCCTGCCACCCACAGAGGAGACCCAGAGCAAGAACCAGGCTTCTGGCTTCAGATCCTTTTGTGGGTTTCTGCCAAGTCAACTCGCAGATGGGAACACTCCCTTGCTTTGTCCTTCTCTCTCTCTCTCTCCCAATCAAATACATTAAGGAAATAAATAATTTTTAGGCCATCTTTTAGCTTTGGCTCAAAATGTTGGAGCCAGATGCTGACTCTGATTTCCAGCTAAGACAAGTTTCTGCTCGTTCACTCAGACTGGTGTTTCCTTACAGTTCCCCGAACAATTGGGAAAATCCCATTTGGAGCCTGGTCATAACACCTGATGTTTTCACACAGCACAGGGAGCCACTGGATGAAGAATCTACTAATCAGCCACTTTTAGAATTTCCCCCTAAGTTGGCAGACAAAAACGTGTGGAACGTTCAGGATCATAGGAACAAATCACCTTTCCCATTAGTGTTCCGAAATGGAAGGAAAAACATGTCCGAGTAACGCCAGAGTTCAAGTCCAAGGAACACTGCACAACCGCAGAGCGCTGTTCCAGCAGCAAGTTGCCAACAGAAGTCTCTTTGGCTTTCAAAGATTTCAGAACACACTGGATGTACATTGGGAAAGCATCTTAGGAGTTAACAATCCTGCAGGGAACCAGAGGAGATTGAGATGTCAGCCTCGCTCTTTGCTAGCTCTTTCCTGAGTCTGTGGATGGAACACACAAGAACTCTATATATAGGCAAGACAGCCAAGGTGCAATTGCTGGTGGAAACTCTTAGTATCTAGTCGCTGCATATCAGTGAAAAGAAGAGTTAAGGGTATGACAAAAGGAAACCCAGCTCAAGGACCTTCTACCCCAGCCTTGATGGTCACCAGCCACCATCAGCGCAGACTTTGAGTTACATCTCTAAAATGACAGGTCTGGATAATTGGCCTTTACAATCCTGTCTTCCACCATTCAAGCAGGTGCCCAGTGTCTGCCTCTGGAAAGCAGACAAATGGACACAGAAAACCACAAAGGCCAGCGCTCCACAAGTGTCCCTTGATTATGGGCTTCCCATCTTCCTTCCACATCTTCAAAGATCCAGAGACAGATTTCAAGGGGGCAGGGTCAGAAATAGAAAGGTCTGTTTGGGAAAGCACTTGTATTTAAGTAATGAGAATTGGGCATACACAGACAAAGGCTGAAACCAAGCCCACATGTAATGTGCAATGCCTTTATGTAGATCTTAGCAACTATCAGACCCTCATCTCCCACGGTCTCCCGGTCTCCCTCCTGTGGCTTGACGATTGCCAGTCAACCTCTTATTCAAGCTAACTCACTAAAGGAAGGGAAAGGCACATTAGGGTCAAGCCAGACCTGCGGGGTCACAGATCCCAAGATCTTGAGGTCATTTATCTCTTCTAGAAATAACATCTTGATATTTGCCCTAATCCTGCAGACATTTTAAGTAACCCCAGGCCCTGAACAAAAAGTAACAACCACTTGCAGGTTGCTCCCAACTGACTGGAGCCCAGTTGGCCATTATCAAAATTCCCGGACGGTTATCATCACCATCTTATTGCTGTCAAATCAACAAAGGACCACAAGCATGGCGCACACCCAGACACCTACACAGGAGCTGCACGTGCACTTCTCAACCCCAACTTCAGCCTGTCAGATTCTTCACCCTGCAGCCTTCAAGGAGTCCAGGTACTATGCTGGCTGCTTGCTTTGCAAAATCAATGTCAGCTTTCTTGGACCACACCAGAGTCAGTAAGCAGCTAAGTGAGTGGATCCATATTTTGAGTTCCTACAAGAAGGTGAAGGATGAGAATTCATCGTGGATAAATGTCTCTAGGGAAACAGAGATTTACATTGTAACATCTTGAACGATAATTACATTTCTTTTCAAAATACTAAATACTTTAAATCTCTCGTCCCCATGATCCAAACTGTAGGGAGTGAGCTGCTAGGAGCCATAGGTGACAGAGGGGAACAAGCTCTTGGGTCAGACTTGGGAATTAAAGCTCCTAAAAGGGTTGGTTGGAGTGCAGATGGGCACACTGAAACAAAATAGCTAATATGTAGCAAATACAGAGAATTTGCTATGTGCAGGCATTAATACATGAATCTGACATGTCTGACTCATTTGATCCTTTCAACAATTCTATCGCGTAGCTGCTATTACTACATCTTACACATGTGGATTCTGTTCAAGGCCACGAAGCTTGTGGTGGTGGCCTAGTAGTACATTAAAAAATCCTCTAAATGTCTAAAAGTCTATGAGTGCTTGTTGAAACCAGCCTGGCTGGGTGGTTCTGCACCAGGGTCTCTCCCAAGATGTCAAATACCATGGGGCTGAAGTCATCTACAGGTGTGAGTGGGGCTGGAGGACCCACTTCAAGGTAGTCCTGGGTGCTGGCTGCCAGCCCATGGGCCCCTCCCCCAAGCTGGGTGTGTGTTCTTGTGCTGTGCCCTGGCTTCCCTATGAGAAAACAAGCCGAAAAAGCAAAGAGGGAGTCGCAGTGCCCTGATCTAGACGAGCTGTCACATGGTCCCTTCTATCCTATTCTGTCGGTCACATACACCAGCTCCTGCACCGTGGCGGACACCACAGAAAGGCAAGAAGACAGTCATCGCTTGGTACCGGCACGTGACTGCTTCCATGACACTGCTCTCCTAACCGCTCCCTCCCCAGCCTTCCTGCAATTGCTCAGGTCCTTTGTATAACAAGGTGTCACATTGCCAGATAACCGGCACGCAGCTTCCCATCTACTCGACGTCATCTCTACCTGACTTCTGATACCCAGCATGATCTCACTGCTATAGAAATAGTTATTTCATTGTTTAGGGAATAAGCACAAGGGCAAAAACTCTACATGTCAGGCACCAAAGTGGTTTTCTTCTCCTATATTTTCCATGTAGGCGTTGGCTGAATTTGAAGATACAGGGTTCCTGGGTACAGAAGGCCAACGCTGCTGGGAGGAGAGAATCAGCAGGTGTCATCTTGGAGGCTGCTACCATAACGTCAGAAGATGATGGAGGGATACTGCACAGCACCTGCTCACCACCACTCTGCAAAGCTGCCTACTGGCCGGAGAACCTGAGACTAGGCAAAGAGGCAGAGCCCAAGCAGTTGGTGCTAGCTGCTTAGTAACTATGGATGAAAAGCTAAAATTTCAGGGCCGGCGATGTGGTGTAGCTCGTTAAAGGCCTGGCCTGAAGCGCCGTCATCTCATATCTGTACCGGTTGTAGTCCCAGATGCTCCTCTTCCAATCCAGCTCTCTGCTATGGCCTGGGAAAGCAGTAGAGGATGGCCCAAGTCCTTGGGCCCCTGCACCCACGTGGGAGACCTGGAAGAAGCTCCTAGCTTCAGATCAGCGCAGCTCCAGCCGTTGCAGCCATCTGGGGAGTGAACCAGCAGATGGAAGACCTCTCCCTCTTTCTGTACCTCTCTCTGTGACTCTTTCAAATAAATAAAATAAATTTTAAAAAAAAGCTAAAATTTCCATTCCAACCCCTCTTGGACTTTTCAAAGCCCAATTTGAAGTCAACTTTTAGATGAACAATTCCCTCGATGTTCCCTCCAGGCAATCACCCTTGTAGTAGCAGCAGCATCCCATGAGAAGAACCGTGACCTGACCTTATGTATGAATGCTGAGTAACCATGAGTGACAGAGATCCAAGAAAGGACCACAGGTGAGACCAGGAGCCAGGGAAGAGGATAGGAGCAGGTGCAGCAGGGCAGGTGGCTCCTTAGCCCCAACACATGGGGGATAAAAGAACAACTAACTCTTGCTTATGTTTGTGCAAGGAATGTTCTGGGCTTGACACAGGTTACAAACTAGCAGGTAATTATCACTGACTGTCTTTCACTGCAAAGGAGTCAGACTAGGCGCTAAAAAATTCTTCACTTTTCAAAGTGAGTGTTTAAAAATGGTCCCCAAAACCACCATGCCAGTAGAAAAGTGGTAACGCTGACCAACAGTTTTGAAGGTTAACAGGCAATTTATTTCAGTATTAAGAAATTACCAAGAGATGGAAGTTAATCTTAACAGTGTGCAGTTTTCCCACAAATAGGAAATTATCTTCTGCATGGTACTACGCAGAACTCTAGGCAGGGAATTCCTCCCCATTCCCAGTCAGATGCTAAAGATCTTGAGAGGAAAGTTTATAGCAATAGGTGCCTACATCAAGAAATTGGAAAGGTACCAAATAAATGAGCTTTCAATGCATCTCAAGGATCCAGAAAAACTGCAGCAAACCAGACCCAAATCTAGTAGGAGAAGAGAAATAAATAAAATCAGGGAAGAAATCAAGAGAATTAAATCCGAAAAAACATTACAAAAAATCAGCCAAACGAAGAGCTGGTTTTTTGAAAAAATAAACAAAACTGACACCCCATTGGCCCAACTAACTAAAAAAAGAAGAGAAAAGACTCAAATCAATAAAATCAGAGATGAAAAAGAAAACATAACAGACACCACAGAAATAAAAAGAATCATCAGAAATTACTACAAGGAGTTGTATGCCAACAAACAGGGAAATCTATCAGAAATGGATAGATTCCTGGACACATGCAATCTACCTAAATTGAACCATGAAGACATAGAAAACCTAAATAGACCCATAACTGAGACAGAAATTGAAACAGTAATGAAGGCCCTCCCAACAAAGAAAAGGCCAGGACCAGATCCAGTCACTGCTGAATTCTATCAGACATTTAAAGAAGAACTAACTCCAATTCTTCTCAAACTATTCAGAGCAATCGAAAAAGAGGGAATCCTTCCAAATTCTTTCTATGAATCCACCATCACCTTAATCCCTAAACTGGAGAAAGATGCAGCATTCAAAGAAAATTATAGACCAATATCCCTGATGAACATAGATGCAAAAATACTCAATAAAAATCCTTGCCAATAGAATACAACACATCAGAAAGATCATCCACCCAGACCAAGTGGGATTTATCCCTGGTATGCAGGGATGGTTCAACGTTCGCAAAACAATCAACATGATACACCACATTAACAGACTGCAGAAGAAAAACCATATGATTATCTCAATAGATACAGAGAAAGCATTCGATAAAATTCAACACCCTTTCATGATGAAAACTCTAAGCAAACTGGGTATGGAAGGAACATTCCTCAATACAATCAAAGCAATTTATGAAAAACCCACGGCCAACATCCTATTGAATGGGGAAAAGTTGGAAGCATTTCCGCTGAGATCTGGTACCAGACAGGGATGCCCACTCTCACCACTGCTATTCAATATAGTTCTGGAAGTTTTAGCCAGAGCCGTTAGGCAAGAAAAAGAAATTAAAGGGATACAAATCGGGAAGGAAGAACTCAAACTATCCCTCTTTGCAGATGATATGATTCTTTATTTAGGGGACCCAAAGAACTCTACTAAGAGACTATTGGAACTCATAGAAGAGTTTGGCAAAGTAACAGCATATAAAATCAATGCACAAAATCAACAGCCTTTGTATCCACAGGCAATGCCACGGCTGAGGAAGAACTTCTAAGATCAATCCCATTCACAATAGCCACAAAAACAATCAAATACCTTGAAATAAACTTAACCAAGAACATTAAAGATTTCTACAATGAGAATTACAAAATCTTAAAGAAAGAAATAGAAGAGGATACCAAAAAATGGAAAAATTTTTCCATGCTCATGGATTGGAAGAATCAATAAAAATTTTTTAAAAGATTCTATTTTCATTCATCACATTGCCAAGGTGTTTAATATTACCAATAAACAATGTTAGCAAAGATCTAGGGAACAAGAACAATAATGTACTACCGAGGAGTGAAAATCTTAATATGGCATTTCAGATGAAAATTTGGTAGTGTTTATCAAAATTTTACTTTAAAGTACTACCTTAGAAAAAAATAGTTACACTTGTTCCTAAGGAGGAATAAGCAAAAAAATCATGACACAACAGCATGTACTAGCAAAACATTAGAAACTCAGTTTTTCATTTGTGAAGGTATAGTTAAAAATAACCATATTATCTTCAGGCTTCAGCACATGATGTAGTAGCTTAAAGCAGGAGAGATTATCTATCAATATGCACTACAATGACAAGTTTTCAGTCTATACCACTGAATGAAAAAATACTGAACAGTAAGTACAGTCCAATCCCATTTCTACAAAAATACGAATTAAAGGTTACGTATTATATACTAATGTGTGGAATAGGCATTCGGTGAAGTAACCAACAAGCTACCTGGGATGCCCACAGCCCCTGCCAGGGCACCTGGGCTCAAGTCATGGCTCCACTTCTGATCCTAGCTTTCTACACCTGCACACCCAGGGTCCCTGCCGCCAACACTGGAGACCTGCGCTGAGTTCTGGGCATCTGGCCTTAGCCTGGCCCAGCCCTGGCTGGTGCAGGTATGTGAAGAGGCAGTCAGTCACTGAATGCATGCTGGCGTGTTTCTCTCTCTCTCTCTCTCTCTCTCCCTCCCTCCCTCCCTCTCTCAAATAAAGTGAAAATAAATGTGTAGGTGTGTCTATAAATAAGCAAATCTATAGGAAAAAGGCCCAGAAGAATGCCTATTTATTACCTCTGGTTATCGCTGAGTGATAGAATGAGATATGGTGGGGAGGAGAGAGAAAATAAGTTGCTAGTGAGGAGGCTATGAAAAGCAAACAAACCACCAAATACTTTCATCAAGAGCTCACCCATGCACTACTTGTATTAAAAAAAAAAAACAATGTTTTCTATTCATGGAGGCATTCTGCATAAGGTACTTAATGCACAAAACATTTCATACGCACACACAACATCAGCCTTGCTGCAACCACTTTTTCAGAAAGTCAAGGCTTGTGTCCGGGAACTCTAAGCAAGGGCGCATCAGGTGTTTGGGGGAACGGGAATCGGTTCATCTCCCTTTGCAGTCTGCTCCTGCTAGTGGGATGACCTCTTTATGGCTTCTGTCTCGGTATTCTCTTTATGATCATTGCTTTCTTCCAAACTCGTGCGAAAGGTCTGAAACAAAGCCATCAGTTCAACTGGAAAATTGGCTATGAAAACACAGTTGCAAGAAAAGCCAGGTTCCACAGCTGAGAAAAACTGACTTTTCCAGGTGAAGAATGCAATAAAAATAGATCAAAATTCATGGGTTTTTTTTTTTTTCAACCTGAAAAATATTTATTAAACTGCTCAAGTCTCAATGGATCTCTGCACCTGCTTACTCTCCAGATTTGTCTAAGCAACTGCAGTGTAACCCACCTACTACCTGTATGTGCTAGCAACTGAGCACGTAGAAAACTATTCAATGGTCTCACTGCTCCTCGCACATTTTCCCTCTTACCTAGCAGCAGCCTTTGGTTTTCAAACCTTCTGCCATGGCTGGCTTCCTGAGAGTCAGACAGAGCAGGGATTATTCTCTTGGTAGCCATTTGGTGCTACCTAACCCAGTGATCAATCCAATGGAAATTGTTAAAAAAGGCATTTTTAAAAAAATATTCAGTTGTATTTAAGTGCTCTGTGTTAAGCCAAGCACCTATAGCACGAATTTATATTCTTATGGGATACTTTCTGTTACGAAAGAAAACAAGCAAAACACAAGGATGTAATTCCAAACATAATATTTTAGAACAGAATTTGAAAGGACCATCGACTAGAATCTAGAAAGTATAGTCCAAATATGTGCACCCTAAAGCCCCTGAAGTCCCAGGGATGGTGTTATCTGTTGCTCTGTTTTGACACGAAGCACACTGCCTGGTGACTCTGAGTGGGAGTTCAAAGCTTTGAGCAGTCCTGGGCTTTTAAAGTAATCTTGCATTTGAATCTGAGCCTGGTCAATTTTACCTATATAACCTTAAATATTGTTTTGTTAGAAATCCACTTGCAAAACTGAAAGTAAAATCCTATCATCGTCAGGGTTCTATAAAGTTTACATAGGTAAAATATCCATGGCCATAGCTCCCTAGATCTTGAGAAACCACGTTTGCCTTACCTTGTCATTACCATTAAGATAGAAGACACGTTTCACTTTGCCGACATTCTAGAGAAAAAAAGATGTTAAGTCAATCAAAGAGTTAGCCAAAGCCACTCAGTGCCTTGGATACCACAGTCCCTTCTCTACAAACTCAGGGATACCAACTGGATATGGATGACATGAGAGTTCTAGTTTCTAAGACTTTGCAATTTTTTTCTTCCTACCTCTTCTATCCACATCAATAAATAAAAGCTTCCTTTGTCCACATGGCCTCTTCCCTACCTTCCAAGAGGGAAAAAGAATCCATGAGCTCAGGTCCTGAGTGTGTTGGTTTAGACAAAAGCAAAAACAGGAGAGAATTGCAGAGGAGTAAGTCCAAGTTCATTCATTGGAGAACAGAGAAAAACAAAGGTTAGAAAACAGAGCAGAGGTTAAAGAAAAAAGTGAGTCCTTTGAGCTCCATTTAAGAGAGCATTCAGTAGAGACTTCATGAAGAATGTTGGATGTCAAGACTTGGGTACCTAAGAAGTGTAAGTGACTGGCAGTTATAGGGGGAAAAAAAGGTAAGAGGGTTTTTAAGCTGTTGGAGTAAGCCATGAATCTGATATGTTTCAATGTTTTCCAACAAATTTTAGCAAAGATGGAGTAATGTTTAGTCCTTTTAAGATGCTGATACATGATTCTTTATGCACAACATGATTCAAAAGTTGAATGTCCTATTGCTCCAGGCTTTTTTCAAATTATATAAAAAGTTCCTGAAAGATCATATTGAGATTGCCCTTGATACAAAGAATAATCAAAGAAACTCTAACCGGCATGCAAAAACGTACATGTACATAGTTTATTCATTTTTAAGAACATCAATAGAGACCAAGGAAGACAAGAGCCAGCTGTCCCTCCAGAATCTGGTACAGCACCTGCCCGTAGCTCTGGGATAGGCAACGGCTGGATTCGTCCCCAAAGGACAAAGGATGCTATGCACGTGCACAGGTAGAAATTCACACACCCACCTACTAGAAGCAGGTAAACTACCTGAAATTGGTCAAGACAAAATGATCTTAACATCACTGTCAACCACAAGCTAAATGGAGGATAGGCTTTAAAAATCATTTTTACTGAAACACAGGGCGTATACAGTAAAGTGTGTGTATTCATTTCCCAGGGCTGTTTTAACACATTACCCAAAACAGGGTGACTTAAGACAAGAGAAATTTATTCCCTCACATCACTGGAGGCCAGAAGTTCTAAATGAAGGGGCTGGCACTGTCAGAGCCTTGAGGTATTCCAAGGCTAAGGCCACTCCCCGTCTATCTCCTGTTTGAGTGGCTACAAGCGTTCTTTTGGTTATGGCCACCCCACTCCCATCTCTGCCTCCCTCCTCACAGTATCTCCCCTGATTCTGTGGACACATGCCATTCGATTTAGGGCTCCCCCTAACAAGCCAGAGTGATAGGCTTTTAGTACTACATTTTCAAAGGCCCTTTCCCCAAAGAAAGTACTGTTCACAGGTTCCGAGTTATGATGTGGATATAGTTAAGGGGCTCAACAGTCCATCCATTACAGTGTGTGTATCATAATGAATACAGAAGTAACCATCCCCCAAGTAAAGAAGTTCGCAGTAGCCCAGAGGCTCCCTCGCACTCCCTCCCAGCACCACCATGACCACAACCATGACTGCTACTTTTGCCCTTCAGAAATGTATGTAGAGGAAGACACTGGCATTCACAGTATTTCACGCAACACTGTGGGACCACCTTGCGAGATTCATGTAGATGTTGAACATTCACAGTCATTGTTATGTGCTGTTTCAGTGTATAACAATACCGCAATCCATCTGCCCAACTACTGTGAAGACATGTATGTTGCTTCCAGGTTTTTGGGAATCAAAGAATAAAGCTCTTTTCAATGTTCTTGTTCCTGTTTTTGGGTAAATGTACAGAGGATCATCAAAAAGTTCATGGAAATTGGCACTGACTTTAATTCCCATCTTCAACAAACTTCTTCTTTCAAGTATGCTCACACGCACACACTTCTGCTGCATACACACCTGGCAGCGAAACTGCAGAATGGTTGGTTATGTGGATGTTTTTCTTTGGTAGATACCGCCAACCAGTTTTCCAGAGTGGTTGCGCTAGAGCGGCTTTTGAACTTACACTTTCAGAGTGGCCACTGAACCTCCACTGAATTCCCCCCATAATTCCAGAGACTAAACTGGTCTCAGTGTTTCTAATTTTTCATCAGATTCTATCCAGAATTAGCAAAGCTCATCTCTGCAGACACAGTTCCTAAAGCAAGCTAAGCGTCTTCACAGGATGTAGAGAGAACACGGCACCTACTTAAAAAGATAAATGAAAACAGTGGGAGCTGTGGTGCCTGCATAGCCTGGCACCATGTACACAGCCCCTGGGACTGGGAAGTCTGTACAAGTCCGCTCAGCTCCAGCCCTAGATTCGCCTCCAACCCCACAACTCTGCTTTCATCTCCTCATCGATGGATGCTTTCTCTCCTCTCTACTGAATCAGCCCAAAGAGGAAATGCCATCTCTTACCAGCTAATAGCAAGGCACCCTCACCAGTCATCTCAGGAGTTTTAATCAATGCTGCTCAAGACTGATGGGAATTCCTAGAGGAGAAGGCTATGGAGGACAGAGTCTTCTGTTCCCCAGCCTCCACTCCCTTCCTACTGGATCCCATGGGTCAGATGTTTCTACATCTATCATGCAAAACAACTCAGTGCTTCATGGCTTATACCCACACCACTGCATTTAAAAATCAAGTGCTGTGACACAGGTTAATTCTCCACCTGCGGCGCTGGCATCCCGTATGGGCACCGGTTCAAGTCCTGGCTGCTCCTCTTCTCTGCTGTGGCCTGGGAAAGCAGTAGAAGATGGCCCAAGTCCTTGGGCCCCTTCACCCGCGTCGGAGACCCAGAAGAAGCTCCTGGCTCCTGGCTTCGGACCAGCGCAGCTCCGGACATTGTGGCCATGTGGGGAGTGAATCAACGGAAGGAAGACCTTTCTGTCTCCCCCTCTCACTGTCTGTAACTCTACCTCTCAAATAAATAAAATCTTAAAAAAAAAAAAAAAAAAAAACTAGCAAGACGTTCAGTTGAGCAGGACTACCTGTATACGTGGATCCAGACTCCACTAGAAACTGCTGGGACTGAAAATACTGACTTGGACAAGGGGAGTGGCCATAAGGACAAGGAGCCATGCCACCCTCATCGGAGCACTTCCTTGGTTCCTGGAAATCTCTTACGGGGCATGTTTATCTGCTGGTAACATCAGCTGTACCAAGAAGGGTCATAAGAAATTTCCAAAGGCTTTTATGTGTTCTCAACAATGAACATTTCCATTTAAGGTGATATTTACAACCTTGGGCACTCCTGGCTCCTGAACTCGCTCACAGAGCCAAGGTCTAAGAGAGCACTATTTCCTGTGGGAAAGAAAGCACTCAGTGCCCCGACGTCCTGGGGCAACAGCTCTGTTACTCCAAACTCCAATGACTACACAGGGAGGTGACTGTGTCAATACAAGCCAGTTCCAAAGTTCACTCAACTTGCTATAGCTCCACGAGGAATGGTGTGCTTGTTCACCAAAGGTCAAGAAGGACACGCCTGCCCCTCCCAAATCCAGAGCCAAAGCCAAGGTGATGAAGGCCAAGAAGGCAGGGATGAAGAGCATCCACAGCCACACACACACACAAATATAGACACACACAAATACACACGTCTCTCCCATCAGTGGCCTAGGTCTAAATAAGATCAGAGTTGGCGAACTCAAAAGGCTTCCATAGCCTTGGCAACTCATGACAAGAGCCTCGAGTGATTACTGACGTCATAAACAAGCATGTCAATTGTTAAATCAACAGGAGTCACTGTGCACTTACTCCCCATGTAGGATCTCTGTACTTAATATGTTGTACTATGTGATTTAATGGTATAACTATACTCAAACAGTACTTTACATGTTGTGTTTCTGTGTGGGTGTAAGCTGTTGAAATATTTACTCAATATATACTAAATTGATCTTCTGTATATAAAGATAATTGAGAATGAATCTTGATGTCAATGGGATGGGAGAGGGAGTGGGAGATGGGAGGGTTGCAGGTAGAGAGAGGTTATGGGGGGCTGGGGGTGGAAAGCCACTGTAATCCAAAAGCTGTACTTTGGAAATTTATTTTTATTAAATAAAGGTTAAATAAAATAAAATAAATGAAAACTTATTTGTGTTTTTATAACTGACTGTCTCAGATATTCCATTATAGCAGGAAAAGCAGACTAAGACAGCATTAAATTTTTAATGGGCTCAACAGGGTTGGGGGAAAAATTCCTGATTTCTAGTGTTTCCCTGTGAGTTTTTCCATGGCTTAAAGATACTCCCAGTGGCCACTTTCAAGCTACCAATGTGACATCGCTGGATGTAGAGTTGTTGAGAAACACCCAGTAACATTAGCTGTAAATGGTGAAGCCTCCCCCTGTGGTGCCAGCATCTCATAGGAGTGCCCGTTTTTGCCCCAACTGCTCCACCTCCAATTCATCTCTCTAACAAGGGCCTCGGAAAGCAGCAAATGTTTTTTGAAAGCCATGCAAAGTTTAGTCCTAATATACATTTCTATGAACTTTTTGAAGACCATGCATATAGTGTTTTTACCATACAGAAGTAAGAGGTATAAATCATCTTCGATGTGTAGGTAATAGTAAAAAACCCTAGGCAATGATGAGCTGTATATCCACATTACCTTTGTTCTTAATGTAATTTAATTATAGCTTACATATTTAATTTTTAGTAATAGCTGTATTTACCAATCACCTACAAAATTTCTGAAAATTGAGCACCTGGCTCCCGCAAGCAGGTACTAGCCAGTTTCAACACATCATCAAGTAAGCCCTCCTGTAGCTATAAGAGTGAGCCCCCATTTTTTGAACCAATCATTATTTCCTATTCCCTCAGCCATCGTTTAGTAATGACAGAGTGACAATAAGAGGCGAAGTATTGGCTGACAATTCCGGGGAAGAAAATTGGTTTTGCTTCTCAAAGAAGAAAGCCAGAGATGTGTCCTTAGACGTGGGTCTAGAACTAAGATATCCTGAAAAACCCAGCCTGGGATTAAGACGACTTGCAACTAAGTAGATGTAGTTAAAGAGAAATGGAGCCAGCAATCTACAATCATCATGTAAAAACACGTCTGAAGAGCTTCCTCCACGTGTTTCTAATTGCATGAGCCAAAGCATTCTCCCCTTCTAAGGCCATTTTGAGTTGGATTTCATGTGACTGACAAGTGAATGAATTCCAAGAGGTACATGTAAGATCTGACATCAAAAAGTAAAAAATGTAGGGGCTGGCACTGTAGCACAGTGAGCTAAACAGCTGCCTGCAAGGCCAGGATCCCATAGGAGAGCAACAGTGTGGATCCCAGCTGCTCTGCTCCCGATCCAGGTCCCTGCTAACAGTGTGGAAGGGCTGCAGACACAACCCAAGTCCTTGGGCCCCTGTCACCCAATGGGAGACTCAGATGGAACTCCAGACTCCTGGCTTTAGCCTGGAGTAATCCTGGCCATTGCAGGAGAGAACCTATCTATCTATCTCCCTTGATCTCTCCCTCTCTCTTTCAAAGAAATAAACATCTCTTAGTAGCAACAACAATTTACTTGCCTTTCTTACAGGTATTTGTGGGTAGCACCCAAGTAAATATAGCAAGTCGTGCTTCTGAAGAATAATAAATGGAATCATTCCTTAGCTAATCTCTAAATTGCTGTTTAATAGTATCCTATGGTACCAACCTCCCGACACTTCCTTAACCATTCCTCTGTTAAAGCACAACAGGTTGCTTATAATTTTTGATTATTACACAGTTGCTATGAATGTAAGTGTTACAGGGCTTGTATGAACATCAATTTTCATGACCCTGGAGAAAACAGCTTGGGAATGCAACTGCTGGATTGTTCGGTGGTTCCATCTTTTATTTTGTAGGAAACGAGCAAGATGCTCTGATCAGCGATGTATACGTGATCTAGTTTCTCCACATTCTTCACGGCACTGGTATGTTCACTGTTTTGGATTTTTGCCATCGTCACAGGAAGCACTGGCACCTCCCTGTGACTTTCGTGGGCATGTCTGCAATGGCTCGTGATGCTGAGTCTCTTCTCATGTACTCACTGGCCATCGTATGTAGCCTCTTCAGTCCGATGATGTCTTCTGCCCATTTTCTAATGACACTGCTTGGTTTTCCACCAGTAAGTTTTGAGACTTCTTTGGATATTCTAAAACGCAGGGGTGGGGCAATCTTTTTTTCTGCCAAGGGCCTTTTGGGTTTTTATAACATCCTTCATGAGCCATAGAAAATTATCAAGTTAGATTTTGTTTATTGAATTTCCAGTCCCACCTGCGGTTTCCTTGGCAGGGCCAGACCAAATGATTTCACAGGCCTTCTACGTACCCCAGGGATGACATGCCCCATCTCGCCTCCAGAGACTACTGCTTCACGAGCTATGTGGTTTGCAAGTGTTTCTCCCAGTCAACGACTTGTCTTTGCATCTCCTGACAAGGGTCTGTTACACAGCAAACGTTCAAATTTTGAGTAAGTCCAGTTTAGCACTTTCTCTTCCTCAAACTTCCAGTGTCAAGTCTAAGAATTCTTTGCCCAGCCCTAGATTCCAAAGATTTTATTCTTTTTCTATAAATTCCATAGCTTTACGCTCCACATTCATGATCCATTTTGATTTTTTGCAAAATGTGAGTCTTAGCTCACTGTACATTATTTTGCCACAAATGCCTACTTTCTCCAACACTGTTAAAAAGACCTGGTAGTATTCTTTAAAGAGACTACTGTACTAATTCCAACACAACACCTAGGGGTTGCTTAATTTTCTACTAATGCCGCATATACGTCATTTTGGTTGTAATTTGTTTTTCTTGTTAAAAAATGGAAACTAATAAAACATATTAAATTAATTTTAATCAAAGATTTTCTATACACTCATTAAAAATTATTAAGAAGCCGTAACTTAGATAACCAGCTATTTGACCTGGATCAATCTCTTTATGACTCTGTAAAATTAACGGGACTAACCTATACTTGTGTGGTCAACCAAAATGCCAACATGTGGGTTTTTTAGTTTTTCTGGAACTTTTTCTTTTTGTAACTGAGAGAAATCAGTTCTTTTCATTCATGCTCCCACTACACTTTCTTCAGCACACCAACTTGACCCAAGTACACGACTCTGAATCCTTAAGAGGTGAGCAAAACACAGGAAGAACTAGAAATAAGGGTATTTTTTTTTTTTTTGACAGGCAGAGTGGACAGTGAGAGAGAGAGAGACAGAGAGAAAGGTCTTCCTTTGCCATTGGTTCACCCTCCAATGGCTGCCGCAGCCAGCGCGATGCAGCCGGTGCACCACGCTGATCCGAAGCCAGGAACCAGGTGCTTCTCCTGGTCTCCCATGTGGGTGCAGGGCCCAAGCACTTGGGCCATCCTCCGCTGCACTCCTGGGCCACAGCAGAGAGCTGGCCTGGAAGAGGAGTAACCGGGACTAGAACCTGGTGTGCCGGCGTCGCTACGTGGATTATTAGCCTATTGAGCCGCGGCGCCGGCCTGAAATAAGGGTATTAAAAATAGGAAACAAGACTCACCAGTTATTAAAGTTGCTAGAGTCAGAGAAAAGGAGAGCACAGATTCTAATAGTAGAAAAACTGATTCCAGAAACTATTACCACTATGTGTGAGAAGCACTCAACTGCGGCTCCAAAGCTCGCATCAGTCTGCCTGCAGCCCCCTCGTGAGCCCAGCTGTGTCCCTGGGATCTGTCCTGCTCGGTCCCTCCCAGGCCCTCCTCGGTTTCCCCCACCAGGAGACAGCACCCTTGGATCTCATGGGGTGCAGTGTATATAACAAGCAGGGAATAGTATTTGGTTCACGAATAAATCAAACAGACAAAGTCATTGAGGAGCTGACCATCTACGATGAGGGTGATAGCAAGAACCCAAACACCCTTGAATACGAGAAAGCTTGGAGCTGTGGCAGGAAGACAGGCAGCAAAGACCAAGGGGTAGTGCCCAGGCTATCTATCAGATTCTCCAAAGTATCACTGACCTTGGCCTTGGGGCCATGCCACTGCCCACAGCTCTTCTTCAGTTGACTCTTCTTTCCCCTCACTTTGTGTTACAGATCCACTGGGACATGGTTTGGGCAAGATTCGAGCATTTGGAATATCTCTGGCCAAAGCACCACGTTAGCCCGTGATGTACCGAGCATCATGTCTTGGTTCACGGTGTTAATTGAGCACAGAGCTGTTAAGAATGCACCCAGCAGCCGCCCTGACCTGTTCCCAGGCCATGCCTTAATCCAGGGATTATAATTTCTCATTTGGGTAACTGTCACTGCTTTTTTTAATGATAATGACATTGACTGAACATCTAAATGCCAAGATTTGGTCTTTTATTTTCATTTTACTGGAAAGGCAGAGAGACAGATGGAAAGAGATCTTCCATCCACTGGAGTACTACTCAGACGCCCACAACAGCCAGGGCTGGCCCAGGCAAAGCCAGAAGTCAGGAACTCAATCTAGCTCTTCCTTGTGGATGGCAGGGCCCATGAACTTGAGCCATCACCTGTACACTCCAAGGTGTTCATTACCAGAGCTTAGGGAGAGGGTTTAGAAGAAACAACTTACTTTCTACCCTTGATAATTTTAGTCTATGAAGCAAACTGACAATGGGCAGATTAATAGAAGGGGAAAAGCATACAATTATAAATGCACAAGGACATGGGAATCACACAAATATAAAACTCAAATAAGGGCCAGGTGGTTGAAGCTTAAACACCCCCTTCACTGGGGAGAGCAAAGTGAATGATGCAGGAAGAATCAGTCAATATGGAAACACAAGAAAGGGCCCTAGGAACAGACAATGGCCTGGGGCACAGTTCATCTGAGCTCTGGGCATGGGGTCAACTCTGCTCTTTCTTCCTGCAGGTTAATCTTCCACACGATCCAGCCTTTAGGTCCATACGGGAACTTCAGAGAAAACCATTCCTGGGTTTTGGGAGGGAAAGAGAGATGGAAGACAAGCAAGGGAGGAAAGGCCGAGAGACTGCTTCTCCTTTTGCTCAAAGCTCGCAGAATGCTCCAATGCCACACTTTGGGGTACTCCGCTGGGCCCCTGCACCTTGCACCCACTTTTTTTCTGATCTATCACCTACGTGAATGTGTCTCAGTCTCACAAGGGATCCCGTCACCGCCCTATGGGAAGCCCCATCAATCAATCACACTCCTTTGTGCTTAAGGCGACATCCAGGTCTCCCAGCCTGGCCCTTGGAAACCTCGCTGTGCTGTTCCTACAGACTCACCCTCTCGGTCCCACCCCAGGTACCACACTCTGGACTCTGCAGAAATGGAATTTCTCACGTACACACCTCTCATTTCTCGTCATGTTCACTGACAATCTTTCCTGCCACTAATGTCCTTACTGCTCGGACCCTCTTCCCTCTGTAGTGATTATGTGGAGGGATCACTGCGTGAGCAAGTGCTCACCCACCTCCCTGATGGACAAGATGGCTCGGCTGTGTCCCCGATGAACGAAGTGGCTTGGCCATGTCCCCCCATGGGTCCTGCACTGCTGCCTCCATAACTCTTGCTCCACTTTACAACCTGTTGGTTTCAGTTTGTCTCTCTTGAAAGACTTCAGGGTCACTACAGAAAGGTTCTGTGTCCCTTTTTCAATGTGACATCACTACCACAAAGCTGAGCACCAGGGACCCCACAGTGAGACGTAGAAGAGAGCTGTGGCTACAGCAGACAAAGCAGAGGGTCTCAGAGAGTGCACAGCCTTAAGGGGAAAGCCAGAGGACTTGAGTTTGTTATGCGATGTGCTAAAAGAACACAAGTATGTGCACACTCACACACTCACCATTTTTAGAAGAACATGGCATTGGGGTGGGGGACCCAGTGATGTGGCATAGTGAGTAAAGCTGCCACCTGCAGTGCTGGCACCCCACATGGGCACCAGTTCAAGTCCTGGATACTCCTCTTCCGATCCAGCTCTCTGCCGTGGCCTGGGAAAGCAGTAGGAGATGGCCCAAGTCCATGGGCCCCTGCACCTGTGTGGGAGACCTGGAAGAAGCTCCTGGCTCCTGGCTTCAGATCAGCACAGCTCAAGCTGTTGCAGCCAATTGGGGAGTGAACCAGTGGATGGAAGATATCTCTCTCTCTCTCTCTCTCTCTCTCTGCCTCTCCTACTCTTTCAAGTAATAAATAAATCTTAAAAAGGGGGGGGGGGCTCAGTTTGTATAGTAAGATTAAATTCAGAAGTATTTACTGCCATGTTGCTCTTAGGCGTTTTCCTCTATTGCTGGTTTCTTGCTGCATGTGCACTCATGGCAAAGGCAGTGGCCTTGGACCCCAAAGGCCAAACTTCCCCAGTGACACGTGCAGCTTTGCTCATCAAGACGAGACGCCTAAGGGACCCGGAGCGCAGAGTTCAGGCTGTGATGACCTGAAGGAACGCGAGATCACACAAGGACAGTCTCGTCACAGGAAAGGACGTGAACACTCGGCCACGGAGGGGAGGCTCACAGGAGCAGGCCTAGGCAGCAGAAGCTGCGGGCTCACAGCTGGGCTGCCTCCGCCCTCAGGCAAGATCAAGACAGAGCTCGCACGCAGAGTCCAAGGTGGTTCGGGTGTGGCCCCTAGGAGTGCAGACTCCTGTTTTTTCTTGAGTGACCCTTAACACGGGTGAAACTCGCACAAAAACGCACATTTCAACGTTTTCAATAGAGTCAAAATGATGAGAATCGTGTAGGCATAGCTTGTCAATGTTCCCAAGTCAGAAATGGGAGTTATAGAGTGACTATCTTACACAGCCATGCATACAGTACAAAGATTATCAAACACAGAAAGGAAGAAACTTAGAGGGCCTGTAATAGCTGCTCACTGAGTTGTTCACATACCTAATAGGCAACGGAGGGTGCCTAATCTTTAACTCTGTCCCAAGAGGAATGAGGAATTGGCCTAGTACTTGGTGGACTTAGGAACCAGGAAAAAATCCCGAGTTAGGACAAGAAAGCCACAGGAATTTCATGGACCAGCGACTGCAGGAGAACAGTAGCCAGGTACACATCAGCGGTGGACACACTGGGGATCAATGATCTGAGAGCAAAGGAATGTTTGTGTCTCGGTGGAAACCACTAGGCTTGGACATCAATAGTCTGAACCACACATCTCTTCCCCAGCATCATAGAACCATTTTGGGACGAAAGAGAAGGGAGGGCAAGGTGTCTGTGAGAGTATCTTGAGTGGATTAATACCCACCCAAAAAGAGCTTACGAACGCATCCAGGGGCACGTTTCTCCTTCACTTTTCTTTTTGTCTGGGGACCGAAAGCCAATTGAAGTGCAACTGTGGAGAAATGTCTGGGTTGCATATTTGCACGCCTGAGTTCAACAACTGAAGAAATCCGTCCTACAGTAACATCAACGCTTTCACTGGACACATGTGGAACTTTTCTGTCTGTTCCCCGTGTGACTCTTGTACCCATACTAGGTACAAACACACAGGAGCACCCTGCCCGTGCAAGGTGTGTGAAATCATTTGGTCTGGCCCTGCCAAGGCAACTCAGGGAGGCCTAGGAATTCAATAAATCAACTTTCAGGTTGATGATTTTGTGTGGCCCATGAATATTAAAAAAAAAATCTATATGGCCCTTGGAGAAAAAAGTCTCCCCACCGCTTGCGGAGAAAACATTTGATGTTCTCATTTCTTATGACATTAACAGAGAAATTTTCATGTAAAATGTTTGCCCACATCTCTATGTATTTAACTTTGCCATGTGAAAACCTCTGAAAAGTGTTTTTGTTCCCCCTCCTAATCAGAAGTATTATAAGGAATCTTTGATTTGTTGCTACAGTACAAGGAACATTTAAAGAGCTGTAATTTTCCAATAACACTACCAAAGTAATGACCAGATACTCGTTTAGGTAAATCAGAGCATATAATTAGTGTGATATAATTAAACTATTATAAAAGTACATATGTGATCATTATGTTACATATGTGTCATTGCATTATGTAATTACTAGTTTACACATGTGTAATTCTATTGTTTAATGGCTACAGTATCAGTATGTTCCACATGGCACGGAATCAAACAGTGCACCATTTAAAGCTTGGAACCCCATTACTGATGATCCAGCCCAGCAACATCATTATACAAATGAGGGAATGGAAGCCAAGAGAAATCAGTTGATTTAGTCACATTGGCCATTAATGCTGAGGTTAAAATGAGACCCTTGGCATAACACTACTCTGATCATTTCAATTAGTTTCAAGGATAATATGTTTTTTAATCTGTTGATTGGATAAGATACCTTCAGAAGTCAACAAATGAAAATAAACTTGGAAATGAGTTAAACAATAAGGAAAAATGTACCATCTTGTGTGACAAGCAGCATGAGGTATAGTAATTCCAGGATGAGTTCATCCGGTGACTCAGTCACATAAGCTAAGGCCTGGATTTCTGTTCCTCTTTATTTTCCACAATCCTCAAGTGATCCCCAGACTCAGTCTCCTGTGGGCCTCAGCTAACTACTGCAGAACTGCCACACAACCTACAGCTAACCTCAAAATGCAGCCAAGAAGGGAGGCCAGTCTCCCCCAGCGACACGGTACATGAACAAAGATAATGGCCCACAGGTGCCCACAGACAACTGGTCCTCATTTCCCATCACCCAGAACTGCACCCTATGCCAGAGGAACAGGACTGACGCCAGGACTCAGATGCATCGAGATACCCTCAAGAAACAGGTCCTGCTTCCGCTAAGGCATGGGGCCATTCTTGCGAAAGCCGATCCCTGAATACCTGAAGGAATTCCATGTCAAGGACACAAGGGAAAGAGGAATGAGTGGAGGCAGCCAACAGCATTGGCCACAACGGGAGCACGCTCTTGGGTTTAAGGCCACGTCGTGTTTATGAAGAACACTTCGGGCAAGATGCCAACTCTCCTGCTCCAACAGGGAACCCTTGACATGGGCAGGTGCTTAGCCTAGGAATTAAAGCATCCACCTCCCACGCAGGAACACTGCAGTCTGATTGGCTGCTCTAGCTCCTGAGTCCAGTTTCCTGTAAAAAGGCAGCCCTGGGTAGTAGCAGCGATGGCGCAAGTGAAGGGAGATACGGACTGACTTCCCATCTTCCAGGTCTTAGCCCAACCCTCGCCACTGCAGGCAAGGGAGGAGTGAAGCAATGGACAGGAGCTCTCTATTTGAGTCTCTTACTCTCTGTTCTGCTGTCAAATATGTCTTCCAATTAAAAAAAAAGAAAACGTTTGATCAAGAACTATTTTATGAAAAAATATGACTCACGTACTTTAATGTAAATCTAGATTATCACATATGAGCTTTAGTTAAATAGCACAGCTTTAAAAAGCACAATTTATTCAATTAACTCTAATTCATATTGAAGTAAGGAACTTTGTGGCTATTTTTTCCCTGTATTCCAGATTACTTAGAAATCAACAGCTGTGGGACTAGTGTTGTGGCACAGTGGATTAAGCCACTGCCTATGACGCCAGCATCCTATAGGAGTGCCAGATGCTCTGCTTCCAAACCAGCTCCCTGGTAAAGCTGGGAAAGTAGTGGAATCCAGCCCACGTGCCTGGGCCCTGGCCACCAACACTGCAGGCTGTTGGCTTCAGCTTGACTCAGCCTTGGCTGTTGTGCCCATTTGGGGACTGAATCAGCAGGTGGAAGATCTCTCTCTCTCTCTCCATCTGTCTGTCTGTCTGTCTGTCTCTCTCTCTCTCTCTCTCCCTCTCTCTCTCTCTCTCTCCATGCATGTGTCCAGGCTGTTGGCTTCAGCTTGATGCAGCCTTGGCTGTTGTGGCCATTTGGGGACTGGCCAATGTAGTGAAACAGCAGATCTAAGCTCTCTCTCTTTTCTGCATGTGTGCATGTGTGTGTCATTCTGTAACTCTGCCTTTTCATAAATAAATGAAGATTTTTTTCTTTAAAAAAGACATAGCATCCCTAGTAAGGAGGAAGTATTAGTACTACTTTGTCTACAAATGAAAACACTGCGGCTCGGAGAGGTTGACACTCATGATTCTTAAGGTGTGGTCTCTGGATCGACAACACTGGCATTGCCTGAAACACAAGGAAAATGCATAGTACCGGGCCCAATGCCAGACCCACCCAACCAGATTCTGTGGGACTGAGGCCAAGTCATCTTAACTTGAGAAAGGCTTCCAAGAGATTTTGATGCAAACACACAATTGAAGAACTACCTGGACAAACTCCAGACTCAGGATTTGAACACATCTCCCAGACTGTTCATTTAACCAACATGCTAAACTGCTTCCCAATTAAAAGTTAGCTGAATAATGTGGAGTATAAAAGACTGCACCATTTTTCTCTTTACTGTAAAAAAAAAAAAAAGAAAAAATGTTGGGTGGCAAAGTCAGACGAAGAAAGAGAACACAGGACCATATTCTGAACCCATATTTCATGACTGATTCTGAATGATGCCTCCATAAACATGATCCATGGTCATTAGGAGGTGGTAAACTGTCGCACTTTGGCCGTGCTGTGTGCAGGTTGTTCCGGCCTCACTTTAGGAAGTGGAATTGAAAAGTGTCTGGGATGGGGTTCTTAAGGCAAACTAGACTCTTTTCAAGTCGTACAAGAACTTGCTTTGTTAATTTTATGTGCACATAATCTAATGGAGAATTAGAGGAAAGTGAAGAATCATCAGATGGCTGTGGGTTCACTTGCAGATATTGTTGTAATGATCACAGGCACACACACACAACCCCACATTCTTGAAATTACACTGCCCTGTGTTACAAAGAGCTTTTTCTTCCCATAATGGCATCTTGATGGAATGTGGGTGGGCTGAACAGCTCCCAGGGCATTAGCAAAGCAATGACATAAAATCATTGTTTTATTTTCTGTAGCTCCTCTGGATAGCTTGAAGGAAATTATGCAACTTCTCTGTGAATGATAGGTTAACTGTGCATTGTGGAGAAATGAGCCAAGGGATCCCATGACATCATGAACTAAGAAAAAACAGAGTTGTGGCCTATTGCATGCCATCAGGACTCTGTAGTTCATTTTCTTTATATTTTGCAGGTGTCTCCTCTGTGAATTACAAAATTATTTTCACCCAAGTTTTATGTTGCTTGTTGTCTTTTTAAAATTTTTTCCATGCTCACACTAAAGCTGCGTGGAACTAATACTCTGTTTAATAATTGGTATTACATGGGGGAAAAAGACAAGGTCAGAGTTTCAGGGGATACACAAGCACACCATGTAGAATTTCATTTCACTGCCCATCACGGACTTATGTGAAAACCAAGCTGCGGTCTATGTAGGATGATGAGCCACACCCAGAGCCGGCTGTGCAACTCTGTCTCCACTGTCCAGTGACTCCAAGTGAAGTAAACTTCACTCTGTCATAGTCACTAATGCCTTGGTAGTGACCAATGTATGTCTATTATTATTGTTACTTTTATCGCTCAGTACCATGATAAAGATCATGTGAAAAACATGGAGATAGTATATATTTTTTAATTTTGAGTATTTTTCTGACTCATTCTACATCTTTTATAAAATTCTCGGAGCAGATTTTGACTTTTAACAGCACCACTAAGGATAAGACAAGATTTAGTATTTCACCCGTGTGTTGAGCAAAGACTATGTCCATTCAAGGCCAAGGCCATGGAGGCAGAGGACAGGGCTCCCTAAACCACATGGTGGTGGGCCATCACCCCAGAGCCCTCAGAGTAAGGGTAGTCGTTGAAGAAGAGAAAGACGAACTACTTCATTTCTCAGCTGTAAACCAAAGGTCCACAATCGAAGACCAAGGACTATAAGTATCACGGCCCCAAGGCAAGGCACCACATCTCCACCCAGACTAAGGAAGAAGAAGGCAAAGAGAAGGAAACAGAAACTGATAATGTGTTTTTGCATGAAGAGGATAACAAAGACAATGATGGCTATGAGTCTTGTTCACAACAAAGATGACATCTGATGTAAGCTCTGTAGTTTTTAGGACTTCTGTTCAGGAAAACAACTTTTAAAAATTATTTGAAGAAGTCAGTGAGCCAAAAAACAATTTTTGCAACATAGTAGCTTTAAGTACAGCATCTTGGCTATTGACACACATCTCACAATTGTACATGATATTAAAACACTGAGAGTCTTTTGACGTTTACACAGCTGTGAGGATCTACAAGAATGATGGAGGTATCTCTAAAGCCCTTTAAGTCTACACCTCTTTCTATTGCTATTGTATTGGATAATGATGTAAAGAGAGAGTGTTCAGGCATTTTATTTTGGATTATAGTCTGCTGATAAAATTTCATTAAATGACAAAATAGCCTGGAATCTCCTCTCAGCTATTATAGATGGGTGGACAGGCAGTGATATTTGTAATTAAACTACTCTTCTGCTTTCAAGAGTTGCCTTAGAAGAAAGCAAATTTAATTTTCTACTTTGCATTCAATTTAAAATTTTTCAGGGTTTTTATGTGCAGAGACATAACTCCAGTGAAAAACACAAGAAACTCTGTGTTCTTAAAAGCTATGATGCAGGGCCGGTGCTGTGGCCTAGGGGAAAAAGCTGCCACCTGTAGTGTTGGCATCCCATATGGGTGCCATTTCAAGTCCTGGCTGCTCTGCTTCTGATCCAGCTCTCTGCTGTGGCCTGGGAAAGCAGTAGAAGATGGCCCAAGTCCTTGGACCCCTGCACCAGAGTGGGAGATCCGGAAGAAGCTCCTGGCTCCTGGTTTCAGAATGACACAGCACCAGCCATTGCGGCCAACTGGGGAGTGAACCATCAGGTAGAACTCTCTCCCTGCCCCCTCTCTCTCTGCCTCTCCTCTCTCTCTGTAACTCTACCTTTCAAATAAATAAGTAAATCTTAAAAACAAAAAGCTATGATGCCATGTAGCTAGCCCATGGTAGCCCATTCTCATCATAATAACGCTTACCCTTTTTTAGTGGTAATTACATATAACTTTTCACTAATGTTTATGGAAGTATTCACATACTGAAAAGTACACAATTCAAATAAATACACCCATTTTAAGAACTAGACCTCTGTCGGTATCCAGGAAGCATCCTTGTGCTCACCCCCAGTTACCACCCCCACAACATTCACCCTAATTTACAGCACTGTGAAAAGCTTCTGTGTGTTCATGAACTTCGTACAATGTAGTCAGCCAATGTGTTCCTACGTCCCTACTTCTTTTGCTCAACATACGATTGTGAGATAATTTATGTTTCAGTAGGAGGCTGTAGTTGACTTTTTCCACTGCTGTAGAGGATTCTACTGCTGTTCTCACTGTTCCTTACAGGCATATTTACTAAACAGCAGTATTCTTATAAATATTTAACAAGCACCTGTCAAGCACCTATTATAGTTCTCATTCTGTACTCAATGTTTATTAAATATTTGTTTTATTTCTTTGAAAGGCAGAGTGATTCAGAAAAAAAGGAGGCAGAGAGACAGAGAGGGGGAGACAGACAGACACAGAGAAATATGCTGGTTCACTCCCCTAATGGCTCTGACAGCCAGGCTGGACCAGGCCAACGTTTGGAGTTTTATCTGGGTCTCCCACATGGGTGGCAGGGGCCCAAGCACTTAGGTCGTCTTCCACTGTCTTCACAGGCATTTAATATTAGAGGGAGCTGGATTAAAAATGGAGAAGCCAGGAAAAGTCTGTGAGAGCATTTCACCCACTGAAAGCCAAGACACTGTGATAAAAAAAAAAATGTCCTACATGAAGGATCTCTGTGAGTGAGACCCCAGCAAAAAGAAGCGGCCATCAAAGAAGGAGGCACTTTTCTCTAAAGGGAAGAGAGAACTTCCACTTTGCTTATGGCTTTGTCTACACACTGATGGAGTTTGTGGACTCAAAAGGCTTCCATAGCCTTGGCAGCTCATGGCAAGAGCCTGAGGTGATCACTGACGTCATACATAACAGTGTTAACTGTCAAATTAACAACAGGAGTCACTGTGCACTAACTCCCCATGCAGGACCTCTATCCTCAGTGAGTTGTATTATGAGAGTTAACTGTGATACTTGTTCTCAAACAGTTGTGTGTATGTGTCTGTGTGTGTGCAAATTGTTGAAATCTTTACTTAGTATAGAGCTGGTCTTCTGTGTACAACATTAACTGAAAATAAATCTTAATGGAGAATGGGACTGGAAAGGGAAGAGGGAGAAGAAGGGGTCGGAGTGTGGGTGGGAAGGCAGGTACGGCGGGAAGCATCACTATATTCCTGAAGTTGTACTTTGGAAATTTTGTATTCCTTAAAAAATAAATTAACAACAACAAAAAACAGAGCAGCCAGGACTCGAACCGGTGCCCATTAGGGTTACAGGGTCACAGAGGATGGTTTAGCCTGCTGCACACAATGCCAGTGCCTAAACATTTAAGACATCGTTTTAGTTATCCGGGATTTTTGTCAAAGGAATGGACCATTTGGTTGGTTTTTACTGATCCTCAGCAATGCTGAAGACAATATTCTAGCTCTATGTCTCGAACTGCAGAATTTGTACTTCAGTGAAAACCAGCATTGTGTAGCCTCACAATGATGTCCTACAGGTTTATCTAACTGTGAGGCCACAGAAGTGACAACTTAGAGTCAAGGAAAACGACTTCCTTATTCACAGATGTGCAATTTCTGTGCTGTAGCCACACAAGTGCCTTTCTCCTCTACCTGCACCAAAGTGTTCATTTCTGTCTGCACCTACATCCCAAAATTCCTGTCTACAGACCCGTCTGTTCTTACCTATCTGTCATCAGCCAGTTGTAACATGTATCCGGTTTCCTCACTGATTAATAAGCACAATTAAATTTTAACACGTTTGTTTCTGTGTCTGTAAAACACCCATGATTCTTTATTTTTTCTAAAACTTCTCCTTTAACAGATTTATGTACTTGTCATCACTAACAAATTATGTGAAAGGCCCAAAGGGTTTTTTTTTTTTTTGCTTGTTTTTTTTTAATTCTAAAGATAAAGGACCTGCTGGAACGTGAGGCACATGGGATCTGTTTAACCCTGCTGACTTAAATATTTTTCCTATTTCATGGTCTATCATGGTTGGTTGAAATCAATTGGAATACCTTCCACCTATTACCTGAAGAATTCAAACAAGTCACACATTGGATTTTTCACTTGAGACATTTCACACATTCTTTCTCATTCGATGTGCATTCCAGTTCACATCGTTGTATATTGATTCCTCCCTGTGTCAGGAATTCAATCTCAGATTCCATCAGCCAGTCCCCATTACCATGAACGGGATTTCCTTGTTCTCCTTGGGTTCCCCCTGATGAGACCCATTCGAATCATTTTAAGTAGTTTATGAATCGTTCTCCTGTTCATATTTAATCCTTCTTTATATCTGCTTCTTCCCTGAGCTTGGCACACAGTAACCACTCAATATGTATTTATGCCTAGAAGAATAAATCTAATAGCATGTTACAGTCTGAACAGCTCCAAAGTACAATTCCCCATTGGGAAAGTAGGAAGGGGTGGGGCCTTTGGGGAAGTGATTGACTCACAAATCTGACCTTACGAATGGCTTAATGCCTGATACAAGGGCAGGAAGAAATGGGCTTCAGCTCTCTGCCATTCCACCATTCTCTGTGCAAGGCTCCACAGGGGAAGCACAAAGACCAGGCCTTCCCAAACACCCACCCTGCCAGCATCATAGTTCTTAGCCTCCAAACTGTGTGAATGGAAACTTCTGTTACTCATCAACTGCCTGGTCTAAGGTACTTCATTAGAAGAAAATGAGTGGACTAAGACACACTCGCACTGTGTTTCTCTCAAAAATAAATTATTAGCTATGGATGGCTGTGTGATGGTTTCTGGACTATAGCAACTGAGTTCTTCAGGAGTTTCTGGATGAAATTTGTGAATGCATAGCCAATATAACCAACATATGCAAAAAAAAATCAGTGAATTAATAGCATAGAAAAGGCTAATCATGATCATTTCAATTCAGTCTTTAAGAGGTTTTAAATCCATTAAATATATTCCAAAAATCTAAGAAAAAATGTGAATGTAGCAATTTTTTTCTTCTAAGTTTATTTGCTTAAGGGAAAAAAATTTAGGCCAGCATTGTGGTACAACAGGTTAAGTTACAGACTGTGACACCTGCATGCCAAATTAGAGTGCCGGGGGGAGTCCTGGCTGCTCTGCTTGCAATCCAAGGCCCTGCTAATGTGCCCAGGAAAGCCGTGGAAAAGATGGAGCCCCCAATGCCTGGCCCAACCCTGGCTGTTATAGCCAACTGGGGAGTAGACCAGGGTGTGGAAGACTTATCCCACCCCATGTCACCTATTTCTCATTCTACCTTTCAAATACATAAGTATTTAAAAAGATAGAGAAAGAACTCAATGTGACATAAAACTACTACCCGTCCTTTTGCTGAGTTGAGTCTTCCAGACTGCAAGCCTCCAAGAGGCACATCCATCAGCACCACCCGTGCAGCTCTAATGCCTAGCACCATGGCTGGCATCAAATGAAGGAATGAGCTGAAATGCCCCCTAATCAAGGGATATCACTGCAATGAAAGTGAGTCTCTGACCAAATCCCCCAATCCTTAGACCTGTCAGCAAGTAGTCCCCTCTGTGGGACTCAAAAAAAAACAAAAAAAAAAAAAAAAAAAAAAAAAAAAACAAAACAAAACAAAACAAAAAAAAAAAAAAAACCCAAGTTCATAAACACTTCACTTAGAAAAACATGATCATTTTACAGCTGCAGGATACAAGTGATCATCTGTTGGTAATGGGCGACCAAAGTCTTCCAGCTCAGTGCCGGGACACAGAGGTTAGTGGAAAACCAAGCCTTGGTGACCAGCTGAACGTATGCCCGGGACAGGGAACGGGGCAGAAGGGAACATGGGCATGGGTGTTCCTACATCATCTGGAATTCCACCACATTCACCAATCAGAGTCTGTTCCAAATATCTACGTGGCTACTTCCCAACCCATAAAGTTCACCAGATAACCAACTGCTATCATTCATTATGCCAGTTCTCTGAATCTCTGGCATAAATAAGCTCTGGAAAGAACTGAAGCTCTTTCAGTTGCCACCTGCTGCTTCTACAGACCTGCTAACTGAAGCCAACCAGCCACTCGTCCTGAGAACTGCAGACTGCAACACACCTTTCAGGTACCACACCTACACGATCACGCTCTCTGCCCAGGCTTTGGTCTGCTTTCATCCCGTCTTCTCCGTGGAGCAGTTTCATCTCCCATCAGCTTCTTGGCTCGGATACAGACCTTGTAGCTATACAGCATCTTAGAAGCAAAAAGCCATATTTTTAAGAACTGGGATAGTTATGGTGTCTGTAATTTATTTAGAATTTTTTAGCACAGACAGTGGGAGGTACACATGTGTGCATTGACTTCCATCTGCACCTGTGCCCGGGACTAGGCAGATTTAAGAAGGATATAAAGGGAGCAAAATGAAATTGCGGCCCTGGACACACAAAATAGAGATGATGAGGTGTGTGGTTATTCCAGGAAATCATCGCATCAGGGAAAGAACCACCACCCAGGGCAAGATTTGGCAAGCACAGAGTGATTCATTAAGCTCATGATACGCGGGGCCTTCTGAGAGATCAGTGAGACATAGCACAGGCACTCCGCCTGTGCAAGGAATAGAAGGGAAAGAAGCCAGCAGGCAGAAGGGGTGAGTACCTGCCCCTTGGGTGCAGAAAGGCAAAACAATTGAAGAAAACGTGTTGGTGCTAAAAACCAGGCTGCATTCCCGCAGGTCCGGGAAGGGAGGAAATAAGCTTGCTAAGACCTTAACTTTGATTTCTATGAGCTGGGCATGGGCCACAGAGATTGTGCCAAGGATAGAAAAGTTTAAGACATTTTAAGATGACACATGCGTTCAGGATAATTCATTCTAAATAAAGAAGATTAAAAACAGGGGTCATGCCAGGTGGAAATGGGTTCTCAATAGCTTTTCCTGGTTTATAAAGACATTTCCACACCTTGATCTGTCCACTGTGTTGACTACTCGACTTAACTCACACCTTAGCTCAAACTCAATGTTTGCAGTACTCTAAGACAGCTTCCAAGGTGTGTTGACAGCTTTATGGGCCTTACTACCCTAAGAAAGGACCCATTTGGTCATTTATGGATAAGAATTCGACAAAGTACTTTTCCTTGCATAAGCCGTCATAAAAAACTTGGCAAACGCCCCTGCTACACAAATATTCCAATTGTACAAAGAATCCTAAAAGCACTCACTTCAAGTCATATGCAGTGCAATAAAACTCAAGTGCAATGAAAAATTTTCGACATTTTGTTGAATGTGTTTGTAGCTCTATTTGAACAAGGCATGAAACATGTGTCCAAACACATAAAAAGCAGCCATGAAATAACGCATTGTTGATAAAAAACGAACCTTTATCATTAAGCATTTCAGACGTGGAAACAATAGTACAACAGATCACTGTGGCCCCAGTACCCAGGTCCAACAAGTATTCCAGATTTGGTCACACTTTGTGCGTTCTGTTTTCTCTATTGCTGATGTCGATGACAGATTTTTGACATTTAAACTGGAGTCAATATTTTCCAGTATCTAGAATTACTTCTGTGTTGTTCTGAATGCCCAAGAAATTAATCTAGCACTTTGATATGTTCACCTACTTTAAATCCCTAGTGAAAGGCCTGATGTAATTCTAAGTCTTCTGTCTACAGCTCTTAAAAAATGGCAAAGCAGTTTCAGGAATGTGGGACTGCTGGACATCCTTCTAGGTTTCTTTATATTCTTGATTCATGGCAGCAATACAGAAGGTAATCTAGCCAAGATGTGCAGATCATCATATGCCAACATATTGGTGCTTAGTTTCTATTTGCCTTAAAATCTATTTGCCTTCTCCCACATTTTTCCAAAGCAATATTGAGTTGTTTTAATAAACTGAAATTAGAACAATAAAAGATACCGCTAATTATCTTTTATTTTGTTTTCATATCATTTTAACTGTGCCTTATTCGTGTAGAAAAAGCAGCCAACAAATAGAAACCACAAATGTGACCACAGTTTGGAGTAAGATAATCCCCAGCTCTCTCTAACTGCTTGGAACCTGGTCCAAGATACACTTCACTGTCTGTGGCTTGCTCTGTTTTCAGAGTTGTGCCTGCTGATACTGTTGGAATGAAAGGTCTTGGAGCATCTTCAGGCTGACCTCTTTCTTTATGGGTTCACAACTCAGCTGTTTAAATTTGCCCAGAGCCAGAACTGACAGAGTTCTAACCTGGGGAACCTAAACATTCTTTTGCATTTATGTGACCATCACATTTTTTGTTTGTTTACCATACCTTCATGAGCCACGTGCATGCATGACAAATTAGTCATTTTAGAGAAATGTCAAAATCCTGGGGAATGTGGAGTGCGCATTTACCTTAGAGGTCAGCGTGCCCACACCCCACATCAGAGTGCTTCATTTCCAAGTCAGGCTCCAGCTCCTGACGCCAGCTTCCTGCCAATGCAGACCCTGGGAGGCAGCAGGGATGGCTCAAGTATTTGGGTTCCTGCCATCCACACAGGAGATCTGCATTCAACCCCTGGCTCCCAATTGCAGCCCTGGCCCCATCTCATCCACTGCAAGCTTTGAGGGAGTGACCTAGCAGAAGGATTTTCTCTCTCTTTCTTCCACATTGTCTGTCTCTCTGCCTCTCAAAATAAATGAATAAAATGTTTAAAGTGTGTGTGTGTGTGTGTGTATAAATGAATTTTTCCTGGTATTGGTTCATTTTTACCTGCATTTGTAATAAAATCTAAGAAAGTCTTTCCTTTAAAGAGGAAATTAACTCCTAACACCAAAAAATTAGAGACTTTAAAAAAAAAACCTTTAAATCATCAGAGAGAAATTGAAGCCCTGACTTCTGAGAACTTGAAAATGAACTCTTATTCATCAAGTGTTCCACTAGGTCTGTTTACTATTAAAAATACTTTGAAACTTGGGATAATGACATTAAATAACCACAAGGGAGACAAGCATTGTTTAAGGGACTGTTATGGGTTGCTCTAATGTGGTAATAGATGTCATTTTAAAAATTCAACTGCACAGCCTGGATGAAAGACGGCGACTCCTAACACATTGGTTACAGACAATTGAATATCACAGCTGTCTTCCGCCCTTCACTTGCTGCTGTCAATTCAGGGAGTGGGATCAGTGTTGCACTGGCCAGAGTTCTCGCAGGACCAAGGAAAGCCACCATTCAGAAAATTCTCGTGTTCCCCATGAAACACGTAATCAATCTACATGACTACAGCTGTACCTGCCTCCAGTGTGAAGAGAACAAAATGAAACCTTCTAAACACATGTCTGAAATAGGGTGGACGTAAGACCATGAACTCAACTTCTCTCAACCACAGTGTCCTATAAAATGGGGACTCCCACACCTCACACGGATAAGACGAAAGCAAACGTGATCAAAGGGCCTCCTCCAGTGCCCAATGTGCAGGAAGGGTGGTGTAACTGTCCTCCTGCTGTTCTGAATGGGTGGTCCACCACCTGTAGGTTTCCACCTCTTTTTTTAAGGAGGGTCCATCCTAGTTAGTGGCTTTACTCTTTCCTGTATTATTATCATAGATCCTCAAATAAATTGAGGTTTTCCTAATGTCTTCCATGTTGGAAGCTCTTGCTTTATAATACTAAAATGATCCTGCCTTTATACACCCTATAATTTTTTCATCTAGCGCAGCAATAGTCAAGAACTTTACTTTCTGTGTGTCCTGCCAGAAAAAGAAAATAAGCCTCCTCAAAATCAATGATTTTCCAGAAAGTTTGGAATCATGTTCCTCCTTCCTCCTCTCCACATTAATTGGCATTTGAAAGGGATCAATCTATGACCACATGTTCTTCTTTTTTTTTTTAAGATTTATTTTATATATTTGAAAGACAGAGTCACAGAGAGAGGTACAGACAGAGAGAGAGGTCTTCCATCTGCTGGTTCACTCCACAGCTGGCCCCAACGGCCGGAGCTGCGCTTATCCGAAACAGGAGCCAGGTGCTTCTTCCAGGTCTCCCACATGGGTGCAGGGGCCCAAGGACTTGGGCCATCTTCTACTGCTTTCCCAGGCCATAGCAGAGAGCTGGACCGGAAGAAGAGCAGCCAGGACTAGAACCGGTGCCCTTATGGGATGCCGGTCCTTCAGGCCAGGGCTTTAACCCACTGCGCCACAGCGCCAGCCCCGACCACATGTTCTTCTTAGCATGCCTTTCATGTCAGATTTATTTTTAGCAATTCCTTTAAAACTATTTGATGATCAATTCTATGTTTTGTTTTGTTTTGTTTTGCCTTCGTCACATTGGAATAGTTTTTCACATTAACAGCTAGTGACTGTCTACCTACGAATGAAGACATATAGCATGGATCTTGTCGATGAAAACTTCATAACCAACAACAGTATATTAACTATGTACAGTCATCCACATACCCAGATTAGCATCATGCCACAGTCACCTCAAGTCTCTCACCTCCCTCCCTATCCGTCAGCCCCACCCTGAAGTTGGCTATATCATCATCACTCACGCTTCAATGCCCTTGATGGGTATACAACGTGCTCACAAATACTATGATAATAAGACAAACCAGGGCATACACTGAAGATAGCCATCAAATGAGCGGTGCCTGCAGCACCACTTAGCTCAACACCATGTACCAACAAGTCCACTACTGCTATGAACTTCGTAGTTCAGGTAAAATGTGTTGAGCTGTGCCTACAGCAGGAACTAAGCTCGCAATAGCCAAGGAGGAGGGGAGATGGTATTGGAAATGGAGGAAAACGGAAAGCAGAGACACAGCTGGAGAAAGATACAGCGTGCATTCACTTCATTGTTGATTTCCTGCCTGCTGACTCACACAGCTAGAATTCTTCATTTGCAATGGATTAAGTTCTTACATTGCATCCTCTACTGCACTGGAAACTATAGAAGCACCATGAGGTTTATATTCCAGTTCCCTCAACATACGTGCATTAAACCTATGCATTAACGTATGATGAGGGGCCGGCACTGTGGCATAGCGGGTAAAGCCACCACCTACAGTGCTGGTATCCCATATAGGTGCCAGTTCGAGTCCCGGCTGCTCCACTTCCAGTCCAGCTTCCTGTTAATGCACCCGGAAAAGCAGTAGAAGATGGCCGAAACACTTGGCTCTTACTCACCCACAGGGAAGACAAGGATGGAGGCTCCTGGCTCCAATCTGGTCCAACTATGACTGCTGTGGTTATTTGGTCAGTGCACCAGGGATTCAAACATCTCTTGCTGTCTCTCCCAGCCTCCCTGTCTCTCCTGCCCTCCATCTTTCTCTCTCTTAGTGAATCAGTAATTGGAAGATAACTATTTCTTTCTCTAACTCTGTCTTTCAAATAAATCAATCTTTTTTAAATAAAATGATAAGATTTCATCTCAGGGTACTCGTATTATTTTTTTAATATTCTACATTTTTTACCTGAAACATCTCATAAGTAAAATAGTGCTCAAAAAACAATCTAGGCAGGGTCAGCATTATGGCATTACAACAAGTAAAGCTACCACCTACAACATCAGCATACCATATGGGCCTTGGCTAGCATCCCAGCTGCTCCACTTCCTGTCTAGCTCCCTGCTAATGGCCTGGGAAAGCAGCAGAAGATGGCCCAAGTGTTTTGGGCCCCTGCCATCCATAAGTGAGACCTGGAATTGTGGCCCCTTGGGAAGTGAACCACTGGATGGGAGATTCTCTCTCTCTGTAACTAACTTCTTTTTTTTTTTTTTTTTTTTTTTTTTTTTGGACAGGCAGAGTGGACAGTGAGAGAGAGAGAGAGACAGAGAGAAAGGTCTTCCTTTTTGCCATTGGTTCACCCTCCAATGGCCGCTGCGGCTCTCGCACTGCGGCCAGTGCATCACGCTGATCCGAAGCCAGGAGCCAGGTGCTTCTCCTGGTCTCCCATGCGGGTGCAGGGTCCAAGGACTTGGGCCATCCTCCACTGCATTCTCGGGCCACAGCAGAGAGCTGACCTGGAAGAGGGGCAACCAGGACAGAATCTGGCACCCCAACTGGGACTAGAACCCGGTGTGCCGGTGCCACAAGGTGGAGGATTAGCCTGTTGAGCCACGGCACCGGCCCTAACTTTCAAATAAACAAATAAACATTAAAAAAAAAAGAATCTAGGTCAAAAGAAATTAAAACTAAGAGTCCTCAATGTAATATGCTAGAGTGAAATAGGTATTTTGAGATTCGTTGAGTTTACAGCCCTTGTCTCTTTCGTTGTTTTGTTCTTCTCTTCATACCATTTGTTGAACTCTTTTACTTAGTGTAGGGTTAACTATATGATCATTAAGTGAATTGAAAATAGATCTTTGTAAAAATTAAGAGTGGGGGAGGGCAGCACTGTGGCGTAGCGGGTAAAGCTGCCACCTGCATTCCCAGCATCCCAAATGGGTGCCAGTTCGAGTCCTGGCTGCTCCACTTCTGATCCAGCTCTCTGCTGTGGCCTAGGAAGGCAGCAGAAGATGGTCCAAGTCCTTGGGCCCCTGCACCCACATGCGAGACCCAGAAGAAGCTCCTGGCTTTGCATTGGCACAGCTCTGGCCATTGCAACCAACTGGGGAGTGAACCTTTGGACAGAAGACCTCCCTCTCTCTCTCTGCCTCTCCTTCTCTCTCTGTGTAACTCTGACTTTCAAATAAATAAATACATCTAAAAAATTAATTATGAGTGGGACTATGAGTGAGAAGAGGAGGAAGAGTTGGAGCACGGATGAGAGGAAGAGGTGAGGAGAGTTTCACTTTTTTCCTAAATCTGTATATATCAAATACATGAAACTTGCATAACTTACATAAAATTAAAAAAAAAAAAATACCACATGTGATTATGAGATAGTGAGGCTATGGAGCCAGAAACCAATTCTCATTTGCCAGAGTAATGCAGAAACACAATGAATGCTTCATAAATGTTCACTGAATAAACAAATGGATACAGCAATGAAGAGCTTTCTAATGATGTAAAATAGAGCTGTGCACGAGAAATTCAGAGAAGCTCGGAAAAGCCAACGCCGTCCCCCAGAGAAGTGACCCTTCCAGAGATAGTTCATCAATGGCAGTCCAAGACACTGCTTAGCAAATTCACTCTAGAAAATTCACTCAAGTACCCTGGCCGTACAGTAGGCTCACACGGAGCCAACCTCTCCAGGACAACTAAGGGAAGAAAGCCACAAAACGGAAGGCATAGTTGGATACACAACAAACGCATCATCCACCCCGACATTGCCAGCTTCTCTCCCTCATTCTCCACCTGAGTGGTCCTGAATTCGAGCATGGGGTGTGTGTGCAGTGAGTGAAAAATAAAAGAAGCTTTAAAATTCTGCCACACTTAACCATTTGCATTGAAGAACCTTGGTTCCTGCTGGCAAGAATCCCACCTCTCCTGCTTAGTGACTGCCAGTGTCCTATACGTTAGGGCACCAAGTAAACACTGCTCTGCCACTGTGACCCAGAGTGGCTGGCTTCTATTATCAGCGACGCATGGCTTCTGATGAGGCCTTCCTCATGAGGAGATGGGGCACTTCCTCGCTGCTGTGGTCTCTTGCTATACACACAGTGCTGTGCGGAAGGTCACAGCTTTGTGTGGGTGAGGCATTTTATTAAGCTGATTCTGAAATTCAGAAGGGAGTTTTATCCTTGGATGCCTTCCGTGCTGGAAAGGGAATAGCGTGTCCTGTCTAGCTCCTCTTCCTGGAACCATGCAGTAAATGGCTTTAATGGAGTCTCTGTATCCTGCACACACATGTACGGATTCCACAACAATTGCACAGCTCTTTACAAGGCCAAGTTCAAGGGCATTTAGGTGGAGATCTTGGTTAAGGGACAGTGAGCCACACAGGAAGCTTCCTATTGTGATCAGACCCCAAAACCATGGCTCTCAGAGGAGGAGCTTGACCGCCTTGGGAACTTGTAAAAAAATAGAAGATACAAAATCTGAAACAACAGGCCCCTAAGTCAGAACCTTGCAGGGTGGTGCCAGCATAGCAAGTGAAGCTCAAGTTTAGAAATCAAAGATGCAAACAGGTCCTTTAGGGGATGTTGCCATAGACCACTGGTCCTCAAACTTCAGTCCATCAGAATCACCTGGTGGGCACTGCTGGGCTCCACTTCTACCTGTGTGACCTAATGGTTCTGGAATGCTGCCCAAGAATTTGCATCACTGTGGTCCCAAGTGATGCTGATGCTACCGATCTGGGGACCACACTTGAAGAAACACTGCAAGAATACACATCACTGACTTCTATGCCCTACACTGGAACACCACCCTAGTCCTGCAGTTTGGATGTAAAACAGGAACTTGCAAGTCAGAAGAGTTGCATGGTCTCACAAATTTGAAAATCAATGAACTAAGTGGAAAATGTCAAGTATTTTCAAGGGTCGAAGGGAGACTTGATTCAGAAACTCGGCTTTGAAAGAGGTCTTCAGCAAGTGGAAATGCTCTGAGCTTCTATGTGACAAAACACAGATGCCTACTTCCATATGTTGGCCACGTGGGTGATATTGGAGAAACACACTTATCCTATCAGAAAAGAACCGGCACAGTAAGGGATTCCAGAGAGTACAGTACCAATGACAAGATAACCCTCGTTGCCATTCAATCTATGGCTACGTTGCTTGGTGACCAAGTTTTACCCTTCCCTTAGAACCTGTTTCTCCTTCTGTAAAATCCACTGGGCAAGTATGCATTGATTTGCTTACCCACTTGCAAATCACCAAAGTTGATGCCGTTGAGACAGAAGAATCAGACACAGCTCCTGAACAATGACACACACCTAAGTAGCCATAGCACAGGCAGAGGATGCTGCCAGGAAAAGTACCACAAATGTACAAAACGGGGGCTCCATCGCTGCATCCTGAGGCTTCTCCGTGCTTTGGTCCCTGGGCTTGATCGCATGGCATCCTCTTTCTTCCCTGTAATACTGCCATGAGCTCCTCGGGGTCCTACTAATACTCCCTGGGTAATTTCTCTAGCATCACTGATCCCGCTCCCTCCACCCTTCCCAGTCCTCACAAGGTCTCCAGGGGTGTCCACTCCACAGTAGATGCCTCCCGTCTTCCTTCTCCCTAAGACACCCTGCACCTGTTACCACATGCAGCTTCCTCCCGTGCCTGTATCCTCCTACCCGACCTCTGCTTCTCTTCACCTGGAAGTGGCCGAGCTGGCATTCAACACCGCACATAGTACTTCCTCATCCTACCCACCACCACGTGCCTTCCCTCCAGTACCACTCCTCGGGGCTCCAGATCTTGGACTCTCCTGTTCCATCAACACACTCCACGCATCAACACCGTGAGGCTTCACTAACATTCTAGCACATTCTTGGGAGAGGCCACGTCTCCTCCACCCAGCAACGTTTAGCTCAGCATGGCAGACGCACTCCAAGGATTTCCTCCTGGTTCTCCACTACACATGGCTCCTCCTGGGCTGAACCCCTGCCACTGTATCCGTACATTCATCACACGGTCCGTTCCTTTCCTGCTGTGTATAGAGCCAACAGCTCCCCCTTCCTAGTCACCGCACTGTCTCTGCTCATACAGAGCCAGCATGGGGAATGCAGCAGAGACTCCGGACACGCTTGGTGGATGAGGGAAGGCAGGTTGTGGACATCCGCTGTTTTCTCCCTGCCGGGCTGGCGTGCAGCTGCCCCTGATTCCCATGCTCTCTTACCTGGTAGTCTTGGTGTTGCCAAGAAATGTGACCTGGGTCAACCATGCTCACTCGCAGATGACTTATTTGCCCAAGGCAGACCACGTGGTAGGAGAGAGACCCAGCGTGAAGCCCTTGACCAAATAGGAAAGAAAAAACTCTCCACCAGTGCCCTGGACGATGACTGCAGATTTACCTGCCAACACTGGCGGGCATCGTGGCAGAGGAAGCCCAGCCCACAAACATGTCAATCCTAAGGCAGGGAGAGTAGAAAGACGGGAAGAGAGGCAGGCGCTATGGTGTAGCGGGTAAAGCCACCATCTGCGGTGCCAGCTTTCCATCTGGGCACCGGTTCAGGTCATGGCTGCTCCAACTTCCGATCCAGCTCCGTTAATGTGCCTGGGAAGGCAGTGGAAGATGGCTCAAGGGCTTGGGCCCCTACACCCATGTGGGAGACCAGGAAGTAGCTCCTGCCTTTGGATCGGCCCAGCTCCAGCCATTGTGACCCTTTGGGAGTGAACCAGTGGATGGAAAATCTCTCTTTCTCTCTCTGCTTCTTCCTCTCTAACTCTGCCTTTCAAATACATAAATAAATCTAAAACACAAACAAAAAAGGAGATATAAAGAGAAGAGCTCCAAGATCACGCTCCTCCTGATTGAGTGGGGGCTGAAGCCAGGGTCTTTCACTTTTCATAAACCAACAAAAGCCTTCCTTTTCTTTATGCCGGTTTCATTTGGTTTCCATCATGTACTGTCGATATAGACAGACTAACGTCAATCACAATAATAAAAACTGACACAAATCGAGAATTTGCTATTGACTAGACACTACACTGAAAACCACATTTAATCTGTGATAAAAGATCTTTTCTAACTAACTATGGTGAGTCAATGACAGAAAGTGACTGTTTTTCTGGTTGAAGTAAGATACCGACGGCAAACTTTAAATACCGGACAGCATTACCAATCTCTCATGAGAGACTGTCTAATCCCAAAATGTGGAACAGCATCAGAGACAGTGTGGTAATCTCCGTCTTCAGTTACTGAACCACACCTGTAGGACAGAAGTAGTCACCAAGCCAAATGTGTATCATGGGAGGGTACTTGGAAGAGTTTGTGGGAAAACAGAAGTAAAGATAGTGTTTCGTTGCCCATGAACTTTCTGAAGATCCCTTGTGGCTATCTGCACACCTGCCTACCACAATGTCTTTACTCCACGAAGAAGACCAATTTGTTCTGTACAACAGCTGTCTGAGTATGCCTGGTGGACTACACCAATATCTCTGTGGTCTAATTTTTCTGAATATAATAATTCATTAAGTACATGAAGATAATATGTATTTGTTTATTTTCTAGAGTGCTAGAAAAATATCTTAAAGGAATAGAATTTTTAATTAGCATAAATTTTGTTCAAATATAACTGATAAAATTAGGTTTTGTGCATGAATATGATCTGGGATCTCCTGAAACAAAAGCTAGAGGCAAGCACCTTTATAAAACACTGACATCAGGGACTGGTGCTGTGGTATAGTGGGTAAAGCTGCCACTTGCAGTTCGGCATTCCATATGGGCGCCTGTTCAAGTCTCTGCAGCTCCTCTTCTGATCCAGCTCTCTGCTATGGCCTGGGAAAGCAGAAGATGGCCCAAGTTGGTGGACCCCTGCACCCACATGGGAGACCCTGAAGAAGCTCCTGGCTTCGGATCGGCACAGCTCCAGCCATTGAAGCCAACTGGGGAGTGAACCAGCGGATGGAAGGCCTCTTTCTATCTCTCTCTGCCTCTTTTTCTCTCTGTGTAACTCTGACTTTCAAATAAATAAATAAATTCAAAAAAAAAAATACAACACTGGTATCTGGAACTAGCCCACACTGAGGCACAAACCTGAGGGTGTGCTGGTGAGCATAACACCTGAATTCCTGCAATGCTGTTGCCGTGATTACTTTCAGACATCGCTCTCTGTGTGATCTTTTAAAATGTGAGTACTTGACACATGTGAGTGCATAACAGCAGTGGACATGCACACTATCATTGGAAATCATAGGGCATTGCATTGGATTTTAATGTTACAGAACAAAAAAAAAAGTGTTCCTTGGGGTGGGGGGGCAGAAAGAGTCTTGATAAGACATCTGTAACTCGTGCTTAGTGAACTACCATGGTTTTGGGTTTTAGCTCTTTTGACAAAATGCCTTCCTAACCAAAAGAGTCTGTTTGTCTCATTAAAACCATGCTGTTGGCACGCCCAAAGTCTGTTGTCGCCTAAAATGCTGCATTCACTTCCGAACATGCAGCCCGTTCATTTTCCATTATTTGTGGAAAACTGTGTCTCCTCGGCACACACCACTTCTGGGTCCCAAGGAGAGCCAAGCCTGGGTCACAACCTGGTAACATCACAATATGACCACAGGGACCTCTTCCATCAGACGCACATGCCTGAGCTCCACTTGCCAAAACAAAGAAAATGCAAAGAAAAAGATAAAATTGCCGGTGCTGTGGTTCAACAGGCTAATTCTCCGCCTAGCGGTGCCGGCACACCGGGTTCTATTCCCGGTCGGGGCGCCGGATTCTGTCCCAGTTGCCCCTCTTCCAGTCCAGCTCTCTGCTGTGGCCCAGGAGTGCAGTGGAGGATGGCCCAAGTGCTTGGGCCCTGCACCCGCATGGGAGACCAGGAGAAGCACCTGGCTCCTGGCTTTGGATCAGCACGGTGCCCCGGCCATTGGAGGGTGAACCAATGGCAAAGGAAGACCTTTCTCTCTGTCTCTCTCTCTCTCGCTCACTGTCCACTCTGCCTGTCAAAAAAAAAAAAAAAAGATAAAATTAAGGGGACTGGAGTGGGGCAGTGCTGTGACACGTAAGCTAAGCCTCTACCTGTAGCATCAGCATTCCACATGGGTGCCAATTCATGTCCCAGCTGCTCCTCTTCCAATCCAGCTCTCTGCTACGGCCTGGGAAAGCAGTAGAAGATGGCCCAAGTCCTTGGGCTTCTGCATCCACATGGGAGACCCAGAGTAAGCTCCTGGCTTCTGGCCAGCCCAACTCTGGCCATTGTGGCTATTTGGGGAGTGAACCAGTGCATTGAAGACATTTCTCTTTCTCTCCTTCTCTCTTTCACTCTGCCTCATGAATGAATGAATGAATGAATGAATAAATAAATGGGGGAGAAGGAAGGAGAGAAACAAGACGAAGATTGTCTGGCTGAGATAAAATAAGCGAAGGGCTGGCACTTCTACGACAGTTCCTCTGGGGACTGATGACACAGCTGTGTGGCCTCGCCCCTCTGTATTTCACCAGTTACCACTGACATCCAGGTGCAAGAAAGCCCACCCCTTGGGGCAACCTCAAAGACCTCTGAAAGGCCAGGATACCACGACACTGAAGATAACCAGGGCCAGCATGAAATTCAGTTCCGTCATTTCTAGAAGAGAAGAAAGCACCTGACGATTGCAACACAGAGTTGCACGTGTGCTGGGGAAAACCTAAGAACACATGACCGCCAAATCCTTGCAGAAAGGCGGAGTGTCTTCAGTGTGGCCAGGCTGAGAAGAGACGATGGAAATTCTTCTGAGTCATGGGAGCAAGCCACAAAAAACCATCAGGGACCTGTTTGCAGCAAAGGTCCCTGACTCTCAAATTGTCTACGATTCCAAATGCTAAGAGACATGAGCCTGTGCACAGTCCCTGACATGCGCCATCCCTCGGCAGCATTGAAGCAAAACTTGGACATGTTGGCCAAGCCCATGGAGGAGTGCCAAAGTGCAGGTGTCAGTTGGTCAGAGCTAGGTAAGCAATGGCAGAAGCAAAGAACAGCCACAGATCAGAGAACCGTGGCTCCAGGAGACGGGCCAGAGACAGCATCCGCCAGGAAGGCGTTCCACCTCTGGAACCAAGCAAACATTGGAGCCACAAGAATGCACGAGCAATGTCCTGGGGAACAGTCCTCCTGCTGCAAAGTCACGTGCAAAACCTGGTCCTCGTTCCCAAGGTGGAAACACAGAGGCCCTCTCTACACTCGGCTCAGGCAACACACCTTCTTCATCTCGGAGCCCAGATGGGATCTGCAGATACCCACTCACAGTGAATCATTTCTTCATGGTCAATGCACTAGAATAAATGGTGGGGCACTGGGTAGAGCAAGTTCTGAATGTACATGCAGAGTTCCTATCAGCAGCAAACAGGCAAAGCCTGCCCAAGGCACTGAGATTTCCATACCCTTATTGTTCATGGTTAAAAAAGAAGAAAAAAAAAAAAAGGTCACAATTAAAATCTCACAGCACAGAATGGCAGTAGTAAAACTTACTGAGTGAATTCATTTTCATTTCACTGACTGTACTCTGACATCCTAGAAACTAGAGAGGCTACAAGAAAATCAAAGACCTTGATTTGTCTGGGGACACAAGATACATATGGGAAGTTGACAGTTAAGTAGTCACTCCAAGGGTGATTCAAGTGACCTAACAAAGCTGAAGTTGGTGCCAAGTGGCAGTAAGTCACTGCCCGGGAGCTGCCTCCTGTACTGGAGATGCACCTACCTGACCACATAACTCTTTGTGAGCCGGAAACCTCCCTGATTCTCACGCTACGCATCTCAAAATGTGGCCCAGACTCACATCGCGCCCCTCCAAAATCTGGATAGATCGTTGAGGATATTCTTTTTTCCGATATTTTATTTATTTCCTTATCAAAAGGCAGAGTGACACAGAGAGAGTGAGGGGGAGAGGGAGAGGGAGGGAGAGAGCCAGCATCCATCCTCTGGTTCACTCCCTACACGCCTGCAACAGCTGGCGCTGGCGGGTCAGGCCCAGGCGAGCAGCCAGGAACTCTCTCCGGGTCTCCTGTGTATGTGACAGGGACTTGGGCATTTGAGCCATCCTCTGCTGCCACCCAAGACGCATGAGCAGAAAGCTGGCTTTGAAGCCAATTAGCCGGGACGCGGCTGGCATTCCAACATGGGCTGCAGGCTTAACCCACTGCACCACAATGCCTCCCCCTTTGCGGATTTTCTAAAGCCTTTATGTACATTTTGCAGTATGTTCAGCCTGTCTCCCTTCAGTGGAGGTTAAGAAGCCAAAGGCTCTGTCCCCTAATATCGATGCCTATGTGTGTCAAGTCAACCAGCATCCCTAGTTGGACAAGTGAGAAACCTCAGTGTTTCCCATCTGCAAAGGCTACTGCTAGATTTTTAACCTGAGACTCTTTAAAACCTAGTGCTTGAGCTTGAAGGCTGAATGAAGAAACGCTGTATTCCAATCAGATGAAACAGATAATATAGAAATTGCTTTAAGTATTAGTATTAAAATGAAAGTTTCATCATATAACATGGCCTATATCTGGTCCTGGCTCCTGGCTTCAACCAGAATCAGAGCTAGCTGTTGCAACCATTTGGAGAATGAAATAGAAGAAAGATCTCCAAGGATCTCTCAGCCCCCTCCTCTTGCCACTGTGCCTTTCATATTAAGTTGAACAAAGAAAAAATGTAATCAGAGCCCTGTTGTTCATTCATTAATTCTATTAGGTTAGTTTTGGAGGAAGGGGTTATATCAGGTCTGAATCTATGCCATTTAAAATTCAGTCAATACCTTCAAGTCTTAACACTGACTCCCCTAGAATAGTACTTTTCTTTCTTCAATTAATTCCTCCTTCTTTTCTTCCTTTTTTATGATTTATTTATTTATTTGAAAAGCAGAGTTACAGAGAGGCAGAGGCAGAGAGAGAGAGAGGTCTTCCATCAGCTGGTTCACTCCCCAGATGGCCACAACAGCCAGAGCTGCACCCATCAGGAGCCAGGAGCTTCTTCTGGGTCTCCTACATCAGTGCAAGGGCCCAAGGAGTTGGGTCATCTCCTACTGCCTTCCCAGACCATAGCAGAGAGCTGGATCGGAAGTGGAGCAGCTGGGACTGGAACCGGTGCCCACATGGGATGCCAGCATTGCAGGCGGCAGCTTTACCCACTACACCACAGCACTGGCCCCTTCTTTCACTTTAATAAATTTGATGTTTTCTCATCTATTTTCTTTTTTCCTACTTGCATTTAAACTAATAGTAATAATATTGCATATGTAACCCAATGCAAGGATATAGTCACATTTATTTGTATTGCAATATTTCTCTTGAACTGTCATTGTCTACCAAACGGTAGAGTGTTGGGCATAGCTGGTCCATGAAATAGGCATAATGAGTTTTTATCAGCAAACTGAAGTAAAGTACAAGTGCAGGGAACTTAACAAAATCACTCAATCAGTCTTGTCAAGTGACACAGCCAACCACCAGAATCTATTATCACACCTTAATTTCTAGACACAAACTGTTTGGCAAATAATTTATAGAACAGGCACACGATTTTAAGCTGTATCTCTTCCCTGTTATAGCAGTCACTCACTTCTGAGGGTAATTTGTCTTTTATTATGCAGTATTTCCAGCTGCAGGACTTCCATTGATCAGACTAATTGCTAAGTGCACTTGCTATCTCTGAAAACCACACTGGCATTTTGATGTGACACGAAGGAACTGGAACGTGCACACAACTAAACCAACTGAGCACAGTTTTCACGTTAAAATTTCACAGCAAAAAATTAAAATGTAAAAACAAACAAACACAGATAAAAGAAACAGCACTTCCTTAACTTTAACAACTCTTCTTTTAAAAACATTGGATTCTAGTATTAAATGGGACAAAGCCAGCCAACTCTATCTGGCTATACATCTTTGAGACTTCACAAGCCTTCACCTCTAAGCATCTCTTTAGCAACTCTGTGTGTGTGTGTGTGCGCAAAGAACATGTACTTATTTGAAAGACAGAGTGACAGAGTCAGAGATTGATCTTGTATCTGCTAGTTCATTTCCCAAATCGATACAACATCCAGTTCTAACATAAGCTAAAGGGGTCAAGAATTCCATACAGGTCCTAACCAGTGCGTGGCAGGGGCCCAGATATCTTGCCCATCATCTGCTGCCTACCCAGGTCCATTAGCAGGGAGCTGTTTTGGAACCAGAGCAGCTGGGACTTGAACCAATGCTCTGACATCAGGTACCAGCATTCTAAGAAGTGGTTTAACCTGCTGCACCATGGTTCTAGCCCTTCTGGTAATGTACGTCCTGGCGAGTTTATGAAGGATATTTGTGGGACAGGGAAGGTGATACTGAAGTTGATGCCAAAGCATTTAATCTAAGCAACTGGGCTGGCGCTGTGGCACAGTAGGTTGACGCCCTGGCCTGAAGCACCGGCATCCCACGTGGACGCCGGTTCAAGACACGGCTGCTCCGCTTCATGTCCAACTCTCTGCTATGGCCCAAGTCCTTGGGCTCCTGCACCCACGTGGGAAACCCAGAGGAAGCTCTTGGCTCCTGGCTTCAGATCGGTACAGCTCTGGCCATTGCGGCCATCTGGGGAGCGAACCATCGGATGGAAGACCAACCGACCTCTCTCACTTCCTTCCCTCTCTCCCTCCCGCCCCGCCCTCCCTCTCTCTCTGCCTCTCTCTCTCTCTCTGCCTCTCTTCTGTGTAACTCTGACTTTCAAATAAATAAATAAATCTTTAAAAAAATAATCTAAGCAACTTCCATTTAGTATGCATAAAAGACTATGCATATGTGTTGAAGGAGAGCAAATTTTCAGTCATAGCCAAATCCAACAATATTGTTTTAAAATCTGTGTGCATGGGTGGGTGCTATGGCTTAGCAGACTAAGGCACCACTTGGGAGACCTGCACTCCATACTGGAGTGCCTTTACAATCCCAGCTCCTCCGCTCTTGGTCCAGCTTCCTGCTGATGTGCCTGGGAGGCCAGCAAATGCTGGCCAAGCATATGGTCCTGGCCAGCTGTGTGGGAGACTTGAAAATTCTAGGCTCCGGGCTTTGGTTGCCAGCCCTAGAGGTGGCAGGATTGTAGAGTGAACCAACAGATGGAATGTCTGTCTGTCTGTCTCTCTATCCCTTTCAAGTAAAATGAGAAATCAGTAAAAATAAAATTTTCATTCATTCATTACTATAGCAAACATCAAAGATTTAGGGCAAATACAACCTAGTTGGTATCATGGCAGTACCTGTCACTCAACTATGGTCTGGCTTTGTTCCTTCACCCCTCCTTCCAACAGCCTACCTCTCTCCTCTCCCTGATCTGCTTGCCTACAATCTGTGTCTAGACATTATCTAGACATTATGTGGAAAGAGACAGTCAATGGGCTCAGACCCCCCCTGTTCAAATCCCCGTACTGGCACTTGCAAGTTGTGTGGTTTTGATAAGCTGGCCAAATTCTTTCACCCATTATACTATTCATCCATCATAATACCTAGGTAAGGACTATTTTTAAGTGCAGAAATCTCTCTTAAAGGCCTGCTGTTGTACCTGGTCTGTGACAGATGCTCCTCCTCCACCCCTCAAAAAAAATTATTTCCCACTAATTTCAGAATTTCCCTGCCACTACCCTGATGCTTCTTCCTGCTCCATGCTTTGGGGAGAATTGCAAAGGGGTCCCATTCCAACATGAGCCTACTACGTGTGTCTCACGCAAAGGCACGACTGCCCAATTCTCTCTCCTACTGCTTGTCCTGTTTCTTCCCCAGTGTACCGCTCCCTCCCTCCGTCCTTTTCTTTTTTGTTTTTTTGTTTTTTTTTTTAATTTTTTGACAGGCAGAGTGGATAGTGAGAGAGAGAGACAGAGAGAAAGGTCTTCCTTTTTGCCGTTGGTTCACCCTCCAATGGCCGCTGCGGCCGGCGCATCTTGCTGATCCGAAGCCAGGAGCCAGGTGCTTCTCCTGGTCTCCTATGCGGGTGCAGGGCCCAAGCACTTGGGCCATCCTCCACTGCTTTCCTGGACCATAGCAGAGAGCTGGCCTGGAAGAGGGGCAACCGGGATAGAATCCGGCACCCCAACCGGGACTAGAACCCGGTGTGCCGGCGCCACAAGGTGGAGGATTAGCCTGTTGAGCCACGGCGCCGGCCTACCTCCGTCCTTTTCTCTCTCACACACACATGCACCCCAAAACAACTGCAGAGTCTCATCCTTTCTTCCTCTATGTCTCCGTAGTTTCCTTTAAAATTAACCAACTGCCGCTCTTCGTGCGTGCACGGGATGTGCTGCAAATGGAAGTGGCAGTGTGGAGTTTTGCTCAGCCTCCACATATGTACCTTTGGTGGGAAGCCCCTGAAGGCAATAGTTTATCTTTCCGAAGTGTGCAGACCCAGAAATCATGTCCTGGCCTTTGATGCCCCAAAATGCTTTCGAATCAAACATTGGAGCGGTTGCTTCCATGAACACAGCATCCATTTCAGCTGCCAATTTTAGAATTAAACGGCTTACATGACTACAAAATGTTAGCAGAACATGTTTTCCAAAATAAATGTCATTAAGTCTATACACCCACCAACTGATTAGAGACTTGAACTCAGAAAATACGGCGAACACAGCAGAGCAGCAAAAGTAAGAAAAACACATGCTCGCCTCGTATGGCAGAGGGCCCCTGCCCTTCCTTGTGAAGCCTCCTGACCAACACAGCCGGTGAATTCCTGTTCCCACGAGCAGGAGAGAGCCCGAATGATGGCTACTTGTTGCCAGTTCCAGTGGCACGAGACATGACTGAATTTAAATTTTCATGACTCAAATTTACATATTTAAGTTCACGGTGATTCTTCATCTTTTTTTTTTTATTATTACTAACTTTAAAAAGAAATCTGATCTGCAATATGAAAGCGAACCATTTTGGCCAAACAGAACACCATGATAGCCGAGAAGGGGGGCAGAGCGAGCGCAGCACCCCTGCCATCTGCAGAGAGGTTATTTCACAGTTCTCAGAGTTAATGAGCCACGCAGAGATCCGTTAAGGGCCCCTGTCACGGAAGTGGCTGGGAGAGTTTGTCATTATAATGGCATTTCTTAGAAACCCATCTCAATTTGTACCTTGTACTTTTAGAAGAGCGGAGGTGAGGAGGGTGTGGAGTGGGGAGGGGGGACTTCATACCTTTTCCCTACCCCGTCCCTCCCTCTGGGGTAGGAGCAGAGTCTGATTAAACATAGGGCTCATAAACAGTAATTTAATTAAATGTGAACAAAGCCTTTCCATGGACCATATTTCAACTTTGAAACATAGCCCGGATTTCCTTCTATTTAAAAAAAAAAAAAAATGGAGTAACATGCAAAAAAAAGAGAGAGAGAGAGAGTACATAGTTAACAGCAGCTGTGACACTGACATGCAAGTTCTCCTGCTGGGTGTTACGGCCTGGCATCACTGACTGAGGTGACTATTCTGAGTAGACTCCACATTGGCACCAGTAGAACTGAGTATTTTTGTTCCAACCAACCTATCATTTCCATAAAATTGCAAGCATAGCTTTGCTATGATTTCATTCAATTCTAGCATCTGAAATGGTTTGATTAAAGTCATTCTAGGGTTTTTTTTTTTTTTTTAAGCCAAACCACAAGCTACCCAGAGATAGTTTATTTCAGCTTCAATGTTCTCTTAGAAATTTCTGGGCAAGTCAGAGAATAAACCCAAGTTTAATAAAGAGATGAGCTTGTAGAGAGTGCTCTCAGGGGAGAGTGGAGACCTACTCAGCTAATTGTGAATACTTCATATACATATATATATTTGACAGGTAGAGTTACAGACAGTGAGAGAGACAGAGAGAAAGGTCTTCCTTACGTTGGTCTGAAGCCAGGAGCCAGGTGCTTCTTCCTGGTCTCCCATGTGGGTGCAGGGCCTGAGCACTTGGGCCATCCTCCACTGCACTCCCGGGCCACAACAGAGAGCTGGCCTGGAAGAGGAGCAACAGGGACTAGAACCCGGTGCCAATATGGGATGCCGGCGCCACAGGCGGAGGATTAACCTAGTGCACCACAGCGCCAGCCCAAGTACTCTTACACCAAACAGGGCAATGTGACTAAATACCCCCATGAGACCAATGGAATCATTGTCAAACACTTCCCTATCAAGTTGGACAAAAGGATCTAAAGAGAAATGGACTCTAACAATGCTGATGCATTTCTGTATTCGTCTTGACAGAAATAATCCAAATTCTACCAGGTCCTACTTATAATCAACAAAGTCAAGTATATGAGGCAGGGAACTTTAACGTGCATCTGAGAGCAGCCAGCTGATGCTTTTATTTTGGCAAGAGTTAAAATGACCAATGAAGTAGCTCGCCACCTTTTCCACTTTGATGGCCTCATTCGACACCTTCACTCAAGTGTCACCCAGCCTCCAAGGAAACAAATACTTCCTAGACCTGCTCCCGATTTCCACACAACAAATTCAGAGAAATACTTGCTCAAAAATGTCTTCTAGCACTGTAATTAGGTCAAACGCTATACACGCATCAAGGCTTGCAGAATCAAACTCTCAGACTGCATGATCTTACTGCTAGAACAAAGTGTCACGTGTTACAGCAACATTTAGAATTCATGACCCGGGCCAGTACGGTGGAGACCTGGGCCATCGACCATCCCGTACACGTCCCAGCTACTCCACTTGCTTTTCTCCATTTTCTAAATTGTTTTAAACATTTTTTGATTTGAAAGGCGGAGTGACAGAGAGAGAGAGACAGAGACACAGAGAGAAGAATCTTCTATACACCGGTTCATTCCCCAAATGACCACTACAATTAGGTCTGCACTAGGCTGACACCAGGAGCCAGGAAACCCTCTGGGTCATTCACATGGATGCAAGGACCCAGATTCCTGAGCCATCACCTACTGCTTTCCCACGAACGTTAACAGGAAGCTAGATCCAACTTAAACGGAGCTATCCCACTTCGGATCCAACTTCCTCCACGTCCAATCGTCTTGCTGCTAAGAAGGAAGGCAGAAGATGACCCACATACTTGGGCCTCTGCCACCATTGTGAAAGATCTGGATGGAGCTCTTGGCTTCAACCTGGCCCAGACCTGGCTGTGGTAGCCATTTGGGGAGTGAACCAATGGATGGAAAATCTGTCTGTCTCTCCCTCGCTCTCTGTTATTCTGCCTTTCAAATAAAAACACCTTAAAATAAAGAAATAGAACTCAGGACTGCTTTTGCCTCTGTTGTCTCATAATTCTTTAGCTTCCATCTTCCAAAGATCATAAGAACAAAATGGCAATTAAAATTCAAAACATGCTTCGGTAAGCACTTTTTTCCCATTAATTTTTAAACCATGCATATGGCCAGAGAGATAAAATCTGTGTGTTTCTGACTCATGTAGACATAACACACCAAAATGTTCTTTCTAAAAAAGACAGCTGACGACCAGCGAGTCTTCTGAGCCTTTTTCTTTCACATGCTGGTCCCATCCCGTTGGCTCACAGCTCCTAAAGGTCAAGGGTGCTTCACAGCTGTGGACCCATATGCTGAGAATAAGCAGCAAATCTCACAACTGTGTTGTGCCACCACCCTCTCCGAAAATAATTGCAGGTCCGCTTTGTTTGTGAGCGTTTCTCGTGTCTCCCCCAATCTGCAGTTACAGTGGGGGCCGGTGAGGCAAAAGGAAGCAATTGGGCAGGCAAGGAAGGGAGTAAGGAAGCAACAGAACCAAGAGTCAAGGGCGAAGGCAGAGGAAGAGAGAAAGAAACGGAAACCTGCTGGGAGGATTGTGGCGCAGCGAGTTAGGCCACCTCTGGCAAGGCCAGCATCCCACATGAGTACCTGCTCAAGTCCTGGCTGCTCCGCTTGGCTCCCAGCTCCCTACTGAGGAGCCTGGGAAGGCAACAGAAGATGGCCCATGTGCTTGAGACTCTGCCACCCGCATGGGAGACCCAAATGAAGACCTGGGCTGCTGGCTTCTATGTAGCCCAGATCCGGCTGTTGTAGGCATTTGGGGAATGAACCAGCAGAAAGAAGATCTCTGTCTTTCTCTCTCTCTCTCTCACTCTCCTGTTCTGCCATTCAAGTAAATAAATCAATCTTTTTTATGTAAAAAAAAAAAAAAAAAGGAGACTACCAACTAGCTGGAAATGTGGAAATGTGGAGTGCTTTACCGGAATTAAGGACAGGCCCCAAGGCTGCTCATCCCAGCTCTCTCAATTAAGAGCAGCAGGGAGGGGGCCAGTGCTGTGGTGCGGACAGTTAAGGTACCACTTGTGAGGCCCCGCATCCCATTGGAGCTCCAGCTCAAGTCCTGGTTTCTCTGCTTGCAATCCCATTTCCTGATAACGCACCTGAGAAGGCAGTCTAAGATGGCCCAAGGGCTTGGGCTCCCGCCTCTCATGAAGGAGACCTGGGTGGAGCTCTGGGCTCCTGACTTCAGCCTGGCCCAGTCCCAACTGTTGTAGCCATTTGGAGAGTGAACCAGGAGATGGTAGATCAACCTTTCTCTCTCTCTCTCTCTCTCTCTCTCTCTGCCTCTCAAATAAATATGTAACAATAAAGAAAAAGATGCTACCTCTCTGACAACAAAATCCACAATTGCAAAAATCAGAAGGCCAGCATTTATGAAGTAGCTTGAGCTGACAACCAAGTTTCCTTCTGCCCCTGACACTTCCATTACTCTATGAATGCCTCACTGAGCAGTGAGAGGTCAACCTACTCAGAGAAATGGAGGTGGTGAGAACTGCCCCATGCTTGCCTCTCTTCTATCTCCAGCTTTGTCTCTGCCACCTCGCCTCCCACCCTCACCTGACGCTAAAACACTTTCCCAGTGTCCTGGCTGCTCCAAGTTCTGCAGCCTCACGGCCCTGCTGATCCATTTCTTGGAACCTTCTACTTGCATCCATGATGCACTATGCAAGGAACAGGTTCCTTTCCCCCTGGCACAGACTGGCCCCCGAACGCCTGCTAGGGTGGCTACAGCCTCCAAACCCTACGTCCAGCGACAAAGCACCAGCTTCCAGGATCCAACAGCTCTCAAGTCTGTGTGAGCCCATCAGGAGAAGTGGTTCGTTTTTAAGGGCATCTTTGGTCAGCTCCACCTACACACTCCAGCATTCATCCATGATAACATTTAGTCAAGTATCGTGACCCGATGACATAAGGCACAGAAAAAGTATTTCTAACCTATATATAAGAACATACAAGAAAGTTTTAATAGATACATATCTAATACGATTTATGCAAAAGTGAAGCAGGTCATTGAGTCATGAAAACATTTAAAGAGCATCAGGTAAAAAGATGAGCCTCCTGGCTCCTATTCTATGTGAGGTGAGGTGTGGGTGGACGACCACGGGGCCATCCATGCTGAACTTGGAGTTCCCAGCTCCCGTTCTAGGTGAGGTGTGGGTGGACCACTACAGGGCCGTCCATGCTGAACTTGGAGTTCCTTTGTGTAAGGACAGACTCTAGGTGACATTCACTGTGAATCTCCGAGTAGCATCTTCACACTCTGAGAGATCCCATGTGTGCCTGTGTGACGAATTCCATGTCTTTGGGTCATCTCTCGTGTTTATCACTTTCAAGATTTTGCAGCCATGTGTGTGAAAAGGAGTTTGCCAAGTTTCAAACCCCATGAATTCCCTGTGTTCCCCATTTGCAAGCAGACTTCAGCTCTCCCAGGTTCTGTTTACTGCGGGCTAATGACAACTTCCTTATCCAAACGCAGCAAAGACTTTGAACATATAGTAAAATGTGTGTATGATTTCTGAGATACCAAATAGCTGGAATAACAAGTCAACACTGTGATGAGTTAAGTGTAAATTAACTAAGAACATATGGACTCAACTCTCCTTGAAACACAGATGGTTTGAGAAACCTAGCAGTGCCTGGAAAAAAACATGGCTTTTATTATCCTGAACCCCCAAAGTTTGAAAAAGTAGTTGAAAATTAATTTCCATCTCTTTCTATACACTGCTTTTGATTTCTGACAGTTTTGCTTAGTTTTAACTCAGATTGTCTAAGGTATAAAAGTTCTCTCTTCTTCCTTCTCCTCTCCCTGCCTCAAGGATAAGCGGCTACCAAGGGCAAGGAACACATTTTCCAAGAGTTGAGAGTGCGAATCTGATAACCTGAGTGTGACGATGCTGCTGTCCTGTCTCCTAGCAGGACAAACTTGGAAGCAAAAACAGCACCGTAAGATGCTCACCTGTGCTTGTTTGCTTGGTTCTAGCAGAGGCACCTGTGTGCTACTGGGGTGCTGAGGTTTCATGGCCCAGCGTAGATGGGGAGGTATCTGATGCCGGTGTTCAGTCGGCCCTGGTTCTGCCCCGTAGGCCTTCACGGAAGGCCAAGTGCAGTGAGGTGCTAATAAAGGGATGTTTTCCCCAAGCTTTGTTCAACATCTCTTTCTTGTGGGAGGAAGGGGTCATGAGATCAAAGCAAGATTCTAGATCCCTGGATCCAAAACCGGAACAAGAAGAAGACACTACTGAGCAACATCTCATACCAGTCCAGTGTGGCCTGGTGCTCCTACTTTAGATTACTGCTAAAAATACTCAAAGTATCTCCTTTTAAAATTATTAAGCTTTATATGCCAATGGAGAAAAAGGTATTTGGTACAACCTATTCACCCAATCATGTTGTATCCATTTTAAATTACCCTATTCACTTTTTCAAATGATAAAACTAGTACGTAACTGCTCACATTGGAGCACAAATTTTTAAAACATCATAATCAGTAAATCATGTCAGTACTTACCATGTCACTACTGACACAGGCAATTTTACCAGGCTTGTGCTTAATTTCAAACCTCCTTGAGTGATTTTTCATGCGTTTCACAAAAACAACCCGTAAGTGCGTGGTTTGCTACATCATGATGCCAGGTGCTGGTTGTACTCCACGGTCCATCGTGATCAGCTATCGAGGTTAGTAGCTGTAGCTCACACACAACTTTTAAAATCTTCCTTTCATAGCCTACATCATTGCTGCCTATGATTGTTCAACCAGTGCGTAACAGATGGAGTTTCAGGTAACATCCAGTTTCCTGCCGCACTGTGCAGTCTTGCTATACAAATCCTCCTGCATTCTCTTCATATCTGGAGCTTCGACCTATACAGTGTTGTCGCTCAAGGTCAGAGGGCTCAGTGAAACAGTACAGACGTGCTCAAACTCTAAGAGGCCTGCCTAAGTGTACTATCAAAAAAGAAACGTGGATATGTAAGAGAATGTCCATTTCTCCACATTTCTTGTTGCCCATTTGATGAATGAAAATAACTATTAGGTTTTCAAAGCTATTTTGATGACATTAATCTTGGTTTGGTATTGCTGAGTGTTGCATGAGAATTTTCCTATAGTTCATGATAGTGTTGGGACAGGCACTGGAGCACACCAGGCGAGGCCACCGATTAGGACACTTGTACCCCATCTACTGCAGTGCCAGACGGAGTCTCAGCTCGCACACTGCTGATTCAGCTTCCTACTCGTGTGCCTGGGAAAGCAGAGGTGACTGGGCCTCCATCACCCACATGGGCGACCAAGAGCAAGCTCTGGGCTCTTGGCTTTGACCTAGCTCAGACATAGCTAGTGCCGACAATTGGGAGAGGTGGTGAATTACTGGTGGAAGCTCGCTCACTCTCTGTCTCTCTCCGCTCCCAACCCCATCACATTGCCTTTCTAACAGTTGAAAATAAATAAGTAATGCAAAATTCAACAAAAATCAAGAGAATGAATTAAGCCATATATAAACATGGCCATAAGTTCAAAGATTCAGTAACAAAACCAGGATGTAAAACAGTTAATGAGAGGCCAAAACTGTAGCATACTGGGTAAAGCGCCGCCTGCAGTGCTGGTATCCCATATGGGCACTGGTTCAAGTCCCAGCTGCTCCACTTCCCATCCAGCTTTCTGCTGTGGCCTGGAAAAGCAGTGGAGGATGGCCCAAGTGCTTGGGCCCTGCACCTGCAGAGGAGACCTGGAAGAAGTTCCTGACTCCTGGCTTCAGATTGGCCCAGCTCTGGCCGTTGCGGCCATCTGGGGAATGAACCAGCTGATAGAAGACCTCTTTCTTTCTCTCTCGCTCTCTGCCTCAGCCTCAGCCTCCCTGTAACTCTGCCTTTCAAATAAAATAAATAAATCTTTCAAACAATTAATGAAATGAAACAAAATTTTAAAGATCTCTGAGCAATGAACTCTGAACTGTGCTCACGGCTCTCCTTACTTGTGGACCCTTTGGAGGGGAAGTCTTTCCCGCCTCACCACACGGACATTCACATGGTGTAAATCTGTATGTGTTATCTCCTACCTAAAACACAACATAGAAACCCTAGTTAGTAAGTATGAGCTGGGGGCCAGCGCTGTGGTGCAGTGGGTTAATGCCCTGGCCTGAAGCGCTGGCATCCCATATGGGCGCCAGTTCGAGACCTGGCTGCTCCACTTCCGATCCAGCTCTCTGTTGTGGCCTGAGAGAAGAACGGAGGATGGCCCAGGTCCTTGGGCCCCTGCACCTGCCTGGGAGACCTTGAAGAAGCTCCTGGCTCCTGGCTTCAGATATGTGCAGCTCCAGCCGATGTGACCAATTGGGGAGTGAACCATTGGATGGAAGACCTCTCTCTCTGTCTCTCTCTCTGTGTAACTCTGACTTTCAAATAATAAATAAATCTTTAAAAAAAGTAAGTACAAGCTGGTCACAGGGCGCTTTCATTGTGGTAACATCACTTTCTCCAGGCAGTAAAACCTCCAGTGTCTTCCTTTGATTTTCTTAATAGGTTGTCCTGAATTTGGCCTCATTTCCCCAAAACTGACAGGCTCAGGCTAGCCCTCTCCAGAAGGGAGTGATGTCTGTGCTCAATTAGCTAGTTCATCGCTCAATCTCATTCAATGTCACTGCTTTCTGTCACATTACCCAGGTAAGAAAATCGCCATCAGGAGCACATTCCCAGTGCAACACTACCCGTTCCAGCAGGCTTGCGATTACCGGACAATTGTTAGACCCTGCTCTTCACAACTCGCCCATGACCGCTCACACGGGCCGTGCTCAGAGCTCAGTGGCCACAGACACGGAATGGACTCATCTGTAAGTTGGATCTGTAGTATGCTTTGCTGCCTCCAGGATGTTGCTGTCATGTGTAACTATTCTTTCTGGATGAAGTATGACTTGCTCTAATTAGGTGTTTTAATCTCTTAAATTCAAAAACAACAACCTATACTTTCTCCAGTGAATTGCAGAATTGTTTCAAGTTACATCATAGTGGTAAAGGAATACACATGGCAATCAATGAAATGATTAGAAGTTGCATTCATAACTAAACATGATATAATAATAAGCTATATAGGTGTATGTCTAAATTTCATTATAGTGTAATCAATGTATTATATAATAAAATCCACATTTCAGATAGTTTCAAAGGCAGATTAGCCAACAAATAGTGGTAATATAAGTAGGAAAATATCTAAAAAACTTGTAATCCCTACCTCACATTTTACACCAAAATAAATTCCAGATTGACCAATATTTAAACATAAAAAATAAAGCCAGAGAAATAGTAGCTCCAGAGAATTTTTTCACAGTCCGAATTGAGGAGTCATTTCAATATGCCACAAAACGAAGAACCAAAACAGCAAACTGATCAGTCAGGCTACATAAATAAAATGTTCTGCATTTCCAAACATACTATGAACAAGCTAACAGATAAATGACAAAGCAATAAAAATGAAATGAATATGTCAACTTAAGAGCAAATAATCTTAATTCGCAAAGAGCTTCTAAAAATCACTAAGACCAACAAAGTAACAGAAAAATGAAACAAGGGTAAGAACAAACAAAAATAAAAAAACTATTAAAAACTTACATAACATTCAACTGGCTCGTACTAATAAATGCAAATTAATGCCGTGAGATGCTATTTTTTTTAACTTCTCATTGTCAAGATAATGCAAGTTACATCTATTAGGAACAGTAAAGGAAAACAGACATCCCCATTTACGCTGATAAGACTAAGTCAAAACAACTCCACTGCAAAGATGCTGGCCACATTTATCATAATAAAAAATTACAGGGGCAAGCATTTAACCTAGTGAATACCACACTGGCAACCCTCATCACAGCACAAAGTGGATCAATCCCTGCTTCTGGGTTCTTCCTTCAGCTTCCTGCTAACGCAGACCGTGGGAGGCAGGAGTGACAGCCACAGTCATTGGGTCCCTATTACCTGCGCTGGATTGTGTCACTAGCTCCCAGCTTAGACTCTGGCCCAGCGACAGCACCACTGGTCTGTTGTAGGCATTTGGGGAGTGAATCAGGGAAAGCTTGGTCATTTTCTCACTCTTGCTCTCTCAAATAAATATTTACAGATGTATGTATACACATATATGTGTGTGTTTATATATGGGTGTGTATGTGTATACGTACATCTATATACATATTTATCTATATTTGACCCAGTAATTTTACTTCAAAGAATTAACTGTTCTTATTAACCTGCACATATTCAAAATAACACATATTAAAAAACATTCACTATACTACTGTTTGCTAGCAAAAACATACCGAAAATAACCAATGGGGGTCTGATTAACTAAAATTTGTTACTTTCTTCTGTTTGACTGGTATTCTGCCATCATAAAGAACCACCCAGAATTTTAGGTATCGATCTGTACTGAATAGGACATAGTAAGTAACAAATAAAAGATACAGAGCTGTGTGCACAGAATACTGCAAGTTGTTCTGGAGAGAAGCAAGTACTCACACGCGTACATACACACGCATGCACATATACATGTTTGCAGGCTGAGCGCCTCAGCAGACACAGACACAGGAGGCTGGGGTTTCTCTGTGGACAGGAGCTGAGTGCACACAGGACGCGGGCAGGATGAAGACCGATCCTGCACCATCGAGCCTGTCGTACCTCAAAGCAGATTCCTTGTCCCACTCAGGGGGACTCTCCTCCACTACTGCTTCCCCAGTTACTGCCTTGACGTGGAGGGAAAAGAGAAACAAAGCTTCTCGGGACACAGAAATACTGCCTGCCCATGTTCCTCTTCAAGCTCAGATCTTAACGCTACCAGAAAGACACAGAGGGAATGCGACCAAAGGCAAATGCCTACACGTAGTAAGTGACCAGAGAAAGACATCCCAGAATCTGGGGCAGAGCCAAGGAGAAGAGAACAAGGGGACAAAGATTTCAGAAAAAGCATCCTGTATACCCTTAGTGTCAAAAACCCAGCATGATGATAGAAACGGGACCCGGAAAGTTCCAGAGCCAATCTTGTTCAGTTTGGCTCGGTTGGGTTCGTGGGTCATGGCCTGAGACACCTGCACACCTCTTAGAGAGGCCCCAGACTCATCATAGACACTGAACAACAGGGCTCAGTGTCAACAGGAGGACTTCAGTGCAGCTACCAGCGCCCATGTCCTCAGTGCAGCTACCAGCGCCCATGTCCTCAGGACTATTCCACACATGTGCAGGTCCCTGCTGTTCCTACAAGCTCTCAGAAGATGACAGAGAAGTGCAATATAAAACACGGACCTGAAGAGGACAGGATAGAGGTAGGGCTAAGCAGGTGCAGGGAGAGGCACAGGGATCTTGGGATCAGAGTCAGAAACAGGGGCCTGAAAAACACAGCTCAGCCCTTCACACTAACCGATGACTCCCCTTGGCGGGTGGGATGAGCCATCCCCCGGAAGAAATGACCTGCTTGATACAGCAGACCCCGAGTCCTAAGACAAAGCCTCTGAGGACCATAAAACGCACTGCTTTAATCAAACACTCCTTTGACATCAGTGTTTTTTATGTTTGTTGTAAATCAGCTAAAATTATATTAGTCATAAGAGTGTAGAAATACATTCTTACCGCAATGCTGCCAAGATGGGTATTGTTGGTGAAAGCTTAATACGTAGTATCTGTTGGAAACGAGAATCCTATTTTTCCCTAAATTTTTACTTAAAAGGAACAAACTGTGTAAGAAACGTCAATACTCACTATTTTTTGGAATGGACTTTTCTCTGACCTTGAACATCCTGCCAAGACTCCAATAAAACCTCCATTTTTTAGCTTCACCTGCCTGAGAGCATCAACATGCCGTTTACCCAAGGCAAAGGCAAAGTGAGGTGTGTGTGTGTGTGTGCGTGCGTGTGTGTTATAGATCTAAGAGCCACTAAAAAAATCTCCAGGTAAAGCAGTAATCAACTATTTATAGTGCTTTCAACTCTCCAGGTACTTCCAAATGTAATATGAATATTCTTGGAGGCCCCTGTAGTATTTCTTGCCTTGTATATTCATCAAAGTGCTGAAAATTACACAAGAGCAATCAGATAAGGCAGTTAATATGGCTGGCACCAATGTGACTGCATTACTCCACCCCCTATGATTAATTACAACTAAATTGATGTTACCAGCAATGATTAATTTGCAACTTAGGTGCAAAGTAAATGAACTAAGCAAATTGGAATTGGCACTAACAATTTCTTAAGCCTCAGCAAAGCACCCAAATCATGAAAAGCTATTATGCACAGAATAATTTCCCCTCCAAAATGGTTAAAATGTATAGGTGTAGTCTTTGGTTGATTTTATACACACACACACACACACATGTGTCTATCTTCTTAAGTCCTCTGAAGCAAATTTAAATAGTCAACATAGTCTCCATTTTTTCTTGAATATAGAGTATATACATGTATGGGAATGTAAGCGCTTCCAGTTTATTTTGCTTGAACCAAATGCAAAATGTTTTCCTCCATGCTGACCTTTTAGGGTTGAAGTTTTAGATTCGGTTGTGGACAGACACAAGGCCACAGCTGGCTCCACTGTAATTCTGTGCCAGTTTCCTTTCACTGAAAATGACGACAACTGTACCTGTTTATCAGAGCATTAAAATAATAGCAGAGAAGCCCTGACACAGAGCAGACTTCCTGTTAGATCACCTGCTAGAGTTGCCATTGGGTTCTCCTGAACAGAGGAAGAGCAGCCTAACAGGGGATCATACTCCCTGCTGATACATCTTCATATTTACTCACAGATACACATGCATAGGAGGAAAAAAAGCCTAGGGGATGATGATGTTACTCCCAAATAATGTATTCATGATGACTAGGCTCTCACACATCATCAAGATGGAGCACAGTTTCAACCTGCCACATTTCGTAGACAGACACAGAATTACTAAAGCCACTGAAATTCAAATGGCTTTAACATATAATTTTATTGTTAAAAAAAAAAAAAAACAACCTGCGGATACTTGATCGAAGCAGAGAAGAGCAGAGTTGGGGCCAGACCTAGGCTCTAGGTTAGACAGCAGCCTTTGTTTAAAACTGACCACATGGGATTGGCATTTACTGTAGTGGCTTACGTCACTGCTTGGGATGCCCCCACCCCACACTGGAGACTCTGCTTTGAGTCCAGCTGCTCCACTTCTGATCCAGCTTCCTGCACATGTGCACCCTAGGAGGCAACAGGCGACAGCCCAAGTTCCTAGGTACCTGCCACCCATGTGGGATACCAAAATGGAGTTCTAGGCTCCTGGCTTCAGCCTGGCCATTTGGGGAAGGAAACCACAGATCTAAGATGTGTATGTGTGTATGTTTGCCATTCAAATAAACTATGAATAAATTAAGTAAATTAAAAATTAAAACAACATGTGTCTTCAGCCTGTAGCATTTATATAAAGTTTCCAAATAATACCATTTAACCTAGTTGAATGCCTTTTGTATTTCAGCCAAGATTTCTTCAGAAGACATGAAACTCAGCTGAATTCAGGGAACTAACCACATAAGCTTTCCAGAACTTTCTATATTTTTTATTACTCAGAACAAAACCATATTTTGGTACTTTATTCATTTAGTGCCACTTGCTTCCTAATTCTTTCTTGAATAACCATGTGTTTTTTAATATTCAGAATTGTAGGACAGTTTTTTTTTAAATATTACCATTTATTTAGAAAGTCAGAGTTAGAGAGAAAGAGAGATCTTTCATCTGATGGTTCATTCCCCAGATGGTCGCCAAGGCCAGTGCCAGGCCACGGTGAAGCCAGGAGCTTCATCTTGGCCTCTCACGTGGGTGCCAGAGCCCAAACATGGCCACCTTCCACTGGTTTTCCCCAGACCATTAGTAGGGAGCCGGATTGGAAGTGGAACAGCTGGGACACAAACCAGAGCCCATAATGGATGCCACTGTAGCAGGGGGCAGCTTTACCCACTACGCCACAATGCTGGCCTCTGTAGGGCAGTTTTTATTGATGGTTAACAATAATCATTTTTTTTTTTTGATAGGCAGAGTGGACAGTGAGAGAAAGAGACAGAGAGAAAGAATAATAATCAATTTTTAAAAGAGAATATGACACCTATCTTTATCATGTTAAATTAATCTGTGGCCAAATTTTTATTGCAAAGTCACGTGTACATTTTTATTACAGACATAAAGTATTCTGAATGCCTATTATCTTTCTTTTGGACAGTTAACACGGTCTCAAGTTCCTCTCAGGTGCCATGTCTCACACAGTTGAAGAAGTACCTTTACATAATTTTAAATAAACTTACTAGGTTGACTGCAAACCTTAGGTGTGACCCTGAAACACCAGAAATGTACTCCCAAGAGCACAGGTTTATGTGACAGAAGATTTTCTTACTGACATATCTTCCAATAGGTAGGATTACGCAGAGTAAAGTTGATAAGGGCGGTGGAAAGATGAGCAGTCACAAAACTGGAAAATGTTAAATATCTTATTTCAATAAAATGAGCACCCTCTTGGGCACGAGCAGGATGCCAGCTAGCTCTGTGGGCCCCTTGTTCACCTCCTTCCACAGGAGCCTGAAGAATTTGTTATCCTCTCTTTTCAGAAACCTTGTCTTTGTAAGCTCAAGGTGACAGCTAGGAACTTTGTTTAGAAGAAGACATTGGCTTCATTTCAAAATCTTGTTTCAGTTTAAGAAAAACAATCTGAAAAGAAGGGTCTCGTTCCTTCCATCTTGTAACACCGAGACTTGCTCCTAATTTAATTCCCTCCCTTGCCCACAGACGCATGGCTCTACACTAAAGAAATGCAAACCTGAGCAAGCCTGAGAACCTTCAGGAAATGTAAAGGTTGATAAGGAACCTGTCACATGAACAGAAGACACAGAAATTCTATCGTAGGCACAGACAATGAACTTGTTCTTTGTGTGATTCAGTTGGTAAATTGAGTAACATAGACCCAAAATTTTTCAAGTTGGCTCTTGGCGTAAATTTTTGAGAGGCATTGAAAGCTTTTTTTTTTTTTTTTTTTTTTTTTTGACAGGCAGAGTGGACAGTGAGAGAGAGAGACAGAGAAAAAGGTTTTCCTTTGCCGTTGGTTCACCCTTCACCCTCCAATGGCCACTGCGGCTGGCATACCGCACTGATCCGAAGCCAGGAGCTTCTCCTGGTCTCCCATGCGGGTGCAGGGCCCAAGCACTTGGGCCATCCTCCACTGCACTCCCGGGCCACAACAGAGAGCTGGCCTGGAAGGGGAGCAACCAGGACAGAACCGGCACCCCGACTGGGACTAGAACCCAGGGTGCCAGCGCCGCAGGCGGAGGATTAGCCTATTGAGCCTATTGAGCCACGGTGCCAGCCATTGAAAGCCTTCTTATTTAAACTTACATGTATTAATCATCATTTTGTTAAACAGCATGATAGTCACATCTTCAAGGATAATGAGAAAGAATAAAAGAGGGAAAATGTTGCAAAAATATAATGCCATAAATCTATGCTCTATCATTGACCACTCAAGCATTGTGATTATAGAGTGAGCAGGTTCAACGTTTTAAATCTGTTTTATGGTCCATGTGCAGTTGCGTAGCTCTGTTTAAGCAAAGCCCATGTGTTTTCTTTTCATGGAGCTTGATTTTTTTCTTCCAAGTCACTCATCTCATTTTGGGAAATAAGTGAAACTAAAAATGTAGTAAATTTGGGGCCAGCACTGTGGCGCCAGGGGTTAAAGCCCCAGCCTGCAGTGCCAGCATCCCATATGGGCGCCAGTTCAAGTCCTGGCTGCTCCTCTTCTGATCCAGCTCTCTACTATGGCCTGGGAAAGCAGTGGAAGATGGCCCAAGTCCTTGGGTCCCTGCACCCATGTCAGAGGCTCCTGGCTCCTGGACTCGGATCAGCTCAGCTTTGGCCGTTGTGGTCATTTGAGGAGTGAACCAGTGGATCAAAGACCTCTCTCTCTCTCTCTCTGGCTCTACATCTCTCTGTAACTCTTTCAAATAAATAAAATAAAAAGGTAAAAAAAAAAATACTAAACTGACTAATAATTTTTGTTTCCTGTCCTTTTATTAACACTGCAGTAACATCATCCATTGATAACAACTGTCTATTTACTAATGTCTATCCACTCATTCACTTTTAAAATCCTTTTCAATTCCAGTGCTAGAGATTTCCTCAGGACAGGTGAGAGATCTTAGTCTTAGAAAAGCAAGGGGATTGACACGATCCTTCCTATTAAATCTGCCTCAATACATTCATCCCCTGCATCACTGCCATCTTAAATGAACATTTTTCCAGGTCCAGCGCTGTGGTGTAGTGGATAAGGCCGCCACCTGCAGTGCTGGCATCCCATATGGAGGCTGATTCAGGTCCTGGCTGCTCCACTTCTGAGCCAGCTCCCTGCTAATGGCCTAGCAAAGCAGTAGAAGATGGTCCAAGTCCTTGGGCCCCTGCATCTGTGTGGGAGACTTAGAAGACACTCCTGGTTTCAGGTGGGCTCAGCTACGGCCATTGCTACCTTCTGGAGAGTGAACCAGCCGATGAAAGATTATCTGTCTCTGCCTCTCCCTCTCTATTACTGTGTCTTTCAAATAAATCAATCTTTTTTAAAAAGGAACATTTTCTCCAGTTGTACTTGAGCTCTATACTGTATTTAACTTCTCACCCTATATTTAGATATTTGTCTTCATTTTTCAACCACTAATAATGTTCAGATCTTGAGTGCCTCCCCCCCTTACTGATGCTAGGATGCAAACTCTGGAAGAGCAAACCAGGGATTACTTCATTCCTGTAGCACATTGAATGCCAAAAGCACTTAGTAATCTCCAAGTGTTCTAATGTGCACACAAGAAAATCACGTAAAATCATCACCTTCTCACAACAGTATTAAAATTTTGCTCTACTTCCTGGTACACACAAGGAAGAGAAAATAAACTATATAATAAGCAGAGCAAAAAGTTTCTACCATCCCTATAGCACTGGTACTATCTTCTGGGATGTGAGTATTCAGGGCAAACTACACCAGTTATGCTACTTTCTGCCCATTCACCAAATGGTCTGGCACTCCACACAGAAACCAGAAAGATGGCTCAGACCCTTTGACAGAGGATTTCTCTCCCATTCCTGTCAAAGACCCTCAGCAATACCAAGTCTTCTGGCCATATTCCATAGTCCTAAGCAAGTTGGTTTAAGCTGTTGGTTTTTTAAAATTATTTGGAGAGATGGTTGTGCTCATGCATACTCTTTATTAAAATTAAGACACACCAACTAGATTTACTCCCCAAGTTCAAGGAGAGGTTAACATGCAATAAAGACCAAGATGCCAACAGTCAGCTAAATGCGATTTCTTGCCCACAGGCATCAGAGTGCTCATTCAAGGAGAAATCATGTCACTTAACAATAAAATGGTTCTATGCTTCCAAACTAAGAGTTTTATAGAGCAACGGAAGGCCAAAACAGCAGCAGGACAAAATACAAGCCTGGGAGTAGGGAGGGAGCTTGCTGCTCACATCTAGGAGAAGAGAGTTTTTAAAAGCACACAGAGTGCAGTCTCAGGGAAGAGCCATGGAAAAAATAGCAGAGGAAACCCCACACAAATGGGAGGAACTCAGTGCACCTATGTGGAGGGCGAGGACACACACAACTTAGGACCCCAGCAGTCAAGAGCCTCTGCACCAGCATTGCAAAGTGAGATGAGACCAGACTGCAGCAGCCCAAGCCACTGGTGAGAAAGCTGCAGGAGAAGCCTAGAGGGAATCAGCTTGGAGCCAGTGGGGAATAGTGTACCCACCAAACTAGAGGAGAAAAAACAAAAGGGGGAGCACGTTTGTAAAGGCATCCTGTAACAAGCTGACAGAGCAAGTGCCACTTTGGACATATGTAACAGCTGCACCAGCTCCTGTCTGTGCCTAGCTACCAGCCAAGTGGAGACTCCTCTGTCTGGTCTGGAGAATGGACAGGGGGCTGGGTGCTCATGACTGTAGGAGGCTTAAGTGTTGGGACAGTGAAAACCCTGAGGCTGTGTGGGAGGACTCAGGGTGTGGCTGGGACACTGGGAAGTCACTGTAGGAGGCTCCACACGATCAAGACTCCCTGCTTCCCTGGCGAGAGACATTGCTGGGGATCTGAGCTTATACTGTGGACTGCACAGATCCTTTGTGTGGCCCTTGTGGCAGAGCAGATGAATAATATACTCACTGGGCATAGCACCCAGGCACTGGTCTCCTTCAAGGAGAGGAGTTCAACTGAGTGTAGGACAACGAAGAAGAAGAAACCTCTCCTCTGATTTAAAAAAAAAAAAAAAAAGAGAGAGAGAGATTTACCAAGCCAAACCTGGGTGTGTCACCTCAGATAAACCCTTCACCCTGGAGCACTGAACAGAGCTCCCTGGCCACACCCAACTCACGACTCTAATTATTCCCTGAAAGCAGACACTCCACTAATTCACTCAGACATAGTCCAAAGATAAAAACTACCACAGCAAAAAAAAAAAAAAAAAAAGAAACCAATGAGTTTCTCTACAAATGCTGAATAACAAATGCACCAATTCAAGAAACAAGAATAACTAAGACAACATGACGCCCCCAAATGAACAGAGCACTTCAATAGTAGGTTGTAAAGATGATGAAATTGAAGAAATGTCAGAAATGGAATTTGAAAAATTGATCATAGGATTTACTTGGAAGGAATCAGAAGCAAATACAGGAACTAATGAAATCTATTAGAAAGAAAACTTCTCCCAAGAAATTGAGAGCTTAAAGAGAAATAAAAATGAAATACTGGAAATGAAGAAACAATAGAACCTTAACAACAGAATTGGTGAAACAGAAGAAAGACTATCCGACTGAGAAGACAAAACACAGGAAATCACACAGTCAGACCAAAAACCAGAAGAAGAAGTTAGAAAACTACAAAACACTGCTGGGAATCTACAGGATACTATCAAATGACCCAACATATGGGTTCGAGGAGTTCCTGCAGGTGTGGAAAGAGACAAAGGATTAGAAGGTCTTCTTAGTGAAATAGTAACAAAAACTTCCCCAATTAAGAGAAAGAAAGGGGCATTCAAGAACAGGAAGCACAGAAAACCCCTAATAGACATGACCAGAAAAGATCTTCACCACGACACATGGTAATCAACCTCTCCACGGTAAAACATAAAGAAAAGATTCTAAAATGTGCACGAGAGAAACACCAGATTAATTTCAGAGGATCCCCAATTAGGCTCACAGCGGACTTCTCATCAGAAACCCTATAGGCAAGGAGAGAATGACAAGATATATTCCAAGTCTTAAAAGAAAATAACTGTCAACCCAGAATACTATACCCTGAAAAGTTCTCATTTGTGAATGAAGGCGAAATCACGACTTTTCATGACAAGCAGAAACTGAAAGAATTTGTCACCACCCATTCAACCCTTCAGAAGATGCTTAAAGATGAGCTACACACAGAAACATGGTCATCTCTGCGGAAGAAAGCAAAGGAAGGCAATCTCCCAGGAAAAGTACAAAGAAATCTAAAGTAAAAAATAGAAATATTTATAGGAAAAAATGGCAGGCAATGTTGCTATTTATCAGTTGTCACCTTGAATGTAGATGGCCTCAATTCTCTAGTTAAAAGACACAGACTGGCTGAATGGATTAAAAAACAAAACCCATCTATGTGCTCCCAACAAGAAATACATCTCACCAAGAAAAATGCATGGAGACTGAAAGTGAAAGGATGGAAAAAGAAATTCCATGCTGAGAGAAACCAAAAAAGAGCTGGTGTAGCCATCATAATATCAGACAAAATAGTTTTTAACACAAAAATTGTAAAAAGAGACCAAGAAGGGCACTATGTAATGATTAAAGGATCAATTCTACAAGATGATGTAACTATTATAAATGTATATGTACCTCATTACAGGGCACCTGGCTATTTAAAAGAAATATGAAGGGATCTAAAGGGAACCAGAGCACCCAATATGATAGTAATGGGGAATTTCAATATTCCACTTTCAGCAATGGACATATAAACCAGAAAGAAAATCAACAAGTAAACAGCAGATTTAATCTACGCTATAGACCAAATAGACCTCACTGTTATCTACAGAACTTCTCATCCTACAGTTGCACACCACACATTCTTCTCACTAGTACATGAGATTTTCTCTAGAATTAACTACACGCTAGGCCATAAAGCAAGTCTCAGCAGATTCAAAAAAATGAAAATCATACCTTGCATCTTCTCAGATCACAATGCAATGAAGCTGGCAATCAGAAAAGCAGAAACATCTAGAGCATATGCAAACACATGGATACTGAACAACATGCTCCTGAATGAACAGTGGGTCAGTGGAGAAATCGAAAACTTTCTGGAAATAAATGAATGACAACACAACATATCAAAACTTATGGGAGGGTGGGAATCGGGCTGCTGGCTGGCATCTAGGCCTCAGTGGAAAGGAATCCGGCGGGGATCTGAGCCATCAGAACCGCCAACATGACGGTAGGCAAGAGCAGCAAGATGCTGCAGCACATCGACTACAGGATGAGGTGCATCCTGCAGGACGGCCGCATCTTCATCGGCACCTTTAAGGCTTTTGACAAGCACATGAATTTGATCCTCTGTGACTGTGAGGAGTTCAGGAAGATCAAGCCAAAGAACTCCAAACAGGCAGAAAGGGAAGAGAAGCGAGTCCTCGGCCTGGTGCTGCTGCGAGGGGAGAACCTGGTCTCCATGACAGTAGAGGGTCCTCCTCCCAAAGATACTGGCATTGCCCGAGTACCACTTGCTGGAGCTGCTGGGGGCCCAGGGATTGGCAGGGCTGCTGGCAGAGGAATCCCAGCTGGTGTTCCCATGCCTCAGGCTCCCACAGGTCTTGCTGGCCTGGTCCGTGGGGTTGGTGGGCCATCCCAACAGGTGATGACCCCTCAAAGAAGAGGCACTGTTGCAGCCACTGCAGCAGCTGCCACAGCTAGTATTGCAGGGGCCCCCACCCAGTACCCGCCTGGCCTTGTGGGTTCTCCCCCACCCATGGGCCGAGGTGCACCTCCTCCAGGCATGATGGGCCCACCTCCTGGTATGAAGCCTCTTACGGGTCCGCCAGTGGGAATTCCCCCTGGACGAGGAACTCCAATGGCCATGCCCCTCCAGGGAAGCGGCCCCCTCCCCCTGGGATGCGAGGCCTTCTTTGACCCTTGCCACAGAGTTATGGAAGTAGATCCACAGAGGTGTGGGCCTGATCCCCCAGGGCCACGTTACCACAGACCTGTTTGTTTGTTATGCTGTTGTTCGCGGAGTCTCACCGGATTGTCTGGTTTCCCTTACAGGGCCCCCTCCCCCCGGGGAATGCGCCCACCAAGGCCCTAGACTCATCTTGGCCCTCCTCAGCTCCCTGCCTGTGTCCTGTAAGGCTGTACATAGTCCTTTTATTTCCTTGTGGCCAATGAAACTGGTTTATAATAAACTCTTAAGAGAATATCATTAAAAAAAAAAAAAACTTATGGGATACAGAAAAAACAATGTAAAGAGTAAAGTTTATAGCAGTTGGTGCCTACATCAGCAAATTGGAAAGGCACCAAACAAATGAGCTATCAATACATCTCAAGGAGCTAGAAAAACAGCAAACCAAATCCAAAACTAGTAGGAGAAAAAAATAAAAATTAAAGAATAAACAAAATTGAAAACAAAAAGCAATACAAAAGATCAGAAAAATGAAGTGTGAGTTTTTTGAAAAAATTTAAAAATTGATATACCATTGGCCCAACTAACCAAAAAAAGGAGAGAGAAAACCGCAATCATTAAAATTAATGATGAAAAAGGAAATGTAACCACAGGTATTAAAACAATCATCAGAAATCACTACAAAGAGCTGTATGTCAACAAACTGAGAAACTTAGGAGAAATGGATAGATTCCTTGATACATACAACCTACCTAAATTGAACCATGAAGACAAAGAAAACCTAAACAGATCCATAACCAAGATGGAAATTGAATCTATAATAAAGGCCCTCCCAACAAAGCAAAGCCTAGGATCTGATGGCTTCACTGTTGAATTCTAGTCATTTAAAGAAGAACTAACCCCACTTCTTCTCAAGTTACTCAAAACAATTGAAAAGGAGCGGTTCTTCCCAAATTCTTTCCGTATAACCAGCATGACCTTAATTCCTAAACTCAGAAAATGCCTAGCAGAGAAAAACTACAGACCAACCTCCCTGATGAACACAGACAGAAAAATCCTCAATAAAATTCTGGCCAATCAAATTCAACAACACATCAGAAAGATCATTTACCAGGACCAAGTGGGATTTTTCCCTGGTATGCAGGGATGGTTCAACGTTCGCAAATCAATCAATGTGATACACCACATTAACAAACTGCTAAATAAAAACCATATGATTATCTCAATAGATGCAGAGAAAGCATTTGATAACATACAACACACTTTCATGATGAAAACTCTAATAAAACTGGGTATACAAGGAACATTCCTCAACACAATCAAGGCAGTTTATGACAAACCCACGGCCAGTATCCCACTGAACAGAGCAAAGTTGGAAGCAATCCCACTGAGATCTGAAACCAGACAAGGATGCCCACTGTCACCACTGCTATTCAGTACAGTCCTGGAAAGTTTAGCCAGAGCCATTAGGCAAGAAAAAGTAATCAAAGGGATTCGAATTATGTGAATCTGGAAAACATCATACTTAGTGAAATAAGCCAGTCCCAAAGAGACAAATACCATATGTTCTCCCTAATCTGTGTTAACTAATAAAGCACCTAAAAGGAAATCCATAGAAGTGAAATTGACACTTTGAGAAGCAATGACTTGAACAGGGCTTGTCTTGACTGTTGAGGAACATTTTTTTTTTCTTAATGGAGAATGGGACTGGAAATGGGAGAGGGAGGAGGAGGTGTGGTGAGAGTGTAGGTGGGAGAGCAGGTATGGTGGGAAAAATCACTATATTCTTTAAGTTGCACTTATGAAATGATTCTTTAAGGAAAAATAAAGTGGAAAGACAGATTGGGCTCTATGGACTAAAAACCCAAAACTAGATAGAGCAAAAGAGAATAGCATAAATGACACTAAGATAGATAGATAGATAGATAGATAGATAGATAGACAGACAGACAGATATGCCAGGCTATTAAAAATACAAAGCAAGAGTCTCAAGATCTTAAAAACATGACTATGTGGCCCCTTTGAGTACTGTTTTAGAATTTGTAGAGCTGTCTCAATTTAACTCTTTGCTTTCATGAGAATCTGTGATAGAATTTTGTACTCACTTTGGCTATCAGATTTCTGTATTTTCTATGTCACCTCACGTAAGGTGTTGTAGAGATGACATTCAAGTGTGAGCTTCCAGAGCAGATTCCCATAACTTTGCCAAAAATTCCTTACAAATAATGATATTAAACTATACACATGGGTTTAGTCTCTGTATTTAATACTTTATGTCATCCAGAAAATCTCAACCTACTATGTTATTTGAAAATCAGATACTGTTCATTTCTTATGATTCTGGGATATATTCTTCTTTCACAACTCACTTTTATACAAAGTATTTACTAATGCCATTAAAGCACATTAATCTTTTCTTTTAATATAATTAAAAATTACGTCTTCAGAAATAAGATAGGTGATGTAATGCCTGCTTCCTTCACTTCCCCACCTGCAAAAGCAGGTTTATTTTCAGTACTGCAACAGTACTTTATTTTAACTACAAGACGATGCTTAGGTAACTATTGTCTTGACTGCTCCTTCTAGCATTCGACACTTACCAGTAAATTGGCCCCACATCCACCCATGCATAATACACAAGTGAATTTAACTCATTTCCTTGTAAAAGCTCAACAGCAGATGATGATTATTCTGTGCCAATAAAGAATGAACCCTATCTCCCTATTCAGTTCAGAAGATTTTTGTTCCCCAATCCAATGGGGATTTGGAGGCCAGCATTGTGGCATAGTGGGTAGAGCCATTGCCTACACCATGACATCCCATATGAGCGAAGTTTTGATTCCTGGCTGCTCCACTTGCAATCCAGCCCCCTGCTAATGCACCTGGGAAAAGCAGCAGAGGATGGCTCAAGTGTTAGGGACCCTGTTACCAACAAGGCAGATCCAGATGAATCTCTTGGCTTTGGCCTGGCCTAGCGTTGGCCTCTGCAGTCATTTGGAGAGGGAACCATCAGATGAAAAATCTCTCTCTCTCTCACTCACTCGCTCACTCACTCTCTATAACTCTTTCAAAAGAAGAAAAATAAATTCTTCTTGGATTTTGGAGCAGACATTTAGGCTAGCCATTAAGATGTCCACAACCCACATCAGAGTGCCTGGGCTCTAGTCCTCACTCCAGCTCCTGAGTCCAGCTTCCTGCTAATGGAGACCCTGGGAGGCAGTGGTGAAGGCACCAATGATTCAGTCTCTGCCACGCACATGGAAAAAGTGGATTGAGTTCCCTGCTCTACGCTTTGGCCTCAGCCCAGCCTCAGCCATTGTGAGTATTCAAATTGGGACTGACCCAATGGGTGGGAACTCTTTCTCTCTGCCTCTCAAAGAAATAAAAAATAATTTTAAAAATTTAAAAACAAAAGGGATTCCAAGGATGAGACTCTCATCTTGAATTTTTAAACTGCTTCTGCCCCGGGGACCAGGAAATAGTCACACATGGCTCGGGGTGCTACACTTCCGATGTACACTGACTTGTTAATAAACACACTAAGTTTCCCATCGCTCTTCTCAGCTCCTGCTTACAGCTCTCTCTGCAAGCAATCAGCAAGTAGGAAAGCCCCAGTACTGGGGTGGGGGGCTGGTGACTGATCCTCATTTTCGGGGAAACCATTTTTATGGCAGGAAAGGTTCTCCATTGGCAAGAAGAACCCCAGATAGAGAGAGAGATGGTGTGGCCATTTACGCTCTCAGCAAACTTTATGCTTCCTGATGCTGGTCACTCGTGAGGCTCAACTTTGCTGACTCCCCACGGACACAGTGCAATACCGTGCGGAATATCCCTCTTCTCTGAGGACCAGGCCTCACTGCACGACACGGCCGGTGTCTTCCGCGTTTGTGTCACTTTCTTGGAAGACAACACAGGAGCAAAACGCACGCACTCAGGGAACACTGAGCGGTGACACTAAGTCTTCATGAAAAAAATCTCCGCCCCTGGCTTCCACCTCTGACTTCACCGTCCCCTCAAAGGCGCCAACTTCTTCCTTTCTCCGCCAGCTCACCCTAGCATAAGCCCTTCAACAGTTAGGAATTTCGAGCCAAAGCTTAGGAAGAGAACTGACCCCAGGCTATTTCTGCTTTGACCCTGCAATTCAGCACTACAGCAGGGAAGGCAAAGGCCTTTTGAGAACTGACAATGGAGAAACTCAAAGGAAACATGATGTGAATTCGTGTATTAACCAACTATATCCACCCGATAGTTTAAACATATGCCTACCACTTGCAAATGAAAAATCATTGACGAAGGGGAAAGATTACCCAAAATAATAAATGCGAGTTTTCACCGCATCATTACCGGAGCCAAGTCTGATGAATAAAGTGTTGTTCAAGATGGGTAATTCAGTTCGGGGTCCACAATGAGCTGTAACTCTCAAGTAATTAAATTGACATTATTAATGACTTGCAAGCTGCCTCTTAAATCAATTCCAAACCATGGAAACAATTACATAGCTAACAAAACTACTATGATCAACATCTCTTATTTGCAAATAAAATTGCTAGTGATGTGTGACTTTATTTTTCAGTAGTTCCAATATGTCACAATTCATTATTTAACCAATCATTATTAAATCTTATAAGTCATAAACTATTCCAGGCACTAGGGATACCTCCAAAAACAAGTTTGTTCACACGAGCAAATCAAAAATGTTAAAACGCTTGCCCTCGTGGAGGTTACATTCCCATGACTGGAAATAAAGACAATCCAAACAAGTTCTATATCATGCTGCATGGTGATAAGTTGTATGAAAAAAGGAGTTAAGAACAAGGAGCAAGTTCAGAAGGATGAGGACAAGCAATAGAGATTTAAATAGAATACTGACAGGGTGTCTCACCAAGGTGACACGGAAACACAGACATTATAGAGCTGAGGATGCAAACTATGCAAGAAGCATATTTTAGGATGAGAGTAGTAAGAGTGAGCACTTGCACACATAGTGCAGAAACAGACCAAGTGGTTGGCGTCACAGGTGCAAGGGCAAGTGTAGCAGGAATGAGGCTGGAGAGGCAACAGTGGGGCAGGCCACAATCCTCGTGTTGTGAGGATGTGGGCTTTTACTGTAGTGAGAGGAAAACAACTTTGAAGGGTCTCACAAGATCTGACTTGTGTTTTAATAGGATCATTGTTGCTGCTGTGTTGAATGGGAGAGCAGAGTAGGGAGACCAACTACAAGTTTTGGACAATAATTTGGGAAAGGGACGAGAATTCCCTGGACGGATGCGCTAGGAGGAATGGTCACAGAAACTGGCCTACTGCAGGATGACATGAGAAGGTACAGACCATTAGAGTCTGCTGCCAAACAGATGTGAAATGGAATAGGAAGAAGCATGGGCAATGGAAAAGCTGATGGGCCAGGGAGAGTCTGGAGAGAGTGCATATCAAGCATACTTGTTAGAAGACAATTGGGACTCAATTCCCAACAATAATGAGCCTGCTATTAGAATGGTAGTGCTATAAAGATCAGGGTAAGATACAAAACGGAAATAAACCCTGCACCACAATTCTGAACCTAACCACGTAGAATGCGGGCAGATTTCTCTGACTGAAGGCAGACACTGTCCTACCCTCATGTCAGACACAGGCCGTGAGGGCCAAGGCTTCAAATGTGACGTTTCTTAATACCTCCGCAGGCCTGACAGTTCTCAAGGTTGTCTCACACAACACAGGGAAGCTCCAGGCTTACAATTATAGTTCTACTATAAAGGATATAAACCAGGACCAGAAATATTAAGAGCTATGCAACAGTAAAACAGGTTCACACCTCATTGCTTAACAACTTGTCTGAGTCCATGGAGATGGAACAGGCACACACAAGAAGTTGCCCCCTGCAGCTTTATTGCTTACAGATAGGCAGCAGGTGCAATCTTGTCTGAGTGTGCCCCACTAGCACCACATCTAAGCAGTCTTGAAGGGCAGCCCCCTTTGGGTTTTAGAGCACAGGGCCAGGGTCTACGTGTTGAAGGACACCCTGTTTCTAGCAGTGCTCGAATGGAGCTTGGTTATTCCAGCCAGCCTCTCCCTGACTTAGGATGTTGTACTCTCGGCGCATTCTACAGTTGTTCTTGAGAACTACAAGAGAGATTTAAGGGGGAGGGAAAACTGGGTCAACCTCCATCTCAGAAATTGAATGGTCATTGAAGGCATTCTGGAGTGAGTTTAAGAAGTAAGGTGGAAGGGGCCGGCGCCAAGGCATAGTGAGTGAAACCACCACCAGCAGGGCTGGAATCCCATATGGACACCTGTTCAAGTCCCACCTACTTCACTTGCTGTCCAGATGTCTGTTACTGGTCTGAGAAAGTACTGTATGATGGCCCAAGTGGTTGGATGCCTGCCACACACATGGGAGACCCAGATAAAGCTCCTGACTCCTGGCTTCAGCCTGGTTGTTGCGGCCATCTGGGGAGTGAACCAGCAGATTCAAGATTTCTCTCTTCTTTCCCTATAACTCTGACTTTAAAAAAAAAAAAAAAACCCTCTACCCTCAAAAAAAAAAAAAAACAAGGATGGGTTACTACTCAGCCAAAAAAGAAAGAAAAAAAAAAAAAAAAGAAGAAGAACAAAGTACTAATATCTGCTGTGACAAGCATGAAACTTAGAAATGGTAAGCTACCGGGGCTGGCACTGTGGCGTAGCACATAAAGCCGTGGCCTGCAGTACCAGTATCCCATATGGGAGCTGGTTCTAGTCCCGGCTGCTCCACTTCCAATCCAGCTCTCTGCTGTGGCCTGGGGAAGCAGTAGAAGATTGCCCAAGTGCTTGGGCCCCTGTTTCCACATGGGAGACCCAGAAGAAGCTCCTGACTCCTGGCTTCAGATCTGCCTAGCTCCAGCCATTATAGCCAGTTGGGGAGTGAACCAGTGGATGGAAGACTTCTGCTCTCTCTGCCTCTCCAAATAAAACTCTGCCTTTCAAATAAATAAATAAATCTTAAGGAAGGAAGGAAGAAGGGAGGGAGGGAGAGGGGGGAGGGGAGGAAGAAAGGAAGAAAGAAGATGGTAAGCTATGTGAAAGAAATAAGACAGAAGAAGGTCACATACTGTAAGATTACTTGAAATATCCAGAACAGATACATGCATACAAGCAAAACAAAGACCAGTGACTGTCGTCAACTGGGGAGAAGAGGAAGATAAGGAGTAACTTTAAGAAGATGGCTGGGGGGCCGGCGCTGTGGAACAATGGGTTAACGCCCTGGCCTGAAGCGCCCGCATCCCATAAGTTCACCAGTTCTAGTCCCGGCTGCTCCTCTTCTGATCCAGCTCTCTGCTATGGTCTGGGATAGCAGTAGAAGATGGCCCAAGCTTGGGCCCCTGCACCCACGTGGGAGACCAGGAAGAAGCTCCTGGCTTCGGATTGGCACAGCTCCGGCAGTTGCGGCCAATTGGGAAGTGAACCAGTGGATGGAAGACCTCTTTCTCTCTGTCCCTACCTCTTTCTGTAACTCTGTCTTTCAAATAAATAAAATAAATCTTTAAAAAAAAAAAAAAGAGGGTTGGAAGTTTGCTTTGGGGCTGAAAAAAGTGTTCATAGAGCTAGAAAAAGGTGGTAGTTGTACAATGTTCTGAACATACTAAATGCCACCAAGCTCCTCACTTACTTTATGTTGACTTAATTTTATATTATGCAAACATTGGCTCAAAAAAATACAACAGAATGATGCTATAGCATATATGAAGGAAAAGAAAACAAAACAAAAGGACTAAAGCCAGAGGTGATACGGAGCCAAAGCATGATTTTTTTTAACAGAAGTATGTTGTAAACTGATGGAAATGACCCCATAGAGGGGAAAATGGATGACAAAGAACAAAGAGAGATGGCAGAGTCATTCTAGTTCCCATACATTTTGATTTCATTAAAATGCCAAAAGCAAAAAGCCTGCCTTTCAACATTCACTTATATAGCACTAAACCAGATACAGCTGGTGCTTAATCCTAGCTCTGCCACTATCGTGCTCTGTGTCTTCGTAAAGTCTCCCAAATCCCCAAAAATGTAAAATTAAAGAACTGAGAGGAACCCTCAGAGTCCCGCAGTCACAGGGCTCTATGGACCTTTGATACTAGCTGATTTATTTTGAGGTCTAAGAATAACTTTATAAAGTCCACTCTCTCCACATTCGTATCATTGGATCTCCTCAAACTTCCTTTTAAAAAATTCAAAGCTATCCTGATTTATTGCAGATTAAATGAACGGAACACACAAGATGAGCAAAGAACTTCAGACAAACGAGACACAATCACAGACATCTGGGAAGATTTACCACCAGCGGTTGGAAACATCTGGGTGGTGTTAGTCCTCCAGCTCTGGAAATCATACATTCCTAAATCTGACATCAGTTTGGATGAGCAGCTTGTATCCTGAAGCTGCAGATGCCTAGTTTTGGCAAGAAAACCTGATAAGCCCAGGCAAAGTCACGAAAGAAAATAAAACTCAGAACATTTGCAGCCTGGGCTGGTGAAATACATTAACATAAGAAGCCATGGTCTAAACGAACATGCTGTGGTTTTGATTTATGGACTACAGGTATCTGATAGCTTACCAACCCATCAAACTCAACGTGCCTGAACCAAAAACATGACATTTCCCATAATCCCATTCTATGTCATTTGCTGGTCTCCACCATCGCTCCTATCAGAAGCCAGGTTCAAAAGTTAAGGACTAGAGTGAAGAAAGGGCTGAGCACCAAGCTCCAGTGACCCAAGATGGCAGCCACCATGGGTTCGGGAGTAAAAGTCCCTAACGATTTCCAAGTGTTGGAAGAGCTCGAAGAAGGCCAGAGAGGGGCAGGAGATGGCACAGTTAGCTGAGATCTATAAGATGATCAAGACATGACACTTAAAAGATGGACAGGGATGGTAACTGGGTTGCCAAGAGCAATTTACAAAAACTGACTATACAGACTTGAAAGAGATCACGGACCTCAACACCCAGCAGCACCCCGTTGTACGATTTGTAACAAAACTTCCTGTGAGTGGAGTTAATAGTTCTAGTGGGGTGGCAGACCCGAGAGCCCTATCAGCGCTAGCGAAACAGCAGAACTCCTACAGCATCGGAGCCGAGCTCCAAGAGCTACAGCGCCTGATGATGTCCAAAGAGAACATGAAGCTCCCTCAGCCGCCCAAAGGACAGTGCTATGGCAACTATACAGAGAGGACAGCCACAGGATCTGCCTACCCCACGCTCCCCCCCCCCCAAAAAAAAAAAAAAAAAAACTAAGCAGTCATCATCTCCCACAGGAGTAAATCATCTAGGTTCATCCTGTAGGCCTCAAAGTACTAGAAAAGAAGCTCCCATTCAAAGTCAATTTAGGAGGCCAGCACTGTGGAGCAGTGGGTTAATGCCCTGGCCTGAAGTGCTGGCATCCCATATGGGCACCGGTTCGAGACCCCACTGCTCCACTTCCGATCCAACTCTCTGCTGTTGCCTGGGAAAGCAGTAGAAGATGGCCCAAGTCTTTGGGCCCCTGCACCCGCATGGGAGACACGGAAGAAGTTCCTGGCTCCTGGTTTCAGATTGGTGCAGCTCCTGCCATTGTGGCCAACTGGGGAGTGAACCATCAGATGGAAGACCTCTCTCTCTCTCTGCCTCTCCTCTCTCTGTGTAACTCTTTCAACTAAATAAATAAATCTTTTTTTAAAAAGGCAATTTATCTAAAGATACCACAAATGATACTCATTTTTTGTCCACCTGAAATATGTAAATTGTGCTATAATATCATCCTGTCAAGCGTAACCACCGTCCATGCAGCTGAACTTCCAGGATCAAGAAAGCGTATGTAAATTGAATCCCATCAGCACCAGTGGCACACAGCCAACTCAGCCATGAAAATCCACACCACACACCGCCTTGCTGCTGGCTACCTGGCCTGGGTCTCTGCCTTTTTCCCTGCTCCTGCACCCGCCTCCTTCCCCAGCAGCCCTCCAGCTCGGGGTAGAGCCAAAGGTTTCAGATGGCAGCTCATGGGACTACTGTTGGATGTGGGGGTGCTTTGCACCCTGGTTTATGGAGTCTTAAATAATGCCCCCTCTAGGCCATAGCCCATTCCCCCTCCTCCACACCTACCCTTGGCCGAAGCACAGACTGTACCCCTTTCGCTCCCCTCTGAAACTGGCCTTTGGTGGCCCATCCCCAGGGTTGGCGGGCTGCGTTCCCAGCTCACTGTTCTGTGTTCCCACTTTCCATGCAGGACCACCAAATGCTGAAATGTGTACACACATGTATATGGTGTCCTCAAGCTCTATTTCCATTTATTTTTTAGTATTTGTGTAAAAAAAAAAAAACTTCCTTTTGAAGCAGCAACTATCAAAGCTAAGAAGCACGTATTTCCATTTGTCTTTTTCTGGGGAAAACCTTAGCTCTAAGTTGGTCAGATCCTGTCAGTGAAGTCTAACCTCAGAGTATTCCAAATGCAGCCTTTTTATTGTCAGACCATTGCCTGACTTTAATATAATAAAGTGTGCACCAACTTTTTTTTTTAAAAAAAGCTAAGGATCTTCTCTGAGGCTCTCTTCCTCTGTACACAGTCACTCGGTGAGGCTATAGATTTCCATCCCATCATTTTCCTCGCTCCCTTCCCACAGGGATGGGCTTGTTCCTTGTTTTCTGTTTTACCTGCAAATCAGACTGCTCCCCACCTTTCCCGGCAGCAGGGTATTTGGTTGTACTTGACTGTTATCCCCTAGGAAATTCCACCTGGGTAACCCAAGCTTCTGGAATATTCTGCATTTCTGTAGACATTTCTAGAGGTACTGAGGCAATGCCAATGCTGTCACACAATTCAATCAGCAATATTCTCTTTGGACAACCATGTGCTCGGTCGCTCAAGTTGTCATAGAAAGAAAGGAAATGTTAGGCTTCTTGAAAACCATGTGAGATGTAATATTTCCATGTAATTTGTGTTTTGTCATTTATAATGCTTAGTAAATTAGCCGGAAAAAAAACTACCCATTCTGGATAAAATGCTAAGATTTCATAAATACTCATTATCTATTTGTAACAAAAGATATTGTTAATATCACCTTCGTCACACTGCTTTCAAAGTTCTTCCTTGCTCCGATGCTGTGGCTTTTGCTGAAGTGCAAAACTCATGGCGTTGGGGGTGGCCAAGCAAGGAACACAGGACCCCAGTGCATTCCCAGACCGGAATTCCTGGCTACCTTCTCCAGCAGGATTAAATTACCCATTGCTTTCTCTTCACTGTCGTTATCCAGAAAGCCAAGACGACAAAATCTGAGAGCGATGTTTGTCAAGGGCTTTTGTTTCCAGTAGAATGTGGTAAATGATAAAATAGCCCCAAGAATCACTGACCGTGTCAAGGTTGCTGACGGCTAACATGACAGGCAGCATCATTCAGGGTCATTTGGCAGTGTTTCTTGTTTTTTTTTCCTTAGTTTGAAATTGTGGTGATAAGATAGATAAGCTCATTTAAAGATGGTGACATGTGGTATCCGTTAACAAATGCCGGGTCGTATTTAAAACACTGAGAGCAACACAGAGCCACCAACATAATGTTCTTAGCTCCTGAAGCCTAATATCTCTTCTACTGTGTAGATTTCCATCAATTGGTTCTATTAAGTAAATTACATCTGACCTTTACATCCCAGTAAAGCTCAATGTAATTTAAGAGTTTATGAGCAGGGGAGTAGAGGAGAAAAAGTCCACTGTGCAAAGCTGACTTTGAGAAAGAGTGACACAGAAGGCTTCGACTGGATGTCTCTGTGTCCTTCCTGTCAGTTCCGTTGCAGCCGCCCAGGATGAAGAGTTCTATTCTTTCTTAATTTCCTGGGTTTTCTCTTTAAAGTAAATCTCAGAATGGGAACCTCATTCCTTTTTTTTTTTTTTTTTTTTTTTGGTTGAAGTTTTCCTTCGGGAAACACTTGTTTTTCCAATCAGTTTGTAATGACAGCAGCACACCGGTTGGCCAAGGCTCCAGGGCACACGCTGTGGTACGGCAGGCAGGTCCAGCTGTCACATGACTTCTTCATGAACTTTGGTCCAGCTCTTCCAAGAATTTACCTGAAAATGAGAGATGTGCACATCTCCCTAACACTTACTGTTTGGTAACAGCCACTCCAGCAGGTGTGAGGTGATATGTCTTCGGGGTTTTGAGCTGAATTTCCTGGTCACTAGAGATGTGGAGCATTTCTTCATCAACCTGTTGGTCATGTCTGCCCACTTCTCAGAAACATCGATGCAGATCTGGTGCAATTTCTTAGTCAGCTTGTTTTCTTTATAGGATTATGTCACCTGCAAACTGAGGCAATTTTAACTCTTTCACCCAATTTGAATGACATTATTTCTTCTACTTGACTAACTGCTCTGGATAGGACCCCTACTACTGTATTAAACAGAAGAGTACAAAGCAGAAACCCTTGTCTAACCCCTGGTCTTAAAAGCAAAGCTTTGGCTGGTGCTGCGGCTCAATAGGCTAATCCCCGACCGGCATCCCAGGTTCTAGTCCCGGTCAGGGAGCCAGATTCTGTCCCGGTTGCTCCTCCTCCAGTCCAGCTCTCTGCTGTGGCCCGGGAGTGCAGTGGAGGAAGGCCCAGGTCCTTGGGCCCTGCACCCATCTAGGAGACCAGGAGAAGCACCTGGCTCCTGGCTTCAGATCAGCGCGGTGCACCGGCCGCAGCACGCTGGCCTCAGCGGCCATTGGAGGGTGAACCAACGGAAAAGGAAGACCTTTCTCTCTCTCTCCCACTGTCCACTCTGCCTGTCAAAAAAAAAAAAAAAAAAAAGCAAAGCTTCCTGCTTTTCAATGTTGATAGTGATAATCAGTAGACATGTCCTATATCGTCTCTATTATGTTAAGGTAGATTTCTTTGAGTATTAATCTACTCAGATTATTTTTCATAAAATATTGAATTTTCATCAAAACCTTTTCTGTATCCATTGAGATGATATGATTTTTATCCTTCAGTCTACTAATGGGTAAATCACTGTTGCTGATTTGTAAATCATGCGTCATCCTTGCATGCGAGGAAGTGCCTTGGGTGTCCCACTCCTCATCCCTCCCCCGCCAGGGACTTTTCATTGATGGCAGTTATTGTTAAGTCTTGCGGACTCCTTATTTATTGCTGGTCCACTCAGATTTTCTACTTTTGCCTGACTAAATCATCGCTGGCTCTGTGTTACTAGAAATTGATCAATTTCTTCTGGGTTATCCAGTTTTTTGGTGTCTCATTTTTCATAATGATCTTTTATGATCACTTCTATCTCTGTAGTATCAGCATTAATGTCTTTTCCATGTATTTTTCACCTCTCCCTCCTCATTCTCTCCTTCTCCCCCTCGCTTTTGAGTCTAGCCCAACGGAGGTCATTTTTTTTGTTTTTGTTTTTTTTAAAGCAACTCAATTTCATTGACTTCTAGTATTCTACTAGTTTCTCTTTCATCTATTTCTGTTCAAATCTTTATTACATTCTTCAGACTTTTTTCTAGTCACCTGAATTTTAAGTTACATTTATTTGAAACCTTTATTATTGCTTACTTTAGGCATGCAGCACTACAAATTTCTCTCTTGGGACAGTTTTTGATGCATTCTGTAACTTCTGGTATGCTTTGATTCCATTTGCACATCTCAAGGTGTTTTTTTAACTGCTCTATTTCTCCTTTGACTTATGGGTTGTCCAGCATTGCAGTATTTAATTTTCAAGTATTTTTTACTTGTCCAACTTAACTGCAACTCTCCTTAGGTATCACTGTTGTCAGAAAAGATACCTAATGTAATCTATGTCCCCTGGTATTTGCTGAGACTTGTTTTGTAGCCTAATATCTATCTGTCATGGAGAATGTTCCATGTGTCTTCTTTTTTTTTTTTAAAGAATTATTTTATTTAGTTGAAAGACAGAGTTACAGAGAGAGGCAGAGACAGAGAGGTTTTCCATCCACTGGTTCACTCCCTCCAGATGGCTGCAACTGCTGGAGCTGTGATAATCCAAAGCCAGGATCCAGGAGCTTCTTCCAGTCTCTCACAAGGGTGCAGGGGCCCAAGGACTTGGGCCATCTTCTACTGCTTTCCCAGGACATAGCAGAGAGCTGGATCGGAAGAGGAACAGCCGGGACTAGAACTGGTGAACATATGGGATGCCGGCGCTTCAGGCCAGGGCTTTTAACCCACTGGGCCATAGCGCCAGCCCCCCAAGTATCTTTAAAATGTGTGTTCTGTTGCTATTAGATAAAATGTTTTATAAATGTCTATTGCATCCATCTGGTCTACAGTGTTGTTCAAGTCCATGTATCCTTACTGATTTTTTTTTGTCTGGAGTATCTAACCATTGTTAATTATATGAGATTGAAATATCCTATTATAGCATTGCTGTCTAGTTCCTTGTTCAATTTTTGGGGATATTTCCTTTAGATGTTTGGGAACTCCATTGTCAAGCACAGGACATTTATAATTCTTATGTTCTATTGACAAATTGATCCCTTTACCATTATATAATAACCTTGTTTTTCTAGTATGACAGAATTGATGTAAATTCCTTAAATTCCATTTTGTCTGAGACTAAGTATAGCCACACCTGCCTTATTTTGGTTTCCTTTAACACTATCTTTTTCTTCTGATTTCACTGTTATGTTTTGCTTGTTTTTGAAAGCCCCTATCTCTGTTTAATTTCCCAGACAGCCTGGTTAGTATAGTACCCTTGGTTAGCAGGGCTCTTCCTTCCAGCAGTTTGAGCATACTCAGATCGCCCCAATCGCTTTCACTCTGCAGTGTTTCTGATGAAAAATCTGCCGTAGTTATGTGAGGGCTTGGGGTTTTCCTTGTGTGTGATACATTGCTTTTTTCTGGTTGCTTTCAAAATTCAACATTTTTAACTTCTGAGACTGTGATTATAGAGTGTTTCAGTGAGTATCTCTATATTTAATTCATTTAAAGTTTTTTGAGTTTTAAGGATCAAAGTGCTCATTTCCCTCACTTGATTTGGGGAATTTTCAGGCAACATTTCCATAAATAGGCTTTTATCACTTTCTCTGCTCCTTCTTAGACTTCTGTGATATGCATATTGATCACTTGATGGTGATTCTTAAGTTCTGAGAGCTTTCTTCACTTCTTCATTCATTTTCCTTTCTATTTCTCTGACTCAGGAAATCTCAGATGCTCTGAGTTCGCAGTTTGAGCCAAGTCTACTGCTGTAGCTCTCACTGGGATTTTCCACTTCAGTCATTGTGTTCTTCAGCTCCAGAATTTCTATTTGTTTCTTCTTAAAGTTTTTAATTCTTAGTTGAATGTCTCATTTTGTTTATATATAGTTTTCTTGATTTCATTTAGTTATCTAGTTTTTTTTTTAGCTCAGTGAGCTTCAACATAAATTTTAATCAACATGTATATTTTTGTATTTACAAAAAAAATCAAATCATTAAAAAAAATCATTCCCACTTTTTGTGCATCTAGTATTGCTCCAAGAGCCTAGAAAACAGCTATGGAATTCTTTCAATATCCAGCCCCAAAGATGACCTCCAATGGGTCTCATTTCTTAATAGTCCCTTTCTTGTGAAGTCTACTTATGGAAAGAATCTGAATTCTGTGACCAACAGGATACTGCAAAAATGCTGGTGTGATTTCTGGGACTAAGGAGCAACTGGTTTCTTGGATTACTCACTGGGGAGGAAGCTGTTCTTGTGTCACCAGTACACTAAAATAGCTGTGTATAGAAAAATGAACCTTCCTACCATCTGCTAGGATGGTAAACCATCTTGGGAGTGAATTTTACAACCTAATAAAGGCTTGAGACTATTGCAACATCAATAGAAACTGTGCTTGAACTCCCCCAAACAAGCCATAGCACATTCCTGCTATAAAAACATTAAATGATTTTACTGTTAGAAAACATTAAATGACTTTACTGTTAGAAAATGTTTTGACATAATTTGCTATACAGCAGTAAATAACTATTTCTTTGTATTAATTCATTAGTCTTGAACATTTTCTCATATGTCCTGCTATGAAAAATGAGAGTTAGCTCATCTTAACAACCATTTCCAGTCCTCCCCCTCATTTTCCCACCCTGTGACATCTGTGCCATTGGGGCAAGGAGATTCTAGGTAACAGAATTGAGAATTTAAAATATATGTATATGTATACATATATAATTTAAATATATTTATACTTAATATCTATTTAATATACAACATGGTTGTGACTGAACACTTTTCCACATCTGGCTAGTTTGGATTTGTTGCTTTTGTGTGATGTCTACTGGTTCACTTGATGATGTCTCATAAGTTCTACAACATTTCTTCCCTCTGTCACTCATTTTTCTTTCTATTCCTCAGCTTGTGCAGCTGGTATTCTGGCTTTTTCGTTTCCCTTGTACTCTCAGGTCAATTCCACCGTTTCATTTACTCATGTCTTCCTGTGAATAGTTTTTTGCCCCACATTGCTGTGTACCTTACTGCTGAGGATCTTCTTCATCCTGACTGTGTAGAAACCAAGCTTTTCATGGCATTTCTGAAATATCTTCATTATACTTTTGCACTAAATCAAAATAGTCATTAGATAATTACAGCTTCAAAAAATCTTTTCCCTAAGAATTTTGAACATATTGTCTTATATACCCTTTGTGTATACACACCCTCAGGAGATATTTCCATTAGTTTGCTTCATATCAAACTTTATAGGATACTTCATTTCTCTGCTAAGTATCAGAATTTATCATTTTCTTTGCTTTATTTCAGTTCCATGGAACAATCTCTAAGTCATTTGTCCTATGTATGAACAGGATGAAAGGACCACAAGCAAGGGAATTATTTAAGTCCTTATGTTCAGAGCAGTTTGAGATTCACAGTAAAACTGAATGGAAGGTTCAAAAAATTCCCCTATGCTACCAGCCTCGACATGTGTGTGACCTCCAGGGATTGTTTTATTTTCTCCTTATTTATGAAGAAGGGCCACAGTTCAGGCCAAAACTTGTAGAAAGCAAAATTGTATTCAATTAAAATTAAAATACTAACAGTAGTTGTTTCTGATTAGTGACATGTGAACACCATGATTCTTTCTGTAATTTATGTATGTCTGTCTACAAGAAATATACATTATTTCTATGATTATACGGAAACTGTTATCAAAATTTTTCCTTCAGCCTGGTTTTTATATTACATATGAGAGAAAAGCAAAGCCAATCTCCGTGCCTGAGTGATGATCACTTTAGACACAGAAGAATCCAACTGAATAGTGCTGGTTTATGTGGTTTTGTTTTCTTCTTAAAGGATACTAAAGATAATATCCAAAAATATCTATTCAGAAATACTTCAAGATCTTCCATGTTAAACACAGCTGGTATTAGCTTAAAACATAAAAAAATGGCAAGCAACATGGAACAAAGTCTGGGTTCATGATTGCTTTGTGCCTACGATGGATGTCATGGAAACACATAGCACATTAAAGGGGGGGGTGGCTTCCATGACCAGCATTTGATCATTATCCTGCCCCCAATTGTCTTGCTCGCATTTTTATTTTTATAAAGTTGCTTTTATAGAAATCAAGTGGCTCAAGCATACTATGATCAAAATCATTTGATTAAATAAAAATTTGATCCATCCATTGCAGATGTTGTGTTGTATACTTGGGACATGTTTTCTTTCTGCTATATAACTAGAAACATAATAAACTTTGTCATGTTGTTTATTTGTACAGAAAATTCTTTGACCAGAATAGGGTACCATAAAAGCACAGTAGGACAAAATACGTAAGTAAGTTAAAAAGAAGACCACTTAATCAGTCCTCTGAATTTGCTAAAACCTAATAGAGAAAGAAAAGTCCTTTTTAAGATTCCTGATGTGAGGAAACCCTGCAAGTTTACACTCTCAGGTTCAAGCTCCTGTCCTCGCAAGTCCCCGGCACTTAAAGCGGCCAGATTCACCTGCTGCACTGGACACATGGCTGGATGACAGCACTCACCACTTTTGAGAGAGTTCACACGTGCTCATGTATACTTGCTCAACCATGCTGTGAGACGCTCTCAGCAAAGAGCCAGATGCTGGCCTCTGCACAGGGCCCAACAACACTGAACCCTTAATAAACACCGATTTCATAGTGCATTTCCCACTTCAATGCTAAGACCAGCTAGCATACGTGGAGTACCTCCCCGTCTAGGCAGCTGCCATTGTCATCTAGAACCCTTGTGGCAACCAGAAAAGTTAGGTCTTGGGCCAGTTGTGTAGTTGAGAAAAACTAAAGTTCAGAGGCATGAAGTCATCAGTCTCAAAACGTACAATTAGCCCAAGGGGAAGGGCTAGGAACCTGCCCCAGGCATATGCAACCCCTAGGCTACGCCAACCCACTGCATTACACCCTTCGCATCCCTTAGAAACAAGTAAGTGAGAAGTCTCAAAAAGAGCAACCGGAGGAGAGCATCTGTCTCTATGTAGCGTTTTCAGAAAGACTAAGACAACATCATAGACGGTCTCCAGCTTCTCAGGAGTTCAACTTGAGATCTGTTTAACTTTACAAACGGTACATAGTGACCGGACACAGTAGCACTTAGAATTTTAGGTTTGATCTTTCCCTGTGCTAGCAATATGTACTCCAGTGCTCTACTGAAGCTGGAAGTAGGCCACGGCAGCTGCCACAGCTCCTGGTCAGACGTGAGGTCACGGGGTGAAGCACCAGAACTCTACAGTGTGCTGTGTTGGAGGCTGTGATGCTCCATAAACCAAGTGCATTAAAAGCATTTTTGGCTTATGCTGTTTTCAACTTATCCATCGATCAGTTCATAACCCCACTCTAACGGCTAAGATAACTATCATATATTATAGTTGGAGAAACTGCGGTTTAGAGGATTTAAGTCTTCAGGGTAAGTATATAGAACTAGCAAAGTGTTCCTACCCCCTGCCAAATAAACCCTAAGATCGCCCTGCTCGCTGAGAGCTAGCACGCCAAGGGCTGAACAAAGAGAAACCACTCGTCAGCACCTTTGTGGCTCAAACTCACAGCACAGCCAGAAGCAGCCAAAAGTTTACTGAAAATCCACTGTGCCTCATTCTGCGGACACGCTCTCGGGGAAGAGGGACCAGAAATAGGAGCTGCATAGGAACAGGAAAATGGAAAAATATTCCCTTTATACCTTCTTCTGGTTAACCTCGGCATGTGGTTTACTTGCCCTTTTTTTTTTTTTTTCTTTTTTTAAAGGTTTATTTATTTATTTGAAAGACGGGCTTATATTCCACCTCAGGCCTATGCGACCCCAAAGTCACACCACCACACTGTGTTACCCCCTCTGTTCCCCTTACAAAGAAGTGAGATGTTCAGCAGTATCGTACTTAAGATACCGAAACACACATGAATGCGAGATTCATCAAATTCCCACTCTGCAGATTTTAACACATCCCAAGCACAGTGCCCAGGGCCCTTTCGTCTTTGTAAAATTGAGGTAGAATAAAGTCACATGGCTTCCTACAATAGGATGCATGATCTCTCACTTTTAGAGGACTTGAAAGCTTCTATTCTGTCTCCAATTGTCTTACAGAGCAATGTTTTAAAAAGCAGGGGCCTATGTTGTGGCCTAACAGGTTAGCCCACTTCCTGCAACACCAGCATCCCGTGTGGGCACCAGCAGCTCACGTCCTGGCTACTGCACTTCTGATCTGGCTCCCTGCTAAAGGTGCCTGCAAACGCAGTAGACAATGGGCCAAGTACTTGGGGCCCCTGCCACCCTCATGGAGACCTGGAAGAAGCTCTTGGCCCCTGGCTTCAGCCTGGCCCAGCCCTAGCCATTGAGCCCATTTAGAGAATGAACCAGCAGATTCAAGATCTTCATTTCGTCATCTCTCTCTCTCTTCCCCTCCCCCTTTCTCTCTCCCTTTCTCTAACTCTGCCTTTCAAATAAAGAAACCTTAAAAAAAAAAAAAAAAAAAGTAAATGCCATGCTGAGGTTAATTACAAGAATGTATGAAGGAAATACATCTCCATTTTCCAGCCCCTATGCAGCTCCTATGTCTGGTCCATCTTCCCAGAGAGCGTGCTCACACGACGTGTCAGAACCAGGCACACTGGATTTTCAGTAAACTCTCAGTAGCCTCTGGCTGTGCTGAGAGTCTGACCCGGGCCAGGCTGCCCCAGGGTGCTGACGGGCGGTTTCCCTCACTCTGTCCAGCCCTCGGCCTGCTGGCTCTCAGCGAGCAAGGCGATCTTATGGTTTATTTGGCACGGGGTACATAAAGTTCTGAGTTATATAAGGCTATTAAATCAGAACCTGCCTGGGCATCGTAGGAAGGCTGTTAGCCTAGTTCATCCTGGGCAAATACAACTAAAGTCATGGCCGTTATTTACAGCAAATACCAGCGAAAATAACCTCAAGTTCCCAGGTTTATTAGCATTGACGCTGTAGAAGGTAGAGGATCGATGCAGAACGTGTTCAGTGTTGCAGCTCGCGCTGATTAAAACCCTACTTGTCATATTCTATATCGCTGTACTGTAGTTACAGTAAATGTTCCTTGTAATGCATTTTCAAGTACAAAAATTGCTTCAGAAAAGAGCATTTAGAAAACTAATTCTATTGAAACCAATGAAGTGTTGACACATTGCCTGATGCAGATTTGTTTAAAGAGGCTTGTTTTAAGTTATAAAAGTACAGCCCTGGAGGCAAATATCAGTGACTTCTCAGTCCAGTGGCTGTGAGCACAGAGAAGCCCGTACCCTCTCATTACTCGCTTCCCGTAATTCTACCCCAGTCACCTTCTCCCTGGCCTGACTCAAGAGCATTTCAAACCCACTGCCAGCCCAGGAGCTCGCTGGGAATCCATTCATTCCTCAGGCAAGCCATTTATAATGTTTGCTGATGTGCCGCCGCCAAACAGGAACACAGTGTCAACCTGGATTCAGAGTGCTCTTTTTGTCACCCGAATTGCTCCTATGTGATGGGCTCCGTAAGCCTTAGTCGTCGTAGGGGGTTTTTGACACCTCTCTGAAAGGGGCATTTCACTGCATCAATCCCGGGCAAGAAAAAGACAGACTGTTTGCAACTGAAAAGAGAGACACAGCATTAAGTAAAAAGCTGATTATTCACCCCAAACTAGGCCACTGGCTCCCACAGCAAACCTGCAGTCCCCACAGCCCCTGCGGACATCCAACATAAAAGCAGGCATCTCATGCATTCCTAGCAGGCTCCCAGCGAAAACAAATTAGGCAGTGTGGCCATGAGAGAATGTTAATGGATGAAGGGAGTGTTCAGACACAGGCCTGCTCCGTCTGTTTGCGAGCTGTGTTGGGGGAGGAACTTACAGTCATTAGGGGGTCACTCCAAGTCTCGGGGCTGCTTTACCCCTGCACGGAAGGTGGGGGAAGCCACAATGGCTCGTTTGCAAACAGGAGTGAGGGGATGATTGGGTGGGGCACACTTCTTCTGTTCACTGGGGTGCCAAGTTCATCAGATGTGCTGCGACTCTGTGCACCTGGGGTCACGTGTGCATCTGGAAACCTAATTCTTACCCAGACCTTGAGCCTGGTGTCATCAGGATATGGAACAGCACTTAAGCCGTCAGGCTGTTTTAAACTAAACTGACATTCACAGGATGTAAGATCAATCATCTTGAAGCCAATGATTCAGCTGCATTTAGCGTACACTAAGCGTGACACACCTTCTACAGTGACCTAGTAGTAGAATATTTTCATTCCCGCGCAAAATCAACCCCAGCTCCACTCAGCAGTTACTCCCCACCCTTCCCCACCCCTTGGGCTCTGCTCAGTGGTCGTCCATACTGTCTCTGCGGAATTAGCTACTCCTGATATTTTACATAAAAGCCATCATAGATGACATTTTCCTCTGCTTTCTTTGCCTTAATGAAATGTATCCAAGTTTCACCCAGTGTTGTAGCCTCTCTCACTACTTCTTCCTGTTATAAAACTAGATCATGTTCCACCGATTGCCACAATGTGTCCATCAGACCATTCACTCATGGACATTTGAGTTGATTTCACCCTTTGGCTATTGTGACTAGCGCTGCTATGAACCTCTAGGGGCATGTTCTTGAGTACCCGTTTCCAATATTCTGTGTATTTACCCAAAGTGGGACTGCTGGTCATCTGGCATTTCTGTTTAACATTTTGAGGAACCACCAAACCATTTTCTGCAGCACATAAACCATTTTATACCCCCGTCAGCAGTATCCAAGAGTTGCTATTACTCCATACCCTCGCCAACACTTGTTATTTTTCTTTCCTTTAATTTTTTTTTTTTAAATGAAAGGAAGAGACAGAAGACAGAAACACAGAGATCTTTCATCCACTGGTTCACTCCCCAGATGCCTCCAACAGCCAAGGCTGGGCCAGGGTGAACCAACAAGCCAGGAAATTTGCCTACATTTTTCTCATGGGTGGCAGGGACCCAAGTACTTGAACCACCACCTGCTGCCTCCCAGGGTAGACATTGACTTGATCCTGCACTCTGATAAGGGACACAAGTGTCACAAGCAGCAGTTTAACCCACCACTCCACAATACCAGCCCCATTAAGCATCACTCCATGTGCTGTTGACTATATATCTTATCTGGAGAAACACAAAAACTCAGGAATTAAAGTTCTTTGTTCATTTTTTTATATTAGGTTATCTGCCCTTTTTTAAGTAAAATTGTTCTTTATTTTCATTTTATTTGTAAAGCATAGAGAGAGATCTGCCACCATCCCTTTGTTCACAACCCCAATGTCCCTAACAGCCAGGGCTGGAGCAGGCCAAAATCCAGAGCCAAGAATGCCACTGGGCCTCGCACATGGGTGACAGGGACCCGAGCACTTGAACCTTCACCTGCTGTCTCCCAGGACCTGAAGCAAAGGAGCTGGACACCTTTATGAGACACACGCTTCTCCACTCTGACTTAACCACTGAGCCGGATGCCCGCCCCTTGGCTGTTGGCCTTGTGGTTGTTGGGCTTTATCCCGTGAGGTTTCAGGTCTAAGCATTACTGACAGGCACATCCATCTGCCTTCGGGCACAAAAGGGCAGAAAAAAACTAAGAATACTGAGGTTTGCATTACAGAAGATCACTCTGATATAAACATGGTGCGGAAATGGACTTTTGGAGACACCGTGGAGTATTCTCCACGCCCCACCTGTGTGACCTTCAACAGGCAACTTACTCTGTCTGAACAAGACTGGCAATACCTATCTCATATCGCTGCTCTAAGGATTAAACTAAATGAACCCAAAACCTGTGGCCCCAGAAGCCACTCTACCAATTTATTTTTTGCTTTTCCCTATGCAATAAATATGGCCTCATGGATATTTTCATGAAAATCACAAGTCCCACTGTAAATTTGTAAGAAATCTGCTGCTTAAGAAGATTTCATGTTGATGCTGATTCTGCAGAGGAGCCTCCTTTTGTAATTGACCTGGTTTTGCTGTTGAGTAAATCTGTTTCCAGCTCCAGTGCACATCACTCTATTTTTTTCAAAAGTTATGAGTCAGTTTTTAACCCACGATGTGTTTTCCATTGGAATAACTTCAATGTGGTGGTTACAGGCCCAGGTTAGCTCACAGAGCCTCCACCACAGCCAACAGTGCACTAAAGACATATGGTATCTTCATCCTAGACCTGGGGTCATCAGAGGCCAGGAGGATGAACACGGGTGAAGAGGGTATGTGGCTGGCCTGGGCACAGGTGTGACAACAGCATGGTGTTGGTCTTCCCCATATTCTTTCTTTACACCTTCCCTTCCATGTAGGGCTCACCCTCTGTGCCCTGAGCTGTCGCAAGCATCCATCCACCCCTTCCACCCCTCAACTGCAACTAAGCCTCCAGTGCTTTCAAGTTCTGAGTGCTTGGAAGACAGCGTATCTCCCCATCAGAACTGCTAGAGGCAGGTGGCAGGTGCAGAAGACACAGCCTGGGACCCTGCACCCCACATCAGAGCACTGGAGAGCTTTGAGGTCCAGATCGGCTCAGGACTCCAGACTCATGCTAATGAGCACCCCGGAAGGCAACACATCAGGACTCACTTGGGCCCCTGCCACAGCCAGAGGAGATCGGGACTGGGTTCAATCTGGCCCAGCCTCTGCTGTTGTGGGCACTTGGGAAAGGAAGCAGCAAAAGGGAGATATGCCTCCATCCATCTCTCTCATTCTCACTCTCTCTCTCTACCTTTGAGATAAAATGAAAAGTAAATGTTTGACTGTTAATTTCTTGGTGCTTTCCAATAAGTGAATTCCTAAGAGTCCCAGATATTTCAAAACGGTATCTTCGTTATGAACACACCAGATTTGGTAACCACAACAAATGGCTCATTTGTGGAGTAGCATTGTATTTTCAGGAAAAAAGCAAAGAACAAAACAGAAAAACCTCCTTCATGAATAGCACATGCCTTGGTTCACTGTCCTTAAGCCTGATAATCTTGTCCCAATTTCCTCAACTGCTTCCCTCCTGAGCCCGCATTCTCAAAGAATCTCAGTGTCAGGGCCGGCACTACGGAGTAATAGGCTAAGCCTCCATCTTTGGCTCTGGAGTCCCATATGGCCACTAATCGTTGTCCCAGTACCTCCTCTTCTGATCCAGCTCTCTGCTATGGCCTGGGAAAGTAGTGGAAAATGGCCCAAGTAGTTGGGCCCCTGCACCTGCTTGGGAGACCCTGAGGAAGTCCCTGGCTGCTTGGCTTCGAATCAGACCAGCTCTGGCCATTGCGGCCATCTAGGGAGTGAACCAGCGGATAGAAGACCTCTCTCTATCTCTAACTCTGTCTCTCAAATAAATAAATAAAATCTTAAAAAAGAAAAACACAGAGTGTCTTCACGGAGAGTTTCTAATATCAGTAGTGCTGCAAGTAGAAGGTGATGTAAACAAAGTGCTGACAGATCTACCACACGGGGAGGCATCTGTAAGCTCAGAACTGTCTCTGCTGAGTTTAGATGACCTGCGATTTTTAAGCATTCTCCTCTCACAAAGAAACCTGCCCATGTCATTTGTGGTTACACTTCCTGGACAATTTTCCTAATTTTTAAAATCTTTGTTTTTCTTGCAACCATTGTGGTATAGCAGGTTTGAGTCCTGGATGTTCTACTTCCAACCCAGCTCCCTGCTAATGCACCTGGGAAAGCAGCAGAAGATGGCCCAAGTGCTTGGGTCCCTGTACCCACACAGGAGACCTGGAAGAAACTCCTGGCTTCTGGCTTTGTCCTGGTGCAGCCCCAACCATTGGGGCCATTTGGGGAGTGAACCATCGGATGGAAGATTGTCTCTCTCTCTCTCTCTCTCTCTCTCTCTCTGTGTGTGTGTGTGTGTAACTCTACCTTTCAAATAAATAAAATGAATCTTTAAAAGTAAAATAAATATAAATTTTAAAAAAAAGAAATCCCAGATGGTGAAGTATTACTGCCCCATGTTACAAACAAAGAAGCTGAAACTCAACATTCTTAATCGTAATTGTATACATGCATGTGGGAGCATGCGTATCTATGTGCACACACACAGAGACATAGAAACAGAGAGGAGAGATTTATTTTAAATAATTAGTTCACGGGATTGAGGGGGCTTGGCGAGTCCAAAATCTGATTGACTAGGCAGGAGGGAAGAATTGCAGTCCAAGGCCACAGGCAATCTCCTGCAAACCTCCCTTCTTGCTCAGCACAGGTCAGTGTACCAGGGCACTGCACAAAGGTCATTCAAAATGCAATTCAATTCATTTTGGTCCAAGAAGTTTCGAAACCATATATACAAAAGTTCTTCCAAAGTTCATGGAAAACACACACTATGACAAAGCTACAGACTTACTTCTTTTGCATCAAAACCAACATCTTTTAATTCCATTTTTCCACTAATCTCTTTGGCTGATTGGATGAGGCTCACCCACATTCTGGAGCATAACCTGCTTTTCTCTAAGTCACAGATTTCAACTGAATTCTCACCCACAAAACAGCTCCGTGACCTTGACTCCTCTAAGAAGTTAGAGAGGGTCAGGCCGGGTTAGAACTCAGGTGGTCTACTTCCCTTAATACTGGGGACTACAGGCTCTTAAGAACACTTTCAGAGGTTGGCACTGTGATACAACAGGTTAAGAAGATGCCTGTGATGCTGGCAAACCATATGGGCCCAGTTCAAGTCTCAGCTGCTCCACTCCCCACCCAACTCCCTGCCGATGTGCCTGGGAAAGCAGCAGAGGATGGCTCAAATACCTGGGCCCCTGCCACCCACATAGGAGAACCAGATGTGGTCCCAGGCTCCTGGCTTCAGCCTAGCCCAGTCCTGGCCTTTGAGGCCATAGGGCAAATGAACCAGCAGATGCATTTCTTTATCTCTCTCTCTCTCTCTGTATCCCGAACTTTGCCTTTCAAATAAATAATAAAATCTGCGCGCACACACACACACCTTCATGGAAGTATCCAGGATGGAGGAGGCATAGGAGCACAATCGGTTCAGTTGCTGTTTGCCAAGTACTGGTTTAAGTCCTGGCTACTTGGCTTCCAATCTAGCACCTGCTAATGCTCCTGGGAAGGCATCCGATGACCGTCCAGGTTCTGGGGTCCCTGCCAGCCACGTGGGAGATGCTTATATATTTTTAAGCTCCTGGCTTCGCCTGGCCCACACTCACTCACTCACTTGCTCTCTCTTGCTCTCTGTCACTCTGCCTTTGAAATAAACAAAGAAAGCTTAAAGTTTATGCATGCTATTTAGGGGAAAAAAAAAAAAGAGCTTTGACAAAATATCCAGGCACCATGGCCCAGCCAATTTGATCCATAAAATTCACCAAATACCCTCTCTTCTAGGCCAACATTCATAGTTCAGAGCTACCCAAACTCTCAATCCAGTGTTCTCCAGCATCCCACATCTTTCACTTTACTATTCACCATAGCTGCAGGAGGGGCCGCAGCTCTTGGGAGACTCTTTGGGGAGGAGGGAGGCAGTTAATTTCGACCGTGCACCCAACTCTCCATGCTGTGTGACTACAATCTCATTTTCTCCTGTCTGTCTTCTTAAGCCTGACCAACCAAACTCTCTCGGGTTTCCTTTGAGGGCAAAGAGGCGATGCTTTGGTTAATTGGTGTGATCAAGTCTCCATGTGCGAGAGACGTGTTTTCTTGGCCCGCAGTTTAGGGTTTCACGCTGCTGTGGCTGACACAGTTCAGATCAGTGGGACCCACCTCGGCAGCAGCTACTCTTTGATCTGCAGTCTAGTTTGTAATTTGACCCATTCATATGGCTTCCCTGTAATAGTAAAGCAAGACAAAACCAAATCAACCCATTTATCTTAATGGGCTTTTTCTCCTTTCTTTCTTCCTTTCTTTTTTTGAGACTTGCCGATCTTTTGTTAAGAAGAAAAAGGAATCTGTGTATCTGATGGGCTTTGAAATACCATCTGGTGTTTAATGTTATTGTGTTCTGTTCACACAGCACTGTGCTGAATCGTATCTTAAAAGTTCAACAACCATGCAGTCACAGCTACCATTCAATATACTGTGTCATTATCAAAGATGGGGATTTACGAAATGCTATCTGGAAACAAAGCACACTTCCCAGTCCATGCTGCCCTGGGCTGGCCCTGCTGCTCGGACCGGCCTTCCAGTGTTTCTCTGACATTTGTCACTGCCCTTTGGATGCTCAGAACTTTTAACCCTGCAAACTGCTGGCTAAATTAAATTATTTTCAGTGACAAAAGAAACACAGCAGCTCTCTTACAGTGTATAACTCTGGGCCTGCATTATTTTTCTTGTATAAACACCCATCTATTGGCAAGGAATGTGGGAACAGATAAACTTCCTTTTAAGCGTTAAATGTGTGCCAAAAAAAAAAAATCTGAATCCTTGGATTACTCTGTCAGCTCTGCAGGCAGGAGGAAAACCCATTGAGGGAAAAAACCCCTATGGGCCATGACTTTATTTGGGAACACACATTCCAGAAGGCACAAGCTGGCAGGTTAGAGGACGTTTCAGGGGGACACACACCTACATGTATCATGGGCTCATGGTGGCCTGGTTCGACACTCGCACGAGACTTGGGATTGCTGGTTGTGGAGTCACACCGTGGCTTTCTCCTTTCACTTAATAACAGTCACGACAGCTCATAGGAAACACAGCAGCACCCTGCTTCACGCCATTGTCATCAACAACCTCTCCTAAAACACATTTGGGCTTTTCTGCCTCACTGAACAGCTCTGCTTGAGCCAATGATCCATCCTTGAATGGCACAAACAGAGAGAAGATCAGCCCCCGATGGTGGTTTTAATAAACTGGACGTGTGCCAACATCCTCTGAGCGGAGGACGAGGACATTAATGCTAGCATGCAATCCAGCCCGTGTTTGGATAGGAGACAGAATTGCATCTTCTGTCCTCCCTTCCCTCTCCCCCTCCCCCTCCCCATCCCTTTCTCCCCCAGACACACGGTCTCTGTTCACGAAGTTAACTCAAGCTACTCTCAACAGCATGAACTAATCCAGCACGGTGCTTTTCAAAGGGGAGGCATTCACAAACACTGGAATGCGGAACAGCCCAACTTCGTTCTGGGGTACTTAGTTTAAGAGAGTGGTGATTAATGAGTTTATGTTATCTATCAAAATGCTTCCATCACACTGCTGATGTGACACAGGATTTATGGTAATGAGAAACCTGCAATCCATCCCAGAGATCTCAACCCATCAGCCCCACATTCATACAAAAAGCACTGAATGATGAATTTGTAGCTATCTGAAAGCAAGATCATTTTTAAGCGATTAGGTGCTGCCAAAAAGGAACATTCTTAAAATACAGGAAAGGAAGTGGATTTCTTTCCAACCTATTGCTCTAGCAAGCATCATCCGATGAATATCAATCTCTTACCGGGGAAAAAAAAAAAAAAAGCCAAGAGGCAAACCCTGAGCAGATGAAGACCACGTGATCAAGCCAGGCCTGCTCAGCGAATTTCCTGTGATTTTCTCGGAACGCCTTTGTGATGCATTTGCAGGGGTCACACAGATTTTCATTGGGAGACTTTGTAATTGCTCTTTGTGCTGCTGCAGGATTTAGAAAGGGAAAACCCACCAAAACCTTGAATAAAACTCACGTGGCTCCATCTGCCAGCGCACAGAATTCCAGAAAGTCCAATAAAAACTGGCATTCGCTCTCAGCAGCTGGAAGCAAGCACCCACACCATGTGCCCCATCCTTCATTAAGCGGACGCCTCTATTTTCACCAAAAGGGTAACAAGAGTTGTCTGCATCTGGTGTTTCCATGCCCTCTCAAAGCGGTACTGCAATGCACACGTCACACACCCAATTATCACGTGGCTGTGTGAATTCACAGTGTTCCTAAGCCAAGGTCCCAGGAGGGTGTGAATTAGCTGGCAAAGATATTTTTGTGTCTGCCCGAAGTGCAAATACTGCACTTTGGAAAAAAAAAAAAAAAAAGACCAGCTGAAGTGTCTATTCATAAAAATCCCGATCTCCACTACGCCCTGCGATGCTCTGATGAGTAGGAGAACAGGAGAGGATGCAAAGAGCAGAAGCGTTCACATCCACCTGGTGGACGGAGTCACGGTTCCGTGTGCCCTGGTGGTGGTGAACGCCGAGCAGGGAGCAAGAACCAGGGCTCTCTGCACCGCGAGGGGCCCTCCATCTTCTCACCTTGGCAGGGTCATCTACAAGTCAGGCATCCCGGTGCCTGCATTTTAAGTTAATCCAGTTCTGTATGCTTTGGAAAGCAGACAAAGTGCTGTGGGGAACTTTTCCTTAAGGCCGAGTGTCTCCCTCCAGTGTGTGGACACCAGCCTCCTGTGCTCCAGAAACAGCACAGGCTTGTATTCCTTTGCCATTTCCTGCTGGTTTTGCTACTTCTGCCTGGGAGAGGTGCAAAAGGCTGAAAAGCACACCCAGCAGCAAGGAACCCTGGAGGCCAGGCAGGGCGAGGGGTAGGGGTAGGGAGCCAGCGTGGGGGTAGCCTGTGGGACAGCGGCAGGTTTGCAGGGGGAGGCAGACTCCTGCAGAAACCACGGAAACTGCCTGCATAGCAAACAGATCCTCTTCCCCCACCTCCCTCCTCCTCGGGTTGTGCACAATGCCATCGATCCCTATGGTGTTCAAAGCAGTCCCCGGTGATGCTGCGATAAAAAATCTGTTATGACAACTCGGAGGTGGGAGGAGCCTCTTGCCACCCAGCTGTCTGTCAGACTGGGAGTCTGAGACCCTTAGGATCAAGAGGGTCATCCCAAGATCTGGTTACCCAGCTGAACGATCCTCTTCTGTCCCCTCTCCCCCACAACCCATCTCCATGCGCCCTACAAACTAGTCCCTGGGGTTAAAGTCACAGAAGAGTAAATGTGATCTCCTACCGATGATGCCAGTGTGGCTTCATTCTGGCCTCCCTGGCGTGACTCTGACCCAACCCAAACATCTTCTCCAACACGCTTTGGTGGCCCAAGCTTAAGAAAGAAATGATGAGACCTCAAGTTTTAAAAGCACACTTCTAGTTTGCACAGAGGTTGGTTTCGGCTGGGCACCAGCAGTAGAATGTCAACATAACTGGCCCAAGAGTTGCCTGCCACGCTGGCTTTTGGCATAAAAATGCAATTAACTGTTTGTTGGTTTGCCAGCTTGGAGAGACAGTCATGAAAATGTCATCCCTCTTTAAAGGCAGCCAATTTTTTTCTATTGCCAGTGAAAATGAGGAATAATTTACATACGCTAGGAAGTAGTAAAACAGAAATTGTCCTAAGAAAACACCTTTAAGGCCGGCGCCGCGGCTCACTAGGCTAATCCTCCACCTTGCGGCACCGGCACACCGGGTTCTAGTCCCGGTCGGGGCACCGATCCTGTCCCGGTTGCCCCTCTTCCAGGCCAGCTCTCTGCTGTGGCCCAGGAGTGCAGTGGAGGATGGCCCAAGTGCTTGGGCCCTGCACCCCATGGGAGACCAGGAGAAGCACCTGGCTCCTGCCTTCAGATCAGCGCGGTGTGCTGGCCGCAGCGCGCCTACCACGGCGGCCATTGGAGGGTGACCCAACGGCAAAAGGAAGACCTTTCTCTCTGTCTCTCTCTCTCTCTCACTGTCCACTCTGCCTGTCAAAAATTTAAAAAAAAAGAAAAAGAAAAAGAAAACACCTTTAATTGTTTCAATCTCCCAGCACACAGAGAATAACAAAGCAGACACATGTTTCAAGCAGAAACACCACCCAGTGCTTTCTCCTCCAGGAGAGTCACAAGGAATAGAAACTGATCAAGTCGTAGAAAGAACTAGAAGAAAAGGGACTTCATGCACTCAACCGTCAGTGTTTGGAGACTTTCTCATGGCCATCCCTGCTGCTGCACATGGTGAGAACTCTCTCAGTGGCCTAACCCCAGGGACAAGCATGGTGGCCCAAAGTCACTGATAATGACGTGGCCAGCCAGAGGGAAAGGGAGCAATCAGTAACACCTGTGTATGCTTAGCTAAAGTGCTGATATGTTGCACACCATGATTTTTTTTTTGCATTAATTTTTTTAAATATTACATCTAAACATGATTTATCTTGATTTGTGAATTTGGTTACCTCCCAAGTTTCACGACTCTGGCAAGCGCCCAACCTGCCTCACTCGTTTCAAGCTAGTCAAACCCTGTTTTCAGGGAAAAACCAGACAAACCAAACAGAGCCCCTGGCATAGAGTGATTTTCCTAAACTTGCCAAGTTCCAATGGACACGAGAACTGAAGACAAGCTTTCAATTGACGTAGTCACCTACACGCCTTTTCTTCAACACAAGCCCGATTTCTTAGCAGTCTGAAACATTTATGGAAATTAAGTGACAAATTTGGAAATGCTGGCTGGTGATTTTTCTCTCCCACCTCTTATTTGTGGCCAGCAGCTCTCCACCCATTTAGTCTGTGACCTCATTACCTGAGTGGCTGGAGGTACTACACAAATACATAACAGAGACCATCTAAAAAGCTACAACACTGAATTCCAAGGGCAAAGTAATTGAGATTTCATTTTAAAAATTTGTGGCTTTGGGGGGGGGGGGTAGTTACTGTTTGTTTTTTAAAGATTTATTTGAAAAGCAGGAAGACAGAGAGAAAGAGAGAGACAAAGGTGTCTTCCATCCACTGACTCACTCCGCAGATGGCTACACCAAGCAGGCCTGGGCCAGGCCAAAGCCAGGCACTCCAGCTGGGTCTCCCCACTTGTGGCAGGGGACCAAGTACTTGGGTCATCCCCCACTGCTTTTCCAGGTGCAATAGCAGGAAGCTGGATTGGAAACAGAGCAGCTGGGGCTAGAAGGGACACTTGAATATAAAGTGCTATCGTTATAAGCAGCGGCTTAATTTTTTTTTTTTTTTTAAGATTTTATTTACTTATTTGAGAGGTAGTTACAGACAGTGAGAGGGAGAGACAGAGACAAAGGTCTTCCTTTCCTTTGGTTCACTCCCCAAATGGCTGCTACAGCCGGCGCTGCACCTATCCAAAGCCAGGAGCCAGGAGCTTCTTCCTGGTCTCCCATGCGGGTGCAGGGGCCCAAGGACTCAGGCCATCTTCTACTGCTTTCCCAGGCCATAGCAGAGAGCTGGATCGGAAGAGGAGCAGCCGGGACTAGAACCGGCGCCCATATGGGATGTTGGTGCCGCAGGCCAGGGCGTTAACCTACTGCACCATGGCACCAGCCCCAGAAGTTCGCTTTTTAGTATCAAGAAATACAATGGGATTATCTGAAATCACACCATGGGAAGAATGTGAGATTCCCTAAGAAGCTACCATTTTCCCACCTGAAATTAAATAAGAGCTCTATCAGTAGAAAAATCTTAGAGGATGTAATAAAAATATAGATATCAACAGGCACCTGGGAAACTGTCCTATACCTGTGTCCTTAATGGATCAAAATCCTACACGGTGCAGAACTGCCATGTCTGAACCAGAACCCCAGAGAAGAGGAGCTTATTTTCTAACAGACCCTTTTCCCAGCTTCTGAGGTGTCAGCGGTCACATGGCTTGCAAGTGGCAGAGCTGAGAGTCAAACCATGGTTTTGGCATGGCCCCCAAGTAATGGAAAAGCCCCAAGTGAGAGGCACATTGAGTGCATGGTCTCCAAACAGACCTCACAGAGCCATGTCGCATGCGTCAGCATGGAGCTCTCCATTCCCTGAGACAAGCTCGTATGGCACAGAAGTACGTAAAAAGCTCCATGAGAGCCCAGTGGCTGAGCGCATGGAGACACAGACGGCTCTGTAAGACCACGTAGAAGAAGCCATCACAGTAGAAACAGGAGATGACGGATTCAGCAAGTGTAAAATGTGCAGCTGATACATAAGCCACCAGGACACAGAGCGTCCAGAGAACACAGAAAGCAGGAGCTAAGATAGTACAGGCTGCACACACTTCTTCCGACACATTCCCAGTTCAGAACCCCAGCTCTGCTGCTTACACAACTTGGGGCACTCTAACGTCCCCGTACGTCAATTTCTACAAGCTACAGTCAAGGTGGTATACTGTCTGCCCACAGGATTGAGTTAATTGACACAGAGGACTCAGAATATTACATAGCAGGTGTAAGTACTAAGGGGGTTTGCTGCTACATTTTTACTCAAGAAGACCGCAGGAAAACAGTAGGAAAATCCCAAATTAACTACAACGCATAACAAGTAGAAACATGTGAAGTTCTAAGCGACTCAGTTTACCTCGACAAATCTAAATTTTGCATTTTTTTTTTAAATGGAGACTCTAAAGTTAAGCTCATTCTATTACAGAGGAATACAGAAACTTAGATTTCTATATACTGCATCTATTGGGAGACAATCCTCCTTGGGTCCAGCCGTTTCTGCGCATGTTGGGGGTGGGTCGGGTCACTGACCTGCCTTTTCCCTAAAGCATATTTTGAAGGGTGTTCATACGATAAAAGGCTTGAAGGAGGGAGACAGTGCTTCCCACCAAAGGCAAAGATGACATAGCTGTTTACCGGCCAGTTTTCCAACAGCAAGACAAACTCTCAAGGACCAAGTCACAGACGTACTGCCTAAGGTTCAGACTCCCTCAACGCGGTTTTCCTCACCATCTGGAGGTCCAGGTGAGATGATCTGGCCCCTGGGATGGTGGCAGGCGGCAATGGCAGAGCATGTGTGGAGGTGAGCTGGGAAGCAGACACAAAGCGGGTGGGTGAAAAGCAAACTCAGGCTGTTCCAACAACCTGCTCAGGAGAACTCCAGAGCTCACGCAAGAACTACCTTCCAAGGGCACACTCCAGGGACCTAAGGACCCCTCATGGGGTCCCACCTCCTTGAAGTCCCACCAGTTCAAATAGCGCCACCCTGAGGAAGAAGTCTTTAACACGTGGGCCTCTGGAAGACACAAACACTGATACCCACATCGTGGCACACTCCTCTAACAGAGCCCACTGTGAGGACCAGCATGACCCACCCTGCCCTCTGTAGCCCAACAGGAATTGGCTGAGGCTGGGAAAACTGGGCTAAATGCTGCTCCTCTCCCTACTGCTTTTGCTGTGAATAACAAATAGTTCTTTGTCCCTGACTCAGGCGTCGCATGTTTTCTGCCAACATTCATGCAATTTTGGCAGGATAACTTGCTAGTTTGAAAGCAGGGTAGAATCTCAGAACATTCACATCCTATTCAGTATGGCACCAAACACTTAGGTAAATCTAATTATTTTATGTATGCAACATTATTTTAAATGGCCCTAAGAATAATTTTTTTTACCTTTATACATTTTTCTGTGTTTCATTCTCAGACCATTCAATATGTGTGCTTATTTTATTCTTTACTCACAAGATGTCCTTTTATAAAAAAAATACTTGTCTATATTTAGGCAGTAATTAAAGGTTTGTGCTAGTGACCAGAGAGGACCAAACGCAGTACATTCTGAACACGCAGTCCAGAGATGTATCATTACCTAAACTTAGAACAGTGAAGAAGGCAGATTTTCAAAGAGTACACATTCCATTTCTCCATCTGCCATATGCAGATGAGGTCATGGAATCAGAATACATTAACATTTCAAACCCAAGTTCAAGACAGTACCATGAAGAAACTAACAACAGCAAATGGCGAATTCAAAACAACTACAGCACTCATTATTTGATTATCTCTGATTGAAAACACGCAGTTGGGTCACATTCTTAAGAGTATTCAAAGAGACAGACAAAACAGATCAGCTGATGGCTCTTCTAAAATCATACAATGAGATCACCAAAGCAAACATGCAGGGTATGTTTTCTCAACACCACAAACATCCAAGAAGGGAGTCACTGTTTTTCTCTAGCTCTCCCCGAGCCTGGCCATTCTGGAAAAACAGGCTTCTACCATCTGCCCCTTCGTGAATGACTTGTAGAAACTGAGATCTAAAATAACTTGATGGGGGTAATTAAACCTAACCAGTCTTGGCTACTTTCTCAAATGTCATAATAAAAGGGTAAAATTATATACTAGACATAGTTGTTTTCCAAAGAGGGAAACATAAAAATTTAAGGAGATGAATTATAATGTTATGACAGCAGTATTTTTACAGAGTGGACCTATGAATGTGGCACTGGTGAGACATTTTTCCCCTTGCCCTGCTGTTGGGAGTTGCCGTCCGCCCCTGCTGTCTTCCTCCTCCACTTTCCTTACTCGGTCATTATCGAATGCACTCATCTTGTTTAAATAACACGGTCCTTAACCTCTGTTTGATGTTGAGAACGTAGGGCTGCTGAAATTACAACCAGGAGGGTAGGAGAGAGGGCGAGAGACACAGGCAGAGAGGAAAATAGAAACAAAATTCACATGTAAGCCTTGTTACAACCCCAAAATATTCCAAGTTCAAAGCATGACCCCTTCTTCTGGAAGGAGGCAGCCAAACTGACAATAGCTATTCCAGCCTAGTAACCTGGTCAAACTGGACACAATGAATGGTTGTGAGTAGGTTGATGGTTGATTTCAGGATTTTAACATGGTTTCATATTAGCATAGCTCATGGGCCAGTATCTAATGTCCATCTAAATAACTCTTCTCAACTGTGAATCAGAGAAAATCCAGTAGAAGTAGTATCTCCTTCACCATCCATTTGCTACTGACTTTTCAAGCTTTTAGACACATCTACACCAAAATTCTGCTTATAAACAAGCCTTAGGGTGACTCAGATGGTACCTACTGAGAATCAGGAATCTTGGTCGTGTTAGCTCAGTCGTCTGTACCTCCATAGTTGCCCAGAAGAGACATGCATCACTCTCCTTCATACCAGGGGATTACTAAAATGATAGCAAAGGAAAGCTGTGCTTTGCAGTCCTAAGTCACAAAGCTTTGCTCTCCCTCTCCCTCCTTCTCCCCCTCCCTCTCTCCTCCCCCCCCCCACAGGATTTATGGAGGCATGATTTGAGGCAAAATTACGTAATCAAGAGCTCGCTGAGTCCAGAAGTCTATGCACTGATACTGCTTCACCACCAAAGCGCAATCTCGCTGACGTTGGGATGTGTTTCACGCAAGCTCCCGAGAGGAGGAGCAGCCACCACCCCAAAGGGAAGCCCCTCAGAGTCCATCTTCCATTCCCAGCCAAGGGCGTGATGCTGGAAAGCCAGTCCCTCTGCTTCCCACTCGCCTAGGGCACAGCTACCGAGCTCAGACACTCACTGTGACGCCTTTTCTATCAAACACTGAGCCACTTCCATGCTTGTTTGCAGTGCTAAACACACAGCAACCTTCCTATCTTCACGTCAGTTCAGCTGAAGCCAGTGTGCCAGAACGTAACCTTGAATTGGAAGATAACATTTTTCCGCCCGTCTGTGAAAATGGAATCAACTGAGCTAAGTTTATATCAATTCTGAGAAGGGAAGAGGGGAGGGAGGGAGGGTAGAAGGAGAAAGAGAAAGAATGAAATAGAGAAAGAAAGAGTTGACTCCCTTCGGGGTAAGAGCTGATGGAATTCAGGGCTGCACTCTGGCCAATCCCATCCCCTTCTCACTGGGGCTGAGCCACCTAATTGCCAGTTTTGGGGTGTCATGCCACCCTCTTCCCACCAGCCTCTGCTCACATACAGGGACTTGTACGTGAGGCTCCCTCCACCTCGTATTCCGGGAACTCTGTGATAATCACCCAATCCCGAGACCTCTTCAGCCCTGCCATCCTCTCGGCAGGTCGAAGTCCCAGCTGGGACCCGAGAGTGCACGTGCGCATGCTCTGCGTGTTCTGGGGCCACCAGGAGGCTGTCCGTGGCCTTCCTGCCTAGGTGCCTCAGTGCCACTGTCACTGCACCAACAACTGCTCCAGTATCACACTGGTCTTGCACCGCCTGTAAGAGGCCGAAGCTTCTGCCCCTGCACCCTGAGAGGGGAGGCACACAGTCCCCAGCTCTCGGATCCCAGCTAAGATGTCAGGCTGCTTCCTCCTCTGCCTCTTCCTCTCCGTCCTCCTTACTTTCCACTCCACGCCCCAGGGCTCATCTACCATGTTGGTTCTAGTTTGTTCTCCACCTTTCTCCGCCTGCCCACCTTCTACTCAGTCCTCTCTTGGGTGAGAAAGCTACTGCTTCATTTTCCACGGTGCTATGTTTCATGACACTGTATACACCAGGGGGCTTCAAAATTACTGGAAAACTTCAAAGATGTTTCTTTTGGCACAAAAACATTTAGAAAGCCTTGACCAGGTTTTTCACAATGCACAGTTTTCATGAACTTTTTGAAGACCGTCCATACACCTCCCACATTTCAGTTCTCCATGTCTTGCTGTTTGGTGTCTCAAACCACAAACTTCAGGGACACCTAATCCCTCTAATCACAAGCACTTAGCTCCGTCACATCAGAAACAATGTTGACATTAATTGCTCAACCTTGAAGGACGCTAATAAGAGATCCATTGTTCTTGAAAGTGGGAAATAAGATTGAGCAATCAATACGTATCTCGCCTTCCCCTATAATGTACACCACAAAAAAAAAAAAATGGTAAGTGAGGAAACACTTTCTTTACAAAAGTATTCCAACTTTTTTTTCCATTTTTTTTTTATTTCATGAATGCATTTTTACATAGATACAACTTTAGGAATATAGTGGGTCTTTCCCCCATGTCCCCCAGCCCACTCCCATCCCACCTCCCATCCCTCTCCCATCTCCTTCTTCATTATGCATGATTTTTAGTATGACTTTATAAACAAAGGACCAACTCTATGCTAATCATAGATCCAACTGTTAAAGGAAGAAGCCAGGTGAGAATTCAATGGCTGTAATCTGTAACAAAAGATATCAATGGCCACAAACATTGCAAGAAGAACAAGAAACAATCTGACTTTTGCTCAAAGAAACCACCCCTCCCTATTCTTGCCAAAGCTAATGAACTGAATGTAAGAATCTGATCAAGCTCCAGGGCCAGTTGACAGGAAATGCAAAGGTAGAGGAACAAGAAAAATGACCTCTCAAGGATGTGATCAGAGTAACACGCACTAGAAACTACCAAACAACGCCATTGGGTTTTGTTTTTTTTTTTTTTTTTACAGATTTATTTTATTTATTTGAAAGAGTGACAGAAAGAGGTAGAGGCAGAGAATGAAAGAGGTCTTCCATCAGCTGGTTCACTCCCCAAATGGCCACAACAGCCAGAGCTAGTCTATCCGAAGCCAGGAGCCTGGAGCTTCCTCTGGGTCTCCCACGGGGGTACAGGGGCCTAAGGACTTGGGCCATCCTCCACTGTTTTCCCAGGCACATTATCAAGGAGCTAGATTGGAAGTGGAGCAGCCAGGACTTTAACTAGCACCCATACGGTATGCCAGTATGCAGGCCGGGACTTTAACTTGCTGCACCACTATGCTGACCCCACAACTCCATTTCTTAACCAAATAAGTTGCAAACATGGAGGAAAGGGAAGCACAAACCTATATAAAAAGACATTCAAAACAAACTAATCCTCCTGTTTGGTCCTTTGTGCATCTAAAATTAGGGGAGAAAAATGGTTTTATAAACAGGATGGGGGTCCAGCTCTGTGGATAAAGCCGCCACCTGTAGTGCCAGCATCCTATATGGGCGCTGGTTCAAGTCCCAGCTGCTCTACCTCCAATCTGGCTCTCTGCTATGGCCTGGGAAAGCAGTAGAATATAGACCAAGTCCATGGGCCCCTGCATCCACATCGGAGACTGGGAAGAAGATCCTGGCTTCAGATCAGCACAGCTCCAGCTCTTGCGGCCAACTGGGGCGTGAACCAGCAGATGGAAGACCTCGCGCATGCGTGCGCTCTCTCTCTCCCTCTTTCTCTGCCTCTCCTTCTCTTTCTTCTGTGTAACTCTTGATTTCAAATAAATAAATAAATCTTAAAAAAAAAATAAGAATGAACTGGCACACAAAAAAAAAAAAAAGAAAGAAAGAAAGAAAAAAGGACAGGGGCTGGCGCTGTGTCATAGTGGATAAAGCCACTGCCTTCATTGCCGGCATCCCATATGGGCACTGGTTCGAATCCCAGCTGCTCCACTTCTGATTCAGATCTCTGCTATGGCCTGGGAAAGCAGCAGAAGGTGGCCCCAGTCCTTGGGCCCCTGAACCCGAGTGGGCAGACCCAGAGGAAGCTCCTGGCTCCTGGCTTCGGATCAGCTGCAGCTGTTGCGGCCATCTAGGGAGTGAACTAGCAGATAGAAGACCTTTCTCCCTCTGCCTCTACCTCTCTGTAACTCTTTCAAATAAATTAATCTTAAAAACAAACAAAAAAAAGAGTCCTTGGGGGCTTTCAGGGTCGATACTGTGGCATAATAAGTTAAGTCTCTGCTTGTGGCACCATCATCCCACATGGGCACCAGCTGGAGTCCCTGCTGCTCCACTTCCAATCCAGCTCCCTGCTAACATGCCTGGGAAAGCAGCAGAAGACAGCCTTAATCCTTGGACCCCTGCACCCTCATGGAAATCTCAAAGAAACTCTTGACTTTGGCCTGGCCTAGCCCTAGCTGGTAAAGCCATTTGGGGGGGGGGGGGTGTCAAACAGAGGATGGAGGACCTCTCTCTCTGCCTTTAACTTAAAAAAAAAAAGTCTTTGTCTTTCAGAGGTGGGTATTAAAACCTTAACAGAGGGAACTGTCTTGCTACATTGAATAGACTGCAAAGTCATTTGGTGTCTTGAGTTGTATTCTAGAGCAGAGAGAGAATAGTGGAAAAATGGGTGGAGAAGGAATCAAGTCTCTATTTCATTAATAGTTCATATCAGTATTAATTTATTCGTTTTTAGCAAACACCATGACATGAAAAGACAGTACCTATAGGGGAAACTGGGTAAAGGTTACACGAAGAGCTCTCTGCTCTCTTTACAACCTTTCTATCAGTTTATTTAAAAAGTCATGAGGAAGACACAGAAGGAAGTATAGAGGAGTCCAGGTTAAACATGGACTGATGTTGCTGAGACTGAGTGATGAGCTGGGGTAACTACACTGCTCTGCCTACTTTTGAGTGAGCTGTCAACCCTCTGTAATAAAAAGCTGAGTGCATTAAATACACCCTGGTGTTATTTATAGACTCTCGAGCGCCTGTGCAGACTTGAAGCAGTGATTTTACTCTCTGCTCCAAGGGCCCTGGCTTAGAGAAGACACAAGTTCCTACATCTCTCCTCCTGAACACAGGTCTGGAAGTCAGTGCTCTCAGACTGTCCCAGAACTGCTCGACAGGTGTCTCCTAGGAAGAGATTCATGGGATGCCACCCTGTCATTACGCTCCCAAGACGGTTTCCTTATCTCCAGCCATCACTGACACAGGAGATGGCAAGAAGGCAAGTCAAGCTGCTTCTTAAAGAAACCATCCCCAAGTCCCACCTAACATTTCTGCCAACCTTTCACTGACCCAAACGCACTCAGCACAGCCACACGCAGCTGCAAGGCAGAGTGTGGGGCACGGGGTTTTCCCTGTACCCCGCCACTGCTCTGTCAAACAGAGCTCGGTGATGAAGAAGGTGGGGACAGAGGATAGTGGGTAGGAACTCATGAGCCATGGGAAAAATCTGCAAACATAGCGCAGAGCTGTCCAACCATGACCTGAGCTCACACTTTATCTGAGTCGCACAATCAGCAAAGATCTGCAAGGATCTGCCATCCTACATGGGCTGCTGACTCCTTTCTGGGGGCTGGTTTGATGGAGAGGAAAAGCTAGCAAACTGCTTGAAGACTTCCCCATGACAGCAGCAGAGCCGCTGTGTGTGGATGTGTGGCAGCGTCATGGGCAGCGCCAGGTAGGCCTGCTGGGACTCTCAGGTCCTCTGCAATGGAGTCATTGTGGGTTGTTCCTGGCAGCCCTCCTGTGCCTGCAAGAAGCCTCCTGGGCAGTCTCCACGCCATTCCTGCCTGCGGAGACCCCTTCTGGGCTCCCCGTCCACATCCCAGCCTGCTGCTCCCCTGGGCAAGGAGCTGCATCTCTTTGGGTCAGTCTGCTGCCTTTAGGTGAGCGCACCTGAATGTAGCACACATATCTGAATGCCAGTGACACGGCGGGCAGAGTGTCTGAAGTCAGAGATGAGGAATTACGCCTAAGCTCCCTTTGGCACTTGGGAAATTCACACAGGGCCTTGGTCTCGTTGTACACCAGACAGGAATATGGGTACCTCCTCCACCTTCCTCGTCCGACGACCAGGAAGTTCAGTGACAAGGCGATGTCACACCTCAAAATGCTGTACTTTATCCCCAAAACATGACTATTGTGACTGGTTAATCTAATGGCCATGAGAGACAACTAAAAAGTAACAGAAAAACCAAACGTAGCAATCATGTGGTTCCAGCCTATTTGAGGCAAAGATTTGACAGTGCCCAATGCACAGGATACAAGGGTGAAACAAAACATCCCAAGTTACACCTCTCCCAGAAAGGACAGCTTCTAAATGACTCATTCTGTGACGTCAACTTCAACCGTCCTAGCCACGCTGGCATTTACCATCAACGACTCCTGCACATGACACGAAGGCAAGGAACACACAGGCGGTGAAATATCCCGACCTCCCTCAGCTGCGATGGTACAGTACATTTTGTCCCTTTCACCTGAGAAACCTGAAAATACAGCTAGATTCGCATTGAACAGTGAGGAGCCACAACACTCACAGACAATTTTCCTTGCTCAACACCATCAGCAAATACCCACCTCCATCCACAAGCAAGTAGTGTGTGCACAGAGACTCATCCTACGTCTGGTTAGATCTGCAGGTGTGAACGCCCATAAAAACTCCATCGCGTGGAACCTTCGGAAGGTTCATCACTAATGTAGAGAGAGTGGTAGGGCGAAATGTTCAATCCTCTAGATTTTGTCCAAAGGAGGAGTTTTCTCTTCCGAAACATAAAATTAGAAACCCTTTCAGTTGCTGCTGCTTTCAAATCCACATTTTTATCGCGAGTTAGATTCGAAGCTAAAGACCTGGGATTTGACATAACCAATTGCTTCTCCAACATGAAACAAAAATCGCCCTGGCTCTCTGCGCCAGGGAAGGAGATTCTCTCTGATCTGACTTGAGCGGGTGGCTCCTGTCAAGAGCTGAAGAACCACACAGCCCACAACTTGACGGCTGACACAGACTCAATAAGCAGATTCACTCGCTGTTGGAGAACTTTCCATGTGACCCAAAGCTGCAGCAAAGGACCTCCCAACGGTGAGTAAATTTCTCCTGATGAGATTAGAAATGTTTCATTCATTTCCTAAATTCGGGCCTTTGCCTGCTTAGAAAACACTCACATATCACAAAAGGAATCCAGTCCAGATAGGCCAGTAGCCTTGCTTATAACAGTATCTGGTTTTGATGGTCAAAACTGGAATTCGGCAGGTGGTCACGGTGGTTATTTTATTCTTAAACCTGAGGCCATCAAGACACGCTGCAGAATTTGCCTGGTTTCTATTCTATGATTTCTACCTAATGAAGAAAGGACAACGAGATGAGAGTAGTAGCCGAACGTACTCCAGACCCTAAAGCTGGAATGTTTGGGTTCTGAAGTACAGGTGCTAGTGCATGGTGAAGTGACTGCATTCCTAGCGCTCTTCCATGTTGTGTGGAGAAGAAAGGCAGGCCTGTCTTAAGTCCTGAGGACTTGCAAAGACCTGTGAGCAGCCAGGCCAACAGCATGAAACCACCAAGACGCTCCCATTGTACCCCGTATGGCGCTCTACATACACAAACCACACTGCGGGACTGTCATGATCCACTGTGGGACCTGCTGTCACCCACCACATGTGTACCCCAACAACAGGAAGCACAACGCATCTGTCAGTGACAACACGGAGCCCAGAGCCTACTCAGTGTTAACTCAGGAATACAGGAAACAACAGCACGACAAATGGAAGGGTGTAAGAGCTGCAGGGCTCAAGACGCACTCCAACATGAACCCTTATTCGTCAAAAGTTGGTATTTCTCATGCTGCTGACAAGGAAGCCCTTCATATTTCCTTTTTAATTTATTTGGCAGGCAGAGAAACAGAGACAAGGACAGAACGGTGGGTGGGAGGGAGGCAGGGAGGGAGGGAAGGAGAGAGGGAAAGAGAGAGAGAGAGATAAATCAATCTACCTGCTGTTTGACTCCCCAAATAGCTACAACAACTGGACCCAGTCTGCGTTGAAGTCAGGAGCCAGACCCCCATTCTGGTGGCAGAGACCCAGATACTCCTGTCATCTTCAGCTGCTTCCCCAGGAGCATTAGAACGGAGCTGGATCCAGAGAGGAAGAGCTAGGGCTGAAACTGGCGCTCATGTGGGATGCTAGCATCCCAAGTGGCAGCTTAACCTGCACCACAACACCAGCCCCAGGCCCTTCCTACTTCCTAAGCCCAGTTTAAAGCTTCTGCCCCCAACAGTGCTAGGAGCTGACTTCAAAAAGCACCCCCGGGGGCTGGCGTTGTGGCACAGCAGGTTAAGCCAATAGCTGCATTGCCTGCAACCCAAAGGAGCACCATTTACAACCCCAGCTCCCCGATAATGAACCTAGGAAAGCAGCCAACGATGGCTCAGGTACTTGGGCCCCTGCACCCATGTGGCAGATCCAGATGAAGCTCCTGGCTTCTGACTTGGGCTTGTTGCAGCTATCTAGGGAAACAATCAGCAGATCAAAGATTCTTTCTCCCTCCCTCCCTCCCTCCCTCCCTCTCTCTCTCTCTCTCTCTGCTTTTCAAATAGCCTTTTTTTAAAAAGCTCATGAAAAAACCGTATTGGGATATTAATTTGTTCTGGTGCACAAAAATTTCAAATGCATGCAGAATGTTTTCATGATACACATTTTCTATCAACTTAGAAAAGACCCCTCAGGTGCACAGAGAAGAACCACCACATGAGGAAATCACATTTCTTCTAGAAGTCCAGTGCTCCAAGCAGGCGCTATGTATCTGCAGAGGAAGCAGAGATATTAAAAGACAACTAACAGCAAGAAGTTGCTTCCTCGGAGGTGTTTCCGTGGCAGTGTGCTGCCCAGGGGAAAAGCAGCAGGAATAGAAGGGCTTTAACTCAGGTGAGGACTAGAGATTTGTTTCTCCTAAGGTAAATTAGGATCTACTCGGTACGACGCAGTTAAGCGAGATGAAGTGTCTCCTCCTTAGACTCTACCCAGCATGAAGAATGAGGAGCCCCAAAGGCACCTTCGCTGAGCCCCAGCACTCCCACTTTGCACACCTACAGGGGATGCTTTTCTTTTCTTTCTTTGACAGGCAGAGTGGATAGTGAGAGAAACAGAGAGAGAGAAAGGTCTTCCTTTTTGCCGTTGGTTCACCCTCCAATGGCCGCTGCGGCCAGCGCATCTCGCTGATCCGAAGCCAGGAGCCAGGTGCTTCTCCTGGTCTCCCATATGGGTGCAGGGCCCAAGCACTTGGGCCATCCTCCACTGCCTTCCCGGGCCACAGCAGAGAGCTGGCCTGGAAGAGGGGCAACCGGGATAGAATCCGGCGCCCCAACCAGGACTAGAACCCGGTGTGCCGGCACCACAAGGCGAAGGATTAGCCTGTTAAGCCACGGCGCCGGCCAGGGGATGCTTTTCACAGGAAGTGTCCGACTACTGGCTGCAGGGGCAAACGTTTCGCAAACACTGAGTGAATTTCTCCCCCTCCTGACGTGCAAAGTACATTCACATCATACAGAAAAGTGTTCTTGTGTATTCGCTTGGGATGTACTCAACATTGTTTGACTATAAATCTGAATGGTGGTTAAGATGCCACTTGGGAAGCCCGTATTGGAGCTCTTATTTCTGTCCCTGCTCCACTTCCCTGAGAGGCAGCTGATCAGGCTCAAAGACTTGAGCTCCTGCCACCTACAAGGGAGACCAGGATGGAGTTCTGGCTACTGGATTCAGTCTGGCCCACTCCAGGCTGTTGTAGGCATTTGGGGAGTGAACCAGTAGATGGAAGATCCGCCTCTGTCTCTTTCTCATTCCCATTCAAATCAATAAAAACCAATTCATTTTTAACTACAGCGTTAGGCAGAAATCACCACTCTAGAAACCTACACCGACTGGTCTCCAGCTTTTCACCCAATGCTAACATTTCTTATCAGTTTGGGCTAACACTGTTCATCACTTTTTAGACACGATAGTAAGATTTATGAACAGATAACTGTTCCAAAAAGTAAAGGCAGAGAAGTGAAATCCAGAGACTGAGGCTTATCCAGAGACCACCCAGAAACCCAAGCAGAACCAACAGCAGCTGGCTTCACAGTCAAAAAGAAAAATATTCATGAGAAAAAAAAAAAAAAAAAACATACTGAACTTGAACCTGATCAAGCCTCTACCTCTTCCCACCAATTACCAGGGGCAACGCCACAGAATCGCATCAGCAAACTCTAGACCGGAGACACTCTGAAGGATATATACCCTGCAATCTCCAAGGAAAGTTCAAGAAAAAAATAAAGAGCAGGAGGTGTTTGTAAACTAAAAGTCTCATCAACATTGCAATGCTTGAATTTTGTGTGGATCTTGATGTGAGCAAAAACAATTCTATGAGATGATCAGAAAATTCTACTTGCTGAATCCTGGATGACATTGAAGAAACACTATTATGCTTAAGATGTAATAATGATATTGTGGTTATAATTTTGTAACCTTAATATTTAAAATATATTTTTAGATATATCTGTACAAAGTCATGAATTTTCTTAAAAATAATCCTGGGAAGAGGAAAAACAATAAAAAAAATTGAACATAAAATCAACTAGGTTCATGAGCCTGGCACTAATTTTCCTCCTTTTATGTTTTTTGATATTTTCCCAACTGAAAGTTTTTAATAGCAGTTGGAATAGGAAAACAGGACCCTGGGATGTCTATAAACCTGATAAACACAGTGTGTGAAAAGCCAGGAGAGAAAGGGATTTTGTGAAGCAGGGAGCTAACAGCAGTAAGGGTGCAGCAGAGAAGTTCTAGAGCAGGCAAACCGAGCCAAGAGGAATGTCGGTCGCATTGTGGGAAAGGCAAACGGGCCGGGGGTGGAGCTTGAGGGATCATGCGGGTATAGAACTGCTGCAAAGCTGTCACGGGGCGCTCCCCGACAGTCTGTGGACACTGGAACTGAAATTAAGCTTTTTTTTAGAAAAAAAAATACCCATACCTAGTTTTATCAATGTAGGCATGTTCAATGAAATTTTTTGCTTGATTATTTGAAAGGCAGAGTTTACAGAGAGAGGGGAGGGGTGGAGAGGAATAGAGGAAAACAGAGGGAGAGAGCCAGAGAGCAATAGCTTCTGCCCACTGGTTCACTCCCCAGATGGCCGCAGTGGCCAAAGCTTGGCCAGTCTGAAGCCTGGAGCTTCCTCCAAGTCTCCCATGTGGGTGGCAGAAGGCCAAGTACTTGGGCCATCTTCCGCTGCTTTCCCAGGCACAGCAGCAGGAAGCTGGATGGGAAGTGGAGCACCCAGGACTCAAACTGGCTCCCACGTAAGATGCTGGCTTCACAGGTGGTGCTCTGCCTGCTACGCCACAGTGCCAGCCCACTCCCTGAACTTTCCGAAGGCCCCTCGTAAACCCTCTCATAAGACAAAGACTGCTATGGAGAAAAAATGGTGATTGAAGACCAGGTGAAGATTTACAAGGATGAGGGAAAGTTTTCCACCCACAAAACTCACATGATGAATCCTCATCCCCATTACTTACTGTACATCTGGGGAGATGATTAAGATTATAGGAGGTCATAAGGCTAGACCCTCACCAGGTTGAACAGGTGCCCTTACAAGAAGGGAGAGAGATACTAGAGATCTCTCACTCTTGCTCCCCCTAGCCTGCCCCTACCCCTTGCACACAGAGGAAAGGCCGTGAGAGGGCACAGCAAAAAGACAGCCATCAACAGCCAGAAAAAGAGCCCTGACCCAGTCCCTGAGCATTCTGACACTGACCTTGGACTTCGGGACGCCAGAACTGTAGGAATACAAAGTCCAGTTGTCGAAGTCGCCCCCTCTTCCACACTGCCCTGACAGCCACAGAGCACCAGCAGAGATACGGCACGCACCTGTACTCCACTAGCCTTTCTTGCTACTTTGTTCAGCTACTTTGGAATGAGACACCAAGAAATAAATGCCAGTGAGGGGCACCGTTCTGTGTTCTCTGATGTGACAGCCAAGTGCAGCCACAAGAGGCCACAGAGGAGAAGGCTCCCGCAAACAAAGCTTATTATCCACTCAAGTCCCACAGAGTCACCACCTGCCAAGACGCACCCACCAAGGACGAGTACTAAGAGTGGCCTCAACCAAGCAGGTGCAGTTTCAAGGCCAAGCAGGGAGTAAGGGCAAGTGCTGTAGTTGGGTCAGGGTGCAGCACCCAGGAAAGCCTCAAGGTAATTCCATTGGTGCATTTGAACCTTACTAGGTCAGGGTCGGGACAGGACAACAAGGAGGACTAGTGCCAGGGGGCCAGTCTCACCACCTCTGTGCACCCACTGAGCCAGGCAGGGCATACACAGCCAAACATGAAGCGGCAAGAAACGAAGCATGAGTTCTAAAATGCTTATGAGACAGGTCTGAAGTCTCAGTCATTGCTTCTTTCCCATGTTGCTTTTGTGCTGTGTTCTTTTTGCTGTGTTCACCTGTTACTTCAAGGGGGGAGGAGGACACACAGCTCTCAGCCTCAGTCATAACTGAGAGCTTGGATAGGCAATTTTCATTCCAATCTTTCTCCCTAATTACTTTCGAAAGCCTACAGACTCACTTATTGCAATCATTAAAAATGCACTGCTTCCAGATCTCCTTGTGTTTCTGAATAAATGGATGCTCCTACATTTTCTGCGTTCTTATGGACTAGGAGTCCCCAGCCCCACTCCTCCCCAGAGCCAGGGATTCACTCGGTTTCACAGTGCTCAGCAGATGGTCACAGCGCTGATTTATGCCAGCAGAAGGATAATAAAGATTCGTGTTGAGAAAAGATGATGGGGTGAGGCCCACAGGACCCCAGCCACAAGCTTCCCAAGATCCTCTCCCAATGGATCCACCCAGAAGCTGCTAATCTTCCCAGCAATGAAATCCACCAACCCGTGTGAAAGGCTGTCTACCAGCGATGCTCAAGAGAGACTGAGTGCCCCCGTGCCACCAATAGCCAAGGCTGAAGCCAGGGGCCCGGCACCTCCTCTGTGCATCTCATGTGCGGGTGGCAGGGACCCAAGCTGTCACCTGCTGCCTCCCAGGAAGCTGGCAACAGGGGGAGAGCCAAGACGGAGACCCAGGAACTCTGATATGGGATGCGGGCATCCCAAATGGTATCTTAACCACTGCATCAAATGCCCACCTTGATACAACTATTCTTAAATGCATCCCAGGTCCTGTTTTTTTCTGCAAACAAACTCTCACTCCCCATCACTGAGATCTGAATTAACTACATGGATGCATTCCCTTTACTGTCCACTGACAAATCATCATTTTTCAGACTTAGCCTACCAAATCCACAGCTGTCTACACAGGAATCCAAAAACAAAAGAAACCAAAACAAGTCCCTTTTGCCATACAGTCTCCTGCCCTCGTATTAGGCTGCGTTTGCGCCCAAGTGTGAGACCAGAACAAGCAAGTGTGAATTAACAAGTATCGCTGACTGGCAAGAGCGTGGTTTCTCTCACCGACTGCTCCAGGGCTGACAGCTCACCTGCATTTTGGAAGAGACACCTGCTAATTCGTCTTTAATCTCAGCCTTTCACCAATGGCATTTTAATTACCCTGTAATTAATATACTCCTGGTTGTACCCACAAGGAAGAGAGGGGAGGCCATCCTGAGAGCAGCCCACAGCCCAGACGGCCCCCTTCTCTGGGCCTGGCTGAGTTCCTCATCCTGACTCGCCCTGCCTACTCACAGATCCTGCAAACAGCCGCACAACCCGTACACACATGTGCGCGCACCCACACACGCACAGAATGACAGCTTCTCTAACCTCAGTCATCGTCCTAACCTTCACTACTAATTCAGGTCTCTGACCTCTGCCCGCTCAACCTCACTGCAGACTCCTGGGAACCCCCCGTGTGCATGAGAGAAGGTGGCGTGGCGAAGGAGTGAAATGACCAAGAGCCAAGGTCCTGGAGAAGTCAGGAGAGGAAGGGAAGGGAGATGAGGAAACATTGCCTTTCCTGTGCCCTGGCCTCGCTCATCACGATGCCCAGACAACTTCCAAATTCTCCGTAGAGGCACGTGCAGGCCTGCACCTGCCCCAGCTTTGCGGGTGTCCCTATTAAGTCAATGGGACATGCTTTCTAAACGCAGAAGAAGCTATAGGGCCGGGGGCTCAGCACGCAGCCTCCTGTGTAGCGCCTTCCACCAGCCCACCTTACTGCCCCTCTGGACTGTACTCTGCTAGACCCCTGGTCCTCCTGCCAGGGGAAGGAAGGAGAAAGCTCACCCCTCTTGACAGCACTTTCTCCTGTCCATCCTGGGTACCACTGGTCTCGTCAGTAGCCACTTTTAAATCCTACAGGCTATCTTTTGCCCCTTCACCTTCTTCGCGATGGTCTATTCCAACACTGGCCTTGGATTACACAGAATGAAAATGCTATACCTGCACCTGATGCTTGATTGGTGTTACCTGACTACCAATCCTTGGCTGTGTGTTTTGTGTATTTCAATGAACACTCATAGTGTCTTTGGGTACTGGTACTCTCATGCCCATTTCGCAGAGGAACACACTGAGGCGCAACCTGTCACCCAACCTAAAGCCCAAGTCCTCCCAGTTCTCCGCCAAGACAAGGAGGACCCAGTGGGCTCCATGCTGGGGGCGGCAGACCTGCGGCATCACCTAAGCAAATAGGGAGGCAGGCGATTTCTCCAGACATGCCATCCCTCCTGGCTACCAACAGACACAGTGAGAACAGGAGATGGTTACGGCCTCTTAGAAATTAGAGGGACAGGCCGGCGCCGCGGCTCACTAGGCTAATCCTCCGCCTTGTGGCGCCGGCACACCGGGTTCCAGTCCCGGTCGGGGCGCCGGATTCTGTCCCGGTTGCCCCTCTTCCAGGCCAGCTCTCTGCTGTGGCAGGGAGTGCAGTGGAGGATGGCCCAAGTGCTTGGGCCCTGCACCCCACGGGAGACCAGGAGAAGCACCTGGCTCCTGGCTTCAAATCAGCTTGTTCCACCGGCCGCAGCACGCCTACCGCAGCAGCCATTGGAGGGTGAACCAACAGTAAAGGAAGACCTTTCTCTCTGTCTCTCTCTCACTGTCCACTCTGCCTGTAAAAAATAAAAAAATAAAATAAAATAAAAAAAGAAATTAGAGGGACAGCCTTGTTCCAAGCACCGATTCCCCTCTCGGACTGACTAAGGTACACCGTGAGCTCTAGCAACTTACAATTCAACAAACTGAGGGACATAGCAGGATCCCAGGTCTATAGACCAAAAGCCAGCACGTGGTCTCCAGCTTGCCTCTTGATTCACCCCAGCCCTCCTGGCAACCTGACAATATGCACAGAACATCTTTGATTGACTGATTTACTCCATTTCCCCTTGCATTTCACACTTGGAGCTCCCGGCGCTTGTCGGTATCTGAAAAGTTTCCATACAAGTCGTCTGAGTATCATTTCCCTGTTTCATGGTCCCATTTCACAGATGAGGCCACCAACCTCGCCGCAGAAATCAAGTGCCTTGTTCCCGTCCTTCCATGTTCCCTCTGCTCTTCCAACACAAAGGGTCAAGAAAACACTCCTGTTGTAGAATTTTGGGTTGAATCGTGTTCCCCCAGGGATACGTTGAAGTCCTCACACCTGGCACCAGGGAACATGACCTTATTTGGAAATCAGGTCTTTGCAGATATAATTGGATTCGAGCTAAAATGAGGTCACACTGGAGTAGCGTGCGCCCTTGCTTCAGGGTGACTGGAGCCCTTGCAAGAGGAGGAAAGACAGAGACAGCCACGTAGGGGGGAGGCCAGCAGGGGCCAATAGAGGCACAGATGACAATGCTGCATCCACATGGCGAGGAGGGCCAAGGCCACCCAGGAAGCATCAGAGCCCAGGACAAAGCGCACCAAGTCTCTCCGAGAGCCCTCAGCCAGGACTCAGCCCTGCTGACCCCCTGACTTCTGACTGGTAGCCAACAGAACCAGGAGAGAACGTACTTCCAATGCTCTGTGTCACGTACTTCCTGGCGCTTTGTGATGGCACCGTCTGGAACCACCAGAGGCAGCGTCTGGATCCAGAGCACAGACCCAGGCCACCAGCAAGACCCGGGCTGCGCCGCTCTCCGAGTTCAGATGGATGCAGGCTGCTGTGACTTTAAAAACAGCCGATCTGCAGCTGCTTACCTCTCCAGGGAGGAGTCTCCCGGGGCTGTTGCGGGGGCTGTTGCGTCTCCTCAGTGTGATAGCAGTTTCCTTGCCAACGTCCTCCTCCCATAAGAGAAATAAAGCCTCAGCCAGCCTCGGCTGATCTGCCTTCCCCTGGCCCTGGCCTGTGGCTGGAGCCGGCTCACAGCTCACATTTCCCACCTACTCCTGCAAATGCACTTCTTCAATTTTGATCATTCGTAGCACCACAGGGGGAGATTTGGTAGCTCCCAGGGACCCCAGCATGGAGCCCACGACCAATTCAATGAGAATCCTCGGATCCAAGTGTGTGCCCCAGGCTGTGTATTGTTTAAGTTTCCAGGAGATTCAAGTGGTATTTCACCCAAGTAAAACATCCTACACATTCCTCTTGGGGTCTGATGACGTCAGATAAGCTGCAGCCAATCCCTGCCTGGTTATGTGCGTCTAGACCAGGGGTTCAGCCTCCTACCCACAGTCTGTTTGGTTTCCTGGGACACAGCAGTGAGCACTTGCCTTCAGGTTTCAAGGACAGAGGTGAGAACTATGACAGACCATACAGTCCACCAGGCCCCAAAGACTGACTGCCTGCCTCTTCCAACGATTTGAGAAAGACGGCAAGTTACCAGCCTCTGGGTCTCCTCCCACCACGAAGATGCAGCAAGGGTCTCTGCACTTAGTAGGAACTCATATGGATGACACGGAAGTCAAGCGAAGTGAAATTTACAGAATTAAATGGAATACTCTCCAACATATTATCTGAAAGGAATCCGAGCCTCCCAGGAGAATTTGCAACTTAATAAGTCACTCATCAAGCCCCCAAAGCCCTCATCTGAAGACAGAAAGGCATACCTAATTGCTGAAATTGCTAGCACCGGAAATTGTGAAGGCACAATTCTGTCCTGTTGGACCAAGAAATCTGGCCCAGACCCCTCCACCTGCACCAGTGAGGCCGCTCCCCAGCTCACCTAAGCATGAAATCGACTCTGCCAAAAACACACTGGTGGCAGGTGGACCTGTTAGTCCTTACAGTTCAGAACAAAAAAAATATGTATCTCCAATTTTTATTTGCTCTGCGAGTAATTGCTTTGTGTTCGCTCTATACTACGATTTCTTTAAAGATGTCACCGCTTCCACCTCTCCAATTCCTAAAGTTTCCTTTCCACTGTGACATTTGTGTTTTATCATGAATAGGAACACCCGCTCAAGAAGCTGGCAAATCTCATTATTTAATTTTGCCTGCGTCTATGAGTGATGGAAAATTGCTCTGAATTAAATTCCCTCAATGCCAAATCAACTTAACCGGGAGATTTGTCAGCCAACTATATTGAGGTGAAGGCTTCTAGGAGCCTTATCGTCTGAGAAGTCCTTCCATCGTAATTAATTGACACGGATGCTCATCAAGATCAAGTGTCACTCTGGGCTCGGACCTGCAGGAGTCCGGAGAGCGAGGATGCCAACCCGGGAGCAGACAGCTCAGGGCTGCAATTCAGGCTTCCTGTGGAGGGGCCACCTCGCTGGGGCACCACACAGGCCCTGTCTCAGTATCAGTTTCCCTAAGTGTAAACAGAGGATGATAAAAGACCTTGGTGCCGTGCTCAGCATAGCGTAAGCCTCAAAGAAAGGCCATGTCACTGTTGTGTGAGCTTACACCTTTAGCATGGTGTTGTCCAGAGAATCGCACCTGTATTTTCATGAAATGAGATTGCTACATCAGCTTTGTGTGTGTTTTATGTATGGATACAAAATTCGGACATCTACCCAGCAGAACCTACCATCTGATGACCCTAACACATTCTTCTTCCCTAGAACATCATTCGGCCAGCTGGAATCCCATCCCTCGCTCCTGCTCAGGAGCGGCTCCTTCATCCCGTGCGGCTCATGAACTCCTGCACTTGCTCACGCGAGCCCTGAGACTCGGGCTCCTTGGTTAACTGAGGCCCACCACAGCGGCCTGTGTTACTCTGACGGCCGTACTCCACAGTTAAGTCACCCCAGTCCCCTCTATTGTCACAAACTGTCCTATCTGCCCTCTGCCCCCCAAGTCGCAGCCATCCTGACTCTCAGCTTGACTTGAGCAGCCTTCCTGAGAGAAACCCCCCAGGCCACCTAAATGTCTCTGTTTCTCAATTGGATGGCAATTATAATCCATGTCACACAGGCTAAGGCTTTACTGCTACACCGCCTCAGGTCAATGCACAGTAGATCCCTGGTGTCTCCTGTGTCATCAGCTGGCGTAGACGGCGTGAGGACCTGAGGATGAGCCCTATTGGATTGGTACCCTGAGCCCAGGAAGAGCTCACCGTGGACACCTTGATCAAGAAGCAGCCTGCTGAGCTGTGAGGTCAGTATCTTCTAATTCACTTCTGCCCACCACGCTTGTCTGAAGTCTTCTTTAAAGTTTTTGCATAAATCTCGTGGCCTTGTTATTTTACACTGCCTTTCCCTATGAATGCTGATGGTAACATGTATTATAACCTCATAAGTAATTTTTATTAGATTGTTAATAATGCTTAGTGTACAGAAATATAAAAATAGGGAATTTAAAACCTTCAAAAACCTCTTTATTTTGATGTTATATTTAACAGGGTTTTTTTTTTTTAACTTAATACACTGTGGATATCTCTTCTTAACACAACTGTCTATATATTTTGTGTTAAGTTTGAGCCATGATTTGCTATTTCAATCCCCTATTATTGGACATTGATTGCTGAAATTTTCTAACAACTAACTGCACCCAAGTAAGCAAGTAAATATTCCTAATGACAAATTCTTAGGAGGGAAATTGTTGGCTTCAGGGTATGAGCCTTTTTACCGCTTCGGGGATATCTCATCACCTTCTCCAGAAGAGAGCGGCCTGGGCTGGTTCACTGGGAAGATACCCATCTCCACATCTGTAGATTCTGCCTGATGGCTCCGCCCCCAGCTGGAGCCATGCCCAGTGTGCTGGGCTTGACCACCCCACCTCCAGGCCATCAGTCCCTCATCCCCTCATCAAAGAGCAGGATGAGAGCACCCCAGGAGCAGAGCCCGGCAGAGCCCCGAGTTCCCCGTCTGCTCACCTCCATCTCCACCCACGCTTGCTCTCATCAAACAATATTCATTTTGGCAAGGAGCCTTTGGAAGTCAACACCGGCTCTCACCTGTGACTGTGTTCCAGGCCTCGTTGGGACACAGGGCTTCTGGTGAGAGTCATTCCCACAAACACCATCTCGAGCAACCTGTTTACCACCACGCAGCGCTACACCACAGTTTTCTATGTTGCATCATCATTTTATCTCTGGGAAACGCATGTGCCTGCCCAGCCAGGCTTGTGGTGCGCATGAAACAATAACAAGCATTTACCCCAGGCTTTTCATCTTCAAAGTGTTAGCGAACACTAACTCATTAATTTTCACAACACTCTTAAGATTACTAAGTTCTACTCCTCCCTTGAAATCCAAACAGCGTGCACCATTGAAACACTTGACACATCTCTAAAAGCTCAAAGCCTAACAGTCTGGGAAGAGAAGTGCGCTGATAATATCTCACTCCTGACAGTGGAAGGGAGCTGAGCCGGCTCACAACTTCTCTAGAGTCACAAAGGGCACCCGTTAGATTCACTCTACAAATGCCCATTGCTACGCTCAGGCCACAAAGCTTAACAGCAACACGCTCCAAACTCTCTACAAGACTTAAAGATTCCTGACAAGTTCAAGGTCACCTACACACCACCAAGTAACACGAAGGAAACATCTGAAGAGTCATAAATATTCAAAGCCATGACATAAAGGGAGAAATTGTATCTCAGAAAACAGACACACGGGGCATTGAATTTAGAGGTTAGACAGTGATGAAGAAATTCAAAAGTAAAATACAAGTGACTACATAATGAATTCTAAGAGGACATTCCACGAATTCTTACCTTCGTGTGTTACCAGCTCCAACAAATCATGTTGACTATTAGAACTATAAAATTCCAGATAGCCTTTATCAGTGCTGGGGAAACAGGTCAACAACTTGTTTTCCATGTTCAGAACCTAGAGATGACTTTTGATCTTTGTGCTATGAATATATAATAAACAATTCTATGCTTGAGAAATTTTATCAGCTGACTCACAGACTTCATTGTGTTGCAGATTCTAGTCTAACAATTTCCCTACTGCCATTTTTTTGCCTTTTGTGGATGGCAAACATAATGCCTACTGTGGCCAAAGTGTGCTATACTCTTGAAAATCAGAATAATAACAGTTGTAATGCAATGGTCTACTGTATATGCAAGTATATATAATAACATTAACTTGAAAGAGTCTAAACAACAGTACTTACCATGTGGCTTTTGGTTTAAAAAAAAAAAAAAAAAAAAAAAAAAAAAAAAAAAAACCTGACTCTGAACTCAAACATTAGCAAATTTTAGTACATTCTGTGTTGTTGACCAATCTCTGATCTTCAATTCCTTCAGCTGTATATTGAGGGCAATGTACAGCATTGCTCAGGACTCCTGTTCTAAGTGACCTCTCCTTGGCTCTGTGTCCACTTCTAATGACTGCCCCCTTTCTCTCTCACTCTGTAAGAACTGTCTGTCTGCATGACCTGAATTTCCCATCTCTGTTCAGTCCAGAAATAGGTTCCTATTCCTCCCATGGTTGCACTGAAACTTCTCTTTTGAAGGTCAACTCATGAAACACAATCCCAATTCTCAGGGCTCACCTTACAGGTCCTTAGCAGACATAGCTCAGCGCAGTCTTCCCCCAAGTCCCTTAGTTAGTTCATAATTTCCTGACCTTCAGATAATCCCAAGAGTGCTCGCACGCCTAGGTTTCTGCCTGGGCATATTCAGGGCCCTCGCTGCTTGTCCCTGCTCTTCATCTATTTCTTCCCCTGAGATATCTCACCCCTAACTCAGGGTTTCAAATAGCATACACAAATTTCTATCTCCAGTCCATATCGCCTTCCCAAGCTCCATAGTGGCAAATCGAGCCGTCTACTTAACACATGCTCTTCTGTTGCTAGGAAACATTTCAAACTCAGCATCCCCAGCATCAAAACCAGAACCTGTACCTACTCATGCCCTCCCCAACCCTGTCATCTGAGACATTCTCCATCTCTTTCAGTCATCAGTGGCACCACTTTTCATCCATGCGTACTCCAAGAACCAAGGGAACAGTGTCGCGTTCTCTCACATCGGTCACTCCTCCCCCTCGGCTGTCAGATCTGGTCCATCAGGAGTCCTGTTTGCTGTACCTGAGAACATTTCCTGATCCACGCACTGCCCTTCCCTCACCACAGCCACCCCAGCTCTGGCCAGCAGCATCTCTCACGTGACTGAACGCAGTTTCATTTGTTTTCCCAGCTGCTTCTCTTCTTACTCCACCAGAGTCCACTCTCCATGGAACAGAGTGAACACGTCCTCGGAACAGAACTCAACTTGATACTTGTCTCATAAAGCCGCCCGTGCTTGGCCAGTGCCAACTCCTCAACAAGTTCTAGAAGGTCTTAAGTGAACTGATCAGGTCAAGTCCAGCAACCATGTTCACTGTGGGCTTCCTATGGCTTGAACACAACCAGTGCATTTGGACTTCAAAGACGTTGTCCTCGTACTTTCCCCCACCAGGAAATGGACGCCTGGGATTGTCCCTCAGCTGGCTCCCTGACAAGCCGATCTCATCTGAAACCATCAATTCTGTAGAGACTTCCTTTGACATTCTGTATAAACTTGTCTCTACATACTAATACAGACACCTGTTTCCTCCTCCATTTACCTTCCTGAATTTTTTCAAAGTCCTTTTTATCACATGAGAGTCTATTCATTGTGCATTTAGTATCTGCTTTCTCTGTGATAAGATTTCATAAAGCCAGAGCCTGTGTCGTCTCCTCTCCTCCACATCCCACCATACCTAGAGGAGTTCCCATTTGACTCACAGGCACTCATTACATATATTTAATTTGCATACGAAAATCATATTCAAATCAGCTTAAGAAATAGAAAAATAAATACAACCTACCAGTTTAAGGATAAATCTAACTTCAGGTATGGCTGGTACCAGGTCAGCAGGACTGACCTGGTATCTCAGTGAGAATTCACAAATAACAAGACCCCTACAGGTGTCAGTGTTGGAAGAAAGATGTTCAAGAGCAAAGACACTGTTCTGACCACTTTTCAATTCCCCAAATCTAAAGCGATGGCCGGAACATGATAAATACTTGTTAATACTTATTGCATAAATTAATTCATCCAAGTGAGCTCTTCTCTCCTAGCACCGATCCGCTGACGCTTCCATAGCTCTCTGCTAACTCCTTCAAGAAGCAAAAACAACACTGTTGAATCACCTGGGGCACATGCTCAAGCCAGCCAAGTTCCTTCCAAATCACAGAAGATGAGTGACAGGCTACAAAAGATTCTTCCACAAATACTTAACTACTTATGGCGATTTAAAGATTAAATTAGTTCATATGTGTGAAAAGCCATACCACAACACACCAAAAAACCTGTTCCAGCAAATACTACTTTCTCCCATGACTTTGAACGCTTTAACCTACAATGGGCATAAAAGTGGGTCCAGTATTCTTTAGGTTTTATCCACCTGGAAGACTCCCAACTACTTGAGAAGAGTAGGCTTGCCCATCACCAAGTCTGCAAAGCCATTCTCACAGTTGGATTCTTTGGGCCTAGAAGCCCAGGCCATCTGAGTCTTGGGGAGCTGTTATTCCATTTATTCAAGAAACGTACATGCTGGATGCTGGAACCCAACTTTTCACAGGCTTCCTACAACTGCTCGTGTCCACGACCACTCTGTGTCCCACAGGCAGGCACAAGGAGCACTTTACGTGGATAAATGACGATGGCTGGGGCCTTCGTCTGTGAGGTGAGGTTCATCATGCCTGCTTTTTCAGATGTGGGAGAGGCAGCCTAGGGCAATTAGCATTTCTGTCTTCAGTAGGAATTGATGTCACTTAAGAACGTGCCATCTTATTTACTCATAGTCACTATCCTGAATTCAAGATATTCTCTCAACTCACCATCCCATTTTCCCAGAGAATATTTTCCCATTCTACCTCTCCCCAAACCCCAAACAACTTCTCCCCCCTTCTCAATCTTAACCAAAGGCACAGCTGTGATTTTTCTAAGGAAATGGAAGTTTTCAGCTCAGAATATCCATGAGGTGCCACCGCTAAGTATACACACTCCACTTCTTACATATAATCTTCTCTTTCTGTAGGTAACATGCCTGTGCCTTCTAGGGTTATGCACACAAATTGCACACTGGAGTCACCCCTCCCATTTGTTCAAGCATATTTATCTGGCTAGCACCTGCTGTCTCTTTCCTGAACTTTCCTACGCTCCCCCAAAGTGCCCAAGTACCATCACCATGCCAACACACTTTTACAATCACTGTGGATCTAACATAACTTAAAGTTTTTCATCAACTTTAACCAAAACTTCTGAGAGGAGTTACTTCCAAGGAAGAAAATTTATGTCAGCTCACAGTTGAGAGGTTCCCAGGCGAAGATCAGGAGACTCCACTCGTCCAATCATGTGGCATGGCAAGAGGATGGCAGACAGAGGACCCCTCGGTGAGCCTGAAAGCACACACAGAGGCAGGTGGATCAAAGCATCATCCCACTCCCACGTCCCACCTGCAGGGGGCACACCCCAGTGCCCTAAGGACCTTCTGCAGGCCCCTGACCTGGATGTCACATTGGGTCATCTCCACGTCTACTCCATTAACCATTAACAAAAGGACATTGGGGTTTAAACAATTATATGAGTTTGGGAGTCAAATCCTGTTCAAACATGTTTTTAAAGTTTTTTTGTTTTAATGTTTCATCAGTTTTTAACAGATTCAATGTGATTTATAGACACAATTCTAAAAACAATGATGTTCTCACGCCCCTCCCTCCTATGTTTCTTCCTTCTCTCTTCCTTTTTTCTTGTTTTTGAGGTAACATTTTAAATTTACATTACAGCCAGCGCCTCGGCTCACTAGGCTAATCCTCCACCTTGCGGCCGGCACACCGGGTTCTAGTCCCGGTCGGGGCGCCAGATTCTGTCCTGGTTGCCCCTCTTCCAGGCCAGCTCTCTGCTGTGGCCCGGGAGTGCAGTGGAGGATGGCCCAAGTGCTTGGGCCCCTGCACCCACATAGGAGACCAGGAGAAGCACCTGGCTCCTGGCTTCGGATCAGCGCAGTGCGCCGGCCATAGCGGCCATTTAGGGGTAAACCAATGGAAAAAGGAAGACCTTTCTCTCTCTCTCATTGTCTAACTCTGCCTGTCAATAAATAAATAAATAAATAAACCCCAAAAATAAATTTACATTACAGTAAAATGGCTTAATACTTCATCAAATAAGCAGTTTATCAAGTAAAAAGCAAAAAGACTCTGGTACAATTATAGACAATGGCTATAAACAAGAACTGAGTGGGAAAAAATGATCATTTCAGTCATATCCAGTAAATTTTAAAGTAACCACAGATCATTAAAACTATACTAGTTTAACATTCTTAACCATTGGTTTGACCAAGGTATAAAACTAAGCTTTACAAAAGTGTATTTGCAAGAACACTATGCAGCCATTACCTCATTTCTCCATTTCCCTTTATTGAAACATGCCAATGAACTTGCAGTCTGTACCTCCTTTTGTGCCCAGTCCAGTACGGCTTTGTCTATCAGAACAGCTCTTGCCAGTGTCATCGCAAACCTCTCCACTACTAAATTTTTTTGACAGTAGAGTTATAAACAGTGAGAGAGAGAGACAGAGAGAAAGGTCTTCCTTCCATTGGTTCATCCCCCAAATGGCGCTACGGCTGGCGCTGCGATGATCCGAAGCCAGGAGCCAGGTGCTTCTTCCTGGTCTCCCCATGCAGATGTAGGGTCCCAAGAACGTGGGCCATCCTCCACTGCCCTTCTGGGCCACAGCAGAGAGCTGGACTGAAAGAGGAGCAACCGGACTAGAACCAGCACCCCAACCGGGACTAGAACCGGTGCCCATATCAGATACCAGTGCTGCAGGCGGAGGATTAACCAAGTGAGCCACAGCGCCGGCCCCCCCACTACTAAATTTTGTGGTTGGATTTCAAGCACCATCTTACTCTATTACAAGCAATTGATACACAGTGATTTTACCTCCTTCCTCCTTGAAAAACTTTCCTCACTTTGGGAGTACCGATGTGATTCTTTCCCTAGATCGTTGGGCTTTGCTATGGTCTGAGAGCTCTTGAACCCATGCTGAGGTTTGATCTCCATTGGAGACATTGAGAGAGTGGAAACTTAACCTTACCATGTACCCAACGACTGAATCAGAGTGGCCTTCTAAGCGAAAGAAACAAGGCAATGGACAGGCACACGCCCTGTCTTCTGCCTTGTGATGTCTTGCACTGCACTGGGGGCCCTGCCAACAAGAAGGTGATCATCGGGGCCAGCACTGTGGCCTAGTGGGTTAAACCACTGCCTGCATTGCCAGCATCCCATATGGACGCCGGTTTGAATTCCAACTGCTCCACTTTCAATCCAGCTCTCTGCTATGGCCTGGGAAAGCAGTAGAAGATGGCCTAAGTCCTTGGGCCCCCGCACCCATGGAAGACCCGGAAGAAGCTCCTGTCTCCTGCCTTCGGATCAGCACAGCTCTGGCCATTGCAGCCATTTGGGGAGTGAACCAGCTGATGGAAGACCTCCCTCCTTCCCTCCCTCCCTCCCTCCCTCTCTGCTTCTCCTTTTCCCTCTGTGTAACTCTTTCAAATAAATAAATAAATATTAAAAAAATAAAGAAAAAATTAAAGAAGACGATTATCAGATGTGGCCCTGCAACCTTGGAACTCAGAACCATGAACCAAAACAAATTTCTTGTGTTCACAAAGTTACTGAGCCTGATTTTTCCTGTAGTAACAGAAGATGGACTCAAACACTCTCCCATCCATCTCCTGGCTGGCTCTTCTTCATATTGCCCACGTCTAAATATTCTGATGAGCCAGGCTTCATCCTCCACTTCTACTTAGCCACACTCACTGCATTCGGGATGCCATCCCGTGCAACTACCACCTCCACACTGGCTGCTCCTGAACACCCATCTGCAGCTCCAGCTCTTCCTGAGTTCCCAACACACATGCTACATGGCCACTCTGCCTCTCCAATTCAATTGTAAAAGCCTTCTCAACCAACATATTCATTAAAGCACTCTTCAGCTGGGCTGAGGAGGGTTAAGCCCCTAAGTGAGATGCCTGCATCCCATGGCTGAGAGCTGGTTTGAGTGCCAGTTTGAGTTCTGGCTACAGCTTCCTTCTAACGTGCCTGGGAAGGCAGAAAACGAAAACAAAAATGCTTAACTCTGTCAGTTACAGGGGACACCCACATGGAATTTTGGTCTCCAGGCTTCCTCCTGATGCAGCCCCAGCTTTGTGGGCATTTGGTGAGCGAACCGCAGTTGGAAGGTGTGTCTTTCTCTCCCTCTCTCTGCCTCTGTCACTCTGTCACTCTCAAAGAAATATGTTAAAACTTTTGGAAAACTCTGAACACTTGACCCACAGAAACCCCCAACAAGTTCATCTCATCCCGTCCACAGCAAGTTCACTCTCCGGTCTATCAGGAAACCGGTCAGCTCCGGTCCCACACATGTCCAGAAAATGATCACTTCTCCCCCTGCAGCTGCCACGCCAGGCCAAGCCCCGTCAGTTTGCATGAACAGTTTTAATAGCCCCATTACCTGTTAGCATTGTTTCTTTCACCCGGAAGCCAAGTCATGTTACCTCTGTGCTCAAGATCAAGACCATCCAGCAGCTTCTGTTTACCAAAGCAAAGAATCCAAGCCCCTTACCAGGGTTCGACAGGCCCTACCCAGTCTGGCTGCTCATCAGGATCTAACAGGCACCACAGTATCTTTCTGATGTTGCTTCTTACCACTTGCTACACACTTCCTCACTCAACCCCAGTCACACCAGCTCTCTGCTCTTCTCTGGATGTGGTCATCTCGTACCTACCCCCAGGATCTTTGCATGTGCTGCCCTATCAGTTTCCTACACCCACTCAGTGTAGGAGGCTTCAAAATCCCTCCCTGACCACACTCTCTGAACCAATCCCTCCCTTAAGGACTTGTTTCTCTTTTTCGCACTTATCATTGCTTGGTGTGCCTATTAGTGTATACCAGGTATTTGCTCAGGGAAAATTGCATAGAGTGAGAGATTATCAACTAACAAAAGAGATAGACAAGTACCCAAAAGGGCCTAGATGCAGCATGTGTGAAAGGGCAGCTACCATATTTACGTGCAAGAGCTCTTCTGGAAGGAGGCAACAGCTAACAGCGCCCCCACTGCAAGGCTGAGAGTCTGACCCCTCTGTAGAGGGTTTGGCCACCCCAGCAATATACAGCCTGGTTGCGGCCAATCAGCTCAGTGAAGGGTCTGGGCTACCACTGGTCGTCAGGAACACCTTGCTGCATCAGAGGGTGCAGGTGATGACAGCTCCTGTGTGAACTTGGCTGTCACGCTCAAGGGTAGAATCAGGCAAGCTTCCAGGGGCTGGAAGGGGTAGACACTGTGGAGTGCTGTGGACAGCTGGCCCAAGGCTACAGCTGCAACTGGCTCTGTGGTGCTTCCTCACTCAAGGTTAAACACGGAGGACTGGGGGTGGGTACTCAGCCAGCAGCGAAGACCCTGCTTGGGCATCCGCATTCCATAATGGAGGACCTGGATTCTACATCCGGGCTCTGTTCCTGAGTCTCACTTCCTACCAGTGGATACCCTCACAGAGAGCACGCGATGGCTCAAATACTGGGTCCCTGCCAACCTCATAAGAAACCTAGATTGAATTTCTTGCTCCTGGCTTTGGCCTGGCCCAGCGATGACTACTGAGGATAATTAGAGAGTGAACTGGCACATCTAAGATCTCGATTCTCTCTCTCTCTCTCTGTCTCTCTCTCTCTCTCTCCCCATCTCTCTCCCCCTCCCTGTCTCTCTGCCTTTCAAATGACATAAAAACAAAACCAAAAAATAGTTTAAAAATATATTTTACAAAGAGAGATGACTCAAAAAAATAAATTAGATGGAAAATGAAATGGAGGACTGGACCTGGAAAGGAAACATCACCTTGCTCTGAGATTTCTATTGAAACTGAACATTCTGCCAGCTGCCAGATGCAACCGTCATGTGGTCTGGCTCCAGCATTTATAGCAGCTCAAAGAAGTGAGGATTTGTTAAACAGCACACAGATAACTGGCCCAGGACTCCACATACTTATCTCTTTATTTTCTGTTCCACCCCCACTGGAATAGAAGTGCTCTGACACCACAGACTTCCCATGGCTCTCCATGGTACCCCAGCGTCTAACACAGTTACCAGCACAGAGAACAGTTTCAATTTTTTATAAATATACAGCCTAGGTCTCCTTGGAAGCCACTTGCTCCTTTCTGGACAATGATGCTGCCATAGCTCTTGCTAAAAATCATCTTTTTTGGCCAGCACCGCAGCTCACTTGGCTAATCCTCTGCCTGTGTCACCAGCACCCCAGGTTCCAGTCCCGGCTGGGGTGCCAGATTCTGTCCCTGTTGCTCCTCTTCCAGTCCAGCTCTCTGCTATGGCCCGAGAAGGCAGTGGAAGATGGCCCAAGTGCTTGGGCCCTGCACCCGCATGGGAGTCCAGGAGAAGCACTTGACTCCTGGCTTCGGATGGGCACAGCGCACTGGCCATGGCGGCCATTGGGGGGTGAACCAACGGAAGGAAGACCTTTCTCTCTGTCTCTCTCTCTCTAACTCTGCCTGTCAAAAAAAAAAAAAAAAATCATCTTTTTTGTGACTCTCAGAGGCCACAGACATATCCCATGTGTCACAATGAACCAGAGTCCTACAGCAACCAGCCATGGTATTCCGTCATTTAGCCAACCAGAGTCAGGCCCAGATGTTTTTGAGAAATTGTTCTTGAGAAGGAAACTGAGGTCTCGAGTTTTCACGGTTGAAAAGGAAGCCCTGCAGGAAGCCCGGGTGGGCCTGTCTGACGCTGGAGATTTCACAGATAACAAGTCACGCAGAGAGACAGGGATGCTAGATCCAGCTGACCTCACTTGACCCTCCGGAACGAGGCAGGCAGAGATTCGCAGCTAGCCGAGTCGCCACCCTCACGTTCTGCCTCGCCAACGTGGTTCGTTTTTCTGAACAGGTCCTGATCAACGTGATGATGAAAGGACAGGATCCTTAGGGAGGGTGTCCCTGCCATGGACCTCGGCGCCCTCCTCCGGCAGTGAGCTCTCTATGGAAGATACTCTATCTGCTCGTGTATCATCCCACACCATTTCTCTCAAGTATCAGGACAGCAATTTCAACTTGCTCCCTTGGTCTCCATTCCAGAACAGTTTGAGATCCATTCGTATATGGATAGAGGAGATGAAATACTCAAACTATTTTGTTTTCTGAAGAGACCCACACACAGAGACGAAGAGACAGCTTAGAAACTGACAGCAGACCTTCACACAAAGGCAAACGTATGGCACAATGGTGAAACTACCACCTGGGCTACCACGTCCCACACCAGAGTACCTGGGTCAGAATCCTTGCTTCTGTGAAGCCAACCATTGGATAGGAGATCGCTCCCTCTCGCTCCCTCTCTCTCTCTCTCTCTGCCTTTCCAATAAATTAAATATATAAATAGTTCTATTACACATTTTATATACTATGTTAAATGCTTGTTTAAAACCTTATCATAGCCAAAGTAACTAAGGAGTTACACCAATTCCTGTTGTAGTTTGGCCAACAGGCAGTCGCCACATAAGGAGCCATGAGAATGACAATAAAATTAATCAACAACTGCCTTCTGCCTGGCAGGGGAACGGACTCAACTCGCCACAAGGAACCGACTCCCTCCAGCTCACACCCCCTCTCAAGAACACTGGCTTGCTAATGTAGGGTTAGGAGCGTCCGCTCCCATTGCCTCCATCTGGGCTGTCCCAACTCCAGGGCTTCTGCAAAGAATGCCCGTGACCCCAACCGCAGCAGCAATCTTCTCTTCATCCATTTCCAGGAAGCTGATCTAAGACAAACAAAAGAGAAAAGGAACTAAGAAAAATGGACAATAAGAAACCTTTTCTTACTGAAACACATGGAAGATGAGGCTGCCTCTCAGAGAGGGTCCCAGATGTAAAGTTCTCATTCAGAACGCAACTGGCACCTATCCGTTGCTACATCTTCTAGGAGTGGAAGTGGGAATTGATATCTCACTGTTGTAAAATTTAGAATTTTAGAGGTAGTTCCCTACCTTCTCCACTCCCACACCAAAATGTACTGCAAACGTATTAAAGCTCTCAACAACAAAACAGAGAGAGACAGAGAGAAAGAGAGTCTGCACGTATCCAATCCTCATAGTGGTTCCGAGTCTCTCACTGAGCACCACTGGATCTTACTGCATTGATCTGAGCCACATTGAAATGCTAGGCGTGAGGGCTTAAGACTTGAAAACTTTGAAAAATTAATGACTTCATACTAAGTGATAAAACATCACAGCCAGGGCTTGCATTTATCGAAATATCCCCAAATGAGAAAGACGAAGATGACACCTCCCTAGGAAATTTTGCAGAAGGATTTAGGAAGAAGGAAAAGACAGGATGTCATAATATCCAAATATCTGCTGTCACATTAATTGATCTTTGCTGGTTCTGTCTTTGCTTTTGTATTCCGAACATTGAGTGAAGAGAGAAATAACTAGATTGGAGTCGAATGGCTGACAATGAAAGTGTCAACTTTAAGATATTTTTCCCAAGTTTTAGGTTCACAGGAAAATTTCAAATTTAAATCTCTGTGCCAGATTTTCCATATGCCCCTGACTCCAAATACATAGCCTCCTTCATTACCACTATCTTCCCCCAGAATGGTGCATTACCTACAAGTGATGAACCTACACTGAAAAGCCACCATCACCCAGACAGCACAGTCTGTCTCAGGATTCTCTCCTGGTGTTGTACATTCTAAGTGTATGCACAAATATAAAACGACACGTAGCCGTCATTATGTTGTCTCACTCAGTATTTTCATATCCTGAAAAATCCTCCTTGGATCACCTATTCATTTCCTCTGCTCCCCACCTCTGGCATCAAATCTTTCTTACAATCTCCATGGTCATGCTTTCTGCACAACATCATACCGCTGGAACCACACAATATGGAACCTGTTGCATTAGCTTTTTTCACTTAGGAGCATGCATGTAATGTTCTTCCATGTCTTTTCTCATCTCTGTACCTCTTGGTGCTGAATAGCAGTCCCCTGGCTGCAGGTTCCACAATTTATCCGTTCACCTACTGAAGAACCTCTTGGTGGCCCCAAAGATTTGACAATGACAAATCAAGCGACTGTGAACATCTCAGTACAGGTTGCTATGTGGACCTACGTTTTCAACTCCCCTGGCTAAATACCAACGAGTGCAACTGGTAGGTCATAGGGTTCTTATAAACCCAATTGCCAGCCTGCCTTCCACAGTGGCTGGGCATACCCACCAGCAATGGACGGGCCTACCTGTTGCCCCACAGCTCATGGGCTTTGGTGTTGCCCATGCTCTGGTTGTGGCCACTCTCACAGGTGCACGGTGCTATCTCACTGTTGTTCTCATCTACACTTCCCTGACCATATAGGCCATAGAACATGTTTTCATATGCTTATTTGCCACCAGCATAACTTCTCTTGTGAGATGTCTAAAATCTTAGGCCCATTATTTAACACAGTTGATTATTTTGTTGTTGTTGTTGAGGTTTTTTGTTTTTGTTTTTGTTTTTTTTGACAGGCAGAGTGGATAGTGAGAGAGAGAGACAGAGAGAAAGGTCTTCCTTTTTGCCATTGGTTCACCCTCTGATGGCCGCTGCGGCCAGCACATCATGCTGATCTGAAGCCAGGAGCCAGGTGCTTCTCCTGGTCTCCCATGGGGTGCAGGGCCCAAGCACTTGGGCCATCCTCCACTGCCTTCCCGGGCCATAGCAGAGAGCTGGCCTGGAAGAGGGGCAACCGGGATAGAATCCGGCGCCCCAACTGGGACTAGAACCTGGTGTGCCAGCGCCGCAAGGCGGAGGATTAGCCTGTTAAGCCACGGCGCCGGCCTGTTGAGTTTTAATAGCTCTTTGTGTATATTGGAAATCTTTATCAAGTGTGTCTTTGACAAGTATTTTCTCTCAATCATGTCCTTTCCATTTCTTGACACTGACGTTTGCTGAGCTGAAGTTTTAAATTCTGATCAAGTCCAGTTTACTGATATTTTTAAGAGATTGATTTCATTTGTTCAATAGGCAGAGTTATGGAGAGGGAGGGAGAGACAGATTGATTTTCCACCCACTGCTTCACTCCTAAAACAGCCACAATGGGTAGGGCTGGGTCAGGCCAAAGCCAGGAGCCTGGAACTCTATCCTGGTCTCCCACATGGGTGGCAGGGCCCCACCTGCTTGAGCCATCTCCCATTGCTTTCGCAGATGCATTAGCAGGGAACTGGATCAGCAGTAACAGGCACTCAAATGGAGCCCGGAATGCGGGCTTCGTAGGCAGTGGCTTAACCCACTGTGCTGCAGCACCGGCCCTACAGTTCTTTCTTACATGGATCATGTCCTCGGTGGTATATCCCAAAAACTCATCACAGTACCTAAGGTCATTTATGTTTCCTCATTTTTTTGTTTATGTTATCTTCAAGGACTTTCTTCATTTTGCGTCTTATGTTTAGGTCTATGATCCATTGTGAGTTAATTTTCTGAGTATAAAATCTATGTCTACATTTTTAAATGTGGCTGTTGATTTGTTTCAAAACCATTTTTTAAAAGAGTATCTTTTGTTTCATTGTATTGTCTTTACTCTTTCATCAAAGATCAACTGACCATATTTATGTAGGGAGATGCCAGATTTTCTCCTTAAATTTTACTTCCTCTTAGGTTATTTATTGCTTTTAAAAATATATAATGGGGCCAGGATTGTGGCATATTGGATAAAGCCCATGGCATCCTAAAAGAGCTCCAGTTTGAGCCCATGCTGTCCTGCTTCTGACCCAGCTCCCTGGTCACGTGCCTAGGAAAGCAGTGCAGAATTGTCCTACAGTGCTGGGCCTGACACCCACATGGGAGACCTAGAAGAAGTTAATGGCTCCTGGCTTCAGTCCGGCCCAGCCCTGGCCATTGCAGCCATTTGGTAAGTGAAATAGCAGATGAAAAGTCTCCCTTCTCTCTCTCTCTGCTTCTCTTCGTGCTGTATCTCTGACTTTCAAACAAATATATAATTATTTTTTAAAGTTCATGGAAAATTACATTAAAAACTATATACATATATAGTACATATATATTCACATGTGTATACACACACACACACACAACTATTTCCCCAGATTGGTTGAGACTGCAGCCTGCAGTTGTAAAGAGAAAAAGAATTTGCATCTTTACACAATGTACAACAAACCAAAAATATCTCCCTCAAGATTACTTTCAGATTCAATTTTTTTGGTAACATCTGTTTCCATTGAGCAAAAATAACATGCTGTCATGTATCTGGGACATACATTTTCCATTTTCATATTAATGGCACCAAGACTGTCATTGTTAACTTGATATAACTGCCACCAACACCACCTCCAACACACAGACACGCATGCCACATTCCCACAGATTCATATTATTTTGTACTTAGAATGTTCTGCACAAATCAGCAATTTCCCCAGCTCATTTCAACCAGTTGTAATCCTATCATCTGATACAAAGTGGCAGTTTTACTCAAATAGACACAAAACATCTCTATAGTTGAAAATAGTATCTTTGTTAGCATTGCATTTTCTTAGTTTTCTATTATAAGTGGGAAGTATTCTCCCAAACAGAAAAATGCTACTTTCTTAAACATTTTCTGAAAGGCAGAGTTACAGAAAGAAGGGGATAGACAGAGAAAGACATCTTCCACCTACTGATCCACTCCCCAAATGGCTGCAACAACCAGGATCAGGCTAGACCAAAGCCAGGGATGTGGAACTCCATCCTGGTCTCCCACGTGTGTGGCACATGCACAAGTACTCTGGCCATCAACCACCTCTTTCCCAGGTGCATTAGCAGGGAACTGGATGGGAAGTCGAGCAGCCAGGACTCGAACTGGTGCTCATATGGGATGCTGGCATCCCAAGTGGCAGTTTAACCCGCTCTGCCAACACACCAGCATGAAATGTTCCATGCTTTACAGAATTAACACAATGTAAATTTCTCATCTTTAAAAATTCAATGGGAAAGTGCTAATAAGAGAGACTTTCAGAAAAGCAAGAAAACGTGTTTACAACAGAAACATCTTCCACAAGATCTTTCCCACATAGGCACATCCCACTCCTAACAGGAGTGCTGCAACCACTACCACTCCTCAAAGCGTGCACATCTGTTTCCCACCTTGTGGTCATTCGTTTTCAGTCTTAATGTGTGTGGATGTGTGTCTGTACCGTCCTAACTGGATCTTTAGTTCTGCTCTGACCATCTTCTCCAAGACACTCCAAACTCCAATCCTGCGTCTTCATCTACTCCATCTCTCAGTTACCTTTAACACCAGACACCCAGGGCCTGGTGCTGTGGTGCAGTGAGTTAAGCTACCTCCTGTGATGTAGGCATCCCACATGGGTGCCAGTTCAAGTCCCGGCTGTTCCACTTCAATCCAACTCTCTGCTAATGCAGCTGGAAAAGCAGCAGAGGATGGCCCAAGACTCTGGACCCTTGCACCTATGTGAGAGACCCAGATGAAACTTCTAGCTCCTGGCTTTGGCCTGGCCCAGCCCAAGCTATTGTGGCCATTTGGAGAGTGAACCAGAAGATGGAAGATTTCTCTGTGTCTCCCTCTCTCTCTCCAACTCTGCCTTTCAAATGAAAAGAATCTTTAACAAAAAAATTTTTTTCTCTATTTTATTTATTCATTTATTTACTTATTTACTTGTTTATTTGAAAGGCAGAGTTACAGAGAGGTAGAGACAGAGAGAGGTCTTCATCCACAGGTTTACTCCCCAGATGGCTGCAACAGCCAGAGCTGTGCTGATCCAAAGCCAGGAGCTTCATCCGGGTCTCCCATGCGGGTGCAGGGGCCCAAGGACTTGGGCCATCTTCTACTGCTTCCCCAGGCCATAGCAGAGAGCTGGACCAGAAGTGGAACAGTTGGGTCTCGAACCGGCACCCATATGGGATGCTGGCACTGCTGGCAGCAGCTTTACCCACTATGACACAGCAGCCAGGCCATCTGTAAATTTCTCTTAAACCCAGTTCTTGTCCTCCATCCCCTTGGACAACTTTGATTCTGGTCCTATCAATTATTGGCTGACTCCTTCCACAATTTCCTTAAGCTTCCATAATTCCCCTAAGAGTATCAGAGAATCCATTCACCAAAGTTCAATCTCAAAGGGCTTCAGGTCTTCCAATAACTGCCCCTAAATGAAAATACAGTTTACAGGCCAGCACTGTGGCGTAGCAGGTAAAGCTGCCACCTGCAGTGCCAGCATCCCATCCAAGCTGCTCCACTTCTGATCCAGCTCTCCACTATGGCCTGGGAAAGCAGTGGAGGGTGGCCCATAGCTTTGGCCCCTGCACCCACAGGGGAGACCCGGAAGAAGCTCCTGGCTTCGGATCAGCACAGTCCCGGCCATTGCGGCCAATTGGAGAGTAAACCAGCGGATGGAAGACCTCTTTCTCTGCCTCTTTGTTTAACTCTGACTTTCGAATAAATAAATCAATCTTTAAAAGAAAAAAAAATACCCTTTTCACACCAGTTTTCTGACTTCTCACGACAGAAAGCGTGTCATTTTCTACGTGAGACTCAGTTCTGGTCATCTGTAAAATTCTCACTTCCAACTTCACGCATCACCTGAGTCACCTTTCCCACCTGCACTACTGCATGGAATGTGAGATTCCAGGAGCATGGGACAGGGCTGGCAGAGACACAGGCGTTTCTACCTCACTCGCATCTGTTCTAGACACATGCTTGTGCCACATGGTGAGGCCAGGACACAGAAAAGGCAAAGGCACTTGACCAAGCTTGACCGAGTGGCACAGGATGAGGTCAGCAAGTTTAATGACCAAGAAAATCTCCGAAAAAGAAGCAAAAGCTAATCTTGCCTTCTTACGCACACCCCCAACAGGTAGGAATAGTTAGGTCTTGGAGACCCCTCCTCTTTTCCTTAGCTTCCAGAAGACTTTTACCAAGACCACTGAATTCTGCCCAAAGGCACCAAGCAAGTTCTCTATCAGTCATGGCGTATGTGGGAGGGTGGCAGAGGAGATGCAGACGATAAATTCTGGGGCCAGTCCTGCCTTAGCTATACTCTCCGATGAGCCCAGTAGCTGGCAGGTCTTTGTAAGGCAGTACCTAACTCTTTCATCCTCAACTTCAATCTGTAGTCAGATCTTTTAGATCCCAGAAGAAAAGAAAAGAAAAAAAAAAAAACCCTTGATGTCTTACCTTACTAATTGGTGTTGGTATCCATCATTTGATTGTTCTATTCATCACTTTCTGGGGAATTGTGAATGAGTATAATTCCCTGAAAATCAACTTTCTGAAAGCCAATTGACTAAACGACTAACTTGCAAAATTTTTCAAGTTCACTTGTTCACCAAAAACTTATTTTGCAGAAACCACTTCACCCCAAATCAGTTCACCCAAGGCCATTTTACAATAATTCTATTCACCAAAAGAAAAATTCAGCTGAAGTATAGGTTTCCCTACACTTGCTCTGTGGTATCAACCTGAAGTTTATACCAAAGTTAGCAAAGTTGCATGGGAGATCTTAGCAGCCTTGAGGTCTCTGTTTTCAAGTTTATTTCTTTGTGTTTAGTTTTAGATTAAAAATTTTATTTCCCTGTAGCCATGTCATCCAGCTGATTAAATAAATAAATTTGTTACTCCCACAAAACTGCAAGTCAGTTCTCTGTGTATGGTTCAGATCTCAGACACTAAGTGCTTCTTGGGTTTTTTTTTAAACACACACAAAGTATTTTTGTCATCAACCAGGTAAAAATATCTATTAATTCTGAACAGTACATAATCAACACACTCATTTGTAGATGTTGTTATGAAATTGTCTCTACAGTTCATAAAATCATTGACATCCAGCTATGCACAACCATTGTATTCAAAACACACTATAAATGTGCAGTTCCAAAAGCCCAAGACCAAAAGTCCAAAAAGAAAAAAAAAAAAAAAAAGCCCAGACATTAATGTACTTTGCCAGGCCACATTAAAATGTTCACTGCCAAAATCAAATTCAAGTGCACCACAACTTTGCAACAGCCAAACAGAATTTCACAGAAATCATCAAAAAATGGTTTAAAAAAAAAAACCTTCCTTTCCATGGGAATTGCCCCAAAACATTATGAGCAGTCACAAGAAATAACTTTTTGTAAATCTGAGAATCTGGTAAATTGCGCATTTGATGACAGTCAAATGAGCTCAAGATGAAGTACACAACTCAGATGAGGCCTGGCAGGGATTTAGTGCCCTGGTTCTATGCACACTGCCTGGCAGGAAGGGATGCTGGTCTCCAGCCACTGTGGGAACCAGAGCTGGACGCGTGCACTCAGAATGGTTTCCATACCTGGGATCATGCATTTCAGGCACAAATGAGAACTCATTTAAAAGAAATCATGTGCAGACAATTAAACAAGAAAGAACAGTCAAGTGCAACAGGAAGCCATTAGCTGGGTACAGGACTCTGTGTGTGTGTGTGTGTGTGTAAGAAACCAAGTGCTAGAGGAATCTCGATGAATTCGGCAGATTAGAATTTGCCTTGAGGGCATGGGGTCAGCTCCCCGAAACCAAGCATAGTAAGTAGGAAGTAAAGTTTGATAACAATTATTTTATCAAGGACCAGGCTTCGTGGCAGAGGGTTAAACCTCCAGTAGAGACATCCTCATCCCACGTCTGAGTGCCTGGGATGGAGTTCCACCCCCACTGCTGATTCTGCTTCCTGTTAATGTGCCCTGGGAGGCAGCAGGTGATGGCTCCACTGCCACCATGTGGGAGACCTAGACAGAGTTCCAGGCTCGTAGCTTTCACAGCCAGGCATTTGGGGAGTGAAACACTCCATGGAAGATCTCTCCTCCTGCCTCTCCAATAGACACTTTAAAATATTAATAAATAAAACACTAGTGACTGCTTACCAAAAGCTACTGGATAGGAGATAGCAGCTAGAAAACATGTCAATTGAAACTCACCCTAATCAGTATATTCCCCAAACCTTGAAACTTTAAATACTGAACTGCTTGGCCTCACAGAACAGCCCCAGGTGACGACACATGCCTTTCTGTTGCTTTCAACCGCTCTCTACTTAAATTGTCAGGGAAAAGTTGTCACTGAACTCTTCATTGATGTTGAGTATATCGTGTCTAGGATAACTCTACCTGACGAGAAAGTAACTCAAGCAAATGAAATCACAGGGCAGAAGAGCTTAATGAGTGTATTTGATGTAGCTTTTAAAAATTAAGATAAAGGGGGCCGGCACCGCGGCTCACTAGGCTAATCCTCCGCCTTGCGGCGCCGGCACACCGGGTTCTAGTCCCGGTCGGGGCACCGATCCTGTCCCGGTTGCCCCTCTTCCAGGCCAGCTCTCTGCTGTGGTCAGGGAGTACAGTGGAGGATGGCTCAAGTCCTTGGGCCCTGCACCCCATGGGAGACCAGGAGAAGCACCTGGCTCCTGCCATCGGATCAGCGCAGTGCGCCGGCTGCAGTGCGCCTACCGCGGCGGCCATTGGAGGGTGAACCAACGACAAAAGGAAGACCTTTCTCTGTCTCTCTCTCACTGTCCACTCTGCCTGTCAAAAATAAAAATAAAATAAATAAATAAATAAATAAAATTAAGATAAAGGGGCCGGCACTATGGCACATTGGGTTAATGCCCTGGCCTGAAGCGCTGGCATCCCACATGGGCACCGGTTCTAGTCCCAGCTGCTCCACTTCCGATCCAGCTCTCTGCTATGGCCTGGGAAAGCAGTGGAAGATGGCCCAAGTCCTTGGGCCCCTGCACGCATGTGGAAGACCCAGAAGAAGCTCCTGGTTCCTGGCTTCAGATCAGCGTAGCTCCAGCTGTTGCAACTATCTGGGGAGTAAACCAGCAGATGGAAGACCTCTCTCTCTGCCTCTCCTCTCCCTGTGTAACTCTGACTTTTAAATAAATAAATCTTTTTAAAAAATGAAAAAAAATTAAGATAAAAATTTTTTAAAACTAAATTAAAAAAAAAAAAAGTGCTACTACTGGGACCGGTGCTGTAGCATAGTGGGTTGATCTTCTGCCTACAGCACCAGCATCACATATGGGCGCCAGTTGATGTCTTGGCTGCTCCTCTTCTGACCCAGCTCTCTGCTTAAGGCCTGGGAAAGCCGTGGAAGATGGTCCAAGTGTTTGGGCCCCTGCATCCACAGCAGAGACCTGGAAGAAGCTCCTGGCTTCAGATCAGGCCAGCTCCAGCCATTGCGGCCATTTGTGCAATGAACCAGCAGATGGAAGGCCTTTCTCTCTCCCTCTCTGTAACTCTACCTCTCAAATAAATACATACATTTTTTAACTAACCATTTTAAAGTAAGGCTACTAACTCATCTCACTGATTTCTGCAATGATATAATAAAATGAACAAGACATTTTCCTACAACAAGTAGTTCTGTGTGCAACAGGCAATTGGTACAGCACTTAACATGTCAATTGTAGGAGGAAAGGTATTGTGGTCCAGAGGATCAATTCGATGCCTGCAATGCCACATCCCATACTGGAATGCCAATCCGGATCCCAGTTGCTCGGCTTCATAGCCAGCTTCCCAACAATACACCTGGGGAGGCAGCAGAACATGGCCCAGAACGTGGGTTCCTGCCACCCACGGTGAAGATCCAGATGGAATTCCAACTCCTGGGTTTCAACATGACCCAACCCCAGCTGTTGTGGCCATTGGCAGAGTCACTCAGAAGATCGGAGATCGCTTTGTCTCTACTTTTCCAATTTTTTTTAAAAAGATTTATTTATTTATTTATTTGAAATGCAGAGTTACAGAGAGAGAGAGAGGAGAGGCAGAGAAAGAGAGGTCTTCCATGCAATGGTTCACTCTCCAACTGGCTGCAATGGCCAGAGCTGCACCAATCCAAAGCCAGGAGCCACCTCCCACGTGGGTGCAGGGGCCCAAGGACTTGGGTCATCTTCTCCTGCTTTCCCAGGCCATAGCAGAGAGCTGGATCGGAAGTGGAGCCACTGGGTCTTGAACCGGCGGCCATATGGGGTTCCGGCGCTTCAGGCCAGGTCATTAACCTGCTGCGCCACAGCACCAGCCCCAACCTTTCAAATTAATAAAAATAAACATTTAAATGTGCTCAAAAGAACCCTCAAATGTAACACTGCACTTTTTTTTGTTGCCTTGTGATTCCTTTTCCTGAATTTGGCTACCACACAGTCTTCTAGGGTGAGTAAGAAAATGCCTACCAAGCAGAGGTGAGGCTTTAAGGCCAGGCTACAGGTACAGCATGGGGCCAAGTCACCTATGTGCAATTATCAAAGCTGCTCCCAGAGTTAAGCACCACTCAGGCTCCACAAAGAGGAAAATCAGAAGTTTGGAAAACTTGTTGCTTGCCGGAGATACATTCCAACAAACTAACCATCGATATTCACTGATCACTTCCTAGCAATGATGATCACTGATCCCCAGCACTGCTGTTAGTCTGCTAGATGTCCTGCCTAGCAAAACAGCGAACACACAGAGTTTATTCCCTTCATGTCCCATACATATCTTAGGTCTCCTTTATTCATTTTCTCTCGCTTTCACAGTTCTAAGGATGCTTCATCTTACATTTTACAGAAAAGGCACAATCAAAATTTTTTCCTATTTTTCATTATTACTTCTGTTAAGTAGAAATATGTAACTTCACATATTCTAAGTGTGAAATAGTAGACTTTGTAAGGCCTACAATTTAGAAATATCTAATATCGGATGTTCTATCTATGCATTCTAAGACTTTGTAAGGCCTATACTTTTGCTTTAGAAGATCATTTTAAAAAGCAAGAAGGCGAAGTTTTCCTGAACAGTAGCAAGTCTGCCAGATCAGAGTTCGGAGAGCCAGGATCAATTCACCTTGGCCTTAACCTTGACGACGTGGCTATGCTGCACAAAGAGGTGTGATTTCCTTCTCTACAGCCTGAGCCTAAAGCTCAGGCACCTCCCTCCAATTCTTGAGGCTTCTTGTCCACGCTCCCAGAGGGGCATGCGGTCTGATTCACTTACAGACTCGCAGAGTTACTTTAGCTGCTTGTCAAGGCTCTCCCCTAAGAGCTGGTCTCTGCTGATGATCCCTTGGTAGAGCTTGTAAATATTTGCCTTACTAACCAACTGGGAATACTGTTCCTTCCCCAAATCTTTTCTCCCTCAGTTTAATCTCATTGTTTCTGATTCTTAGACTCAAGTTGGAATCCTCATGCTAACACATTCAACATATCCTAACCATTAGCCCTCATCTGCATACAGTAAAGCTCTTTCTTCATCTAACACATCACAGTTTTAGGAGTTAAACACCATTATCACTCCCTGTAAATGCATGTGTTGCAAGATGATTTTTTGTTAAAATTATTGATTTATTCCACCCTGGAAATCTAAGACATAAAAAATAAATACCTATAAAATTATGAGTCAACTGTTACAACTGAAAAAATGAGATGAAAATAGACAAATAGAATTAGTATCTAAAATTTCTAAACCCATCATTGCTTCCTACTTTTGTTCAAACTAGGGGGTTAGGGATGCCCATTGTACCACAACAGGTTAAGCCACTGCTTGAGATGCCCACATCCCCTACTAGCTGCGTGGGATAAAGTCCCACCTCCACTTCCACTCCAGATTCTTGCCAATACGTCTGGTAGGCAGCAGACAAGCACTTGGTTTCCTTCCACCTGTACGAGAGACCCGGATAGAGATCTGGTCTCCTGACTGCAATGTGGTTCATCCCTAGCTTTGGGGTCCATTTGGGGAGTGAACAAGCAGATGGAATTTCTTTCTCTTTTCCTCCTCCTTTTAAATGAACAGAATTATTTTCAAAATCAGTATAGCTCAAGTTCATGTGTATTTTATTTCATTTTCTTCCTGTTTGTATGAATGAGCTCATCCTTTCCTAGGAGTCAGATATCCAAAGAGAAAAGGTGGCACTTAGTTGCTGGCATTGCAGCACCACATGGAATGTGCCCATTCCATATTAGTGTGTCTGGAACTTAGTCTCACCTTCTCATCTGTTTCTGATCCATCTTCCTGCTAAAGCGCCTGGGAGACAGGTGATATACTAAGCCCCTGTCAGCCACATGGGAGATCCAGGTGGAGTATGTTGAGACACCAGTGGTAGGGTGTGAGTGTTCTTTCTTTTTTCTTTTTGTTTGTAGCAAAAGGTTATTGTAGATCTAAACAAAATATTTCAAGAGTTCCTCTTGTGACAAAAATTTGAAAACCAGGAAGGAATGGCATTCTGACACAGCCTAAATATAGTTACACCTTGAATACTTCAGGTTAGGAGAAATAAGCCACACATGAAATGATGCATCATATAAAATTTTCTACTATTTTAATTCTTTTAATTAGACAGGCGGAGAGAAAAAGTCAGATGCATAGCAATCCCACTTCCAACAGCTAAAATAGTAACTTATCTGGGAACAAATTTAACTAAAGAAGTGGAAGAAGTCTACAATGACAACTGTCAATCACTGGTGAAATACACTGAAGAGGACACCTCTGGCTGCGCCAACCCTTGGCTGTTGTGGGTATTTGGGGGATGGAGCCGAGTGAATGTAAGATCAATCTCTCAGTCTTTTGGTCTTTCAAATAAATTTAAAAAATCAACAGCCAGGAATAAACTAAGGCAGAAACTGAGACCCTGGAGCTGAGTTCCAGTCTCCCACATGGGGGGCAGGAACCTATCATTTTGCCTCCCTTTGTGTCCATCAGCAGGAAGCTGGATCAGAAGCAGAGCCTTACTTGAGCCTAGATGCTCCCATGTGGAATTAGAGCATCCAGAGAGACAATGTAACTGCTGCACCACATGTCTGCCTCTGGTTCTGCTTAATAAACACAATAATGCCTCTGTTTACAAGCAGTGTCTAGTCATTTTTTTCTATTTAGTCATTGTGCTCACTTTCCTGATTTCATTTACACTGAGTGTTACACACACTCAAATATTCTGACAACAGTGGTTGACCCCATATCCTTTCTTCAGTGTCCATTTTATTGGCCTGAGCAAAAATTAAAGAAAATGGACCTAGTACCAGGGTTCTGAGGCTGTGTCCTGCCAGGATTCTATTCAAAGCTCTCTTTCACATCTAGAGCTCCCAGGAACACCTGTACATGAGCAGCAGTCTTGAGCACTGCTCCTCTCCAAAGCACTGGGCTGTGAATGGGCAGCCAACCTCACAAGGGCTCTTAGTAGAACCTTCTCCAACACTGTCACAGCCGTGGTACCTCCAAGGCTGAAATAAAGGAGGCAGCTGCCAAGGGATAGCCCCTCCTCCCCCAGCCACACCCACGAGAGGGGCCACTGAGGAAGACTCCTGGGATTCCACATCTGTGGGAGAGGAGCTGGGGATGTGGCTCAGACTGGTGAGTAAGAGAAAGCCACAAAACACAGCTCTTGGTTTTTTGGGTTTTTTTTTTGTTTTTTTTTCAAGATTTATTAATTTATTTTCTATTTTACTTGAAAGAATGACAGTGAGGCCTATTTTCTATCTGCTGGTTCACTCCACAGTCGCCCCAACAGCCAGGGCTGCACCAATCCAAAGCCAGGAGCCAAAAACTCCACCCACGTTCCCCAGATGGATAGTGAAGTGCTAAAGTGCTTTGGCCATCCATTGCCACCTTCCCAGTTATGTTAGCTTTGAAGCTACATCAGAAGCAGAGGAGCCAGGACTCAAACCAGGACTCAGATACAGGATGCAGGCACCCTAAACCACAGATTCGTCCACACCAGCTTCAGCACTTGACTTGGACAGCCAGGTATCACTCTTTCAAGAGTACATGGCAAGTCCCCGCCTTTGATACTCTTAACTACCCTATAGGCTGTGACTTAAGAATTGTGACAGTCTCAGCTGCTTGTAGTAACTGAGACCTCTTCAGAAGTTTCCTGAACGGGTAGGGCTAGACTGACTCAGACTGGTCAAAGCCCAAATGAGGAATAGAAAACCATTTTGCAGTATGAGTAAATTTTATCTACACAAATTGATCAAGAACATTTGCAAATGATTCTCTTTGGTGTTTCATGGTATCTCGTCAGCTATCAGATGACTGATTTTATGGTATTTTTAAATGCTCAATTTTTATATAACAAATTATTTAAATTAAATTTTACTTCCTATGATCCTGATTCAGCTTCTAGCTCTTCTTCAGCAAGTAATTTCTTAATCAAGAGTTGCCAAAAAAATGAAGTTAATATGTGACTATCAAGTGCTGAAACTTTTAATTCACACTACTCAATCGGATGACTAAGTTTCCCTGTTGTAAACTGTAGCAGGCTTCCAGGAGACAATAAATAATCCTGACAATGTCTAATAAAAATAGGTGTCATATCAGAAATCCACAGCAGAGTTTAAACTTAGTTTAGCAGAAGCAACAACTTCCTCCCAAGACTGATGAGCTCAGTTTCACGCCTTCAACAAAAGGCATTCTAGAAGCGATAGGCAAGTTTCTCCCTGACATAGATGGATGATGGCGCATGTGCCAGGAGCCAGTGGAAAACAGGAGCCGTCATCTAGAAAATGACAGAGCCATTTTGAGTCCCTCTGGATTAGCACTCCATCTTTGGCGGAGCAGATAGACTGTTAGTGAAAGGTCTATTGCCCGCAAATCAGAAGCTAGAGGGCAGAGCCCTGTCATTCTGAAATTCTGGAACCTTCCGAGTCCCCAAGACAGAGAAGGCATGAGATGGTATCCCAGCTTTCTCTGGGACTTAGGCCAGAGAAAGCTAACCAAATCCAAGTAGGTCAGCAAAAATACAAATCTCTTCACCACAGAGACCAGTCAATGATCAAAAATAGCATAACCCACAGTACACAGATCATGTGTAACCACCCCCTCTGCCTCCTTTAGAGCACCTTGTAGACAGGTACCTGCTCATGAAGTCACAAATGCTGCTACTTATCTCTGCTTAAACAGCACAGTAGCTCCAAGGTCATCTCCTTGGACTTGGATCACCAATTAAACTTGGTCTGATTGACCAACCAGCATCTAGCAAGGGAACTCTCAAGGCTCAAAACCAAGTGCAAAGCTCCAGTGACCAAGATGGGTTTTCAAAGGCAGCTGGTCTGTCTGCAGCAAACGCTCCCCACCTTGTCTTGGAGCCCACTGGGGGCCATCTCTCTGAGACTGTACTTAATGGCTGAGGATAGTATGCTGCTCTCTGCGAGATCCTCCACAGAGATGGATCACCACTGCTTCGTTAATGGCCTGGCACACTCTTCAAAATGCTCATTGGATGCCTCTGGGCACGGAGGGGCCAGCTGGTGGTCAGCCATTAGGTCACATTCAGCTTCCAAGGCCCAACCCAGGCACCACAGGCAAGGTCAAGGTCAGGACCGAGGCCAGCACATCTGACAGTGAACACAGTCGAAGGACACCACAGACGTAGCCAAAGTTTTGCTGCAGAACAAAACACTGCCCTATACATTGCTTTTTCAATGACTGCATTTAACAAGAGAGAAAAACCTATTTAAGTATTTGGAAGCTAAGCATAATCAAGAAGCAAGCAGGCCTTTCACTCCAAGGTCAGTAAGAGAAGTGTTTTAACTGCAACTTGAACTACCAGAGATGTTACTTTATGTATAATTTAGGAACCTCTGGAGTCTCCTTACTCTAATCCAGCCAGGAATGTGGCACAGCTATTTCTCAATCATCTTATACACCAAATAGAATCCACTTTTACTGATGAGGCTAACTTCACAAGAAAATATTTTTCTAAGTCCCCAGTGTGGCCATGAATGACATTCTCTGTGCACTGGAATGGAGAAAGAAGACAAGCTCCATCCCTGTGGCATTATCTCTTGATTTCAGGTCCGTGGGGTCCCAGCGCACAAAAGCCTCCTTTTCCCTTCTCTTCCTCTCTCTTTTCTTTCCACCTGTGACATTCCCTGCAATGAGCATTCTTAGAGAATAGCGGGTGCTTCTCTCGGCAGCTCGGTTTTGTCAGTTCTGAGCACAGGGCCTTGTTTTGCCATTTTCAAGGTCTCTTTCAAGCCCTAGATCACAGCTCGCACTTCAATCAGGAGCTCACACCGTGAAGGAGCTGGCGTGGATCGCCGACCAGCTCTGCGGAGGATATATCATCCCTTTCATGGCACACGGCGGAACACACCTCTCATGTCATCCCCGGGACAGCCGGCGTCATTCACCAGTCCTCATCGACAACAATACTGATCACGTCCCAGCCTCCAAAGGGACAAAAGCATTCTGGGGTTTCCAGTGAAGTGACCTCAGTCTCTCAAAATGATTTGACTCTAAGACACACAATAGTGAATCCTGTTTCCTACTGGGGTTGTAAAATCTGGTATAGGAGCAAATTTAGGGACATGTTAATTATGTTGATCAAAACAAAATGAGCCCAAAAGAATGTGTACATGGAGCTTTTTAAAAAGAAACATGCTCACAAAAATGCAATTGAGATCCCTCCCCAGTGCGAGAATGCTTCTAAAAAGGTCATCAGAAAATGGAATTAAAAATGAGTTCCAAAAAACTAAACAGGGGCAGGCACTGTGGCACAGTGGGTTAAAGCCCTGGCCTGAAGCGTCAGCATCCCGTATGGGCGCTGGTTCTAGTCCCGGCCTCTGCTCTTCCAATCCAGCTCTCTGCTATGGCCTGAGAAAGCAGTAGAAGATGGCCCAGGTCCTTGGGCCCCTGCACCCATGTGGGAAACCCCGAAGAAGCTCCTGGTTCCTGGCTTCGGATTGGCACAGCTCCAGCCATTGCAGCCGTCTGGGGAGTGAACCATCGGATGGAAGACCTCTCTCTCTCTCTCTGTAACTCTCTCAAAAAAATAAATAAATAAATCTTTTTTAAAAATTAATGAAACCTATATATAGTTTTTAGTCTAACATACATTTTTCCATGTATTATGGAAAACAGGTTTTTTGCACGGAAAGTATACTTTTAAAAGGTTGTTCATTCTATTTATTGGTAAGGCAGACACATTCTCCAGTGCCCACAACAGCCAGGGGTGGCCCAGGCAGAAGCCAGGAGTTCTATCTGGCTATCCCATATGGGTGGCAGGAACCCAAGCACCTGAGCCTTCATCCACTGCCCCTCGGGATGTGCCTCGGCAGGAAGTGGGACCGGAAGCGCAGGTGGCACTCCAACCCACACACTCTACTATGGGGTGCGGGCATCCTCATCAGTGGCTTCCATCACTTGCCTCAATGTATCTCCCTGATCTCATCATCATTAACCCCATTTTCCCACCAAGTTTCTGAAGATCCCCATATAATGCATGCTATTTGTTTTCAATCACATTCAGAGGTGCATTGCAATGAAACCCCTCTCAGATAATTTTTCAGTATGGAGAAGCTGTTTTATTTTAACCTGGGGGATACGAATGCACTGAGTGACTTACAGGAAGAAAGGCCATTGGCCATGGCAGAAAGATGAGATGTCAGGACCTGTACTAGTAGCAGCAATCAACATTGAACACTAGCAGGTGAGTGAGAAAACGAAGTGGAATCTGACCGTCCATAACAAGAATCAAAGGTTTGAGAGAGAATTCTCCTTGCTTTGTTGCTAACTGTATTTCCACGTTCAGCGGCTTCACTGTGGAACTTGGGTAACCATGTTCTAAGTTGTTAGATACACAGGCAGAGTAAGCTGCCCTCAAATACTAACGCAAATTAAATCTAAATATGCCAAATGAGGCAGAGAAGTGGGAGATTACACACCCAAAAATCGCTTTGACCTCAGTTATCCAGACTGTATTTTAAGAATCACTCCGTGTGGCGAAGGAGCGTGTAATCTCGTTGTCTCCAGCGTCCTCATGGTCTTAGAGGAAAACCATCCTCACACATCCTCCACAACCAAATCTGAGCCCAGGGTTAAAGGCACACTCAGCACCAGACAGGACAGGATCCGCTATCAACTCCCATACTTCCTAATTACTCTAACTATGAATGTTATAGAGAGCAACAGAAAATGAGAATTTTGGGTATCCCATTTCTGAACGGAGCAGTTTTCCAATGAAAGACATCAGTGTAAGTACCAGATAGATGTTCTACAGGATCACATCTGAAAGTATAGCTCAAAACCAATAATTAAAGCTACTTTCAGAGATTCTGGTGGGAGAGGACAGGGGGTGTTCTTATTTGTGCAATGTCGCAGCTTGCGAGAAAACAAAGTTCTAGAGAGGTCAGTATTGTTAAGCACCCCATATTGGAGCATTCAACTGTGCCTCTTCCCAGCTAGCTTCTTGCTAATGCACCCGGAAAAGCAGAAGATGATGACCCAAGAACTTGAGTTTGTGCCATCCACGTGGGTGATCTGCATGGAGCTCCTGGCTCCCGGCTCTGGACTGGCTCAGCTCTGGTCACTGCAGCCATCTGGAGAGTCAATGAGCACATCAAAGACCCCTCTCTCTCTTTCTCCCCCTGTCACACTGCTTTTCAAATAGTAAGTTCTGGAGGCCAGCTGCCCAGCAGTCTGAGTCAATTTAACACTACTCAACTGCACACTGAAAGTTGGTTACAATGCTGAATGGTATGTCATGTCATTTTTTTAACATGATTAAATGTTTCTGATTTTTAAAAAATATTATCAGGAGGAATATCCCATAAGTGGGAAAATGGGCGAGGTGCGATTTGTTATCAATTTGCCCAAGGCAGCTTTCACTTACAGAAAGCATCGCAGCCCTGGGGTAAAGCCACCCAAAGGGGCAAGGGAAGCAGTAAAGGCAACATCGTGCTTGCCTAGAGGATTCGCCATTCATGCAGAATACCAGAAGTCACCTCGCTGAAAAGGCTCCTGGCGTGAGAATTGTGTGTGGGGAACTGAGAAACCCTCCCAGACAGGCCATCGTGGTCCCCGATGCGGTCACTGTATTGACAACAAGGCCAAGTTTCTAAATGTCAGGTGCACACTGAGGGGGGAAGAAAGGCTGGTGAACACAGAGCAAAGAGCAGGAGGTTGTACTGAGCTGACACTGAGCGCGTCACGCATGATGGGCAAACCACAGCCTGCGGGGGGGGACGACCTGGGGGCCCTCTGAAACTCCAAGCTCACCTTACAGGAAACTTTGTTAAAACTCCCCAGGCTGACTCAGACCTGTCGGGACCCCAGGACCACAGAGACCGCGGGGGACTTACGGTGTTTTGAGCCCTATGTGCACCCACTGAGCCTGCTCATTTTCATGCATGCTATACAGAGTCTGTTCCTGCTCAGGAAACCCCAAAAGGCCTCTCCTCAGCCAACTCATGCACACCACCCCAATCCCCTCCCATCCGGCTGCCTTCACACACGTCTCTGGCGAAAGCTGTTCGGGGAGTCAGGTGGCAAGCAGTGTTCCTGGCTCCTTCCTTGCACGCCTCGTGAGAAATTCTCTGTGTAAAACAGCACGGCTTTGCCACGCTCACAGGCAACTTAACAAGGGTGGATTCCCAGCAACATCTCACTCACTGCTGTAGGCAGGCACTGCTTACCCCAGCACTGCCCAAGGCGGAAGGTGCGTCTGAGAGGTGAAGGACTTCACCCCATGCCAGCCGCACAGGACCCGGAATACTAGAAAGGGAACTCCAGCGTGTGATTCAGTCCAATCTAAGTTCTTGGTTCTACTTCTGGGCAAACTCAGAAGTGACTTTAAGGGATAGAGGTATAATGGGTTTCTCCCACACTTAGAGAATGGTTCTCAGTCCCCATGGCTCTCTCTGGTCCCTGGTTCCAAGACTGCAAACCACCTGCTTGAGTGACAGATGCTGCCCCTGCCCCCCCCCCCCGACCCCCCCCCCCCACACACACACACAGTATTGTCAGCCATTATCTCAGTAGCCAAGCTCTCAGGAACAGATCAGTCTTCGCTAATCCTTAAGCAGAGACAAGAAGCTGAGGATCTGACATGAAAGCTGATTGGCGAGTATGTATGTCAAGGAGTTGCCCTCATAGACTGTACCAACACTTCCATACAGCAAGAAATGAAAGATCCAGACAGGGACAGGAGGCCGAGATCTGGCCTAGCAGTTACGATGTTCGCACTCTCCTGTCTGCAGTGCCTGGGTCCGCCATACCTGGCTCTGGCTCCTCATTCCAGCCTCCAGATCATGTGGTCCCTGAGAGGCCTCAGATGGTGGCTCAGGCTGCCGAGGTCCCGCCGCCCGTGTGGGAGACCCGGATGGTGGCCCAGCCCTGCGCTCTCTGGGCACTGGGTGGAATGAACCAGTGGAGCAGAAGTCATCCTCTCTCTCTCTCTCTGACTTCCAAATGAGAACACTTCAACACCAAAACGGAGGAGGGAGTTGATGGCGAACAAACGGGTAACAGACGGTATCCAGGACCACGGGCAGTGGAATGACAAGGATGTCCGGCACGCTCCAGGCCCACCTCTGATGCTGTGAATACAGCTGCTAAACTTATGCACTGCTTAGCGTATTCATTTTTTCCTGATTAATATCTTCAACTGACAAAATAACATATCAAGAATATTTATTATCCCATTATCTAGGAAAAAATACAGTCCTTTATTAGCAGTCAGGTGGAGCTTGTGGGACAAGACTTCATGCTTTATGAAAACCTCCCTCGAACCCTGACACAAACAGACACAGTAGTGAGTACTCCAAGCATGGAAGCCAACACATAGCATGGTGAGGATTAGGGATCCATTCTATCACCTTCTTGTATTGTTCCTTCCTGAATCGGACTCTCATCTTCCAATTTGGTATCATTGTATATGCAATGTTACATAATACCTAATTTTTCTGCTAACTTCTTCAGGCCACCCAACAGGGACTGCCTTCAACACACCAAAACCTGACTTGTTGGCCATCAGTGGGGAAACATTTTTAATACTCCCAGATGGCTTTAGAATTTCTTGAACAGCATTTCCTTAATAAACTGATGTAGCTGTACTGAAGGGGGCACATTCGACACGAAATATTGCCATCAAGATCCTGGTAATGGGATGCTGGTATTCAGTACACGATGCTGCCGCATACAACGTAATCCTCCTAGCATTCAAGAGAGACAGAAGCCAGCGAGCACTGGAGAGGGTCACCAAGTATAATTAGCTCCATTAAATCCCTTTACCTGCATATCTGCCATGTTGTTTTGGGGGACATTTACATGGAAAAGCAGTGCACCCCGTTTTGTGTGTTAAAAGTAAACCTCATGTATGGGCCCCACGGCTATCAACATTAATTTCTTAAAACAGAGTTTCCCCAGCCTTGTTTGTCATCCAGGAAATTTCACATCTTTGAGGGACCCCCGACTTCAAAGTCAAGGAAGCCATTCAGAGGCCTGGGAGCCTGGGGGCACCAGGGAAGCCTCCCTACCAGCAGCATTAGAGAAGCACTGGGTTTCTTTTTTTCTTGTCATTTGTTTGCTGCAGAACTAGATATCCACATTTAATTCCCGAAATCCACACATGTATCTTTTTAGATACATATTCGCAAGCCTCTTGTACCCTTAAAAGCCTGGTCTTTCCCAGCACTGTTTGCAGGTGTTGATGGACGGAGCCTTGCCCTGGTAAATTTTGTGCAGCCACAGCGACCTGACCCTGGGGTCATGGGATAGCACTTGCGCACTCAGGCTCCCAGGGGCTCTTTTTTCTAAGTGGCACCTGCTGTGAGGCTCTGTGGCTAAACACGGAGGGCCTGTAGCAAATCACAGATGTTTTATGCACTAGAAAAGCCGGCAGGAAGTAATCACTAAAAGACAGACAGCAACAGTAAGGGGTAGGTTAAGAGCAGGGGGGTGGGGAGACCAAGGGCCGGAGAGCGTAGACTGTAAGCAGTCTGGCTGCGCGGCTCTGAGGCACACTCTGTCTGGGATCGGCTGAAAAGGCACCGACACCCCCAGAAGCTGACGAATGGAGCTGGTGCAGCATGACCGAAAATCCCTTTGCAGGGTTGCTGCTGGGCTGGAGTCCTCCCACGTTTTAAGCTCTTGTAACTTTGTGCCACCCAGTTTTTTCATGGAGCAAGTATGCCATGATTTTTTTTTTTTTTTCAGGGTAAAAATAAGTACTTTCTTTTTGGTGGAAACCTATCTTAGGAGCGCAAGGCCACCTTCCTGTACTGTTCCAAGGGACGGTCCCCACCACCCCTTCCTACCCTAACCAATCTTGGCTCTCGAGCTTCAAAAACACAAAAATGCATGCCTGCCTGTAACTTGTTTCCACACCAGCTTTTCAGGGTGTTTCAAAGCCATTTGCCATGATTTTATAGACTTCCAGCTAAGTGGTAACAAAGAAAATATTTGTGTAGTCTCTACTCCCCCCAACTATTTCTGGCCCTCATCTCAAAGAGTTGAGTGTTACCTCAATGTTAATGTGCTTTGCCTTTCTCCAGAAAAACCAAAGCCTGGTGCTTGTTTTCCTAGGAATATTTCTACTTAACACATTTACATTTTAAGTTGCAGTTGCCCTACTCCTTAAACGACTTCTTTAATAACTATTTTTTAGCTTCTAATCGCATTAGCAATCTGCCCCTACAGAATTCTTCAGCGCTCTATTTTTTTAATTTGTATTTTAATATTTGACAGTTTCTTTGTAGAAAGGAAAGAGCATTTGAAATAACATTGGATATTTTGCCAAGTCTGTCAAATGAGTAACGCTTCCACTTTCTCAGCTCCGTCTCATTAAAATTGCATTCTAATTCTGTCTCAGCTTGGTCTCTGTGCTTCGTAAGTCATTGCTTGCTCATTACTTGTAGTGTGGGAGATGAAATTTATTCAAACCTGATAGCTGAGATAAGGAACTGAAAGGCAGGCAGCTGGGAGAAATGAAATTAGCCTTTTTTAGTGCTTTTCCGGCTGGATTTTTGCACAGCTATCCGTTACACCACGTGTCAGTTGGCATTTGTGACACTATCTGTGTCTGCTTTATAGATTTCCATTAACATGATATTCTTAAGACAAAAATACAGAAGAGATTTCTCCCATTCCTGTTTCATGTCTTAGCTTTCAAATGCCACTGAGTATCTGAGTTGATAAAGAAGGAAACACGATTTTCTATAGTTTTCCATAATGACAGAATCATTAAAATTGCCCCACAAAGATTGTTTCATTGTGTTCGAATTCTTATTCATTTCTCTTACGGGAATGAACGCGGGTGACAAGGAGTAAATGTTATACCCTCCAAATGGTTTGAGGCGAAATGGATCTCGACTATAATGTGACATCCAAGCAATTTCACGTGCGATACAGGAGGGAGCCACGTTTTCTAACCTAAACCTTCTAGCCTGAGCTTTAAATGTCAAAGGAACACACTGTGGAATTCCCAATTTTGAATGTGCAAGAGTTATTTGGAGAAAATTGACTAAACGCATGTACTTTTCCATTATACAATTGAGCTGTTAAGGAATTATATGGTCTAATTACTAAACTTGGAATTTTTGACTACTTTGATTATGAACAGATACTGTCATTAGCTAGGTAATTACATTGGCTCTAATAACAAGCAGTCATTTAGAAATATGTTCTAAATTATTTCCTATAAGAAAGCCAAGTCTTGGTTGATCAGTGTATGTGATTAACGTCAAGTGTCATGGAACAGCTGAGGGATCTCTGTGTAGAAAACCATACATTTATCCTGAAGAAATTCTTCACACTCCAATACCAATACCAATACCAATAGTACACGTAGGGGTTAACATGTACCTAAATGTAAGTCCTGATACATTTTTTTCCAAATTACTCAAGAAAAATAAAAGAACGCAAACACATTTCTTAGAAATGTGATGTTTAGGTTTAGGTTTGCTTTAACCACAAGCTCACTGTGTATACTCAACCTAGGCATTTTACAAATACATTGTAACTGAAATTCAAGTAGAACCCAAACATTATGTAAGATACATGAACAAATCTGCCAAGCCCACTGCAGTACCAAATTACAGAACAATTTATGGGACTAATAAATCGTACAAATAAGAAACAACAGGCCACAGTCATAAAATCACTTTGATGCAGCTGTTGTCTAGGAATGGTAGCTAGATTCCAAGGGTAACCTTTCTGAGAGCAGTTAGCAAGGTAGATTTTTTATTTGTATTTTCTTTCTTTCCTGTTGTGCTTTTTGGCTCAATGTGCTTGCCATTCTAACTGCTAACATTCTGTAAACCATCCAGCACAGGGGGAGGTCACACTACAATCTAGGACAAAACTCAAAATCAACAGACTACATAAGGCCAAAGGATTATGAAACAGATCTACTACACCATGTGTGTATATATATATTCTCTGAGTAGATCCTAAACACCCAAACTGATATGGACACAACCAGTTAACTACTACAGGATTTGTTTCTGATTTTGAATTTCTGGACATCAGGGTAAACTGTGATTATATACTCTAAGTAACACACCCAGGCCCCCTCCGGTTCTATCTCCTTCCTCGTTTCTATCATATCCACTCCAGGCATTGGGCAAGAGCTTATATCCCAGCCCTGTGACTGACATAGCCTCTATCAAGCAAATGGCTATTAGTAACATGGAAACTGATTTGTTACTCAACTAGAACATTTGCTATGCTACATGTGAGTATGTATCAACTTACAATTTGTAGCATAGGCCTCAAACACCTACAGACTGAAAAACTGTCAAGGAACATACTAAGATCGCGTGCAGTATGTTTCTATAAAGACATGAATTCTATTTTTTCATGAACAAAGCAGTTCTCCTTCTTTTCAGGCTGTAGGAATCTGGTTGCCAATTCTACATAGATTATTATACCTGGTCCCGAGATTCCTTTATCAGTTGGACACCTTCATAGAAATGACAGCTGTGTCAACAGCACTTTTTTGAAGCAGTTATCATCTCCCCCACCCCACAGTCCCATGTTCGCTACTTCCTTCTCACCAGAAAGAAACAGCAAATACCTACAGCGCCATTAGTTCAAAGAGCAAGGGGCCACGGTGGCTGTACCATCATTGTCACTGGAAGTGTTGGCCGCGGCCGCCAGGCTTCGTAGCTGTCCTGTCTCCTTGGCACTTTGGCTTCTTTCTGGTTGTTCACGGTGGTTAAGACCTATTTAGCGCCAATGGCTGCTGTTATCAGTGTCAAGACATGTGGCTGATGGGCTGGCGCTGTGGCGTGGTGGGCTAAGACTCTGTCTGTGGCGCCAGAATCTCCTATGGGCACAGGTTCACGTCCCAGCTGCTTCTCTTCCGACCTAGATCTCTGCTTGTGGCCTGGGAAAGCAGCAGCAGGTGGCCCAAGTGCTTGGGCCCCTGCACCCAAGTGGGACATCTGGATGGAGCTCCTGGCTCCATGCTTCAGCCTGACCCAGCCCCAACCTTCACAGCCATTTGGGGAGTCAACCAGCAGATGGAAGACCTCTCTCTCTGTCTCTCCCTCTCTGTCTTTAACTCTACCTTTCAAATACATGAAGTCTCTCTTAAAAAAAGAAATGTAGCTGATAACAGATTCTGATCCCTTAACATTCCCTCCATAGTTGCAGGTCTTCTCCATAAACCCCAGCAACACTAAAGCGTATGTGACGTCAGATCTCAAGGAAGCAACTGTTTCTTCATTATTCATATGAACAGGCATACTCTCATACCACTTCGGCTTTGCGGCACATAGTACAAAACAATATCATTCTGCTGTTTGCCGGAGCTTTGAGAACTGTTTGTCCTCCTAGATACTTTTCCTTGGCCAGCTGTTTAACATTTATATTCTACTTAGATGTGATTCTTTGACTAATTCCAAGTAGTTGGAATTAGTGTTGGAATTAGTGGCCCTAAACCGTTAGGCTGAAAGTCTTTTTTTTTTTTTTTAAATATTTGTTTATTTGAAAGTCAGAGTTACACAGACAGAAGGAGAGGCAAAGAAATAGACAGAGAGGTCCCCCATCCACTGGTTCAATCCCCAGTTGGCCACAACGGCCAGAGTTGTACTGATCCTAAACCAGGAGCCAGGGGCTTCTTCTGTGTCTCCCATGCGGGTGCAGGGGCCCAAGGACCTAGGCCATCCTCTACTGCCTTCCCAGGCCATAGCAGAGAGCTGGATCAGAAGTGGAGCAGCTGGGACTTGCACCAGCGTCCATATGGGATGCTGGCACTGTGGGCGGCCACTTTACCTATTATGCCACAGCATCGGCCCCAGACTGAAAGTGTTGATTCAGCATCAGTGGTAATTGTTCTTTGTCTAAAAAAAGAAAGTGCTTTAGAGAGGTTTACTGGTTCCTTTATATATATATTTGAAAGGCAGAAAGAAAGCGAAAGAAAGAGAGAGAGAGAGACAGAGAGATACACAGAGGCAGAGGTATCTTTCATCTGCTGGTTCACTACCCTCAATAGCCAGATCACGGCAAGGCTGAAGCCGTATGGGTGGCAGGGATGCAAGTTCTCAGGCCATCCTCTGCTGCCTCCCCAGGTGCACGAGCAGGGCGCTGGGACAGAAGCCAAGCAGCCAGGTCTCCAACGAGGTAGTGATACGGGGTTCAGCGGTCCCAAGCCGCAGCCTATCCCACTGCGCCACAACACCTGCCTCGAGGTACTGCTTCCTATTCAAATGTCTTTACAACATTCAGTATCTTCCAATATTTTTACTCTTCCTTGTCTTTCAGTCTACTTCTTTGATGCCTCCTTTACTGGCATGTTCTTAGACCTCTCAGAGAGGAACTGCATCAAAGATGGGCAGATAAACCCCAGGACATTAAGCAGCGGCTTTAAAATGACCACATAGAAGATAAGCTCTCGCAAAAGAAGTCACATCAATGATAAAGCTCATGTTCAAATTCATTTAAGGACAAATTTCAAAAGGAGATAAAACCATGACTCTCATACAAATGTAAAATGAACATGTATTAGGGATTCTATTTATTCAACTACATGACAGAGCCAAGTTGAGATGACAACTGGTTCAAAGGAGAGCCCCAGGGGCCAGTGCTGTGGCATAGCGGGTAAAGTCGCTGCCTGCAGTGTCAGCATCCCATATGGGTGCTGGTTCAAGACTTGGTTGCTCCACTTCCAATCCAGCTCTCTGCTATGGCCTGGCAAAGCAGTAGACGATGGTCCAAGCCCTTAGGCCCCTGCACCCACATGGATGACCATAAAGAAGCTCCTGGCTCCTAGCTTTGGATCGGCACAGCTCTGGCCATTCCGGCCAACTGGGGAATGAACCAGTGGATGGAAGACTTCTCTCTCTCTCTGCCTCTCCTTCTCTCTCTGGGTACTCTGACTTTCAAATAAATAAAATCAGGGAGAAAGAAAGGAAGGAAGGAAAGGAAAGAAAGAAAGAATAAATCTAGGCTCTCTTGCAAAAGTTTCCTGCTTGCAAGGAGAACTTTTCATTGTAGCAATGAACATGAAACTCCAGGCAAGCAGGACTCTCCCTGGACAAAGCATTGTCTTGGCCATCTGTCATATTCCTCTGTGGAATTTTTGTCCAAAATGAAACCAAGTCCCTGTGCAGTTCATGGGACACAGACGCTCAATATCATCATGTCCCAGTCTCCCATGGTCTCCCAGGCTTCCTCTCTTAGCTTAAGCTTTCCCAGCCCTGATTTGAGGATTTCAGATTAACCTCTCACCAAAACTAAGGCATTGAATTGAGGCTGTGGTGCAGTGAGTCCCACACGATCCCTAATCGCTGGACTCATGAGGTCATTTATTTCCCTTGTACGTGACGTCTTGTTAGTTCTTATCTTCAGGATTCCTTTACCAGGAGTCCCAGGGCCTGAACAAATGTAAATGTCCCCAGAGTGAAGAGACCCCACTTAGCCATCACAGATTCCCTAAAGGACGTATTGCCAACCAATCAAAGGAGGGCCACAAGCACAGCCAACCAATCAGGACCTCGGCCATCAGCAGAACAGGCACTTAGCCCCACCCTCAGTCTGTAAAAGCCTTTACCCCTAAGCCATCAGAGAGCACTGGAATTAAGTGATACCTGCCTGGTTCCTTGCTCTGCGTTTTGTAATCAACACCGACTTTCTTCACCCTGCTGTCACCGGCTTGCTGCCCGTGGGTCCAGTTTGGGGGGTTCTATTATACTTCTTCTAATCAGCTATGGGGTGCTCTCCATCGGTTACAGAGACTTGCAGAACCCACTGCAAATTGTTCTGATTCAATACATTTGGGGCAACACCTGGAAATCTGTGTGTTACAAGTTTGCAAAGAATTTTGATGGCGGCTGCTGTGAGGTCTTGTGAGTTAAGCCACAGTTTGTCTATACCTGAAAGAAAACTCAACATGCACCTGCTCCAAGACTGACTCTAAAAACAAAGTTGTGGTTGCCTGTTTGGAGCATACAGTGCTACTCATTTCGTTAACTCACACAATGCTGGTGCTCCAACTATCTTATCAAGAACATAATAGATGAAAAATTAGGGCCCCCAAAATGCCCAGTATCCACACAGTTATTCTACCCTTTTCTCTTTTTAAGTTATTTATTTAAAAGGCAGAATGATACAGAGAGGCAAAGAGACTTTCCATGGAGTGGTTCACTTTCTAAATTGGTCCAACACCCAGGGCTGCACCAAGCTCGAGCCAATAGCCAGGAACTCCATCCAGGTCTCCCCCATGAGCACACACACAGGCCCAGGCATTTGAAGCATCACCTGCTGCTTCAGACATCAGCAGGAACTTGGATCAGAAGCAGAGCAGCCAGGACTGGAACCAGCATTTTGATATGGGATGCAAGCATCCCAAGCAGTGGCTTGATCTGCTATACCACAATGCCAGCCCCTTTCTAAAAAACTATTTATTTATTTATTTCAGAGGGAGAAAAAGAGTTCCCATCCCTTGGTCCACTCTCCAAATACATGTAACAGCCCAGACTGGGGTAGAAACCAGCAGCTAGGAACCTAACTCAGCTCTCCCATGTACGTGGCAGGAACCTGACCACCTAAGCCATCACCTGCTGCCTCCCAGGATCTAAACAAGCAAGAAGTTCAAGTCAGTGGCCAGAGCTGGGGATTGAACCCAGGTACTAAGATACCCAGGTACTAAGATGTAGGTACCCAATAGCATCTCAACTGCCAGGCTCAAGGCCTGCTCCCCGCCCCATCCTTTTTTTCTACTCCACTGCCTGCCCGTTCACCTGGATTTTGTATTAAGAAGGTTTTTAAGCATTTTTTTCCCACACATGTTCTCCTTATTGTGTCGCTTTGTCCAATTTCTATTTCCAGAAAGCGACCAAAACAGTGCTTGACAAATATATATACAACAAAACAAAGAAAGGCCAAAGAAAAGAGAAGGTGATTATGTCAGTAATAACTGATCAACTGGCAGTGTTGAGGCTCAGCCTGGGTGCCGAGCCCCTGAGCCGTCAGAGCTGGCAGAGACCATCAGGCAACAACCTTCACGAAAGGCACTGGGTGTGATCTCTTTCTCATTATTTCCTTCCTTCTCGCGCTCAGCTCAGACTTGCTCCATCAGTAATTAAGAGCTGTCATCTGGAACACAGGCACCGATATTGCATCCAGCTTGCAATCCACCACGCCAAGGACCTAACACATTTCAGGGGACCGCTCAGAGCGGGACTGAAGAGCACGGAGGGCACGGAGGGACCCGTGGCCGGGAGCACACACCCCCACGCCGGGAAGGCATGGAACAAAATGCTGAACGCTGTCCTGAACCACGTTGTGTTTATGCTGCTCAAAGTTTTCCGACCTAACAGCCAAGCCTGCATACTGTGTATTTCAACAGCGTCTGGAGCAGAGCTACTCGGGTTTCTTTTCACGTTCTCTCTCCCAACACTACTTAGAATTCTCCAGCCCCTTCAGTTTCTCACTCCTGTTTTCCATTTTCTAAGTATTTCCCCGAAAACAATGGTGGGAAAAGAAAAGAAAAAAAACCATTCCATCGTAGGCTCATAAAAAGCACCGAGCTACCCGTTTCCCCAGTCTGTTGTGGTTGTGGTTGCTGCTGCTGTTATGACTGTCCTGTCTTTTGTGTAACTAGAATGTTTCTAGCTTTTAAAAATGTTTATCCAGGGCTCCCATGACTCCCTGCTGATAAAGCCTCGGCCTAATTAACGTATTTATATGAACATTGCCGAATTCCACTTGCATTATTTAGACAAAGGGAAATTCCTGGCATTTTCAAGTCACAATTGTGTAATCAGATGACATTGTGTCAGCCGGTTTAAGAAGACCTCTACACCAGTAATAAAGAAAAAAAAAAAAAAAAAACACAACTTTTTAAAAAAATTGATTTCCCCTTTCTATTAGTTTTACTGGAAAATACTTCAAGTAGGGCTGAATTCAAGTTTTAAAACTAAGCAATCCAAAATAGTAGCGATGGCTTGCATTTGTTTACTTAATTAACTCGGGAATTACTGGACAGGGGAGAAGCCATTCCATCACCATTCAATTAAACCGCAAGGCATGCTTTTCTGTTTCGTTTCTTTGCCTCTCGGTGAAGTCTTGCCCCTTGACACATCCTCATTATGGAAATAAATGTAACATTGAATAAGCTAATGCCATTCCTTTGGAATTATGACACGAAGAGGAAGAATTATGGCACGCTGGGAATGCGGCAGGAATGGATTTACGAAAGTAGTCACCACAATTGTTTTTATTGTGGTTGAATCTCTAGTTTGGGGGGGAAAAAAAAAACAAAGGGCAAGGAATTGGGGAGTTTCTGGATAAATGTGGATCTAATGAAGAGAGCCCATTGGTTGCACAGGCGGGCTGGGATTCCCACAGTCCTGAACAAACAGTTCTCAGCCAATAATTCCTCGGCCTTTGTTTCCCCACTCTGGAATTCTGACTACAGGCGTGTTACCAAGCCAACTGGGTTCACTACAAAGACACAGAGACGCTCCTTTTATCACAAAGATCAAGACAACAATTGTGTGCCTACAAGAAAAGAACAACTAAAACCATGCAACAGGCATTAAAAGAACAATTCTAGAGATAGTTGCCTTTGAACTCCAATAATGGGCAACATTCAGTCCTGAGATTTGAATTCCAAGTTAAAAGAATTCATCACCAATGGCCTTTCCTTGTCGTTCTAAGAGCTGCTGGCAGCAAATGCGTTCAGCAGCATTAATTTTGTCAAATGCAATGTTTCAGTCAGGTGGAATCCCATACAATGATCATACTGTAAATCAAAGTTACAGACCCAGTTTTGTTTATTATAGAGCTCACTTATGAAACAGAAGAAATTTACATTTTGTCTTGGCTTCATCCCAAACTACAGAAAATGAAGTACTGTTCTTTAAAAAACTGGTTCCAAAATGCCACTTCCACAAGGTTAAACCCTGCAGCTTGCACAGACTCAGTGCACAGGCGTGTCCAACACCCAGCTGAGAAAACAGAAAATACTGGTTAATGTGGGTGCTTCTTTCTTTCTCCTAGCTTTGACCTGTGAACACTTTGAGTTCCATGCTGGGGGGCAATCAGCTATTTTCATTTTTGTGTCAACATTCCATGTTCTAGTAATGTGGGAACATTTAAGCTGAATCCGAACAGACATTAAGAATTCAGAATAAGGGGCTGGCACTGTGGCTCACTTGGTTAATCTTCCGCCTGCGGCGCCGGCATCCCATATGGGCGCAGGTTCTAGTCCCGGTTGCTCCTCTTCCACTCCAGCTCTCTGCTGTGGCCTGGGAGGGCAGTGGAGGATGGCCCTAATGCTTGGGCTCCTGCACCTGCATGGGAGACCAGGAGGAAGCACCTGGCTCCTGGCTTCAGATTGGCGTAGCTCCGGCCGTGGCGGCCATCCTGGGAGTAAACCAATGGAAGGAAGACCTTTCTCTGTCTCTCTCTCTCTCACTGTCTAACTCTATCTGTCAAATTAAAAAAAAAAAATTCAGAATAAATGCTCTCTTTAAAGAATATGAGCACGGTTCCTAGTGGGGACTTTAATATCTGTAATCTTCTCAACTAGGATTGCAACCTTCTAAGCTCCTGGGATTCGGTCATTGGTGATCCTGAAATACCTGCCTAGTATTTGTTTGCAGTGTTTGTTAGGAGTGTACACATTATGTTTTGTCTAAGAAAGACTGAAGAACTGCCTTTTTAACTGGCGATCCTCGTGGCTGGTTGTGGCAAGGGAATGAATGGGTTAAGCAAAAATCTTCAAGGACTACCCCAAACCAGAGCAGCTTATTTTAGCCAACGTCATCCTATTTTATCATTGCTACTTATAAAAACATGGTCAGAGTGAAAAGGATCAAAGCAAGTTCACTGATAGAATGAGTGTTTGTTTTTATAACCGGTATTTTTTCTTAGAGTGTTTATTTTCATTTCACTTGAAAGGCAAAGAGACAAAAAGATCTTCCATCTACTGGTTCATTCTCCAAAAGCCTACAACAGCCCAAGCTGGGCCAGGCTGAAGCCAGGAGGCTGGAACTCCATCTGAGTCTCCCACACGGGTGGCACAGACCCAGGTGCCAGAGCCATCACCGGCTGCCTCCCAGGGTGGGCATTACCAGGAAGCCCATCAGCAGCAGTGCCAGGGCTCCAACATGGGATGCAGGCATCCCAAGGAGCATCTTCACCACTGGGCCAAACACTCTCCCCTAGTAACTGACACTTTCATCATCTGTATAAAGAGTTATATCCATATACAAATCCCAGTACTATACCAGCCAGCAAATTTCAAGCCAGTATCAATCTGAAGACCTACATGCATTCATTTCTTATATAGGAAGAAGTATCGATTTAGCAAGTAACTTCTCGTCATTTGTGTATCATCAACTTTAGTACATTGTCTACAAAATTCCCAATTACAATGCAAAGAATAGTTGTTTTACTTCTACATTTGCATTGTAGTTCCTAGCGAATAGGAGAAATACCATAATTATCAGCCAAATCAATTCTTAGCTACAGGTAGACTGGTAAAGAATGTGCTTACAGGAAAATACAAAAACTATAAATCGAACCTGATTTTTCCACATACATGTTATAATACTGTATTGCCATGAAGACCTTGATGACAGGAGCCATGACCAAGCTGGTCAAAGAGGAGATGCTAGCCTTCATCCCTACCCCACCTCATTCCCAAGATAAATGTACAGTTATCCACAAGCAAAAATGACCCTGAGAGGGTGCAATTAACAGTCTGTAGTGACACAGGGATGTAAAGGCAGGGAGAAAAGCTATGTAGAAAGGAATGAGGTAACACTGGAATACTTGAGCTGCAGTCCCTGTCTCACACCATATAAACAATCAACTCGAAATGGGTCCAGGAGTTAAAAGTAAGACCTGTACCTATAAAACCACCAGAACGGGCTGGCATCGTGGCTCCCTTGGTTAATCTCCTGCCTGTGGTACTGGCATCCCATATGGGCACCCGGTTCTAGTCCCGGCTGCTCCTCTTCCAGGCCAGCTCTCTGATGTGGCCTGGGAGAGCAGTGGAGGATGGCCCAAGTCCTTGGGTCCTGCACCCGCATGGGATACCAGGAGGAAGCACCTGGCTCCTGGCTTCGGATAGGGACAGCACGCCAGCCGTGGCAGCCATTTGGGGGGGTGAACCAATGGAAGGAAGACCGTTCACTCTGTCTTTCTCTCTAACTCTGCCTGTCAAAAAAAAAAAAAAAAAAAAAAACACTAAATATCTATGATCTAGCAGTCCCACCACTGGGTAAACATTCAAAGTGAAATCTGTATGTTCCAGAGAGGTTTGTACTACCATGTTCACTGCAGCTTTTCTCCCAGGAGCCAAGACAGGTAATCAGCCTAAGTGTTCATCAATAGATGGAAAGTTGGGGGGGGGGGGAGCATTGCTGTGGCGCAGCAGGTTAACGCCCTGACCTGAAGCGCTGGTGTCCCACATGGACACCGGTTTGAGATCTGGCTGCTCCACTTCTGATCCAGCTCTCTGCTATGGCCTGGGAAACCAGTGGAGGATGGCCCAAGTCCTTGGGTCCCTGCATCCACATGGGAGACCCAGAAGACGCTCCTGGCTCCTGATCGGTGCAGCTCCAGCCACTGCAGCCAATTAGGGAGTGAACCCGCAGAATAAAGACCCCTATCTCTCTCGCTGTCTCTCTCTTTGCCTCTCTTCTCTCTGTGAAACTCTGCCTTTCAAGTTAATAAATAAATAAATATTTAAAAAAAAAAAAAGATAGGGGCCAGTGCAATGGCATAGTGGGTAGAGCTGCCACCTGCAACACCGGCTACAACTCATATGGGCACCGGTTCGATCCAGCTCCCTACTAATACACCTGGCAAAGCAGCAGAACACGGTCCAGGTGTTGCTTCCGGATCCATGTAGGAAACCTGGAAGAAGCTCCTGGCTCCAGATCGGCCCAGCTCCAGCAATTGCAGTCATTGGGGGGTGAACCAGCAATGGAATTCTGTCTCTCCCTCCCAGTCTCTGTACCTATGCGTTTCAAGTAAATACATAAATCTCAAAAAATTGATGAAAAGATGGAGAAAATATTAGCCATACACACAGTGAAATGCTCTTTAGCCTTAAAAAAGAAGAAAACCAGGGCAAGTGTTTGGCACAGCAGGGGAGAAGCTGTTTGGGATGCTTGCGACCCATGTCAGAGCGTGCGGTTGCAAGTCTGGGCTCCCTTTCTCATTCTAGGTTCCTGCTGATGCTCACCCTGAAAAGCAGCGGAGAACAGCTCAAGGACTTGGTCCCTGCCACCATGTGGAAGACTCGGATTGAGTTCTGGGCTTCTGGCTTCTGCCTGCCAGCCCTGGCTATCACAGGCGTTTGAGCAGCACAGCAGCAGATACAGGACCTCCATCGGGGGCTGCCATTCTGGCACAGCTGGGGAAGCTGCCACCTGCTGCAGTATCAGCATCCCACAGGGGTGCCGGTTCGAGTCCCAACTGCTCCACTTCTGATCCAGCTACCAGTTAATATGCCGGGGAAAGAGGTCAAAGATGGCCCAAACTCTTGGACCCCAGCCCCCCACGTGGGAGATCCAAATGGAGTTCTAGGCACCCAGCTTCCATCTAGCCCAATTCCAGATGTTGTAGTCATTTGGGGAGTGAAAGAGCAGATAGAAGAATTCTATCATTCCTTCTCTGTCACTCTTCATTTCAAGCAAATAAATTAATCAAAGGAATCATGCATACATAGAATACTTTTTTTTTTCAGTTTGCTTTAAAGGTGACATTAATGGTTCTTCTGCCTAAACATTACACATTTAAAATTTTTTAATGTAACAGTGACTTCATTAAGATACAACACAGAAATCATCAGCTATCTGTGGCACTCATTCACTGTCCTCGACTTCATTAAGGAATAAGTAAGTCCATGCAAAAAAATTGTTCCTGTAAATCCTTATTGAGGCCGGCGCTGTGGCGCAGTGGGTAAACGCCCTGGCCTGAAGTGCCAGCATCCCATATAGGTGTCGGTTCGAGACCCAGCTGCTCCACTTTCGATCCAGCTCTCTGCTATGGCCTGGGAAAACAGGAGAAGATGGCCCAAGTCCTAGGGCCCCTGCACCCACGTGGGAGACCCGGAAGAAGCTCCTGGCTCCTGGCTTCAGATCGGCGCAACTCTGGGTGTTGAAGCCATCTGGGGAGTGAACCAGAGAATGGAAGACCTCCCCCCCCCGTGTAACTCTGACTTCCAAATAAATAAATCTTTAAGAATAAATAAATAAAGCCTTATGACGTTGGGACATCTCCAAAATCCTATTTAGAAGTAAATCTTTATAACTATACGCAACATGTCAGGGGGAACAAGTTGTCATTTTATGTCCGATTGTTAAAAGTTGAAACATCAGAGTAAGGAATCTGTCAATGAGACATCAAAGCTAGTGTTGCTGCTAATGAGCTTCCTGCTTCCCAAAATAAAACAATGTCTAGCAGTAAGGAAATCGCCTCTATTTTACTACTGTTTACAAAGCATTTTCCTAAGTTGTTCAAAATAAGGTACTTTTGTTCGTCATCACAGAAATCCAAAGATAAACATGGTTACCTGTAAAGCTGGGTAAACCATTTTTATACAAAAGCTAATGGAACGTGGAGAAATAAGGCAAAATATATGTTCATTTCTAAGACCATCAAAGAGGAGCCTTCAATAACCTTGTTCTCTGGTGAGATCCTTCGAGGTTTCTTCTTCCCTCCCCTGATGCCACCCAAGATAGGAGTGAAAACATTTGATAGTAACTATGTATTTTTGTCTGCCAGAGGTCCTGTGATGTAGCTATGTCAGCAACCAATACGCAGCCAAGTACAGAACTGAGGGGCTGGAGCTGTGGCACAGCAGGTTAAAGCCCCAGCCTGTAGTGCTGGCATCTTTTATGGGCACCGGTTCAAGGCCCAGCTGCTCCACATCTGATCCAGCTGTCTGCTGGTGAGCCTGGGAAAGCAGCCGAGGACGGCCCGGTTCCTTGGGCCTCTGCAGCCACGTGGGAGACCTGGAGGAGGCTCTTGGCTCCTAGATTTGGATCAGCTCAGTTCCAGCCACTGAGGGAGTGAACCAGAGGATAAAGACCTCTCTCTGTCTCTACCTCTCTCTGTAAGTCTGTTTTTCAAATAGATAAATCTTTAAAAAAACAAAACAAAGTACAAGAACTGAGGGGCTGCTGGTGTGGTGCAGCACCACCTGCCACACCAGCATCCTGTATCAAAGCACCAGTTCGAGGCCCGGCTGCTCCACTTCCATTGCAACTCTCTGCTAACCTCATGAGAAAGCAGCGGAAGATGGCCTCAGTGCTTGGGTCCCTGCCACTCACATGGAAACCCAAACTCCTGGCTTAGGCCTGGCCCAGCCCTGGCCATTACAGCACCCAGGGAGTGAAGCAGCAGATAGAAGATACCTGGTTGCTTCCCCCATTGCACAGGGGGAGGGTTTTCATGAACATTCTCATTTTCCAGAAGGATCCCCTCCTGTCCCTTGCAAAACCAACTGTTCACAGTGTTTTCTCAAGATCTTAGGTCAGATTCCAGAGCGCTCCGGAAAAGTACTTTTCAGTATGGATCACTGTGTATCAAATGTACAAAATATGGAAAATAATTTATTCTCAACGTACTTTCAATCAACCAACTCTCCTAATCACAAGTTTACCTCCTCCCTGGAAAACACAACAGGCTTTCTGCCCGTCAATACAATGGCATCTACTGCATGGTTCTCCAAGAGCAAGCCCTGGACTGGCAGCAGCTCAAGCATCAGGAAACGTGTTAGAAATGCAAATTCTCAAGCCCCACCCAAGATCCACTGAACCCAAATGACTACAACACCAATACCTGAAAACCGTCTATCTGGATTGATTCTGCTTGCCTGGGGGGTGGGGGGGCAGCTCCAACTACAGACCATACATTATGAGAGAGTGCAAGAAAAACCTACAGAACTCACCATAGGAGGGAGAGTGCTATCCCTTCATAAAAGATTGTTAGATAAATGTTCAAAATACATATGTAATTGGCCGGTGCCGCGGCTCACTTGGCTAACCCTCTGCCTGCGGTGCCGGCACCCGGGGTTCTAGTCCCAGATGGGGCGCCGGTTCAGTCCTGGTTGCTCCTCTTCCAGGCCAGCTCTCTGCTGTGGCCCGGGAAGGCAGTGGAGGATGGCCCAAGTGCTTGGGCCCTGCACCCCATGGGAAACCGGGAGGAAGCACCTGGCTCCTAGCTTTGGATCAGCACAGCACCAGCCTTGGCAGCCATTTGGGGAGTGAACCAATGGAGGGAAGACCTTTCTCTCTGTCTCTTTCTCTGTCTATAACTCTACCTGTCAAATAAATAAATAAAAAAGAATTTAAAAAATATTTATTTATGTATTCATTTGAAAGGCAGAGTTGCAGAGAGACAGGAAGAAACAGAGATATAGAGGTCTTCCACCTACTGCACCACTTCTCAAAAGGTCGCAATGGCCAGAACTGGGCCAGGCTGAAGCCAGGAGCTTCTTTAGTGCCTCCCACATGGTGGCAGGGTGCAAGCATTTGAGCCATCTTCTGCTGCTTTCCCAGGCACATCAGTAGGGAGGCGGATTGACAATGAGGCAGCTGGGACTCGAACTGGTACCCACCAGGGATGCCAGCACTAAAGTTAACCCGCTATGTCACAGCACTGGTCCCTAAATTAAACTCTTACTGATGGATTGAAATTATCTCCCACAGCAAGTGGACACACAACCTTCTAATTCTGAATTTAGTAGGGTCTGTACAACACATTTTTTTTTTTTTTTTTTGGACAGGCAGAGTGGATAGTGAGAGAGATAGAGAGACAGAGAGAAAGGTCTTCCTTTTGCCGTTGGTTCATCCTCCAATGGCCGCCGCAGTAGGCGCGCTGCGGCCAGCGCACCACGCTGATCCGATGGCAGGAGCCAGGTGCTTATCCTGGTCTCCCATGGGGTGCAGGGCCCAAGCACTTGGGCCATCCTCCACTGCACTCCCTGGCCACAGCAGAGAGCTGGCCTGAAAGAGGGGCAACCGGGACAGGATCGGTGCCCCGACCGGGACTAGAACCCGGTGTGCCGGCGCCGCAAGGAGGAGGATTAGCCTAGTGAGCCGCGGCACCGGCCATACAACACACTTATTTTAAAATATAGTTAAGTCAACAAAATTAAAGGAATCCAAGAACTTTTAAAAAAGTTTGTTCATTTGAAAGGTAGAGTTAGACAGAGAGAATGGGAAACAGAGAGAGGTCCTCCATACACTGGTTCACTCCCTAGATGGCCACAAAAGCTAGTGCAGGACCGGGCCAAAATCAGTAGCCAGGAACATCATCCGGGTCTCCCACGATGGGTAGAGGTGACCCAAACACGCGAGCCACATTCGGCTGCTCTCCCAGGTGCATTAGCAGGGAGCCGAATCGGAAGTGGAGCAGAGTAGACACAAACCTACATCCGTACGGGAGGCACGTGTCGCAGCAGGAGGTTTAAACTGCTTTGCCACTACAGAATCTACCTCCCACACTAGACCGCAGATCCAGCAAGAACACTTGAACTGCAGGCTGTGGAGGAGAGAAGGGAGGAGCCTGATCAGAACAGAAGTTATATTGCCAAACGGCTACTAGTTCAAAGCTCATTGCCTCACAGATAGCCTGACAGTATCTACTAGCTGCCCACACAGCCCGGCAAGAGCAACCCATTTCTGTTGGCCTGAGTGGTACTCAGCATGATTTAACAGGGCTGTAGGGAACTCCGTGCACTCGTGGCCCAGGGGTCCATCTGTGCTCTCAAGTCCGCCTTCTCCCGTGGCTGGCAGTCCGTTCCCTGACACTTAACAAGCAGAGAAATACTTTGAGTATGAATTCGATGCCTGACACGTCTATCCCCACATTATAGTTTGCTTCCTATTGGGCAGCTGATCACACATGTAACATCTGGCTGCATCCCGTATCCGTGCCAGTTCAAGTCCCTGCCACTCTGCTTCTGATGCAGCTTCCTGCTCATGCGCCTGGGAAGGCAGTGGATGATGACCCAAGTACTGGGGGCATCGCTACCTATGTGCGAGACCAGAGAGGGCGCCTCTTACTTGCTGGACCTGGAACTTGGTTCTGGAGAGGAGCTGGAGCTCTCAGAGTTCCTCTGTACGTGCCATTTCTCAGACCCCTTCAGCTTCAAATAGCCCATCTGCCCAACAGCCAGATCCTGGGGGAGTAGGTCCCAAACACAGCACTGCAAAGGCACTTAGTGCAGGGGATTGTACAGTCGAGACTGGTAAAACTGATGTTCTGTCTTACTATGATGAAAAAAGCAATCCTGAGATTCCTAAAGGCCCACAGCATGGGCCTCTGGTGAGGATCAAAGATCTATGCCATCACTGCTCTTAAGTGGGGAAAGCAAAATGGAAAATTTAAGAGGCATCAACAAATCCTTCCTGAAGCCATACTCCATCTCACAGGACAGAACATTGGGAATCATCCCAAGTCTGAAACAGTGGGGTGATGACATGCTATAGGGGACGCAAAGCAGGCTTTCCTGCCATCCGTCTGGGGGTCCTTGCCTGCAGCACCTCCACCTTGAGCAGATGAACAAGCTCCAAGCATTGCCACTTCTGGAAGCTTCTCGCAGCCCTGGAGCCCTTCCCCAGGAATGAAGCCTGCAGGGATCAGCCCAACCTGGGTTCCAAGAATGGAGAGTGGGAGAGAAACCTGACAAGGCAAAGGGTCTGTGAGCCCAGTGCAGCGCAGTGGGCCAACAGCAAGGCCTGTTGGTTTGCATTCCTGAACAGCCCGGAGCCTGTGCAGCTCAGAAAACTTCCTACCCCTGGGCATAGGGGAGGGCAACTCTCACATGAGGTCTCATGTCCTGCTCCAGGGACGGCTGCAAAGTCCGTCCCAAACAGGTTTTTCAAACCTTTTCAGCGTCCCTGTGCCCAACTGACCCATCCCCAACGCCAGCGACGTGATGGAATAAGGACACCCTCCACCCACAGGAGGTGGGAGGCAGGGTCCTGAGCCGATTGCACGGGAGTGCTAGGAGAGATGCTGAAGTTTAGCAAGTGATTTCACAGATCCATTTCAGCAGAAGAGGCTAGAGAGAGAACCAAAACCAGCCAAGGAGGAGGCAGAAAAGGGATCCAGCTACACAGCGGGAGAAGAGCAGGCAAGAAGGACAATGTCGGAAAAGTTGCAAGTAGAGAACTTAACCCCAAGTTGTGTTCAGTGGGCCCTGTGTTGTGATGCTGCGGGTGAAGCCGCTGCTTTTGCTGCTGGTACCCCATCTGAGCACAGCTCCAGTCCTGGCTGCTGTGCGGCCAATCCAGCTCCCCAGCAGTGCTCCTAGGGAGGAGCAGATGATGGCCCAAGTGCCTGGGTCCCTGTCACCCACATGGGAAACCCAGAAGATGTTCCAGGCTCCTGGCTTCAGCTTGGCCCAACCCTAGCCTGTGCAGCCATGTGGGGAGTGAATCAGTGGATGGAAGATCTTTTTCTCTCTCTCTCTCTTTCCCTATCTGCCACCCCCTCACTCTGCCTTTCAAACAAATCAATCTTCCTTAAAAAAAAATATGGCCTGCACAACTTGACAGTGCTTCACCAAGTTTAATTCTGCAGCATTCGACTTCAGTCTCAGCGTCCATGAAGCTGTTATTCATCAGCACAGAGAAGAGCCTTCGGGCGTGGGTGTCCGGGAGACTGAGTCAGCCAAGCCAGCAGAGGAGATCCAGGGTTGGGAGCCTGAAGAGCAGGTACTGGCAGGAGCTCTGAGCAGCCCACACAGGGGCCAAGGTGTGGGCAGGTTTGCGAAGACAAAGAGAGACAGCTCCTGGCACCGACACAGAGCAAAACGTGGCAGGATTTGGCAAGTAGAGCCAGGAAGGAAAAAAAAAAATAGAAAGATAATTGAAAGATAGCAATGAGCTGTCATCTGGTAACGAGGAGGAAAGGCAAGGAAAATAAGAGATGATTAGAAGCAAAGGAAAGTACTACGATAGCATTTAGCTATTGATGGAGCTACTTCAATTGCTCTGAATTCCCAAAATGTAAACAGAGCCAGGGAATGAGGTACACAATAAATCCCCAACTTCTCACCAGGGAGCATCCCCCGTTCACATAACCACACACACCGACACGCTTTTGGTGGGAAGGGGCTTTTTTCCCCTCCAACCCTTGCAAGATTGGATGGAGTCTTGGAACCTCATTTGCAGCTCCCCTCCAAGTCGCCCTCCTGTAGGAAGGGAGCAGGCGCTGTAGGGACCCAAGTAGAGAACCAAGCCTGCCAGGCTGAGCGTTCCTGTTGCACACACAGTAAAAACAGCACTCGGTGAGCTTCGCTCCACCAGATAAATAACGTGATGAGATGTTATCTTACACCCAGTCAGTCGATGAAAACAAATGTCTTCCAGCAGAATAATTTTATCTTCAACTCTTAGCATGCAACAGGAACTCCATTTCCTATGCTCTTTGGCATACTTTGGGCCAGCGCAGCAAGCCAGGGGTCTCTGTTGATTTGTTTTGGGAAGTTGCAAAGGAGAGGACTGTCTGCTGGAACAAAATCCTTTCCAAAAAACAGAGAGAGATTCTCATCTTTCATTTGGGTTAATAACACAGCACATATATTTGTCAATCAAATTAGAATTACTGTCAGCCCATAATGCATTCGAGTTTAGCCAATATCAGTCAGTCCTGATTTATTTGCTTAATACAAATCTAATTGAGTTTCAGGCTCCTCTCCTTTCAGCTGTTAACCGACCAAGTACATCTTTAATTTCCAAGACGGACGGCGGGGTAGCAGTTGAGAGGAGCCGCGATTTGCATAAGGCCCCAGAAGGGTGCCAAAACCCTTCACGCTTTAAACAACAGCCTTTATTATTCTGTAAGTGGATGTGTTGAATTTTCATGCTTTTGTTTCCAGTGCAGGCCTGACAGAAAAGAATAAAGTAGATTTTGCCAGCACCCCTGCTGTGCCCTGGGGGAGAAATTCAACGTGCCTCATTTGTCTTAATTGGAGATCCGCCCTCAGCACCAGCTTTCCATGCATACATTAGCATAACAGACAGAAAATGCAAGCCCACTTTGGTAGAAAGTCTCCCCCAACACACACACACACACACACACCCCTCCCATTTTCGAAGACTAATAAAATCCGCGAGAGGGGAGAAGCACGCATTCCATCTCCTGGATTTCTTAGGGCCCTGGCAGTAAAATCGCCTGTACAGCGAGATGCATCAAAGCCTACTTTATCTCTGCACTGTTATTAGAGTCAATCGTGAAAAATGTGATAAATATCATCGAGGAAAGAGCCTGAAAGCCTCTCTTTATTCTTCCTAATGTGCTAATCCCATAGACTTGGGCTTTGACTGCCTTCCTGGCTTTCTAAGAGGCCAGAGTTGGTGTTGCACGGAAATGAATGTTGTAGCAGCTAGGAAGGATGCTAGAAGGCGGAAAAAAAATCCTAGCCAATGTGAACTGATAACAGGAAAACAAATGCAGTGATCTCCGTTCAAAGCAAGACGTTAAACCTCGTGCCAGTTCCTAGGAAAATGATTAAATTCCCTTCCACGTTTTTCGAATTACAAAAGGGCTCCAAGCCTGGACAGACAGCCTGCACCGTGTAAATCATTTCCCTAATGCAGCCTCTGCCACTATCAGGTGGAAGTAATGGAACACAAAGGCAGGTCTTTCCAAAGAAATATTTCGTCTCCGTGTTCCCAAGCCTGGTATTAATTCTCTCTTCACATCTGTTCGACCTGCTTGCCATGGCCAGCACGCGAAAGAGACAGGAAACAGGAGGCAAGATGTAATTTCTTAATAAAACGTGGTGCACACATTCTCTTGGAGAGATGGCTGCCTTTCAGAAAAAAACAATGGACCCAGGTGTTGCCTCGCCTGTTGTCCAGCAGTTTTCCACGTCCGTCGAACACGACTCCCACTACAAGCCTCTCGGGGACTCTTTTCCAAAGTGCATATTTGTGTTTATTTTGTTGTGCTTTAGAGCTGGCTTTGTTCTCAATTATCTGTACGCACATGTGAAGACTAAGTACCTTTTGGGTCAAGTCCTGATGAGCAAAATCATTCTGGAATGAGAAGCTGGAGATTTCGAAGTCTGTGGCCCTGGGAGAGCCGCCAACGCCCGCCCGCAGTCCAGATCCTCATTGTGTTATGAATGCCTGGAGGTCAGCATCGGAACCCTGGAGGCCAAAGTGAGGTTTCCCCACCCCCAGCACTATCCCCCTCCCCCTCCCTCCAGTCTCCACTTTCCTCCCACTCAGTCCCAATAAACATCCTAAGGAGCGAGGCTGGGCTGGTGGGTGTTGTAGAACAGAAACTTGTTTGCTTTCTCATGCAAATCCATCTCAAAAAAATCATCTTTTGGCTCATCTGCCCTTTTCACTTTACCACTGGTTTCATTTACATTACAAAAATGACAAGCAGCGACCCGGTTTATCAGATAATCCCTGCTGCTTTCTAAACAAACATTCTACACATTCTGAAAGTTCTTCCTGGACTCCTCCCACCCGCCCCCAGGAACTGTTGGGTCTTGATGTTTGGCCTGGGAATTAGACTCACACCTAACTCAGGCCTGGTGCAAATATGCAAGGCTCTTTCCACCCGACAGACTCTCCTTCCCCCTCAGAAAACAAGATACCTTCCAGGAATCAACGGTTCTATCCTGGCAACTTCCAAAAATTATTCCCATCTCAGAAGTGAATTGAGAACGGAATCAAAGCTTTCCTTGGGCAGTTGTTGCTACTGGTTTTTTAAGTTTGTTTTCTTTTTCTTAATTTGAAAGGCAGATACAGAGTTCTCCTCCCTGGCTCACCCCCCTCTCAGGGTACACATCAGCAGGAAGCTGGAGCAGGAAGCAGAGCCAGGACTGGAACCACACCTGCCATGGCCACTGTGAGAAAGAGGAAAATGCAATAAGGGCATCCCTAGTGGCCCCATAACCGCTGCACCAAACATCTGCCCTGTTGATCTTCAAGACATTTTGCTGTTCAGGATTTTTCTTATCATTGCTATTAGGAGAGTAATGCGTGCTCTTTGTATAAAAGGACAATCAATTTCAAAGAAGAAATGTCGTTCAGGTCTCTGCATATTACTCCAGTTCCTGGCAAAGACCCTGCATTCTTCGCAACCATAATATGCAAATGGGTATTTCAAATGCACTAGTGACAAAGACTGGCCCCTGGACCACAGCGGCCTCTCCCATAGCTCGGATTTCCAGTTCAGCCCTCAGGCAATGCATTCAAGAGCAGACAAGTTCCAGCAAGAAGCCTCCACCTCCCCATCTGACCACCTTCGTCAAGCCTGCTATCCCCAGTGCTCTCCCCACCACGTCTGACTTCAGCAAGACTCCTGGCAGGGGATGTCAGCAGGCATTGCCCTCCCCTCTCGGTCCTGCTCAGACCACCAACTTCCCACCCGGCTTCCTCGGCCCCCAGTTTTCCTTGTTCCATTCAGAGTTGAACCCATCTGTCCTTCCTACAGCAAACCCCTACTGCAGGAGCCCTGTCCCAATGCAGCAGTCCCCAACAAAGTTGGCCTCACTGTCTTAGCAAGGAGCAGCGTATTTTTAACACTGCTTAAAGACAATCTTCAGCCAAAATTAGCAGCATTTACTCACACATTGAAGAACTCATCAATGTGGTAGCGCTAGAAACTGGAAAGGTTCCTAGGGTATTGCTGTAGCATCACGAGCTGTGAACTTGTACAGGCTGAACTTGGAGGCAAAGCATTTACTTGATTGGCTATAGATGAGCACTTGGATAATTGAGAAACTTCCTACCAAAGCTTAGTTGGAATTAGTTTTTCTTTAAGATCTATTTTATTTTTTTGAAAGGTAGAGTTGTAAAAACACAGAGCAAAAGAGATCTCCCATCCACTGGTTTACCTCCCAGATGGCTGGGCCAGGCCAAAGCCAGGAGCCTGGAATTCCATCTGGATCCTCTACGTGGGGGCAGGTGCCCAAGCACCTGGGCCATGTTCCACTGCTTTCCCAGGCACATTAGCAGGGAGATGAATCAGAAGTCTATCAGCCAGGACTCAGCTGCCACTCATACGAAATGCTGGTGACCCAGTGGCAAATTAACCCACGGCAGCACAATGCAGACCCCCAGCTCACAATTCTTAATATTCAAAATTAAGTTTTGCTGTTCATACAGAACAGGGTTTGGTTTGCTTATTGAAGGACCTAAGGTACAGGAGAAATCTCAGCCTGACTACTTCCCAGTTAACTGTCTTAACTCTAACTTGAACCTGCCACCCCAGCATCAGTCCAGCCCACGTGTTCTGGGTTGAAAGGTGCTGGCTAATTTAACCTCTTAGAATGACCAATCTGCCTTTTAAATGAGCAGAATTACAGAGAACCTCTCTGCAGTGACTCATCCATTTTGTTGTTGTTGTTATTAAAGATTTATTTATTTGAAAGAGTTACAAGAGAGACAGAGAGAAGTCTTCCATCCACTGGTTCACTCCCCAGATGGCCACAACAGCTGGAGCTGTGCCAATCCGAAGCCAGGAGCTGCTTCTGGTCTCCCACGCGGGTGTAGGGGCCCAAGGGCTTAGGCCATCTTCTACTGTTTTCCTAGGCCATAGTGAAGTAGGCAGGCATACAGGCTAAAATCAATTGTTTGTGAGCTGGAAGACCACTCCTTTGCCACGCCCCTGTATGACCTCACTTCCTGATACCTTCACCACGCCCCTGTGTGACTTCATGCCCCTACCTGGCCACACCAGGGTGCCACCAGCCAATCAGGTTAATTAACCACACCCCTTTGGAAGTGGGTTAAAAGCCTGGGACATGGTGTGTCCAGCCCTTCTCTTTGGCCCTGGCCTCTTGCCAGGAGGGAGCTTGCTGTAGCCTTGTGCCACCCACCCTAGGCTTCCTGGCCTAGATGCTCCTCCACGTGGCTGGTTCCTGGTGCTGGGTGTGAACCCAGATTTACCTCTCTCTCTTAATAAAACTCTCACTCTCCTATGCATCTTTCTCACTAAATAAAGGCTCAAAATGTACCATGCTGCCTCATTTATCTGTACCGGTATTTAGAATTCTTCTCTAAATATTAGGCAAGAACCCTCTAGGCTTATTAATATTGGGGATTTATTAATAAATATATGGTGATCTCGTAAGGCACCCCAAATTCTGGTAGCACATGTGGCACCCCAGATGGTGCTTCTGGGGAACTTAAAAGGGCCACATTTTTGGTGTAGATTTTAGGGGGTCATCTCCAGTTTCAATAGCAGAGAGCTGGATCGGAAGAGGAGCAGCTGGGACTAGAACTGGTGCCTGTATGGGATGCCAGCACTTCAGACCAGGGTGTTAACCCACTACGCCACAGCGCCAGCCCCTCATTTTTTTGTGTGTGCCATCATTCCTTCTGAACATCAATTCTCACCATAAAAATCAGCATTTGTGATAACATCCTTGAAAATCAGGCATTGGCCAATGTGCATGAGAACTTAACTGTCCCCACAGCCATAAATATAAATTTCTCTTGAAGACAAAAAAAAAAAAAAAAAATCAGCCTGATGGTTTCATGTAACATTTTACTGTAGGCCTCAGACAGGGTACTGGTCCAGTGGGCAATGAGATGATGGGCCTGGAGGCGGCACCTCTTAGAGAAATCATAGCATTCTTACATGATTGGATAGTCCTCAAGAGCAAAGTCTCAGAATCCTACCACTGTTAATATGGAAAAATTTACTGCAAGTGATTTTGACCAGATTCTGTAGACTATACAAACGTACTTAATCTACACAAGTACCTTAAACAGACTAAAATTGAACAAAGTAGGAATGGACCCCACAGAAGGACCATATTTGCCATAGCAAAATAGCCTAGAATTTAAAGAGTTCTACTGACAATGACCTACAGGCAAGTGGGAATTATTGCTGTTCCAAAGACAAAGACAAAGACATAGTGCTAGCTTAGCATCAACAAATTAACTATCAGATACTCTTTCCTGTATTACCAGGCACAGTGAAGTGATGAAAAGAGAACACTTGTATCTGTTTTGTACACAGACATTTCTCACCTTAGGGAATTTGTAATGGATTAGTCAAATGAGGATCTCCTGTTTATTCATTTTCTTGGTAGATAATGTCTGAGTTTGATTTGAAAGACTTGGTCAACACTGACTGGGAGAGAAAACATTAAGTGGCAGCGTTACTTTAAGTCACCCCTAATTCACTGCTTGACGGGAGACCGGACGTGATGCTCTGGGGATGGCTACTGGGGGTAGCGGATAAGAAGCCTGCATCTCATCCAATTCCGGCTTCCTGCTAATGTGTACCCAGAGAAGCAGCCAATGATGAGCCAGCTGAGACCTGGGTGGAGTTCCTGGCTCCTGGCTGTTACAGACATCCAGGGAGGGAACCAGCATGTGGACAATCTCTGTGGGTCTCTCCCCTCTGTCCCACTATCCCATGCCACCCAAAATGTGGCATCCAGAATTTTTAAGCTGAAGGGATGACAGAAACAGCAGGAGCTGGGAGGCCTCGTTGGACTCCCCTGTCCTAAGACCCTCATGGGAGTGGGGCCTCCACCATACCCAGCAAAGGGGCTCTCAGATCTGACAGCAGCCTGAATGAACAGGCTCCCCTAAGCTTCCCCCAGGTCATTACCCTGCGCTCACACCCTTGACCTAACACAGTTCTCTACTCTTCATCAAACCCACTACAAAAATGCGTTCAGCCTTCAGTTCCTTAACACAGCTCCTGCGTCACCCAATATTTATATTAAATAAGTTGGTATGTTTTCTCCAGTTCATCTGCGTTTGGTTTATCTCATTCCCAGGGCCCTAGCCAGAGGACTGAGGAGCACAGAGCAAACGCTCTGTTCATCTCCTGCACGGCCCTCATTCCTCAGTGGTATCTGTTCTAGGAGGAGGAATGCCAGGTAATGGGTGATAGAACTAGTAAGTAACCAACTCCTCTAGGTTTAACTTGCAAAGCAAGACCAGACACCCGTGCAAAGTAGGCAGTGGTGCATAGCATTTCCCCCTCCAGGCAATCATAGATTCTGTCCTATGAGCTGAGCTAAGATCAATGCACCAAAGAGGTCCAACTGGCCAAACTACAGAGAAGCTGCTGACAGTTTGGCTGGAGATAGGCCTGGGTGTAATAGCTTCAAGCTCAGGCCACCCCTCAACTTCTTAGTGGATTATGCTCATCAGTTTGGGCAGCTGCAACGGAATGCCACAGAGAGCATCGATTCTCAACAACAGAAATTCATGTCTGACGTCTGGAGGCTGAGCAGAGCAAACGTCAGCACGCTGGCTGACCCAGTGTCGGGGATGCTCCACTGCTTCATGTGTGGCTGTCTCCCCAATGACTCCACACTCTGCAGGGCAGATGCATGGAGGCAGCTCGGAGGTCTCTTAATTATTATTTATTTTCATTTGATTTGAAAGGCAGAGAGACAGATCAAGTTCTTCGTTCTGCTGGTTCACTCCCTAAATGCCTGGAACAGCCGGGGGTGGCCCAGGCCGGAGGCAGGAACCAGGAACTCAATGCAGGCTTCCCACATGGGAGGCAGGAGCTCAACTCCTTAGGCCACCAGCTGCTGCCTCCCATGGTGGGCGTTAGCAGAAGACAAAGAGCCAGAACTCGAACCAGGCACCGTAAGTAAGATGGGATGCAGTCAACCCAAGTGGGGACTTCAACAGAATTTTCATCATTTTTAATATTAATTAATTTGAAAGGCAGAGTAGCAGAGACTGAGAAAAAAACAAAGATCTTCCTTTCACTAATTCATTCTCCAAATGGCTGCAAGAGCCAGGGCTGGGCCAGGCTGAAGCCAGGAGTTGGACAGGAAGTGCAGCAGCGAAGACTCAAACAGGCACGCTGATATAAGATCATGCAAGTCCCGAGCAGTGGCTTCACCCACTGTGCCTCAAGCTCAGTCCAAACCAGGCACTTAAGTGCTACAGCAAATGCCTCTTTTTTTTTTTAAAGATGTATTCACTATATTTAAAAGGCATAGTTATAGATAAAGAGACAGAGATCTTCAGTCTGTGGGTTCACTCCCCAAGTAGCCCCAACAGCCAGGGCTGGGCCAGGCTGAAGCCAGGAGCTTTGACCAGGTGTCCCATGTGGGTACAGGAGCCCAATGACCAGGGCCAACTGTGCTGCTTTCCCAGGCTCATTGGCAGGAAGCTAGATAGGAAGTGGAGCAGCCTAGACACAAACCGGTGCACGTATGGGATGCTGGTGTCACAGGCACCAGCCCTACAATGGTCTCTTTGTAAGGGCACTAATCCTATTCATGAAGATTCTACCTCATGACCAAATCCACTCCCCAAAAGACCACACATCCTTGTATCATCACACAGGGGGCCTGAATTTCAACACAGCACTGTGGGAAACAGGACATCCACGCTTGCAGCACAGAGCACTACCTTACACAGAAGATCTTGAGCCCCATGCAAAGCCTGACATTCGATGTCCATATACTGATGGGGTGCACATGAGTGAATGGAGGTTCGTTTGCAGAGCAAAGCCATCCCTGATCAGAAAACATCATAACAAGAAAGGCGTTACGCACAGGGGACCACATGCAGAACCAAGCACGGAGTCAAACAGCACAAGGGTACCAAGCAAAGAACTCGGCTGGCCTTGTCTTCATCCCGACCTAAGCCTCAAGCAAGGTGGGTCAAAGGAAGCCAACAGGGGAGGTAAGAAAGCCACAGGAAGCTGTATGGATGTAGCCCCCAAGTGTGCAGGAACGTCAAGGACCTCAAGCATTCCCCGCTGGGGAGGTTCAATGAGCAAGCACCATCGCTCCAGGGGCCTGAACACCACGCAGTGGCGATTTGCTGGGACGTGCCCAGAAGCATCCTCGGGGTCCCAGAGGCCGGGAAGGGAGGGAGTGGAGAGCAGTTCTGACTGTAGTTATGGCTAAGAATCACAGACCTCTTGGAGGCTTTATATAGAAATGCCACGAATAAAGGAACCCCTCATCTGCCAGGGATTCCTTCCAAGACCCTACTGGAGAGTGAAAACTACACACACTACCAGGGCCCGGGTACACTACATTCCTTCCTAGTCACACAGAACTCTGACAAAATTAAGCACGGTAAGAGGTGAACAGTAACGAACAGAGCCATTACAGCGTGCTGTAAGAAAGGTATGGGTCCATGTTCTCTCTAGACCTAGATGTAGTCATCTCAGCTGGGGAACCATCCTGCGCCCAACAGAGCTGGGCGGTGCAGGACTGCATCACACTGATGGGACCCATGGCAGCCTACCATTGATGAATTATTTCTGGAACTTTCCATCAGTACTTTCGAATGAGGGTTGTTAGTAAGGGAAACTATGGAAAGGGAAGCCTCACGTTGGGAGGAGGGACCTGCTGCATTGTGAGAACCCTGGGAGGAGAGAACTAGTCTGTGAGGGCTGCCTAAGAAAATGCCACAGAGCTGGTGACGGCAACCACACACCTGTCTTCTCGCACTCACTCTGGGCAGCCGATACCAACATACCCTCGAGGTTGGTTTCTGGTAAGGCCTCTCCTCCCAGCCACTGATGGTTGCTTCCTGGCTGTGTATGCACACAGTCTCTCCTGTTTTAAGGGGCACGGGGTGGGGTGGGGGAAGTGGAGTAGAAAGGAAGAAGAGAGGGAGGGAGAGAGAGAGGGAGGGAGGGAGAGAGGAAGGGAGAGAGGGAGAGATGCCGCTTCCTCTTCTCACACATCCATCCCACTGAATTAGGGCTCCAGCTTTGATCTCATTCCATCTTCAACACCTCCTTGTCAATAGAGTGACACTGTGGGCTGGGCTCCATAGTTCAGTGCACAGCAAGGAGCCAGGGTGGACCCTAAGGAACAGCCCTAAGAAGAATAAACGCTTCAGAGTCCCGCATTCTCCCCAGCAGCAGGAGACAGGGCCAGCCGTGTTCAGGGTCCTGTGGTCCTGTCCCCAACAGGCCTGGCACACCCGGCAGGCAACCACGTCCCTCTCTGGCAGCTCCTGACCAAGAATCTTTTTTTTTTTTTTTAAGATTTATTTATGTATTTAAAATTCAGAGTTACACAGAGAGAGGCAGAGGGAGAGAGAGACAGAGTCTTCCATGTGCTGGTTCACTCCCCAATGGGCCACAATGGCCAGAGCTGCACTGATCTGAAGCCAGGAGCCAGGAGCTTCTTCTAGGTCTCCTACATGGGTGTAGGAGCCCAAGGGCCTGGGCCATCTTCTGCATCCCTAGGCCACACAAGAGAGCTAGATTGGAAGTGGAGCAGCCGGGACTCGAACCGGCACCCATATGGGATGCTGGCACTGCAAGCGGCAGCTTTACCTGCTGTGCCACAGCGCCGGCCCCCTGACCAGGAGTGTTGATTCATCCTGTAGTGTGGTGCAAGTACCCAGCTTTTAATCATGAACTTGGTTAATCCTGAATCCGAATTATCAATTTTGGGAAATTGTAGACATGTTTTTGAAATTGTTTTTGAGAAGAATTGTAGCAATATTTGAATAATAATCACTACAAATTACCTTTGGCTTTAAGGAAGCCTGCTGGGGTGGGGTAAGGGCACAGTGGTTAAGCTGCAGCTTGACACACCCACATCAGAGCACTGGTTCAAGTCCCAGCTGCTCCACTTCCCATCCTATTACCTTCCTACTAACGAGCCTTGGAAGCGGCTCAGTCCCTGTCACCACATAGCAAACCCAGACGGGGTCCCTAGCTCCTGCTTCTACCCTGGCCCAAACTGGCTGTTGTGGTCGGCCAACTGAGCAGTCAACCACTGAATGGAAGATTTCATTCACTCATTCATTCACTCTCTCTCTTCCCCCCACTTCCTGTCAGTCTGCCTTTCAAATAGATAAATCTTTCTTAAAATTGTTTTTAAACTACATTTTTCAAGAGAAGAGGAAAATCAGAAATCCACTCAAGTTTCAGTATCCAACTGATTTTTCTCCCAGAACGAGTCGAGGAGCACAGGTTTGGTTTTAGAGTATACCCTTAACTCGAGTTAGGTATGGCTCAAGATCACACCCAGCAGTAATTCAAATATTCTATAGTCTTCATTTTCATTAGCTAGCTATCATTTGTACAAAGAGAGAATCGCACAGATGGTAAGGGAAAAGTCACAGGAAATAGGATCCAATAGCCACAATGGGGATAAATCCCAACTCCAATGTCCAAACTCCTACTACAATCAGATTACCAAAACCTGGGGTAGAAGCCCACTTGCTGAATAGTTCCACCAACAGCACTATGGTGGCAGAGTGATCATTTCTAAAGAAACTACATGGCCCTATTAAGTAACTGGGAAATCAATTGAAGACAGAGAAAAACTCACGTCCTCCAGGAGCAACTGTCTGAAATATACTGGAGTATTAAGTACGGAAAGGGAACACTGTTAGCATTAGCACTGACAGCATGCAGAACAGACCCTGCCTTCTCTCCCACGGAGGACCTCCCGGGAAATCTTCAAGCCTCTGAATCCACAGTAACAACACCCAGAAACAAAGGCTGCAAGCTGACACCGACTGTGTTAACAGCAAGCTGCACCAACTACCGGTGCAGTGTCTGTCGACTTGGAAAGCATCCTACACCCTTTTCCTGGTTTTTCACTGCTCCGTTTTCACCTTGCGATTCTCAGTATGATCTTCACGTGCTCTTCTGCCCGCCGACCTCCTCACCAACCCCCGCGGCTCAACAAGGACCGACCCAGAGCAACGCAGACTTGCTGGTCCCGTGACGGCTCTCCGAAGCAATGTGGGAATGACTCTGCAGGCTAACTGTTCTCTAAGCTCTGGTGCCCAGGCACCGTCCTCTCATCTGTGCTAATGAGATGCCCTGTTTGTCTGTGTAGGTCTCAGCAAAAACGAACTCTCATGATGCAATCAAGGGAAATCTAGACACACACGAGGCTGCCTTTCAACTAGATTTGTGCATTTTTGCGGGCTTCTGCGCTTTGCAATGACTCCCTTCAAGACCAAGTGGGGGAAAAGCCAAGAGTTCCGGGCAGCACTTCAAGAGTCACCAGCTGCTCGGGCACTCCCAGTCAATCCCAATTTGCCACTTGGCTGCTTGCTGAGAAGCCGTTTGCCCGAGTGCTTGATGGCACCATCGCGGATTCCCTGTCTCATCCCTTGGCTTGTCAAGCTTTGGCCGGAGATCTGGTACCCCAGAAGTTTGGCTTCGCTGCCGAACAGCTTGTTTTAAGGGAAGGGTATCTGATTGGCAGTCAGGAGAGCAGCTTCAGGTCTGAGCTGCCCCTAGTGACACACGCATTGTTGGGCAAGTCCCTTCCTGTCTCTGGACCTTAGCTTTATGGTTGTGTTGTTGCTGCTGTTACTATTTTATTAGGTAGGTGAATTTCAAGCATATGCAGAAGTATATAGAATAAATCCCAGAAAGAAAAAACAGTACCTGTCACCTAGTTTCAACAATTATCAGTTTATGGTCAGCTTTTATGCATTTACACCCTACCTTGCCTTCTGTGTTGCTGTAAAACAAATCCAAGACTCTTAAATTTTATCCATAAACATTTCAGACTGTACCTATAAAAGATTAGGACTGCTTAGTATTTAATGTTATTGTGACTTTTTAAAAGCTAACAAAATTAACAATATCTTCAAATATCCAGTGTGTCAAATTTTTTTTTTTAATGTATTCATTTATTTCAAAGGCAGAGTTACAGAGAGGCAGAGGCAGAGATAGAGAGAGAGGGAGAGAGAGGGAGAGGTCTTCCATATCCTCATTCACTCCACAAATGGCCACCACAGCTGGAGCTGGGCCAATCCGAAGCCAGGAGCTTCTTCTGGGTCTCTCATGTGGGTTCAGGGGTCCAAGCACTTGAGCCATCTTCCACTGCTTTCCCAGGCAACAGCAGAGAGCTAGATCAGAAGTAGAGCAGCCAGGGCCCAAACCGGCACTCATATGGGATGCAGGCACTGCAGGCAGCAGTTTTAACCACGACTCCACAGCACCGGCCAAGTATGTCAAATTTCGAAAATCCTTTTTTTGAATAGGATCCCAAGACTGTTCTTAAAATTAAATTGCTGAAATACCTAAGAATGTTGTAAACATTCTCACTTTCTCTCTTATCCTCTCTTCCTCCTTACACCTTATTCCATCCTTCTTCCCTCCTTCAGGTTATTTGAAAGAGAAAAAACCTAGGTCAATTATCAGCAGAGTTGCTTAGTCAACCGCACCCTGTGGTGCTAAGTACCACATTCCTCTGTCCCCTGTGGGTTCACAGTTAGAGCTGGAAGCTTACACCTCCATCCCTAGAACCAGGCACTCATTTTGCTAAGAATGCTTCTCGGGTGGTGTTGTGTTCTTGCGCTATGATGGATGTACCAACTGGTTATTTTCAACTTCTGAGCTGCTTCACGCCATTGGTAATCATAGTCTAGATCCATTATTTCTATTAGGTGTTGAAGAATGTGCGTAGGCTGCTAATCCTGGTGTGCATTCCACATTGCTAGTGTTTCTATCAGCAGGAACTGTCCCTTATAAAATACCTGGTTACCCTGAGATACAGCTACACAGGAAAGCCCAGACACACAGTGATTCTGGATGTGCAATTTTTTTAAAAGATTTATTTATTTTATTTGAAAGTCAGAGTTACACAGAGAGAGAAGAGGCAGAGAGAGAGAGAGAGTGAAGTCTACCATCCGTTGGTTCACTCCCCCCACCCACTGGCCCCAACAGCCAGAGCTGCGCCAATCCAAAGCCAGGAGCCAAGAGCTTCTTCCGGGTCTCCCACGTGGATGCAGGGGCCCAAGGCTTGGGCCACCTTCTCCTATTTCCCAGGCCACAGCAGAGAGCTGGATTGGAAGTGGAACAACCGGGACTCAAACCGGTGCCCATATGGGATGCCGGCCCTGCAGGTGGCAGCCTTACCCACTATACCACAGCGCCGGCCCCGCACAAATTTTCAGAGATAACGAATTATGTCTCCAATACCCTCCAAAGGAGGCAATGGACTTTGTCTGCACTCCCAAGTTTGAACGTATGTGATGTGGTGCTGTCTCCTTTGGTTGGTATTCTTATCTATGCCCAAGAGGCCTGGGAAAACATGTTCAACTAGGTAGGCCTCCAAGTCCTTGCAACATGACACCAAAACCCTTCAACAACTTTCCTGCTTTCTAATAAGTTAAGGTTGTATGCATTTCCCCAAGCTGCAATTAGTTGTTTTCCCAAGGAGCCTCGGTTTGGATATAAAGTACTTAAAATATAACTGCTTGTTGTCTCTCTCTAGTCTCTTTCAATCAGAAGGCTCTTCTCACCCCCCCCCCCCCCGTTAGCCCTGCCCACCCCCAGGGTATTTATATGACTATTAAGTAGATTTACAGGTAGGGCTCTTGAGTCACGGCCTGCAAAGATGATAAAGTTTGTGTAGCCTATTTAGAAGCCTCAGCCTGTAACGTGATTCTCCTCTTCCATTTCTCCTCCCTTTACACGTCCCAGATGCCCAAACAGCCCAGGCTGAGCCAGGCCAAAGCCAGGAGTTTGAATTCCAGCCAAGTCTTCCATGTGGGTAGCAGGGATCCAAAGACTTGAGCCACCGCCTGCTGCCTCCTTATCTGTGTGCCAGTAGAGAGGCGAGTACAAAGCACATTAGCTTGGACTTGAACTCTGGGCAAGTGGGATACAGCCTTCCCAGCCTAAGCACCACACCAAACACCAGCCTGCCCCACAATACTTCTCAGGTGACACATGCCTGAATTGAGTGGCCATTGTATCCGGCTGTCTCTTTTGAAATGTTAGCACTTGTACTACTATTATAGTAAGAGTTGCAAAATAATGGAACTAGAGTGTGGTGATTTATTTCATCACTGAGTGCATTTATAAGGTAAAGTGAGACCTTTTTAAATTACAGAATTACTCTGAAGTACAATTCCAATTGCAAACTCAGGAAACATGCTTGCATTTTTCTTTTATTTAAAGTCAGAGTTAAATAGAGAGGAAAAGACAGAGAGATCTTTCAACTATTAGTTCACTCCTTAAAAGCGTGCAACAGCCATGGCTATGCTAGGCTGGAGCCAGGAGCCAGGAGCCAGGAACTAGGAGCTAGGCATCAGGAGTTTCTTCCTTATCCTCATCATGGGTGCAGGTGCCCAAGAACCTGGGACATCTTATGTGCTTTCCCAGTTGCATTAGCAGGCAGCTGGATGAGAAACGGGGCAGCTGGGTCTTCAAATGGCACCTATATGGGATGCCAGTAGGTAAAATCACCGTCCAGGACACCAGCATTCCATATGGGTGCTGGTTCGAGTCCTAGCTACTCCATCTCTGATCCAGCTCCCTGCTAATGTGCCGGAGAAAACAATTGAAGATGCTGCCTGTCAAATAAATAAAACTAAATCTTAAAATTATTTAAAGGTAGAGTGTGAGATAGACAGGGAATAATGTTACATCAGCTGGTTCACTCCCCCAGTGCTGAGCCAGGTCAAAGCCAGGTGCTTCCTCAGGGTCTTGTACATGAGTCGCAAGGGCTCTAACATTCGGGCCCTCTTCGGCTGCTTTCCCAGGTGCAATAGCAGGGAGGCGGCAGAACACGACAGCTACAATACTTGTGTCCCTGCCACCCACATGTGAGCCTCCAATGGAATTCCTGGTTCCTGTTGTTAGCACGGCCCAGCCCCAGCATTTGGGGATTGAACCAGCATCTCTCTATGTGCCTCTCTCTCGCTGGCTGCCTTCCCAGGCACATTAGCATCAAGCCAGATTAAAAGCAAAGCAGCCAGTACTTGAACCAGTACACCCATATGGGATACTGGTGCTGCAGTGGCACCCTGACCCTCTGGGCCCCAACGCTGGCCCCAGGGCTTGTACTTTGGTCGACTTCCCTAGCATCCTCCACAACAGAGCCATTAGAAAACCTTCCCTTTCCTTCTCCCTCTCCCTAGCTCATCCTCACTATAAATTAGTATAAACTTATGTTTTTAAAAATAGTTGCTATCCTCAATCTATTGTTTGATAATTCAATGGGGAAACTATCCAAATCTGAGTGGTAGGAGCCTCTTCTGTTACGTTTCTAGGTCCGTCTGACACTGCCTTGCTTCCGTGATACGACAAAATCAGCCATTTCACCCAAGAAAGTGCAAACATTTGGTCTGATAAGCACCAACATCTCTTCCAGTTCTAGAACAGACAGTGGCCCCCATTGTGGTGTAGTGGATTAATCCACTGCATGCATCCAATATCAACATCAGTTCAAGTCCCAGCTGCTCCACTTCCGATCCAGGTCCCTGTTAATGTGCCTGGGAAAGCAGCAGAGGATGGAACCAAGTGCTTGAGTCCCCGCCATCCATGTGGGAGACCAGGATGGAGCTCCTGCCCCTGTCTTTACCCTGGCAGAAGCCTGACATTTGGGACTATTTGGTGAATGAGTCAGTGGATGAAAATCATCTGTCTCTCTGAAACTCTGCCTTTTCAATAAATCTTTAAAACCTTGGTTTTAGGGTTATTTTTCACTTAACATTCTCATTGCACACAGTTTTAAAGTCAAATATAGAGGGTTGAATATGGGTCTGTACACAAAACCATGAGACTTCATTTATTTGTTTATAATAAAGCTAGTACACTTCCAATCCAGCTCCATGCTAACGCACCTGTCAAGCAGCTGAAGATGGCCCAAGTTCTTGGGCCTCTGCAGCCACATGGGAGACCCAGAAGAAGCTCCTGCCTTGTTGCCTAGCCTAGCCCTGCCTCTGCGGCCATATGGGGAGTGAACCAGAGGATGGAAGATCTGTCTCTCCCTCTCTAACTCTGCCTTTCAAGGAAATAAATCTTTAAGGAATAAAAAAAAAAACTTTAAGACACTGCTGGCATCCCATATGGGTTCCAGTTCTGGGTCTCAACTGATCCATTTCCCATTGGGCTCCCTGCTAATGTGCTTAGGAAAGCAGCAGGAAATGGCCTGAATACTGGGACCCCTGCAGCGACGTGGGAGACCCAGGTAAGGCTCCTCGCTCCTGGTTTTGCCCCAGCCCAGTCCTGGCCATTGCACCCATTTGGGTCGTAAATCAGCAGATGGAAGACTTCTTTCTCTGCCTCTGCCTCTCCCTATCTGTAACTCCACCTTTCAAATTATCAAATAAATCTTCAAAGAAAAAAAAAGACATTAGAAAATTATCTGATACTGACCTTGATTAAAATCAAATCTGGAAGGATAAAAACTGAGTGAAGGTTTTGTCATTTTGTAGGTGCTCCAGATATTCAAAAAAAGGGGGCATCTCCATTCTCAGTGGTTCTGGATATACTGTCCTCTCCCACCCCCACCCCACCCCACCCCCTAAGCACAAAAGCTTCAGCTTAAGCCGAGTACTGAAGCTGGAAGCTCCGCCTACACCCGCACCCCTGGTTAAATTATAAACCATTCTGTGTTACCACATGATTGAACAGGTGCCATTTTGGCCCAATCCCAAGACAAATGACCCAAATTTCATGTCAAGATTTTCCCATCAGAAAAGATGACAGCCTTGAACCATTACTGAATTCTATAGATGGATGTATCACATATTCTAAGTATCACTGAGTTGAGACAATGAATTTTGTTATGCACTATCCTATTTGAGAATGTATTTGAACTTTTAAAATGCACTTCATGGCCAGTTGTATTAAGTTCTGCAATAACCAGTTGATCCGTCATGTCAACAACCTGTCTCAAAGCCTTGGGAGAGCCACTGTCCCCACAGCCAAATCAAATCTGTGTGCTGACTACTCAAACATTTCCTTACTCAATGACTCAGCTAGCTCTGGTAATCTTGTCCAATAAATTATGAAGATGGTTGACAACTTTGGGCCCTGGGGCAGTTTTACCAACAAGACAGAAGCCTTTTTTTCTAGTTACTGATTTTATGCTAAACAAACCCTTCATTTTATCTATCCAGGTTCTTATAGTCACTTCATAGAAATTTAGCGAGATATAGACATCGTTTATCCTGTAGATTGTCTGAAGAGGCATAGGTTCAACATTGGTGTACAACCTATTTCCCTATCAGAGGCAAGTTAAGGACAAACACTGGAGTCTAACTGACCTGGGTTCAAGTTTCCGCACTGCTACTCAGCAGAGACCACATCCACCTACGCCAGTGTTCTCAATCTTCATGGTGCCGAGCGCCTGACCCAACCTAGGCACTCATACACACAGAGCTCGTGTTACTATCTCACAACAGAGTATTCCTCTCAGACTTTTAACTGAAGCATTTCCAGGGATAAACACACAAATCCTAATAATGTATGAAACAACCCGGAGTAGCTAGACCTGCAACCAGCTGGCAAATCCATCACCTGCCTGAAGGCAATGCAAACACAACCGGCCATTGCAGCCAAATGGGGAGTGAACCAGCAGATGGAAGACCTCACTCTCTCCCTGCCTCTCTGTAACTCTGCCTTTCAAATAAATCTTTTAAAAAAAAAAAAAAAAAAAGGAAGAAGAACTTCAGGCTATGGTCTTTAAGGAGTCCCAGCAACACAGAAAGTCAAATAGCTCCATAGTCTGAGAATCCCCATAATGTTCAGTTGGCTAGGGTGTGTTTCCATTATTTGTTATCTAAATAGCTTTAATTAGTGATGAGGGCACTGTTCCAATACTGAAAAACAACAACCAAAAAAACAGCTAGCAACACAAAGACCTACAAAAACCCGCTGTGCCGATTTGACCGAACCTGTCTACTTAGGGTCTCCAACAGCCACAGTCCCTTCCAACAACATGCTTCCAAAATCATTTGCCTTTGAACAACTTTATATCCCCTGTGCCTACAACAATCTATCACTGGTTTTCCCATGAGGAGATTCTCAACTCACTGTGAGCTTTCCTTCACTCCTTTGACCAACACATTGCTAATTCTATAAAACCCAACTTTGACTGCTTCCCCCACTGACGCAGGGACACTGAACACTCGGATAACCTTGAGAGGCATCGCCTGGGTTTCTCTGATGACCTGAGCGCCCAGAAAAGCCACCAGGCACGGAACAGAGTGCTCACAGAACACAGCTCCTTCCCTCAGGCTTTTGCTGTACCACCGTGACCACCTTCACACCCAATGCTCCCAAACTAGGACTTGCCTGAAACAAAGATCCTGTTTTTCATCTCAGTGCATTTCTTTGTCATTTATACAATTACTCTGTGTTTTAGGAATGTTTTGGAAAAGACCCTTAGCCATGCAGGGGGAAGACCGCTTCAAACGGTGACCTGATTTTCTAATGCTTTTCAAAAAAAAATTTTCCTCCACAAATATAAGGGGATTTTCCACTTGCAAAGATGGACTTTCTGAGCATTGGCCACTTCCAGAAGCCCACCTCCATGAGGACTTTGAATTAAACTCTCAAGTGTTTCCCTTCCTCTTTGTTGGCACCACCAATAGCCCCCTTCCTCCGAGGGTCAGGTACAGTCTGACTGCTCGAGGCCCCAGAAGTTGCCTGCAACACCTGAAGCAGCAGAGATTGGCCTGTCACCCGGTCCTGGATGTTCCCCTGGACCGCCCTTGCCAGATTTCCAGTTCAGTTCCAAGTGGGGAATACATGGAGGCCAGAGAGGTTGTAGAAGGCAAAGATGTTGAGGCGACATCATGAAGACTACATACAGGACTAGAGAGGCTTTCTCAATGTTTGCGTGGCTGCCAAAGAATCTGAGGCAGGTATGTGACATCGTTGTGCAAAAACCCATTTAAGGATCCAATCTTGACCCATCGCACTGAAAATCTTGCACATTCACAGAATGCATTTCACCCTCCCAGTACATCCCCAACGGTACAATTTTAGGATCTGTCTTATGTAGACAAGCCTACCAGCTCCAACTCTTATAACTGTATTTGGTTTTCTCCAAGCAGTGTCTCTACAGGATTATTCTGGGCTAACCTCACCAAAGGAGCCTCCACCATTGTGGACAAACAGTAGCAGCTGAATTCCTTTTCCTTGCCTAATGCCCACCCACATCCACTCCCACCCCACCTCAAATCCCAGTGTGCTAATTAAGGCAAAATACATATATGTGAAGCACAAAAGCTTCAACTTAACCAAAGTAGGAGGGCTGCAAGTTCAGCCTAACCACGAGATTCAGAGACATCTAAAAAAGCTTATTCTTCATTTCCATAGACGAAAATCCAAGTTTGCCTCTTGGACCTGCATGGCTCAAAACTGCTTGTTCTTGCGAGGAGAACAGATGAGACAGAACTCAGAAGCATGGAACTGTGAAGACTGCAACAAGGGGACAGTGCTGTGGCGCAGCGGGTAAAGCTGTCACCGGCAGTACCGGCATCCCATATGGACACCAATTCGAGTCCCAGGTGCTCCACTTCCAATCCAGCTCTCTGGTACGGCCTGGGTCCTTGGACCCCTGCACCCATGTGGGAGATCCAGAGAGGTCTCCTGGCTCCAGATCGGCGCAGCTCCGGCCGTTGCAGCCATCTGGAGAATGAACCAGCACATGGAAGATCTTTATTTCTCTCCCCTCATTCTCCCCTCTCCCTCTCTGTAGCTCTGCCTTTCAAATAAATAAATAAATTTTTTTAAAGATTTTATTTTTTTATTTGAAAGACAGAGTTACAGAGAGAGGTAGACACAGAGAGAGAGGTCTTCCATCTGCTGGTTCATTCCCCAGATGGCCCCAACGGCTGGAGCTGTGATGATCCAAAGCCAGGAGCCAGGAGCTTTCTCCTGGTCTCCCTTGTGGGTGCAGGGGCCCAAGCACTTGGGCCATCCTCCACTGCCTTCCCAGGCCACAGCAGAAAGCTGGATCGGAAGAGGAGCAGCCGGGACCAGAACTGGCACTCATATGGGTTGCCAGCACTTCAGGCCAGGGCTTTAACCCACTACGCCACAGTGCTGGCCCTAATAAATAAATCTTTTAAAAGAAAAAAGACTGCATCAGAAAGTTCATTTTGTGGCAAAAATTTTGACATCAAACCCGGTGTTGCATGACACACACTTCGGTGAACAGTGGGAAGACTTTTCTATCTGTTCTCAACCATTATGTTGAGAAACCTCCCAGTCCTACACCTGCAGTCCTTTATTTTTAAAGATTCATTCGAAAGCCAAAGTGACAGCGAGAGAGAGAGACACAGAGAGAGACAGAGACAGAGACAGAGAGACATAGAAAACGAGCGCTCTTCCGTCGGGTGGTTCCCTCCCCACGTGCCAGCACCAGCCAGGGCTGGGCCAGGATGAAGCCAAGAGCCAGGAACCCCATCAGGGTGGCAGGGACCCTCCATCTCATTGAGCTGTCATCTGTTGCCACCCAGAAGCCTTAGCAGCAAGCATCTGGGTGAGCCATCACAGCTGGCCACAGGCTCTCCCGAGTGGGATGCAGCTGTCCCGAGCATTGCTTTCACCTGCGGGGCCCAAACGCCCAACCCTCACCTGTGTTCTACAGCTCAGCGTCCCTCTGGTAGAATGGTATTGCTGGTAACTCTCAGTGCTGCTCCAGTTCCCAGGGACTTGACTATTAAGTAGATTTACAGGTAGGGCTCTTGAGTCACGGCCTGCAAAGATGATAAAGTTTGCGTGGCCTATTTAGAAGCCTCAGCCTGTAACGTGATTCTCCTCTTCCATTTCTCCTCCCTTTACACGTCCAATCCGTCACGCTGTTTTACCGAGGTGGAATGTGAAAGGGCAGTGGAAGTATATTAGTTCTTAACCTGTTATCAAGGCCACAATATTTTAACAGGAGCGATCACCCAAATGCAAATTTCCATTCTCTTTGTCTAACATTTATGCGATAAAGAATGAATGGAGCACATGATTTTTATTTCTGGAGTAGTACAACTGGTAATGCATGAGCTACAAGCAGCAAGCATCAATCTACCTAACTGCTAAGAAATGAAATGTCACTTGCAAAACTTGTTCTTGCTGGCACACTCTTTCACAGCCTTCTCCAGCAAAAAGCAGACAAAAAAAGTTATTCTTTTTCCAATGGCTTTGTATCATCGCACATGCCTTCTTTCTCGTGTGTTCTGACTTAGTTCCTGCGTATGGAGTGTATTGAGGCTTGAGTTTTTCAAGGATCCCTTGTTTGATTTCATTTTCTACATGAAAGAGGCGATTTAAAAAAAAAAAATGGTAGGATGTATGTCAAAGAAGTCTTCCTTCAAAAGGACACTTTGCTATTTTGTTTTTCACTAGCTGTTGCTATTTCTGGATCATATCTTGGCTACTATTGGATTCAAATGGTGTCGGGGTGGGGGGGCCGAGAGGGGGTTTTCACCAGGCTGGTTCTCTTCACTCATGTCACAGAATGAATTCTTTTTCTGGTCATTTGAGATCACAGACTTCTCCTTGAGTTAAGACGTCAGCATTAAAACAATATGGCACTGACTATCGAGTTTTAATGCACAACAATGTTTTCAATTATGTATTTACAGTATGCCGAACTTACACAGGATTACTTTCAATATAAAAATTTCAAAAGCATTCAAAATTATTTAACTTCAAGGAGAAGATGACAAAGTTCTATGTTTTGTACAATTAAACTACAAATGTTTCTTCTTAAATAGCATTACTAAACAAGTTCCACTTTCAATTCTAGCTTCCGGCTAGTGCATACCCTGGGAGGCAGAAGATGGGTGGCTCAAGTGCTGGGGTCCCTGCCACTCATCTTATAGACAGGGGCTCTGGGCTTTGGCCCGACCTGGCCCTAGCTCTTTCAGGAGTTTACCAACTGAACGGATGGGATAGGAAACCTCAGATGCTCCACCTTTCAAATAAATAAATTTAAAAATGTATGTATTTGAGAATCTGTAATGTATAACCTATAAAACTTTTAACCATTTATAAAACAGTTGTCTCATCATTGCAAACATCAGCAGCTGAGGCTTAACGAGTTATTTGGCCTTATACTCAGTGGCCTTCAGGTGTCTCCTGTAAGTAATTCGAGGCATGGTTTTAAGGAATAGCTTTGTGGCCCCTGTTTTATTTAAAAAAAAAAAAATTATTTATTTGAAAGGCAGAGTTACAGAGAGGGTTGGGATAGAGAGAAAGAGAGAGACAGAGAGAGAGGTCTTCAGTCCACTGGTTCACTCCCCAAATGGCCACAACGGCCAAACCTGGGCCAATCCAAAGTCTTGAGCTTCTCGGAGAAAGAGATCTTTTGCCTGTTGGTTTACTCCCCATATGGCTGCAATGGCCAGGGCTGGGCCAAGGAGGAGTCAAGAGCCTGGAATACCATCCAAGCCTCCCATGTGGGTAGCTGGCAGGGTCTCAAGCCCATTGCTAGCCCCTGACCAGCAAGGGTAGCGCAAGCACTCCCCAGCGAGGCAAACGGGAAGGGTAAGGTCGACGGGTCAAGAACACACCACAAGCACCCGTGGGTTCTGTCAAAGCAGGAACCGCTTTGTTGAGGAAGTGTACAGGCTCATAAAGCTTACAAAGGACATGCACAGTAGGGGAGCCAATCAGAGAAAAGATCATGCAGGCATGGGTGGACCACGCACAGGAGCACCTTAAGTGAAGTATAGGGATCATGCACTGTCCACGTGTCCGGAAATAAAGCGGACTTATCCCTGCCAGTGATCTGATCTTATGTAGCTTAACCACATCAACCGCAGACACGCCCCTCGAACATCCGCCAGGTGCCATATTGTTATGGAGATTCTAGGCAATGCCCAACAGGTAGCAGGGGCCCAACCACTTGCACTATCTTCTGCTGCTTTCCGAAGCACATTATCAAGGATGCTGGATCAGAAGCGGAGCAGCTGGGACTTGCGCCAACACCTTGATGGGATGCCGGCACTGCCCATGGCGGCTTAACTTGCTGTACCACAAAGCAAGGTTTTATTACATCATCATCATCATCATAACAAAATACAGCAGCATTCCTTCTACTGTGCTACACATTTGACTTGTGAACATACAAAGCTTAAAGGTGGAGACTTGGGTTTGTGGAGAGGCTTCTGCCTAATGCCACTCAGACATAACCATAAGCAAATCATTTTGTCTTACCATTAGTAAATATAAGACATTAATAAAAAATTTAGTTCCCAAAAATGTTTTAAATATTTTCAAAATATGCCAATGTACTTTCTACATTTTAAATATTATGCAATGTGAGTACTGTACACATCATTGTCTAGGTGGCTTTCTACACAGAAGGACAACGCATCTCATAAACAAAAGATAAAAAAAAAATCACAATAAGCAGATTGGAAACAGAAGTGTCAACTCTCTCAGATAACATGAATTGTGCTCCTGCTACAACACTTAGCATGCCGTTCATGAATTGGTCAATGTTTTGCCAAGAACAGAGTAAATGACAACTCCCATATCACTTCTCCATTGTGCTGATTACAAGCTTGTACACTGGCATGATTCATGGTTTACTTGCTCGTCAAGTCACCATTTGAAGCAGCATCATTTGTCTTCTTCCAACAGCTCAAGCCTAGACCAAGAGTGTGCGAACTGATCTCTCGTGTTTCACACCATCTCTAGCCTTGGATGGTCCTATTCAGACGGTTACATCTGCAAGTGCTGCAGTAGGCTCCTTAAAATACAACTTTTGGTTTATGTCTCTTGATCACAACTATTTTGCCTGGTAGTCTTACCCCATGCTAGGTACAGAGTAATTTTTAAAATAAATTTTGTACACTTACTACTGTGCCTTTTTAGACTTTATGTGCCAGATATCAGTGCGATTCCTGGAGAGCTACGTGAGTTAGAAACATTGGTTTGAGCCAGGTGAGAGAAAACAGGTGATAGGCAGGGGATGGCTCGCAGAGCAGCCCTTTCACCCAGGCAGCGAGCTGTGCATGGTCGGTGCACCCTGGGTGCTGGACCAGGGGAAGATACACCCAGGTGTCATTCTCTGCCCGTAGGCAGAACCAGTTCAGTGGAGGAGTGATGAACACGCATCACCAGAAAGCACACATGAGAGTGGCAAGGAGAGGAGACAGGAAAAAGTCGGACACTCAGCATTGTAGTGCAGCTGCTTGGGACGACCCGAACCCACGTGAGAGTGCTGGTTCAAAGCCTAGCTGCTTCTCGTCCAATCCAGCTTCCTGTGAACGCACCAGAGGCAGCAGAGGATGGCTCAAGTACTTAAGTTCCTGCCATCCACTCGGGAGACTTGGATGGAGTTCCCAGCTTCCGTCTTTAGCCTGGCCCAGTCTCAGCTGTTGGGGGCATTGGCGAGTGGAATCAAAAGACAGAAAATCTCTCTGCCCTGGATGTCTCTCCTGTCTCTCACTCTGCCTTTCAAATAGATAAATAAATCAAAGTGATACCCTACGTTTTCCATAAACTTTGTGAAGCACTCTCATATTTGGTTTTTATTATGTGCACGTATCACTGTGACAATAATTCAGAAAACTTTTAAATAAGCTCCCAAGGTGGCAGAACCATAGGATGGTTATGACACAGGAAGCTCGGCCAACAACAATTTGCTTTACAGCTAATTGCTCTAAATCTGTTTCGAGAGCAAACTGTTGAATCTGCTAATGGTCCATACGGATGGTGCAGGACAAAAAATTTCTTGGTGTGGGCTGTGGCTTCAAATGGCATCTTTGAGCATGTTTTAAAGTGACCCCAATCGATTGCTAGGACCAAGCTTTAGATACTTACATTAAATTGCACTTATTTCATAAGGAATGTAAAATGTACAGGGATGTTGTCACGTTTCATGCAAAATGTGATTTCCTGGTTCTTTAAAGGTGGGTGGAAAATAATAGAACTAATTTTTAAAACCCAGATAACCAGCACTTGTGAATGTTTGCTCATTGGAGGAGGGAGATTGGAAGGAACACAAAATGATTTTGTCTAAGGCTGCAAGTGACATAAGGGCAAACAATTGCTTTTTCAGCGTCCCCGGGCTTGTTTCTATTCACTGTTTGCTGAGCCTCAGAGACTGGATCCTAGCATGGCAAACTGCCATCTTTGTCAGGAGCAGAGAGCTGTTGACATTCAAGGCACACAATAAGTGCAATGTGGAGGAAAATACAGTGTGAGTTCTATTCTGGCTGATTAGCCCATTGTACACTGTTACAACTAACATCTTCCTTGTGCTAAAAATAGGCTGAAGTCACGGGACCTGGAGCAGCAGGACCCAGCAGCACAGGATTCTTTCACCAGCTTGCCAACAAAAGCTGCCTCTAACTCCCTAGAAAAATAAAAGGGCCACTTATTCACTCCAGTGCCCTCCAAAATATGCAGTTGCTCAGAGCTGCTAGGAAATCTTTGAGAAAACGAGGCGTAGCGCGTACACGCATCTGAAACACCAGCTCTGTCTTCTGAGTTTTTGCCTTCTGCCCCGAGCAGCTCCTGCCCACGAACGCCATAGAAGTCCCTTGGGTGCTGGTCAGCTTCCAGGTTAGCGGCTTGCTAATGGCGCAGAAGTATGGAGTTGGTGCATATGGTGGTGCGTGGGCTACCAGTCAGCCAAATAAATACATAGATCTCTGTGTCTGACGTGACAGAAGCAGGAGGGAGTGGTAGGAAGAAACCCCCCAGTGCCAGGGCCAAGTCAATAGCTCTTCTCCTGGAGCGGACTGGAAAACACACTGCGTTCTCTTCTATTGAAAGCCTGGAAGAATTTGCCCCACAGTAATCCTAAATCCAGAGGCCATCTATTAAGCACTCAGCCTTGCCAATCCTGAGACTGAACTAGCAAGCACATTCTTTCCCCCTCCTGCAGTAATCCTCTTAAAGACCGCGCTAAGCAATGAAAGGCTACAATGAAAGAGCCCTGCCCCCCCTTATTACAACCACATAAACTACTTGTGTAAATGTTTCATTAACAAACCGCTGGACCCATATTGAAGACCCCGCGCCTGGCCCCTCCCCTTGCTACACTGCTCCTGCGTGCAAGCCTTCGTGCAGCACAATTGAGTGCGTGATTGACACATGCCGCACCCTGATGGTGGGAGGGGCTCAGAGAGAGGTATGGAACCTACTGCAGACATTCTAATTTACATTTCTCTCCTCCCGTGGGCTTTAAAAGACAAATGACTTCCACTGGCTTGGCACTTTATGTTTTATTTCCCAGTGATCTGTCTAGTAAGTGCAGGTCTCTAAGTAAGTGCCCTTGGCCAGTTCCTTTAAGGTTGCGCCTTCTGAGCACATAGTTAGATGCGCGCACATCCCAAGAGGAAAACATAATTCCGATGAATATCTAGCGTGTAAGGAATCCTTTTTTTTTTGGGGGGGGGGAGGTTTTACAGGCAGAGTGGACAGTGAGAGAGAGAGAGAGAGAAAGGTCTTCCTTTGCCGTTGGTTCACCCTTCAATGGCCGCCGCGGCCGGCGCACTGTACTGATCCGAAGCCAGGAGCCAGGTGTTTCTCCTGGTCTCCCATGGGGTGCACTTGGGCCATCCTCCACTGCACTCCCGGGCCACAGCAGAGAGCTGGCCTGGAAGAGGGGCAACCGGGACAGAATCCGGCACCCTGACCGGGACTAGAACCCGCTGTGCTGGCGCCGCAAGGCGGAGGATTAGCCTAGTGAGCCTAGTGAATCCTTCTCCTAACAAGAGAGGCCCTAACGGATGGCCTCCCTTTGCTCTGAATATGTCAAAGGATGCCTGGCAATGGAGGCCCTGGGTTCCTTCTTTGTAGTCTTCTCACTGCAACCTGACACCTGCACCTTGGTACAACATCACCTTCCAGACAGGCAAGACATGCCTATGGCACCTACCGAACCAGCCAATGTCCAATAACAGGATGTACTGATGCAACCTGAAGGTGCAGTCACTTAGAGGAGGAGTTCAAGTTAAATCGCGACACAGAAACACAAGTCATCTCATCCGGACCGATTCTTAGAAAATGCATCAATATTGTGTTCTGAGAGATTTCAAACACTGAAAAATTAATACACAGCAAAAGCCAAAGAGAAGTGCGGCCTCTTTGTAATGTAAGTGTCCTGCCTGGGGGTGTCATTCTCACAATTTCAATTCACTGGGAGCACTCAGTGCACAGCAATGGTCACGCAGTGCGGGGAAGAGCCCTATTTGGGTCAGCGTGTGCAGTTTTGTCCCTAACCGCAGCTCAGTCTGGTTTCACAGTGAATAGATTCATTTGGATCAACAATGCCCGGGGGGATAAACACTTCAATGTATTCAACCTCAGGAAGAGAGCTGAAAATATCAATAGCTTCATAAAGCCACTTTGATTTGTATCGACTCCAGGGCGGCTGCTGATTCATATACATCATTGTCTACTTCACAGAGCTCGGAATGCGACTTTTGATTTCTAGAACTGGTGATTCAATTTCTATCCAGAAGTGCTGACCCCAGACCTCCCCCGATTCTTACCTTCTCTCTGCTGTGACACAATTCAAAGAGAAACTCTCCGGTCCCAGCATAAATGAGCAATTTATGTGCATTGTTTTTTTTTTTTTTTTTTTTAAAGAAAAAAAAAAACTTTCCCAGTAACAGGTAATAGGAAAGCAGACAGTCCAGATAAAGGCAATCAATGATCTAAGCATGTAATTAATGTGTTTGCAGCAAAACCATTGATTTGCACTAGTGCAAAGGCTTCGAGCCAGGTGGACCTCCCACCGAAAGGCCTGCAACAGGAAAGAGAAAAAAGCCACCAGCCTGGGCCAGGCTCTGTCTTTTGTTCAGAGCCGAGTCCTGAGAGGCATTTATTTACAGAACAGCTTGGGCATATTGCAAAGCTCCATAAATTGCATGCCCTGTTCCACACAAACACCAGAACCTGCCTTTGCTCAGTGATAGCTCTGTGTGTTTGATGCCAGCTCCAATGGTGAATCGCGATGTCCAGCAGCTCACTGTATTCGAAGCCACTAAAATAAAGGCCTTTCAACCATGCTAAATGGGCAGAGCTGACCAGAACTGAATTTTGCTTTGTTTTATCGATTAGTCCTCAAACTTAAATAAGCATTGAAGTATTTTGGATTTGCACGTGTTAAAGTCCTATCCAAAGGTGCAACAGAACCAAGGCGTTGATCTTATAGAGAAAAATGCTCACTGCTCAAGACATGGCGTGAAACTAACATTTAAGCAGACTTCCGCTTATGCCAGATGACATGGGAACTGCTATAGCCAGCTGGGGCATCAACACAACACATCGAGGGCCCCAGAAAAACGCACGGTTTTGCTGGAGATACACTTATCCTGAAGACTGCCAGAGCTGTTGCCATCTCACAGTTAATTAAAGTGAGGGAAGGATTCAAGGCTGGCTCCCTCCTGCCTGAATAATTCACTGCCTGCATGCATTATTAAAGCCCGTTCCTCCCCCACACTGGTTCCCCACACTGAGACGGAGCCGCCCCAGAACCGAGAGGCAGATCGTACCAGGGCCTACAGCTGTATTCACACACTGAAATGAACACTTATTTGCTCATCTAATTAGAACTGTAGTTATTCCAAATAGTAGCGTCAGGCATGGCCTGGACAGGCGGCTCTCCCTACCTTCCAAGAGATAAAACGAACAGGAGGATTTGCCCCAGATTTGGGGATCCTCTGCACAAAAAGTTCTTTGGTCACTGCAGTTCCTTTTGAAGCATTCATTGTGCCCACTAGGCTCTGCGATCCTCTCTCTCCAGGATTGATGGGAGCTTAGCTTTTGAGGTACTTCCTCAGAGCAATGCAAAGAAATGTGCCTGGAGAACAAGCATTCTGCCTTTGTCCGGGCTGGCTTTCTAAAGGGTTCCAGTGGGGGAGGAAAGAATTTGAAGATTTTCCCCGCCCCCTCCCCAGCTCCATGTCCCTTTATTAGGATTACAAAGCCTCCTAGCTCAGAGGTTCAAAGGCCTCCTGCTTCAGATGTGATTTCTGACTCTATCACTAACTCATGCAACCTCAGCTTCTTCCTCTGTGAAATGAAAAGATTGCCAGCTCTTGGGGCAGGGTCCATAGCCAACCCGGGGCGAGTCTCTGGGACAGGAGGAACACATCCCGCCCGGGCCCTTCCTCAGTGACAAGCGCTGACGTTATTCAGCAAATTCTCACTGCCACTTAATTTTCAAAATCATTTTAGCATGAAGGGGACTTTCCATGACACAGCCAGGTCTCAATTTCTGAAGGCCAGAAAGAAAGAAGGTGGAATTCTGGGGACCCAAAATTATCACGAACACGCCTGCCCCCACTAGAATTCTCTGGCTGCAGACTTCAGCCACTCTTGGCTGCAGGGGCCCAGACCATGGTCAGTACCCCGTCCTTGGTTTTTCACCATAATCGGAAATACTCTGCAGCAGACACAGACCAGAGAACTTGGCCTTGGCTCCTGAGTTTCCAGGGCAGTCAAATTCACACTGATGCTTCTCCAGACTTCAGCCACACATTCTTAGAGACAAACAGACTCCCTCCTTCTTGAAATAGCAGAGATCCTATTCACAGCTTTCAAATTTGAAATCTAGCTGTTGGAGCATGTTTCCACTGCTAAGATGGGGAACTTAAACACAGACGTGTCTGGGTTGCCAAAGTGACCATGCATCCTTCATCTTGCAGGTGAAGTGGGCAGCCCCTGAGGGTTTCCTGGGCAGTTCCTGGCTGAGGCTGCACCATCCTGACGGGCAGCTGTAATGAGACTTGGTTTGAGAGGAAGATCACTTGCCATTTTTCTCCAGTGTGCTCTGAAAGTGCTGAGCAGGACAAACATCACTAGGTTTGAAGCTCTTTCGGCAAGTGAAATTTAGGAAGAAGGAAAATGTGTGTGAGCTATGAAACACATTACTAAGAGAGCTCAGGTGCACCTTTGCAACAGCTTTGCTTTCAGGGCGAGAGCATAAATTGTACAAGTCAGTATCAAGTGAGATGTTATCTCAGCAAATAAGCCAGTAGAGTCTATTGTCCTACGGTAGCAGACTCTTAATAAAAAACCAAAGGAAGCAAGATTCAATTTAGAGAGCCCTTCAGTAATTCTTTATGCTCCACGTACTTCACGTATATAGTCAATGTTTAAGGACAATATACTTGGGAACAAAATCATCTTTACTGGCTTCATTAACATTTTCTCTTTAAAACCAGGGTCAATTCAAGGTTAAAAATCCAGTGTGGGGTGGTTGTTGCGGCACAGTTAGTTCCACCCACGCTTGGGATGCAAGCATCCCGTATCAGAATGCCTGGTGGGAGTCCTGGCTACTCTGCTTCTGACCCAGGTCCCTATCAACGCACACACTGGGAGCCAGCAGATGATGGCTCAAGTAGTTGGATCCCTGTCACCCACACAGGAGACAGGAGAAGAGATCCTTGTTCCTGGCTCCCATTTGACCCAGCCCCAGCCACTGTACAGATCCTGGGAGTAAACCAGCTGATGGAAGATTCCTCTATCTCCCCTCCACTCTATACCTCAATGTCACTCTGCCTTTGAAACAAGGATATTTTTAATCCAAAAAGTACAGAAGCTTTTAAAGAGTAAGAGTGTTTCATTTTTCATACTAATACAACCAATCCCATTATCTAGTTGTAAACATTAGTATTAGCTTCTTGTATATTCTTCCAGAAACTTCCATGCTTTATCTACACAGTTTCATGGAATTATACATATGTTATCCATCTCTCCCTCTCTAACTCTGCCTTTCAAATAAATCTTTCCAAAAAGAGGGGTGGGTCGGCATTGTGGGACAGCAAGCTAAGTTACTATCTCCAACACCAGCATCCCATTTAGGCATTGGTGTGTGTACCAATATGGCACTTCTGATACAGCTCCCTGCTAACACACCTGGGAAAGCAGCAGAAGATGGCCCAAATGCTTGGAGCCCTGCACCCTGCGTGGGAGACCCGGATGAAGCGCTTGGGTCCTGGCTTCAGCCAGGGATTATAGCCATTTGGGGAGTGAAACAAAAGATGGAAGATCTCTCTCTCTGTAACTCCGCCTTTTAAATAAAAAACATCTTTTTTAAAAAAAGAAATTATGTCTTTCCTGATTTGTTGTTTTACACACATGTAAATTTGAACTGTGTGTACATTGCTTCATAATGTCTTTTTTTTTAGATTTTTTTTTTTTTTATTTGACAGGCACACTTATAGAGAGGCAGAGGCAGAGAGAGAGCTTTTCCATCCACCGGTTCACTCCCCAAATGGCCACAACGGCCAGAACTGTGCTGATCAGAAGCCAGGAGCCAGGAGCTTCCTATGGGTCTCCCACACGGGTGCAGGGGCCCAAGGACTTGGGCCATCTACTGCTTTCCCAGGCCATAGCAGAGAGCTGAATTGGAAGTAGAGCAGCCAGGACTCAAACTGGCGCCCATATGGGATGCCAGCACTGCAGACCGGAGCCGTAACCTGCTGCACAACAGTGCCGTCGCCAACTTCACAATGTCTTTTAACACACAATGTCGTGTATTGGAGATCTTTCCACAAAGATCTATCTCTCTCCCTTTGTTTCACAGTGTTTTTTAAGATATATCATATTGTATGCAACCACGCAGGAAGCTGTATCAGAAAGAGCAGTCGGCACTGGATCCAGGCACTCTGATTTGGGATTCGGGCATCCCAAATAGCAATTTAAACACTGGGCCGACTCCCCACCCTTACATTATGCCTTTGAAGGGACCTCTCCTTCCCTCTTCCTTTCCTGAAAATTCCAAAGTGGCTGAAAGTCACCTTGGGTCACTATATCAAGGACAATACTCTGGAGACTGAGAAACAGGAAGGCAGAAAGACAACACTGAGTCACAAACCAGGTTTGCCCTGCTTGACCTTTTTTTTTTTTTTTTTTTTTTTTTGACAGGCAGAGTGGACAGTGAGATAGAGACAGAGAGAAAGGTCTTCCTTTCCGTTGATCTACCCCACAATGGGCCGCTGCGGCTGGCGCACTGAGCTGTTCCAAAGCCAGGAGCCAGGTGCTTCTCCTGGTCTCCCATGCAGGTGCAGGGCCCAAGCACTTGGGCCATTCTCCACTGCCTTCCCAGGCCAGAGCAGAGAGCTGACCTGGAAGAGGGGCAACCGGGACAGAATCCGGCGCCCCAGCCGGGACTAGAACCTGGGGTGCTGGCGCCGCAGGCGGAGGATTAGCCTATTGAGCCACGGCGCTGGCCGCTTGACTATTTCTTACGAAAGAACCGACTTGTGTGTGCCTGCGGAGCCGCTCTCCCAGCGATCTAACACATAACCCAGCTCATAAAAAAGCTCCGCACTTCAGAATGCTCAAACCACGTAGATCGCAGGTCTTGGGAGAAAATCCGTCTCTCCTAGCAGTGATGTACTTTCTTCTACATCTGTGTGCCTCTTGAATACATTCACCTCTTTCTTAGGGCTTTCCTCAAACAGCAAGGAGCCCCAACAAATGACAGCGTTGTGTACCTGGAAGGCAGTGGGCGGCTTCCCCAGAACCTGCAAATGTGCTCTGCCCCATTTAGAATCCATCACCAACACTCACCTGTCTGCAAGGTCTGCCTTCACTCTCCCAAGTCTGCCATTAAGTAAATTAGACATTCTGCGTTCTGTTACTGGATGGACCCCTCCCTTGGTGCCATACTCTCTTTCAATCGGGAATTACCTTTGGCTTTGAAAACAGAGACCTGAAAATGAGTGGTTTCAAAAGCACGGCTGTGTCAGGATGGTGGTGGGGGGGGGTGCCTAAAAAGGTTCAGAGGTCATCCTCGCTGGCTCCGTGACTCTCTCCATCTTTCTCTCACAGCCCTTGTAACACGCTGTAAGAACAAAACATGGGCTCTAGTGGCTTCCAGCCTATCTGAAGTTGGTTTCAGGAACTTCTCTACCATTGGCCAGATGGGTGTTGTCTAACCACGTGGAACCACAAAGAAGCCTGGACCTGGAATATTTACCTCTGAGTGTTGTAGACAGGCATATAGAATAAAATAGATCAGGTTTGTGAGCTGGACGACCACGCCTTCGCCACGCCCCTGTGTGACCGCATGCCCCTACCCGACCACACCTGTGTACCCATTGGCTAAGCAAGTTAATTAACCACTCCCCATTGAAAGTGGATTAAAAGCCTGGAACGTGGTGTGCTCGCCCTCTCCCTTCCTTGGCCTTTTGCCAGTACAGGGCAGGCTGCGGCCCTGCGCCTCCAGGGTGCGTTGCCTTCAGGCCGCCTCCCCATGCTTCCTAGCCTAGATGCTCCTCCACCTGGAACATGGCTCCTGGTACTCAGTATGAATCTAGATTTCCCTCTCTCCTCACTCTCCTATGCATCTCTCCCTGAATAAAAGCTCAAAACGTATCCTGCTGCCTTGTTCATTTATGCTGGCATTCAGAATTCTTCTCTGGAAAGAACCCACACAGGCTTATTCATATTGGGAATTTATTAATAAACACAGGGTGATATCATATGGCACCCCAAATTCCGATTTTATTTGGCGACCCCGATGGGACTTTCGGGGAACTCTTAGGAGGCCATATTCCAATACCATATTTTAAAGGGCCAATTCTGATATCCTGAGCACAGAACCATTCCCACCAAGTCAAGATTCTAGACATCAAGAAAGTCAGTACAGGGGGCAAGCATCGTGCTGCTCTCTTATCAGAGTGCATGGCATGGAGTCCTGTCTACGCTTCTGATCCAGCCTCTTGCTAAGGTGTCTGGGAGGCAGCAGAGGATAGATAACCCAAGAACTCAAGTTCCTGCCATCCATGTGTGAAACCTGGACGGACTTCCAGGCTCCTGGGTTTGGGCCAGCACAGACCCAGCTATTGCAGGTAGCTGGAGAGTGAAGCAGTGGATGGAAGACCTCTGTCTGTGACTCTTTCAAATACATTAATCTTTGGGGAAAAAAAGCAAAGAGGAAGTCAAACTAGAAGATTGCTTTGTCTCATACAAGTCACGGTGTACTCTAACATTGTGACATTTTGAAGACTTATTCCAACAGAAGATTTGGTTTTTAATTCTAAAAGTGCATCTCCTTTGTATCCCCCTGGATATAAAATATGTGCTCTAGTGACTCTGGTGATCTATCAATAGCCACCTACACAAAATGCTTTCATCACTTGAGTCTGTCATTTGGGCATCGCTACTAAGAAATGCTAAAAAGGCACATGTTACCAGGGCCATGAGTGAACAAGTGACAGCTGCCCAGGGTTCGCCCTTCTGGGAGGCTTCTGTTAGGTTTGCAAGCAGAGCAGCTCATAGGCTCAGAGAAGCCTGTTATGAAAGGAAAAAGACAACACTTTTTTTTTTTAACCTACTCTATTCCCACACTCAGCACAAAACACTTCTGTGACCAGATCCGTGGGTTCCCCCCTACACACATACACACTCAGCACAAAACACTTCTGTGACCAGATCCGTGGGTTCCCCCCTACACACATACACACCCGACAATGCTCCAGGGACACCAGCCAGGTATCCTATCATTAAACTCATGTGGGTCCCTGCCAGGTGCCGGAGACAGGTAAGGTGTGAGACTGACCCCCGACTTCACACGCCAGACCCAAGTCTAGGCCACTCGGCTAGGTCTCTCTGACGGGTGACTACACCCAGCAGCTCCCCGCGTGGCTTCCGTGAAGGTGCTAGGATGGCACACAGAACTCAGGAAACGCACTGGCAGGCTTCTTACCAAGGATACCAGTGAGGCTACAGGTGCAGTAGCCACCTGCGTGGGAGGAGGAGGGTTCCTCCCAGTGCCATGCCCACCAGGCACAAACATGACCCGGAGATGCATCCCAGCTTCCACCTGCCAGGGCCTGCTGAGGTCTAGGTCCAGGCCTGTCCCTCTCCCACAAGCCAGGAGCTGGACAGGGAGTTCTGAGCGGTCGCCCTGTAAACAGCTGGACCTGGGGTTCCCAGGCCCGGCCCCAGGTAACCTCATCGGCGTAAACTGGGAGTGACCAAAGGGACTCATTCTGCAGAACGTGCTGCCACTAGGGAAGTTTCAGGAGCTTTCTTGTGACCTAGGCCACCTGTATACCAATTTGGGAAAACACACACACACACACACACACAGCGAAGGGAGGGAGTCCGAGGAAGGACAAGGGCCAGGGGACCAGGTGAGTGAGTGCCCTTGGGCAGCCGAGCACCTCTTGGTCCGCGTGCAACCCCACCAGCTGCAGGGGTGAGTGCAAATAAGCCACGTTGTGTTCCCAGCACCCTACTCTTGGGTCGCTTTGGAGAGTAGAGTCTGTACGACGGACGATGCCAAAGTCATGGCTGCAGGAGCCTTGGGGCCATCAAGGCGATGGCTTTGAAGCGAAGGGTCAGTGCCCGAGCACAAAAGGGACTCAGTGCAGTGCACCGGTTCACCAAAGGGCGCCTAATCCACGGAGCAGGACTGACCAGGGTGCCTATGCGAGGTTTCCATCTGGACAACCAGGAGCCCCCTCCTCCCATCATGAACTTCATTAATGAATATTCAACGGAAAGCATTACTTCATTGTCAGCTCTAATTGCTAGTTTTACCTTATTAGTGGAAGCTTTTCTGTGGCTGAGCCTGACATACATTTGTTTGCACACTGTTATTAGTCAAGACTCAGTGAAGTCTTGTAATTAACACCTCCACATTATCTCATGCAGTGAAAGCAAAGACAAAACCAGATGACTCACTTTGTTTCAGCTTTGCTCTTGTTTTCTGATATAGAAGCACTTAAGGAGAAGGGTAAGCTCATCAGAATGCCATATGGAGCCAACAGCAACCATAAAAGCACTTACAGGAAGCGGGGCATGCAAGTTCATTAAGTGAACAACACTGCAATCAACAACCTGATTGAAAAACTCTGCCCGCCACCGAGAACTGGCGCAGGTATATCACCTGCACCGCGTGCTGGCAACAGCTCCAGGTCACTGATGAGGGAGCCCAGTGCTGGGGAAGCCAGGGGGAGATAACATATTCTCTGTCAACATAATGAAGTTAATGATTCACATGACAGTTAAATAGCTTTCAGAAACCTTATCAGCTTAGAGATAAAGTAGACCTAGGCAATAACTGTATTTTAATCATCTCTACCTCTGAAAACACCCGTGTCTAAGAGCTGGCTCCCAGCAGCCCGAAATTGATATTTCTGTCGGAAAGGAGGTGGGAGAAATGTCAACAGTTCATATTTCAGGTTTCTATTTGGGAAGATCTTTCTCTAAATGCTTCTGTTTAAAAAAAATAAATGGCTAACAAAGAGACTGGAGAAAACAAGTGATCGTCCCGAGTTTCCCCTGTGTGAATGTGGCCTGATTGTCTTCTTTTTTTAATTGAAACAAAAAATAAAGCAATAAAAACACTACACCTTAACAGAGACAGAGAAATACCATTGTCTGAGATTTTAGTAATTAAACCTACAAAATCTGTCACGCTTTAAAAGAGGGAATTGCTCGGTTCCTGCTTGCAAATGCTTGTTCCCCAAGACAATATAATGAACAGCAAAGCAGCTGCAACAGGAGAGAGCAATGATCCCCAGGTAATGGTGACATTGCAGTGTGTGGGTACCCACAAAGCGGTGAAGATCTGGCTCTTAAACGAAAGCCTTATCACACAGACTTTGCCCTGGCTCAGTGGTCAGACTGCAAACCTTCCTTACAAAGAGAAACTGGACAAAATGTGAACGGACCTCTGTCAACACCAAACTGCCAATGTTACAGAAGCGACCCCCACACTGTGGACCTCCACAGTGTACCTGGCTCCCTGGTGGGGCTTGGCCCTGGCCTGGCCATGAGGACAAGGCCCTGTGGTCTGGGTATTTTACATCCATGTGCCTTACGTCCAAGTCACAGATCTGCAGGCCTGGCCCATGGCTTTGTGCCTGTGCAAGTGCCCATTCACATGAGGGACTCACAGATTCGTCTACATTGCCGCAATGTGAGAAAATTATTAAACATAGCAGTTTCATGGTTGAAACTTCAAGGGTGCTAGCCCCAAACCAACAGCACCACTATTGAGCGCCACTGCATACCTTGTCCTGATAGCTGCTCTGGGGCTGGCCCTGGGCTTGAGCTTGCTGACTATCTACTGCACCAGAAGAGAACAGTCTGAAAATAGAAACACAGATTGTTTTGTCGCCATTGAATGGGAACGCTAATAATAGCATTGCTTCATTGTTTGGCTGGGGCTCAAGGCTGCTGGGCCAAGGAGCTGTGCACACGGGGCTGCAGTAGCCAAATCATAAAATTTCTCCAGGGAATGCCGCAGCTTTTCAGAACGTGTTTGATATTCTGGGATGGCTCGGGAAGGAAACAGTTCAGAAGTTGTTTTGACACAAGGGGGGGGGGGGGGTTGTGTCCTATTTGAAGGGGGAGGAGGGGCGGGAGAGAGCAGCCCTGAGGTCAGGAGCAGAGAGGATGAAAGATGTCATTGGGGGAGTGCCTGACAGGTGGCGATAAGGCTGTGGCTGGACAGCCCCAGCCCGGGCTGGGGGTTTGTCCCTGTCAGCTTCCCAGTGTGCTCCCACCGCCGCCTTTCACACTCCTATTATGTTTATTTCTGTTGAACTTAAAGAGTGACCTTTTCAAATCGGCGGTGCCTCGGTGACCCACATGCATTTTTGAGACCTAATTTTCCCTGAATGCCTGCCTTGTTCCCCGCAGAAGGGAACTCTGTTGGAGAAAAATAGGAAGAGGCTGCAAACAGGAAGCGCAGTGGAATGGAAACCTTTCGGGCGTTGAATTCTGCCTGCTATTAATAATTTAGAAGTGTTTTTAATGCCCTGATATGGAAGGAAGGTTTTTTGACACCAAAGGCATCTAAATATTAATTTCAGAGGAATTGGTTGTTGCAAGCAGTTAACATCCATTTGGGTAGTTGACCTCCCATGGAAGGTTAACGCACTGAAATCTGGCCATTAAGTATAGTAACAAATGTTTTTTCAGGGAGGTTATTACTATCATAAACTCTAATCCATGGTTCACAGCAGCAGCCTCTGGTGTAGTGCTTTGGCTAATGAAGAATTAACTATTTCTGAGCAGTTAATAAAGATTTTTCCCCCTCACCCATCAACATACTCTACATGATCTTTATAATTACTGAAAGCATTAAGCTCTGGGTATGAGTGCCCACATGTCAGCCCGGAATTCGGCTCTGAGTAAATGACAAATGGCAAACCTAATCCTATTTCACTTCTTTTTTTTTTTTTCTAACATGTTCACCGAAATAAGAAATAATGGAATTCCCACGTATTAGACAAAGATGGCCCAGGTCAGAGCATTTGCTAAATGAGTATTGATGAGGGCTTTAGTCATATTGTACAGGGATGGAAGACTTTGCATTCCGGCATAGTTCTTGTTAGAGTGGGGAAGTTTACTGGCTATGCACAGGGAGTTCTGCTTGCTTGTTTGTTTTGTTTTTCCTTTAGTAAAGAGTACGGAGCTCAGCCCTGGAGCACACAGGCGGCAGAGGCTGGCAGGAAAAACCGAGATGTTGCTCCCTAACAATCAGAAGGGAAAGGTACAACCTAACCTTTCTACAAAGCCTGGGGCAGTGTTTTGCTTTTCAATGGAAAGGTCCTCCCGAATTAATTAAAGTCACTTTCCCGCTGAGGACCAGGCATTTGGCTCGACTTTGAAGGCTCAAAGAAAGTTGCAGAGACTGATCTCTTAGACACTCCAATGGACCACGGCCCAGCCCAAACAATGGGTCCGCCTTTAAGAAGTAATCTGCTTTGGAACCCAAAGTCTGAACAATAAGGGCCCCCGAGGACTGGGATGCCTCTCGGAGACCTGGCCGGGGCTGACAGCGTTTAAAGAGAGATAAGACTCATTCAAACAGGATCAGCTTCCCGGTCACATATGTATCTTTCCCCCTTTTTGACTTTAAGTTACCTAAATCCTGCCTTTGGGACAGCTGCCCGGATAGTGGACAGTGGGGGAGGGCAGCCATGCTAAGCCAAACAAGAGGAACCTTGTCTTACAGGAAACAAAATATGTTTTGGAAAGCTTTGCATTACATATAAGAGCTTTCAAGGGAGGTCAAATACAACAGTAGCTCATCTTGATTAAAAAAAAAAAAATGAGGGGGGTGAGTAGGGATACTAATACATACTGTACCTACCTAATAACCAGCAAGGTTATCTACACACACATTGTCACCTGCTGGCCATTCCTTGTTTATTTGAGGGCAGCTGGGTTAATTTCCCAGTTAGGGAGGCAGTGCTAAGGCATAGTGGATTCAGCTACTGCTTCCTCGTGATGGCAGATTCCATATCAAGTGCTGGTTAGAGAACCAGCTACTCTTCTTTCCATCAAGCTCCCCGCTAATGGACCCAGGAAGGCACACAAGACCGCCCAAGCACTTGAACTCCTGCCACCCATATGGGAGACCACGATGGCGTTCCTGGCTCCTGCCTTTGGCCTGGGCCAGCCCTGGCTGTTGTAACCATTTTGGGTGTAAACTAGCACATGGAAGATCTCTCTTTTCTCATTCTGTTGCCCTGCCTTTCAGATAATTTTTTTTTTTTTTTTTAATTTTCCCGGGGCCAGTGCTGTGGCGTAGTGGGTAAAGCCACTGCCTGCAGCACTGGTACCCCATATGGGCGCCGGTTCGAATTTCAGCTGCTCCACTTCTGATCCAGCTCTCTGCTATGGCCTGGGAAAGCAGTGGAAGATGGCCCAAGTCCTTGGGCCCCTGCTCCCGCTTGGGAGACTCAGAAGAAGCTCCTGACTCCTGGCTTTGGATCAGCACATCTCCGGCCACTGCGGCCATCTGGGGAGTGAACCAGCAGATGGAAGACCTCTCTCTCTCTCTCTCTCTCTCTCTCTCTCTCTCTCTCTCTCTCTGGCTCTACCTCTCTCTGTAACTCTGTCTTTCAAATAAATAGTAAACCTTTTTTTAAAAAAAAGAATAAACAAATCTTTTTAAAAAAAGTTTTTCCCAGTTGGTAATGAAGACAGGGTGACCTCATCTTGCCGAACCTCAGATTTATAGAACTGAATTACAGTGCTGGTAGAATCGTAAAAACCAGTGACAGCATAAACTTCACTGAGCCCAGGACACAAAGCCTTGGCTGCTTGCCTCTGGCGGGGGGGTGGGGGTGGGTGGGGGGGGTGGGGGGGTGGGGAGTTGAGGGGGGAGGGGACACTTCAGAGCTGCGCATTCCACTCTATGTCCTCTTCTCCCGCGATCTTCATGTTCAGGATTCCCCTCAACTTGTTTGTAGACAGATCCTGGGTCTGGATATGTATTCCCAGCACTATAAAGATCTATTTACTTAGCTATTCGAAAGGAAAGTGACAAAGAGAGACAGACAGAGTGTGACAGATCTTACATTCCCTAGTTCACTCCCCAAATGACTGGAACAACCAGAGTGGGGCCAGGCAGAATCCAGGAGACAAGAACTCCAACCCCATCTCCCACATGGGTGGCAGGGACCCAAGTACTTGAGCCATCATCGGCTGCTTTCCAGGTGCACTGGCAGGAATCTGGGCTGGAAGTGTGGAGTAGCTGTGACTCAAGTCAGCCACCCCAACGTAGGATGGCAACATCCGAAAGGGAGGCTTACCCTGCGGCGTCACAATGCCCGCTCTCTTCCTCCTGCGTTTTCCCCAGTCACTTTTAAACTGAGTCTAGAGGTTTGCTCCTTCCCACAAAGTTCAGCCAGTTAACACACAGGGAGCTGGGAGGCAGGTGCTGGCTGGCTGGGCCGCTTCTAAACCGGTGTTTGAGAGCAGGGGCTTCCTGCACTTTGACAAGGACGCCAGTGTGAGCCCAGTAAACAGGAAGCTAGGTCCGGGGCCTCCACACACACGCATCAAAGTGTCTTTTGAAGCCTCTGGCTTCCCCGTAGCCCTCATTGTTCACCGAAATCACAGAGGAGAGGTTGACATTCCAGATTGCTAGCGATTTGCTTTGTTGACCTTTGGCATGCTCTCTCACCTCTCTGGACTTTGGTGTTCTCATCAATAATGATAACTTAACCTATCCTAATTTACTTCTTAGACTTGCCCTGGCAAACCACATGAGATAAAAGAGGGCTCCATTAGGTAGTGGGACTTACTTTCCTTAACAGTTAATGCCATGTGCATCTACAGGGGGCATGTTCAACAAATTCACAGAAAATGAACATTCTGGAAAAATTATGTGTGGACTTCATGTTTTTTGCATCTAAACAAAAATCTTTTCATTTTTCCATGTACTCTTTGAAGCACCCAAGTATATTTATGAGAAACTTTCTATTTGCTTAAAAAAAGATGTCATGGAAAGCTGGAAGGAGCTCCAGAAAGGGAGCTGAATTTACTGTTAGAATGGATTAAGAAGGTTGCTGTAGGGAAACTGTCTGGCCTGGGTTCAATGCCCACAGCCTGTATCAGAGTGCCTGGGGGTGAGTCCTGGCCCCACTTCAGATTCCAGCTCTGCAGCAATGTGTACCCTGGGAAGCATTAAAAGTCCCTCAATAGTTGGGGCCTTGCACCCACAGAAAAGTCTTGAGTTGAATTCCTGTTTCCCAGCTTGGACACAGACCAGCCCCAGCTGTTGGAGTGAACCACCAGAATGGAGTTCGTTCGTTCGTTCGTTCTCTCTCTCTCTCTCTCTCTCTCTCTCCCCCTCTCAAATACATACAAATAAATAAAAAGCAGGTTGCTATAGTTATCCCCATAATACTCTGACCTCCCTACCCTTACAGTGCATCTGCAATGGAGAACCCGTATGAGATGCTGGCACATCACAGTGGTTCTGCTGGTTTGCCCACTGGTGGAAATGGAGGCCATTGATGTAATGCCCGCCCCCTCTCCTCAGCATGTGCCCGTGGTCCTTACTCAACAGTAACCAAATGGTGTCAGTGACTCTTAGCAGATTCTGAACATATGTAATTGCCACCGCCCCCCACCAATTTCGATCAAGGCTGTTCTGAAGTGTAGCAAATGAATTTAACCACAGGGTGGACGCCGGCTGCCCTGGCTACTGGAACTTGCCTGCTCCCCAGCCAGACAGATGTAAATGCTTGCAAAAATGCAGCTGAGCGAATCCCTGAGAACGGGTTCCGTGTCTCTGCCGTCTGAGGCTGTGTGTGCATATGAGTATCGGCGGCCACTCTTTCCTAACATGTCTATGTGTTTGTTTTGATTCTGCCGCTTCCTTCTGCTCCGGGTAGGTTGCACAGAGGGGTTCCGGCTTCTAAAGGTTACCCAGGCAGAAATCAAGTTTTCTGCATTTTTGCAAAGGTCATACTCATCAGCGGTTCCGGAAAGACTGCTGGGCAGGGCCATGGTAACCACCCCCTGATTGAACCGTGGCTCTGGGTTTCATTTCCTTAAGAACATAGTTCCAGCCCCTGGCTGTGTCACCAAGAGATAAAGAGGCTGCTCAGTGACTTGAAATTCAATTTGTACATTGCTCGTGTGGAGCCCACCTCTTTCCTTCACGGTGCTTGGCAGCTGCTTGCTGGCACTCTGCATTTCAAATGCCTGAGCTGTAGGAAGCTGTTTAATAAATGGGATAGGTTTTGATGAATGTAACAAGCCGAAAATAGACCATGATGTAATGCGTATCTCAGCAGGAATCACAGATCAAATTGGATGTTTGCTAGGGACCAGGAGGCAGCAGAGAGTTTTCTACACAGAGACATGGTTCTGTTTTTATAGCACTTTGAAGGGTCACACTGTTCAGTGCGTGCCTTTGGACCTGGAAGCCAGCCCTGTGGGTCTCTGAACAGCAATTACAGGTGGCCACACAAGATGCTCCAGAGACTCGGCTCTGCCCAGGGTCATCTCTAACTCACCAGAAACCCCGGGGTTATATTTGAAAACAGCAGAAGCTACCAGAAAAGCAGTAGTGACACTCTGGCGGGATCAGCGATTGGAGCAATGCACTTGGTTTCCTCCAGCGATGTGAAGGCCTCCTCTGCCTCTGCAGGAAGAGACTGACTTCCACTCACCCTTTCCCAGTGGATAGCACAATTGGGATTCACCTTGCTGGGTTTAGGCAGGGAAGAGCAAGGAAAGGCAAAGTCGAAACCTGGATGGCAGGATCACTTTACATGTGCTCAGACATGGGCACTGTGTAATACAAAGGTGCAGCTGTTTTTCTTAATTAAGTGAGCAGTATTGAAAAGCTCAAGGCAGAGGCAGGATTATACTAAAAGTTAAAAGCAAGGAAGCCCCTGGCTTTTCATTTTTGCTGCCTGCCTCCATTCCTGGTAAGTTGCTGGCAAGCGCTTGGGTCTTCAAAGGATGGTACTCGAATATGGGGATGAGGAATGGGACCAGCCACTCCACACATGGAAATTAGATTGTAGAGGAAAAAAAAAAAAAAAAAAAAAAAACGTGTGTCTGTTTCTCTGCAGGTAAATTTCTCCTTCCCAGTGTGAGAATATGTATAATTTATGAATGATCCCACACTCTGGTTACCGTAACAATGTTGACTTGTTACACTGCCCCAGAGGAAAAGCCAAAATTCACACTCCTGAGCTCTTGAGTAATTTTTTTTCCCCCCTAGCAAACTTGCCTCTCTAATCAGAGTGCTTTTCTCACAGAATATTTATCTAATACAACCAAGGTCAGAGATTGCAGGAGCCGAAGTTCATCGCAAGCAGAGTAAAACTCCGTAAGACACTGAGCAGAGTCCTGCCTAGCCGTCCATGTAACAACAGCATGGCAACGATGAAGTAGCATCCCTCACTGACACTGCCTAGCAAACCGCAAGAATGGTCCAAACCGTATGACAGCGGGTAGAACAGTGCCCTGGGAGTGTTAGGGCCCCGGAGGGAAGCGGAAATAGGGGGAGGCATTTGAGTGCACGTAAAGTTTCGGTTGTGTGAGGTGTACAAGTTCTGGAGAACAGCTCTACACTGTGCCTGCACTTCACAATACCACATTGTGCCTTACGGTTGTGTTAAGAGGCCAGATCGCATGTTAAGTGTTCTAAGTAACATTTACAATCATAAAATTACAAAAAGCGATGTCCTCTGGAACATACGCATCTCATCAGGCTTGGAAAAGGGGTCTCTGTAGTTACAGATGTGGAGCTGAGCTCAGCTGGATGGATCTGGGCCTTAAATGCAATCCCAGGTGACCTCGTGGAAGAGGGGGAGGGGCCCGCACACAAAGGAGCATTTGATGGGAAGACCGCGGGCCATCAGTGGCAGAGAGGACTGGCAGTGCCCAGGCGCTGGGGCAGAGGCTCCCAACAGATGCTCGCCCAGGGCTCAAGGGCGCCTACTCTGCCAGCACCTGGACTTGGCACCTCTGGCCTCCAGAGCCGAGAGGGAATCCAGTCCTCTCGTTTGAAGGCACTCAGATGGTGGTCGCTTGTGCCAGCGGCCCTGAGAATACACACACCGGAGAGCACCCTGACGGGTAACCCAGAGCAGAGAAGCTGTGGGAAAGTGAGGAGGGGTCATACAGCGCCCGGGAGACGGCTGCAACCGCCAGCTTCCATGCGCATCACTGCGTGGTTCTGCATTGCTCCCTGCAAATGTCTGCATTTGCAACAACTTACTAACCCCAGATACCCTCAGAGAGAAGCTGGGGGTGGGCATTGGGCCCTGCCAGTCAAGGCAGCAGCTGGGCCCCTGCATCTCTTCTCTCTCCTGACTCCAGCTTCCTGCTACACGCAGAAGCAGAGAACAGTAATGCAATTGGGTTTGGACAGGTTTAAATCTGCATCTGTGTGGTTAAAATGGTGATAAGAAAACTACAACACACAAGACACTCACAACATGGTAAGATTTCCCAGACTTAATATTCCACTCCAGATCATGCGATACACAGAATTCAGAGTGAGAATGGCGTTGGAACGCTCATGTTAGAACAGCTGCCTGTAGACAATGTATTTGACCTGAGTGCTTCTTGCTGCTGGCAAAATAAAATACGGCCGTTTAAATGCCTGCCTGACCGCGTAGGCCCCACAAAACAATCCTACAGCCAAGACCAATCATTGCCCCGGTACTCAAGCTTTGTGGAGCCGGTCAAAGAAATGTGTCTCCAGACTTGATGGCCTTTGTGTTGTCCCAGGCTTTTCCTCTCCACGCTCGGGGTCCTGCAGAGCTGGCCCCAGCCTCTTTTGAAGTCTGGTTACCCCGGGGTCCGACCAGATGCGACCAGATGCATTGAATGAGAAAGAAGAGAACTCTTGAAGTGCACACAGTTTTAGACCATTGTCAGGGACCCAGGATGGCGATCTCCACCGGCATATTTAAAGTTAGGTCTTTAAGATATCAATGCATTTTTGTAGGAACATGGATGGCAGTGTCCTCAAAGGGAAACAAAAGGTCTGCCAGTGACAAAACAATTAATACTGTTCCATTGCATCATCAAAATACAATGATTTTTAAACACATTTCATGCAGCTGTGCTTCGAAAACTTTGTAGAAAACTGAATTAAGAGATGTTGATTTTATTTATTTATTTGCAAGGGAGAGTGACTCAGAGAGACAGAGAGCTGCCATTTGCTGGTTTGTGCCCCACATCCCCACAACAGTCAGGACCGGGCCAGCCTGAAGCCAGGAGCTGGAGACTCCATCCGGGTCTCCCAGGTGGAAGGCAGGGGACCAAGTACTCGGGCCATCTTCTGCTGCGTCCCAGGTGCATCGGCAGGAAGGTAGACTGGGGAGTGGAGTTGGAACTGCGCCCCAGGCACTCCGATGGGGGCTGTGGGTGTCCCAAGCAGCAGCTTAATCAGTGGTGCCATAGCACATAGACAACAACTTTAACACAACAAGTTTTTTGAAAGCCATGCATGTTTTTTTTTTCATAATACCCAAAATTTTCCACTTCTTTTTTTTAAAAAAAGATTTGTTTATTTGAAAGGCAGAGTTATGGAGAAAAAAGGAGAGAGAGACAGAGAAAGATCTTCGATCTGATGGTTCACTCCCCAAACAGCCACAAGAACCAGGGTGGGATAAGGCTGAAGCCAGGAGCCAGGAACTCCATGCAGGTCTCCTACATGAGCGCCAGGGATCCAAGGACTCGTGTCATAGTCTAATGATGTCCCACGCACATGAGCAGGGAGCTGGATCAGAAGCAGAACAGCCAGGACTGGAACCCGTGCTTCTAAGGGATGCCGGCCACAGAGGCGGTTTAACCCACTGAGCCACAATGCCAGTTTAGTTACCACAATTTCCAACACTGTGGGCACCAAAATAAAGTTTAACTTTCAATTCCATTCTTGGTAGACTTTTTCAGGTGCCTGAATATGCCTTTTTTGCGATACTCTATTTGCGTGTCCCTGAGCACCTGTGTTTTCCTGTTTCATGTGCTTGCCTCCATGCAGCACGCTGCACCGGCCGACTCCGCAATGAACTTGAGATCTGGCACTGACCAGGACAGTTTGTTCGCACTGCAGGGCAGGAAGAAGGCAGAAAACAAAGGAGACTTTCACAGTGTTGCAGGGCGAGATGGAGCGCTGATTTAGCGCCGCCTCGCCAGCCTGCTGTGAGCAGAGACCATGGAGGCCCCAAGGTGAGGAGCCCCAAGTGCAGAGGGCCCCCTGGGATGCCCAGGTTTCTCTAGGCAGTCATGGGCTTGGGTGCCTTCTCCACCACAGCAGAGTGAGAGGAATGTCATTTGGGAAGCAGTGACTTCATGTTTACAAGTAATTACATACATGCTGATAATAATAGCATCGTCACTGTTAATAGCGAACATCCATTGCGCTCCCTAAGCCGCACTGTCCTCAAGGCCGAGTCCATATTAGCACGCTGAATTCTTACAACTGTCCTGCAGCAGGCAAGGAAACCAAGGCTGAAGAGGGGTGAGTTGCCCTGGCTCACAGAGCCGACTCATCAAAACTTTCCATGTGGAGTCTGAACACAGGCTCAGCAGCAGTTAGTCAGCTACCCACAGGCGACACCTGTCATGGCTGAGTGGGGCGCCCCCATATCTGGGTGTTAAAATCCTAGACCCCAGTACCTGAGGGTGTGACCATACAGGGAGCCAAGGTTTCTAAAGAGGGAATTTCGTTAGAAGGAGGTCTTTGGGGCTGGCACTGTGGCACAGCAGGTAAAGCGGGTGCCTGCAGTGCCAGCATCCTGTATGAGCTGGTTCGGGTCCCGGGTGCTCCACTTCTGATGCAGCTCTCTGCTATAGCCTGGGAAAGCAGCAGAAGATGGCCCAAGTGCTTGGACCTCTACATCCACATGGGAGACCCGGAAAAAGCTCCTGACTCCTGGCTTTGGATTGGCTCAGCTCCAGCCATTGCAGCCATTTGGGGAGCGAACCAGCAGATGGAAGACCTCTCTCTCTCTCTGCCTCTGCCTCTCTGTAACTCTGCCTTTTAAATAAATAAATAAATCCTTAAAAAATGAGGGCTTTGGGGTGGGCCCCAATCCCTAGGACAGGAGTCCTCATCCGAAGAAAGCTGGAAGGAGACACACACGGCAGATTGTGTGAAGACCCTCATAGATGATGACCACCCACACAGCCAAGGGGAGAGGCCTCAGAACAACCCATCCCCGACCCAGACTTGTGGCACAGCAGGTGAAGCCACCGCCTGCAATGCCAGCAGCCCGTGCTCCTGGGCAAGCGGCGGAAGACGGCCCGAGTCTTTGGGCCTCAGCCACCTACAGGGGAGACCCGGATGAGGTTCCTGGATCCTGGCTTTGACGTGGCCCAACCCTGACTGTTGCAGCCATTTGGGGAGTGAAGCAGTAGATGGAAGATCTCTCTCTGTAACTCTGCCTTTCCGTACATACATAAAACTTTAAAAATAAAAAAATAAAAATAAAAAAGTCAAAAGATGCAAAAAACAGACCCTAACAACACCATAATGTCAGCTTCCAGCCCCTAGGACTGCGTGTGGCTGAAGCGCCTCGGTCTGTCTAGTTTGATGTCAGCCTTGGCAGACAAGTTCAGCATCGTACTCAAGGAACAGACAAGCCTCGGAGAACCCTGACTTACCAGCAATCTCACGAAAAGGTGCAAGAATTTACTTTCACCCAGGAGGTTTCTCTAATTGTGTTATACAAAAGGAAGCATCCATTCAGTGTGTCTTCACTGTCTATGGTGTGACGTCACTGTCAGCCATGACAGAAATGCTGCCTCCTCTCCACCTAGACCTAAGAGAGTCACCTTCACAGAGGCAGGCAGTTAGCAAGAGAGAGCCCAGGCCCCCAGTGCCTCCCTCCAGTCTCTCCTACTGCACTGCAGCATCCTGTTTTGTACTGCAGAAAACCATGATTTCTGCAAAACCACTGCCCAGATCCAGCCCCAGCTGGCCATATGCAACACAGAGACCTGTTGCATCCCCACAATGGCCTAAAGCTAATGGTAATGACAGTGAAATAAAATGACCGGGGCCGGCGCTGTGGAACAGTAGGTTAACGCCCTGGCCTGAAGTGCCGGCATCCCATATGGGCACCGGTCCTAGTCCCGGCTGCTCCACTTCCAATCCAGCTCTCTGCTATGGCCTGGGAAAGCAGTAGAAGATGGCCCAAGTCCTTGGGCCCCTGCTCCCACGTGGGAGACCTGGAAGAAGCTCCTAGCTCCTGGCTTCGGATCGGTGCAGCTCTGGCTGTTGCAGCCAACTGGGAAGTGAACCAAAGGATGGAAGATCTCCCCCAACTCTGCCTCTCCTCCCTCTGTGTGACTCTGACTTTCAAATAAATAAATAAATCTTAAAAATAAATAAATAAAAGGACTGTGGCTGACACTCCTAATCCCATCATGCACCTGATGCATGCCAGCTCTGAGACTTCCACTAAAGGGAAGAAGCTGAGAGGTATCAACTATTCAACGCCTGCAGATGACGCTGAGTGTCACTGAGCACAGCTCACTCTCCAGCATGCCCACGCTCCCTCCCGGGTGCACAGTGTGGCTTTGCTGCAATGGATCTTGGTCCTCTGCTAACCTTTACCTAGGCTTCTCCCTCTGAGTCTTCCTAGCTAAGACACAAGAACCTGGAGCTAGTCATCCAACAACTCCTGACACAGCCATGGTTCAAGTGCTCCTCTGATCAGCCCCTTCACGACGCTATCACAGAGAAGAAAACACAGCTCACAGCGCAGAATCATCTCATCAGTCTATACAAGTTTTCAACTTAAGGGATTATGATAACTCTGAATGTAAACAGGGGACAGTTATAGATTTACCGGTTCTCAGTGAGATGCTCAACCCTTCAGCCTGCTCTTTGCACAAGGATCTGGGCCCTCTAAGCCATCTCCCTCCACCTGCAGCCACGGTGCAGAGTTCTGTCCGGAGAGGGCTCCGTGGACAAGGGTTTTGAGTGCCGTGTCCTTGCTCCTAAGCATGGCATTTTCTACAGCATCTGCCATCAGCATTTTCTCCAGCCCCTTCTACCATCCCCGGCGCCCACATCAGCAGGGTTTACCTCCCATGAGACAGCTTCTCCTACATCCCAGAGGGTGAATTTCCAACACGTTCCACAAGCAACTTGTCTGCCGCTTAGTGAGCCATGGCCATGACCTCCGAGACAAGATCTCCGTCTGGAGGCTCCTCCTTGGCTTCTCCTTCTGAGCCCTAGGGGTAGTGACTGCTGTGTACTGTGTGACGCGCCACCTGCTATTCCTGCTCTCTTCAGCATTCTTCTTACTTCGGACTAGCCAATACTTCATTAATTCCACCTGCCTTATAAATAACAACTCCTTGATTAGTATTATAATGCTATTAACATGTAACACCTGTGCATTTTTCTAGGGATTTAATAATTCTTTATATTAAGAGTGTGCATTTGGCATAACAGTTAAGATGCCACTTGAGATGCTAGTAAGGCTTGAACTCTTCCTGGGGTTGGGTTCTTAGGATTAAAAACAGGCAAAGGTTAATTCTCCGACATTTGAGCCTGCCTGGTTGTCCCGGCTGTGGTCATGGCTGCTTCCAGTTAGATTCTCAGGTTGGTCAAAGCCACCTATTTCCTGCGTTGAAGCCATCTGTTTCCTGTGTGGCTGTGAAAGAAGTTTTGAGGAAGGGTTACTCTTTTGCCTGGCTACCCAGAGGGATGGCTTCCTCAAACTCTTTGTTGTGGGAGTCACAGAGTCATTGTGGGTCTTCCATCTCCCAGTTGGTTCCTGCTGCTACAGCTAGGAACGATCTCTTTTAAATTGTTGATGTTCCTAGTACCTGGTTGTGAAATCAAGACTCATGGTATAATGTCACTTTCTGCTTTGAGGCCATGAAAAGCCAGCTTGGATTCCTGTCAGATGCTGACGAAGGACCATGGGGTCATTTTCTGTACTCCACAGTGCAGCCCCCGGTGGGCCATGCTTGCCATGTTTACCGAGCTGATGCGCCAAGTCACCGACCTCCACCCTGGTGACACAGCCCACCTACCCTTCCATTCTGGCAACCCTACATCAAACCTCTTCCCTCACTGGAATACCCTTATTTGGGGTCACTAAAAGTTAAAAACAAGGTTGTCTTTTAAAAATGTAGGTTTTGGGGCCGGCGCTGTGGCATAGCAGGTAAAGCTGCCGCCTGCAGTGCCGGCATCCCATATGAGCACCAGTTCAAGTCCTGGCTACTCCACTTCCATATGGCCTGGAAAAGCAGCAGATGGCCCAAGCCCTTGGGCCCCTGCACCCACATGGGAGACCCGGAAGAAGCTCTGGGTTCCTGGCTTCCGATGGGCGCAGCTCCAGCTGTTGCAGCCAACTGGGGAGTGAACCAGCGGATGGAAGACCTCTCTCTCTCTGCCTCTCCTTCTCTCTCTGTGTAACTCTGACTTTCAAATAAATAAACAAATCTTTAAAGAAAACCAGTGAGCTTTTATGTGGAAAATCTTAGAAAAGTCACCTTCAAATGATGCCAGCTCACACCACACTCGGTCAAGCTCCTGCTGATTGTCAAATTTTGGGTCTGTTTAATATCAGATATATCAGTGCCTTCCATCTTTCAGTATAAATTTACTCTATGGAGTCCAGGAAAAACGATATAAATTTTCATTAAAGAAAACACTATATTATGACAGCACTAAATGAATCATCGGCAATCTCTTTTAAAAGGCTTGATTTATTTCCTGCACTTGGGAGGCTGTGTGTTGTAAAAATATTTTCACTAACAAGTATGAAATATTGCATTATATATTTTTATACGTACTGCATTTGGCTATGTAATATATTTCATTTTTGTGTCCGCACACATGTGCATAGCCACAGTGGGCCCTCCAGGCAATTTCTCAGTCCCCTTTGCTTCTTTAATAAAAAACAAAAAATTAAAAATGGAAAACAAATTGGCCAAGCAGCCCCGACAAACATCAGATCCATCATAGCTGAGGATAATGTTTTCCTGCAGTGGTTCCTACACTCGTCTTCCTGCAGGAGCTTTCTGTACGCAGTGACACAGTGAAATGTCACCGCGGCGAAGGCTATCTCCCTCAGCCTTGAGCAAACAGAGGCTCCACTGTGGCTGTGCACGGTTCTTTTTCTTTCTAGAAGACACGGTTTTCATGCATTCGTAAGCAGAGCAAAGCCCAATCCAGAGAGCTGCTCCATGATAAGAGCTGGGTTTGAAAACATGGTGTGCAAGTGAATGACTTGAATAACAAAATCCCCGGCAGAGTGGTTCTGCACTGACTGCATTCGCTCTCTGCAAGCAGATCAATGCTTCCTCTCATTGATTTTCCTCAGTTGCAGAGCCCAGATGCACATGGCGAAGCCGTATTCCCACACTCATTCAGTCTGATTTCCTAGTCCGCACTACAAAGGCACAGCGCTCCGACTGTAGACCGGAGGTTACAAAAGTATAACTGCATCAGATTGGTGCTTTGCCTAAGCCTGCGTGTTCAAAAGCTGCACGCTAACGTATTCCGAGAGGGATGCAAGGGCTGGCGCATGGCAGATTCTCTTGGTCTGCAGCTTCTAAGCCAACGGCAGAGGTGCCAAAGAGAAATGTGAGATGCCTTGCCTTCACTCCCAGGACGTTTTCAAATGTGCTAGAGCTTCCTTTCTGGCTGGCTTGAAATGCAAAGCAAGCATATAAAGGAATGGCTCCCTTCCTAACATCGGGGATGGGCTGTTCTCTTTCTGAACTGGGCCCTGCCTTGGACTCCATCACTGGAGAGAGCAGGTGCTTGGAAGGAAATCAAGGGTCTGAAACAACGCGAGGTCTCTTTCCCTGTGCCTGACTGGCAGTTCTGACGGTCTGAGGATGTAGTTAATGGTTAGCACAAAATCCCGTCTTCTGTGAAATCAAGGAGCGCCTCAAAACGTACTTCAGCACTAACCAACCCCCAAAGGAAGACACCCACAAAAGGCGACTTCAGCTCTTCCCAAACGCCAACCCCTGGTTATACAAGGGCACCTTCACAATGACCGTGGGAAAACGGAATTACGACACAAGTGCATGTTCCATAATACACATTTCCATGAACTTTCTGATATACACTTGTATTAAAATTTCCCTTCTCGGGCCAGGCACTGTGGTATACCAGGCTAAGCCTCTGCCTGTGGCACCAGCATTCCATATGGGAACCGTTTTGTATCCTGGCTGCTAATCTTCCAAGCCAGTTCTCTGCTGTGGCCTGGGAAAGCAGTAGAAGATGGCCCAACTTCTTGGGCCCTTGCTTCTATGTGGGAGACCCAGAAGAAGCTCCTGGCTTCTGATTGGCTCAGCTCTGGCCATTGTGGCCATTTAGGGAGCAAACCAGTGGATGGAAGGCCTTTCTCTAAGTCTCTCTGTCTGTAACTTTGCCTCTCAAATAAACACACACATCTTTCAAAAAATGTCCCTTCCCCATTCCACTTTTTTTTTTTTAATGTTTGCTATTTATCCATTTATTTTCATCTACTGGAAAAGCAGAGTAAAGAGACAAGGACAGACAACAAAGATCTATACACTGGTTTACTCCCTAAATGGCCAGAACAGTCAGGGCTGAGCCCGGGGCCAGGAACCGCATCCAAGTCACCCATTTGGGTGGCAGGGGCCACCTCCTCCCAGGTGCATTAGCAGGAAGCTGTAACCAGAAGCCCAAACCTAGGCGCTCTGGTCCCGAGATCCAGGCATTGCAAGCAGCGTCTTAACCCTCTCATTCCCTGTTTCACTTTGAGAATGGAGAAGTGACACATGACAACCCAGACTTCGAATTTACTTTGGAAAACACTGTGTAGTATAAGCCACTTCCTGCCAAGACAGGGTAAATGCTTGCATCTCAAACCAAATTTGCTCAGCATCTGGGCTTGCCATGGTGCCAAGTCCCTGTTGAAAGAGTGTTGTCCTATTTCATTTTCTGTGTGTGCTGGGGACCACGATGCTGTCTCACACACTCACCACTGCCTCTGTGGAAAGAAATTCCGGAGGCCAAGCAGAGAGGGTTTCTCCAAAGGCCTCTGGGTAGACAGACACCCAGGGCTGACAGTTCCCAGTTCTCAACCTTTACCTATAAATCAACCTGGAAGATTTGCCCCAGCAGCTAAGAAATAGAAACATGTCTCCAAGTTACCGCATCCATGGGCATTTCCCTAGTAAAACATTAACCAAGCTGTGATCAGTTTCCCTGGGCTGCAGATGCAAAGCGGAGCCGGTTCTAAACACGCCTACCCAAAGACTTGCTCCTTTGAATCATCCACAGCCATGTTTAACCATCAGAGGAATAACGTTTCTCAATGTAAACTTAAGTAAGACGGACCCAGCCTTAGCCACTTATAATCAGGTTTGTTTCGCTAGGCAAACTATGTGATGTCCTTTGCAGGATATTGACAACTAAAAGGTATTTTAACATTGATTTTTGGCTATTTACAAGTGCCTGTGACATTCTCAAATGAACCATTTAAGTCATAATTTCTAAGAAGCATTCGTTTATCGCAAAAGTAGCTTGTATCTTTCCTACAGCAATTTGGAGAGATTCGAAAACTACTTTGGAGCTAATTTTGTCACAGGCAAAGGAAAACACTTCCCACATCCTTAGCGACAATTTTCTTCCCAGAGCGATCTCTTCTAGTATGAAGTCTGGCTTCTGAAAAGTCCTGTTTTTGTAACTTGGTGCCCTTGATTCGGTGATAGTAGTCTAAATAAACACGGTGAAGTAATTTGATAATGAATAAGTAGGAGGAGACACCATTGTCTAACCTCCAAACTATGCTAATCAGGAGGGCGAGAGACTCACTCTGTTGAATAATGGAGCTGTTATCCTAGCCCAGTGGGACCCTTTCCAGGGCCTCCAAGGAGGGGTTGCCAGGCCGACCGTGGGCTGCTCCCTAGTGCACTTCACATAGCCTCCAGGATCTGGTTACAGCACATTTATCAAAGGAAATCACAATTTGGAAGAAAACCACATTTTCTGCCCTTTCAAATAAGAAACATCCCTGTGTGTTCCTGTCCTCTTAACTTGTTTTTTCCTAGGCAAAACAGAAGACTCATCTGGAAAAAGAATTGTCAATGAAAAGAACTATATAACATTGAGAATTTCATCCCTTTGAAATATATACTTTCAGTAGATCCCTGTAACACCGCAAAGAAAAAAAAAAGTGTATTTTCTTTATACAGCCTGACCATGCTAATGTATTATTACACAGAGCATAAAGTTAAGGGTGTTTGAACAGTGAAAGGAGAAAGCATTTGTAGTTATTCAACCCTGAATACTTAAGACATTTCATTTCTTTTTACAGCAACCATATTCAGTCAATAAAAGATCAAATGCTTTTGGTTACTGGACTGAAAGAAATCAAACCCTCTGATTTCAGGACTTGATGTTCCGGTATTTACTCTCAGCCATAGCTCATTAAAGGAGCTGGTCTACCCCCAAGTCTATAAAAGGAAACAGAAGCGAAATGTACATGTTCTGTGCTGTTGCTTTCCCCGAGTAGAAGGCACCAAATCGAAGCCCACTTTAGGCTGCAGCGTTCACAAGTTTTTCTTGCACACAGAGGGTCCTCTTCATCACAAACACAGGCCAAGTTTTCAGAGATCACCTCATGGGCTGTCTCTGGTAGGGGTGGTGGAGCTGAGACTACCAAATGGTAATCAGTTGAGTCCAAAAGGGGATGACGCAAAGGTAAATGGAACAGGACGAACGGGGTATCCAGGACTAGCATGATGTGCACTGAATTACAAATTTCACTGGATTTTATATATTTTGTCTCATTCCACACAAATACATACGGATAGTCATTATTCTAGCTGCTTTATAAAGAGTATGAAAACCACTCCCTCCATGCAATGATATCATCACTTATCCCCAAATTAAAGGTTACAGACTGGGTCATAACGCTTACAGAGCAAATCGGCATCAGAGTTAGAAGTGGAACCCAGGGAACATTAACCTAGAGTCCGTTGTCGATTGCCCTAGCTCTCGCCTCTCTTAAATAAGGATACATGAGGAGCCTTAGAGGTCCATGGATACTGAAGGGGATTGACCAGGGCATCCACACTGCTGATTCCTTAACCTCTCCTGATAACACACGTGCTATTATATGAATATGGTACTATGTAAATCGAAGATCTTCTGCATTCTGGTGTATATGAGTACCTGCTCATTTATTTTTAACCACATTTTGGGAATATTACCAAATTTTGGATTCAAATATTCTTTTTCCTTGTATCAGTCAGCTTTTCATTACTTTAATACAACACCAAAGAGAAGGGGCTTAGGAATGAAGATGGATTTCAGCGTTTATGGTTTTGGGGGTTCACAGTCCAAGATCAGGTGGTTCCACTGGTGTAGGCAGCTGGTGGGGCTGGAGGATGGCAGAAGAGGAACACAGGTGGAGGTAGGGTCATCTCATAGCCAGGATGCACAAGGAAAAACAGGAAGCACTCGCGGCTTACATGACCACCTTCTAAGGACAACACTTCCAGCACCTAAATGCCTCCTGCTAGTCCCACCTCCCAAATGCCATGATTAGATCAAGTTCCCACTGTGATTCATCAGCCATTAATGTAAAGCTTTGGGGACCAAGCCCTTAATATATGGATTTTGGGGAGACAGCCAAACTACTATCTATACCTTTAACAATCCTAAACCAAACTTTCAACAATTGATGGGTCTTAACTAGGCCAAAATGGTATTTTTAAAAAGATTTATTTATTTGAAAGGTGGAGTTAGAGAGAGAAAGAGAGAGAGAGGCAGAGAGAAAAAGGAGTCTTCCATCCACTGGTTCACTCCCCAAATGGCCACAACAGCCAGGAGTGGGCCAGAATGAAGGCAGGAGCCAGAAGATTCTGGGTCTCCCACAGAAGGGCAGGGGCACAAGCACTTGGGCCAGCTTCTCCTTCTTACCCAGGCACATAGCAGGGAGTTGGGGTGGACGTGGAGCAGCCCAGGACTTGAATTGGTGCCCATATGGGACTCTGACACTGCAGGGGGCAGCTTAACCTATTGTACCACAGTGTCAGCCCCCAAAATGCATCTTTTTTCTTAAAAAAAAAAAAAGATTTATATTTTTCATTTGAAAGGCAGAGTTACAGAGAGGCAGAGGCAGAGGGAGAGAGAGAGATCTTCTATCCATTGGTTCACTCCCTAAATGGCTGCAACAGGTGGAGCTGGGCCAATCCAAAGCCAGGAGACAGGAGCTTCTTCTGGGTCTCCCACATGGGTGCAGGGGCCCAAGCACTAAGGCCATCTTCCACTGCTATCCCAGGCCATAGCAGAGAGCTGGATCCGAAGTACAGCAGCTGGGACTCAAATCAGCACCCATATGGGATGCCAGCACTGTAGGCAGCGGCTTTACCCTCTATGCCACAGCGCCAGTCCCCAAAATGGTATTTTTTTTTTAAAGATTTATTTCTTTATTTGAAAGTCAGTTACACAGAGAGAAGGAGAGGCAGAGAGAGCGAGAGCGAGAGAGCGAGAGAGCGAGAGAGAAAGGTCTTCCATCCACTGGTTCACTCTCCAGTTGCCCTTAACAACCAGAGCTGTGATGATTCGAAACCAAGAGCCAGGAGCTTCCTCCTGGTCTTCCCATGTGGGTACAAGGGTCCAAGGACTTGGACCATCTTCCACTGCTTTCCCAGGCCACAGCAGTGAGCTGGATCGGAAGTGGAGCAGCTGGAACTCGAACCGGCACCCATATGGGACGCAGACACTGCAGGCGGTGGCTTTACTCACTATACCACAATGCCAGCCTCCCAAATGGTATCTTAGCAACAAACAGTTATATAGTTCTTTCTTAAAGATTTATTTTGAAAGCAAAGTGACAGAGACTAAGAGAGAGAGAGAGAGAGAGATGGAAATTCCACCCACTGGTTCACTTTCCAAATGGCCTCAACAGCCACGGCTGGACCAGGCCAAAGCCAGGAGCCAGGAACTCCATCTGGGTCTCCCATGTGAGCCATCTGCCACTGTCTTCCCAGGTGCCTTAGCAAGAAGCTGCACTGAAGCAGAGTAGCAAGGACTAGACCGGCCCTCTGATATGGGATGTTAGTGTCACAAGCGCTGGACGAATCCATTGCGCCACAACATCAGCCCCTCTGCAACAGTTTGTCAACAAGGAGCTTAGCTGTAGTGTTAGGTGTTAATAGTACATTCTAGCGATGCTCTTGGTACTCCAAATTTACATCGGCTACCCGTGAGATTCTTGGGAACAAAAATCATTGTACAATTATCACTCCAAGTAACTGGATGGAAAAGACCCATCCCACCAAGCACAGTAAGACTCATTCATTCAGCAAATACTAAGAACTGGGGTTATAAACATGAATTCTTCACCCTGTCAAAGCCCCACCTGACTTCCTGCAGAAAATTTCAAGTCAATCATAAAATTGGTATGGAAATTTAGGGACTTAGAAAAGACAAAGCAATTACTTTTTTTTTTTTTCTTAATACCAGGAGGAGTTGCTATGGCCTGGGAAAGCAGTAGAAGATGGCCCAGGTCCTTGGGCCCCAGCACCCACATGGGAGACCTGGAGGAAGCTCCTGGCTCCTGGCTTCAGATCGGCACAGCTCCGGCCATTGCAGCCAACTGGGGAGTGAACCAGCGGGTGGAAGACCTCTCTCTCTCTCTCTCTCTCTCTGCCTCTCCTTCTCTCTCTGTGTAACTCTGGCTTTCAAGTAAATAAATAAAAATATTTTTAAAAAAATAAGCGAAGAACCTAAACAGGTCTCCAAAGATGATATTTAAATGGTCAATAAGCACATGAAAAGAAGCTTGACATGATCATTCATTATGGCAATCCAAATCAAAATCATAGTGACATACCTTCTATGGCTGGAATTAAAAAAAAAAAAAAAAGATTGGCAGTGCTGTAGAGAAATGGAACTCTCAAATAATGCTATGTAGAATGTAAAATGACATAACTACTGGGGAAAATAGTCTGACAGTTTCTCAAATGGTAAAGTATACAGCTACATGCAATCCAGCAATTCCACTCATAGTTAAGTATCTAAGATTGAAGACAGTATCCATGGAGAGACTTATAGTATGCAAATATTTATAGCAATAGTATTCATAACAGCAAAAACTGGAAACACACCAAATGCTCAACTGATGAGTAAACAAAGTGTGGTTTAACCTACAGTTTAAATTATTTAGTAATAAAAAGCTATGAAGTACAGATTCATAGTATAACACAGATGAATCTTTATTATTCTAATTTTTAATGAGTTTTGAATAGGTTCAATATGATTTGTAGATGGAATTCTAAGAACATGATACTCTACTCCCTTCCTTCTCCCTTTCTCCCCCTCCCCCAACTTCCTTTCCTTCTCCCCTTCTTTCACATGGATGGATCTTAAAAACATTATGCTAAGTAAATGAAGCTAGCCACTAAGGACCACAGATTACATATTCCATTTACATAAACTGTCCTGGTCAGTTCTACAAAGCTGGAGAGTGTAGCAGTGTGGGTCTAGGACTGGAAAGGTTGAGGAGGAGGGGGAGTGGGAAGCCGAAAGCTGAGAGCAACAGAGCTGCTTTGAGAGACATGGCAGTATTCTACAACTGCTGGTGGTAACGTTTGCACAGTTCTCTGAATACTCAAATCCATCGATGGCACTGAACTCCATGACACACGGATTATACCTCAATCAGATTATTTTTTTAAATAGTGAGCTGTACTGACACAATACCTGCCCTTAAGCTGTTTACCTTCTGCTAGGGGTAACACTGTATTTGTGAGTGATAAGTGCCACAAAGAAAACATAAGGTTAAAGAGAAATCGGAGGAGGCCATGATGAGATCTGAAGGTCTTTCATGCAAAGAATCCCACGTGGGCATTTGGCACAGGGGTGAAGGTGCCACGTGGCTGCCTGCAACCCACTTCAGAGGGCCTGAGTTTGAGTTCAGCACTGGTGCACAGTAACAAGAAGCCCTTGAGCGCCTGCCATCCACACGCAAGACCTGGGTCGAGTTCCCAGCTCCCAGCTTCCACCTGGCCCAGCCCCAGCTGTCGCTGGCATTTGGTGAGTGAACCAGCACTTGGAAGACAGCACTCTGTCATTGTCTCTGTCTCTCTGCCTTCCAAATAAATAAAAATTGAAAATAAATAAATAAATAAAACAATTCCATAAGACAGACAAACTATTGAAAGGACTTTGAATTTTTTTTTTTTTTTTTTTTTTTTGACAGGCAGAGTGGATAGTGAGAGAGAGAGAGAGACAGAGAGAAAGGTCTTCCTTTTGCCGTTGGTTCACCTTCCAACGGCCGCCACGGTAGCGCGCTGCAGCCGGCGCACCGCGCTGATCCGATGGCAGGAGCCAGGTGCTTCTCCTGGTCTCCCATGGGGTGCAGGGCCCAAGCACTTGGGCCATCCTCCACTGCACTTCCTGGCCACAGCAGAGAGCTGGCCTGGAAGAGGGGCAACCGGGACAGGATCGGTGCCCCGACCGGGACTAGAACTCGGTGTGCTGGCGCCGCAAGGCGGAGGATTAGCCTAGTGAGCCGTGGCGCCGGCCAGGACTTTGAATTTTATATTGAGCGAGATGAAAAGCCATTGGCAGGTGCAAAGCAAAGAACTAAGAGAATATGGTGTCTATATAGAAGGACCATGCCATCCATTGTGCTAGGAACAGGTTATAGGAGACGGCACAGTGGTACACTATGTTATTCATTTGCCTGCAGAGCCGGCATCCCATGTGGGCACCTGTTCGAGCCCCAGATGCTCCTCTTCTGATCCAGCTCTCTGCTATGTCCTGGGAACGCAATAGAAAGAGGCCCAGGCACTTGGGCCCCTGCACCCATGTGGGAGACCCAGAGAAAGCTCCTGGTTCCTGGCTTTGGATTGGCCCAGCTCTAGCTGTTGCAGCCATGTGGGGGAGTGAACCAGTGTATGGAAGATCTTTCTTTCTGTCTCTCCCTCTCGCTGTAACTCTACCTCTCAAATAAATAAATAAAATAATAAAAAAATCACAGGGTATAGGCAAAAAGAGAAGCAGCAATGAGATACTAATGGAAGCTATTTCAATAATTTAAGCAAAAATAATGGTGGAGGAGCTGGAATGGCTCCAAAATACTTTGACTAGAACCATCTAAAATATGGACCGATCATTTACAGAGCTCCTTCCCTTTCTGGAGATTAGGGTGGAAGGGAGGAGGAGATCAAATTTAAATGATAAGGGGCCAGCCCTGGCCTGCAGGGCCGGCATCCCATATACACATATTGTGAGTGCTGGCTGCTCCGCTTCCAGTCCAGCTCTCTGCTGTGGCCTGGGAGAGCAGTGGAAGATGGCCCATGTCCTTGGGCACCTGCACTCACGTGGGAGACCTGGAAGAAGTTCCTGGCTCTTGGCTTCAGATTGGCACAGCCCTGGCCAACTGGGGAGTGAACCAGCAGATGGAAGACACCCCCCCCCCGCCCTGCCTCTCTGTAACCATGTCTTTAAAATAAACAAATAATCTTTTAAAAAATTTTAAATGATAAATGACATCCAAAAGATTAGATCACAATCAAAATAATTAAGTAAAACGAATACAAATATACACCACATTTAAAGACAATTCTATTCCAAAAGAAAACAGTAACTACTTGACTCTTAAAAGTAACAAATATTCTTCGCTTAAAAATTCAAGCAATATAAAAACATGTAAACCAAAATAATGGTGCCTCCCTCTCCCTCCAACCACCTTTGACAAGCTGAGATACTGTGCTTACTGAACCTTTTTAAGAGTTACATGACATATAGAAGGATATTTAATAACACAAATAAAATGCTTTGAAAATGCCACAGTATTTTTCAAGTACTAAAAGTATGAGAGTATTTATGCAATTTTAATTGTCTCACAACCTATTAGGAAGTAAATATTTAATAGAGGGGCCAGCGCTGTGATGTAGCGGGTAAAGTCGGTTGCCTGCAGTGTCAGCATCCCATATGGGTACTGGTTCTAGTCCCAGCTGCTCCTCTTCCGATCCAGCTCTCTGCTATGGCCTGGGAAATCAGAGAAGGTGGCCCAAGTCCTTGAGCCCCTGCACTCATGTAGGAAACCTGGAAGAAGCTCCTGGTTCCTGGCTTCGGATTGGCACAGCTCTGGCCATTGTGGCCAATTGGGGAGTGAACCAGCGGATGGAAGACCCCTCTCTCTCTCTCTCTCTCTGCCTCTGCCTCTGCCTCTCTGTAACTCTGGCTTTCAATTAAAATAAATAAATCTTTTAAAAAATATTTAATAGAATCAGGTCATGCAAAGAACAAAGCACTTAGATGCCCAAGATCACATAATACTTTAAAATTCCAATTTTAGAGGTTAAATAAGGGAGGGAGAGAGGGAGGAGAAAGAGAGGAAGAGGGAGAGGGAGAGTGGGGGAGTGGGGGTGTGGGGGAGAGGGGGGGAGAGGGGGAGAGAGGGGGAGAGAGGGGGAGAGAGGGGGAGAGAGGGGGAGAGGGAGAGGTGGATCTTTCATCTACTGGTTCACTTCTCAAATGCCTCTATCAGTCCATGCTGGGCCAGGCCTCAATCAGGAGCCCAGAACACTGTGTGGATCTCCCACATGGGCATCAGGGACCCAAGTACTTGAGCTTCATCTGGTGCTTCTCAGGGAACACAACCTCAGGAAGCTGGATCAGAAGCTGGGTGGCCGGCACTCTGACATGGGATGTGACTGCCCCCTGAGACGCTGGGTGGCCGGCACTCTGACACGGGATGTGGCTGTCCCCTGAGACGCTGGGTGGCCGGCACTCTGACATGGGATGTGGCTGTCCCCTGAGACGCTGGGTGGCTGGCACTCTGACATGGGATGTGGCTGTCCCCTGAGACGCTGGGTGGCTGTCCCCTGAGACGCTGGGTGGCCGGCACTCTGATCAGAACTCTGATATCAGATGTGACTGTCCCCAGCACCACAGGCCTGCCACGTGTTTATTTTTAAGTCTAATAACCTTCATATTAAAGACAAATTCAATTTTTGTGCCCTTCTCTAGTGAATTATTTCTCTTTTAAAAATGTATTTTGGAGCATTTTATTTTAAAAAAAAATTTTTATTTATTTATTTTCTTGAAAGACAGAGTTGAGAGAAAGGGAGAGGCAGGGACAGAATCTTCCAGCCACTGATTCACTCACCAAATGACCCGAACGGCCAAAGCTGGGCCTATCTGAAGCCAGGGGCCAGGAGGGTCAGGGGCCCAAGCACCTGGCCTAGCCTCTGCTGCTATCTCAGGCGTATTAGCAGGGAGCTGGATCAGAAGTGGAGCAGCAGGGACTAGACCCAGCGGCCACACGGGATGCCGGCACTGCAGGCAGCTGCTTAAACCTCTACGCCACAGCACCGGCCCTGTTAACACCTTGTTATTAGGGTGTTTTTCAAAAGGCTAGCCAAAGCCTGAACGGAAAAGTGTTCAGGAAATCTTCCCCAAAGGCTCCTCCCCCCTGACGCCAATGCACCTGCAGATTGCTCTCATGAACAAAGGGCACTTCAGGGCCGGCGCTGTGGGCCAGTGGGTTAAAGCCCTGGCCTGACACACCGACATCCCATATGGGCGCCGGTTTGAGTTCCGGTTGCTCCTCTTCCGGTCCAGCTCTCTGCTATGGCCTGGGAAAGCAGTAGAAGATGGTCTAAGTCTTTGGGCCTCTGCACCCACGTGGGAGACTCAGAAGAAGCTCCTGACTCCTGGCTTTGGATCGGCGCAGTTCTGGCCATTGCGGCCATCTAGGGAGTGAACCAGTGGATGGAAGACCCTTCTCTCTCTCTCTCTCTCTCTCTCTGCCTCTGCCTCTCTCTAACTCTGGCTTTCAAATAAATAAAATAAATATAAAAGGGGGTGGGGACCTCTCCAAGAGTTTCAGTAAAAAAATCGTTGGCCTTACAATCCTGATTTGATTCCTTCTGACTTATTTTTTGTTTCCCAATCTTAGAAAATCTTTTCCAAGCACCCATTCTGCTTCAATTAATGATACCCAAACAAAGTTTATAGGGCCCTCGGTTCTCTAGAGCGGAGCTAAATGGCTGGTATCATTGCTTACAAAAAGTGTGTTCGACTTGATGGAGCTTACGTTGAGAAATAAAGTTTGACATTTACTTTTAATCCATTCTCTGTTCATTGTCTGAAGTTTCCTCGTACACACCCATGAAAAGGAAGCAGTGTCGGGGAAAGCTTTGCTGAGGTTCTATTGCCCAAGGTCGCAGGTGCGCTCCATGGGGTGAGCAGGCATCCGAAGACCCACTATGACTGTGGGGCACAGTTCCCAGGCTCACCAGACAACCCAGCATTCCGTACCACGTGGCCACCATCGTGGCAAGTCACAACAGCTGACCCTCCGCCTTTGGCGTCTGTGGTTTCCTTCTAACACTTCCTCTTTCCCCGGTTCACTGGCTTCAGCTTCGACCACTGCCACTCCCAAGGTGCTGCCTCTGCACTTCTGCTTCCATGGGTCCCACCAAGCACAAACTGAAACTCACCAAGACATAAATCCCATGTGGGGGTCCAGCCCTGTGCAGCAGGTTAAGCCACCACCTGCAGTGGCTCGCATCCATATGGGTGCCAGTTTGAGCCCCGGCTGCCCCACTTCTGATCCAGCTCCCTGCTAAGGGTCTGGGAAAAGTAACAGAAGATGGCTCAAATGTGTTGGCCCCTGAACCCATGTGGGAGACCTGGAAGAACCTCCTGGCTCCTGACTTCGGTTTGGACCAGCCCTGGCCATCACAGGCATTTGGGGAGTGAACCAGCAGATGGAAGATTGATTTTTGCCTTGTCTCTCCTTCTGTCTCTCTGCAACTCTGATTTCAAGTAAATAAATATTTAATATATGTATATATTAAATATTTAGTTATTTGAAGAGTTATACAGAGAGAGGAGAGGCAGAGAGAGAGAGAAAGAGAGAAGCCTTTCATCTGATGGTTCACTCTCCAGTTGGCTGCAACGGCCGGAGCTGCACCAATCCAAAGCCAGGAGCCAGGAGCTTCTTCTAGGTCTCCCACATGGGTTCAGGGACCCAAAGACTTGGGCCATCTTCTACTGCTTTCCCAGGCCATAGCAGAGATCTAGATCAGAAGAGGAGCAGCAGGGTCTCAAACCAGTGCCCATACGGGATGCTGCCACTGCAAGCCAGGGCATTAACCCACTGCACCATAGCGCTGGCATATATATATATATATATATATATATATATATATATATATATACACACACACACTTATCTTTAAACTATATACATATATAGTTTCAAGGACTCACAGCTTTGCAGTTATCTCTTTTTTCTGATTTCCCGGGAGGTCATCTAGCATCATGAAAGCTGAGAGGAAGGAGTGGACTACAGTGAGCTCGTTCCAGTTCCTTCGCTCGTCACCAGCCCATTTTACTCCTCACCTGCTCAGAAAGCCAATAAGCCAGCAAACCCATGGAAAGCGCCGTGGACCTGCCAGCCACTGGGGCCCGTGCCCATGAACCAGACCAGCGACAGGCTGCGGAGAAACTGTGGATTGTTTGAAAGTATTGAGATGTCGGCTGTTGCCTTCTTTATCGCTAAGAAAAATACGAAGGGTTTCCAGAGCAGAGCACTGGAGGCCAGGCAACCTCTCTGAACAAGCTTAGCTTTGACAGAGCAGTACACAGTACAGGCACCATGGAAAGGGTCACAAGCAAAGTGTAAGACCAAAGTCTCATCTTACGGTGAAAGTGTCTGATGGTGGTTTTACCTAAGATGTACAAGGCTAGGAGTCCACTGAATATGCTGTCGGCAGCCCCATAATAACTCAATGGGACACAGAAGAGTAGTTTTAAAAGGACTTCCTGGGGGGCCAGCATTGTGGCGTAGTGGGTAAGGCTGTGCCTGCAGTGCCAGCATCCCATATGGGCGCTGGTTCAAGACCCGGCTGTTCCACTTCCCATCCAGCTCTCTGCTATGGCCCAAGTCCTTGGGCCCCTGCACACGTGTGAAAGACCTGAATGAAGCTCCTGGCTCCTGGCTTGGATAGGCACAGCTCTGGCTGTTGCAGCCAAATGGAGAGTGAACCAGCAGATGGAAGACCTCTATCTCTCTGCCTCTCCTTCTCTCTGTGTGTAACTCTGACTTTCAAATAAATAAATAAGCCTTAAAAAAAAAAAAAATAAGCCGGCGCCACGGCTCAATAGGCTAATCCTCCGCCTGCGGTGCCAGCACCCCAGGTTCTAGTCCCGGTCAGGGCGCCGGATTCTGTCCTGGTTGCTCCTCTTCCAGGCCAGCTCTCTGCTGTGGCCCGGGAATGCAGAGGAGGATGGCCCAAGTGCTTGGGCCCTGCATCCCATGGGAGACCAGGAGAAGCACCTGGCTCCTGGCTTCGGATCATCTCAGTGCGCCGGCCGCGGCGGCCATTGGAGGGTGAACCAACGGCAAAGGAAGACCTTCCTCTCTGACTCTCTCTCTCACTGTCCACTCTGCCTGTCAAAATAAAATAAAATAAAATAAAATAAAAGATTTCCTGGATGACCAGAAGAGGAAAGGCAGAAGGAGTCCTGTTTGTTCCTTCCTGGTCTAGGTCAAGGGCAAGAAACATCACCAGCACCCCACAGGTCACCATGGGCATCCCTGAGTTCACCCCTCCATGCACAGGCTTGTGGTCACCTGCCTACTTGTGTGTGGCCCTGCTCTGATGGTGATCTCCTTGAAGCATCCGCCATTTCTCTGCATTGTCTATCTAGTATCCAGCACACAGGCATCCCTAAAGGCTTGCCAAAGGAGACAGGGATTGGTTGACTTGTTGGGTTTTGTGGGTGTGCAGCTGTGAGCGGCAGGGCCTCCATCAGAATGACAGCGACGGACCTGCTGAGCAGTTACTCTTTGCTCACCCTCCAGATCACCTCCCAGTTTGCTGGGTGGAATTTGTCACTTCAAAGCGATGACAGGACACACAGCCACCTCCCAGCAAAGATGGCTGATCTGCCAACTTCTCTTTCCCAATGTGCCAGGCAGCTGGGCTACCCAGCACAACCACTCCTGCTGAGGTTAAATGCCCTTGTGATACAAGAGGCAAGGACAGAAAAAAGTAAAACAGAAACCCTGTGGCTCTGGTGACAGCGGCAGGATTGAGTGCTCCGGGCAGCCTTGGCTTGAAGGTTGCAAATGACAGTGTCCATGGCAACCAGGCCAGTGGCGAGATCTGTCCCCGCTGGTGTTCTGTGGCAGCGGCCACAGTGTCCTCATCCGCTCAGTTCCACGGCGTGATTTGCAGAGTTACTTACAGGAGCGTGAGCTTTTGTGCCTGCTTCCCCAGGGCTCCCCGCAAGACTGTGGTCTGCCCAGTGCCCTTTTTAAAACATTTCCTCTCTGCTGAAATCCACCAGAGTCAGTTTCTGTAGCTGGCAACTCGGAACCCTGATTGGTACAGGGCTACCTCCTGGCAGACCCGGTTAGCGCTTTCAAACGCTGTCGCAGGCAGCAGGGGGCCATTTCTGGTTTTTAAGGGGATTGTGACAATCACAGAGGTGCCCTAACCAACTGACGGTGGCATGAAGCATGGAGCAGAGGAAGATGACTCTGGAAGAAGACAGAGCAGCCAGGAAGCGTGTGCACCTTTCCAATCGAGAATTAATGCAGGAATTAGGGACTGAGGCTGGAGATTTTCTAGCTACTCGGGTGGCAGGCAAGAGGAAAAAAAAAAAAAAAAGGGCCATTCTGTTTCCGTTTCTAGTTTTCCATAGGGATTTCTGTCTAGTAATGGAAAAACTGCTTCACAGGAACACGCGCTGTTTAGATCACACCTTTCTAGGTCATCTGATTGTGGAGTCTTGCATCGTCTTCGAGCTATTTTACAAATCTCTAAGCTGGAGACAACCGAAAGTAATGCAAAAGTAATTATTGTACAGACATGTAAATTCTGCCGAGTATAGGTCCAACTGACTTCCTTCCTCATTGAGAAGGAAGCTGCTTTGCCTCCATTTGCACATACTGTTCTTTTTTAAGATTTATTTTATTTATTTGAAAGGCAGAGTTACAGAGAGAGAAAGAGACACAGAGAGAGAGAGATCTTCCATCCCTTGGTTCACTCCCCAGATGGCCTCAACAGCCAGGGCTGGGCCAGGCTGAAGCCAGGAGCTTCTTCCGGGTCTCCCACGTGGGTGCAGGGACTCAAGCACTTGGGCCATCTTCTGCTGCTCTCACAGGCCACAGCAGAGAGCTGGATTGGAAGTGGAGCAGCTGGGACTTGAACAAACACTCCTGTGGGATGCTGGTGCTGCAGGCGGCAGCTTTACCCACTACGTCACAATACCGGCCACTCACATTCAGTTCAACATTTCAGATCTGTATCTGTATCCTTAAAAGATTTCCTCCCTTGAACTTGTTGAAGTACCACATCAGTTTCCTCATTAATGAATTTTTAATCTTTTTTTTTTTTTTACCTCTGTTCACATCCTCAGGATTTTCCTTTTGAAATGTTAAATCTTTCTTTTGTAAATGGCTTCTTGACATGAAAGTCCCCAAGTGCACACAAATTACTGCTGTTTCTCTTATCTTCTCACTGGTGTTTAGCAGGAAAAGTAGGTTTCCCGTAAACATGGGATTTATCCTTAATGAGGCTGTAGAGGAGGAAACATTTTGCTTCTATCCTCTTAAGTTTAGTTACTGAGGATTGCAAATTAAACTCGCACAAGTCAGATTAAACTGGAGAAAAGGTTTATATCATATGCACGTGAGGATAAAGGACACAGTCATGAAAATCAATGGAAACTCCAAACCATAAAGAGGCAGTTAGACTTGGGAGCTTACATACTATTCTAACAAAAGGTGATAAATCATGGAGAAAAACCAGACAAAGGGAAGGGAGGAAGGGGGCCTCCATGGAGGCAAGACTGTGGAAAGGAGACTAGAAAATAAATATTGGGGGGGGGGGGTGGTATTTAGTAGGATTTGTCCTACAGGCTCAAGTCCTCTTAGGGGGTAACAGTACCTCCTTTCCCGCCATGGGAAAGGACACTTTTACAAGCAGGAATGCCTGCAGAAAAGTAGATTTCCTTCACCAAAGGTACTGGAGGCTCTGCTTCCAGCAGAAAAGAGGATGCCAGTGCTCCTCCTCTATTTCCTGCTTTTTGCTTAATTGCCCTCAGCTCAAAATGAACCGACAGCCAAAGGATCAGATCTGGGTGTAGCATTTCTGATCCTGGTCAGCTGTCAGAACAAGGTCCCTTGGCCTGCCTGGCTTCACAAGGCCGGCTCCCTCATGCACTAAGTATTTGTTTCCCGCTGTCCCGACTGCCTGGGAGCTCCAGATGCAAGTGCATAAGGGCTTCAAATCACTGCACAGCCAACGCAGTTCTAAGGGGAGCGTGGCCAGCACAAATGGATGCACAGGTGCATATGTTTATAGTACCTATCCCACGGCTGGATGCCAAACGTCTTTCGGCGGACTCCAAGGGACTGACCCAGTTCTGTAGTTCTATTAGAATTTTATTAGATTGAAGACTGCTTAAAGTAAGTGGGCCATCCGTTCAAAGTAAGAAATCTCTGAGTCCTGTCCTTTGATGGAAACAGAATTTGATTTGTACCAGAATCATAAAATGCAGTCTGGCAGTGGAAGATACCCTGTTACAGGTTCATGAATACGGATTCATTTTTTACACAGATTTATCTTAGAAAGCAACATGCAGAAATGTGCTCAAACAATATGTCACAATATGTTGTTTAGCCAAAACAGAGAAAAAAGTCCTATTGGCCGCAAGTGAGGGGTGCCATGGACGCCCCAGCTGCAGGCTCTCCACCGACTCTGACACAGCAGCGCGCAGAGGAGGACCACTTGCTGAAGCTATTCCTCACTGTGAGATTTCGCTTGTTGCTCTTGGCTTCAGGACAAGGCTGCTTTCAAAAGCAGGTGACAAAATGAATTCCATAAGGTCTTAAATTTACGACTTTATTTTGGGTCATTTGTGACTGCACGGATTGCTGGTGAAAAACCAGTGTGCAGACAGAAGGAGTCGGCTTGCACGGTCTCCTTACACCCTCCGAAACTGGGTGCTTCTCAGAGGGGGGCCCATCACCCAGAAAATAAGGACTCTGGAGCCAGATGGCCTGGGTACCAATTCCCACCGCTCCTTCTCCCAGCTGGTGCACCGGGGAAAAGCACTGAACCCTCACCGTCTTGGTGTGTCACCAGCCGAATGCAAAGTCCCAGTGTGGGGTGAGGGGAGTGGGTACAGTGCTGAGAGTGAAGTCTGGCCTCCCTAAGTATTTGCTGACGGCGTTAAGGTGGAGCGACTGGCTGGCAAAAGCGCTCCTATGTGCTACAACATCACTGGGAGGCGGCAGCGCCCAGCACTGCCAAGAGCTGGAGAAGCTCGGCCCTGGGCCCTGCCTCTCTGTTCCACCATTTTCTCCCTCCCCTCCACGTTCCCTACACCTCTGAGACAGGAGAGGCCTGGGGCCCATTCCTCAACCCGTCCTGCAAAGGAAATGTGCTGATTCTTCCTTGGCTCAGGGAGGGCAATCCCAGTTCCCCTGGATATTATTTTTTTTCCTGCTACTTTTAGCAAATCTCCTTCCAAATGGCAAGTATCACAAATGTGGATCGCATCTGCTTTTACCTCCCTTGGCAAACTGCTTCTCCAAGACCAGCCAGAGAGCGGTCCTCAGGGCTTCAGGCTGGTCTTGAAGAAGCAGTCCTTTTTCTTTTTCTTTTTTTCTTTTTTTTTTTTTTTTAAGGTAGAGAGGACAGTGAGAGAGAGAGAGAGACATAGAGAAAGGTCTTCCTTTTTTCCGTTGGTTCACCCCCCAACGGCCGCTGCAGCCGGCACACCGCGCTGATCCGAAGCCAGGAGCCAGGTGCTTCTCCTGGTCTCCCATGTGGGTGCAGGGCCCAAGCACTTGGGCCATCCTCCACTGCCTTCCCGGGCCACAGCAGAGAGCTGGCCTGGAAGAGGAGTAACTGGGACAGAATCTGGCACCCCAACCGGGACTAGAACCCAGGGTGCTGGCACCCCAGGCGGAGGGTTAGCCTATTGAGCCGTGGCACCAGCCGAGAAGCAGTCCTAAAAGAGGTAGACAGACTTCCAGCTCCAGGCACAGGCTGACCAGAGCTAGCATTCTGCCTCTGATTCCAACCGTGTGCTCTGCAGAGAAGTGGCAACAGCTCACAGGACTCAGTTTCTTCAACCAGAGGAGCTTGGGCAAGCTTGGGAGGCTTGGGAAATATCTACCCATAGTCCAAATGAATCACCTAGCCTTATATACCTCCTAACAGCCTTTGTTTAACATTCAAGCTTACAGGACTGGGAGACGTGCACACACACACACACAGAAACTTAAGTAAGCTATGGTGAAGACAGCCTAAAGGTCAAAATTGTAATATTAAATAAATCTTACAAGATTTTATAAACCCTAATTTATTGTCTATGTGCAACTGACATTTTAGCTCTTGGTTTAATACCAGACACTTCAAAGTGTGCTTGTAGAAGAATGGTTGATAACCCTCTTACACAGTATAATTGGAATTCTGCATGTTGGAACATTTGGTTTCTGAAAGATTTTTGTAAATGTTAATAGCTGTCTTTTAAAATGGTGTAAGTGTGAAATGCTATGAAAAGCAAAGGTTTAAATGTCATTCTGTCTATAATTTTCATATTGTAAAAACTAAGTAAGTTTTTAAAAATGGAAAACCGAAAAATCTGCCAAGGGTTTGAGGATATCCACTCTCTGATTCTTTCTTTCGGAAATGGATACGACTTTTAACCAAATGAGCCAAATTTCCACCTACAGGTAAGGGTGGTTTTTTCCTACAATTTGCTCTTCAACATGTAGCCTAAACTAAAAAGCAATTGTATTTACCCCCTCCTCTGCTCCCTCCCGAATTGTGTGAGATGCGGATCAAAGATGATCTGTCTTCAAAGCATGCACCTGAGTTGCTCCCATCCAGCTCTTTACTCTTGACCCCAGGCAGCCCCAAGCTCTCAGTGACACAGCAGAGACTGACTGATCCGGTCATAATGGAAATCCAAAGTACTTTCTTCCCCCTTTACCTCTCTTCTGCTTTCTTTGCCTCTCAGGATGGCTTTCCCTTCTTGTTAAATATTTACAGTGCAATCCCTTTACCTGGAGGTCTGAATTCTGTATCACCTCCAGTACTTAGCAGCCTGAGTATGTGCACCAAGATGGAGCATCCTACAAACAAACCAATTAGGCCATGGGGCTCACCCAGGACACTGTCAGGCCTCAGTACTGTTCCGTGCACTCTTGTGGTTCTAAACAGCACCGTTGGTTACATGGGTGTTATTAGAAATTAGTTACTCTTCATAAAGTACCAGAGGTGCAGAGAAACCAATTAGCAACATGTATATGAGATGTCAATTAAAGATAATACATCAGACCCCAAGGTGGCTTTTCAACACGTTTTGCTGACCGGAAGAGAAAGGGAGCCAGCTGCAGCTCAGAGAGTACGGGGTGCCTGTCACTCACACGTCACTCACCTCTCCTGTATGTACATGCATGGCCCAGCAGCCACCTTGGGTATCTCTTGCAGACAAAGGGAGGTGCGTTGAGTGCCACTGGTTTAATACACATCAAGGCTATTTCTACAGAATCATTTGTAGCTTTTATTGAATCTCCTTTGGCCTTTAAGTCTTTGAGTAGAAATGGGTTTTTAAGCTAAGGCAGTTAATTAGAGACAGGATCAGGAGGCTCGGTATTGGCCAAGTCCAACATTTTTTATTGGGGTGAATCAAGGATGGACATAGTCTGCTCTTCTTTCTTCTTCGCTGTATCTGAATACTCAGCCTCCCCTGGACCCAAAGGGAAGGGAAAAGCAAGTATTGTTCTCTACGGAAAGGGAGTTTCTTTTTGGTCATATCCTGGGAAGTCTTGACAGGTGGTTGGCCAACACTGGGACAACTACAAGCCTTGCTGGACCCAGACTGTTGAGCCCCATCCCCTGAACATGAGTCAGTGGATCTAGAACAGGCCCAAGAATCCCATTTCTAGCAAACTCCCAGACGATCTTCACGCCACCTTTTCCAAACTTTGAAAACCACAGAAAGTGTGTGCTTTTCCAACATCAAAGGCAATGATTAACTGGTTTATAGCTAACCACCCTAAACAGCAAACTCACTAAATCACCTAGTGGCATATTTTTATACCCTCCTTTTCCTAGCTGGCTGGAAAAACAAATTACACAAAATTAGACATTAACTGGATGATTTACAAAGATCATTTGTAATAACATGGGTCATGTATTGGTAAAACTGCTTAAAATTTTCTCCGAGCTAAATTTTCCTGGACACGCTGTGTTTGGGACCTTTGTGAAACAGTCTCTTTTTCCCGTGAAAAGCAAAAAAAAAAAAAAAAAAAAAATCATAATAATAACTTCTAATTGCTTATTTCTTTTTACAGTGTCACTGGCTCCACATTGCATGGTTCAATGCCATCAGGGAGGTGCTTCATCCTTCCTCTGGGACAAATCCGGGGACATGGCACAGGGAGCTGGAAAGCATATTGGGAAACAGGGATTGTGACAATTCTCCAAGTCAACGCTGGGCTAAAGCAGCCTGTCCCAGTGGGCTGGCACTCGCCGGTGGGTTTCCTTGCACTCCAGTCAGTCGGATGGACAGCCCTACTGAGAGACAGCCCTACAGCCCCTGCTGCTCTCCAGCCAGGATGTCGTCATGGTACGATTCTGACTCCATCAAAACACATCTGATTCCTGCTGGAGCAAGTTCTCAGACCCAGACGCCGGGTCTGAGGTCACGGACACTCTAAGTCACACACGCAGGCAACACCCGCCTCCAGCAAATACATGGAACCTAGCTAGCTTCACTTGCATTTTACATCTTCCAGCATCTCCATGATATGTATGTTTCCATAATGAACATGACTGAGGAAATTGCAGGAAACCAATAATGAATTCTGTCTGCTTACGTCAGCCTGCTTCCGGTAGGACACTCTCAACAGGGGGCAGGAAAAAGATCAGGAGAGAAACCAGTGTCTCTGGACTTGTGTTGCTTGAAAGGACAAACTATTCCATTTGAACCCTCACTGTGCTCTTAGCAGCTGTGCGCTGTCTTCATGACTTCATTCTTATTCCCTGTAGCAAGTCTTTGACGTAGCTGTCACCCGCCTACAGAAACAACATGGGCTGCGGTGGCTCTCTGATAACTTTGTCGGAGAATAGTCAGCCTTGGGTTTTGGATAAGGTGGTAGGAGGGGAAAACCTGTTTGACTCTGCACAAGGCTACACATCACAAAGCAAGGAATTATTAGAATCCAAATATAGTTAGGCAAGACGTCTTCCTAAACTAGCAAGTTATATCTGGTCTCCTCTTCAAGTGTGAGAGAACAGCTTCCGGCAGCTTGTAGTTCAACTGTACTTATCTTAGACCGATGAGAATTTTGTTTAAAAAAGGAGACCCTCCCCACAAGTTAGTTATTAATGACAAAGGGGAACACAAGGGATCTAAGAGTGGAGAACTTGGGGCTGGCGCTGTGGTGTAGCGGGTAAAGCCGCCACCTACAGTGCCAGTATTCCATATGAGCACCGGTTCAAATCCCAGCTGCTCCACTTCTGATCCAGCTCTCTGCTGTGGCCTGGGAAAGCTGTGGAAGTGGCCCAAGTCCTTGGGCCCCTGCACCCACGTGAGAGACCTGGAGGAAGCTCCTGACTTTGCATCAGCACAGCTCTGGCCGTTGCAGCCAATTGGGGAGTGAACCAGTGGATAGAAGACCCCCCCCCCCCTCTGCCTCTCCTCTCTCTGTATAACTCTTTCAAATAAATAAGTAAATCTTAAAAAAAAAAAAGAGCGGAGAACTCTGGCTGGTATCACTCAATTTAGTATCACCAACAGCAGGATAAATGAGCCCCACGTGCTTTCTGTGTGACACAGTGAAAAGAACATAAACACCGCTTATGTTGCATTCATGGAAAAGAAAAGTAAGTATATCTTGAATCTGATTATGATGAAACGCAGAAAAACCCAAAATGAGGGATGTTCTTCCAAAATACATGGCCTACACCCTTCAAAACAACATCACAAAAGACAGAGAAAGGCTAAGGTCAAATTCTTCTTTTTTAATGTGATTGTTTGGTCAAGATTTATTTACTGATTTGAAAGTCATAGTTACACATAGAGAGAAGGAGAGTCAGAGAGAGAGAGGTCTTCTATCCGCTGGTTCACTCCCCAACTTGCCCCAATGGCCGGAGTTGTACTGATCTGAAGCCAGGAGCCAGGAGCTTCTTCTGGGTCTCCCACGTGGGTGCAGGGGCCCAAAGACTTGGGCCATCTTCTGTTTTCCAGGGCCAAAGCAGAGAGCTAGATCAGAAGTGGAACAGCAAGGACTCAAACTGGCACCCATATGGGATGCCAGCAATGCAGGTGGCGACCTCAACCTCCACGCCACAGCATCGGCCCCTAAGGTCAAATTCTTAACCTGTAGTCTCTCTAGGTGGACTAAAGATTCTTAAAAGTTGGGGCTGGTGCTGTGGTGCACTAGGGTATCCTCAGTCTCCAGTGCCCTATATGGGCACCGGTTTGAGTCCCGGCTACTCCTCTTCTGATCCAGCTCTCTGCTCTGGCCTGGGAAAGCAGAAGATGGTGGCCCAAGTCCTTGAGCCCCTGCACCCACGTGGGAGACCCAGAAGAAGCTCCTGGCTCCTGGCTTTGGATGGGCGGAGCTCAGGCCATTGCGGCCATCTGCGCAATGAACCAGATAGAAGACCTCTCTCTCTATCTCTTCCTTTCTCTGTCTGTAACTCTACATCTTGAAAAAATAAAATTAAAAAAAAAATTCGTAAACATAGTGCATGATCCTGGAGTGGACTCTACACCAGGGGAAAATTGCAGTAGAGGAAATGACTGGGACCATTCGCAAGATCCAGATGAAAGTTGGTGGGCTGGATCACGGGTTGTATTCACTTCAACTCCCTCATTTTGATCACTGGACCATTGTCAGGGGAGTGAGTACCCATGTTCTTAGGAAACACACACTGAACTACTTAGGGGTGGCACTGTGCCTATAGTTTACCCTCAAATAGTTCAGAGGAATGCAATTATATAATCATGCTCCTCTTGTGGCAACTATCCATGGAATGGATGGATGGATGGACATTAAAATGAACGAGGCAAAACTGTTGAAAACTAGTGAACCTGGGTGAAGGATATACAGTATTTCGCCTATTATTGCAAATGTTTCTGTCTGTTTGAAATTCTCACACAACATAGAGCAGACACAGAGTTTTCTCCTGAACAAGAGCGGGTGAAATGCTGTGTAGCACGCGGCCCCAGCACACAGCCGCAGAACAAGGTCATCACGTAATGGGCACCGTCAGCTGGAAAGCATGAGGCTCCCTGAAAGCCACTTCCTTCCATGCATGCACTCGGCTGAGTCCTTTAAAAGTTTCTTTTGAAGCACGATAGAGTTTATTATGCACACCACAGAGGTCTCACATGGTCGCATCTTACGCACGCCATCTTAAAAACAGGCTCAGACCTCAATGAGTCTTTCCCAGCATCCTTTAAAAAAACATCAGAACCGGCCAGAGCACGCACGGTACCAGCTAGAGTCATGCATCCTGCCTTCTCGGACAGGACAGCGCTGAGATGATGTGGGAGGCCCACGTGAACGCGCCGCAAACATGCGCTCTGGTTTCTCCCGTGGAGCACGGCGGAAAAGAACAGTCATCGCTTTTCATTCCTGGTGGTGACATTTCTCAATCTGTGGATTTGGGTGTGTGCGGGTGTGTGTGTGTGTGTACCACTTTCTTTTTCCTCAAAGAGATCATCCAGCGACCTTGAAATCTACACTGGCATTTTGTTGGCAGGAATGGAAGCTCTCTCTTCTCATTTGCAAAATGAATAACAATTTGATCATCCTTAAACTTCTAAAAGGTTAATTATGCTCTCTCCGTGAGTACTGAATAAAAAACCTGTTTTATCTCTGCCCAAATGAAACCCACAGGGCTCACCCTCCCTCTAACTCTGCCAGGAGACCGAGTCCTTCCGGCTGTCAATTAAGCGCTATCAGCTCCTGGATCTGTGTGAGCCGCAGTAGATTTTGTCATCCAAAAACTATGCCAGCCTTCATTTGCTGCAGCTGTGTAGTGACTGTAAAAATTTCTCAGCAGGAAAGTGTTATCTGGCTCCAAGCGGAAAGGAAAGAAAAAGAGAAGGAAGAGACTTGAGTTACAAAGAAAGAAAGCGAAAGAGAAAAAGGTGTTGGATCACCGAAACTTTATTTCACTGCAGATTGCCACCCCGAAACAAGCATGAAACAGCAAAACAAAAATGCAAGGGCAAAGATAGAGATCGCCGCCATGCAAACTGGAAGCAAAAGCGAGGTGCCCCAGGTCTACCGCACTCAGATGCGTGACAGCCAGGCTGACTTCTGGTTCTGCGAGATCCACACCTGCTCACTCCACGAGGAGATCATGCGTGGGTCACCAGAACTTGTCTGGAAAGGCCTGACATCTATTCTTCCCTTTGTGGCCAAGATGGCCACAGTCAGGGCCAGCGCTGTGGCATAGTGGGTTAACCTGCTGCCTGCAGCACCAGTATCCCACAACGGCACCGGTTCAAGTCCTGGCTGTTCCACTTTTTATCCAGATCCCTGCTGAAGTGCCTGGGAAAGCAGCAGAAGGAGGTCTCCCATGAGGGAGCCCAGGAAGAAGCTTCTGCGACCTGGATTTGGCCTGGCTCAGCCCGCACCACTGAGGCCACATGGGGAATGCACCAGCAGATGGGAGATTTCACCCTCTCTCTGTCTCTCCTTCTCTCTGTAACTCTGTCAAGTAAATAAAATATCTTTAAAAAATAAATAAAATTTCTAATCTGCTACTATTTCTTAGCCATAAACACCCTCGTTAGTCACAGGCCAGAAACTGTATCTTAAAAAACCAAATTTAAGAGAATGACATTTTATTTTTATTACAAGAAAACTTCATCTTTCAAAGGACAGCAATAGAAGAAAATGGCAGCCCAGGGTTGGGACTTCAGGCAGGGAATCTTGCTTTCTTTCTGATACTCATGGCTCCTTATTTTTACAACTTACACCAATTCACATAAGCCTACCAAACTATAACTGAAACACAAACAGAAGCTGGAACAAGCAACATGTTTTCCCTAAAGGAAACATGTTAGTATGTGTAGCAGCCTCGATGTTTGAACAGTCACATAATTACCAAGACACTGTGCAGAGCCAGGTCTTTTGACCACACTCTAGGGTGTTACCCTGGGTGTGTGAGAAAAGGACCCTGGGCGGCTTTATCCTACCCACTGTAACAGCAGAGTAAATACCATGGGGATGGATCGCAGGTCTCTGTTTCTACAGCAACACTTCTGCAAGAATATCTAGTGCAGAATACAATGTTACAATGATTTCATGAAAAATGAGAAAGCCTGAAGCAAAGTTTATGGATTCTGTTGTTCTTCCTGGATACTTTTTGTAATAGATATACAAAAGCTCACCACTTTGACCATTTTCAAGTGCACAGTATAGCAGCATTAAGGACATCCCCAGTGTTGCTTAACTACAGCCACTATGCACTTCCAGAATGTTCTGTCATCTCAAGTCGAAACTCTGCACACAACAGACACCAACTCCCCAGTAGCCCTGATAATCTCTGTATGCCTTCTGCCTGTGAATTTGATGTTCTAGGAACCTCATAAAACAAGAGCATACAACATTTCATGTCTGACGTAATCTCCCTTAATATATTTTTAAGATTCAGGTATGTTGTAGTATATGTCACAATTGCGTTCACTGCATTTGTTGTTTAACGCCAAATAATACTCCATGGTATGTGTCTCTCGTGTTTTCGTTCTCATCTGTAGATACACATCTGGATCGTTTCCACCTGCTGACACTTTTGAGTAATGCCCCCATGTTGGCCCACAAGTATCTGACTGAGCATCTCCTCTAAGTTTCTGGGCGTGTATACATAGCAGAACTATAAAGTAAATCATTTTTATGTGTCAGAATTGTGTCAGCCAGGCCAACATGCATGTGTTGTTAACATGTGAAGTGAGAAATAGATGAGACGTTTTGCTTAGCAAATATGGGACATCACTAGAGTTAGGTTCCAGTCCAAGATCTTTTTTGTGGATGTCATCCAATTATTTGAGTGTTTCAATGATTGCGAAACTTCAGAACATGGGGGAAGAAACTCAATCCACTCTCTTCAGAATTTTCTTCTGGCAAAAATACAGAGTGTAAGAGCAAACTACAGCGTTAACCCAGGCCTGAAGCTACAGGAGGAAAAACCAGCTCAGACTCCAGGCTCAGCCTCCCCTTCGACCCCCTCACTATCACGTGACACAGGTGGTGGGATTTCCTTCTGGCTGCCACACAAGCAGCCAGGTCCCAGCGGGGACTGGGTCACATCCCATGGGCTGGGGGCTGTGTCCCCAACACCGTCCCAAGTCTCGGTGCCAGTCACAGCTTCTGGTTGCTCTCCTGGTGCTTCCGACCAACAGGGCTACAAATCAGCACTCCCACAACCGATCTTCGGATTCAACTGATTTGCTGGGGCAGCTCAGGGGAGCACACTTACTGGTAGATCGTACGGGATGCTACAAAATTTACAGAGCGGCAGTACACCGGGCACAGTACAGGGGAGCCGTGAGTGCCCTCCAGGAACCTCGGCTCCCCAGCAGCTACTGGAACCCAGTTCTCCTGGAGTTTTCTGGAGCTATGATTGCAGAAGGAAGAAAGCTCGCAGACTGGTGGCAAAGATTCTATTCAGAATCCCAGCATTCCTATCTCCCACGCATGCAGCAGGAGCCCTGGCTGCCTTTTCATAGCCTGCCCTGGAGAGAGGATGATGAAAATTAAAGTGTACGTGTCTCAGAGCCACAGGGGTACAGGCTGTGGTCCTCTCAGCAGCGGACAGAGCAGCAGCCTCACATTTGGTAAGAGCAGCTACCATTGGCAGGGGCCACTGCCTCTCTTCTCCCCAGGCCACAAGGGTTCTCCTGCCTGTCAGCAGTGCCATTCGGTAAATCACCGCTCTCTCTCCCTTCTGCCCACCTCCAACCCACTGTGTCTCCCTGAGTCAGAGAAACCCACTCTTGGGCACTCAGCTGATGCGGATGCTTCTGGGGTGAGAGGCGTAACCCAAGGACAGTGAGTCATATAGACTGGCCAGCTCACCAGTGACTGTCACCCCGGCTTGGGACTGCAAACATGAGCAGAGCTAACTGGACGCCTATCTCAGCAAATAAGAATCAGGAAGCCCAGAATCAAACACGTGCCTCCAGATGCGAGGGGCAAATATCCCACAAACATGGCTATGACGCAAAGTCTGGAGGAAAAAGAGACATCCACATCACAGGGCAACGGGAGCAGACACACAGAGAGAAGTGGACCCATCAGGTGAGAACAGAGGAAGACACAGAGCTGTGGAAACGGGCTGCCCTTATTTCTGAGCTGGCCTCCCTCTGCACATGTGCCTTGACCAATGGCCTCGGGTTGAGTAACTGGCGTGAGCCCCCATCCCTTGAAGCTTATCAGCCCTGATTAAAATATTCTCTACTGTTGTCTGTCCTTCTCTATCTCCTCCTTCCAATATCTGTTACTACCCTGCTAAGCCCCTTTATTTTTTTTTTCTTTTTCCTCCCACTGAGCTTTTGTCTCCAGTACCCTACTAGAACTCATCTCTGTAGAAGATTCTTAAACTTCATATAGAAATCATACAATAGTTGGGGTTTTTCAATGGCTTCATTGAGATGTAACGCACATACTTTTTAATTTGGTATTTTATGGTACACAATTCAGTGGTTTGTTTTACAGTTGTATAGTTATCACAGGTAACTTTCTTTTTAAAGATTTAATTAGTTGAAAGGCAGAGTGACAGAGAGACACACTCAGAACAAGATCTTCCACCCACTGGTTCACCTGCTGAATGTATACAACAGCCATAGCTGGGCCAGGCTGAAAGCAGGAGCCAGGAACTGCATCCAGATTTCCCATGTGGGTGGCAGGGATCCACACCCTTGCACTACCATCTTCTGCTTCTCCCGCACATGGGCAGGAAGCTGAACTGGAAGTGGGGTAGCCAGGACTCAAACCAGCACTCCAGTATGGGATAGCACTGCCCTAAGGGGCAACTTAGCCCTCTGCAACGCAGCACCCACTCTCTTCCATTATCCCAGAAAGAAACTCTGTATCCACTTGCAATCATTCTCCACTTCTGCTTCTTTTACTTTCTGGAAACTGCTCGTCTACTTTGTGTCTATGGAGTTGCATATCCTGGGCTACTTTTTATAAACAGGTTCCACAAAGCGCCAGCATCACTCGGGACTAGCTTCTTGCACTGAGCATAATGTCTTCAGGGTTCATTGTGTTGTTTCATGCATGAGTGCTTCACTCCACCTTACTGTTGCGAAATATCCCATTGTATGGATTTACCATACTGTGCTGATCCATTGGTCACTGGGTGGGTACCTGGGTTAGTGCAGTTGGGGGCGGTTGTGAACACTTCTGCGCAGGTTCTTGTGTGCATGTGTATTGGCATCTCCTGGGTGTGTGCCCTGTGATGGCCTTGCTGGGGTCCGGCACAGAATGTAACGGATTAAGTTGTCCTTCTTTGCTTTCTCTTCCTGTCTCTTGTTAGGACGTCCTGCAGGCGTCCCTGCTCCCAGGCTCTCCTTGTCTGCAGACCTGGTGCATCATTGCTTCACCTGACATTTGCCTTTATCTAATTATTTGAGTTCATGTCTTAAAAAGGTCTTCCTTTTACTATTTTTCCACGGTATTCCTTTGACAATGCCCATCTTTCACCTCCCTATGGCTGCAAACACTGGGCTAGAGCCTGCTTCCCCTAGGAGAAAGCAAGGCTCACATTGGGATATAATCACATGAAGTCACTTTAGAGAGTAAGAGCTTTAGAAACAGAAGCACATTCAACAGGATACACAGATTCTATATAATAGCTTGCATTCAAATGACCACTGTAGTCAGATTTTCACTCTTATGTTTGCCAAGTGTGGCCACAAAACATGATGTGAGCTTACAGTCCTTCCGCCCATCCATCCAAACAGCCTGCAAATATAATGTGACTCCCAGGTAATTGCTAGGGCCGCTGCTGTAGGGGATGTCACCATCAGCAGCACTCACCCTTTGCCTCGGGCACCACATGGACAGTGACAGGTGAGTTACCCTGACGAAAGGAGAAGTGCGCAAGGAAGGAGGGGGCCTTTGACTTGTCCCAGCCCCAGCGCTGCCCTGTCGGACTTGCCTCTTCTCATTCCCACTATAGACCCAGGTCTGAGCCGAGCGGCAGCAATTTCGCTCAGGGAAATGACTCCGTATTGTCCAAGTGTTTGACAGCTGACCAATTAAAACCCAGATGACACTGTTAACAAGCGCGAAATAAGCCGAAACTTCAAGCAACAGAAGGCACCAGAGCACCTCCCGTCCACCACACTGCATGGGAGATTGAGAGAAATCTGAAGATAATCACAGCAAGGAAGACAAGACTGAAGCCCGCTGCCATGCCGAACAGATCTGCCATCATTAACTAGAAGGCAGCCAAGTTTCTGAGAAATGACTCCAGTGAGCCTGCTATTTACTCCATTTCAGCATTTTTTTCTTGTCCTCAAACTCTGAAATTGCACCCAGTGTCAATGAATGCCATGAATCTTGCCCAGGATCCCTGAAGTCTCCATCATCCTCACCATCGTCCTCATCACTGAATGTTTGCCACGCTCATACTGAGCATGGTCACACATGAGACCAGTGGGGCTGATTTCCCAACTAACTTGAAAAGCACAGATTTGGGGCCACTGTTGTGGCATAGTGGATAAAGCTTCTGTCTGTGGTACCGGCATCCCATATGGGCGCCAGTTCGTGTCCCGGCTGCTCCTCTTCTGATCCAGCTCTCTGCCGATGGCCTGTGGAGGATGGCTCAAGTGCTTGGGCCCCTGCACCCAAGTGGGAGACCTGGAGGAAGCCCCTGGCTCCTGGCTTCAGATCAGCCCAGCTCCAGCTGTTGCAGCCATTTGGGGAGTGAACCAACAGGTGGAAGACCTCTCTGTCTCTCCCTCTCTGTGACTCTTCCTCTCAAGTAGATAAATAAAAAAAAAATCTTTAAAAAAGGAAAAAAAAAAAGCGTATTCATTAATGTTTAGTCCAACTGTCTAGTTAATGTATTATCACTAAAACACTTTTTAACATTTTATTCATTTATTTGAAAGGCAGAGAGTGAGGGAGGGATGGAGTTTAAGCCAGGAGCCAGTGACTCCATCTGGGTCTCTCACATGTGTGGCAGGAGCACAAATACTTGGATCATTAATTGCTTCTTTCCAGGGTGGGCATAGGAGGAAGCCAGAACTAGTCATGGATCCCAGTCACTCTGACATGGGATGTGCGCGTCCCAAGTGGTCACTTGACCCACAGAGCTGGAAGGCTAGCCATTACTAAGGCACTTTTCCGCAAACCTTTTGCTAAGCCTGTCAGTTTCTGAACGAGGATGCTGGGATATGGTTCAAAAAGGAAAGGCACACAAACACATCTTCCTAAAATTCACTAAGGTCACTGGTTTGAAAATCAGAGATTTTTCAAGAGTAAGAGGGACCTAGCCTTAAACTGCTTGGCACTGGCTGTCACACACAATGCTGATAAACATTCAGCATGACAGGCAATGGGACTTTGGATGCGAACAATAATGAGTCTTGTTTTTTAATTCTGTGTTGTCTAGTAGCCAATGCCAAAAAACCCCTTTTCAGATAAACAGCTGGAGTCAAGAGCCCTCAGCAATGGTCTACCGGGGCTGGCTTCTGTCCTCCCTGTGCGAGCAGGTGTGAGAGACCCTGAGCAGGCACTGTGGCACTCTGGAGCAGCATCGGTACAAATAGTGCGCAGCAGAGGGGTGACGCCCACTGCAGCCCCACGCGATGCCTACGGCTCCACGCCGATCACAGCAGAGCCGTCTGCACTGATGTCACCCATGTGATGATTTTACCCACCCTCAGGAAAACACAGCTGTTGGAACAGCAAGGCTGGTGGCAACACCCCAGGACCCGGCAATGCACGCAGCAGGTGACAGCAACTCAGGAAGCAGGGGCTCGGGGTCTACTTTCTCAGATTTTCCAGGCAGCCCTCAGCAGAAAGGTGCAAGAGAAAACCCAAGATATTTGGAAGCAGTGAGGAAAAGGCAGCTCTGTGAGCAGCACTGCATTGTTGCCAGGTGAAGAACTCGCCAGAAACAAGAGCTTTCCTAGGATCTATGCTAACAGCAAGATGACCCAGACGACAGCAACAGTCAAAGGGCTACTCCTTCCATTTCCTTTGCTAGATAATTCTTCCATTAACTCTTCTGCTCTCATTCCCAAGAGCTCGCAGCATTGAAAAAGGGGAAGCCGCAGGCGTGACACATACCAGAGACCTGGACCAGACAACGTCTACGTCCCGCCAGACACTGGGACATCCCGTCGAGTGCTGACATTTTTACGAAGCTCTAGAAAGCCAATGAAATTTATTCTGATTCATTTTACACTACCATCTGACTTTGGAGCCTCGTGTAAGTTTAACGCTCAGTCAATATAGCTGGGATCTTCAGTGCAGGGTGAGATGGTGCCGGTCCACACTCCAGGGACCCCAATATCTCCTCATTCTCTTCTTACCCCAAATCAGATCCTGCATTGCAATAGTCTTGACACTGCTTCCTGTCATCTACAAATATCTATTCTCTACTTCCTATGTGCTAGGTACTGGCTAGGAGCTGGAGATAAGATGATTAACGAGGGCCCGGTACTGTGGCACAGTGGGTAAAGCTGCCGCCTATACTGCCAGCATCCTATATGGGCGCCGGTTCGAGTCCCTGCTGCTCCATTTCTGATCCAGCTCTCTGCTATGGCCTGGGAAAGCAGAAGAAGATGGTCAAAGTCCTTAGGCCCCTGCACCTGTGTGAGAGGCCAGACGAAGCTCCTACCTCCTGGCTTTGGATCAGCACAGCTCCAGCCATTGTGACTATTTGGGAAGTGAACCAGTGGATGGAAAACCTCTCTTTCTCTCTGCCTCTCTGTAACTCTGCCTTTCAAATACATACATAAATCTTTAAAAAAAAAAAAAAAAAGAATACAGAAGTAAATGTGATCCTTATCCCCATGTCAATGCTGACGTGTAGGGGAAGAGTAGCAGACACCAACCCAGTGCCACATGGAAATACGTTTATGAACAGGAGGCACTAGCACGAGGGCAAAGCAATCGCGGGACTGTAAGTGCTGCAGAGACCACGTGTTTGGGCAGGGAAGACCACACTGGGATACAAGACCAGACACCGACTGCCTTCTCCATCTGTTCTGTTGACCACGGAGGCCGTGGCAAGAGATGGGCTTCCTGATTCACATCCATGGGACCCTCCTGGCCCCTGGCCAGAGAGCAGTCAGAGGAAGTGTCCAGGGGAAAACAGAGTGAAGACCCGCGCCCACCATTGTCTCTCTGCCTGCATCAGCCACACTGCAACGCAGCCACACTCACCCCCTTGCAGCGCCTCCAAGTGTCAAGGGTGAGCCTCACTCAAGGCCTTGCAATTGGCCGCCCCTCCTCCAAAAACCCTTCCCCCACACTTCCTTGCCTAGATGTCACCTTATTAGCTCAACGCCCCTGCCTGTCTGCATAAACAAAGAGCCCCCAACCAACACTCACCTGGCTCTCTCCACTTTGTTCTTCCCTACAATGTATATTACCTCCTTTTGTACCAGGTGTGGAGCTGTACTGACTTATTTTCTGTCCACCCCCCCTGGCAAGCTCACGATAGCCGGAAGCTAAGGAAAGGCTGAGCGGAGGACAAAGCACGTGGAGGGAAATCCTGAGACCAGAGTGGTGATCTGAGCCAGGGGCGGCCATGCCACCGAGTCAGCGCCACCTGCCGTGGAAGCTGAGTCTGACCCAGGGGCGTCTGTAACAGGTCCCAAGGCTCGCAGGTGTCATGGAGCAAGGGTTGCAGTGCCAGGAGCAAGAAGCCCACCAGAGCATCAAGTGGAGGAGGGGTCCTTGGGTTGGGTGCTTTAGGAATAGGCCAGGCAGGAGCTGTGATTGCTAAAACCAATGAAAAGACAGGACCACCCTCAAATGCAAAACTACACACACAGCAAGCTTTTTAACACTGGCCTGCCACTTTTTGGGATATAGAGTGATGATCATGGAGGTGCACGCTGCTCTCTCTCATAAATCACATCCAAAAACCATCACCAGGATTTTTTTTTTCTGTGTGAGTAATGTAAACCCATTCTGAAGCAACCCGGAATACCAAATGCTTCTACATTTTTCTAGAATTCTCTACCCCAATATTCAGCTATCTCCTCTCTTCTCCTAACCAGACGCATTTTCTTTACAGCGACGCCAAGGCATCAAGTATAACCAATGTCCTCAACTTACTTCTCAATGAAGTAACAAGTTTCTTGTCAGTCTCGCAGTCTCTGGGTTTACATACGTTTTAATTGAATCTTACAATTACAAGAGCAATTACAACTTGCATAAACAGGTTCAGGAACAAGCACTACCAGCTTCGTGGAGCACCTAACTTATCAGGTGGAGAACAAGGGCCACACAGGAAGTAAGATGCAGCCCTAGATTAACCACAGGCTCAGGGGCCATCACCCAAGTGCCAGGTGCACAGACCCATTCCTACCTAGAGCTGTGAACCATCTAACACCCTCTCATAGCTCAGTCAGCTCGCCACCTATGAATTTTAAAAATACTTATTTTCATCTACTTGAAAGACACAATGAGAGAGAGAACAAGAGAGAGAGAGAGATCTTCCATTCACTGCCTTGCTCCTCAGGGCTGGGCAAGGTCTGAGCCTGGAGCCTGGCACTCCATCAGGGTCTCCCGCATGGGTGGCAGGACCTCATGTCCTTCAGCTGCCCTGGTCGGCCTCAACGCATACAGCAGCAGGCTGCTGGATCGGAAGTGGAGAAGCCAGGACTCGCATCAGCACTCCCCTGGGGAAAACACGCATCCCAAGCAGCAATGTAACCTTCGGCACCACGCCCCCCACCCCTCACGTGTTTTATATTTACTACTTGCAAAGGTTTCCTGCAGATTCAACAGGAGGCACTAAAAATAACCAGGAGGACAAAAACACATCACTGACCTTAATAGGCCTCTGATGTTATTGCACAAATAATTACCATTGTCCGGTCATCACAAATCACTGTTATTAGCTGACGCTCAGCTGATTCTCTGCTTAGTGCTGAGCTTTGTGCGAAATATCCTGCATATGTTAACTCATTTCTACAGCATTCCTTTGAGATAAACCCTGTTTTACAGCCAGCTGCCTCAGGCCATGACAGCCATTTAGTGACTAGCAAAGCCAAGTTTGACCCGACGAGAGCTGTGGCCACTTTGTTCCACTGCCCTTCACTGTCACCAGCAACCAACCAGGGGCCCCAGGGAACCCTTCGCAGGGCTGGACTCTCAGACAGCTCAGACCTCATTTTTCAATCTTAACAAAGAACGGTTTTCTGAAACCACTCCCCGCGTCTGAATTTACTACTAGAATAAATATGACCTAAAAATGTGTGAAGTATGTCAAGGATGCACTGTGCTAGAACCTCAAACAGCGAATCACTCTGAAGTCTGACAGTTCCTGCAGTCTTGACGTGCAAACTGGGCCACGGCACGGCCCGTGGACATTCGCCTCAATGTCACAGTGAGTGCACCCACTCCACACCTAAGAGTGGAACCCGAACGTTATGACTTGCATTACGCTAATCTCTTTTTTGATGGAGAGGGAGAGAGAGAGAGACAGAAATGAATTTCTCTTCCAAAGGCTCACTCCCCAGGTACCCACAACGATGGCAAAGGCCGTGCCACGGTGGAAGCCAGCATCCAGGAACCCAATTCAGGTCTTCCAGGTGGGTGGCAGGGACCCAAGTACTTGAGCCACCATGAGCTGCCTCCAAGTGTCTCCATTAGCAAGAAGCTGGAGCCAGGAGCCAGAGCCACCGATCAGACCCATGGGCATCCAACTGGCACCTTAACTGCTAAGTCAGAAGCTCACCCCTGGGCCGGTGCTGGGGCACAGCTGGTTAAAACCACGGCCTGCAGCACCAGCATCCCTTATGGGCGCCAGTTCGAGTCCTGGCTGCTCTACTTCCAATCCAGCTCTCTGCTGTGGCCTGGGAGGGCAGTGGAAGATGGCCCAAGGCCTTGGGCCCCTGCCCCGAAATGGGAGAAGCTCCTGGCTTCTGGCTGCGGATCAGCTCAGCTCTGGCTGTTTCGGCCATTTGGGGAGTGAACCAGAGGATGGAAGATTCTCTCTCTCTCTCTCTCTCTGTAACTCTTTCAAATAAATAAAATAAATCTTTAAAAAAAATAGCTCACTCCTATTATGCTTATTTTAACAGGACTATTTTCCCAAATTTACAACAAAAACTAGGTAGGATAATTTTTTTAAAAAATGAACAAAGCAAAAAAAGTTTCTATGACATCATTAATTTTAATCACCTAGATTCCTTTAACAACAATAAAAAGGTCATCTGCGGTATTAGCTTTATCATAGATAAATAATAAATATTTGCTATAAATAAGTCCAATAATACAGAAAAGCAAAGGCGATAAGTAAAAGCGCTGCCATCGCTAAACCCACTCTCAGCGACCACTAGAAGGAGCGAACATACAATATTCCATGTGTGTAAATGACATGCTGATGCCAGGTTAACCGCCTTCGGTGTCAGTAACTGGATCTTCAGATTTGCACCGTGGTGAGGGAGCACTCACCTTCAAACTGGTTTCAGGGACTCCTCCACACAAACCCACTTAGCCATAGAGACCAACAGCCTGGCCCTCACACATAAGCTGTGTTATATTTTTCTCCCCTGTGCATAGATGAGGGTACTTTAAAAAATTCAGGGGAGGGGCCACTACTGTGGCATAAGCTGGTAAGGCCGCCCCCTGAAGTGCTGCCATCCCATATGGGCGCCAGTTTGAGATCTGGCTGCTCCACTTATGATCCAGCTCTCTGCTATAGCCTGGGAAAGCAGTAGAAGATGGCCCAAGTCCTTGGGCCCCTGCACCTGTGTGGGAGACCTGGAAGAAGCTCCTGGCTCCTGGCTTCAGCTCCGCTCAGCTTTGGCAGTTGCGGCCATTTCGGGAAGTGAATCATTGGCTGAAAGATATCTCTCTCTTTGTCTCTCTCTCTCTGCCTCTCTGTAGCTCTGCGTTTCACATAAAAAATAAATAAGTAAATAAAAAGTTCATGGGAAAGCAGAATGAAAAGACACATTTATTTTGATGCAAAAAATTGATAAGCATAATTTGTTCCTATTATGCATATCCATGAGCTTTTAAAAAGTCCTCTCATATCTGGAATCCCCAAGTGAAAATGGTGTCCTTTTGCACCTTTTCCGTAGAATTGATGTGTTTAATTACAATGAATTTCATTGACTGATTGCAATGGACTGAGCCGAGTTGAACTAGCGAGTCCTATGGGCATGGTTGACCAGTTAACTCTCTCTCCCCTTGTGATGAGGTGGAGCCTTCAGCCTCATGAATCCAACAAAATGAAGACATAATCTTCAAGATCGCAGACTCTCCTAACATCCCAGTGAAGAACATACTGTTGTATCCAAGTCCCAAAAATACACAAATCACACCACCCACTACCCTCTCATTAGCTGAATGAATCAGAGAAAATGTATTTATTCTGCACTTTCTTAAAAGCTATGTGTATGATCTTAGCTTTCAGAATTACTACTTCCTTTAACTGCCTCTGCTCCTAAAATCCTACCCCTTTGGAGAACAGACAATAGCTAATAAACAGTGCAAATACTGCCATCTGCTCTTAAGAGAAGCCAGGAAATCTACAACACACCAGCTTTGACTATGACCTTCCACGGAAAGTCTCTGTGAGTCCTTGGATATGCAGGAGCTCTGGGATTCTGGCTCCTTGGGAGAAGCAAAAGGAGCCAGCGCTCCTGCTGAAACAAAGCAGCCCCCTGTGACCCGCCACTAAGAAGCCCGGTGTGGCAACGCTCGCTCGGGTAACCTTAGGAGGTGTGGCAGAACCCTTTCCTGCTCGGATTCGCGCGCATTCTTCATTCTTTCCCCTGAACCTTTCACGTGGTCAAGTGAGTGAAAGACGGCCCACAGAGCAGTCCACACTTACAGATGACCTGATGATCTGCAGAAGCAAGCAAGGGAAGAGAGCTGGATCCTATCTGAAAAGCAATTTCACTGAACGCAGTGGGGCCTGGAAGCAAAAGATAAACGGGAGATAAACCCTACAGAGAAAAGCAGAAGTGAAAACAGAGACCGAGGGGCCTGGAGCTGGCCACCATCCGGCTTCCATAAATCCCTTGGAAGCGGACACGGCATCCCAGGTGCTAAGTGGGACAAGAGTTACAAGAGCTTATGCTGAATTAGTGCAACTCCAAACAGCCACACCCTCAATCACAGTTCTGTGCAAACAGCAGCCGCCACAGCAACTGCTCTCATCTTACTAAATCATAGAATTCTTGACTTTATTTGGGAGCCTCAGGGAGCCTGAACCTCCTGGCCTGCCTTGAAGTTAGATATTGACCGTGTAGACCAATGACAGAAACCATGGTCCTGTGGATGGAGGATTTATCAAAGGTTGACTTAAAAGGCAGGGAATGAGCCCCTGTTTTCTGACTTACCTTACCCAGTGTTACAGCACACGTAATGTAGACACTCAGCTCCCCTGGGGAAGGTGGTGTAGAAACCTAGAAGGAAACAAGCCAGGCCTTAACTCAGTGCCTTGAGATTCTATTTTCTTTCTTTTAGATTTAGAGTTACAGAGAGAGGGAGAGACAGAGACACACACACACACACAGAGAGAGAGAGAGAGAGAGAGAGAGAGAGAGAGAGAGAATCTTCCATATGCTGATTCACTCCCCAATTGGCCACAACTGCCAGAGCGGAGCCGACCCAAAGCCAGGAGCCAGAAGCTTCTTCTGGGCTTCCCACATGGGTGCAGGGGCCCAAGGACTTGGACCATCCTCCACTGCTTTCCCAGGCACATCAGCAGGGAGCTGGATCGGAAGTGGAGCAGGCAGGAATTGAACTGATGCCTGTATGGGATACCGGCACTGCAGGCCGGGACTTTAACCCACTGCACCACAGTGCCAGCCCCTAGATTCACTTTCCTAGTGGAGAATTAAACTTCGATGGTGTTTAAGCCACTGATGTGTGAGGGTTTCTCGTGATTTGCACTCAGTTGCCCCGGGGGAGATGCACAAGTAGAGACCGATTCCTATAATGCCCAGAGGTACTGCAGGGCTTTAGAACCCGCACAAGTGCAGCAATCGGCCAGAGGCGAAGGAGAGACACACCCACAGGCCACCAAAACACCCACGGACTCCCCCACCACTAGCCTAACAGCCTCACAAAACTCCCCAATTCAGCGAAGATTCACCTGCCGCAACCAGGACTTCAGACCCAACATCGCCAAGAAAGACCTCCAACACAAAGATTCCTAGCCACCCAGGTAAACTTACACAAAGCTCCAAGCTCTAGCCCTTGAGATGGTGACCCCTCCCTAAGGGAGTGGGTCCCCAACTCCACCTGCTCCAGTGCCTATGAGGAATAATCAGCTCTCTTCAGCTGCGTGGAGCCTGCTGCAGGTACTCATTAAGGGGTTGTGGTCTTTGTGTGTAAAGCAGAATGTGTCAACATTCTTTTCTGCTTCAAGAAACAGAACAGATGATGTTGGCAATGGGAGACACCCAGGGACATGCCCGCAGTGGGAAACAAATCCCAGCCTGCTCACTGCACCTCCATCTTTCTCCTCCCCACTCGAAAAGCACCCAGGAAACACAGCGAGCCTGACACTGTTATAAATGGTGTAATGACGGGACACCTTTGAATTTTACTTTAATATACAGAGATATTAAGGCATGCCAATTGCTCATCAATAACCAGCCTTACTTAAAGATTACTTGTCAGAAGCCTCGTGAGAACAGCTTCAACACGCTGCCACAGCCCTGAAAAAGTTGCTCATTTGTAAAACTTCGTTCAATAGTATTCCAAGCCTGAGCGAGTTTCCAGTGTGGGAAACCATTCACCAGGTAAGCAGTGGAGCTGGCTTCCTGGTGCAAATGAGTTCGGAATAAAAATCTCTTTAATGATAATAATAAGGATGCTGATCAGAGCCAATTATTTCAAGCTTCGTAATTTGGATATCAACTAAACATCCTCATAATGAGGCCAGTTAGCCCAGGGAGGTGCCATCCATCCCAGGCTCTCGTGTATTTTGCTGCTGCGTGTTCTGCTCTACAATACTTCTGTGAGTAGGAAGAAAATCTGTCTGGAAGTCACAGGAACCTGACAAGATGACACATTTTGGGTATCGTTGTTATTTTCATGCAACCAGAAGCCTGGGGGTGAGCTGACACTGTGGCTCCAAGAAGCTGCTGCAGATCCAGGCTCTTTGATTTCTCTGTGGAGCATCTCCTGAGGATCCTAAGACACTGCTCCCTCCAACTTTGAAACCTCATTTTGATCACAGATAAAGGAAACACAGGAGTCCCAGCTGAGTCGATTCCTTTCTAAAGGGCTTGCCTACAAGTGCTACCCAGCCACCTCCAAGTAGGCGGGGAGAGAGGAGCCGTGGGACTGAAGATGATGAGGGGTGGAAGACAGGGCGATGAGAAACATGTTTAGCAGGGCAAATCTCTTTCTCCAACCAAATCAGGATTCTCTTTGGAAGGAAGATGGTGCAAGTCAACACTGGGTAAGCAACCAAGACCTCCATTGGAAGCTTAGAAGCCTCTTGTTAGAACAGATCTGTGTCTGAGTCCTCCAACAGGCCATTGGGAGAACAATTCGTAACACAGAGACACCTGCTCTTATCACTTTGTGACCTTAACCTGGCAGAAATAGCCAGAAAACGAGCTGCCCGCACAGTCTAACCCGGGGCTGGAGGGGTGGTGGATGTTGTTTTTGTCTCTGTCAAAGACAGAAGAGGAAGATGTAAACCTCTCCTTGTTTGTTGTTTGTCCCTCAAAGCCTGCTCCATTGTATTTGAACTCTGATTCCTTTTTATGATTCAAAACACAGTTGTGAAAAGCTGCCATAATCATGTTCTCCTTGTCTTTTTTTTTTTTCCTGACCCACAGTGTTCTGATCACTCGTGCCTTCCTGGGGCAGCTGAGCTGTGCGGGTTTTGTGTCCGCCGGACACCTGACAATCAGCCGCAGTACTCTGGGCATCACACACCCACTGCGACTGACACCGCCCTGGAATTAGCACTCTGCTGTCAGTTGTGTTAATGATGTTTGGGGCAAAGAGCAGCACAACCCGACTCCTCTGGGAATACCACACACACGGACTCCGCAGGCTGACGCTGTACAGCGCTGGTGTAATGCCACATTTGCCTTGCAGATACGCCTTAAGTTCTAAGCGTCTAAAAAAGAATGCATATGGCTTCGACCTGCAGTAGCAAACTGAAAAGCTGAAGGCAAATGTTCACTTAACCAGAGATCTTTTTAAAAAACATTAATGCTTAATCATTAGAAAAATTCCATTTCAGGTGAAACCAACAACAGAAATATGTTTGTCCTTATTTAGCAATTTCTTATCCAAAATAACAAAGACAGTTTGGTAGTATTTACAAGAATCCCTAAAATAAGCCTAGACAAAGAGGACTTTTTTTTTAAAGAAACTGATCTTGGGGCTGAAAATGTCAGCACAAGTTACAGACTTTCCTCAACTTCTTGGAGAAAAATGAGTCAGCTCATGCTCTGTGGACAACACGCCACGCTGGGCCACGTTTAAGTGGACATCACGGTGGATGACGCTGTTGTCACGAGAGCACAGCTCCCAGAACGAGAACCCAGCCCCCAGCCTTCTCCCTGGAGTTTCTCACTGCGGTTTGGCTGGGAGGACGCAGGACATAGTTTGTGTTGCCCTGAGTATTCCTCACCAGCATGCTGAGCACGTCTGTCCACCACGCACCGATGCCGACACATCCCGCCCTTTAAAGAAGATTCCAGGGCCTTCTGCTCTTACACTTGTACGCTGTCTGTCCACCGAAATGAGTACACTCCCAACCTTTCCCTTTTACCAAACAGACTTAACAAACCCGCAGTGTCAACTATTTGAGTGCACCAAGTGCAGATTCAAATTTTATTTACAAGTCAATTTGATATGCTAAAGGCATGGCTTTCATGGAAACGTGTAAAAAAGGCATATTAATGTAGTTGTTTTCTAGAATAACACAATGGCACAATGGAAGAGCCTTATTGTTAATCTTTTCACATAGAACAAAAATAAGTTTTTCTCATAGATCTTTTTTTAAACAATTGCGGTAAAATACACAAAATCTAAAACCTGGCATCTTCATTGTCACCAAACGCACAGCTCAAGGGTATCAAGTATCTTTGACTGCTATTGCCAGCATCATGAACGCACATCTCCGGAACTTTCCTTCTTTGTCAGCTGGAACTCGCCGCTCATTGACCACCCATTGCCCTTAGGAGCCCCTCCCAGGCCCTGGCAGCCCTTCTCCGTCCTGTCTCCACGTCCCTCCCATAACTGGATGCTTCAGCACTTGTCCTTCTGAGACTGGTTTGTTTCACCTCACATGACATGCTCAAGGCTCATCTACACTGTAGCACTTGTTAGAATTTCCCTCGTTTTCAGGTCTGAGCAATACTCCACAGTGTATGTACATCTGTTTATCCCTGTGAACACTCAGATTGCTTCCATCTTTCATTGGTTGTGAATAATGTTTCTTTAAGGCCGGCGCTGTGGCTTAACAGGCTAATTCTCTGCCTTGCGGCGCCAGCACACCAGATTCTAGTCCCAGTTGGGGCGCCAGATCCTGTCCCGGTTGCCCCTCTTCCAGTCCAGCTCTCTGCTGTGGCCCAGGAGTGCAGTGGAGGATGGCCCAAGTGCTTGGGCCCTGCACCCCATGGGAGACCAGGAGAAGCACCTGGCTCCTGGCTTCAGATCAGCACGGTGTGCTGGCCGCAGCGGCCATTGGAGGGTGAACCAACGGCAAAGGAAGACCTTTCTCTCTGTCTCTCTCTCTCAGTATCCACTCTGCCTGTCAAAAATAAATAAATAAATAAATAAATAAATGTTTGTTTGAACATGGGTGCATAAGAATCTCTTTCAGTCCTTGTTTTCAATTCTTCTGTTTCCCATGTACTTTAAAAATAAATGATTGATTGATTATTGATTTGAAAGGCATAGTGACAGAGAGGGAGAGGAAAAAAGATCTTTCTACTCCCAGTTCGTGCCTCAAATGCCAGCAATAGCTAGGGCTAGGCTAGGCCAAAGCCAAGACATAGGAGCTCCTACGTGGGTGGCAGGGTCTCAAGTACTTGGGCCCTAATCTGCTGCCTCCCAGCTACGCCAGCAGGAAGCCAGATTGGAAGCAGAGTAGCTGGAACTGGAAGCACACACTCTGATGTGGGATACAGGATTCCCAAGCGCTGGCATAAATTGCTGTGCCATGCCACCTACCACAGCCCACGCCCACACCCACCCCACTTACTTTTTTAAAGATTTATTTATTTACTTGAAAGGCAGCATTACAGAGAGGCAGGGACAAAGGCGGAGAGAGAGAGATCTTTCATCCACTGGTTCACTCCCCAAATGGCCGCAATGCCCAGAGCTGTGCCGATCCAATTCCAGGAGCCTGGAGCTTTTTCCAGGTCTCCCATGCAGGTGCAGGGGCCCAAGGACTTGGACTACCTTCCACTGTTTTCCCAGGCCACAGCAGAGAGCTGGATCAGAAGTGGAGCAGCCGGGATTTGAACCAGTGCCCATATGGGATGCCAGCACTGGAGGCAGCAGCTTTACCAGCTACGCTTCAGTGCCAGCCCCCCACCCCATTTACTTTTAAATGTAAAACTGAGTATCCATGTTCACTTCATATGTGGGGAAAAATCACTTTAGAAATATCCAGAAAAAGGCCGGTGCTGTGGCTTAACAGGCTAATCCTCCACTTAGTGGTGCCGGCACACCTGGTTCTAGTCCTGGTTGGGGCGCCGGATTCTATCTCGGTTGCCCCTCTTCCAGGCCAGCTCTCTGCTATGGCCTGGGAGTGCAGTGGAGGATGGCCCAAGTACTTGGGCCCTGCACCCCATGGGAGACCAAGAGAAGCCCCTGGCTCCTGCCTTCGAATCAGCGCGGTGTGCCAGCCACAGTGGCCATTGGAGGGTGAACCAACGGAAAAGGAAGACCTCTCTCTCTCTCTCTCTGTCCACTCTGCCTGTCAAAAAAAAAAAAAGAAAAGAAATATCCAGAAAAAGATTCCACACGAGAGGGAAGCCGAGGAAGAGCCTAACGAAGCAGACGGGCAGAGCGGTTGTGATGTCCCAGGGCTGCAGGGTCCTCTGCACTCTGGTCTCCTCTCCTGTAAAACCAAGCCCTGCACGTAAGTGACCGCCATGTCCGCAGCCCAGCCCAACAGTCCACAGTGTCCCAGCTCCGGTCAGCAGAGGACTTCACCTCGCCAGAGAGGATGTGACACTTGCGACGGTCCTGGGCCACATCTAGGTCTTGAGGGACGTCTGTAAATTCTGAAATTTCTTTCCCCAGTTGTAGGAAAGAGGTAACTAATAAGACATTTTTTTTTTTTGACAGGCAGAGTTAGTGAGAGAGAGAGAGACAGAGAGAAAGGTCTTCCTTTCATTGGTCCCCCCCCCCCCCCGCCCCGCAATGGCCCCCACGGCCGGCACGCTGCGCTGATCCAAAGCCAGGAGCTTCTCCTGGTCTCTTATGCGGGTGCAGGGCCCAAGCACTTGGGCCATCCTCCACTGCACTCCCAGGCCATAGCAGAGAGCTGGCCTGGAAGAGGGGCAACCGGGACAGAATCTGGTGCCCCGACCGGGACTAGAACCTGGGGTGCCAGCGCTGCAGGCGGAGGATTAGCCTAGTGAGCTGCGGCGCCGGCCAAGACATTCTTTTAAAAAGCAACCTACATCTTTCAAAAGACAGGTCGTAGAAACATGAGCATCAGGTAGTATAATCTTGGCACGGAATAGGAGCATTCTTCCTGAAGAGGAAGGTGGAACACCTGGAACACCACTGCAGGGTTGAAGAGCCCACAGGCTATGATGAAGGGTTCGTTTAGAAGCTCAGGGGCTGCCCGCGACAGCAGCATCCTATTTCTCAGCGCTGGTACAAGTCCGGGCTGCTCCACTTCTGATCCAGCCTCCTGCCACTGCACTTGGGAAGGCAGCAGATGACGGCCCAAGTGGGAGACCTGGCTGAAGTTCCATGCTCCTGGCTTCAGCCTGGCCCAGCCCCAACCATTGTGGCCATCTGGGCAGTGAACCACTGGATGGAAGCACTCCTATTCTCCTTCTGTCCCTCCCTCTGTCACTCTGCCCTTCAAGTAAATAAGTCTTTGCAAAGAGTAGTCCCCTCACCACTCTTGTTAAACTACAGTTGAACTAAGAGAATCTCAACATGTGCACTGCCTGTTCAGGTTTTTCAAATTACAGTCCCACAAGGTTTTGTGCACGTGACGGTGGAACGGGGAGGCACAGTCTAGCTGTAAACTGGGCCATGGATGTCTTCAAGCCTCGCTCCCTGGGCCAGGTCCCTGCATGGATGAATGATTTCCTCTGATTATTTACATTAATCCCTAACTTTCCACTTCACTCTCTGTGCAGTACACACAGCATGGGAGTGGCCCAGCACCTCGTCCTTCTGTGCACTGGGAGGCTGATTTCAGGTCCCACTGCAGAATGGGGCCTCCCCCTACCTCCTCCATCCCTGTACAATGGCCACCACTTGCCTGCACGCCCAGCCATTGAGTCCCTGCCTGCCCAGTGGAGTTCTGTCCATCTCTGGGCTACTCGGTTTCATCTTCACCTGCTACCCCATGAAGGGGCTGTGCGGATCCACTGAGCTGACACGGTCAAGGTGCTGAAGCCACATTAAGGACTCGTGTTCCCCACATGCCGCCCTGGGCCCCAGCCAGCCCTGGGGACTATTGCACTGTCCTGACCTCCTGACAGCCACACGCTGACACCGGGCCTCTTGGCTGGCCTCGGGCTCTTCCAGCTTGCCCAGAGTCTGGCCAGCTTCCAGGGCCGGGCCTCCCTCACCTGCTGCACTCTCCCTGGCCTCCACCCGCCTCCAGGGCCACCTGTCCCTGCCGTCCCCACCTTGGCCACTGGGAGCTTTGGTCCTGATGAGTATCCTGCTTCTCATTTCCAGTTTGGCCTGGGGGGAGCCCAGCAGTGGCACACGTGGTCTAGATGTCAAAGGCTGTGCCACTGTGTTATCCTGGATGAGCCAAGACTGCAGGGACCCCGCGCGAGCCGGCACAATGGAGTGGGCTCCTTCTCCTGCCTGAAACACACAGGATGGCAGGAAAGGAGCCAGAAACCAGGGCCAATCTCGGCTTTTTCCCATGGCCGCCTTCTACCCGCTCCACGCTAAGGCCAGGAAAAAAAAAAAAACAACAACACACCCACACAGACATTTCATCAACCTGTCTCCTCTGTCAAGCTGCGTTATTTTCAAATTGTGTAAGCCTTATGTAAACAACACCGCTTCGCACACGGGGTTCCACAGGCACATTTGCCATGTGCTTCGCTCACAGCAGGTTTTCTGCCAGGGGTCTCTAGGAAGTGCCAAGGTTTCCAACTGCAGAAAACACTTTCAGGCCGTGGCCCGGCAGCAGCACGGTTAGCATGGGCCTGTGTGGCCGGGCCGTTCTGGGCGGTTCTCCCAGCCAGGCCTCAGCCTCGCACACCTGCTGTGCTCACTGACCACTGGCCCACACCACTGCCTTTCAGGCCTGCAGTTGTACGCCATTTTTTAAAAGATAGACTTATTTGTTCAAAATTTGGAATTATAAAGAGAGGGGAAGAGACAGAAACAGAAAGTGACAGATCTTCCATTCACGTGTTCACTCCCCAAAAGACTCCAACAGCCAGGGCTGGGCCAGGCTGAAGCTAAGAGCTTCAAACTCTTGGGCCATCTTCTTCTGCTGCTTTCTCAAGCGCATTAGCAGGGAACAGGCTCAGAAGTGGAGCAGCTGGGACTCGAACCGGAGCCCAAATGGAATGCCAGTGTGTCGCAGGCAGCAGCTTTACCCACTACACCACAGCACCAGCCCCATCCTTACTTTTTTTTTCATTTTAAAGATTTATTTTTATTTGTTTAAAAGGCAGAGTTACAGAGAGAAGAAATAGAGACAGAGAAAGGGATCTTCCACCTGCTGTTCTACTCCCTAAATGGCTACAATGGCCAAGCCTGGGCCAGGCCAAAAGCAGGAGCTATGAGCTCCATCCTAGTCTCCCATGTGGTTGGGGGTGGCCAAGTACCCAAGCCATCCTCTGCTTTCCCGGACTCATCAGCAAGGAGCTGGATGGGAAGTGGAACAGCCGGGACTTGAACTGGTGCTCATACTGGGTGCAGAGATTGTAGGCAGCAGCCTGACTTGCTGTGCCACGATGCTGGCCACACATTACTTCATACCTTCTTGTTCTATTTGCTTTCCCCCTCTTCTGCCCCTCACTCCACAGAACCTCTCCCTCCCCGCCCCCTCCTTGCTCTGTGTCCATAGCGCCGCGAGGACAGACTCTCTTAAAGCTCCCTGAAACACCCTCATTCATCACATAAAATGCTCTCCTCTCCACCGGATGTGTATTTATAAGGTTGCTGAATTTTTATTGTGTTTTGTGCAAATGGTGGAGTTCCCTCCTACTCGTTACCAGCTCTAAGTCATTAAATTAGCATTGCCTGTAATAAAACGGAAGTGTTCACTTGATTGTTAAATAATTTAAATCACTAAGGTATACTGCCACGATTTAATCTGTCGAAGCATAAGATGAAGCCGCTGAAACCCTGACAAAGAACAGCGTTGGAAGCCAGCAGCAGGTGTTATAATTTATATGTATTACACCGATTAAGACATTATGGTAAAAAATAGACTTCCTGCCTCCAATCTCTTGTCTCTCCCATCTATCTAACCCACAGTTGCCACCTTCATCTTCCAGGAGCCTCGTTTTCAGAAATCTTCCGTGGCATGCTGTAATTTAGGCCAAGCTTCTCCAGGGAGCATGAGAATCACCGGAGGCTGATTCCAACACAGCGCTGCACCCCAGCTCAGAGCCTCAGGCTGGGGAGCCTGGGTGGGGCCTAATCCTTTACATAGAGCCCAGGTTCCCAGGTGAGGCTGAAGGTGCAGCTCACAGCTCACACGTTTCCAGTCACTGATATGAAAATCCACACACCGAGCTCGACTCTCAAGGCCTTTTTCTTTAAGGAAAAAAATACTATTGATTTTCATTTTAATTGGAAAGGCAGAGAGACAGAGGGATCTTATACACACTGGTTCATTCCCTAAATGTACGCAACCAACCAGGCTGAGCCAGACCAAAACCAAGAGCCTGGAACTCAATCTGGGTGTCACACACGTGAGGCAAAGCCCAAGCACTTGAAGCCTCATCCAGCTGCCTCCCAGGCACACTAGCAGGAAGCTGGATTGCAAGCGAAGCAGCCAGAGTTGAACCAGGCACTCCAATCTGGCATGCAGGTCTACCAGGCAGCAGTTTAACCTGCTAGGCCACAAGGCCTGAACCTACCTGTTTTTCTTAAAGAGGATCTCTAAAAGTGCATACAAATCAAACTGTACACAACCTGGGTCTGGCTCTGGGGACAGTCCACTGACAGGTCCCAAATGAACACAGCTACCAACTCCAAAGCAGAACTGGGGCCTCCGCACCAGCTGACCACCTGCCCCCAGTTCTCCGTTTCTCTCTGAATCCATAAATACCACTACAGAACTATGCAATCAAATGAAGACACATGTTGTCATATTTGATAACTGGCAACCGTCTTATTCATTGGTGAAAAGGGACAATGCGAATTTGCATTCTCATTGATTTGTTGCAATTCATATTACAAATAACGTTATGTGCAATACAGGCAACTACAGTTTTAGCACCAGTTATCTTTTTTTTAATAAGTGAATATTTTCATTTCGTGCTAAGCAAAGGACAGCAGTGATCTTCATAAATCAAAGCAGATTCTGTTTGAGGAAAAGCTCTGTGCTTTATTTTAGCAATCACAACAGAACTGAGGATGGCGACACACGGACCACTCTGCATCTTCAAGGGGAGGAGTGAAGAGAGTAGAACCTCCCATTTTTATGGCCAGCTTGAACAACTGCAGAGCTGAGATCGATCAACAGAATGCTGCGTGTTTGCACAAGGACGTGTGAAGCAGTGACGTTGCACCAGCAATGGCAGCACGGCCCTCGGCTCTGCTGTCGCCAAGAACAGAGGCAGCAACTTTACAAAGACCTGAAAGGCACAGCCTAGCAAAGATGAAATCAGGCTTTCAAGTCTGTGGCCAGAGAATTGGATTTACAGATACCGGAATATGTCTAATACTTACACAAATTTGTTTCAAAAACAAAAAGTAGTGTTTTCTTTCAAGGCAATTCACTGGGAACAATTTGTCATCACATTGAGCTTCTGGCACAGGACCAGTTCTTTTCAGAGACTTTAAAACAAATGGCCATTAAAATCTTACAGTGTCACAATAGAAAATTCTGAGCATGATTCATTCCTAACGCAAAATTTGCTTCAATAACTGTATTCATTGAGAGAGACTGCTGAACTTCACTTCACAAAGTCATTTTCCTAGGCAGTACATCATAACTCAGATTTTTTTTTTTTTTTGGACAGGCAGAGTGGATAATGAGAGAGAGAGAGAGACAGAGAGAAAGGTCTTCCTTTTTGCCGTTGGTTCACCCTCCAATGGCTGCTGCGGCCGGCTCATTGCGCTGATCCGAAGCCAGGAGCCAGGTGATTCTCCTGGTCTCCCATGGGGTGCAGGGCCCAAGCACTTGGGCCATCCTCCACTGCCTTCCCGGGCCATAGCAGAGAGCTGGCCTGGAAGAGGGGCAACCGGGACTAGAACCCGGTGTGCCGGCACCGCAAGGCGGAGGATTAGCCTGCTAAGCCACGGCGCCGGCCTGTAACTCAGATTCTGCTATTTTCATCAGATGCATTTTGGCTTTCCCACGTGGCAGATTCTAATTGTTTGGCTTTAAGCACAAAGTCATGTCTGAGAACAAAGATTTTCATTTTTTTAACCCTCATGCCTTGAAGAAATGATGGAAATGAAGTGAAATGTACATCATCTGCTACATTAAAAATTAGGCTTACATTTGTAAAGCCAAAGAGACAAACTGTTAAAGCTGGGCTCATCCAGCCCACTGTAATTTAAATTAAAGGAGCACTATGAAATATTAAATACCTGAACAGTCCTTGGCACAGAGGAATCACTCTACAAATGCTATTTCAATGAATGACACATGGATGTGTAAGTTACCAAGGAGATAATAAGAACATTTTGAGATGTTGGCCATATTAATAAAATCGAAAAGTTCCTAATGCATTAATAGTTGAAAGACAGTGCTTAAATCAAAATTTCCTGTGTAATCCCATTTCTGGAAAAATACTATCTTTCACAGCCATCCACTTACAACAGTAAAGACATAGATATACACATGATTATCAACTTATGAGGTAGGTAGGTCCTGGCAAAACTATTATAAGCAGAAAATATTGAAAGTCACAAACGCATTGAAACCGTGGTGCCTGCAGAGCAGCGGGGCTGAGCAGGGGATCGGGCTTCTCCTCTCAGGCTGGCACGCATGACTGGGAGCCGTCCAGCATGGCCAGAACACAGTACCACAGGCGGCCAGCCCAGGGAAGGCTCCAGCTCTAAGAACTGGGATGCCCACTGACTGCCCATCACGTCTGTACCCACGAGAAGTGAAGCCAAAATTAAGTCATCCGCTGGTGAGGACGGTCTAAGTGGCTTCTTGTTTCTTCCTCTTGCTCATTTATAAAATGACTTTTAAATAAGAAAATGTACGTAAAAATGGATCTTCAACGCACATGATCTTCCGTTGCGTAGATGTGTTTCCGTTTTGAGGAATCGGGTACGTCCTTCTCCCCATTTGCCATAATCTTTCACTGGAAAACATGTGAGTGAATATGACCATCACCCACACCTTCGACTTAAAGACACTAAAGAACCAAAGGGCCAGCGCTGGGGCGCAAAGGGTTACTCTGCAGGGGGCGAGGCTGCCACCCCCCATCCCAGGGCCAGTCCCACTCCAGGCTGTTCTGTTGAAGCAGCTTCCTGCTAATGCCCCTGGGAAGGCAGGGGATGATAGGTCAAGTGCATAGGCCACTGCCACCCAGGCTTCCGCCTGGCCCAGCTTGGGGAGTGACCGGCAGAGAAGATGATCTATAGGGGCCAACGTGGTAGAGCAGCAGGTTAATCCTCCGCCTGCGGCACTGGCATCCCATATGGGCACCAGTTCCAGTCCCGGCTGCTTCACTTCCGATCCAGCTCTCTGCTATGGCCTGGGAAAGCAGTAGAACACGGCCCATATGCTTAGACCCTTGCACTCGTGTGGGAGACCCGGGAGAAGCTCCTGGCGCCTGGCTTCAGATTGGTGCAGCTCTGGCCGTTACAGCCATTTGGGGAGTGAACCAGCAAATGGAAGACCTTTCTCTGTGTCTTGCCCTCTCTCTGTCTGGAACTCTACCTCTCAAATAAATAAATAAACTCTTTTAAAAAAGTATCTCTGTTTCGGTCTCTCTGTCGCTTTGTCTTTCTTTTTTCTAAGATATATTTATTTATTTGAAAGGCAGAGTTACAGAGAGGCAGAGAGGCAGAGAGAGAGAGAGGTCTTCCAGCCGCTGCTTCACTCCCCACTTGGCCGCAATGGCTGGAGTTGTGCCGATCCGAAGCCAGGAGCTTCTTCCGGGTCTCCCACATGGGTGCAGGAGCCCAAGGACTTGGGCCATCTTCTACTGCTATCCCAGGCCATGGCAGAGAGCTGGATCAGAAGTGGAGCAGCCAGGTCTCGAACCTGCACTCATATGGAATGCCGGCTCTTCAGGCCAGGGTTTTAACCCACTACTCCACAGCGCTGGCCCCTGATTTGTCTTTCAAATAAATTTGGCTTGGCGTAGCAAGCAGCAGCTTAACCCAGTGTCTAACAATACCCATAAACAAGTCACTAAAAAAAAAAAAAAAAAAAAAAAAAAGGAGCCAATTTAAAAGAAATGAAATGCTGAGCCAAGACGAGCCTGAGTGAAGGCCATACCAGAGGACACCTGCGCAGGAGGACTGTGACCTGGAGATTGCCAGTCTCCAGGGACCTGTGCAGTTTTCCTTCAACAATGTAAACAATAAGCACATTTTCCCAACCAGAAACACAGTCTGGTTAGTGCTTAGCTCCCTTGGGACTGGTTTTGCACTTGAATTTCAAGCAGAAACCTGCAGGACTTAAGCAGGCCAACATCCCATTTGTCTGGGTTCCGGAAGGCATGAAAAATCAGCTACACACATGGTGGACATGTACGCTGTGTCCAAGTGTACCGGACCTTCGGGAGTCTGCCCGTGGAGCTGCGGCGTGAGACATGGCTCCTGGTGCCTGCACGTGCACCTGCTCGGGGACGAGGCGCGGAGCTTCCCGGATGCGACACCCCTGGGACCTCACTGGAAACACGAACTGCTAGGCCCCCAGCCTGGATATGCAGAACCACAGGCTGCATTGCAACAAGGCCTCCAGGTGAAGGCACGAACATTAAACTGGAGAAATGCTGCTAACAGGGAGCAGAGCGCGCTGCTCCAGCTGAGCCACTGGATCATGCTGGTATGGATTAGCTGAAGGTGACTGAGACACAACACAAAGCGGAAGTGATCACCAGCTACCTCTGTCTGCATAAACGTGGAATTCCCTGCACAAAGATGCTGCCTTTTCCCCATCAGGAAGACATCATCTGAGTTTCTGCACAACCCCTTACCCACAATGCATTTCCTTGTCACCGTCCCACAATTCCGCACCTGAAGGAGCCAGAACCACCCTTTTCTGTGTCTTGTCATTTCTGCACAATTTATCACCCATTGTTAAAGTGGGATGTAAGCGCTTCCAGTCACCGCTTTGAGTTTTCATGTCTTTCCTGGGAAGACTCCATGCAAGTGAAAATATTTATAAAATTTCTATTCCCCTTTTTCCTGTGACTCTGTCCTCTCTGTGTTTAATTCCTAGTCTCAGGCAACAGAGGAAAGATGTTTCCTACAGTGCTTCAGGGGGAACTTTACAGCTTGGAAAGAGGATGGGTGACAGGGAATACTTCTAGGGATTTCGTTTAATACTTTAAACCTGCGCCCTTTAGGAGAACAAAAAAATGTTTGCTTGTGATCCATTGCAGGATTAGCTGCTGTTTACTACAAATCCCTGCCCCACCCCCACGCCGGAGTCCAGGGAGGACTTGGGCAGATACTTTGTGCTGAGCGTTTCAAGTAAACTGAGAGCAGGTCCAGAAGGCAGCAACAGGGCAGTCCGGTCAGATCCTGGGTCCAGTCTCTGCTTCTGTGACTCCAGCAACTACAGGTGGGAAGTACTCAAAGAAAAACAACGAGGGTCGGTGTGTGGTACAGCAGGTTAAGTCACCACTTGCAAGGCTACCATCCCATATTGGAGCACTGCTTCCAGCTCCCTACTAATGTGCCTGGGAAGACAGCAACAGATGGCCCAAGTGCTTGGACCCCTGCCAACCACGTCGGAGACACGGCTGGAGTTCTGGGCTCCTGGTTTTGACCTGGACCAGCCCTCAGCCATTGGAGAGTGACTCAGCAAATTACACATCTGTCTCTCTCATTCTAACAAATAAATCTTTTTTTGTTTTTTAAGATTTATTTTATTTTTATTTGAAGACAGAGTTACAGAGAGAGGTAGAGACAGAGAGAGAGGGCTTCCATCCACTGGTTCACTCCTCAGACGGCCACAACGGCTGGAGCTGCACTGACCTGAAGCCAGGAGCCAGGAGCTTCTTCCAGGTCTCCCATGTGGGTGCAGGGGCCCAAGCACTTGGGCCATCTTCTACTGCTTTCCCAGGCCACAGCAGAGAACTGGATCGGAAGAGGAGCAGCCAGGACTGGAACCGGCACCCATATGGGATACCAGCACCTCAGGCCAGGGCTTTAACTAGCTGTGCCACAGCGCCGGCCTCACAAATCAATCTTTTTTCAAAGATACAACTGTACCTAACCTGTACAGATTTTTTTGTCATTATTCGCTAAACAATATGACAATCATTTACTTAGCATTGACATTGTATTAAGTCTTGTAGGTGATTTAAAAGTGATTTAAGTATACGGGAGGGGAGAGCATTATGGCACAGTGGGGAGAGCCAGCATCGCAGGTGGGTGCCAGTTCATGTCCAGGTTGTTCCTCTTCCAATCCAGCTCCCTGCCAATCTGCTGGGAAGGCAACAGAAGTTGGTCCAAGTGCTTGGGGCCCTGCCACCCACACATAAGAACTAAATGAAGCTTCTGGCTTTGGCCTGGCTGAGCCCTGGTCATTGCAGCCATCTGGGGAGCGAAACAGTGGATGGAAGATCTCTCTCTCTCTCCCTCTCTCTCTCTCTCTCTCTCTCTCTCTCTGTAACTCTTTCAAATAAATAAATATATTTTTAAAAATAAAATCAAATTATACATTTTTTAAAATAAAATAGAATTATACAGATATAAGCAAAAAAATGCCATCATTCTGTGTACCAGACTGAGCACCCCTGATTTGGGTGCCCTGGTAGGGACGTTGTGCATGTGAGATGTCCTGGAACCAGCCCCGCAGGGACACCACGGAGTGACTGCAGCTGAGGAGAGATCAAGCCTGAATTTAGATCAGAGGCTGTTATCCTCCTGCTCTCTGAGACTTCCTGCTGGCTGCGAGTTTCCCTTGGCCTAGAGGTATTGATTATAGCCAGAAATAAGTCAGAGATTTCTGTGTGTGTTTCAGTTAAGAGAAACCAGACTTCACAGTCTTGACAGCTCTGCCTGGGTGAAGATCTGTGCCCGGCCAACACGAATCATTTATAAACGGCAGTGAGAAGGCCCTCTCCCAGCACGGCCACCGCCGCAGATGGCAGGGAGCTGGAGCGGAGGCGTGCTCCCAGAATTAGCATCACCAGCCTTACCTGGCCACATCCAGGCCGGCTGAAGCAGCAACTCTAGGCATGGCTGCAGCAGGCAGATCTGGAACCAGCACCGCAGAGAATTCCAAGGCAAGCTCATCACCGAGTCAGGGAGATTCTTCCCATACATAACGCACTCTTCCAGTGTCCTGGGCACATTTCCAACCCTACTATCTCATTCCATCGTCATATCCGCCCTAAAGACTGGATACCATTGTATGTGCTTTCGAAGCTGAAGAAAATGATGCTCTGAGCACATCTTACATCATTTAACAAAATGGAAACCAGTCAAGGGCCTGGCACTGTGCTATACTGGGCACTCGGACCAAACAGGGAAAAAACATGCACATGGCTCTGTTCTAGTGGAATCTACAGGCCAAGGGGCCCCCTGCGGTTGTACTCAGAGAAATGGAAGTATAGGCAGTGGGATCAGAGACAGAGATGCTAAACCCTCAGAGTGGTGCCAAGGCGGCTGTCTCACACGGGCAGCCGGCTGCTGGTAGGAGGCCTCTGGCCCTCTCTGCGTGGGCTCAGCCACAGATTGTTCAAATGTTATCCCAACACGATGAGCAACCCCAGAGAAGAATCCAGAAGCCCTTCATAGGGTTGCTAGGTTTGGCAAATAAAAACACAGGATGCCCACGGACATGTGAAGTTCAGATAAGCAACAATTTTAAGATTAAATATGGCACATGCAATATTTGGGACATACTTAAACTAACATTTCTTTTGTCTAAAAATCAAATTCAGGGGCTGGTGCTGTGGCATAGTAGGTTAAGCCTCCACCAGTGGTGTCAGCATCCCATATGTTCCGCTTCCAATCCAGGTCTCTGCTATGGCCTGGGAAACAGACGAGGACGGCCTAAGTGCTTGGGCCCCTGCACCCACGTGGGAGACCAGGAAGAAGCTCCTGGCTCCTGGCTTTGAATCAGTGCAGCTCTGACCATCGCAGCCATTTGGGGAGTGAACCAGTGGATAGAAGACCTCTCGACCTTTCTCTCTTTCTTTCTCTCTGACTCAACCTCTCAAATAAATAATAAAATCTTAAAAAATTCAAAATCGGCTAGGCATCCGCACTTTAGCTCACAGCCTTTCCATCGCGACCCAGCTGCAACAATCGCACACCATCACTTTTGCCACACTTTGTCAGCCACACGAGCAGCTCGGATTCAACGTGTGCAACACCACCACAAGCTGTGAAGACCGGGAGGGGAAATGATCCGGCCCGGCTCCGATCTGCTCCCTTCTCACCTGAGGTCTCCTCCAAGGATCCATTCGGTTCTCTCACACCCCACCCCGCCCCCCACAGGATCTATTTTTCAGGTTTGTTATCACAAAATGCAAAACACAAAAAATAAGATCGTCACGGTTTGCAGATTCCCCATAACCCGCGTGTATACTGGAAACTTGGTCCCCAGGGTGCCGGTACTGGGCGGAGGAGGAAGCTTCCGGAGGTGGACCTAGTGCAGGGGATTCGGATCCTTGGAGGGGATCAACAAAGAGTTTCCCACAGGGGCCTTGGAGGAGAGCCAAGGCCAGCCCCTCCCTCTCCCTCTGTGCTTGCCGGCTTAAGATGTGATGGGTCTCCCACGTGGGCACCACCATCCACCATTCACCACGAGGGCCTCCCCAGAACTAAGCTGGTGCAGGCAGCGTGGCCTTGAACTTCCAAAACCGAGAGCCAGGTGAAAGGCTCCTCTGTGTGGTTATAATCACGCAAAGCTGACTAATAAGAGGAGTCAGAGTCACTGGGCTGAGGTCAGGGCAGAGGCAACGATGTAACTCTTGAAGCCACTTCCTCAGCTGGCAGACAGATGTTTGCCATCTCTATCTGACTTCAGCCTCTATTCACAACTGGTCTTTACTTCCTATGCAAAAGACTTTCAAATAACAGTGGTGTGTTCCCGATACACTTTTTACGGTTTCACTGATGGTCTCTGCAGGTAGTTTAACCACCTTCTGTATGGACTTCTTCATCCTTCTAAAACACAATATATAAAATGTATTTATATATATATTTTTTTTTTTCAAGTTCCCTAAATCGTAATACACTGTTAGTTTTGGCCTAATACTGCTAACATTGAAAGATGTCAACGTTTTCAGAACATCAGTAACAGCACTGATGTACAGTATTGTATTATCTATTCTGAGTTTGGAAAACAACTGAGCAAATGGAGCAATCAACAAGCATTTCTTACGTATTTACTATCGTTTGGGAATTTTTAAGTCTCATTGAAAATCTGCAATGTAAGTTTTATGATTTGCTTCCCTTTTTCCCATAGAATTTCCCACTAACATACAAGCTGACCAACACCACACTCAATTAAAGTTCTGTAGACATACCTGGTTCAATCTCCATCTCTAGGGACACGAGAAAAAAAAAAAAAAAAAAAAAGAGCAGGCTCTGAGCCAGCCGGAGCAGAAGTGGAAAATGGTAAGTTGGTTTTCAAGATATGGTTGGCAGCATTTGGAAAATCAGGATGTCAAATACCAGAAAACAATGCAACAGCATCAAAAGGCAACATGCAGCGTGGTAAAATGAGATAAAGGCAGTTTGCATTCTGAGGATTCAAATCAAAGTCCTCCATGGATTCATTTTAAAACTTTCAGGTAGAAGTTACATCTCAACCCCTGCAACAGTGCTCTTTGGTATTTTGCTCTGCGGTGTACTGTGGATTTTATCATGAGTAATAATAAAAGCTGCTGTTCTTTAAGCATGAGTGAGACACTGTCCTAACTGCCTACAAGGAAGCACCAGCCCATACAGGTGTCCACACCATCCTAATTCTCACAACCACCCTGAAAAACTCATCTTCTCTTCTCCATTGCACACATGGGGAAACTAAAGTTCAAAAATGCAAAATGAAGTCTCCCAAGTTTTCAAAACTGTTCGATCTGGTAATTGTGTCATGGTCAAGTATTCCAGCCTGCCTGAGGGAGGGTGGTTGGTCACCCTATCTTGTCCGGTTCAGAGGTCAGGTTCTTCTGGGTCCAACCTTATGATGCTGTCCACTGCTCAACATTGCCTATGCATTTCTACAGTGTCCACTCTCACTACAACAACAGCAGTGCTTGGCACAGACTTTGTGTCTAACACCAAGTACACATTTGTTCAATAAATGAAGGGAGGGATGGAGAGTTTCTGTAGGCACAGTTGTAACGGTAACGCCTATGGTGTGGGTAGGACGGGGTCAAATCATGGTGTCCTACCTTTCTCAGTCCAGTGTCAGGTAGAGAGCTGCTCACTGTACTGGTGAATGTTTAACAGCCCTGGGGGCCAGGAAGAGGTAGGTGTTTGGGGTCAAGGGTCCTGAATTGCAGCTGCTGATTTCCCATGAAGGCCAACTTCAAGCTGCCAAGGCAATGTCATGGAACACAGCATCACACGGTGTTTCCATAGGAAACACAGGATACACGTCAAGAACCCAAGGGGTGTGGGGAACAGGAAGTAATTAGGACATGCAGACTTTTGAAGTATTATCTTTGCTTGAATATCATTTACATCACGATGCATTTACATAATTTAGTTTTTAAGAAAACAAATATGTGTAACAGCCAGCTCAGCAAAATCGTAAAAACGGAGTCATCTGTTCTGACGAACAACTTGCTCGCTGTTTGAAACGTTCCTGGCGTGGAATGTGACCCTTCAGCTTTCTCCCCCTTGAGAAATTACTAGAAATTACTAGCGAATGAATCACCGGCTCAGGCCAATCCCCACCATCCTTCCTGGACTAAAAACCAGAAGAGAGGGGCAGGCATTGTGACCCGACAGGCTCAGCCACCACTTTGTACACCCACATCCCATACTGGAATGCCTGGTGGGCTCCTGGATCCTCTGCTTCCTATCCAGCTTCCTGCAATTTCGCATCCTAGGAGGCAACTGATGACAGCTCAAGTACTTTGAACTTTGCCACACATGTGGGAAATCCAATGGAGTCCCTGGCTCCTGGCTTGGGATAGGCACAGTTATGGCAGTCATAGGTGTTTGGAGAGCAAACCACTGGATCAAAGATTTTTCTCTCTCTATAGCTCACCAGTTCTCTCTCGCGCTCTCTCTCACTCTCTCTTGCTCTGCCTTTCAAGCAGATGAGAATAAATGAACAAATTTTTTTCCAAGAAAAAGAAAAACGAGGAAACTCAGAGCAGCTATCCCTCTACCAAACAAATAGCAAAGCCTATCTTCCACAGGTAAGCCCTGAAATTCTTAAGGAGAGATGTGGGAATTTTCGCAATGTGATGGGCAATTAATATTTATGAAAGTACTGCTAAGGTTGGCCAAATTTTATAGAAGAGAGCAGTAACTCCACATGCTATGCACCTATACTGTAACGGACTAATGAAAACAGACTTCAGCCAATTTCCTAGAGAAATGTGATGATGTAGCTTAACCTATTTATGTATCTGGTGCAAAGATTTAGTGATGGTATTATTAAATCTAAACAGCTGAAGGGATTCACAAGGTTTGAGATCTTTTGTTAGCTGTATGCAACTCCTTTCTTCCAAGAGACATCACATAACAAAATACACTATTAGGAATAGAGGTAATCAGGAAAGATGCTACGGGTGCTCCTTCAGCTCCGATGAGATGCACACGTGTGCGAGGCCCCCATCTCCAGGGATTCAGCCAACCATGGACTCAAAGTATTTGAGAAAGAAATTTCATCTGTGTGGAATGCGTGCAGACCTTGTTGTTAATACCTACACAGGGCAGCCTAACAACTAAACATTTATGCTACAGAAGATGCTAAGAAACACACGGATTAAAGCTTTAGAGGAGGATGTGCACAGTGTTGTGTGAATGCTACACCATTTTGCATAAGGGGCTGGAATGTTCTTGCATTTTGCTGTCTGTGGGGGAGGGAGGTTAAATGGGGTGGGAGGGTTTTTCTTGGAACCAACCCCCTGCAAACACCCAAGGATGACTGGACCACATTGTCACACAACGCTCCAGGTATAGTAAGGGTTTTTTTAAATTGTTGTTGAGAGGGTGAGGTTTATTTTGAAGGATAATTAACTCCCAAATTGTGTCTATTCAAGTAACGCAAAAATGAATCCCCAAAGCAATTATCCACTCTAAGCAAAAGGAACAATCATTGAACAAATACGCTCTTTTCAGTAGATAAATTTCACTCTTATTTTTTGCAGGACAAGTTCAAGGTAGAAATGTTCCTGTGTTCGGTGAAGATTATGTCCCAACCCCCACACTGGCAAGAGGGCAGATCTGGACAATCTCCATGACTATTGTCAAGTCTGCAAGATTCAGGTGGCCCCGCTCTTGGAACCACCAACACACGACAATGCCACCGAAGCCCACAAAGCTCTCTAGGACCTGCACATCAGCCAGGCTTGCAGGGTACTTGGGTTGAAGAATAACATAGGGGCAACAGGGCCACCTGGAGCCAGCCCTAGTGGACAAAAGGGGCCCTCCATTTACAGCACAGCTAAGTGCGAATGAGCCCCAATTGCGTGCCCTGTCCTGTGCTAGGATCACACGCTGAATGGGCCAGGGTACCCCCTCACTGCAGCTCGTGGAGACCATCAGATCCAGCCTTTCTTGAAAGGACTCACACCCAAACTTCTGGAAATATCGTCCAATGAGATTACAGTCACAGAAACACACGACAAGACTGCAATCGTTTTTAAGAAGTTAGGTGTAATTTATTTGGAAAACTACAGTCCTCTGAGTATACAAGTTGATGAATTCTGACAAATACATTCAATTCTGTGGCAACTCCATCATCTTACTTTAAGCTTACGTTATATAACTGGACCACACCACCTGGACTATACTGTTGACAAAGATGTTTTTTAAAGGTTTATTTGGAAGACAGAGAGAGAAGGAGTAACAGACAGACCAACAGACACAGAGATGGAAACAGAGAGATCTTCCATCCACTGGTTCACTCCCCAGATGCCTGCAACTGCCAGGGTTGGGTCAGACCCAAGCCAGGAGCCAGGAACTCCATTTGGGTCTCCCACATGGGAGGCAGGAACCTAAGAGCTTGGGCCATCACCTTCTGCTTTCCAGAAGGAAGCTAGAATTGGAGGTGGAGTTTGACCACAGGCACTCCAATATGGGATTTAATGAAAACACTGGTCCTAAAATTAGTTTATGAGTAACATAAATATGCTGCATTTGATATTTTACAGATCATAAGCATTGCATTTGTTCAAGATAAGTCTCCAAATATAGTGTTTATATGCCCATCTTGATCATTCTTGTTTTCCAATTATACCAGTGCAATGGAAGAAGTCAGGGGGTCTTTGTCTCTCTCCTGTGTGGAGAAGGCTTTCCTTGTTATGTGGCGGGTTTCGTTAAAAGACTGTCAAAAATAAAGGGGATGCCCATGACACTTTCTTAGCAGAAAATGGCCATGGCTCTCTCTTCCCGCACCTCATAAGATCACCTCTCCCTCACCACCCTCCAAGTAACTGTCACAGGAAGCTAAGACGCGTGAACACACACTGGAAAGCTGATGCATCTCCGGTCTCTCCAGATGGAGGCACTGAGAATGGCCTAGCAGGTCCACTTCCCCTCCCCTCCGCCCTGGTCCTGGTCTATCCTCCGAGAACGTGAGTGGGACCACACTGGCTCTGAGGCCAGTATTCCACCTCAAACACACTCTCACAGCACAGTAGAGAAAATCAACCTCTTGTGCACACAGCTGGCAGAAGCTATGCAAAGCATTTGAATACATTGAAACCCATTAACAGGCTGCCCAAATCACATTCAAATCTAAGAGTTGTTAAGAAGTCGGTCCATGAGGCTGACCCTTAGAAGTATCAGACTATCCAGAAAGCAGAGACCCCCTTCTCTGTGGATTTTGTGTCGCCTAGCTCCTCATTTCAAATCCACAGGAGCTTTTCGTGGTAATCTGTCCCACGTGAGCCATGGAACGAATTGTTTTCAATCTGAAGCCAAGGAGAAAGGGCTTAAGTAAAGGGAGTGCCTCTATGAATCCTAAACCACTTTCTCAGATAACAGCCATTAGGGTAGGCTGTGTACAAATTTGGCAATTTTTATTTCATTGCCTTTTGACAGCCCTTTAGAAGGGCTTACGAGAACAAGATCTGACTACAGCTTTCAAAAAGTCATCACTGAATATTTGTTAACCTTGCTCCTTGTGATAGCTGAAGAACTAAGATAATGCCCTTCAAATGGAGATAAATTACAATCTTTCAAAAGATTATCACGGTCTTAATCGAGTTTGCTCCGCAGCTGAACAGCCTGTGACCTTGTTTGTTACACAACAAACAGATCTGTGACTGTTTTTACAGAGAGTAGGGCAGAATCGTTAATCCAAATGTTTTCTGAATAAAGAGGATAAATTTACTTCGGTTAATGCTTTTGTATATAAAACAGAAGATTCAGCTCACTTAAGAGTGTACCAAGATGGTTTAGACATACAGTGTAATTTTTTAAAAAAATATTTTGTGTTGGGGCCGGCACTCAGGCGTAGCGGGTAAAGCTGCCGCCTGCAATGCCACTATCCCATATGGATGCCAATTCTCGTCCCCGCTGTTCCTCTTCTGATCCAGCTCTCTGCTGTGGCCTGGGAAAGCAGTGGAAGATGGCCCAAGTCCTTGGGCCCCTGAACCTGCCTGGGAGATCTGGAAGAAGCTCCTGGCTCCTAGCTTGGGATTTGCCCAGCTGCAGCTGTTGCGGCCATTTGGGGAGCAAATTAGCTGAATGAAGACCTCTCTCTCTCTCTCTGCCTCTGCCCTTCTGTAACTCTTTCAAATAAATAATCTTTAAAAAAAATATTGTTAGAAAAATATTTTGTGTTGATATAACTTCAGATTTAGAGAAAAGTTGAAAAATACTACGACGACTAGCTGGAGACCTGACCACCTGATTCCTCAGATGTTAACATTTTATAAATGTGGACAGTAGAACCCATTATCTTCAGGTGATGTGCCCCGAGATGCCTGAAGCTGGGGACAGTACTGAACCCTAACCAGGATGCTGCACTTCTTTGTATACGCCCTGCCCTGCTGCCACGTAAGACCAGAATCCATCTGTCCCTCAGTATTGCAGGCCATGGTACTGCTTTTGCAACACTGTCCTTGCCCTTAAGAGCCATTATTAAGCAAAATAAAGAAATCAGGGTTACTTGAATGCAATCACTGAATCTGACAATGGTTAATGTAATAAGCGATGAACAGGCAGGTAGAGTAGAGAGCGTGGATACAGGAAAACACACACGATCCCTAGCCTGGTGTAGGTGGAGCAGGAGGCTGTGAGATTTCATCATGCTACTCCAAGTGGTGCACAATTTTCTTTTTAAAGTTTATTTATTTTTGTTTATTTGAAAGGTAGAGCAGTAGAGGAAAACAGAGAGAAAGAGAGAGAGAGAGAAACATGCTCTTCAATCTACTGGTTCATTCCCCAAATGTCCACAACAGCCAGAGTGGGGTCAGGCAAACGCAGGAGCCAGGTCTCCCTTGCAGGTGACAGGAACAAGCACTTGGACCATCCCCTGCTGCAATGCATGTTAGCAGGAAGCCGGTTCAGAAGCAGAAGAGCCAGGACCGGAACGGCGCTCTGATACGGGATGCCGGCGTCCCAAGGGGCAGCTTAACCCACACAATGCTCTCCCCAGTGATGCACAACTTATGATCAGTTTATCCCTGGAATCTTTGACGTAATATTTTCAGGCCACAGATAACTGAAATATCACGAACTGAAACCAAGGATGACTACTGTGGTTTGATTTTTAAAAAAGATGATCAGGAACATTATTCCAGGTTCGGAAACAGGCCACCTCTTATACAACTCTGGGGTAGTATGAGAGAACACATAGCATAAAAGCATTGGAATTTCACCATTAAAGTGATTCGGGATAATGTGAGAGAACCCAGTCTTAATTTCTTTGAAAGAAGTCAATTGCCTACCTTCATCTACATAAATGTAACTAACTGCAGGTATATGCGTGAATAGATCCCAACATATGGTCCAGCTTATGAAAACTGCACTTAATACATCTTGGGAAATTAAAGTCCTTTTTATCCTGAATGTAACGTGACAATAGCATGAGAATCAGCACGTCAGCAGTTTTGCCATAGCGCCAGCTTCCAACAGAAGGAAGGGAGAGTATGAATGGTATTAACTATTAAACGGTAACATTTAAGCCTAGATTCTCATTATCTGTGCCAAGAGAAAACATCTGTGGGTACTTAGAACAGGCACATTTGGAGCATCCACGCGGATTCTTCTAGGCTTTCACAGAGCCTCCTGGGGAACACGGCGAGTTGTGAGCCAAGCATTTATTCCTCCACGTACACCCATCACCTAAGTGGCAGCAGATGACTCGGGGCTACCAGGAAGGACCGTAAGCTTTACCCCACGTGGCAGAGAAGGACGCTTCCTCCCCACCTCTGCTTCGTCAGGGCTGTCAAGGACAAATTCAGGGTCAAGTGAAGGATGCTCCGTATCCCTGCACGGGGCACAGGAGTTGTGGCCACCATCCGTACCGCAACATCCATTCATCCTGTTCCCTGCCACCCCGCGACGACGCTGCGTGTTAGTGCTCCTTTCTAAGTGTTCCTGACATTTTGTTTATCGTTCTTTTAAACACTCTGCCAAGATTATGTCTGAAAATGAGAAAAAACTCTCCATTTTTCACTCGCTAAATCTATTACAAGGGAAACAATTCAGTGACATTCTCAACACACTTAAGAATTCTGCAAGACAAAGAAAATTCTCCAGCAAGTTGCTAGGCAAAATCAGGGCTGGAGTACTAATCTGAAAGGGGTAAATTAAATACTCAGACATGATGTTGTTTGGAAGAAATCAGACTTCTAAAGGGCATTATAGTCTCTCCATTGTTTTAATGGCAGAGCGACTTGAGGAAAAGACATGTTCCCTTTTAGCTCTGCAAGCAAAGAAGCATATACATCTCTCAGATGCTTCTTGAAAGAAAGAGCTTTTGGTGCAATCTGGAGGACTTTCAAATTTTATTATGAACGTTATTTCGGATAGGCAAATCATAATTGTATGCACGTGTAGCATACAATGTGATGTTTAATGCACGTATACAACATGGGATGCTGAAATCAAGCTCATTAATATATCCCTCGTCCTGCTTAGCTATCACTTTTTTTATATTGAAATTTACCGTCTTAGCCGTTTCGAAAAATGTAATTCATTATATTTAGCTATAGTCACCCTGCTGTTGAACAGATCTCAAAACCCACTCCCCTCCTGTCGATCAGAAATGTTGTGCTCTTTGATCAACAACTCCCCGTTTCCTCCTTTTCACCTCCCTGGGGTCTGGAAATCATTGATTTACTCTTTACTTTTTAAATTCAGCACTATATTTAACATATAAGTGGGAGCACATGGGGTCTGTCTGAGCACCACGGCTTCTGAGTTGTGGCAAAGGCCAAGGGTTCCCCTTCTCACGGCTGAATAACGTTCTGTTGTGTAAAACGTCATCACTCATCCACTGACGGGCACTTTCCTAGATTCTGAACCATGGCCTTGGTGAGCCATGGCACAGTGAGCAACAGAGGGCAGATAGCCTTTCGACATCCGGGTGTCTGTTCCTTCGGAAACATAGCCACACATGGAATGGCTGGAGGCTAGGGCGCTTCTATTTTGAGTTCTTTAAAAAGCTTCTGAAAGACTTTTTATTTTTTGATACAATGTTTTAGGACTTGGTAAATCCCATCTGTAGTTTCCTTGCCACAACGTGATTGGGTTACACATTATGAGGAAAACCTTGCCGTCTCTGGTGCAGGCTGAAGACTCCTGGGGAGCTCCAGCAGCTCGGCCACGCAGGTGTTTGGTTGGACCTGCATGAGGGACGCCCCAACTGTGACACTTGTCCACTCCACGCTGTCACTTAGCAGCAGAAGGAAGGCAAAGACAAACTCGCTTCACAAGCAACTCTCAAGACTGCTTTTCAATTTCAGCCTTAACTCACCATTGTAAATCTGACTTCCATGTCCTCGGGCTTCTTGTTTGGGCTTTTCACGAGGGCGATCGGTTGGTGCCCTTCCTCTCTTCTCCCATTTCTGACCTTCCTGTGGTCCCTCTCCTTCTAATATCTGAATCATGGCTTTTTTTCTCAGGATGTAGGCAGCGCTTGGAAGCAAGATGGAAAACTTCCAACAGTTTGGGCACCCATTCTCACTAATTGCTCCATAACCTGTGTATGGTATCTCTAAGTGAATAATCAATTTTTTTTTCCCCCACAGGCAGAGTGGATAGTGAGAGAGAGAGAGAGAGACAAAGGTCTTCCTTTTTGCCATTGGTTCACCCTCCAATGGCCGCTGCGGCCAGCACATCATGTTGATGCGAAGCCAGAAGCCAGGTGCTTCTCCTGGTCTCCCATGCAGGTGCAGGGCCCAAGCACTTGGGCCATCCTCCACTGCCTTCCCGGGCCATAGCAGAGAGCTGGCCTGGAAGAGGGGCAACCGGGATAGAATCCGGCGCCCCAACCAGAACTAGAACCTGGTGTGCCAGCGCCACAAGGCGGAGGATTAGCCTATTAAGCCACGGTGCCGGCGTGAATAATCAATATTAACAGCTAAACACACACCCCTAATATGGCTGTCCCTCTCCAACACATAGGGATGTTCAAGAATGTAGCATCTATTAATTCACTTAAAATCTACTCTCATATTTATATCCTAAGCCTGTGAACCCTAGGGAGCCTCTCACTTCATTGCTGCAATATTAACCCATCATTACAACGTCTCGCCATTACCCCCAGTGCCTCAGCCCTTTTCCCAATAGAGTCCCCTAAGACATGGAGGTATGTGTTTCAGTAGTCTACCAAAAATGCAGATGTGACTTTCATCACTTCTACAGTGTTGCACCTGTTAGGTAGGCAGCCTCACTTGGAACCACATTCATTCTAACAAATTGTTTCTCTAGGCTGTTGACAAGTCCCTGAGCCCCACACAAAGCCTGCCACTTTAGGCTGTGAATCTGCAAGGGATGCGTCTGATGTTGTCATGAACAAGAGTTGGTAGCAAAGGAACACGGGTGTAGTAACGCCTTCAGGCCACACAGCCGAGTGAAGTTCAGCATGCTAATTCCCAACCTCCAGTACACTGAGGAGCATTCCCCAAAGTTCCTGTCTACCCTGAAGCTCGAAAGGTGAACTAATTTGAAAAAAAGGATCTTGGTCAATATAATGAAGGAAGTAATCCAAATGAGATCATACTGGATTGGGACTGGTCTTAATCCAATGGAAATGCCCCAACAAAGGCAAAGACACCCACAGACACAGAAAAGAAGGCTGCACGAAGTCAGAGCAGACTGGGATAGAGAGGTGCTACAGCGAGCCAAGGAACGCCAGGTGCCACCGTAAGCTGGAAACGCAAGCAAGGATTCTTCCATGGAACTTCTGAAGGGACTATATATACCCTGCTGACACTTCAACTTTAGGATTCTGGCCATTAGGACAACGAGAGCATGTGCCTATTTTGAGAAGGGGTTGTGGATAGATAAACTGAGATAATACCTATGAAGGGCCTGCAGAACCAGGCCAAGTTCAAGCGCATACTCAGTCGCTCACTGGTGATCCTCGAAAACATTTCCCACACTCTCTTGGCCTCTGTCACTTTAACGATGAACAACCGGGATAATAATTACAATCACTGAAGAGTGTATGTTACAAACAAGCGAAGTCACAGGCGTGAAAATTCCTAGCATCCAAGAACCGCTCAGGAGATACGGAACCCCCGCGTGCTTCCTCCCCTCTGCCGTCGTACCACTGCGGGTGATGGAGGTACAGGAGAAGTCAGAGATCACCAGAACAGCTTCTTCAGTAGGAAGACAACCTGCTGCCCAACTGTTGCTGTACAACTCCAAAGAGCTGCAGCAGTACCCTGGGGTTGACTTTGGCTCCTGTTAAGCAATTATCCTCTGAATATACTTTTCAGAAGTATGGATAGTGACATCATTAAACAAAGCAATCTCTGTGTAGGCACAAGTGGTAAAAATCCAATCAGCAGTCCTATTGGTTCAAGTCATGCAGATCTCCCCCTCCCCCTCCCCTCTTTCCTTCCTCCTATCCAGGCTTCTCCATATTATGACAGAACTCTAACCTCATGATGGGCAACACTCCTGACTGGGGAGCAGCCCCAGTCTGCTCCTGGGGGTTCATCACTTCTGGGCTTGACGTGTCCAAGAGGGCTACAACCATGGGCTCTGGGACACTGTGGCAGGTGTCACTGAGTGATGGCACAGGCGATCTGAGAGCAAACGGAGAAAAGTGTGCAAAACAGAAACAGGATGCTGGCTAGAGTATGAATGATCCAATAACTCGCAATCATTCACAGAACAGGAGGGCAGCTGCAACCAGGGCTATAATTTTGTATGGGGTGACCACAGACCATTCACGGACAGGAAGAGAATCAAAACGGAGAAATACATGATAGGAGCCAGCCCTGTGGTGCCTGACTGTGCGTGTTGCGATCTCCTGGGAGACGCACAGCCAGGCAGGGTCACTGGTCTATGTGTATTGGAGGACTGGCACAGGAGTTACTCAGACAGAGCCACAAACAGCCCGGAAGCCCCAGGCTGCCCGCTGACAACACCTGCCGCCTCCCCCAGCAAAGACACACTTAGCAAGGGGATAGATAAAGGGCTTGTGATGTTTATGTTGCACAGAAAATACGGCTTTGGGGTCATCCAGTCCTTGGGGTGAATCTGCTTCAGACATGCACTCGAGTGGCCTTGAGAAAATTACTTCTTTAAGCTTCAGTTGCCCCAACTGTAGAGCGGAGATAAAAATAACCCCGGTTGCAGGCTTGTTGTCAGACTGAACTGAAGTTACGCGCAAAAGCTCCCTGGGACAAAAGACCAGAACAAAATTGATTCCTTCCTTCCTTCCTTTCCCCGAGTCTTTACAAAATCACTTTGCCAAGATAAAGAAACAAGCATAATATTCTATACAATATAACTTATTTCTTGTTCCTTTAGCATCAAGATTCAAATAGGCCTTTTTTTAGTAGCAACTAGGATGGAGACATTGCAATCTCTCTACAGACACCCTTATCTTTCTAAAATAAGGAGCTATCTGGGCGTACCCTCTCCACGCCACTCAGCCGTGTGTAAAGTTTCTCTTTCCCGTGAACAAGACCTAGGCTACAAATAATATATATGTTCTCTGACACGTCTAAATGCTTATTTGTGAGGAGCCACGAACAGACAGAGAAGAAACAATAAAAACAGAGAATTAATAATCACTGAGTTATGGGGGGGCAATAAAATTGGGGGAAAGGCTAATAAACACAGACAAGATCAATAGCCAAGAGGTTAATAAAAGACACCTGGAGTGAGGGATTTGGACTAAAGAAGATGGATTTTTCAGGTAGACCTCAGCTTCAGGAACAGAAAACTCAGCGCAGAAGCACTTCCATGATAGATTTATCAGCTTGGATGTCAGGAAGTCCAGACACAGCAAGAACTCAGCAGTGCTGGTGCTCTGGCTCAGTCAGTCCCCAGGAGCCCGGGGCCGCCTCGCCATTGCACTCTGCCATCAGAGCCCATCCGGGTCAGTCACGGGGTGACTGCTGTGGGGGAGGGGGCAACTGGCTCTCACGGTTCAGGAGCTCCCCACCAATCTGCCAGCACCTTCTCCATCAATTGGAAACGGGTCACGCGCTCACTTCTCAGCACAGACTCTTCTCCCGCAGTCAACCTGCTCACCGTGGGCTCTGGGCAGCTCACCTTTCCCTGAGCTGCCTAGGCTGTGCTGGGGGGCTTAGGAACCTCAACAAAACCAGGTTTCAGTGGGAAGAATAAAGCGTGAGTGGATCCAGAGGAAGCCATCAACCTCTTAGGCTATGGAGTAGCAAAGAGGTGAAGGCTACAGTATCCTTGTCGTTCAGCCCTCTAAGCTTTCAAATATGGGGCCGATGCCAGACAGCCAAGTCCTGGCAAAGTCAGATCTGCACATTTGTCAGAAGAACTGGATGAGAAGTTTGTGTTGTTGAGTTTTACACACTGCCTGGTAAGTCGTGCAAAAACCTCCCGGCCCTAACCGATGCATGTAACGAGGGTTTTCCGGTTCCCAACCTGTATAACCTGCACAGGGAGGTCCTGGGAGCATTGTCATGCCATCATGTCAGTAGATCTTAATCTGACCATGCAGTAGGGGTGCCGGGGCAGCTTATTAAATACACATGGAGAAGGTACTGGAGGTATCAAGTGAGGGGCATGTACCTAGCTTTCAATTCCAGGTGACAGGGCGTTGGCCACTGGAAGACTGAAGCTTGGATGGGAGAGAGCATTCATTACTCCTCTGTCAACTTGGTTGCGTGGTTTGAGTATTTTATTTTATTGTAGGCTATCTATTCTCCTCTCTCTGCTTCCATTCGCTTTTCTTTTCTTAGGCCCCTAATGTTTCTGAGCTGCAGTCAACACTAAGAACTACTGTCCGGTGTGCTCAAACATCATGCTTCGGCTTGGATACTCTAGAGCCCAAAACTGGACCCCCAGGTCAAGGTTAGTGTGAGCATCCGGCCTCCTGGGGCCAACAGCTGCCTCCAACTCTCAGACTCATTCTCTCTGGTTTCGGTGTGGACCAGACTTTCCAGTACGCCCTGTCTCTTGGAAAGAAGACGTGTAGATGAGCAGAACGTTTTGTTCACCAAGAGAAGTCCAGAGACAGGTGTTCAGCATCCCTTGGAAGGAAGCAGCAGTAGAATCCCCTGCGACTGGAGCCAGTTCTACTCACACTCGTGTCTCAGAGGCAGAGCGAGAGAGTGTGCGTTAGGGACGCCTTCATGGGTGGGTTCCCACAGTGTCTTCTAAGTGATCAGAGACAGTGGGGTGCTTTGAATTCACAACTCGAAGAAGCAGGCATCACCAATGGGAGGTTTAAAAGCCCTCTCACTAGCAATTTAAACAAATGAGAAGGCTGATGGAGAGAGCGAGATGTGTTGAGAAATCATGAAAATGGCAGGCACTGTTTTCAGAAGGGAACCTCTCTTGTTGACTCTTCGGCAGCTGCCTGTGATCTGGGCGAAATCAACCACAAAGGAAGCTCAGTGTAGTCTGGTGGTCACTTTCACAAAAACAGCCCAGGCTGCTACCAGCTCAGCAGCTACTGTCTCTTTCGCTTGTGCTGCACCGGGGTTATTTTTAAACCTGCCTGTCAGTTGTCTGACAAATCTGATGTGTACTCTCTAAGGGGAACCATTCCACCCACAAGCCCCAAGTCATAGCTTGTCCTTAACAGCCCAAAAACCCACGGGGTGCACGTTGCCCTCCGACCCCCGTGCATCCACACCAGGCGTTCTTCCTGGAATAGGTGTTTCTTGGCCGCCCTAACTTCAGAACGCGCCTGTCTGTTTACAAGACACACATTCTAGGCAGCAGCCCGGGGTCAGCTCAGATGTCAGGCCCAAAGAATTTACACAGTATCGTAAGTCACAGAGATGCAGTCCTTGCCACCCCACTGCCTAGCTGTCCCCGTAAGTGGCCCAGCCTCGGCCAGGACCTATGGCTTGGCAGCTCATGGAGGATGAACCCAAGATCCAGTGAGGTTCCAGAAGCTGATAAGGTGCAAAGAGAGGGACCAACATTTTCCTCCAGCCATTTCCTTGCAAAGCACTGGTAGGAAGGGAGCCAATTTTTCTGTTCCCACCCACCCACCTAGTCCTTAAATTTCTGAACGTTATTACCCTTCACAGCAAACCAACTTGCACAGAGAGTACAAGTTTTTCTCAGATGAAAACTGACATTTAGTATTCCACACTGCCTTGAAGAATTTTTTTTCTCTGGTTCAAAGAGGACAGAGAACTAACAAGTGCTCCCATTATGATCCAGGTTTGTTGTTGGACTTTTTTGTTGATATCTCATTTAATCCATTCGCCATCTTGCATGACATCTACATTATATAATCTACTACAAATCCCCAGGTAGAGTCCGCTGACCGCCTTCTGTGTTTCAGGGACTCTCCCAAGCTTTAGCGACTTGGTGATCTTGCTAGGAACCCAGCCTGGTGGGGAAGAGATCGTATGAATGACTAATTACCATAAAAACAGAAAAATGTCATAACAGATGAACATAAGGCTGCGAGAGCACACACTTTAAAATTCAGATGTATCTAATGTATGCACCAATCAAAATGCTAGACTTACCCCAAAGAAAAAATTCTGATGTTGTTGCAAAGGGTTCCAATATTTTGATACAATCAGCCACGACAAGGAGGCAGAGAATGAAGCCGTGATAGAAGCTCCTTTTCATCTGCTTTTTCTTCTAAGCGAACTTTGGGGGGAGATTTCTGAATCTCCCCCCTTTTCCAAATAAAATAACGTAAAACATTTCATGAAGACTTACATGCATACCCCCACAGTGTTTCTAGAACACTTTAACCTGGCTAACAAAAATATAGACCACACAACACAGCATAAATAAAACTACTCAGGAACAAAGCACCTGTGTCTACTTTTATCAATGTCCTCTTAAAGCCTACTTCCTGTTCTCCACAAGTAACTACTTCCTTCTCCCTGCTTTCGGCTGCTTGCCTTACATCACTGGGGCCATGCCAGCCAGTTTCCTCTGGCTCAGGACCCAGGGCAGCCCTGTTTGGTCTCCGCGCTGCCTCTTCCATGCACACCACTAAGGGTCCAGAGCACCTGGGCAAGAGCTTTGGTCCCAAACCCATCTGCTGGTCAGACAGCAGGCGGAACCTCGACACACAAGCTATTCCATCTCACGTTGACGGCTCTTGGCGCACGCGGGAAGCCCTCCCAAGGAAGCTGGGGTTCTCAAGACCACGTGACCTGTCGCCAAGCACAGGCAGGAAGGACACGGGTGAGGCGTCCTCCGACCCATGCTTCCTGGTGGAAGCAGAGATAGCGCCCGTTTCGAATATGAGCAACTTTTGGGTTAGTCATTTCAGGGCGGGAAATCATCAGTATTCTCAACTGAAAGAGGAAATCTTTAGACAAGGAGTCTGCAGCTAGAAATTTTCACCTGACTCTGAGACTGGATTTTTTTTCCTGCTTTTTGTTTTTTTGAGCTTTTGAATTTGACTTAACATACTGACTGTCAGATTCCAGTGGTGAGCTGATGACGAAATTAGAAAAGATAGGGTTCACCGACTTAGCAGACCTATGCCTTTAGTTATGCCTGCCCTGCGGCTCTGCAACCGGCTCGATGCCCACTTAGTCACCTTGGCTTCGGTACTTGCCTCTGACCTCACACGTAAGAAAGCTCAGAAAAGGAGAGCAGGAGGCAGCGTGGAAAAAAAGCATTACCAAAAAAAAAAAAAAAAAAAAAAAAAGGCAGAGGTGCAAACCAATACTGCATTAGCATATAGGAGCAGCCCTTTGTAGTGCCTGTACATGCAAGCAGACAGTAACGCAATAACAAGGCTAGATCCTTTAAGGATCACAAACTACGTGACCACTGCCTTGGATGTGTTTTTTTTTTTTCTATCCATTGTTGAGGAATTTCACCACCAGAATTTAAAACTAAAAACACAACACAGAACCATCTGCTTTGCCCAAAGCACAGCAGGGTATCTGTGGGTCACACCAGTTTACTACATATGTTGTTGAGGACAGGGGTAGTTAAGATGTGGGTGAGAGTCCCAGCTCCGACTCCCCATTACAGCTTCCTGCCAAGGCCAACTCTGGGACATAGTAGTGACGGCTCAAGGAATTGAGTCTCTGCCAACACGGGAGACCTGGATTGGATTTCCAGTTCTTGGCTCAGCCCCAGCCCAGCCCAAGCTGTTACAGTCATTTGGGGCGTGAAGCAGCAGATAGGAACTTTGTCATTCTGTCTGCTTCTCAAATAGATTTTCAAAAATTAAAAAAAAAAAAAAGCTAGAAGAAAGGAGTTTAGAGTTTCCCAGTACTAAGAAGTTTCCCAGTACTAAGAAATGAAAAATGTTGAACAAGGAAAGACTAATTACCCCAATTTGATCATTACACATTGTATGCATGTATCCGACTGTCACCCAGTACATAACTCATTAGTTTAATTTTAAAAACTACACAAGATATTATGCCTCACAACAATATTCAAATAAAGGGTACTTTTGAAATTTTCTAAAAGATTTATTTGAAAGTCAGAGCTACAAAAAGAGATGGAGAGACCAAGAGTGAGAGGTCTTCCCTCTGCCGGTTCAAAGCCCAGATGGCCACAATGGTCATGCACAATTTTAAATTGTATAAAACATTGTGCCTAGCAAGAATGTTCAAATAAAAGGTACTTTAAAAAATTTTATTTGTTTTAAAGTCAGAATTCTGGGGCCAGTGCTATGGTGTAGGGGATAAAGCCGCTGCCTGCAGTGCTGGCGGCATCCCATATGGGTTCCGGTTCAAGTTCCAGCTGCTCTACTTCCAGTTCAGCTCTCTGCTGTGGCCTGGGAAAGCAGTAGAAGATGGCCCAAGTTTTTGGGTCCCTGCACCCACTTGGGAGACCTAGTAGAAGCTTCTGGCTCCTGGCTTCGGATTGGTGCGACTCCAGCTGTTGCAGCCATCTATGGAGTGAACCAGCAAATGGAAGACCTCTCTCTCTCTCTCTCTCTCTGCCTCTGCCTGTCTGGAACTCTGCCTTTCAAATAAAGAAACAAATCTTTAAAATAAAAAGAGTTACTGAGAGAGGGGAAGAGACAGAGAAATCTCCCATCCACTGATTCATACCCCAAATGGGTGCAACAGCCAAGGCTGGGCCAAACCAAAGCCAGGAGCTTCCTCCAGGTCTCCCATGTGGGTGCAGGGGCCCAAGCTCTTGAGCCATTTTCTGCTGCTTTCCCAGGCAGATCAGCAGGGAACTGAATGGGAAGTGGAGCAGCCAGGGCTCGAATAAGTGCCCATATAGGAAGCCAGCACTGCAGGCAGAGGCTGAACCTTGTACGCCACAGTACCGACCCTGCAAGGGTGTCATGTCCAACAAAATAACAATTCTCTTGAATTTCCTTGTCCGTGGTCTTCAGCTGTGTGTGTATCTCCTTTCTACCTTCATTCCTTTTGTCATTCACATAACTGAGATGCCTGCCTTAGGGATGCTTTCTGTTATTGTTTTGTTTTACTTGCCATCCTAATTCTCACTCCAACACCCGTGTAGTCCTTGGCTTATGCATCCCTTGATTTTGTGACCTCAAGAAGTCCAGTTACGCAGCGCTCAGCTCCTTCTTGTGTCACCCTCGTGTTGAGAGGAGGGAATGAAAGGGATGTGCAAACGCCCAGCACAAATAGGTCTCCGTCACCACCTGCCCACCCGGCCCTTCCTTGATTGCCGTTTCGCCCATGTTGGTTCCCTCGTCTCATCGCCCACTCAACACCTCCCAGGGAATGCCTCTGGACACAGGCGACCACAGAAGGTGGTGACATTCAGCTTGACCAGTGGCATTTGCTCTGGCGTGAGGAGGCTGGGTAATCTCTCTTGTGTCTCTGGCACTCTTAGCTGCTGCCTGTGCAGAACAGCCAGTGTGGCATGTGACAGCCCCCAGCACTTAGCTAAGTGGTATAGGATTTGCAACACCTCTCACCTCGGGCAACAGAGAACCCTGGGGCAAGTAAAGAGATGTCGCCTGTCGGCTTGGACCTTGGAGGACATGGTTGCTCTCAACTTGATTCTGATCTTTAAGAGCAAGTGTGGAACAAAGCAGAACCAAGAGCCCTAGGGAGGATGGAAAAATTCTTAAAATTCACGGGAACAGAGGACAGGAATGCCAGACGCTATGTGATGTGCGTCCTTGACTATGGCAAAGCACATTTCACAAAGTTCAAAGACAATGTGTTTGCTCCCAGAGCGGAGGGTTTTCTAAAAGACTACAGGAGAGGTCCAGAAGGAGGAGAAAATTAAATTCAAACCATACCAAAAAATGACCTGGATATGGAAGAAAAAGTAAAGAAATCAATTTGGTGGCTTGGGGAACGCTCCTTTTTTTGCTAGATTTTTTTTAAGAGCACAGTTTTAAGATCAAAGAGCTTGTAGCCAAGAACAAAAGCAATGTAGCAGACCAAGCCTGGAAGACTGGCATCATAAAGTCAAAAATAAACTCAATTGTGCTGAAGAAGAACGGAGTGACTTTCACTAGGGTGTACAGAGCGGGAAGATGAGCCCGAGGACTGAAGACAATGAGTGTTTTTTTGTCGTACAGGGAGCCCCAGAGGGATTCCCGCATGGCAGATGTCTCCCTGGGTGACTGCAGCAGAGTGGAGGCTTGGAGCCAGGTGACCAGAAGCCACAGCTGGGCAGTTCCGGGGATAAACCACAGGAGAGCCGATACAGACCTGAGCCAGGCAGTGCAGAGGCCACAGAGAGACAAGCGTAGGGCAGGGAGGGACCAAGAATGGACCAGAGTCACCCATGGCAAAGGCTCTTGGAAAGCTTCCCACATGTGCTGGACGTGGGCAAAGAGAACGAAAGGATTCTAACACCTTTTGTGGAGTGCACAGCAAACAGGAGCCGAGATGTCCACCCCAGGAGCGCAGTGGTGGAGACGGCGAGTCATGCTGTGTTCCAGACCCTGTGTAATCCCAGGTTTGCCCAAAGCACGGGCTGCATCCTGGGAAATAGCTGAGCATAGAGGGGCCATGGAGGAAGCTTTGACAAAGTCTAGGTGCACAGAGTTTACTGCCTGCCACAAAGTGTAGCGCGAGGGTCTCACATCTGACAAGAACCTACAGATGAGTTAGTGTTTTTTTGTTTGTTTTTTTTTTTTTAATTTTTTGACAAGCAGAGTGGACAGTGAGAGAGAGAGAGACAGAGAGAAAGGTCTTCCTTTTTGCTGTTGCTTCACCCTCCAATGGCCGCTGCGGCCGGCGCATCTCGCTGATCCGAAGCCAGGAGCCAGGTGCTTCTCCTGGTCTCCCATGCGGGTATAGGGCCCAAGGACCTGGGCCATCTTCCACTGCCTTCCCGGGCCACAGCAGAGAGCTGGCCTGGAAGAGGAGCAACCGGGACAGAATCCGGTGCCCCAACCGGGACTAGAACCCGGTGTGCCGGCGCCGCTAAGCGGAGGATTAGCCTGTTGAGCCACGGCACCGGCCGATGAGTTAGTGTTTTTAAGAGCCATTTTAAGAGCCATGTATCAGGGCCAGAGCTGTGGTGTAAGCGGGTAAAGCCACCGCCTGCAGTGCGGCATCCCATATGGGCGCCGGTTTGAGTCCTGGCTGCCCCACTTCCAATCCAGCTCTCTGCTATGGCCTGGGAAGGTGGTAGAAGATGGCCCAAGTCCGTGGGCCCCTGAATCCACGTGGGAGACCTGGAAGAAGTTCCTGGCTCCTGGCTTTGGATCAGCACAGTTCCAGCCATTGCAGCCATGAGAGGAGTGAACCCGCAGACGGAAGACCTCTCTCTGCTTCTCCTTCTCTGTGTAACTCTGATTTTCAAATAAATAAATAAATCTTAAAAAAAAAAAGAGCCATGCATCTTCTCCTTTTGTGGTTACCGTGCACCGTACCCCTCCCCTTAACTACCAATTCACTTTCCACGGTTTCAATTACCTACAATCAGCTGCACCCTGAAGACACTACATGGAAAATTCCAGAAATAACCAACTCATGTCTTAAAGAACTTTTATTACACTATACTCTCATAAGCTGTCTATAATTGTCGTGTTGATCTCTTACTGTACCTAATTTATAAATTAAACTGTATTTTAGGTATGGCTGTACAGGGAAAAATCAGGCATATTTAGGATATTTAGGATTTGGGCAAAAACAGTATGCTAAGGGTTATGTACTACAGTTGGCTTCAGGCACCTACTGACATCTTGAAGCCTAGGCCCGAAAGGTAAGGGAGGTGTTGTAATTGCAAGTTAGAGTGGATGACCCTGAAGGAACTAAAACTTTTGGGAACGTCTTTGCATTTTGCATGAAATTAACCTGGCTTTAGTGACCCTGCAGTGAATGCATTTAGGTTCTTTTCGCGGGCACAGAAATACGGAGCCGAGACCGGTACCAGGTGCAAACAGGAACAGCGTTTAGCTGACAGTGAGGGAATTCATGTACACTGACCTGCGAGCAAGGCCATTCCACCGAGAAATCCCATCCTGAGCGCACCAAAGACTTGCCCATAACCGAGAGGGAAAAGAAAAACCAAACACAGTACCTGTCATTAGGAAGGTCCGTCCGAGCGCGGCCAAGAAGCAGAGCAGGAGAGATCCACCAGTGACCAGTCCAGGGCGGAAAGAGAAAAAACAGAGCAGGATTTCCAAGCCTGGTCCGTAGTGGAAGAAGCGCTCGCTCCACTTCCTTTTATAAGGAATGGTGGAGGGGGGCGTTACTCCAATCTGATATGCAAATGGAGTGGGGTCTGAGCCTGTGCCCTGGTCCCAGATACACCAGATGCATCCTGGGAAGGTGGTGTATCAGACCAACAGTTAAAGAGACAGCATCACGATGCATAGATGCAAGGGTTGCGGCTCACCTAAGCTAACTTCATGTCTGTTTATTCCACCCTCCATCCCATACAGAAGCAAAGCGATTGGATTATTAGTGGCTTCGTTTGCAGGTGTTAATGCTAGTACAGAAAGCATTACGGTGCTCCCAGAGCTGACTGCAGGTTACGAAGGCTTCCCAAGGAGCTCCTACACGGGGCTGAGAGTTCGGACCTCAGTAGAATTGTGGGTGAAGAAATACTGCCCATGTTTGGAGTGGAAAGAGCATCTTCACTCCCGGGTGCCTCACCGGAGAGACAGACGTTGCCGAAGTAAGGCGTGTGTGTGAGGAACCACAGATAGTTGGCTGGGAGCTACTGGCAAAGCAAAAGGCCTGTTTGACCAACTCTTTATGGCTTTAGAGGAAGAATTTGACCCAGTTTCAAAACAATCAATCACCGAGGTCAGGCTCAGAGGTTCTGGATCCAAATACCAGAGCTGGAATCATGATCCTCACAGGTATAAGAACATTAGTGAGACTTAATGTATGGCCTCTGTGCGTTGTGGCACAGAGGGCTCAGCGGCTGCTTGGTATCCTGGGTTCGAGTCTGAGCTGCTCCATTTCCTGTTAATGGGCTCCCTGGCAGGTAACGGTGGAAGGTTCGAGTACTTGGGTCCCTGCCATGCACACCACCTGGATGGAGTTGTGGGCTCCTAGCTTTGGCCTGTCCCAACCCCAGCTGTTTTAAATATTTGGGAAGTCAACCAGTGGATGGAACATCTCCCTCTCTGTGCGTCTGTCTCTTTCTGCTTTTCAAATAGATTTAAAACAGAGAAGAACCTGAAGGGCTCAGCCAGCAATGCGATGGCCATCTGGAAGAAGCGAGGAGAGGCTGTGCCTGCTGGGAGCTGCAGAAGATCTGGGTGGATGTAGTCTTTCGACTTCGCACAGTTTCCTGTGGAAGGATGGCTATGCCATGTGAAATTCATTTCGACTAATAGATGGATTCCTGGCAGCAAATTATTTATTAAACGTCCTGTGGAACACTCCTCACCAGGAGAAAAGATCTATTTTATAGATGCACAAGATCTTGGGTCTTGAGTTAGGATCTAGCTGTGTATTTCCATTTGTGCAGAGTCAAATCCTAGGAAAAGCTATGTGTTCCGTCTGTAAGTTGGAAACAAGAACATAGATTTTCTTTTAATAGGCTTTCATTGCAAGACGGGTAATGAGGGAGCTTTAATTTACTGCCAAAACTGCCACAACCATTTCTTAAACATTTCTTTGTCATTAGTGAACTAATTGTACTTTAATCAAGTCAGCAACGAGGAAAAAGAACCATTTAGGAAACACAGACTTTCTTTTTTCTTTCAAGGGCTTGCCTCAAAATTCATAACCTCGATGGGAACACTGATAATCTGTGAAGTATAGGGCTTTTCAAAATGCAGAAAAGAATCAAAAAAAGATTTACAAGGGAGCACTGGCCTGGTTTACTAAGAATTCAGAAAGCCGACTTGCTCGGTGCTTCAAGACTAACAGCGACTACATTAAACACCAGAATGGTCAGTGCAATTAATGCAATTAAAGTAATTAGTCCTGGCAGCTGTAAGGTCAACTAGAGGTAGCTTTGTAACAGCAATCTGCCATTGCAAAATTACTGACATTTCCAACTAAATTATATTCTCTAAATTGTTGCCTTACTGCTAAATAAATAAAGTTATGCTAATGTAGGGACTGATCACAGATTGAAATTAGCACAATTGCTTGTTATATAGTCTGCTAGGGTTAACATTTTTTAAAAACATAATTAATGGCCTTTGCTTACTGTCTCTGCTTATAGCTCCTGCGGCTCATTTGCAATTTGCTGACAGTGCTAAATGTCGAAGAAGAAAGATTTCATCTGCAGGCAGAAAATGTGTTTTTCGCGTCATCAAGCTAAAACTTGTTATGGTTTCAGGGCAGTGTTAATAACAAAGATGACCAGAAAGGGAACGGATAAGAACGGGGCTAGAATCCGTTTTGCTTTTGAGTCTTGTGATCCAAGCCTTTTCTGGAGTCAATGTGAAATGTAATTGCTCTTTTGACCTCTATCTTCTCTCTCCCCAGGTCTGAGGAAGAGCTACACTGGCTGATTATTGCAGGAATGAAAGGCACTCTGACCTTGTCGACCGAACGCCTTGCCGCTTTCAATGTTGCCCATTATACTGCAGGCAGGCAACTCCTGGAGAGAGGCGGAATCTACAGGAGAGCTGCTCCCCCCCACCCCACCCCGGGCAATCCGCCAGAAAAGCTTCATCAGCAGCGGCTCAGACCTGACCAAACAGCTCAGGCAGCGAAGGAAACAGCTAGGGGGAGAACATCAGAGTATATCAAAATATTGTTAGCACACGGTTGAAAGAGCTCTCAGGCATCTGCACTGTACAGCACCTTGGCTAATCCCGCCCTGTGCCATCCGCCCGCCAGTAGTAAAGACTGAGCTGGGAGTATTTTGCTGAGGTCAGAAGCAGGAACTAATACATATGCAACCACTGATATCCTAAAATAGGCAGTGCTGGGGGAGCACCTGTGGTTCATTCCCACCTCCGGCTTTGTCCTGCCCAAGCAGGCCCTGGGAGATAGTGGTGATGCTTCAAGTAGCTGAATTCCTGTCCTGCTGGATTGAATTCCCAGCTCCTGGCTCCAGCCCCAGCCCAGCCTGAACCGTTGCAGACATTTGGGGAGTGAACCAGCAGATGAGAGCATGCTCTCTTCCTGTTTCTCTCTGCCTCTCAAATTAAAAAAAAAAAAAAAAGAGTAAATTTGCAGTCGCTCATTCAAAAGGGTTTGTGATAATATTCCTATGGAAACAGGAATGTAGAATGATTTCTAAACAAAGTAGGTCCGGCTATTGAGTTGCAACAATTGATCTAGATTGTAAACTAAACCCGGTTGGATTATGTTTGGAATTTCTGGTTGCCAAAGGATTAGGAAAGGACACCTTCTGTCTTGCAAACTCCACTGCTAAAGAAGCCCCTGCTTAAAATCAGCCCCTGCTTCCGGTCATCAGTGCTAATCCCAGCCCAATCAATTCCATTCAACTCAATTTTATGGAGCATTTATGGCAAGTGTGTGCTTGTGCCTTGTGGGAACAAATGATGTGCAGCATACCTACGAAGGGCTGAGACTGGCTCACCAATGGGACACAACAAGGGTGTCATTCCCTCTGTTATCCATTCCATTCACTGAGGGAGAGGAAGCCAGCCACAGGGCCCACTGGGAGTGACACAAGGTATCAGGTTCTTTAATCCAGGCTGTCGCTAAAGTCTTAGCATAATTTTCAGGTCATATTCTTAGTTCCACTTCAGGAAGAGGAGATTTATTATAGTGATAAAGGCTCTGGGGTCTGGAACTAACGAGACTGCAATTCCTACCTGTTTTAGTCTCTTATTCCCTTGCTATCACGGAACACCTGGGACTGGAGAAATTATTAAGAAACGTTTATGTAGCTCACAGTTCTAGAAGCAGAAAAGTTTAAAATCAGGTGACCATAACTGCTTGACTTCTGGTGAGGGCCCCATGGCAGACACGCGTGGGGATGCATGCAGAAAGGCAAAGAGGGGTCAACTCCCAAGAAAGCTAAGCCATTCTCATGGGAAGGCCAGGAAGCCCTCATGAGGGCACAGCTCCCACTGCCTAACATCTCTTCCAAGCCCCACCACTCTCAGTCCTGTTGCATTAGTAATTAAATTTCAACTTGAGTTTTGGCAGGGACAGATCATACCCAAACCCTAGGGCTACCCAGTTCCATTTCTACTCAAAGTCTGTGCAACCTCAAAAACTCTGCATTTCTCTGAGCTTTGGTGATGGAGAAGTCTGGATGAACTCCAGAGGTCTTCCATGTTTTTTCCATCGTCACTGTTTTCTGAGAAATACCGGTATACAACCACGCATCTTCAACTTGCTGAGGCATCCCAACTCCAAATATTACAGCTCATCTTGCATAGAAAACTAGGTAGGCTCGTCAAATGCTGAATTCAAGAAACATTATCACCCCATCTGAAAATAAAAAGAACTATCCAAAGGCCTCGGATACAATGATGAGCAAAAATGTTAGGAAGAATGATGTTAAAAGGTAATTTGTGAAAGAAACGTGGAACCATGACCCTCATCCAGATATAAAAATGAGCACGTGTTAAAGAATTGATTGTAGTCATTAATCAAAGCGGGAACCCAGCAGATGTCATCACCAGTTTGAGAGACTCTGAAGAGACACATTTAAAGATCATGAATACTGAAATGAGTGTGCAAATGGAACAAAACTAGTATTTTCAGGGGTGGAGGGAAGTTGGCTGAACCTCTACCAGACAGGGCAGAATTTGCATGTCTAATAGTTGTAAAATAGCTCAAAGACAATGACAGCCTCAAATCGGATAACAGGAAGGGGTGCTGCTCCGGACAGGGCGTGATTTCCCAATGAGGCCGAATTTTTTTCTGCAATGCACACAGCTTTGAAGGGCTTCCGAACATGCTACCCCGAACTGTAGCACCTTGGCCCACTGCGAATTTGAGGCTACAGGAATTTGAGAAAATGACAAATGACAGAAGCAGGGAAGTCAGTCTCGGCTTCCCCAGCTCTTCTCCCTGGAAAAAGTTGAGAAAACCCAGAAAGGATTTATTTTTTTAAATTGTTCTTATTTTAAAGATGTATTTATTTATTTGAATGTCAGAGTTACAGATTGACAGGGAGGGATAGAGAGAGATTGAGATCTTCTGTCCACTACTAGTTCACTCCCCAAGTGGCCACAACAGCCGGGGCTGAGGCTGGCTGAAGCCAGGAGCCAGGAGCTTCTTCTGGGTCTCCCACACTCGGGCCACCTTCCACTGCTTTTCCCAAGCTGTTATCAGGGAACTGGATCAGAAGTGGAGAAGCTGGGACACAAACTGGTGCCCTTATAGGATGCCGGCATCTCAGACAGTGGTTTTACCTGCTACAGCACATAAAATTATTATTTTTAAATATCATTTGAGAGACAAAGGGAAAGCAACAAAGAAAGAAAACTCCCATCCACCGGCTCACTCCCCACATGCCCAAACATCTTACAGGGGCTGAACCCTGAAACCATGAACTCAATGCAGGCCTCCCACTTTGGTGGCAAGAACCCAGTTGCTTGAACAGTTACTGCTGCCTCCTGAGGTCTGCATTAGTAGGAAGCTGGACTCGGGAGAATGAGCCAAGTATTGAATCTGGGTACTCTGGTGTGGGATCCAGATGCCCCAAGCCGTGACTTAACACCTGGGCCAAATGATTGCCACTAGAAAGGGTTTTTCTGACCTTCCCCTGCAGCTCCCACGTAAGAGGTGCTCACCCTGTACCTGGAAGAAAGAACTCTCTTAATCTCTGAACATACAGGGACACACAGAAGAATCTGAATGAGTAGGGCTTGCTGAGTTCCCCCTTGTTCATTACCACTGCGTCCTCCAACTGTGTTTCTCCACAACGCTACCATCTTCAAACCTAAGCAGAGACCTACACAAGTTTCCTTGTTTTGTGGGTCTTATTTCCTTATGAAGGCTCTGTGTCCGGGTGTTGTGACACAGTGGGTTAAGCCACTTCTGGGGTTGTCCACATCCCATATTGGAGTGCTTGGTTCCAGACCTGGGTATTCTGAACCTTCCAACACAGCTTCCTGCTAACGTGTTGGGGTTCCTGCCACCCACCTCGGAGGCTGGATGGAATTACAAGCTCCTGGCTTTGGTGTGGCCTAGCTCTGGCTGTTGTGGGCATTTGGGAATTAAACCAGCACATGGAAATGTATCGTTTTGTCTTTCAAATAAATAAATCGATCTTTTAAAAAACAAATCAAATAAATTTCTCATGAATTTTTTTAAAGATTTGTTTATTTAGTTGAAAGGCAGAGTTACAGATAGACAGAGGGAACAACACAGAGCGAGATCTTCCATCCACTGGTTCACTCCCCAAATGGCCACACTCCTCAAAGTTGGGCCGACACAATACTTGCTTTATTTTCATTGCTTTAACCTAAGGAATGAAGAGAAATATATCAATGCCAGATTTCTTTGTTTTCTTTTTTTCAAGTACTCCGGTGTTGGCACTGTGGTGCTGGGTGTTAAGCCACTGCTTGCGATGTCGGTATGTCATATAGGAGTTCTGGTTCAAGTCTTAGCTGCTTTACTTGAGATCCAGTTTCCTGCTAATGTGCCTGGGAAGACAGCAGAAGATGGCTCAAATACATGGACCCCTGCAACCCACATGGGAGACCAGGATGGACTTCCAGGCTCCTGGCTTTGGCCTGGCCCAGCCTTGGATGTCGTGGCTATTTGGAGAGTGAACCAGTGGTTGGAAGATCTCTCTCTTTCTGTCACTCTACCTTTCAAATCAACTACCATCTGCAATGCCAGCATCCCATATGGGCATAGGGTTGAGTCCCACTGCTCCACTGCTGATCCAGCTCCCTGCTAATGTGTCTGGGAAGACAGCAGAAGATGGCTGAAGTCCTTGGGCCTCTGCATCCACAGGCCACCTGCGGAGTGAACTAGAGGGTAGAAGATCTCTCTCTCTCTGTAATTCTGACTTTCAAATAAGTAAATAAATAAAGCTTGTGGTTACTTGGTGCAATTCATTTATTTTAAAACTAATCATTTGTTTGTGGGAAGAACAGAAAGCCAATAAAGCTTACGGAGGTTTCCTCTAACCGTGCTGCTGGGGCTCAAGACCACGCCAACACGCCGCAGCTTGGCATCCTAGTGATTCCATCTGAAAGCAGCCGAGAACACACCGGAAGCAAGGGTTGGCTCCAACCTGGTCCAGCTCCTCCCTGCTGAATTAGGTCACTAAACCTGGAAAGGACTTCCCAATCCTGCTCTGAAGCAAGACCTCACGTGGGAGACAGAAGTAACAGCCTCATCCCTAAGGAGGCTTGGGCCACAGAGAAGTCCCCAGCTTAGAGCTGTTGGGGCTCCCTGCCTCCCCGAGGCGTGTTTCTCCACAACCACAGATGGTTTCATCACACCTAGCATGAAAGAGAGTCACCTGTGCCCAAATCTTTGCGTCTTCATTCCCCTAAGGAAGGTGCTTGGGTCACATAAAACTTACACTAAATACATTCGGATGCTTTCTTTTTGTTCTTCGGACTTTTCTTCAAGGGGCTTCAACTATGACCTAGCTGTGGGTGAGGAAATGATAGTTTTCCTCCCCTATACAACATAGCTTAAAGATGCATTAATTTGAAAGGCAGAGGAAGAGAGAGACAGAGAGATGTTCCATCCAATGACGCATTCCCCAGACGGCCACAAAGGCTGGGGTTGGGTCAGGCCGAAGACATGTGAGTGACACTGTTGCAGGAATCTGTGGTTCTCATGTTTTTTGTTTTTTTTTTCCTCCACCGGGTTCGTGTTTGGTGTTCACAAAAATGAGGAGTATGGACAAAGAAGGGTGAGTAGCGCAAAGGTAGCTTATTTTAGGAAATTGAAGTGAAGGAAGAAGAAAACCTCAACAATACTAAGAAAAATGCCAAAACAAAGCAAAAGCAAAACTAAACAGGAAAAAAAAAAAAAAAAAAAAAAAAAAACACTCCCAGCAGCAATGAGAAAGATCCCTTTAGCAGGGAGCTGTTTGAAAAGCTGGTTGTCTACAGGTTTATAGGCTGTCAAAGTGAACAGTCTCATGACTGCACTGGGAAAGGGGGTTTTCATTGGTTATAGGGATGATGACTCAACAGAAAACACATGAAACTTTCCTCCAACACTAACAGAACTGTCATTACCAGGATCGGTTATAACAGCACAGAAAACCTTGATGGTATGGACTAGCGCGTGATATCAGCACCGCTCGTGGAAGCTGGCTGCTTGAATTTTCTTATCTCCAGGTAGTGGGGAGGGGCCCCCTGATCCCTGTCCACCTACCCAGGCATCTTTCTCTCTGCTTGCTGGGTTGGAGGCAGAGCAGCCAGGACTGGAACAAGCATTCCAGGGTAAAACGCCTGTGTTAGAAGTGATATCTTAACACGTGGTGCCGTAAACCTGGTCCCCAACAACACACTGCTTAGAAACAAAAAACAAAAAAACTCAGAAGTACTATTCCCCTCTGATCTTCCCCAAAAGCTGCAAAGTGCACAAAACTTACCAACATTGCACTGCTGTCCCAATGTGTTTTAAACAGTGTCATACACACACCTTCTAATTTTTAGAAGTCCCCCAGTCAAGGTTTGAAACAAAAGACAAGCTAGCAGAAATGGGCAAAGAGCACAGCACTAAATATAGCAGCATAATTACTGTCACATAAATTATCTCCTCTATGTAGTGTTAGAACAATGAGATAAAAGGTTTATCTCCACAGAGGAGGAAGAAGAGTGGAATGGATGGAGAATGCCTCTGAGATCTCCAACCCCAGGCCAGGGGGAGGGAACAGAAGGCGCCTTAACTTTCATTTGCATCTGGGGACTTTTCCACGGCACATTCGTTTGCGTGGATCCTGGGACCCCAAAGGATCAGGTAGGAGAACAAACTCACTCATGATGGAAGGAGGCAGCACACAAGGGCAGGACACAAAGCGGTGCTTCCTCTTCTCGCCTGATCTGAATAGATCTGAGCTTCATCCATCTCCAGAGAGGTTTGTTTCACATCATCCTGGGGGGCCCATTTTCCAAAGCTGGGTTTGAATGTCACACGTTGAGTTCTACCGCCTTTTATTTTTTAATGCCATTCAGAGAAGGCACATGGTGTGATGTCACCGTGCTGACTGGCTGGCCTGTTCTACCTATTTATATACACATGTTAGTTAATCAATGGGGGCAGTTTGGTTCAGCTGACAGTGTTAGCTATTACCCAGATAATAGGCAGTCGTGAACAACAGAAGGTTCTTACCTTTAACAAATATTTAACTTAAAGGGTTAGAAAGCTATGACTCTGAGAAACATTAAAATTAATGATCACAGGGTCCGGCACGGTGGCTCACTTAATCCTCCGCCTGCGGCGCCGGAATCTGATATGGGTGCCGGGTTCTGGTCCCGGCTGTTCCTCTTCCAGTCCAGCTCTCCGAAGTGGCCTGGGAGAGCAGTAGAAGATGGCCCAAGTGCTTGGGCCCCTGCACCCGCATGGGAGACCAGGAAGAAGCACCTGGCTCCTGACTTCAGATCGGCACAGCACCGGCCGTGGCGGCCATTTGGGGAGTGAACCAATGGAGGGAGGCCCTTTCTCTCTGTCTCTCTCTCTCTCTCTCTCTCACTGTCTGTAACTCTACCTGTCAAATAAATAAAAATCTTTAATAAAAAATAAATTAATGATCACAGTATTGGAATGTCATTGGTAGCTCACACTGTGGAAGTGTGAGCTGGGAGGGTGAACTCAGAAGTCAGCAGAGAAACAAAGTGGACTGTTGGATAGTGAGCCATTATCACCACATAGTCAGTAGATCTGATTGTCAAAGAGATACACTGAGAAGTGTCACAGCCTGGCTTTCAATTGTTGGTTGTATTGGTTAATAGGGAACTTGGAGGCAACCATAAACATGATACAGTCTCTTTTTTTTTTTTTTTTTTTTGACAGAGTTATAGACAGTGAGACAGAGAAAGAAAGGTCTTCCTTCTATTAGTTCATTCCCCAAATGGCCGCTACGGCCGTTGCTGTGCTGATCTGAAGCCAGGAGCTACGTGCTTCCTCCTGGTCTCCCATGCAGGTGCAGGAGCCCAAGCACTTAGGCCATCCTCCACTGCCCTCCCAGGCCACAGCAGAGAGCTGGACTGAAAGAGGAGCAACCGGGACCAGAACCCGGCGCCCATAAGGGATGCCGGCGCTGCAGGCAGAGGATTAACCAAGTGAGCCACAGCACCGGCCCATTTTTTTAACTTTTAAATGACTGGTGATAGGGGTGGGCATTTGGCCTCATAGTTAAAGACACCACTTGGGAAACGGACAAGCCAGATCAGGGTGCTGGGTTCAAGTTCTGGCTTCACTTCCAGTTTCAGCTTCCTGCTAATACCCTGGGAGGCAGCAAGTGATGACTCAAGGACTTGGGTCCCTGCCACCCATGAAGGAGGCCTGCACTGTATTCTGGGCTCCTAGTTCCACCCCTGCTGTTGTGGGCATGTGTGGAGTGAACCAGCAGACCGGAGATCTCTCTGTTTCTCTGGCTTGCAGCCTCACTTGCTCGGGCCTTTAAAAGAAATAAATAAAATTCTAAATGTATGAGGATAGTGAGAACCAATCTATAAACAGGCATGTGATAATTCACATTTTATTTTCTTTTTCTTCCAAATTGATGGAGCCACAGAGAGAGCAAGAGAGAGAGAGAGTTAAAGATCTTCCCTCCCCTGGTTCACTCCCCAAATGCTGCCAACACCCAGGTCTGGGCAGGCTGAAGCGAGGAGCCGGGAACGCCATCCAGGCCTCTCATATGAATAGTAGCTGCCCAAACACCTGCATCATCTTTTCCTGCCTTCTCGGGTGTCTTAGTAATGAGCTAGATCAGAAGCAGAGCAGCCAGTGCCGGAACTAGCGTTCCCAGAAGGGCTGCTGGCCTTGCAAGTTAACACCCTACGTCACAAAGCCAACCCCTTTAGTTGGTATACAATTATGTATACCAAGAAATACCATGTGTTTACGTCTTAAGAGGGTTTTAGGCGCTTCTCCAATACCAAAATGTTTAAGCATTCTTTCCATATTGGCAGCCTTTCCTTCATTAAAACGCCTGGCTCTCGTTCCACACACTTGCTGACACCAGATTTCTCTTCACCCCATCCAAAGCATGTCAGCCACCTCGTGCAGCCTCCAGAGTGGATACACATGTGTTACGGCGTCTTCGGAGAAAAGCTTGTAAATTGTTTTAAGTGTTTATGCTTAGCTCATTAACATGATTTCAATACTGACACAACCGCTTTGATTTGCAAGCACTACCTCAGAAATATTTAAACATTATAATAACTTAGCTCCCTGTTCTAGTTTTATCTCTGGAATTAATGCTTTTAGACTCCATTTATGCCTGTCAACAAGTAACGAGCAGAGGTCTGCGCTGCTCAGAATCCAGAGGCACTAGGTTACAATGTGTTTCCATGGAAACCGTGTTTTATTGCATTTTCTCTTCTTGATTTAAGGCATTTGACAATCATAGCAACTGTTTGCCAGTCTTCCCACATCATAAAAAATTCAAAAACACAAACAACCAATAGGGGGAAAAGGGGGGGGAGGAGGAAGGAGGAAAATCCTCTACTGTTCTTAGAGTTCACTGGAAACATAAAAAGGAAAGGAAACCCTGCATTTAACATGCACCTTTTGTGAATAGTTTCTCGCTGCCAAAGTCCAGCAGTGTAGGAAAATTCAATCAGTGGCTAGTCATGGGATGGAGCTGTCTGCCGATGGTTCATTTTGTTTATTGCATCATATATCTTTTATGACCACTGGGACTTTAGCCTGAAACAGCATTTTCTGTAACAAGCACCGTGTTTCCTTTAACATTGTTTATTGCATCTAAAACATTACTCTTTGAAAGCACGGTACATTTTCCATGGAGCAGAGGTCTACAACCAAATCCTGCATGAATGTGTTTATTCAGGATCTAAGGTTAGAAAAAAAAAAAACACAACCTCATCCAGTTCATGTAGCATTAATCACTTTGCCAGTGTTCGGCTGGGGTCATTGCCACATTCCTTGCAGTATTAAGGCGAGTCGAGATTAATCACGTGCATTAAACCTTGGAAAGAGGACACGTGAAAAGGATCTCAAATTAGGCAGTTCTTAAAAGGCAGAGAGGAGACGGTACCAAAACGGGCTCACCTTGCTGGGGTTTGTCTTGGAGCCAACTTTCTTACTTTTTTTACATGGGATCCTATGACTGCAGTCGATCTGTAGGCTTCTTTCTTCCCGTTTCCGGGAGTTTACAAGTCAAATTTAAATTCGCCAAACATTTTTTAGCACCTAGCAGGCAGCAGCCAGGAGCTGCCCAGACAGAGACAAATGAGACACAGCTCTCCCCGTCCCCGCCTCCTCCTGAGAGTGCCTGATCCGCCCAGGGAGACCAATCCAGGTAGGCGCCATGGGAACAGGGTTCAGCGGAGGACACAAGGCCTGGGGTGATGGGAAATGGGAAAAGAGTGAGGTTAACTTTGGAGGGGGAGAAAGCAGATGCTAACCTCAGGAGCAGCACACAGCTGTGGAGGGTGACCTTGTGGGCCGCAGGCCGCGAAGGGCATCGCTGAGGTTGAGATTAGGTAAATCTGAGCCACGACACAGAAATCTCTGAACACATACTTTATCTGAAAAATGAGAAGGCTATGAAGAATCCTAAGGGGGGAAATTGGAATGCTCAGGCTGTATTCAACACCGGCTATAACTGGCGCAAGGTCAGATTGGGTGGCAGATTAGTCGGTGAGAAACCTGAATCATTGCAAGACGAGGCACCTGCTGTCATCCAGAGAAGCCGGGATAACAGCGCGAAGCTGCCCAGAGGATGGAGAGAGGCATGGAGGACTCAGAAACGACGGGACAGGGCACCTGAGACGGTGAAGAAAGCCAGAATGTGGCTGATGGAGAATCTGCACAAGCTATGATGGCAAGGGATTTGCTTGGGTGGAATATGCAAATAGCAATGCCCCTGAGTGAGGTGTGTGAGGCCATGGGCACAGGTAAGGGGTCATTTTCATCAGCATGTTGGGCAGAGAGTTATGGCCCTGATGAGTGACAGGCTGGATACATTGACTTAAACTATTTAATTAAGTCATTGCCAACGATGAGAAGGTCAAGGCAAGATAACAGAAAAAGAAGGAATGAGAGTCTTTGGAAGAGTGTAGGGGAGAGAAACTATTTCCCATTGATGTGATTGTTGTTGCATTAAGGAAAACAAGCATTCAGGATGGATACCATGGCAGATGGGGTAGGCTGCCCTTTGGAGTCCAACTCCGCTCCCATGCAACTTCCTGCTAATGTGTTTTGAGATGCAGCAGGTGATGGATGGCTCAAGTGAGTAGAGTTCCAGCCTCCTGGATGCCACCTGTCCCAGCCTCATTGTTGCAGGCATTTGGAGAGTGAACCAGTGGATGGAAGATCTCCTCTTTCTATCTCTCTCTGTCGCTTTGCCTTTCATGAAAAATGAAAATAATTAAGTGAATATTTTTTAAAAGAGGGGAAAAAAGCTTTAGAGACTTAAGAAATGTTTGTTTTTCTCTGCATAAAAAGTAAAGTTGGCACATATAATAATCTCTAAAAGACAGAGGAAATTTAAGAATAAATATTAGATTTAAAATATTTTACATTGGCTGCTTTTATATAATGTAATCTGTATTTAAGATGCTAGTGGGCTCTTATTTAGAGAGCAATGTTTCACATAAGAGGCTAAAATTATTGTGAACCATTACTGCTTTAAATGTTCATAATATGCATATTTAAATATGTGCTTATATTGTACATGACAGAGTTACACATTTTCCATGTCAACCACCATACACTTCCCGTACAGATTTATTTTTGAAAAATACATTTTATACTACCATAAAAAAGGGAAGTTCAATTGCAAAAACATACACAAAGTTAGTGTTTACAGTCAAACCACAGCTCGCAGAAGTCGGGGTTGTCTTTCCCACATCCAGTGTGGTGAGAAGGAGCAGCGAGGAGCTGAGTTCTTGCTCATGGGCTTTTGCATTGCATCCACTGAATATCCTTCGTAGCTGATTTCACAAACCTGACCCAAATGTCTCATTCTAAGAGAGCAGAAGACTGAAATGGTGTTTGCCTATGCTTGGCCTCACCTTCAATAATACTGAAACATTTAAGAACTGGTTATTATCCAAGAGCAAGATGCTATTGGAAAATGGGAACTATTTTTAGAGCACCTTTTTTATATACCCTCAGGTGGGAGGTTTAGGCTGTCCAAGCAGTGTTCTGTGAGTGTGTACAACAGTCAATCAATGAGTCAGAGTGTACTGAGCAGGTGCGATGTGCCAGAACCTACGAGTAAGTGATAAGATGGTAATGCAGTTCTTATGCTCAAGGAGTTAATACTCTTGGTGAGGAATGAGAAATTCTCAAGTTGTTCTTATGATTGGCAGTGTTCTGTCCAGTCCCAAGGGAGACATTTACATAAAGCTATGATGTTGCCTTGGAGTGACCTTGACCCTGACTGAAGCCGACTGGCACACCCTTCCCCCTGGCCATGGTGAGTAGCTCACAGGTAGGCACATGACCCAGCCAGAGCCAATCACAGGTGAAGAGATGCTTGCTAGGACTTGTGGGAAAAGGAATTTCCTTTCTTGGGGCCAACACATGGCACAGTAGGTTAAGCCGCAACCTTCAGCACTGGCATTGATATGGCTCCGGTTCAAGTCCCAGCTGCTCCACTGCCAATCCAGGTCTCTTCTAATGCTCCTGGTAAGGCAATGGAGTCCCTGAGCCCCTGCCACCCACAGGAGAGACCCAGGTGGAGTTCCAGACTTCTGGCTTCAGCTGGGATCATTCGGGGAGTGACCCAGAGGATGGACAATCTCTCCCTCCCTCTGTCCCTGCCTCTCTAAGTTGGCTTTTTAAATAAATAAATATTTTAGAAGAAGAAGAAGTTCCTCTTTCTTCCTGAGAGCTACCAAAAAGAGCCCATCTGCTTGTGTATCGGGCAGCGGGACAAATGTGAGGTTGGAAATTGCTTTGAGTTGCACACCGCTAGAAGCTCTGAGCCTGGCATCGCTAAGGTTGGTCAAATGGAGCCTGAAGAAAAAAGGAGAATGGAGGATGGAAGAAAGGTGGGGATGGAGCCCCCAGGTCATCAGTGACATCATGGCAGCTATGGCTCAAGACTGCTCCAAAGTCAGAACTATCTTGCTAGCATGAAGCCATTAATTTCCTTTTCTGATTAAGCCTGATGCAGTGGCATTTCTTGTTACATTTACAAGAACTCTGGCATCGTCGTCAACATCAACACCTCCCTTAGATCCAGTATTTGTGCCCACTCAGGTGTCCACTGGTCCAGGCTCTTCCAGATGTACACTTCAGCTCAGAGTAGAATGGGTGGCAGTGGAGTTAACAGGAGAATGGATCCACTCATCCCCCTTTGCCAGCTCCGCCTAAGCACAGAAGTGCAACAAACTGTTCACAAATCTATCAGTTCTCTTGCAACTCAGTGTGGACCTGAATACAAAGAAACTGAATGGTCATTCAAAAAAAAAAAAAAAATAGCAGCTAGCCTTGAATGCTAAATACTCAAATTGACTTGACACTACTCTCCTACACTGGGAGTTCTTTTTTTTTTTTTAATACCCTCAATAACATATAGGAAAGCGCTACATTTATGTGAAGCTTAATACGTATTTGCTTTACAAAGTCTTTTTTATTGTGACAAAATTATGCAAAATTTGCCATTTGATCGTTTTAAAGAATACCATTCAATGGCATTCAGTACATTCCCAGAGTTGTGTTACCCTCCACCCATCTCCAGAACTTTGTCATCATCCTGAACTAAAAGCCTCAACCCACTGAAGAATAAAGAATAATTCCCCATCCCCCTACACCCAGCCTCCAGCAGCCTCTCTTCTACATTCTGTCTCTCTGAATTTGCTTCTGCTACACATTTGGAGTAAGTGGACTCACAAAATATTTGTCCTTTCGTGCCTTGTTTCACTTAAGATCACAGTTCATTCATGGTGTATAAACATGCGTTTGTTTTTTTAGAATTTTAAATGTTTATATTTTTTACTGTTTAACAAGAGACTGGTTTATTTATTTGAAAGAGTTACAGGGAAGGAGAAGCAGAGGGGGAGAGAGAAGGAGAAAGAGGTTTTCCATCTGTTGGTTTACTCCCCAAAGGGCTGACATGGCCAAGGGCTGAGCAAGGCCGAAGTCAGGAGCCAGGATCATCATCCTAGTCTCCTTTGTAGGTGCAGGGGCACAAGCTCTTGGACCATCTTTCACTGTTTTCCCAGGTGCATTAGCAAGGAGCTAGATCAGAAGTGGAGCAGCCAAGACCCAAACCGGTGCCCATTTGGGATGCTGGCATTGCAGGCAGAGGTTTAACCTTCTAAAGCCACAGTGCCGGGCCCGATTCATTTCTTTCTTTCTTTTTTTAAGATTTATTTATTTATTTAAAAGACAGAGTTACAGACAGGCAGAGACAGAGAGAGAAAGAGAGGTCCTCCATCAGCTAGTTCACTCCCCAAATTGTCGTCACAATGGCCAGAGCTGAATCAATCTGAAGCCAGGAGCCAGAAGCTTCTTCTGGGTCTCCCACTCAGGTGCAGGGGTCCAAGCACTTGGGCCATCTTCTACTGCTTTCCCAGACCATAGCAGAGAGCTGGATCGGCAGTGGAGCAGCCAGGGACTCAAACCAGCACCCACATGGGATGCCAACACAGCAGGTGGTGGTTTTACCCACTACGCCAATTCACTGGCCCCTGATTCATTTCTTAATATTCTCTCTTCCCCAACCCCCACCAAATGTTTCATTCAAATACTAACATGTAAATATTAGGTTATTTCTATGTTCTTAATTAGAATACGTGCAGAAACTGACACTTATTTAGGACCCACAAGAGACCAACACTCTGGTAAGCCCTGTGCGGACATGGCTGTATCTAGTACACAGAATCATGTGGTGTTGTAACCAGGATACCTCATTCCTCCCAGCCCTTTCCCATTTCTCTACATCACAGTGACCTGGAGACTCCACACTAGAGAATGGCCCAACAAGGCTATTTCTAGTTTTTTAATAACTTTGAAATTTCTAAGATAATAGACTTATCCTTCTAATTAGGTTTTGTTTGTGCTAATATAAAAACTAGTTCACACTACCTGGCTTTCAGCAATCTTTGGTAAAACACTGAATGGTAGATGAGTAGCCCGGGGAATACAAGCTTTCTGTGCCCAAGGGGAAGTTCACGCCACACACAGCGCAGTTATAAGCACATGCCCGGTGCCCCTCTGTGCTTGGTGCATTCTAAATGCTCAGCAAACTTGCACTGAAGGCATGGCGTCCTTGGATTCTTGGGAAGGATCTAGGATGTAGATTTCCATGAACACCCTTCAACAGCCTATAGGATCGGAGAAAAGTTTCGGGGAACAATGGTGTTTGCTTCTGCCTTTGCTGCTCTCTCTGCCCCGTTCTTATTCTTACTGAAGTTAAATCAAGGCAGAAACTCTGTGTTGTTCAGACTGCTTCTCACTCTTACGGGGGCCGAGATGTTGAGTGTCTAGCCAGCCAGGAGGTGCCGGCTCAACACTTCTGGGGTTCACAGAGGCTTCAGGAATGAGCCGAGAGTGCAAGAGGTTACAGGCGTGCTGTTTCCCAGAGGCGCAGAAACGTGGGACAAAGGCCTGTCTAGAAACTAGGGCAAGCCTCATTGTTTTGGTTGAGAACTTCAAAAGACATTGCTCAACTGAACAAGCAAACAATGTTGCCACATGTCCAGCTGTTCTGAGAACTCTTTCCAGAAGCCTGGCTCCTTGCTAAGTGGAGGACCATGTACTCTCCATTCACCTCGCCAGTGGCTCTCTGGGGACATAACGAGAGGACAGAGTGGACAGTGCAATCACCACACACTTGCTACGAGACTGGGGCCACTCTCCAATCCCTCCCCACTTACTTATTTAGTGCCGTGTAGCAAAGCAGCCCCAAATGTACCTGTCTTGAACAATAACTGTTTTATTTATGATTGCATGGGTAAGCAATTTGGAGTGGACAGCAATCTTCTGATCCTTCTTGGGGTCAAGTTTGATGGCGTATCCAGTGGCTCAGCTGGGTGGCCTGACTTCCGGTCTGATGTGTCTGTCTTGGGCACTTTAGTTCTCCTTCCCATAACCAGCAGACAAGCTGGCATTTGTTTCCTCCATGGTCTCAGGGTTCCAACCACAAACAAAAGAGCCCAAACTCATCTGTAAACACTTTGCTTGCATCGCATTTGCTAGTGTCTCATTGGTCAAAGTCTCATAGCCAAGCCCAAATTCAAAGTATTTGGGCAGCCATTTTGCAAACAAACTCCATTCTTTCTCTATGAAATGTGTATTATAATAATACAATAATACAATACAATACAATAATAACATGAAACAGCCTGAATTCTTCTAAAGTTGCTGGAATTAAAAGATAAGTTTGGGGTACACGTTGCAGCATGGTGGCTTAAGCCTCCACCTACCATACAAGTGCCAATTTCAATCCGGCTGCTCCACTTCCGATCTAGCTCTCTGCACATGCACCTGAGAGGAAGCAGAGGATGGCACCAGTACTTGGGCCCCTGCCACCCCCCTGGGAGTCTCAAATGGAGTGCCAAGCTCCTGTCTCCTGGCTTTGGCATGGCCCAGACCAGGTCATTCACTTGTAACCATTTGAGAAAGTGAATCATCAAATGGAAGATATCTCTGTGTATGTGTGTGTGTGTGCACGTGTGTATGTGTGTAACTCGGCCTTTAAAATAAATAAATCTTAAAAAAAAAAATCTCTGAAAGAAAAAAGAAAGAAACCCTGGGAGTGTAGCTGCATGTAGTCCCTGTCACCTCCACACTCCTCCTATAAAGTGGCCTCCAGATTTTGACCGCACTCATCCACTTCTGGGCAGGTGATGCCCTGCGGTCCCCCACGCCCTCTGGTGCTGTGTGCTGTGCTGCTCTGTTGGACTACAATCAGAGGAAGACTGAAGTACCTCCTGATCTGGTCACTTCACTCTTATCTACCCAGGCTGAGACAGAAATCCTTGGTTCACACGGAACCTGAAGGCAAGTGAATCTCCTAGGATTTTCTCACCTGCTATTCCTAACCCAAATCTTCATCCCATCCCATCCCATCCCCAAACCGTCACTAAAAAAGAGTTGTGTTTTTTTTTTAACACTTATTTATTTATTTAAAAGGTAGAGATACAGAAAGAGAGAAGGGGAGAGAGGAGAGAGATCTTCCATCTACCGGTTCACTCCCTAAATGGCCACAATGACCAGGGCTGGGCCAGGCTGAAGCCAGGAGTCAGGGGCTTCTTCCAGGTCTCCCACTTGGGTGCAGGGACCCAAGCACTTGAACCATCTTCTACTGTCTTCCCAGGTGCATTAGCAGGGAGCTGAATTGGAAGTGGAGCAGCCAGGACTTGAACCGGCGCCCGTAGAAGCGAAGCTGGCACTGCAGGTGGAGGCTTAACCAGCTACACCACAGCAACGGCCCCACCAAAAAAGATCTGTTAAAATACATGAGCTCCGTTGTTGCTCAGTTTTCTGTTCTGGCTCATCATTGCAATGAAATTTGTTTCTGAGTCCACATAGCATCACAAAACACATTTGCTTGCCTTCTTGGTTTTGTACCAGAATCCTATTGGATAAGTGCATCTTCTCCATCTTTAACAGCAAGGATGGTGAAATGCAAGGCGGGGAAGCCCTCATGCAGACGCGTGCTGACATTGCACTGCCAGAGACCTCCCTCTGGGTTCGTGCAGCCGCATCTCCCCGGAACCCTCCTGGCCTCCAGTGTTTGTGCCACCCCCCTTTCTGCGCATGTCACTTCTAATCTGACATATGTCTTGCTGAATGAAGACATCAAATATTTATAGCATTCTCATTTCTACCTACCCATGTAACCAGTCCTATTGTTAAAACGAAAAGAAATTACTTTGTCACAGCTCATTTTCATCTTCCCATTGTCTGATCTGCAAGCTTACCAAAAACTTTTCCTTATCTTTTTAATTTTTTTTTTTTTTTTAACCAGGGGGACCTTCCCTAATTCCACTCATCTTTGACTAGAACTCCCTCTAGTTCAACATCTCTAGGATGGGAGTCAAGAAGCTCCCAGTTGGTAGGTTCATAGCTGATGCTGATCGGCAGGTCTGGGAACTACACTAGTATAACCTTTAAAAAAAAAAAAAAAATGAAGGGGCCGGCTCTGTGGTGCAGCCAGCTAAGCTATGGCATACAGTGCTAGCATCCTATACAGGAGCAGGTTAGAGTCCCTGCTGCTCCACTTTTGATCCAGCTCCCTGTTGATGCACCTGGGAAAGCAGTGGAAGATGGTCCCAAGTCCTTGGGCCCCTGCACCCACTTGTGACACCTAGAAGAACCTCCTGGCTCTTGGTTTCCGTCTGGGCCAATGAGTGAACCAGCAAATATATAATCGGTCTTCTGTGTTTCCTTCTCTCTCTCTGTAACTTTGCCTTTCAAATAAATAAAAAATCTTTTTTTTTAAAAAATCAATAAAGCAAAGCAAGAAACCAAACCCTCTTCCTGTTTTACAGACATCTGCAAAGGTGTTTCCCTCTCCTTCTTAGCTAAACCTCATCAAAATAGAGTCTCATTCCAGTATCCAACACCACTGAAACATTGTTTAGCAAGCTCACTGAGGGTTTTCTTGTCCCCAAAAATGAAGGTCCCTTCTCTGCCCTACGTACACTACATCTGTCTACCACGAAGAATTTCTTTCTTAAAATGCTTCTGATCCGGCTCCCTGCTAATGCGCCTGGGAAAGCAGCGGAAGATGACCCAAGTGCTTGGGCCCCTCCACCCACATGGGAGACCCAGAAGAAGCTCCTAGCTCCTTGCTTAGGACTGGCCTAGATCCTGCCATTGCGGCCATTTGGGGAGTGAACCAGCGGATGGAAGGTCTCCCCCCCCCCCCCCCCCCCGTAACTCTGCCTTTCAAATAAATAAATCTTAAAAAAAAAAAAAATCAAACCTAGGCAGTAATTTCTAGAAAAGAAAAGCTCATTCACTGCTTGCCTGTTGCTGCTTTTCTAGCAGATCTTTAATGCCCAGGCTTTCTCAGAGTCACTGAGAGCAGTTTTATAATCATATCTGCTTAATCATCACAGTATCCTTAATTAAGTTGTTTACTCTGTGGATTCATGCAGCAGATCCCCAACTTAATAGGGCTGGAGAGAACAGAACCAGGGGCAAGTGGGAAGAGGTGAAGGGGGAAAGTGGAAGGTGTAGTTAATATTATGATGTTTTAAAAAGCATCCACATTAAAAGATAATCACTTTACTCACCCAACGATGAAGTCTTATTTCCCCCAGAAATGTGAGTAGCTGCCCGTGCTTTCTGAATTAAGTACTTGGAGTCCCTTGGTGTTATGTTCCACGCTATCTCCAGTGTTAGAAAGTTTTAATCTGCAATTAGATATGTATTAAGCCATTAAAATATCATTGCATTTTAATGATTTGAATCTATGAAAATATGTAAATTAGTAATGGCTTATTAAACTTTACAGTTTCGGGTTATTGTAAGAAAAGATCTGTACGTTTCAGACGTTAGAGGGAAAAGCCTTTTGTGTATTTTATGACATCATTCCTCAGTGAAGATGACAAGAATACAAATCCTGGTGCCATTAATAATTTTTTTTAAAAAAATCGGTATCTTAGCTATTACGAGTAGCAGCTGATTCCATGAAAGCAGAATGCGAACGGTCTCGGCCCTTGATTTTGACCCCTGGTACTGGTGTTTGTGCTGTGGCAAGCTCTCCTCCATTCAGAACATCCATTTAGAAAAGGTTTCCTTTCTGCAGCTCTCCTGTGCTTGGGGTGGTTCCTGGAATATTATTTCCATCCCTAAGCTGGCAGCTAGCCACAGCTGAAACGCATATCAACCAGCTTGGTGTGAAAACGGAAGGGGAGGGGGGCAAAAAGAGGGGACAGAGGACACTAATTTTCCTTCTTTGCAGGAGGAGGTATAATGTCTTTATAAAGTAATAATTAAAAGAAAAACAATCCCGGGAACCTTATCTGCACGGTGCAGCTGCACTTGCTGCTCTTGCATTAGCAGCGAGGCTGAGGTTGTGACAAACCATGGAAATGGCATCTTTACAGGAGTTTTATTCCTTTTCCCATGATTTGATTGAAACAGACAGCTACATTTTGTGTATATATAATTAGGCAGTAAAATAGGCTTTGAAGGCACTTTCGCATTTAGTATGTGAGTCACACACACAGCAGCCCTTCAATTCAACAGCCAGAGACTGATCTTTTTAATGCCTCAACTCGCTCAACGTGTTTTCTCCGGGATGCATCTCGCACCCAGGGGGAGAAAAGAGAAAGGGGGAAAAAAAAAAAATCAGCTTTCAGCCCATATTTTTCTCTCTTTCTTTTTTTTTTTTTCATTTGCTTTCCAAAGGCAAAAACAATCTGAAAAGCCAATCTAGGAAGTCTTCAGCGATTTAACCTTACGACAAACTGATTTTTATCTTTTTTTCCAGATTGTCGTGCGGGGCACCAGTGAATTGCTACACCAGTCCTGGGCGTATCTAATCCCTCTCATAAAAGGCCATTGTAGCAGTAAAACTGAGACCAATGGCTTTTTCATTCTCCACCTCGCCCCTCTCCAGAGTAATGGCTTGGTTCTCCTCACCACGTTTTTCCTTTCAGATGCAGAGTTTCTCCCTTTAACAAGGTTTGAAGGAAAAGGGAGGGGCAGCCAGCGAGCTGAAACACAATCCCATTTTCTCAATGCGGTCCCCATATGTGGCACTAAGTGATTTTTTTTTTTTTCCTGAACTTAAATTAGGAAGAGCTTTAACGTGGTGCTGTTACTTGAGATTCGGGCTGATTTTATGAAAGAGACTTTGCTCTGAGATTTTGCGAGCACAATGAGAGTGACCCTGGGTGGATTTCTTTCTCTCCGTGTAATGGAAATCAGGCCTCTCCCTGTTCATCATCAAGCCTTATCTGATTAAAAAGAAGTCGCCTATTAATCTCCAAGCTCTCCTCTCACTCTGCGCCGTTTGCTCTCTGCCTTCTCCGGCAAACCCAAAGAAGGAGAGAAATAGTATCGGTCTCCTTGGCTGATTTATGCAAGCGGTGGTTTCTGCTTGTGAATGCCTTGCATCTGAGGACCTCAAAGGCCCCTGCGAACATCATCATGTCTACAGGGCACAGCTCCAACATAAAGGGCACAGAAGGCCATACTCATGTAAATCTGAATGTCTAGAGTGATTAGTACCCCGGTAGCCAAGAGGGATGACCCGGGTTCTCATTTGGGATGTGAAATTCGGCGTCTGTGCTAGGATCCCCCTTTCCAATGGAGACCCATTGCTGGAGTAAACCACTCAGCATTCAATTTACTGCCTGGAATGCCCCCCTGGGGAGTCTGCTCCCCAAGATGAAGGGCTTCCGCGTGACAGGCAGGTGTATATATTTCTTCAATTGGCCTAATCTAATAAAGCTGGACGTGATTTATATGTGCAAAATGTTGCCATGTTAAATAATTCAGGACAAAACTGCCTTTTCTAGGAGCACTACAAATAGATGTCAATCTGCGTTTGATGGTGCCTGGATCCCAGGGGGACTCCGGCCCAAGTGGAAGGTAGTGCATTCAACACTGGGACCACTCCCGACTACAGCCCATGATGACTTGGACCCAAACAAGAAGAAATGTTCAAAGGAGACCACCCTTGTTGGTTCTGTTTCCATGAGTAAGAGAGGCCTGCAGATTTCTGTGTGAATCTGATACGAAGACTTCCTCCTTATAAGGGAAGTGTACGTGTGTGGAATCAAGGTGTGAAGTTCAAGAGAACAATGCCTTCCACCAAATTGTTATCCTATCTTGCCTCAAACAAACTCAAGAGTTTTGCATTCTTCACTTTGATATTAACCATAGGCACACAATGGGAGCTGCTGGCACGGCAGCCTTGTGTGTCTGAACTTCAGCATGGCCCACATTTACCTTGTGTGTCTGAACTTCAGCATGGCCCACATTTACGTGAGAAAGCACAATAGGCCTTGTTTTCCAAGTGGGGCCTCTTTGCTTATGAAAGTTAAATGGCAACGTTATGGACACCATCAGCCAGTAGTAGGAGTGCTGTGATGATAACTTGAGAACTGCACTTTGTGTGATCAATTGACCAGTCTAATCGTGTGCATGAATATGAAGAGACAGGGAGATGTGCCTTTACTTGTGAACTCAATGTTACCGTAAGATGACGATGAAGAAGACGACCTCATTTCTTGTCTCACACAGAAGAATTTGCACACGAACAAGACAATGAGCAGAGCAAGACTTATTTATGTTTATTTTTTAAAAGATTTTATGTATTTGAAAAACACAGTTACAGAGAGGCAGAGAGAGAGAGAGAGAGACTTCCATCCACTGGTTCACTCCCCAGGTGGTCACAATCGCCCAAAGCTGTGCTGATCCAAAGGCAGGAGCCTGGAACTTTTTCCAGGTCTGCCACTTAGGTGCAGGGGCCCAAGGACTTGGGTCGTCTTCTACTGCTTTCCCAGGCCATAGCAGAGAGCTGGATCGGAAGTGGGGCAGCCAGGACTTGAAGCAACGTCCATATGGGATGCCGGTGCCACAAGTGGAGCCTTAGCCTACTATGCCACAGTGCTAGCTCCTGTCCTTTTTAAAAAACCTTTCTCCCCTATCCTTGGATACACAAAGGACCAAACAGGATGATTAGTTTGTCCCCCTAACCTCCCTCTGCAACTTATTCGGTTAAGAAATGGGAGTTGTGGGGTCAGTGAAGTGGGGCATCGAATTAAAGCCCCGGCCTGCAGTGCTGGCACACCATATGGGCGCTCTTTGAAGTCCTTGCTGCTCCACTTCTGATGCAAGCTCTCTGCTGTGGCCTGGGAAGGCAGTGGAGGATGGCCCAGGTCCTTGGGCCGCTACACCAACATGGGTAACCCGGAGGAAGCTCCTGGCTCCTGGCTTCAGATCAGCACAGCTCTGTCCGTTGTGGCCAGCAGGGGAGTGAACCAGCAGATGGAATAGCTCTCTCTCTCTCTCTCTCTCTCTCTCTCTCTCAATCTGTCTTTCAAATAAAAAAATTGAATCTGTAAAAAAAAAAAAAAAAGCAAAGCAATGGAGTTGTTAGGTATTGTCTAGTGCGCGTTACTCTGATCACATCCTTGAGAGGTCGTTTTTCTTGTTCCTCTACCTTTGCATTTCCTCTTAACTGGCCCTGGAGCTTGATCGGATTCATACATTCACTTGATTAGTTTTGGCAACAAAATGCCACCAGCAGGGTGGGATAGATAACTTCTCTCTATTTTCATGATAAAACTAGAAACTCTGATGGGTGGTATCTGCCCTTTTGTCTTGCTAAAGGGGGCTTCTAAGGGAACTCTTAAAGGAATTCTCCCTTTTCTCATTCCAAGAGGGACCTGACCTAACTACTATTAGTGCATCTAACTGACAGTCAGTGACCACATCTGTCTTTAACAGCTCATCAGGATCCCAGCCTCGTATTACCCGGAAATGGCCAACTGGGGAATGGGAAATGCCCAGTGATGTTTGCTCCTGTGAATCCCTTGGTCACACAGAACCAAGGTGTGGTTTTTCTGGGGCTGGCCCCATGTCAAATGGTCAACGCTTAGTTAACATTCTCATGTCTGAGGTTTATTCTGAGCCTATGCCAGAGGAATATTCCACAGTGATGAAATGAAGGCCTGCATGGAATTTTTACTGGGGGCAGTCAGAGTTGAATTCCTCCCTCTCCCATCTTGTTCCTGCAGAGCATCCTCTTCTATTTTGTTTCTTAGCAATTCAAGCTATTTGACATTATCATTCTTTACTATGTATTTGTTTACTTTGTATTTCTCAACTTTGCTAAAAATAGAAGCATCATAAAAGTAAAACTTTTAGCCTGGTGCCCAGAATAGTGCGTGGCACGCAATGGATGCTCAGTAGATATTTATTGGAAAAAACCCAAATGAATGACGGAATATATGCATTCCAAACAGATATACCAACAGTGCAGGGGCGGCATCATGGTACAACAGGGTAAGCTGCTGCTTGTAATGACGGATTCCCACATGAGCACTGATTCAAGTCCTCAGCCTTCTGCTTCCAATACAGCTCCCTGCTACTGTGCCAGAGAAGCAGCAGAAAACAGCCCATCTACTTGGGCCTCGCCATGTACATCGGAGACCCTGACTGAGTTCCGGGCTACTGGCCCAGTCCAGACATCGCTGCCACTCAGGAAGTGAATACCTGATGCAGGATTCCACCCTCTTTCTCTCTCTCTCTCTCTCTCTGTAATTCTGCCCTACAAATAAATAAAGTAAATCTCTCTTTATGTTTCTAATTTATTTATCTGAGAGATAGAGATAAAGACAAAGAGAGGGGGAAAGACCAGGAGAGAGGTCTTCTATCTGCTGGTTCACTCCCCATGTGGCCACCACGGCTGGAGCTGAGCTGTTCCAAAGCCAGGAGCAAGAAGCTTCTTCTAGGTCTCTTACATGAGTGCAGGGGCCCAAGCACTTGGGCCATCTTCAACTGCTGTCCCAGGCCATAGCAGAGAGCTGGATCAGAAGTGGAGCAGCCTGAACATGAAGTGGTGCCTATATGGGATGCTGGTGTCACCAGTGGAGGCTTATCCTACTATGCCACAGCACCAGCCCCAGTTAAATAAGTCTTTTTATAAGAGTTCATATATTTCTGATTGTATAGTTCTATAAATATTTAGCTTATATAAAAATGCCCTAACTGCTTTATTTTTATTGTTGTAAACATCAGTCCAGTGGAATGAGCTGTGAATCAGGGTCCACTGACTCTGTGCTGCCACTTCATTTTATTGGAACTGCAGTGGAAAACCAGATACATAGCAATGGCCCAGGCCGGCGCCGTGGCTCACTAGGCTAATCCTCCGCCTTGCGGCACCGGCACACCGGGTTCTAGTCCCAGTCAGGGCACCGATTCTGTCCCGGTTGCCCCTCTTCCAGGCCAGCTCTCTGCTGTGGCCAGGGAGTGCAGTGGAGGATGGCCCAAGTGCTTGGGCCCTGCACCCCATGAGAGACCAGGAGAAGCACCTGGCTCCTGCCATCGGATCAGCGCGGTGCGCCGGCCGCAGCACACCAACCGCGGCGGCCATTGGAGGGTGAACCAACGGCAAAAGGAAGACCTTTCTCTCTGTCTCTCTCTCTCTCTCACTGTCCACTCTGCCTGTCAAAAAAAGAAAAAAGAAAAAAAGAAAAAGAAAAAAAGAAATGACCCAGAATCAATGTGAAGTTCTGATTGATAAACAAATTTGGAAAGCAAGTTTACATGGAGAGTCTAGCTAGTTCATTGTGTTTGAATTTTTGGCAGTGTATGGAAGCTCCTACCACCAAAACTACAGGTCAAGGACTGACACCACCAAATCCAGGATGTAGGTTCTTTCCTCTCTCTTTCCTTTGGCATTCATAGGCTACAGTAGTTAAGCATGTGCATCTTGGAAGCAGGTGTTTAGCCTAGCAGTTAACATGTCCTACCTCAGAATCCTGGGGCTGATTCTGGCCCTGGCTCCCAACTCCAGCTTCCTGCCAATGGATATCTTGGGAGGCAGTGTAACGGCTCAAGTAGTTGGGTTCCTGCCAGCCACATGGGAGACCTTGGATTGAGTTCTTGGCTCATGGTTCTGGCCCTGGCCCTGGCGCAGCCCTGACCATTGCAGGCATTTGGAGAGTGAGCTCTTTCTCTTTCTACCCCTCTACTTTTAATTAATTTATTTATTTGAAAGTCAGAGTAACACAGAGAGAGGAAAGGCAGAGAGAGAGGTCTTCCATCGATGGTTCAGTCCCTAGATGGCCGCAACAGCCGGAGCTATGCCGATCTCCCCTGTGGGTGCAGGGGCCCAAGGACTTGGGCCATCTTTTACTGCTTTCCCGGGCCATAGCAGAGAGTTGGATTGGAAGAGGAGCAGCCAGGTCTCAAACCAGCGCCCATATAGGATGCCCGCGCTTCAGGCCAGGGTGTTAACCCACTGCTCCACAGCACTGGTCCCTCCCTCTACTTTCAAATCAGTGAATTACTACAATAACAACAACAACAACAACGATTTCTCAAACAAAGAGTGTAGGCTTCAGAGTGATGGAAACCAAGCTCCCAGTCTCCCATCATGCCTTTAATTCAGCCCCACTTCCACCCTTCCTCCTACCCATGGGATAATAGCACCTATCTCATTTTTTTGTCTTTTTGAGAAGAGAATTACGTAAAACACTGAGCACTCTGCCTAGCACATAACACTCAAGTTAAAAAAGGCTATGATAATATTATTGTGTTATTACAGTGTTCTTTTATTGCTGCTCTTCCTAAGCCTACTTTGGCTACTCAGTCTTGCAGAATTTGATCCTGTGTCTAGATGGTCTGCAGTCCAATTTCTCTTGAGAGACCCTATTCTCTCCTTTAGCGAGTGCTTGCTTTTTGTTTGAGGAAGAAGTGTCCAAGAGGTTCCTTTAGTGTCTAACTCAGCCAAACCAGCATTGTTCACCTTGGCTGTCGTTGTAATCTCGTAATCTTAGTCCTGCTTCAGCCTTCACTCAGTCTCTCACTTTGTACTTGAAAAATGGTTCCATGGGTAGTTTTGAATAACCAGAATGCTAGAGTGATCTTGGTATTATCTTAGATGTAGGGTATTGGACAAAACACGTACTAGCAGATTTCCCATGTCTTTGTCTATAAAATTAAGGAAGTCAGATTATAGAACATTTTCTAAGGTTTTACAAGGATGCCAAGTTTTGCTTACTACCATACCTCTTTAGGGTAAATTTTCAAAGAATGTCTACTGTAACAACATATTCTACCTCATTATTGTTCTCTCACATGTTAGAGTAACCGATCTAGACTGTACATTTGCTGTTATGTCTGTATCTCCACATCTCCTGCCGTACTCTTAGGCTTATAAGTATGCAATTGTCTTCATCCCTCTGTCTTTTCATACTGCAAAAGCAGTTTCAGGATATGGTATCAGCCTACTTATATCATCCACGGCAGTCAATATGAAATGTCATCTCACTGCATATGTATTTGACAGTTTTGTTAGACAATGTGTACGATAAAAGGTGTGACATTTGTGGACGGCTGTGTTGAAGCTCAGAAAATGACCCCCAAAATGAAGACCCCAGCAGCAGCCTTAGAAGCACAGTTTCTCTCTGACCTTCTCCTGTCCTCCTGTCTCCCATCCCTCTAAGCAAGTCATAAAAACTGGAATTCCCTTCCTCCAAGGCAGGTCATGAAAACTAGAACCTCTTTTCCCCAAAGCCAGCCATAAAACCTAAACATATTCTGTAACCTTCCCTCACCTTTCTGAGTAACAGCTGATCATCAAGAAATTCTCTGACCTCCCTCATCTGACGTGAATCATAAGAGCCCATTGCAGGAGGGGTCTTGCCTGTGCCTGGGAGCAAGGAGTGCTGGACTGAGTGGCCGGGGAGGCTCTGAGCAGCCAGGCCTTGCTGGATTTCCCCACTCGGTCAACTGGTTTCCATCAGACAATTTCTGTTCCATTACATCTCTTTACAGCTAGCCCTGCCTCATCAAACCTCAGCCTAATAGAGCTATCTGCCCCGGTCTTCCCTCTGAAGGCTCTCAGGTCACCTAAAGCTAGGATTAAATAAATTAGTGACATCTCTCTCTTTTTCACCTCTACTCTGTGGTAGGGGTATCGGCAACGGTCCTTATGCTGGAGAGGAAAGTTAGCATCCCTTGCTGCCCCTACTGCTTTGTGTCTTAAAAGTACATCCACACGCATTAACTCCTGTGACCCTTGCAACAGACGAATGAGGTAAGTAGGGCGAGCCTTATTGTCCCAATTTTATAACAAGGAAAACTGGAGCACAGCACAAAACGGAAGGCTTGCCCTAGGCACTGCAGCTGATGAGTGACAACTAGGACAAGAATCCAGGATTCTCACTCTGAATCCAGGGTTATTTCTATGTGCCTGTCCCCAATCTGCGCATCTCACTCAGGCACCACCACCCCCATGCCCGTCACCAACTCTTGTACTGCTGTCCGAGGTCTCTCCTGCTCTCTGGATCTCTTTGTTTCAGTGGAATTTGTTGAAGAATCGGTTGTTTCTAAATAGAAAAACTGTGTCTGTGCTTATGTGCATGTGAGAAGCTGATCCAGGAAGGGTTTCGCGGTGTTCGAGCTGAGATAGGCCGTGTGGCAGGAGACGGAAGTCCCAGCTGTGCTTTGCTTTGGTGCCGTGTCGCCTTCGCCAGCCTGGCACGAGTGAGAAAGCCACTGAAGAGTCAGAATACCAAACAGACTGCAGGATTCTAGTCGCGATGCGGAGAGCTGCTGTTGCTGACAGGTGCTGAGAACGGCCACGACCGGAGCTGGGACTTCTTTCCATTTACATCACTGAGTAAACCATTCGGCCAGATGTTTAGTCTTGCTCACTTACACTCACCTCCCCAACTTTCCTTCTGGAACATGAGCCTTGGTTTTAGTCAGGGTCAAACATTCTGGAAGTTTTGCAATTGCACGTCTCCAGCGTTCTTCCGTAACCTCTTTCACACCAGGGAATCTGTATGTCGTGGGCGTTGTCCGCCTACATCCTTCAATTTCCAAACTTTGTAAAATCAGATTGTGGGTGCACATGGCTCAAAAATCTACTACATGCCTAGTGACAGCTTGAGCCTTGTGAATGAAATGCACAAGAAGTAGAAGGCATCCTCTGTGGATGCTCAGAAGACAAGGCACGTGTTAGACGACACATTCTGTACTGAACGCTGGTGACCTCCACCCCAGCAACCTATACTGAGGCTTGAACTTTAGAGTAGTTGTATTGGAGGTGGGGCCTCTAAGGAAGTTAACAGAGTTGAAATAAGCTCATAACAGTGGGGCTGTGGTCCAACAGAAATAATGTTCCATAAGAAGAGATATCGGGGTCACTGCTGTGGCTTGGCTGGTAAAGCCACCGTCTGCAGTACCAGCATTCATACGGGCCCTGGTTTGAGTCTCTGATGCTCACTTCCAATCCAGCTCTCTGCAGTGGCCTGGGAAAGCAGTAGAAGATGGCCCAAGTCCTTGGGCCCCTGCACCCATGTGAGAGACCTGGAAGAAGCTCTCGGCTCCTGGGTCTGGTCGTCCCAGCTCCAGTTGTTGCCATTTGGGGAGTGAACCAGCAGATGGAACACCTCTCCTCTCTCTCTCTCTCTCTCTCTCTCTCTCTCTCTCTCTCTCTGCCTCTGCGTAACTCTGCCTTTCAAATAACTAAATTAAAAAAAAAGACACCTGAGAGCCCCCTCCCCCCTTCTCCCTCTCTCTCCCTGTGTCTCCATCACATGAAGACACAGAAAGAAGGCAGCCATCTGCAAACCAGGAAGGGAGCTCTCCCAGGAAAATAACCATGACAGAGCTTAGTCTGGGACTTCAATCCCCCAAAACTGAAAAAAAATAAATAAATAAATAAATAAGAAACATTTCTGGGGTGGGCTCTGTGGGACTCCTGCAGCCTGTATCAGAATGCCACTTGGGGGCCCAGATCCTCCACTTCCAATGCAGCCTCCTGCTACTGCATGCTGGGAGGCAGTGGGAGACAGCTCCGGTGCTCAGGCCCCCGCCACTCCCACACAGGAGACCCAGATGGAGTTCCTGGCTCCTGGCTTCTGCCTGGCCCAGCCCTGACCGCTGTGACCATCTGGTGAGTGAACCAGCAGATGAAAGATCTTTCTCATTCTCTCTGCCTTTCAAGTAAATGAAAATAAATGAACCCTCCAAAAAATAATAAAAATTTTCTGTTAGTTAAGCCACCTAATCTATCTTATTTTTATTAGCCCAAGCTATTTAATGTAGCACTAGAGAAAAAAATGACAATCTACAAAAAATGAGATAGTTTAATGTACAGTGCAGAGGAATACTGAAAACCAAGAGAAATAAAAAATCATCTGGCGGGGGGGGGGGGCTCACTAGGTTAATCCTCTGCCTGCGGCGCCGGCATCCCATATGGGTGCCGGGTTCTAGTCCCAGTTGTTCCTCTTCCAGTTTAGCTCTCTGCTGTGGCCCTGGAGGGCAGTGGAGGATGGCCCAAGTGCTTGGGCCCTGCACCTGCATGGGAGACCTGGAGGAAGCACCTGGCTCCTGGCTTCGGATCAGCTCAGCGCCGGCCGTGGCAGCCATTTGGGGAGTGAACCAATGGAAGGAAGACCTTTCTCTCTGTCTCTCTCTCTCACTGTCTGTAACTCTGTCAAATAAATAAATAAAAATCTTTTTAAAAAAATTATCTGGGGTCATATTAATCAGCATAGAAAAACTAGTCGATTCTGGTTCCCTCTCTTTAACCATGGAATAATTACACAAGTTAGATTGAAGAAACCAGTGAAAGAATGGCAAATTACAGGTACAGTGATTTGGCTGTGATTTAAGGATGATCAACGGAGTCTGGAACAAAGAGAGCAGGGGATCTGTGCTCACAGAGACTTGTATCCAAATTCATGCTTGATGCTGTTCCAGCTACAATAATAGCAGCTATCTACCGAAAGCCTCTATTGTGCCTGGCATTATATTACATGAACTGTTGCATTTAATCCTTCAAGGAACCTTGCCACCCAGTGAGTGCCACATAGTAGGGAGCTCAATACATTTTTTTTTTTTAAATGACTAAGTACTAAAATGTTGTCCTTGATTCTTGATGAGGAAATGGGAGCTTAGAAAAGTTATGCACCTTACACGAGGCCACCGGCTATCAAGAAGAGAATGAAGATTTGAAGACATCTGTGCAATTTAGAAATGGGCTGGTAAGTGGGTGAAGTGAAACCCTCTGGCTAAAAGTTCAAGTACAACGCCTGCACAGAGAGAGAGGGCCTCCATAAATACTTAACGAAACATCGCACAGAGGTGAAGCGATACCAAGTAGCGCCACTGTCGTGAGATTTTGAGCAGTTGAAGATAATGTGTTTGGAGCTGATAGAACTTCAAATGACCCGTGTAAAGCAAATATTTGATGGGAGGTTTGCTTTCATGCTCAGCCATGGCCACTGTGACTCAGGTTAGTTTTCTTTTTCTTTTTTTTTTTTTTTTTTTTTTCCCAGTATAATAAATTTAACCCTAAGCATAAGAGAGACAACTAAATGACTTTTCCTGGCACAGTCTCCATGTTTCCTGCTTAGGAGTGATTTGATAATATCTTCTGTTGTGATGTAAGTTGTTATTTAATACTCTTGATTTGTTAAATATATATTAGCTCTTTGAGGTGTTGAGTCTGGTTGTAAATTTTCTGGAAGCACCCTGGAAGTAAACCTTGTCTAGGCATCTCTGACGCGAGAGTTTTTGCAGTCATCACTGGAGCAGTACCACACACTGGGCATGCTGAGTGGCAGGTGCTCCTAAGCTCAGAAGCTAAGTCAGGAGTATACACTTCCTTTTCCTCTTCCTTCTTCTTCTTCTTGAATACACATGTCATTAATTCCATTTCCACAAACTTCTTAAAGAACGTTTATTTGAAAGGCAGAGAGACAGACAGATCTTCCATCCATTAATGTACTCTTCAAATGCCTGCAACAGCTAAGGCTGGATCAGGCTCAAGCCAAGAACCCAATCCAGGTCTACCACAGAGGTACTGGGGACCCAAACCCTGAGCCGTCGCCTTATGCCTCCCAAGGTCTGCGTGTGCAGGAAGCTGGAACTGGAAGTAGATACAGAACTTGAGCCTGGACATTCTGATATGGCACGGAGGCATTTTAACTGCCACAGCAAAAACCTGTTCTCCCCTCTTCCTTCTTAATCACCACATTTTGGGAGATGGCACCAAACATTTGAAAAAAAAAAAAAAACAACACCTTGAAAAAGAATCAAAATTTATGAAGAGTCTCAAATAATGGAATCTCATATTTCAACTAAGAAAAGTTAATGTTATGAAAGATTTGAGGAAATATTACACACATGAAAGAAGAAGTTGATATGAAAAGAAACCAATAAATTTTTTTTGTAAATAAAACTGTGATGGTCGAAATAAAATTACCCTGTAGACAGTAGAAACAGAATAAGTATGCTTGTGTTGCAGCTGATAAGCTGGGAAAGTGAGCCCTGTGCGTTGCTACAATGAAGGAGAGGACTGTGTGATGGGCTGGGCTGTGTTGGCCTAAGTCTGTATGTTACAGTCCAACCCCCATTCTCACAGAATGTGCCTACATACAGAGGGAGGGTGTTTGAAGAGGTCACTAAGGTTAAGTGAGGTCATGTGGGTGGAGTCTAATCCAATGGCACTGGGATCTTTACTACAGAAGGGAATCTGGATACATAGGCACAGAGACACCAGAGGTGGGGGTGCCCATGGAGGCAAGGCCGTGTGAACATACAGCAAGTAAGTTGCTGTCTGCAAGCCAAAGAGAGAGGCCTCAAGAGAAAACAAACCTACTAACACTTCCATCTGGACCACCACCACCACCCCCCGCCCCCCCCAGAAAGGAAATAAAAGTCTGCCACGTGAACTGTCATGTTTATCCAGTAAGACTACAGAAAACAGAAGGAGGAATACATTCAAGAGAAACAAAAGAAGAAAAATGTGCCAGAAATGAAGACAAACATGAGTCTAAATAAAAAGAGATCCAGGTGTGCTAAACAGAATTCGTGAAAACCATCTACATCTACACACACTGTGGAGTTGAGTAAATAGATCAGGAAGAAGTGGGGTAGACTCTCGTGGAATAAACAGATCAGGAAGAAGTGGGGTAGACTCTCGTGGAATACAGTAATCCACACGTGCAAACGGGAGTCTACTGCAGCCCTGCAGTAGCTTCTCGTGCCTCTTCCATCTCCTACCGACAGAACCAACAGTAGAGCTGGGTCAAAGTTCAGAAGTTGGTTCTACAAACCACTTGTCTCTTGGAAATGGGGAAGTTGAATCTCAGTGAGATTGTATGGCTGTTTATAATATCGTTGTGAATTCTTTGCACTCTCCTGGAGACCCCACAGAAGCGGGATCCATCCTCCTTCCTTTTGAACTTGTCATGTTTGACACTGGCATGACCACTCGCTTGCCTGTCTTGGACAGTCCTGGTCTCAGCACTGCCAGTCCCTTGGGAGTCTCCTCAGAGCTGGACAGCCAGGACAGGTGGTCACCAGAGAAGTGACCCCTATGCACCTGCCAGGACTGGGTCATAAAGGCCTTGGAACTGGCACTTGGTCTACAGGAACCCCCTGGCATGGCATCTGATTATCCTGAGACTACCATGCTGCAATGCACATGTGGACAGCTCCATTGCCAGCCCCAGCTGGCTCCGCGTTCTAGTTGTGGCCCCAAAGTGCTGGTCATGTGAGTGAAGGTGTCTTGGACTTGCAAAGTAACCAATACCCCAGCTGAGTGCCACCACCAGACTTCCTGCCACACAGGGATCTACCAAGATCTGCTCTCATTGCAGACCCTCAAAACCATGAAAGACACAAAACTGGTCGCTGTTTTAAACCATGGGGATTGAGGAGTTCTCTCTACACAGCTACAGAGCCTTGGAACGGTGGTTGAAGTCAAGAGTCTCGGATCTCTTTAGTACTGATCCAGTGTTTGCTCTACTATAACCCCAGCTTGTGGTACTTTTCTTTCAGCATTAGGGTAGGGACGGGTGCTTGGTACGTGCACCTGGACTGGAATTCCAGTTCTGCTTCTGACTCCAGCTTCCTGTTTGTGTGTACCTGGGAGACAGAGCGTGATGACCCAATACTTGGATCCTTGCTACCCACATGGGAGACCTGGATCGGATTCCACGTTCTTGGCATCAACCTGACCCATTTCCGGCTGTTGTGGGTATTTGGGGAGTGTACCAGCAGATGGAAGTTATCTTTGTGTTTCTCTGTCTGCCTGGCTGTCTTTCTTTCAGATAAATTTAAATTAGAATAGATTCCCTTCCTAAATCAGACCATTGCTTTGATTATATTGGACACATGTCTAATAGGTAGATTCTGAAGTATTGCTAAAGCACTATTGTATATATAACAGGTAAAATTATATATATGTGTGTATACACGTATATGTATACATATACCTGCTTCTGGCATGTAACATATATAAATTTAAGTATTTACTTGTTCATTTGAAAAAATAACAGAGAGAGCTGGAGACAGAGAGAGATCTTCCACCTACTGATTCATGACCCAAATGCCTGCAAGAGCTAGAGTTGGGCCAGGATAAAATCAGGAGCCAAGAACTCCATCCTTGTCTCCCATGTAGGTGTCAGAAAACCAAGTATTTGGGCTGTCAACTGCTGCCTCCCAGGCACGTCGGCAGGAACCTGGATTAGAAGCACCGAGTAGACAGAACTCAATCCGAGGCATTGCAATGTGGGATGCGAACACACAAGTAGCAGCTTAACCACTGCACCACAACACCTACCCCCTCTCCACTCAGTAGATTTTTATGTCAGTCTGGGTCAAACCATGAAAGGGAATCCAACTAGTTTCCAATAGAACAGAGAAAGTTCAATATAACAAATAACTGTAACAGGAAATTGTAGGAATGAGAGAGTGGCTAATACCAAGTGTAGAGAACTTTGAAGCCTACAGAAAAAGCAGGCATCTTACATAATGTGAGGAGATACCAGCATCTAATGTATTCTTTATTTTATTTATTTATTTTTTTGACAGGCAGAGTGGATAGTGAGAGAGAGAGAGAGACAGAGAGAAAGGTCTTCTTTTTTGCCATTGGTTCACCCTCCAATGGTCGCTGCGGCCGGCGCATCTCGCTGATCCGAAGCCAGGAGCCAGGCGCTTCTCCCGGTCTCCCATGCGGGTGCAGGGCCCAAGCACTTGGGCCATCCTCCACTGCCTTCCCGGGCCATAGCAGAGAGCTGGCCTGGAAGAGGGGCAACCGGGATAGAATCCGGCGCCCCGACCGGGACTAGAACCCGGTGTGCCGGCGCCGCAGGTGGAGGATTAGCCTGTTAAACCACGGCGCCGGCCCATCTAATGTAAACATAGACGGTATCCCTAGTTCTGTCCCATCACATGCCCAACATGAGATCACTACCTTCTAGAATGACGTGGACGGTCACAGAGCAGTCACAGTGGGGCTGTGCCAGGAGAATTTGCAGGAAATCGCACCCCCAGCCTCCCAGAAACCTGCTGGCAATCCAGCCCCATGGGATTGGGGAAAGGTGTACGCAGGGCGGAGCTGAGGAAGCTATTGGCTGCTGCTGCTGGCGGAGCAGGCTGGTACGCTCAGGAGTGAGGGGCCTGACGCAGCCTCCGTGTCCATGCCACAGGGGACTATGCCGAGTTTAGGTGCTAATGTTTCCCCTGCAAGACATCACTATTGCCCCTGTATGTAGCCCCGCCCCACCCAGAAAAAAACTATCTAAAGGGCTCAGATCCCCTTTCACAGAGCAGGCAAAAAGGGTGAATTCACAGCTGAGAGGCCAAAAAGATAACGGCAGAATCACTGTAAGCACTGTATATGGATTCCACTGGATCTTGTCTTGAACTCCTCCCAAGGGCTGTAAAGTGTTACCCAGCCGCTTTCAAAAGGAAAATATTTTAGATAATGACGATCGTATGTTAGAATCAAATACACCATTTTCCAACTGTACTGTATGTGAATACCACTTTTTTGAGTACCTAATCAGAAAATATTCTTGCAAAAGTTTCATTTAAGACTAAATAGAAAGGCCAGGGCTTGTGGCATAGTGGTTAAGTTATTGCTTGGGATGCCTGCATCCCACTTCGGAGGGCCTGGGTTTGAGTGGCTACTCAACTTCCAATGCAACGTCCAGCTGACGTGCAAGGTGGGAGGCAACAGGTGATGGCTGGGGTGTGTGCGTCTCTTACACCCATGTGGAGACCTGCATTGATCTGGTGCTCCTGGCTTTGACCTGGCCCAGCTCTGGCTGTGGCGGATGTTTGAGGAGTGAACCAGCGGATGGAAGATCTCTCCCCATCCGTTCCTCTGTCTTGTTCTCACTCTACCACTCTTGCAAATGAAATGAAAATAAATACAAATTTTAAAAACAAATATAGACGCACAGTTCCTTTTCAGGGTGATGGGAATGTTCTAAAACTAGATTAGAGTATTGACTGTAAACTGTGCATATGCTAAAATTTATCTAATGTACACTTAAAATGAGTAAATATTATGGTATATAATTATTTCTTAATAAAGCTATTAAAAATCAGACACTATATGATAAATGTTCAAATGGTAAAATATAGGCATAATATGTATTTAACCCTCTGTAAATACTAGGTACCCTGTTTTTCCACAGACGATTCATTTAATGGCTTTTAAAAAGTGTTGTTTGAAAGTCAGAGTAATCAAGAGAGAGGGAGAGACAGAGAGAGCATCCATATGCTGGTTTATTCCCCAAGCGGCCACAACAGCTGAAGCCAGGAGCCAGGAGCTTCATCTGGGTCTCTCACGTGGGTGGCAGGAGCCCAAGCACGTGGACCATTAACAGGGAGCTGGACTGGAAGTAGAGTGGCCGGGACACAAACTGGCCCCAATAAGGGATGCCCGCATCGTGGGCGGTGGCTTAACCTGCCACACCTCAGCAGGGGCCCACTCATTTAGTTGTTTAAATGATGTTGCCAGACGTTGCAGGCAGAGCTAATCCCTACATCTTTCCATTTACACCCTGTTTTTCCAGACCTGCAATGTTTCACGGCTTCCATAAATCTTTTCTAGCACTGGATCCTCCTGAGAAAGATATACCACTCCCAAGTAATTTCTCCTTCCGAACGTCTTTGAATATTTCAGACAAGATTTCTAGAATATTTGTGTAACCATCTTTAGTTTATAGTTTTATTCTTTTGGAAGCAGAGGATGTTTATCATCCTAGCAACTTAGCTTTTTTTATTTGTTTGTTCCACTGAAGTAAATCTGAGATGGCTGCTGAGCTGGCCGGTTGTTTTGGTTTGTCGTCTTCTTGAACTTTTCAGAAGCTTTGATTATGATTGGGGTTACCTGGGGCTGTGGCTGTGTTGGGTCCTGGATCCTGCGTGCCGCTTCTCAGGGACACTGGGAGTTCCTTCATTCATGTCTTGTTTCTGAACTACAAAGGTTAATGACTTTATAGGATGAGTTTCATCCTTAAGATATCTTCCAACTTTTAAACATTCAGCTTAATAACCCACAGCTCTCGGACCAACTTAAATACACACATTCAATAAAGTTCCTTGTATCAGGTCTACTATGGTACTTGGAATTCAGTAGGTGCTCAATAAATAATGTAAGTTAATGAATAACGTGATTATGCAGACTATATAAACGAGGTGACATTTAATTATTTAGATTTGTGTTGATGGGCAGAAAGACACACACACACACAGAAAACCGGAGAGAGAGGCAGAGAGCTCCCAATCACTAGTTCACTCTCCAAAGGCCCACAACGGCTTGGGCTAAACCAGACCCAGAACCAGGAGCAGGGAATGCAATCTGGGTCTCTCGTGTGAGGAGCGGGAACCCGGTTTGTTGAGCTGTCACAGCTGCCTCCCAGGTCGGCATTGGCTGGACGCTAGAGTCAGGAGCACTCATTGTGGGGACAAGCGTCTTGACTGCGGGGCTAAATGCCTACTCCAAATAGTGAGGTGTGTGTTTGTTTGTCTTTGTTTTTTTAAGACTGGAAGAGACACAGAAAGAGGTCTTCCATTGGCTGGTCTGCTCCCCTAAATGCCCACACTGATGGCAGGAGCCCAGCTGCATGGGCCATCATCCACTGCCTTCTCAGGTGCATGAGCAGGGAGCTTAGTCAGAAGCAGAGGCACTGGGTACTCTAATATGGGTTGCGGGCATCCCAGGCAGTGAGTTAACCCGCTGCTCCCCAGTGGTCCCTGTTAGTAAAATGGCCGAGGCGCCATCTATGCCCCAGACACCATCTTGGGCTCTGGCCTCTGCCGCCATTGCTGGAAGCCAGGTCACCATGTGGCCCAACCAAGGGTGTCAGCGCCACCCCCACCCTGATGAGATTCGCTGCTCCTACTTCCCTGCCTGACCCCTGGCAAAGGTTTCACAGGACCTGTTCCAGAACATGTGCCTTCTCTCTTGATTTCTCTCTCTTAGACTAGAAGCGGAATCAGCAATCTGAAATGGGATGCTGGTGTCACAGTCAGTGGCTTAACCCAGTGTACTACAGTACCAATCCTGCTTTTCAGTCTTAACCTTCACTGATTTCCTGAATCAATTTGTAATTGATGGGAGCTGACACTGTGGTTCAGTGGGTTACAGTCCTGGCTTGTAGTGCGGCATCCAATACAGGCACCGGTTAGAATCCTGGATGTTCCACTTCCAATCTAGCTCTCTGGTTATCGCCTGGGAAAGCAGTTGAAGACAGTACAAGTCCTTGGGCCCCTACACCCATGTGGGATACCTGGAAGAAGTTCCTGACTGCTGGCTTCAGATTGGCTCAGCTCCAGCCATTGCAGCCATTTGGGGAGTGAACCAGGGGCTGAGAGATCTCTATCTCTCTTTCCCTCTCTCTCTCTCTCTTGATCTCTCTGTCTCTACCGCTTTCTATCTCTCTCTCTATAACTGTCTTTCAAATAAATAAATCTTTTTTTATAAATTACAATTCATCATTCTCTCCTTGGAGGTATTGCTTGTCTATTTTTTTTTTTAATCTCTGCTCACTCATTCAAGCCCTGATATTTTCTGTCCTGTATTTAGATGTTGGTGTTTACTAGGGATCTGATTTTGATCCTATATCCTGCTTATTGATGTTAACTTTGTCTTCAGTTAACATGTTCACAAGGACTTATCTTTTAACAGGTCTTCATTCCTTTTCCTGCTTGGGCTAGTTTATATTAGGCTGTAGAATATTTTGTAGTACTTCCGAATGTGAGAGTTTCTAAATTTGGAGTTGATTTATGATATGTTTATTGTTATCTTTTGTCCTTTGAATATATCTCAATATACCCTGAGCTGGTCAAGAGCCATTACTGTCCCATAGATGTAGGGGGAATCTTTTATCTCTACTATTCACTTATTTTAAAGTTCAATATAGGTTCATTAATTTACCAAATGTTTAAATATTTTATTTATGAGACTCAGAGAGATAGTTTTGATCTACTGGTTCACTTCCAAAATACTCTCAGTGCCTGGGATTCTGGCAGGCCAAAGCTGGGAACTGGGAATGTAATCCAGGTCTCCCACATGGGTGGGATGACCCTAACCAGTTGAACCATCACTATTCCTCTCAGGGTATATTAGCAGGATGCTGGACCCAGGAATTGGAGCCAGGAATTGAACCCAGGTACTCCAGTGTAGGATGCTGTTGTCCTATTCTGTGGCTTAACACTAGACCGAATGCCAGTCCTTAATATTTTTAGCATGTCTATTTCCAAGAACTTGGCCAAGTATGGCTGATATGATTCATTTGCTACCTCCTGGAACTTTCCTGAGTTTGTTTTTTAAAAAAACGAATGTCAATAAGAGACCGAGAATTCTAAGAGATGCAAGAGTTTTGCATGGTCCCTGCTAGGGACAAGCCATTGCCCCGTGGTGAACTCCTCTTTGCAGATGTGTGATCCAGGCTGGCTCAGAGCCCACCTTGACTGGGTAGCTTACAAAAGGCTGCCCTTCCTTTGGCTGACCCACTTTACTTCCCTGGCACTTGGGTGAGCAGAGAACGGCCTGAGGTCAGCTTCCCTGTTCCCTCAACAGAATACCTTTGTACTGGTTCATAATGGCCTTAAGGACAATGGGACTTCAGCCTAAGCGACTACCATGCTTCCCCCTTGGGAGCCCTAAGATCTGGTCCAACATTGCAGTCCTATTCTTTCTTGTCACCACAGCTATGTTCGTTGTGTTTCCTGTGCTTGGCAAGACCTTCCTGCCATCTGCCTTCTAAGTGCACAACAATTAAACTGACTTCCTCCCTAGAGCGTATACTGATTCCTTAGATAAAGTCAGCTTTTCCTCTTTCCCAAAGTCATGCTTTTTGTACTTATTATCATAGATCAATTCCTGTTCAGAGTTTGGCACGTGTCTTATCTGACCTAGGAAACGTGAAGCACCTCAAGGGCAGACACAAGGTCTTAACTCTGTTTCCCATCTCCTGTGACTCTTGTATAACATAATAGAGGCTTGGTGAATTACTAACTAAATGACTATCTCAAATTGAATCATAGCAAGAGTTAATATTGTCAAAAGACTTGTAAATATGCTTAACATAGAGTCTTGTGCAGGCCAAGTGGTAGACAGATTTTTTTTGTTGTTTTTTTGATTTTTTTTTTTTTGCAAAATGAAAGGACACAAGTTCAGATTTAGGAAGACAATTGTTTTTGTAATTAATAAAAACTATGGCTGTGGTTTATTAATAGTCTCGGAGATACTTTCCTTTTTATATCTAGACTTTACTAACATAGCACCATGGTTAGAAACATTGCTTTCTTTTACATTCTGTTTCTTCTTCTAATCACATATCATTTCTCTCACAGTGATAGTTAAATCTCATTATATTTAATGATTTATCCATTTTCTGCTATAAAAGTTTTATCAGTGACTCCTTGTGTTATAATCTCATTGTCACAAAATTATATCCTATTTGTTAAGAATAGTGTTACCATGATTTTATCTTCTTAAACGCTCTTTTTAATGTCAGTGTCTCAGCCTTCTTTGTGAAAAGATTAAATTTTTTTTTCTCTTCATTTAGTCTAATTCTGCTCAATGTTCCTTATATTGCATAATATCTTTCACTGTTTTGTGCTATTTTATTTAAAGAATTTAATTCTGGGAACTGTGTTTCATTCAAAAACTTGATTTCTTTGAATAAGACAGAAAACATGCACTAAAAGAAGTATATATTGCCAAGTATTTTTTTCTTCCAAAGTGCATTGTTCCTGTAGTAAAATATTGCATCTTTATTTCTTAATTCCAACTGGATATATTTCTTTATGGTATTGATTTATTTCTTGATTGATATATAGTTTATTTAAGGAAGTTTCAAAATGTTCAGTTGAATATCTTAGGCACATATTGAAAATATAAATATCCCATTATAAATTCTCATCATATTTCCACCAAATCTAACTTAGCAAAAATGTGTGTAAACAAAGAATGGGATGCAGACGTCATCTGTGGCTTGTGTGTATGAACAATAAGTTCATCTGAGACACTCTTACCCAATTGGGTCAATGCCAAAAATGTCCCAAAACCAACAGATACATTGGGTTTCTGAATTATCACTCCTTCCTTTCCCAAGTCCTGGTAGCTGCTCTTTTCCCTTTCCTTTCAATATTTCAGAGAAATGTTCAAGTATATACACTTGTGCATGTCTATGTGTGCATTACATAAAGAATAATATTATGATTACCATGTATGCATCAGCAGTCTCAGTAATGACCGGTCTTGTGTCATGTTTACTCTCACTCTGTCATCATCGTGGTACTATTTTTTAACTGTTTTTTTTTTTTTATTCAATTAAGTGATAACAAGGAACTGATTTTTTTTCTGTAAAGTCCTGAGTCTTAAGACCAGATGCATACTACGTTCTCTCTCCATTTGTGTATCTGATCAAATGTGCCAAGCCTTCTGCTTGGCTTGGCTTGGCTTGGCGTTGATCTTGGGTGAACAATTTACCACATTGCTTTTCTTTGATGGAAAAGCAGTGAAGATAATTTTTTCAGGAAAAGAAGTCAGTCATCACCTGCCACCATTCCTACACTCAACTAGAGGGGTCACAGTGTTGTCTGGAGCCATGTTTTTGAGGGCGATTTAAGCAGTGGTTCAACATCAAGAAGTCCTGTTTTAAATCTTGGCAGCACAGCAATTTGGCACTCATGTCGCCGGGCTGCTATGAAGATTAGATGAATTAATACATACGTAGAATTAAGAAACATGTCTCAGGGCTGCCATTGTGGTGTAGTGGGTAGAGCTGCCTCCTGCGATGCTGGTACCCCATATGGAAGCCCCGCTCCACTCCCGGCTGCTCCATTTCCTGTCCAGCTCTGTGCTAATGCACCTGGGAAAGCAGCAGCAGAAGGCTCAAGTTCTTCCGCCCCTGAACCCACCTGGGAGACCTGGAAGGAACTCTTGGCTCCTGGCTTCACCCTGGCCCAGCCCTGGCCCCTGCAGCCATTTGGGGAGTGAACCAGCACATGGAAGATTGATCTCTCTCTCTCTCTCTCTCTCTCTCTCTCTTTCTCCCTCCCTCCCTCCCTCCCTCCTTCCCTCCCTGTCTCTAACTCTGCCTTTCAAATAAAAATAAATCTTAAAAAAAAAAAAGAAGAAGAAGAAGCGTTTCTGGAACATGATATGTCACACAGATACATATTATTAACTACTTGAATTACAGACCTATTAAAAGCTTGAATGACTTGTGCATCCATAAGTCATTTGTGGGTCTTTTGGAATACATGTATAAAATTTTAGAGCACTTAACATGTATAGGTAAAATGCAACATTTTAATTATCAAGAAGAATATACTGTTTTTGCTGCTAAGCCTGGTCTGACAAGACTATGTTTAAGTCCTGTATTATATTAAAGGTTTTGTGAATTTAATGTGTTCAATAAAACAGATCTAAGAGAAGAAAATTATTTTAGGGACAGACGATGTTTAGGGTGACAGAGCTTAATGCACATGTTAGAGCAGTTTCCATTTCACTTTCTTGGAATTCTTCTGAAACCCAAAGACAAATCTTAGGAACCCAGACAAACAAAACACGGAAACTGGGTCTGAAGCAACATCCTGGTACTTTAACCTCTCTTCTTAGCAGATGGTCCATGTGTGCGTTACATGTTTAAAGGTGTTTAAAAACCCAAGCAGGCTGGCAGGCAGGGTGTGCGGTGCACTGAGTTTGAAACCTTCCGTGCTGGCCCAGGAGCCAGCCAATCAGCAGGATGAGAACTGCATTTCCATAATGATTATTGGCTGGTGGACTGGAGGCTGAGCTGTAAGAGGAAGGGGAGGAAACAGTGTGTTGAGAAAATAGCAAAACAAGTTTCTGGCTTAGAAACACGAATATGTTTATTACATATTCTCTGCAGTGATTCATCCTTTAGGCAAGTGTGTTTTGAAAACAAAAGAGGCACAACTGTTCACAACAAAAGTGATAGCCCACAGCCAAAACAGCTCACTGCAAACTCTGTTCTTTTAAACAGTCTTTAGTGTCCTGATTCCTTCTCACCCAACACTGGGAAGATTTCCCGAGAGATGCATCGGGGGGTTGGAGTTAAGTTATAAACGAGGCAGAGGTCACTGTATCTGATAGGCAGTGCTGTGTTCTCCGTCTTCATTTGGTTTTACAAAATGCGCACAAATACAGCGTGGATCATAAAGTATGAAAAGCCTGAAGTATTAGCACCAAAAATATATTAAGCACATCCACACTTACAGACATTTTTTCCCTCCCCCAGCAGTCATGGAATTGTGTGCTCACAGGCAGGAAACTTAGATACATTTATCCACATGTTTGGGATGGCTTCCACCAAGTTTTACACGCATGTAAAATCTATCATTCAATCATGGAGATTTCAAACATGGTTTATTTCATCTGGTCCTTGCCAGAGCTCTGTCCACTGGCTCACGCGTCACGTGCTTTAAAACAGAAGGGGTTTGGGCCGATCTAAAGTGAAGAGCCTGGAACTCAATCCGGGTCTCCCAGCCGTGGAGAGGAAGGGACCCAATTCCTGGAGGCTTGGCTGCTGCCTCCCAGGGGTCTGCATTAGCAGAGAGCCAGAGTCAGGAAGGAAACCGAGGCCCTCTGGGGTGGGACACAGAAGTCGGAACTGGCCTCTGACTGCTAGGCTAAGGACCCACCCCATGGAGTCCCCCCCCACTCCCCGGACAAAAGGGGAAGTGGAGAAAGGCTGGGCGGGAGAAAGATGGAGTGGAACATAATGGCCCTATTCTGTTGCCTTTTGACCTCTATTCTTGGCAGGAGTGCATGTGGCAGTTGTTTAAAATTCAAATCCAGCAGCGACAACATTTCACCTACAAGTTTTTAAATTTAGTTTTACACACACTGTTTCCACAGGCCATCTTTCGGGAAATGAGAATAACTCTATAATGCAGATTAAGCAGAAGTATTTTGCTGTCTCTCCCGGTGACCATTCCTTGGCTGGCTAACAGACCAGCCATTCAGAAGCAATTTTCTTCAGGCTAAAATTATGTGCTGACCGTAGCAGATCACTTCCCATAATAACCCTTCCCCCACCCAACGCTAAATACAATCTGTCTCCTACCCACTGTAATCACGTGCAAATAACTGTAATTTTGAAGACGAGAAACAGCCCAAGGTGAAACGTGTCTAAACAGAGGTCGATTTGAAAAATCAGGGCTATTACCTAAATCTGTAAAATACATATTGTAATAAAACCAGCAACAGCAATCTCCAATAAGTAGTTTTTTTTTTTTTTTTTTAATGTAGCTTGTGTTTTGATCTTCTTTATGCACCCGGTCTTCACTGGCATAAAAGAAAAATCCTTTTCCAGAAATGGTTTCATTCCATGCGATGTAAATTGCTTTCCTTGCTTGGGTGTGGGTTCAGATATAGTAGCAGGCTCCACAGCACGAGAAGCTGGGCCCACAGAGGCACGATTTCAGATACTCACCACTGACCGACACTGCGGTTCCCTCAAAGCGTGCAGTATACAAACGTTTGCCTTTCAAACAGCATGCTGTTTTGCAATATTTTGCTAGATTCTCCAGAATTGCCAGGCATAAGAGACCAGGCCTTGCTGCTTTTTCTTTTTTATTATTTGAGTGTGGAGGATTGCAAGAAGGAATGGGGAATTAGGTGAACAGACAGGGAGAAATACCACCTTCAATTTTATATTCCTTTAGCCTTAAAATTCATTGCAACCTTATAAGAATTCTTGTAGTTTTTGCTTTATCATCTCAAGTAGTTGAAGCTAAGCTGGATTTTAAAGTTCTGTCAAGACAGTCATTTTTCTCCTTGCATTGGTAGAGGCTCACTGTTATACTGGGGCATTTTTGTAACTGTAATTTTAAAATGTATTTTATACAGGGGAATTTACTTTTATATATTTTTAAAGATGTATTTATTTATTTGAAAGTCAGAGTAACACAGAGAGCGAGAGAAGTCTTACACCTGCTGGTTCACTCCCCAGTTGCACTCAGTGGCTGGGGCTGGGCCAACCTGAAGTCAGGAGCCAGGAGCTTCTTCCGGATCTCCCACATGGGTGCAGGGTCCCAAGCACTTGGGTCATCCTCCACTGCTTTCCCAGGCTCATTAGCAGGAAGCTGGATTATACGGGGGAATTTAAATCCAAGGTGAGTTAACAGAGTGCAAATATGACCCTAAGTACTGCTACACAATGTGTGTAAACACCCACTTGGCCAAATGGTCGGTGCTTTTACCTACCCCTCCCCCACCCTGCAAGGCCCGGAAATGTTTCCTGGTACAGGGTCCTCTATCTCCACTGTGGCCCTGCTCCTTGGCATTGCCTTGGTGAGAAAGCCACAAAGAACTTTCCCCAGAAGACCGCCATCACCTGTAGGGAGAGTCTGGACCTCCTAGCGTTTGTGTGGGTGTTTAACAAATCACCAATTCCACATTCTCTAACCAGAGCAGGCCAGCTGAGCAATCCCCAGCCATCCGAGTCAGTCTCCACTACCTTCTTGGGTATCCCATGCGTTTCTTATTACGTCTGCGTGAAGTTCCTTTTCCTATACATTAAACTCATATCCAGGTAAGTTTAATTTTTTATAGCTCTGTGATTTCCTTTTTGGCCTTGGTTTTGAGTGGATGTCAAGTGTGAATGTTACCATGGATGGAGAAAAGGCAGGCCCGGGTGTAGTTTGTCTCTACAGTTTGCCTTGGGAAATGATTCCTGATCCTCAAAGAAAGCAGAGACAATAGGTACCGAAGAAAGACCACCGTGTTTTCTTGTGGTCCTGCGTGAAACCCTAGACCTCCTAAGCTCTTTGGCTCTTAAAGAAGAGGAAGACTCTCTCAGAAGGACTTTCTGATGACCCTGGAAGTGTCCCTAGGATGTGCAGGAGCAGGGATGATCTTAGGCGCAGAGAGGCGGTGGTGGGGGTTATTGGAGGTGGGGGTGACACTCCTCCATGGCTCCTTTTGTACCATCCTCTGGCTCTCTGCTCTCTGCCCTGCCCCCATTCCAAACACCTGTCCTCCCCTAAAACATAAAATTCCTAAGTGCACATATATACGGCAGCAAGCTGGCCTTATCAGTTATACGAAGGGTCTTTAAAAAGTCCATGGGAAAGGACTTGTTACCAAAACGTTACACATGAATTCAGGAATTTCATGCCTCAAAATAAACTTATTTTTTAATTGCATTTCTCCACAAACATGTTGTGAAACCCTCTGGTATACAGGTAGATATTAGTGCACAGACAATTATGTTCCCTGAGCTCTGTAAAATTTGCATCTCTACAAATACAGTCTAGCCTCCCCATTCTGCGAGGGGGGAGCGAGGTTTTCAAAGCTGGCTGTCAATTATCTTGGTTTCAGTCATCAGTTAGCTGGTAGTCCTCTGATGCCTCTGGATTGGCCCCTTTGTCAAACAAAACAAAACACACACAGGCAAAGCCAGCGGAACAACTCTGGTTTATTCAAAACTCTCCTGGAAGAATTTGGGAGGCTGGAGAGTGGGGGATGGGGTGTAAGTGGAGATCCGAGACGCTGGAATGGAAGGGAATGCTTTGATTTTTATCAAAGTGGTTTGGGTTAAAGACGCGCTGGAGTTGTGCATTTGTCCTGCAGTTTGGGCCAGTGGGGTTTATGCAGAGGTGTGATGTTTGGGGTTTGGGGAGATTCGACTGGGTATAGAGAAGACATGGCTTGGTTGTAGTTATATTAAGTCTATGTGGCAGGCCCTTTTCCAACTTCACTAGGTCTCATTTTTTTTTTTCCCCCCTAAATGCCCTTTGAAGTCCTGTTGTTTTAAGAGCCAGTCATTGATTTTTCTAAACTAGTATAACATATGGAGTAGCCATCGGCTTCCAAAGGCTGAAATGTAGATGACACCCCAGGGACTCAGGAAGTGCCCAAGAGTGATCTGGTCCTTTGAGAAACTAGTCTTCTCAAAGAAAAAAGTTTAAAAAAAATATATCACCATATGGTGCTTTGTTATCATCAATGGGCCATGCGTGCATGTAAAAACCTGTGCACACCAGAACATAAAACACACATCAAAGTCAAAATGAAGGATAAGTGGATATCAGATACCTGATTTGTCCCCTTTCATTTAATGTACAGCTTTGATTTGAATACTGATTGACTTGGGGGAGATCTAAAGACGTATAGATGGTGTTCCTCTGGTTTAAATACCCCAATAAAGGCTGGAGACTGCTGTTTGTAACAATCTGTGATGTCAAATCTAGTTCACGTAAGGAAGTGAAGCAGCTAATTGGCAATTTTTTTTATGGAGGTGAGTCAATAGCCATTACTTAAGATACGTGACGTAACTACCCACAAAGTCACCGCTGAACACGGGAGTCACAGGTCCTGTCTGGCAGCACTAAGGCCTTCTGTGTGTCCCTGTGAAGTAGACACCTGCACGTTGCAACTGTCCTGTGGAAGTTACCGCCCCTTCAAAACCTGGGATCCTGATGTCTTTGATGAAATTCGCAGCACTTTCTGGCTTTAAGATGTCCACATTCCATCTCCCGCAGAAAAGAAGGGGGAATTGCAATGAAATATTTAAAATGTGGTCTAAAGGTTTAAAATATATAAACACGTTAGCTTAGGTACCCTTGGAACAGCTATTACAGTAAAATGCTCAACTTGTTATTTCATATTAACCTCTCTTATCCTGTGACCTCACAGTCCCATTAACTCGGCTGCTGGCATTGCTCCCACCATAAATCCAGAGGAAGTTCCCTGTCTGGGGGCTGCAGACCCGGTCTTTCCAGGACTTAACCCCCACCCCGAGATAGGGTTACAGATCTGGGGGCGAGGATAGGGCGACTGAAAAATTGCCACCCGGGTTTGTGTAAGGGGTTAATCTGTCTAGAATATTTGCCAACCATCGATTTTCATTTAAAAAAAAAAATAATAATCCTGGCCCTTGGCGTTAATTTGGTTGGCTGGGGCTTTATTTTATCTTTCAGCCTTTTTTTTTTTTTTTTTTTTTTTTGGAACCGCCTAAGACCAGGTGGAAAAGCCTTGTTCAGGGAAAATCTCTTCCCATAGTGGCTTTGCAATGGTTTCCAGAGCTCGAAGACCCGGAGCCTGGCAACAAAAGGGTTACTGGTTCCCCCATCACCGCCTCTACCCCCGGATCGATTTTTCTTATTTAATCAGCGAGTTAAAAAAAAAAAAGGGGTGGGGGGAGTTGCAGGCTGGGCCCTGCGGTGGGGGAGGGTGCGAGGCCCGAGCCGCCACTCGCAGCATCTGCGTCAGGAGCCGGGGTTGCGAGCCCCCTGAGCCGGGAAGGGCCGGCCCCCGGGGCGCTCGCCGTTCCTCGGCTTCCCGCTGCCCGCGAGCGACCGCGTTTTGCGTCCTGCACACCCTCACCCTTGCATTTACCGGCAGCCTGGCCTCGCAGCCTGTTGGAGCTGTGTTTTAATAAATAAATGTTTTCTGTGAATGAGGCATTTTTTTTTCCCTTCCTGCGGGAGGTTCCTCACCCCCGATCGGGTTGGAAAAGAAAGCGCTTTGTCTGCACAGCCCACCCCCCGGCGCACCCCACCCGCGCCCCGGGTGTGCTTTATACGCGGGTGTCTCTCGGCCCCCTCCAGTAGCCCCGAGAAAGCAGCCGGCCAATCGGAGGGCCCGGTTTCATAAAAGCTGCTCTCTGATTGGCCCGATGCGAAAGGGCACTGCGAACAAAGAAAAGTCCCTTTCAGGTACAGCGGCTGGGAGCTCGCGCTGCTGCGCTCCCCCGCGTGTGCGTGCGTTGAGTTTCAGCCCAGATTTCGGTGCTGCACAACAAGCCGGTTGCGCGTGTAGGCACTGGGGGCAGGGGGAGGGAGGGGAAGCTTTTTTTGTTGTTGTTTGTTTTTTTTTTAACTTTACATTTTTTTTTTTATAAAAAGTACACAGGACGGTCTGTGACACTCTGATGGTCCATCTTCTTTCCTAATAAATTTGTTGAAGAGATTAGAATTTCCAAAATAAAGCGGCCGCCACCTCCACCACCACCACCACCACACACATTCAATGCAGTTAGAAGGAAAAGGTCAACTCGGTGCCAGACAGACCGTAAGTACGGTTGCGTGGTGTGTCTCTTCTCTCTCTCTGGCGCTTAGCGGGGACTGGAGGCAGGGGAGTGCTCGCACGGCGGAGCTGGCCCCAGGGTCCGGCTCGCGCCTCTGCAGCTGCCCGGCCCGGGGAGCCGTGTTAACCCGCGGAGGCTGCAGCGTGAGTTGAACTTCACGCAGTTCCGCTCCTGCGGGCGCTCGGGGGGACTCGCAGCGAGCTGCCCTTGCGGGGCTGCAGCCCGCAGGACGATGGCAGCCACGCAGCTCCAGGTCCCGGGCCACAGGGTCAGTCCTCTCGCCCGCCTGCGCCCTCCCTCCGCTGTCCCGGCTGGGGCAGCCCCCTCCCCAGGCCGAGGCGGAGGAGGGGGAGGGGACCCCGCCGGGTCTCTGTCCCCCTGCCACGTCCCAGTGTCCAATAATTTAATCTCAGACCCGTGTCCCAGTGCAATGGGGATAAGGACCGTTTTTTTTTCCACCTCTTAAAAAAAAAAAAAAAAAAAAAAAAAAAGCAAGCAAGCCCTCCAAATACCATTGAGAAAGAAAGAGAGAGAGAAAAAAAAAAAAAAAGGCCCCACCCAACCCAAACAAACCCACGAATAGTAACAACGGTGTGTTTATTCCCCGGCTCGGCCCGGGAGCCCGCGAGACGGTTCTTTGTTTCCTGCGAGGGCGGTGGGGTGGCAGTGTGGGGGTGGGGAGCCCCTCCAGCGCCCCCCCGAGCACCCCCCCACCCCCGGCCCCGGCCGACAAATTGGAGCGAAGTTGAGGAAAGGTTTATAAGGTGGTTCTGCCACACATCTGCTGGGCTCCCCGCGCCCCGGGCAGACCCCAGGACACGGGGCTTGGGTGGCTGCGGGCGCGGGGTGGGTGCGGGGGAAACCCGCAGCACGTGCGGGCCGCCCCGGCGCGGGGGCGAGCGCGGGGACAGACCGTCAGCAGCTGACTGCTTGTGTATTTTTTTTTTAAAGACCAGATCAGTATTTTCTTGATACGCTTGTCACCATTTTTCGCTCTCACGCCGGCCAATGGAGCCCGCGGCGCGCACGTGACGGTGCGGTGGTTGGCCGCCCCGCGCTTCCCGCGGAGCCCCCCACCCCGCGCCCCCCATCCATCACCGATTCATTACTGCTTTTAGCTTCCCCGACGCCGGCTAATTAAAAAGACGAAGCCGGGGCTCCGCGCCACTCGACGCGGGCGGGGGCGGCGGGAGGAGGAAGAGGGAGACACGCGGGGACACGCACCGGCCGAGTACCAGGAGGGGAAAAGTGTCCTGCAAAAGGTCGCCTTGGAAAAAAAAAAAAAAGATTTTTTTTTTTTTCCTGACTCTAATTATCGAATTACCACATGACCGATGGGCTGGAGCGACACTGGCCGCCCTCCTCCTCCTCCTCCTCCCGCGTCGCCCGCGCCCTCAGGGACTATCCTGGGAACTCGGTTCCTTTTTCTTAAAACAACATAAAACAGGAAAACACCACATCCTCTCGGGTGGGAGGGCCGCGCCCCCAGCCCCCACACCTGCGCCCCGCGCCGCTCCCCCGCCCCTTCCTCCGCCGCCGCCGCCCCCGCCGCGGCCCCTAAGTTAGTTGGAGAAATCAAATCTGTCAGGAAGGGCGGAAAAATGCCACTTCCCGGCTGACAGGCGGAATCCAGCCCGGATTTTCAGGGCTCTCTGGCCTCGCTTTCTTCCCCGGCGCTGAGCTGCCGCGGTGCGGGCGCCCGGGGCTCGCGCGGCGGGATCCGCGCTCGCTGCTCGCGGGGACGCGAGTGCGGGGCCGGAGGCGCACTCCCAAGTTGGGGAAAGTTTTGTCTCGGACCCCTGCTCCCCCCGCCTGTGTCTCTCTCTTTTCTCTCTTAAAAAAAAAAAAAAACAAACCTATTATTCTCGATGCTTGTTAAGAGGAAAAAGCCCCTCTGGTGCTCTGTCGTGAACGTGAAACATTATCTTCCAGCCACAGTGACACATTTTTTTTTTTTAAAGGGAGAAAAGGACTCCCGAGCTGCTTGCCAAAAAGGGGTGGGGGTGGGGAGGCGGAATAATGCGATCGAGTGATGATTCTGGCTGAGATGTGCTCTTGGGTTTCTTCCTCCTTGATCATTCGGTGTTTAAGTAAAATGAGGCACAGGCTTGTTTCCGAGTGGACGGGGAAAAGCATTTTGATTTGCTGGCCTAATTAAAAAAATGATAGAGGATTAAAGGTAAGCGATGTGTGTGTGTGTGTGTGTGTATATATATATATATATTTTTTCTTCCTGACAGTCAACTGTTAAAAAGGGGCTGATCCCTTTAAAAACCGTTTTAACTGCTCTTTGTCAAACACACACTCATTTGCGGTCATTGAGGCCAGCTTGGCGCGGATCACTTAGAGTGTATGTCTTAATCAGTTTCCTTGTACAGTCAGCAGCAGCACCGTATTTAACAGACCGAGCCATTCTGTGGGCTGGGAATAGAGCAGAGTTGTTTAGATACATTTTTTTTTTTTTCTCAGAAGGCAGATACTTAACCTTTTGTTAGAACACAGAAATGCTATCGAGACATGTGTCTGTGTGTTTAAAGAAATCGTGTGTGCTACTGGGGGAGCAAGGATAGGAGAGAGGGAGGTGTATGTGTGTGTACTGGGGGGGGGGGGTTGTTGGCGGTGTTTTTTTTTTTTTTAACTGTTCCTTCCTGGGAACAAAAACCAGATTGCCCAGATAATTTCCAAAAAAAAAGTATTGAAATCAGAAATAAGGAAAATTCAGCAGATCGCTGCAGAGAACTTGGAGGTCTGGGCTTTTAAATGGCAAGAGCTAGGGCACAGTCAGGGGCATTCAGATCTGTTCCTTCGCTCTGAGTGTTGAGCCTGTGAATTTAGGGGTTGAGATAGCACATGTGCCAGGCCAAAAAAAAATTCTATACTTAAAACATAGGAACCTACAGAAACCTTTCTGGACTTGAATCAGATCCTGAGGATTTTTATAATGCCTTTTTTTTTTTTCCTCTTTAAAGAAGTGATTGTCCTCGTGTTGTTGCTACAGGATTTTTTTTTTTTTTTTTCCTCTTTAGCTGCTGTCGGAGGCTCACTGTCCTGGGCATGTGTTTCGGGTCTGGTTCTTGCCCTTCTCTCCGACACTGCACGGGGCAGACAATACCCCAGGCGTCCCGGTCCCTTCCTGACGCCGCAGTGGTAACCGCGTTCTATTCCGGCAACACCCAGACGAGAGAGATCGGCCTTCTCCCCCCTTCGCAGGAAAAGATGGACCAGGACTGAAGGGTGTCGGACGCCTGGGGCGCGCTCGTGGGACGCGGAGACGTGGAAGCTGCTGCTGCTGTTGTTTCCTTCCGAGAGCGAGCCCCGCGGAGCCAAGCGAATGTCCCCTCACCTCCCCAGGAAAGTTCTCCGGCTTTTGATGCTCCAGAGCTCGAATTCAGGATGTCAGTGAACATTGCGGCTGCAGGCAAAGGCGTGGATGCGAACGCGGTGGATGCCTACGACAGCGGTGATGATTGGGAAATCGGGGTTGGCAATCTGATCATCGATCTGGACGCCGACCTGGAGAAGGACAGACAGAAATTCGAGATGAACAACCCCGCCGGCTCCGCGAGCGCCGGCGGCTCCAAGGAGTGCGGCGGTGCGCCCGGGGCGCCCGCAGCCCTCGCCGACGGCCTGAAATTCGCTGCCGTGCAGCCCTCCGCTCCCCAGGGGAATTCGCACAAAGAGACCAGCAAATCCAAAGTGAAAAGGAGTAAAACTTGCAAGGATGCTAATAAATCTTTGCCTTCTGCTGCCTTGTACGGGATGCCCGAGATCGGCGGCGCTGGCAAGCGGCAGGAAGTCCAAGGGCGCCCTGGAGAGGCGGCTGGCATGAATTCAGCGCCGGGTCAGAGCGCGGGCGGCGGCGGCGGGGGCGGCGGCGGCGGCGGCCCCAGCGGCCCGGGTCCCGGTCCCGGCCCCGGCGCGCCCACCGCGGGCGCGGGCTCCTGCGCCAAGGCCCGGGACGACAAGCCCGCCAAGAGCCAGGGCAGCCGCGGCGCCAAGCGGGACAAGGACGCGGGCAAAGCCAGAAAGGACAAGCACGACCTGCCGCAGGGCCACCCCGGCGGCGGGGGCGGCCAGGCCCCTAACGGGGGGCACCTCTACGGCTTCGGGGCCAAGAGCAATGGAGGCGGCGCGAGCCCCTTCCACTGTGGGGGCGCCGCCGCCGGGGAAGTTACCAAAAGCGCGGCGGATTCGGGGCTGCTGGGAGCAAACTCGGTGTTGGTCAAGAAGGAAGAGGAGGAGGAGGAGAGCCACCGGCGGATCAAGAAACTGAAGACCGAGAAGGTAGGACAGAGTTTGCCCTCCGCGCGGTCCGCTGTGGCGCGTGCCTTGGTGTGGGTGTGCGGGCCGTGCCCTCCCTCGCCCCCTGCAGCCTCCCGGTTCTGCGGGAGGGGTCCATGGTGTGCACCTGTGCGTGCAACTGCGACGCCGTGGGAGCTTTCTTGGCTGCAGCGTTTGGCTCTTGCAGCGGTCGGGTCCCCGGGTGGGAGGGCCTGAGGGGGGGTCCTAGAGCGCCTGTCCCCGCAGGCGGGCTCCCAGCCCAAGTTGCAGCGTGTGTTTTAACCGCAAGCAATCCTGCGCCCGCTTCACTTGGCGGTGGGGGTTTCTCCTCTAAGGAGAGCGGTCTTCTGTGTGGACTGACCGGTTCTGGGGTGTAGCGTTCCAGCGCCCTACTTGGAGGGGCATGCCCAGGATGCTAACTTGCCCTCCACTGTCTTGCCATGAACTCACCCCCCCCTCCAAAAAAAAAAAAAAAAAAAAAAACGATTCTGTCCAAGGATGTCCCTGGACGGGTCCCTGAGGTGTGCTGGGTTGTTGGTTTCCTAACTGAGCAGAAAGGCTGTTTGGCTTGGCGGTTGCTGGGATCCTGATCCCTGGAAAGTGGAGTTGTCACTTGCGCGGGCTGGCGTGACTGGGGAGCGGTGGAGTGGATGTTCCAGGAACGTGGAGCCCAATAGGAGACTCGCGGGCTGCATTTGAACCCTGTGCCCAGGGACTTGGGCCATTTTGAGCCTCCCTCCAGCTGTCCCGTGGTCATAACGGTGGTCCTTACACCAAGCCTTGGACAGACTGCCCCCAGCCTGGTGCTGTGGAGGGGGTGGGAGAGACAGGCGGGCGTCTTCCTGGTCTGGCGATCTTGTGCACTGAGTGATGTCTGGGCGCCCTAGGGGCTCTGTGTCCACGAGGCAGGGTGGCGGCCAGCTGGGGCTGTGAGTGACGTTGTTCTAAGTTAAGCCTTGTAGAAGTGGCACTTTGTGGACAGGGGGTGTTTGGAAATGTGCTTACTAAACGACTTGATTCCATCTCTCCGGTTTCTGACTTGATCAAAATTCTCAGCGGTGGTAAATCATGTCTTTGGGCAATTGTTTTGTGTGTCAAGGTACTTTGCTCTCTAAGCCTTTTTTTTTGTCTTGGCGTGGGTGTTGTGTGTTCAAGATTGAAGGTGGAGTATGGGAGATGAAGTTGGAGTATGAGAGATGAAGTTTGGATTTTGCAAGTTGATGGAGCTACTTGAAGGGGTTCAGCATGCCAAACCCACTGAAAGCCTTTGGACCCTCCCTCCCGCATACACTTCAGCTTCCTTGGTAAAACAGCGTCTTTTTTTTTTTTTTTTTTTTTACGTTGATGAGTTTAAGTGGGTTTTTTGAAGGTGCCAGGTTTTAAATGTGTGGTTTCTCATCATTTCTGCTAAAAGGCGTTCTGAGATCTTCCCATTACTGAGTACAGTGGAGCATTTACTTTTGTTGCCACTAGTCTTCAAATTGCAGTTCTAATCTGCTTTAACTGTCTCGATGGATTGCCCTAATCCAGTGCTCACAATGGCCGTGGCGGAGGAGTCAGCGCCGTTTGATTGATTCGCGGGCTGATTGGAATGTGGGAGGGACTGCCCTTTTGCATCCCCCTTAGCCTTTTAATCTTCCAGCCAAATGTTCACATTCAACAATTTTGTTTAGCTGGCAACCGGGACATTGCAGACTCTCAAAGGCTGCTGTCATGGCAACCGAGATGAGAGCATGGTGTCGCTTCTCTGGTTTTTGTGTTCCTTTCACTTAACAGCCACAGAGGAAACTGGATGCAGAATGGGAGAACTAAATTATTCATGTAGGTGCCCCTGTTCTAGAGTCTGAGCGCTGTGTGAATTACATCAGTGAGGAGCCCAGGAGCCCTGGTGCTGGGGGCTGGGAGAGGGCCGGAAGCACCTTGCACCTTTAGATTCCCTCCCCCTCCCTGGCTGGGACTGGGGAGGAAGCTGCACCTGTACTGTCCACCTTAGCCAGTGGGGTTGGCACAGGGGCCCTTGTTGCAGTCTCCAACGCTGATCCTTAAGGCTCTGCTCCCCAGCCCCTGGCTGCATAAGGCTTTCATTCCTTGTAGGAATGCCAGCCAGGGAAGTAACTTTCTGCTAACGAGTGGAGGTGTCAAATTAGGCTTCAGTGTAGACAGGGCGTCCTGATGGTGGGACAAGGCCTTGTAAGCAGTCAGGGTTCACCTGACAATGTATTGCAGCTGCGAGGCACCTTGGAGGCAGGTTTTCTGACCTTTTTAATACAGTGTCCTAACTTCCTTGATTGTGCGGGTTTCTGAGGAGTCAGCCAAAATGACTGAGTCTGAGCAGAGATAGTTCGTGAGGGGCTGCACCTGAGAACCAAAGGGACATGGTATATGTGCACTTTGTGTGCACGTGTGTGTGTGTGTGTGTAGTTTGGAAGGTTCGAAGGAGATTCATAAGACTGGCTGCCATCGGTTAATTTTCACAGCGTGCCTAAATGTCTATTTTTGATCTGTTTATTCTGTTTCTTCACTGTACCATCATGTAAAACATGATAAATTGGACCTTATGAAACTTAATTAAATCAATGAGTGTTCTATTCCTTTATGTGGAAACCACAAGTATGTTGTAAAAGTCGCCACTCCCATAATACGTGAACAAAATCAAAACATGCCGTAATTCTGAGATGTGTGAGCAGTGCTTCTGTAGCCATTTTGTGGTTAAGCCACCAGTGACATGTCTGAATAAGTAGATTTGGCGGGTTGGCTTTTGGTTGTTAAGACCTGCCTCTCTGCCTCCGCCCTCCTTTCTCGGGAGGGGGGCGGCGTGATAGCTTTGCACCAAGCTCTCTGGCTGCAGCCTCAGCTGGCCTGCAGCGTTCACTTATCAGATTGGAACAGGCAGACATTCGGCTGAGCTCAGCAGGCACGTGTAGGGAGCACTGGACCTGCCTGTATTGGTTCACTGAAGCACTGGAGAAGACAGGAAAATTCTTAAAAACAGCTGGTTCTGAAGTAGACAGGAAAGGTACTCTGGGTCTTAGAGTTGCATGGCTTAGGGTTCTATTTAGTGCCTGTTGAGATAGGAGTGCCCTAATATTGCTATTGATGGGGCCCTTGTCATCCTAAAGGGGGTGTCTACAAATACACCAGTCCATACAAGATCCCATTTCCTCTTATTCTCTTGCAAAAACGTTTCAGCACACAACACTAGGAAATTCTGGTGCATTTTGAGTGTGAGCAGTGTTAGGAACCTGTTTTGATTGAGTTTTAGGATGCTTTGGTGTGGCCCGTTGGTTGCAAACAGTGTCCCCTGCACCTTCTGCTTGGCGTGCCACTTCTCAGCTGTGAAGGAAAAGGGCAGTGAGGTCACTTGCTGCCATTAAAGAACAAAGTCCATTGTTGGGGTCACCCAGCTGTTCTGTTGGGAACGTTGGGAACTAAGGGTGCTCCCCCCCCCCCCCCCCCCAGCATCACAGGTCCAGGGGCTGGCTGCTCTGGAGGCTTGGCTTTTCCCCATGGAGATTTTCTGTGAGAACCGTGGAGCTTGGGGTGTTTGGGGGGAATCACAGCTTCAGCACAAAGCCACAGCTTAGGATTTGAAATCTGTTGGGTTCGCGGCAGAGATGAACAGATCCTGCTGATGAAGATGGCACCAAAGGAGAGAAGTAACATGGAGCAACTTCTAGTCACTTTGCAAATAGTCTGTAAAACAAAGGCGGGGTGGGGGCGGGGAAGGGAGGGCAGCTGCTCGTCCCAGTGTCAGGAGGTTAAGAATGCTCTTCAAGGGAGCCTGCTTGGCTGCAAGATGGTTTTAATTAGAGCGTTATAAAGACTTATTTTTTCCTAAGCAGCGTTTTATAGCCAGTAAATGAAATGTGTGCCGAAAGTGCTAAGCAGAAATCTCCCCAAGCCCAGAGGTGTTCAATAACCAGATTCAAACAACGTGGGAAGGGGCCATCTGTTCTTCGTTTTCAGCATGAAAAACCGGGATTGCATGGCTGAGATTGGCTCCAATTTGGACAGTGTCTGTGTGTGCTTTTTTTTTTTTTTTTTTAAAGATTTAAAAAAAGTTCACCTGGTACTTCATAGGAACTTGAAATTGCGGTAATGTGACCAACACTGTGAAAACACATGTTCCTACATTTATTTTAACCAGTTCCATTTTTATTTAAAAGATTTCCAGAAGCTGAGCCCCTGAGCACTTTATAATGGTTATTCGGTCCCTGCAGGCAATCGCGGTGTGAGGGGTCAGTTCTGGGGAGATCTATTGAGCCAGTACCTGAATGATTCTGTCAGTTTCCTCGCCTGGAGGCAGGGGTGGGGGCTGGGGGAGCTGGCGAGTCAGCCTTTGTGGGTTAATCTAATTGTATTATGTGATGGTGCCCGGTGCCGGTGCCGGTGCCGGTGCCGGTGACCCAGAGCCCTTGCTCTTACACAGAGCTGTAGCCTAGGATTGTCGGTTACTGGGAAAATACTCTTTTAAGATAACTTTTGAGTCCTTGACTCTGTGGGTTGTGGGTTTGGGAAGAGCCCTGGGTGAAACATTACCCAGCCTTTGTTTGAGGTCTTTTTATGGAAGCTAATGACTGGGCTTGTGCCTCCCTGAGATAAATGACATTATCTCCAAGTGGGCTGACAGGAAACAGACATGTTAATGGTGAGCTGCGGGGAGGATCTGCCCAGGTTCTGACAAAAGAGTCCAGAAGGGACCCCTGGTTGTGGTCATTAACACGGAATGCATTTGCTCTCTTCCTGAGAGGCCCTTGGTAATTGGAAAGCTATTTTAGCCACAAGCACTTAAATCGTAAATCTACTACTCCCAGTTCTTTGGGCTTCTTAAAAGTAGGAGTGTGTGGTGCGGTGTGTGTGTGTGTGTGTGTGTGTGTCTTGGTTAACACGTGTGTGATCTGTATCTTTTCTTGTAAACATGGTGGCAATTTTTGAGGGCTGCCCAGAGTGGCATTTGGAGAGCTGCAGCTTGGGACTGCATCCATCAGATGCATTTGTGGGTCTCACAGCAGTGTTCAGCCATCCATCCCTCTGCTTCCTGATAGCCAAAGAGCATGCTCAAAGCTAAGAAGTCGTTTTCCTACTTGGAGATGTCTCGTGCCAGGAGCCTAAAATCTCTTCGTTATAAATTGGGAGAGAGGTTGTGCTCAGTGATTGGGAGTGTAATGCCGTCTTTTTTGATGTGTATGTTTGGCAAGAAGGTCACGGGCGTAATTGAGTTTCCGGGCAGTTTGAACTTTGTGCTTCTTAAAGGAAGAAAACTGCCATGCTGAACCCAGTCTAGAGATGAAAGGGGTCGTGGTATTAATACTAAATACTGCGGGTCTCTTACAGCCATTACGGTAGCACAGCATCATTTTGACTGCCAGCACTCTGCATTTGCCAGCCATCTGAACGTCAAGAGTTTTCACTCGCATACTGAACAGCTGATTCCTCAGTTGCCAGGTCCGCGTTCTAGCCCCACAAGGAAGCTAGAACTGAGGAGGTCCTTGTGGGCAACGTTACAGTGCAAACAGCCCTCTGTACTATCACTGTTGTCAATAAGTGACAATTCTCTCTTAATCTCTGTGTCGCTGAAGATAGCAGACAACGAGAACAGGCCAGATCCTGCCACAGTCACGAGGTAGTAATACAGAGATCACATGGGGGTGATGGACCTGGTGCTCCACAGGTGTGTCTCAGGACATCCTCCCAAGGCATACATAGGTGGTGGGTTGGGACTGTTTAGTTAGAATGGGCTTGACTCTTTAAAAAAAAAAAAAAAGGTCACTGTTGATTTTGTTTTCCTAAACTGGACTACAGACTAAATGGGCCCCTCCCTCTCCCCAGCTGAAGCTTCACTAGTGACTACTTGCTTTCTGTTGCAAGTTCTTTTTAATTTAAGCTTAAGGTCTTGGCAACTGGAACAAAGCCTTTGCAGCTGAATGGAAGGTTGTTAAACCATTCACAGTTGATTGGCCAGCACTTGGGGCTGTTTGTAATGTTGTTTTGAGAGCTGCGAAGATACTCGAGAGGGTGAGACTGGCACTTTGCTCCTAACTGCTAAATGTGGCTTGGAAATACCTTTGGGAATGTAAAGGAGAGGAGATTATGGGTTTTGCCTGAAGAACTGAAATGATCACAAAGCAAACACTTCCATTTTGATAGCTTGGTGCGCCTAGAACCACGGGGATCTCATCTGTTATTCAGAAGTTTTTTTTTTTTTTTTACCCCCAGCGAAGCTGAATAAAAATTTTAAAGTATGTATTGTAGTTGCAATGGAGAACTCCGGGGGAAAGGTGTTTCTGGTTAGAACAAATGGGTTTGAAATGCTGATCAAATCCCACTGCTGGTGTTCTGGGAGCCACTTTCTCTTCTTTCTCGTCCCCGCCCCCAGCCCAGTGTGATAAGTATTCACTGTGACTGTTCCGGCTCCACCACTGAGCTTCTGCCTCCCGGGAATCCTCATTGTCAGCCGTCACCGTAAGAAAAATGTGCCTCCCGGGACATTTTAGGCATATTCCAATCTCGCCATATGAATGCAGCTTTTACACGTTAAGAAGAGTCACGAAAAAAGTATTGATTATATTTTGTGTCGTGTAGATGTGGAAAGCAGATATTTGGGTTGTGGAATTGGCCTATTATGTTAACCAGAGAGCAGATGGCACGCTGCCACAGACGTATAATTTTACTTAAAGGGACTTTTAAGCTTTGGATGTGTTTTCTTTTCCTCTTATTTCCCCGATGGCTTCTTTTTATTGAAGGGTAACTTAAGGAGACCTGGTAGCAATTTTACTGCCTTCCCCTGACAGTTTGAAATAATAGCTGGGTCTTTGGTTGCACTGATCTTCTCCCAGTCAACTGGATTCTGGTTTTTGTTATGTGGCAGTGAATTAAAAAAAAAAAAAGTGTTTGTAGTATGTTTCAAGAAATGGACTCTTTTTTATATGCTTCAATTAGCAACAGACGACAGAGTTCCAATTGGTCACACTTTCATAAACTCCTGGAAGTCACTGTTGGTCCTTTGATGAAAGGGGAAAAATAAACTGGTTTGGTTTCTCAGGAAAGCCCCTGTGGGCTTGTGGCTGCTTTTGTACATTTTGGACACCCTTCTGTCCTCCCTCAGGGTTCAGAGGTCATGTCCAAGTCGTTTCCGGAGGCCGGCGCTTGCGTGGTCTGGAGTCTCCTGGGCGTGAAAGCACCTTGAGTCTACCCATTCCTCACCCATAAACCTTGGAGGGGCTGGCAGGTGCCTCCCGGACCCTGTTTGGGCGGGTGGGCGAGGGCCAGACCCGGCGACTTAGGGGTCTCCCGTCTCCTCCTTGGCAGCCCTGCGCGGCCTGGACGCTTGGGGCTTCCGGGCTTCACGCACAGGTGTGTGCGGCTCGTTCCACGCCCTCCCCGCCGTGATGGACATGAGCCCATGTCCGCGGGGAGGGGACCAGAGAAGCAACTGGCGGTGACGAGAAAAATAAAAAAATAAAAGCAAATAAAATCAGCGCGGGAGGGAGGAGGGGGGAAGCAAGCGGCGGTGACTGAAAAACAAAATTAAAAATAAAATAAAAATGAGCGCGTGAGGTACCGCGGAAGGGGTTGGGGGTAGGGAGTCTGCCCCGGGAGACGGCCACGGGCTTCCCGCGCGCCCACGAGCGCGCGCCCCCGCCCCGCGCGCGTCCCCGCCGCCTTTCCCACGGCTCCGCGGCAGCTCCCCGGCGCGCTGCTGTTGCCATGGCTACGGCGCCGCCGGCCACGCCTCGCCCTGGGCGTCCGACGCCGGAGTCGCCCTCTTAGGCTCTGGCAGCCTCGGCCGCGAGCCTGGGGGCGTGGCCGGCGCGTCGGGAAGGCGCACGCGCGCGGCGGCGGCGGCGGCGGCGGGGGCGCGCCCGGCTTCCCGCCCCGGGACGCGTGGATGGCCGCGAGCGCTGTAAATCTGTCAGCTCTCCGCGACGCCTTCCCTTCTTTCTTCGTTTGCTCGGGCTTCTGGTTTGACAAGGTTCCCCCGAGGCGGAATTCTAATCTGCTTCCAATTAGTTGCAAAATGTGAGTGAAACTTCCCCACGGTGAGGTGACTGCCGGTGGACTGGCCGGCACCCCTGCCAGAAGCTCGCCGATGCTCCTGCACGGTGGTTTTCCCGGCCCTGGGCTCTGCCGTCGGAGGAGGAGCTGCCAGCGGTTCGGAGCGACTTCCAAGGAGGGGGAGGGCTTCATTCTCCCCCCTACCCGGAAAGGTGTCTCTTTTCCTCGATCTGTGAAAATAAAACTAGCAGGGACCGGCGCCGTGGCTCACTAGGTTAATGCTCCGCCTGTGGTGCCGGCACCCCGGGTTCTAGTCCCGCTTACCCCTCTTCCAGGCCAGCTCTCTGCTGTGGCCCGGGAGTGCAGTGGAGGATGGCCCGGGTGCTTGGGCCCTGCACCCGCATGGGGGACCAGGAGAAGCACCTGGCTCCTGGCTTCGGATCGGCGCAGCGCCAGCCGTGGTGGCCATTTGGGGGGTGAACCAACGGAGGGGAAGACCTTTCTCTGTGTCTCTCACTGTCTCTCACTGTACCTGTCAAATAAAAAATAAATAAAAGTAGCAAAGGGGCCTTACCCCACCTTAACGCGTTTGCCCAAGCGGGTGGCGGTGGGCACGGTTAGGACCCTGTGCCCTGTCTAAGGTGGCCCAGACCCAAGGCCTCTGGAGCTGTTGAAAGGCCTTAACCGCCCTCTGAAACTCCGGGGGTGCTGGGTGGTCTTGGCACGCGGGAGGGTGGCATGAGGATGTCCCTGCGGGCCGTGACAGGGCCCTGGGGTCGCCTTGGGCCTCTGCAGCCCCCAGCGCGGACGCTGTCTCCCCGGCCGTGTGATCTCCTGGGGTTCAGGGTGGATCCGCTTCTGAGGGCTCATCACCCTGGCTCTGCGTGTATCATGGAGAAATCACGCGTGGATCTCAGAGTCGTTTCCCTCTGATTCCTCCCCACGCCTGCTGTTCTTGAAGGACCCGCCTACTCCTCAGTGACTTTGTCTCCCGACAAAGGTGTTGATCTCCCTGATTTTTTTTGAGTCTGGCCTGCTCGGTGCTTGCAGAAGGCGGGAGGTTTAAGACTGGCCTGTCTTCACCGGGCTTGGGAGCTGTTTGCTTCCTGCAGCCCTGGGCCCACAGCGGCGCCGAGAGCTGGAACCTTTCTTAAGTTGGGGAACCTACACAGTAACGTTGACTGTTTCCACTTAGAGTCCACTTGTCCAGCGTCCTGGCAGATTGATTTCCCGGGTCGTGATGGACCTGAAGGAGGTGTGCAGGGTTTTGTTGGTGGTAGATTGGTTGTGTTGATCCCTTGACTGGCTCAGATTCTCAGTAACACCTTCACATGTAAATGGATGCCCTACAGAGTCCTAAAAGCCCGTATTGATTGGTACATGATGTCTTTGTTTAATGTGCTCTCTCACAGTCTGTGTGGCTAGGGGGTGGAGCTTTTATTTCTCTTGGTTTAAACAAAACTTACTTTTTATCTGTGTACAGAATATCAATTATTTAAATGAGTTATGGGAAAACTCATTTTCTGCTGTGCCGGGTTTCCACAGAAGCAGCAGCCATGCTCTTTGTGTTGCTCCCTTTCTTGTTAGGCAATGACTGGTCTCAAGGAGAGAGAGAAAAAAGAGCCACATGGAAATCCTTAAAAATTTCAAATGTGGTTCTTTTAGATTGCAGACCTCCTGGGTTTAAAAAAAAAAATGATGGCCCCATAGTGAAGTGCGCACAATAGGCACGATTGTGGTAGCACCTCAAGTCCTGGGGTTCACTAATTACCCTTTAATGAGGTCAGTCTGCCCCGGCTGGCTCTCCCCCTACCTTGGGTGGAAAAGCACACACGACAGTTGGAGTTCAAGTGGATCGTGCTGTATTTGCAACTTAGCATAACTGCTTGGAAGGCCCCCACAGCGCTTAATTGGGGCCAGGCATTTTTGTTTTGGGGTGGGGGGGGATGGAGACTACACACAGCTCTGCCTTGTGCATGTAAAAGCCACCGTGCATCCCAGAAGCCTTCCGTCCTTTTGTTGATGCTGCATAGCTTTATACACTCCAAATGAGCTTATTGCCTTTTCACCATTGGGAGAGCTAAATAATGGAAGGACCTAGAAAAGTCTCTGGATTGGGCAGCTGCCAGGCAATTAAAAAAAAAAAAAAAAGAATGAATGGTTTAATTGTACAGCGAACTATTTGTTGACAGATTACGACTTACTTGGTCACCAAATCCCATGGACTGGGAGGTGGAAGAATGAGGCTGTGAGGTACAGAAATGGAATGCCCAGGGTTCCTTGTGTGCTCACGCACTGCTGTTTTTACCTCCCCCACCCTGGGTCTTTTTTTTTTTTTTTTATTTCCTTACAATGGCACAGTGAAGTAATGGTGAGAATGGCTTGGCCTAGTGAGGAGAGGGAGAGGGGGAGGGGCAGGGAGCAGGTTGTTAACTTCTTTACGGCCTGGTCAGGAAGCTGAGGTCTTATAGGTTGCTCTGATGGAGAGGGGGCAGGAGGCTGGAGGAGGAAAGACCCTGGTGTTGGGGGAGGAGGCGGTAGGGAGACGGGTGTGTGCTGCAGAGCCCTGTTGCAAATAGCTGGGGCTGTTGACAGAAACTCCCTGCTATTTCTTTACGAAGTGAGTAGAAAGGGACTCTCCAGCAGCGGCTCTGAAGTGGTACAGCAGTTTGGGGACGAAGAGCTGTTGACCTGCAGCCTGCATTTCAGCATCGTGTTTTTTTTTAATTTCTTTTTTTAGGGCTAGCTTATATTTAGCAGTAGAAGAGCAGAAATCATGGCCTTTGTCCCCAGTTGTAGTTGTGGTTGGCTTTAATCTTCTGATTAAACAGGGTTATGGAAATTCCAAGGGGACTGTTGCTTTCTGAAATGATCCGTCTAAAGACTGCCCAGTTGCCTGTTTTTTGTTTTTAATTTTTACCTTCATTCTTGGGGGCAGTAGTGAGACCCTTGATCTTGAACGCTTTTTTGTCTATCATCTGTCACCCATTCTGGTAACCTGGGATTACAACTATTGTTTCCATGGGATGTCTTTATATGAAGAAGCCATGAAAAAGCCCATTGTTACTGTAACACCAATGCTTGATGCATTTTTGATAGATTAAACAAGGCATCTGATCTGGCAAACAGTGATCTTGTTTGCTTCTTCTCCTTACTTTTAAGGTCTGGTCCTATTCTGTTGGCGTCACAGTAATTTGGAAGTAGCTTGGCTCTCACGTCTAAATTGTGGCTAGGAGCTTCACTGAGAGCGTGGAGAGGATGAGGCCTTCGCGGTCTCAGTGCTGTCTGACGACTGGTGGCTTCTCCAGGCCGCTGTCGCGGTCTCAGTGCTGTCTGACGACTGGTGGCTTCTCCAGGCCTCTGTTGCTCATTCCTGATACTTTTCTGTTCATGTTTTCAAAAGGCCTGAATGTTACCTTTTGGAGCATCCAACATACTTAGCATGGTCACAGTCACTAAAGAGACTACATTTATATAAACACATTTTTAAAAAATCATGCAATTTATATTTTACAAAAATGGTCAAAATCTGATTTCCTTGCTTTGTTTTTAAACATTTATTTATTTGAAAGAGTGACAGAGAGAAAGGGGGGGGGTCTGCTTGTTTACTCCCCGAAAGGCTGCAATGACCGGGCCTGGGCCAGTCTGAGGCCAGGAGCCAGGAGCTTCTTCTAGGTTTCCCATGAGGGTGCAGGGGCCCAAGCACTTGGGCCGTCACCCCCTGCTTTCCTAGGTGCATTAGCAGGGAGCTGGATTGGAAGTGGAGCACCCCATGGGATGCTCACACTGTAGGCAGGGGCTTTAATCTGCTGTGCCACAGTGCTGGCCCCCTAAATTTGATTCTTTGGCAGTGTTTTGAACGTTCATATCTGCTCAGTCCAGATTTAATTAGAGGCCCAAAAATGTGAAGTAAAAGATCAGGGCTCTTGTGGATATTTATGGCAGCCTAGGTGCTCGGCAAACTTCCGGTTTCTCTGCAGGCTTAAGAAAGGAAGCTTTTCTGTGCACGGTCAGTACCTCCACGGTGTGAACACTTCCGGAGGTTGTAGAAACATACCAGGTAGGGGCTGACGCTGTGGATTAATAGGCTAAGCATCCCATATGGGCGCCAGTTTGAGTCCCAGGTGCTCCACTTCCAATCCAGCTCCCTGCTATCGTGCCTGGCAAAGCAGCAGAGGATGGCCGAAGTCCTTGGTCCCATGGGCCTGCGTGGGAGACCCATAGGATATTCCTGGCTGCTGGCTTTGGCCTGGCCCAGCATGGGTCATTTTGGCCATTTGGGGAGTGAACCAGAGGATGACATACCTTTCTCTGTCGCTCCCTCTTTATGTCTGTAACTCTCTCTCTCAAATAAATACAGTCTTAAAAAAAAACCAGGTAAACAAAGTTGTTTTAGTCTGAGTGGTCCATGTTCCCTCCCATATCACATAAAGGATGGTGAGCAGGTGCGATGCTTCCTGCCTTCAGAGTTGAGCATCAGGAGACCTGTTGTCCCTTGCCCCTCCCCTCCATCTCCACACTATGTAAATGAATATTTTTGTTGTCACATGAAATAGGAAAAGAAAAATGCTAACCCAAGATGCTATGAACATGATTTTATAAATCTGCTTGTGTTGATATCTAAAACTCATGAAAGGCTTCAAGTGTCCTTTGAAAGCCTAACAAAGGACTCCATAAGCCTGTTAGAAGTTCATGCTTTTTTTTTTTTTTTAAGATTTTTATTTATTTATTTGAACGGCAGAGTTGCCAAGAGGCAGAGGCAGACAGAGAGGTCTTCCATCAGCTGGTTCACTTTCCAAGTTGCTGCGACAGCCGGTGCTGGGCCGATCTGAAGCCGAGAACCAGGAGCTTCTTCCGGGTCTCCCATGTGGGTGCAGGGGCCCAAGGACTTGGGCCATCTTCTACTGCTTTCCCAGGCCATAGCAGAGAGCTGGAATGGAAGTGGAGCAGCTGAGGCTCGAACCATCACCCATATGGGATGCCAGCACTGCAGGTGGCAGCTTTACCTACTACGCCACAGTGCCAGCCCCTCATATATGTTATTTCCTGGTAGAAACCAGTGTTTTCATTTGCCTGGAGTTAGTGCGTTGTGGAGTTACCTCCAGCAGGTAATACTGTCCGATTATGGATTGATGGAAACGCTCTGATCTGTAGTCACACACTGGTGATTGGTTTCTAACATAAAGTCATTTGCTCTGGTTGGATTTCAGTGCTCTAAATGTGCTGAATCTTAAATACATTGAATTTTCCCTTCCCAAAGACTAGAAAACGCCCCCGTCACTTCGTTACTGGTGTTCAACACAGGTACGGTCTGCACTTACATCCGCGTCTCTGCAGATCACGGATTTCCCACACCAGTAGTGGGAAGTCAGATGATGGTAAAAATGCGCATGTCCCATCTTAAGTCTGTAAAATAGACCGGGAGAGGTCTCTAAGAGGTTTGGTCTCAGTTTGTCTCAGCCCTTCCCCGGATCTGAAGGATGATCCCACCTGCACGCACGATTTTTGCACGGTGAGGTGTAGCTGCCTCCATGTTGAGTGAGCCCGAATGTGGAGAGTTGCTAAGAGGGAGAGTGTTTTCGCTGTGGTACATGTGGTTTATACGTCCTAGCGCTGAGCATAGCATTTGCTTTCTCAGCTTACCCACAGAATCTGTGACTAATTTGGTGAATGTGAAGATTTTTGTCCAGATGGTTAGGTTTAATTGTAAAAGCTGGGAAGATTTCAGAGTCCCCTTTGGGGGAGTGCGGGAAACAACAAGTAAGTAAACAGCAAGGAAGAAGCGAAGGGACCTAGGAACCACTAAACATAGCATGCATGTACGTTTTTATATTTATAAACACACACGGGCATCTGTCCTTACACATACACACGCATAGAAGTATGTGCAGCCCAGGAAAAGCTAAGAGACGTGATGGTAACACAGTGAACAAATGGGATCTAGGAGAGGAGTGGTTTTGAAGGAGCTACAGTTCTCTCTGTTCTGGTCTTAGGCATTTCCTGATAATGTGTGTGATTGGCCTTTCTTGGCTCAGAATAGGTTTCCCCGAAGTGTGTTAAGATGTTTGCTTCTAGTTGCTGGTTATTGGCTATGAGGTGTTGGTTTTTACCCGTCCCCACCAAACATTCAGGCCAATCCTGCTCTTGCCCAGGACATAACTGGCTGATCTTCCCAATCCCTGGGGCTCTGTGAGGCCTGGGCAGGTCTGCTCCTCACTTGCTGCAGTCGTGCGGCTCTCTCAGGAGTTCTTGCACAAGAATGGACATGTGGGGGCCGGCCTTGTGGCGTAGCAGGTTAAGCCACTGGCTGAGACACTGGCATCCCATTAGGGCGCTGGTTGGAATCCTGGCTGCTCCACTTCTGATCCAGCTCCCTGCTGATGTGCCTGGGAAAGCAGCAGAAGATGGCCCAAGTGCTTGGGCCCCTGCCATCCACGTGGGTGACCTGAATGGAATTCCAGGCTCCTGGCTCTGGCCTGGCCCAAACATTGTGGCCATCTGGGGAGTGAAGCAGTAGATGGAAAATCATTCCCTGTGTGTCTACTTCTGTTAACTCTGACTTTGAAATAAATAAATCTTGTAACAACGACAAAAAAGGGGAAATGTGCCTAGCTATAAATAAATACGTTTCATAATATTTAGAAAGTGTAGCGAAACGAGCTAAATTTATATGTGTTAAATTTACCATGTACTGCTTGCTTTAACATTTGCTTAGTGAGTCCTTGGCCCAAGGAATGAGCTTGAGGTTGTCTCACAGGGCGAGGAAGACAAGGAGAAGGCCAGCCAGCTGTGTGGGGACAGTGATTTCCAGATTATGGAAAACCTGTGTCAGGTGGGATGGGAAAAGGTGCTCAGTGCAGAGGAGGAGGTACAGCCCTGGGAGACCCCGACTGCCAGTGTCGTGGGGGAGCAAGATCCAGAACCCGCCAGCCACCCTGAAGCAGAGGTGGGCTTTGCTTTGATCTTTATGACTAAGTCTCCTTTAGACCTAAATCTCCTTTACCTTTTGCTGTGTTCCTGCCTGCTCAGAGCCCACGTTTTCTCCACCGATCGTGAGCCCTTGCCCTCTGCTAGGTGATGGGAAGATGGAACCACTCCACGTCACCCGTAGGCTTTTAAAGACCCAAGACCTGGAGCTCACATGTAGGGGCTGTGTTGGGGGAAGGAGAGGCCTGAAAGTTTGCCTGGTGTCGTAGATCACATGTTGTGGGCAGTCGTATTTTCTGCCTGTTTGTAAAGCTGGTTCTTTAAGAGTCTTAGAGCTGACAGCAAGTTGTAAGTAATGAGGCTGCAGCAGCAGTTTTTGTTTGTTTATTTGTTGTTTTTAAAGAGACTTTTGTAACTCATATAAGGAGTGAGATTTAAATAGGGGCCGAATAAGAAGTTAGGATCCCCAGGATTGGTAGTGTCATGATGTTGGGGTGTAAGTCAGTCGAAAGTGATATAAGTGTCAGATATTTCTATTTTCTGTATTTGTTCATGTATTTTTAATGTACGTTGTGCTGAGTCAGCAGCTTCGGCCACTGAGGCTGTATTGGCAGGGAGCCTGGAATCCTGGTTGACTGGACGGCTATACTTTGTTCTGGTCCTGCCTTCTGGTCTCTTCCTTGACTGACTGCACCTGCTGTTCAATCCATTCGGGTAGGAGGAGTGGAACGTGGTGTGTGTGGCTGTGTCCAGAATGGCTGGGGAGGTGGGCTCCGGCCAGATAGGGCAGGGCCTTTGCAGACCGTGGGAAGGAGTCTGCATTTTGGTTTATCTGTGAGGAAAAGACACCTTTTCAGAGTTCAGAGCAAGGGAGTGACATGCTTGGCTTGGTTTCTGAAAAGCTTGCTCTTGACCCCTGACGGGGAGTTGACTGTGAAGGGGCAAGAAGTGGGTGGAGGAGTCAGGGACAGCTCTTCCCAGTCCTGCTGGGCAGAGACCATGGACTTCTTGGGTGGTCCTGGAGTTGGAGATGCTGAGAAGTCTCCACATGGGCCCAGAAGTGGCCACATGGGCCCGAGGTGACAGGCTTGGGTGAGGGGTCATGAATGCAGGAGAATTAAGGATAGACTTGAATTGGGGGTGGAGGGCTTGAAGGGACCCAGGAGTTGTGACTCCTTTTTGATAAATCCCGTGGCTGCTGGGTAGGGATGATGTTCACGTGGGTAGTGGAGCTGGAGACACAGACTGGGAGACATGGACATATGGGGGGGCGGGGAGGGGAGCTTTACATTTGCCAGGCTGGAATAGTGAGTGTTGTTGGACCAGGGCCCCAGGCTGAGCCCTGGAGCCCCCAAGGAGGAACCAGCACTGATCGGTGACCACAGAGGAAGGCAAGGGAAGACATTTCTAGCAAGGGGGTGGTGCAAGCAACTGTGACGAGTGCTGCCACAAAATCAGACCGAGGTGAAACTCAGCCCGGTAGTGACTTGACACACGTGGTGCTGGGTGGGGGGTGGGCACCGGAAACTGGGATGCTGAGGCTTTGTCTTAAGGGGCAGCACAAGATCAGAAGTAATGATCACACTATCATGAAGTGGGGAGCTCAGCTGTCCTCTCTGTATGCTGGTGGGGGGGTATACAGAGGAGGCCCCTCCTCGGAGAGGAGTGGTGGGGTGATTGCCTGGGAGGAGGCAGGGAGCTGGGGAGGCCTGGTACAGGGTGGATCTGGGTAGGCCCTCCGCTGTAACAGGAAGAAGATGCCAGAGGGCTTCAACAAGCTACTGGAAAAATGGAATGAAAAGATAAGCTAATTATGATGCAGACATCTCCAGGTCTGTGCTTTGTAGCTGTTCAGTGAAATTCATTTTCCATGAACATTTGAAGACCCTTAGTGTGTATAGATGTAGGCAAGTTGATAGGTTCTATGATGAGAAAAGGAGGAAGTGTCCATTTTACCATGTGTGTGCAGTGTTGCCGTGTTAAGGGATACAACAAGAAAATGCACGTGTTGTAGACAGTTCAGCATTCTTTGGCCCTCCAGTCCCAGCTGCGTCTGTCACCCTGTGTTTGGATGCCTGTTCTGTGCCAGTCACAGGCTGTAGGCACGGCAGCCCAGCACACAGAACCTCTGCTTCATGTTCTGGTTTATTCTGCAAAGGTGGCTGTTCACCTGCTGGAAAGGGTAATCAGGAAGGGGAAGGTGGCAGGTGGCAGGGACAGGCAGGAGGGGCAGCCTGTGTGCAGACCCTGGGGGAAGGGACTCTGTGTGTGTGTGTGTGCACGTGTGCACGGCCTTACAGAGATGGAGGGCGTGAGGGCCAGAGGAGATTGCACAAGGCCAGGCTCCAAGGAACCTTGAAGAGCAAACCAAGGGTGGGCGTGGGCACCACGAGACACCCGCATCCATATCTGAATGTCTGGTTTTGGGTTCCAGCTTCCTGATAAAGCGCGCTCTGGGAGACAGCAGTGCTGTAGCTTAAGTACTTGAGTTGCTGCCACTCACCTGGAGGAAATGGATTCCTTTGGGGGCTCCTGGCTTCTGCTTGGCCCAGCCTTAGGTGTTGTGAGCACTCGGGGAGTGAACCACAGGGTGGAAACTCTTGTTCTCCTCTTTAAAAGACTTGTTTATTTGAAAGGAAGACTGGCAGAGAGAGCAGAGGAAGCTAGAGAGAAGGACAGAGAGAGATAGAGAGAGGGAGGGGAAGAGTGAGATCGTCTGTCCACTGATTCACTGCCCATATGGCCAGACTCAAGCCAGAAACCATGAACTCCTGCTGGGTCTCCCACGTGGATGGCAGGGGCTCAGGCACTTGAACCATCATCTGCTTGCCTTCCCAGGGGCATTAGTAGGGAGCTGGATCAGAAGTGGAGCAACCGTGACTAGAGAAACTACTTTGGACAATATATATATTTTTTAAATTAAATGAACTGCATCAGGTTTTAACTGTGTTCGTGGGACAGCCTGTCTTGGATATCCTGGGTTCTTTTTCGACCTTAGATTCTGTGATTTCTGAATCTGTGCTGCTCTGATTCTGTGATTGTAATAGCATGGGGAATGTGCCCGGTATCTCTCAGACCGTGTGTTCTGCAAAATCCCTTTGCACACACACACACACATCTCAAAACCTACCGGCTCCCAGCCTCACCCTGCATGGTTTTGCATCTCCAGTAGTGGCCATGGAATGTGTCGGTTACTGCAGCTTCATGTTGTGAGTTACCAATTTTCTGGCTTAAAACTGGGCAATCTGATGGAAATGCATGATCTTAATTTGTGTTTTTTTTTGTGTATGCAAGCTGTTTTTTTTTTTCCCCCCTGCATATTGTTAATTTTACCACCTCAGGCTAGTTTTCTAGTGAGTCTTTGGGCAAACATTTCTTAAAGTATTTGAGTGTATGTTAATGAAATACACCATGTTCATGTGGTTTGCAAATATTTTTCATTTGCTTTGTGAATTTCTTTTTTTAACCTTCATTTATTTGTCTTTTGATTCTGGTTTGAAAAACTGTTGTTTTGTTTTCTTGTTCCTACGTCCTAAATTGTATAGTCATCTTTATAATTCATCTCCTATTATGGCTGCTGGGTTTGGTACTAGTTTAGGAAGACTTTGTGACTCCAAAGGTATTAAAATTTTTTCTTCCGCTTTGATGGCCGTTGAACCATCTTTATGGCCTCTAGCTGAAGTGGATGACCTCTGTATACTCGGCTGTTGGCTTTGGGGCTCACTTTTCTCTACAAGTCCCATGACTACTGCGGTGTCTGGAGTCGTTGAAGCCTGTAGCGGAGTGTTGGGGCTTCGTCAGAGTGTGCTGTTCAGAGGCTGCAGAAGTGTTTGCATTTCCCCAAACCCCCAGGCGCCATCGTTCTCCTCTGCTTCGTGTGCAGTCAGAAGCTTCAGATAGCTCATCTGTGGGCATCTGTCCCCTCTCCTCTCTTCCTCCTCGGGCAGAAATTAGCATTTCCTGTTTGTTCTCTTTAGAAAAGCCGCCATGGAATTGCTTTCAGTGTGACCTGATGGAGGTGTTCTACAGGTGGTAACTTAGTGTACTTGGGCAAACGGCAGACTGTGCAGGAGGGACTCAGGATTTGCAGCTCCAGTGCTAGGGATGCTGGCAGCCAACAAGCACACTTGGCAGTGCTTGCTAGGATCCTGGGGCAGCAGGTGCTCCGCAGAGATGAACCCCGTAAGTACTCAGCGGGACCCGTGGCTTTGCTTGGGAGCCATTCTGGTTTAGCATGGGGAAGATTAATGGGGAGGCGGCAGGTGTGTCTGGGTTGGGGGTGCACACGACATGTGGCTGTAAGTGTCAGTGCTGTGGATCTCATCTGTGGAGGTCACTTATGTGGTCAGAAAATGGCCAGGTTGCTGTGGTGTCCTTTTAGTCTGCAGAACGTGGCCAGCATGTCCCACCAAGGTGGGCCACATGGGACTGACAGGTAGTTTGCTCCCTGTCAGGCCTCTTCCTCTGATTGCTGTTGGGTCATGATGGGGAGCAAGATGAGGGAGAAGCTCTGGACCTGGGAATTGGGAGGCTAGGACTCCACTTGGTGATGGGCCTCTTTTCTGACCTTGGGTACAGGCCATGTTCTGGCTCTTGGTTTTCTCCTGGACTCTATATTCTGAGTGTCCTTCCAGTTCCCAGAGTTGTTTCCGCCTTTGCTGTTCTGCGTTGTGTGATGTTTGGTTCCCCTGCCAGCCCGAGAGCGCTGAGGCGTGGGTGCCATCTTACATCTTTTTATGCACCCAGCAGCCTTGCATGGTGCCTGTTCTAGGCCGTGTGCAGTCAGTGTTGCTTGGACCAGGTTGCGGGGTGGCGGGGGCGGGACTCTCCAGGCTGGCACCATTTGCTGCGTAGCATTTGTCCACACGCCGATCACAGGCACAGACGCTGCCGAGAATTATCTGGATTTTCTTCTGTTGTGTGTTTCTGCGATAGTTTTCATTTGTTAAAAAATACTGTTGTTTGTGTAATCTGTTCTGTTGCACCTGCTTTCCCAGGTCCGCGTGAGCCTGTCTGTTGAATTTTAACAGCTGCTTTATCCGGCAGGGTCAGCCGTGTCAGAGCACATCGCAGTGGCGTGCGTTCTGCTGGCAGAGTTTTGTGTGATGATTTCTTTGTTACCCACACATCCTTCAGGCTGCTCTTCCAAAAAAAAAAAAAAAAAAAAGAGAGTCATTATTGAAGAGTAGAAGTGTCTTATTAAAACTTATAGCTGAGGCGTGACCTTGGGAAAGCTGTTTAAACTGGGTTAACACTCCAATTTGGGGGAGAAAAAAAGCCAATCCAGGGGTTTAGAGTGCAGTAAGATCTTAGGAACTGAAGTGTGGGTTTGGCCCCTTTATCTCTGCCCAAGTTTGTGTAGGAGCTTGCGGCGCAACACATTCTGACGACTTTGGTGTATAATCACTGATGACAATCTTATTTTAACTGTTGTGAGAAAGAACAGGGGTTTGGTTTTCACCTTGAAGCTGCCCGTTAAACTCACCATGTTATTAAAATATGTTTTTCCAAGAAGCGCACTTGGCCGGCGGGACATGCCCTAGGCGGGTTTGCCGTGAAGGCCGCTGTTGTTGGAGTGAGTCCTGCTGCCGCAGGCGGCCACTGCCTGGTTGTGGCTCCTGTGGAACCTGAGCTGAGCTATGGGCCTCCCTTGACATCGAACAGGGTTTTGGTGGAGGAGTGGTAGAGAAAGCGAGACTGAGTCAAATATAACGGGTGAGGATGGCCTTCGCTCAGCTTCTGAAAGCCCGGGACAGCTCCCCAGCAAGTTCTCCAGGTACATCATCTGCTCAGAAGGTGATTTCCTTTCTTTTTTATTTATGTTTTGAAAAAATTTTAAAGATTTATTTTGTTTATTTGAAAGGTGGGGGGGGGGGGGCGGAGACAGGAAGAGGGGAGAGGAGAAAGAAAGGAGAGGAGAGCGAGCGAGAGAGAGATATTCCAGCTGCTGGTTCAGTCCCCAAATGGCCACAGCAGCCTGGGTTGGACCAGGCAGAAGCCAGGAACCAGGAGTTTCTTCGGCGTCGCCCATGTCCGTGCAGGTGCTCAAGCTCTTGGGCCGCCTTCTGCTGCTTTCCCAGGAGCATTAGCAGGGAACTGGATTGGAAGTAGAGCAGCAGGAACTAGAACAGGCCAGCATCTCAGGTGGCAGCTTAACAACCATTATGCCACAATGCTGGCCCCAGGCTATTTCCTTTCTAATATTAAAAATACAGTCAGTGGCCTGCGCCGCGGCTCAATAGGCTAATCTTCCGCCTAGCGGCGCCGGCACACCGGGTTCTAGTCCCGGTCGGGGCACCGATCCTGTCCCGGTTGCCCCTCTTCCAGGCCAGCTCTCTGCTGTGGCCAGGGAGTGCAGTGGAGGATGGCCCAAGTGTTTGGGCCCTGCACCCCATGGGAGACCAGGAGAAGCACCTGGCTCCTGCCATTGGATCAGCGCAGTGCGCCGGCCGCAGCGGCCATTGGAGGGTGAACCAACGGCAAAAGGAAGACCTTTCTCTCTGTCTCTCTCTCACTATCCACTCTGCCTGTCAAAAAAATAAATAAATAAATAAATACAGTCAGTAATTTTTAATGTTGGCACAATGAACGCCTAGTGTCTGAGGCCCGGGGAGTGTTTGCGAATTCCGCAGCCACGTCCGGTTACGTTACTTCCGTGGTCGTCAGAGAACATGTTAGTGTTCCGACTGGCAGGTGAAGAGCTGAGGTGGAGAGTGCTTTAGATGCCAGTTTAGCAGCCGTTGATTGAGAATGCACTGGAGTGAAAAAGCAGAGTTCACGCCCTTGCATTTGCTGCATGGTCAGTTCTTATTCCTTGTAGGTTAGGAGTTCCTTTTTAAGTTTGATTACTGAGCATCTATGGCCCACCCTCCCCGCAACCCCACCCCTGGGCTGGTGAAAAAAGTAGAGAGAAAGTGCACTAAACATACACCTTTGCTGCTGTAATTACAGGCTCCCCAGAGGCCACCCCAGGTAAAGAATCTGTGATTTGGCAGTTGCTTGTCAACAAGCCCTTGAATTAAGTGACTGACTCTGGGGCCAGCCAGCCTGGACTGGGAAGCTGTCGGAATCCCATGCTTCCTCTCCCGCTCCCCCCACTCCCGCCCCCAGTGTTTTTCCCACTGCCTCCTGATGATTTTGCCATGAAAAAAACAAATGAAATAATGGAAGACACTTTGTAAGTACGGAGAGTGCTGCAAACATAAACGCAAACAGATCTGGCAGTGGCAGGGGGGTCAGTACCCATTTCCTAGTGTGGCTTCTGTTCCTGGATGAGGATGAGGGCGCGCCTGCTGGAACCCCACTACACCATGGGTTGCCAGCTGTTTGTTTTAATCTGATCATTTACAAAAACATAGCAATCCTCACTGGCGTGTATGTTAAATACTGATATAACTGAAATGAACGCTGTGCCTGTGGCACGCATTTGCACATGCTTTCTATATATGGGCTGTGAGAGCTGGTTTAATTCTAATTGCCGGGATATCAGTTGGGATTTATGTCTGTTCCTTAGATAGTTGAAACGAAGAGATTTAAGTACTTAGCGCACGTTTTGATTTTTGTTCTGTGGCAGGAAGAACCATGCTAATTTGAAGAAGCTCATTAATGTGCGAGTTAATACCAGTAGTTTCTCTTAATTAAATTTTAGTGGCTGGCTGGCTGAAGTATTGGAAATAGACTGTCTGTGAGATCTCACAGAATTTCTGATTTTGTGGGTACCGAAAAGCCAATGGACATTTCTGTTGTATGCATTACTTTAAGAAGAATTCAAGAATGACTTCACTTGCTTCATTGCAGTTTAAAAAGGGACAGCGAAGCCTTGCCTGCCTGTATTCAGCCAACAGCAGCCTTGCAGACCCTCGCAAGTTCCCATGTGTTGGTAAAAAACATTTTCCAAGAAATTGGCAGCTTTGCACCTTGTAGCTGATGCCAGCTTCCTCTCTGGGCCAATTCAACAGAGGAGAGAGAGAGAGAAAGAGAGAGGGAGAAATGACTTGTTTTAGTGGCTGAATTACCCTGACAAGCTTTCACATCGCCCCTCCTCTTATTAATATTCTTTTTGATGTGCGCTTGTAAAACAGAGGATTGGCTGTTAATCTCCAAGATCTCAAGGGCTTCTGGCAGTGGCCCATAATTGATGTGTTCACATGGCTGTTGTCTGACTGCTAATGATTAGACAGCAGTGTTATCTACCAGCTAGATCAGTGTTGCTTATAAATCACACTTGATAAACTGTACTTTCATTTCTTCAAAGAGTCCGTACATGTCTGCAGACTTTGGAGCTGCCAGAGGCATTTCATGATCCTATGACAGCTTCCATTAGGCTTATTTTTCATTTCTGTTTGGCAAAATATTAAGACTCTGTAGCGCTTGTGTGAGAGAATTGTTCTGTTCCCCTTTAAGGAGGCACTCAGGGGGGTGATGAGCAGAGCTGGTGTACCTGCTGTCCATTGGAGGAGGAGGTTGGGCCTGTTGGGGTGGTATTTTCGCTGTCCCTGCCTAGGCCCAGGTGAATGGGGTGGGGTCGTGGCATTTGAAAGAAGAAGAGCAGAGGTCCCCTGGGGAGGAAGTTCTGAGAATGTGGGTTTGTGCTCTGATTGTGACGTGGTGGGTGTGGGGGCAGGCCCTCTGGAACCCTGGGATGGCGAGCTGCTCTGTCATGGGGTGTGACTGCATTTCACACAAGGTCTCCCAAGAGGAAGAGGTAACAGCTCCTGTCCTCTCTCACTGTCCAGTGGGAGCACTTGGCTAGCTACAGCCACACCCAGGGCCCCCATCTGCACCACTCTGCTGGAGGCAGAGAGGAAGCCAGGGCACACTTGGTGGTAGGCTTGGCTTGGGGCCTTCTGCTGATAGTCTGGGGACTTTTTTTGGCCACCTGCCTTCAGGTGATTTTCCCATCTGTAAAACTCCAGGTAAGGTCTAACTACTGAGGTGGTTTTGCTGTTCTGTCATTTTGCATATTCTCAGAAAATGGTTGTGCCTGAGGCCCTCCAACCCTTTGTAAAAGCTTGTATTTTTATTTAAAAGGCACAGTGAGAGAGAGAGAGAGAGCTAGAGAGCGAGAGAGTGAGCCACAGCGAGCCCCAGTTCTCTGGTTCACTCCCCAAGTGCTTACAGCTTAGGTGGGGCCGGGCCAAGGCCAGGAGCCTGGAGCTCCATCTGGGTCTCCATTGTGAATGGCAAAGACCCAAGAACATGGTTCTCACCTGCTGCCTCCCAAGGTGCGTGGAATTCAAGCAAGCTGGAACTGGAAGCAGAGGTAGTACCCCGCTCAAAACCTGTCTGCTAATATTACTCTTTACTCAATTCTTGGGGTCAAATATTGGGTTTCAAGGAAATGTTTAAATCAGAATTATTTGTCTGTGACAGTCAAGAAATTAATGTTTAAATGGGTTCTTAAAAGTCACACTGCCTAAAGAGAAGTTTGTGATTTTTAAGGGTGTCGAGGTTAAATGCTTTATAAAATTTACAACTTTTATAGCGTGTTCTGTAGCAAAGATTGGGAGTGGGGCTTTTGTTAATAAGTGATTACGGTTTAAAGAGTGACCAGGACTCTAGAACACAAGAATGCAGCATGTACTTAGCACCGGGGCCACCGGAAAAAGTGTCACCTGCCTCACCAAACCGAGCACAAGTCACGCAAGGGGTCAGAGGGCTTCATGGTTTTATGTCCTTAATTCTAGGTACCACGTTTGTTCCTTCACTGCTTGAGTGTGACTTTGACGTGAGACTCTGTTTGCCTTGTGAATTTTTGGGCTGTACTTAAAATGAGTCTTATAGTAAAGGAATGCAAGTTTGTGTTAAGTGTTAGCATTGACAAACAAGAGGTTTTTAAGTCCGCTGCTTATCTTAAAATGATTAATTGAAGTGGATGCCTCTTTTTTTTTCTTTTTTAACTAACCAAAGCAATGTAAGTGTGAGTTGTTTTGGTTATGGTTATTAGATTTTAAAACATTTTTTTACAATATTTTATTTATTTATTTAGCAGGCAGAGTTACAGACAGTGAAAGGAAGAGACCAGAGAGGTTTTCCATCCGCTGGTTCATTCCCTAAATGGCCGCACCAGCCAGAGCTGAGCAATCCGAAGCCAAGAGCCAGTCGCTTCTTCTAGGTCTCCCACTTGGGCCGCCATCTACTGTTTTCCCAGGCCATAGTAGAGAGCAGGATTGGAAGAGGAGCAGCCGGGACTAGAACCAGCGCCCAAATGGGATGCTGTCACTGCAGGCGGGGGATTAACCTACTGCGCCACAGCACCGGCCATTGGTTATTGGATTTTAATACACTGAAAAGAAACCCGTGCTTAACAGAGAGAAGATAGTTGTTTAGTGATTTTTAAATAGGTGCTCCATTTAGTTTTCATGTGTAAAGCAACTATGTTGGAGTTTCTAATGTAGCTGTAAATGATGAAAAATACATTAAAAGGTGTGGAGTATGGTTTTCATTAAATAAAATATGTACACATATGTCAGGGCTGGATGGTAATGTTACAAATAAATATCATGGGGATATTCTTGAAGGTTTTTATATCATCTTTAAATGTTTTCTTTTAAAATATTATGTGCACATTTATGAAATATATTACCACAATGGCAAAAGTATGCATGCATTCTTTAATTTTTCTCTTCACTGGGACTTGAACCAGGCATTCCGATATGGGATGAGAGCATGCATGCCAAGTGGCAGTTTAACCCACTGTGCTACGATGTCTGCCCCTTGCAGGTACTTATTTGCTAACAGGAAGTTATTGTAACATTGAGGGAACAAATACTAGCAGTACAAATTTTTATATAAATATGAGAAGCTCTGATGCTTTGATTCTAGTATACAGAATGTTCCTCTAGTATTATTTTTTAAATTACATTTAAGAAATTATCTTATTGTTTGGGTAATGTTGGATAGGTAATAATAACCACTATAGAAGTTATGGCTAAATATTTATTTTGGAGCTGATCTCTTTTGAAAGGCAAAGAGAGAGAAAGAGACAGGTCGACAGAGATAATCCTTCCACTGGTTCAGTCCCCAAGTATGTGTAACCACCAGGTCTGGGCTGGCCTGGGCTGAAGACTAAAGCTAACAGCCAGGAACTCAATCCAGGGTTCCCACGTGTGTGGCAGGGACCCACGTACTTGTCCATCACCTACTGCTTCCCAGCGTGCATGTCAGGATGCTGGAGTCGGGAGCCAAGCCAAAACTGGAACCCAGGCACTTCATTATGGGATGCAGCCATCCCGAGAAGCTTTTATACTTCTAGACCAAGTGTCCACCCAGAGTTACCATTTTTGGAGAATGCATATAATTCTTGAGGTACTCATGGAATAGCTGAGGCTTTTTTATGGACATTGACACCGGAAGACCCTGACCTTATGCTTAGGCAAGGATTCTTCCCAGGACTCCAGGATCTGGAAGAGGAAATATTGTTCCCCTCTAAATAAATCTTTACTTTATCCGTGATTTAAATAACTGTAAATAGTTAAGAATCTGCCTCCAGATATTTTGGAGTTTTGGTTTTCATTGACTATAGTAGCATTAAAAGAAAGATTTCTTTATTTGAAAGGCAGAGTTACAGAGAGAGAGGAAGGGTGGGAGGAAGGGAAAGAGAGAGAGAGAGGGAAAGAGAGATCTGCCGGTTCACTCATCGAATGGGTCTCAATGACGGGCTGGGCTAGACCGAAGCCAGGAGCCTGGAACTCCGTCTGGGTTTCCCATGGGGGTGGCAGTGGCCAGGTATTTGAGCCATGTTCCGCTGCATTCCTAGGTGCATTAGCAGGGAGCTGGATCAGAAGTGGAGCAGCCAGACCTCGTACAGATGCTTACATGGGATGCTGGCATTGCAAGAACTGGCTTAGCATGCCGTGCCACAACACTGACCCCAGTGGCATGTTTTTAATATGTTGATTCAGCCATGTGACATACTTATCCAACCCCATAAACACATGCTATGGAGATTGGTGGAGGCTACATGTGCTGGGGCCGACTGTAGTAACTGACACTGGTGGGTGCATTAGTGATGGGCTCTGTTGTGTCGCCTGTCCGTTACATCAAGTACAGTTTGGTAAGACTGTCCCATGCTCTGTTGGCCAGGAGTCTGAAGCTGAGCAAGGTTAATTAATTTTCAAGATACACGCCATGAGTAAGTGATCTGAGATTCAGAGAGATTGCACTCGTACTGGTTTTGCACTGTGATCACAGTTCAAAGGTGTTTCGAGGTCACGTGGCGCACGGCCTGTCCCTGGCACCCATCCTGTCCGAGATGGTCTTAGTTGCCGCCCTCTCGACCTCAGTTGTGAATCGAACAGACCAGATGGAAACTGGTTCCTTTCTAGTCTCCAACAAAACTCTGAAAGCAACAGTTGTTTATCTGTGTTCATCTGGTTTTCAAGATTAAAATGTTACCAAAATCACATGGCAATGTCATAAAATGTTCAAGGTTCCTATATTCCTTTCAGGGAGGTGTAGCTTACTGACAAGAATGTTTTGTTTTTAACTCACTTGTGTGTGAGCTCTGTGGAGGCAGGGATCTTGCCTGACTGAGCACAAGCAGCCTAATAGAGATGTTCAGGGAGTACTGACTGTTGTAGGTTGTGGTAGTTCAAGTTACACTGGAACAGAGCTCTTTGCGTTCTTTGCTGGGCTGTGACAGGTTTTACTGGGCGAGGCTGAGTGGCGGTGGGCACGCAACGTCTTTTCCTCTTTGCCTCCTTGAGAGTTGTTCCCTGCGCTTCTCCCTAACCCCGCCCAGTGCTCTGGAAGTACCCCAGCCCCTGCCCTCCTCCCACCAGCATGGGTTCCAGCCTGAGGGTGAAGCTGAGTGAGCTGTTGAAGGCTCAGGCATCCCCAGTAACTGGACCTCGGGGTGGCAGACTTGGCTTTGTAAACAGCTCCCAGTGAAGATTTTTGGCTTTGCAAGCCAAGAGGCAGAATGATAGATGTAGGTATTTTACGCTGGCAAAAGACAAAAAAAATTTCCATAGACTTTTTTTTTTCTCTCAAAACTTAAAATCCACCAATAGCACTTGAGCACAGTTTTCGGCTGTAGAGGTGTACTAATGAAAAGAATGAAATTCTTTTTGGAGGGGAGAGGAGTAGGGAATAACATTTCCCTTAATTTGATTTCAAAAGTAGTGTTTGCTGTCATTAAGTTGATTCTAGTCCCTGTCGGGGCACCGGATTCTGTCCCGGTTGCCCCTCTTCCAGGCCAGCTCTCTGCTGTGGCCCAGGAGTGCAGTGGAGGATGGCCCAAGTGCTTGGGCCCTGCACCCACATGGGAGACTAGGAGAAGCACCTGCCTCCTGGCTTCGGATCAGCGCGGTGCGCTGGCCATAGCGCACCAGCTGCAGCGGCCATTGGAGGGTGAACCAACGGCAAAAGGAAGACCTTTCTCTCTGTCTCTCTCTCCCACTCTCCACTCTGCCTGTCAAAAAAAAAAAAAGTGTATGTGTACCATACATTCTTGGCTTGTGAATCACAGAAAACCTGGAGTGGGTCCGATGTGGCCTACAGGCCATCAGTTGGTTTCCTCCTCTATAAAGATCCACTGCTGTCCGACTGGAAAGGACTGTGTCGTGGGGGGAATGGGATTGTAGGGTTGGAACACCCTTCCCGGGGAACGAAGGGGCAGAAGTTTCATTTTGCAAAAAGATGTATTTATTTGAAAGACAGAGTGACAGAGAGCATCTTCCATCTGCTGGTTCACTCAAATGGCTGCAATGGCTGTGACCGGATCAGGTTGAAGCCAGGAGCCAGAAAGTCCATCCTGGTCTTCCATGTGAGAAACAAGGGCTCAAATCACTGGGCCATCTTTTTGTTGCATTCCAAGATGCGTTAGCAGGGACTATGAATCAGAAGTGGAGCAGTTAGGATTCAGATCGGCACTCAAAGGGGTAGCTGGTGTTGTAGGCAGCTTAAGCGGTTGTACTACAATGCTAGTCTCCAGGACTAGTAATTTGACTTTATCATATTTTTTTAAAGATTGCCTTTTATTATTTATTTTTTATGTTTTATTTTATTTTATTTTTTTGACAGGCAGAGTGGATAGTGAGAGAGAGAGACAGAGAGAAAGGTCTTCCTTTTTGCCGTTGGTTCACCCTCCAATGGCCGCTGCGGCCGGCGCATCGCGCTGATCCAAAGCCAGGAGCCAGGTGCTTCTCCTGGTCTCCCATGGGGTGCAGGGCCCAAGCACTTGGGCCATCCTCCACTGCACTCCTGGGCCACAGCAGAGAGCTGGCCTGGAAGAGGAGCAACCAGGACAGAATCCGGCACCCTGACCGGGACTAGAACCTGGTGTGCCGGCGCCGCAGGCGGAGGATTAGCCTAGTGAGCCCGGTGCCGGCCGCCTTTTATTATTTATTTTTAAAAGCAGAGTTAAGAGAGAGAGAGAGATCTTCCATCTGCTGGTTCACTTTCCATATGCACAATGGCCAAGGCTGGGCAAGGCCAAAGCCAGGAACCAGGTACTCTGTCCTGATCTCCCTCATGGGTGGCAGGGGCCCAAGCATTTGGAACATCCTCTGCTGCCTTTCCGGGCCCATTAGCAGGGAGCTAGATCAGAAGTGGAGCAGCTAGGACTCAAATCAGGGCTCATAGGGGATGCTGGATGAGCTTGATGCATTACAATTTGGGCCCCCAGGAACAGAAAACTTAAATACAAGAGAAGGACAAGAGAAAACAAGAGTTTATCTCTGTTCTTGGCAGGACAGTGGTTCTTAGAGTAGAGGTGGTGCTTTGGGCTGGTTAAGGCCTCACTCTGGGACACACATTGGTTTTGGGGTTCAGCCTCCTGAAACGAAGGCCCCGTCATCTTGCTGGCTGCCCAAGACACACAAAGATGGTGGCATATGGCATTTGGGGGTGGAGTCTGGTTTCTCAAAGATCATGGTCATTTACAGAGAAAGGAGACTACAGGCCTGGTGTTGAGTTGTTTGCCAGCCTGGATCGAGGAGTTTCCAGGCTGGTGCAGCCTGGGTGAACTTACGGGAACTGTTAGGAGTCGGCAGCCTTGCCCTACTGATGGGGGGTGGGCTGAGAGGTACCCTGGGATGGCCTTGCAAGGGTGGTCTCCTCGCGGTGATGGTGGGTGCCGGCACGCTCAGCCTTCTCTTAGGCCTCGTGCTTTTCTCCCTTGCTCTTGGTCCCACCAGCCACTCTGTCCCTGGCCTCCCTCTTCCTCACGGCCATTGGGGTCTGCGGCATTCTGCCCCTTTGCATTCTCCCTGAGCCATCTCGCCGCTGCCTCTGGCTGCAGGACCCCTCTTAGGATCGTTCCCTTGAGTTCCACACATCCGAGCCGTCTGCCTGCTGGACACTGCCCCACAAAGCGCACCTCTGCCTGTGTCCCCTGGCTCAGGGAATGACCCAGTCACCAACTGACACAGACACCTGGCTAGCCCCCCCCCCCCCCCCCCCCCCCCCCGCTGAGCCCTGCTCCCCCATGCCCACGCAGCTGTCGTCTCTTCTTTGGGTTTCCGCCGTGGCTTCCTAACTGTCTTCTCTCCTCCGGGCTTGCCCTCTCTCGTCTGTTTCCCCACCGATTTCTGTCTGCTTTTTACCCAGTGAATAGTCCCCTGCCCCTGCTTTAAAATTCTCAGTGCTCCCTCCCGACTTGGCAGTGAGCCCCAAAGTCTTAGCCTGGCCCCTGGCTTTTTGTGAGCTGCCATCCTCTACAGCCTTGGCTTGATGTGTCCTAGAACAGACATCCAGAGGGGCTCAGCCTGCCCCCACCCCCGTTGCTCCCACAATGCCCTGGGCTTAACTGTCTCAGCCCTGCCATGCTCGGCTCTGCAGTCACTGCCCATCCACTGCCAGCCACTGGCTCCCAGAGGGCTCCTGAAGCAATGCTTGGCACACACTGGCTCCTGGCAAAAATTTGTTGGCTGAGGGAATGACATCCCGAACAGTGAGGCGGCTTTTTGCAGTGGCCCTTAAAGACAGGGGTGGGCACTGGGTCAGTATGCGGTCCTCACCTGTCCCACAGACCAGGTCCCGAGGCCACCTTTGGCCATGAGGGGTTGCAATGATGAGGGCCAGCCACAGGCCCTCTCCCCTGTGCGTTGGCCTTTGCCATCTGACTTAGCATCTTCGTGTTGGAAAGGTTTTTAAACAGAAGCGTTTATGTTGGTCCCTGGGCGATGCAGAAGTGGTTCCCTCCTGCTTTGCGTGTTCTCACACAGGGAACCTCTGAGAGGCTGCACGGGGAGCTAACTGCTGGAAGAACCGTGCTCGCTGGGGCGGGCCTGTTGGCTGTGAATTTCTGCCCCTTTCCAGGAAGGGCCTGTGTGCAGCCGTTGCTGTGAGCCGCTGGGATGTGGCTGGAAACTCTGCACAGGGCATGGCGGCCTTCACAGGGATGGCCTGTGGCTTCCATGGCTTTTGTTTCTTTTTTTAAATATTCGTTTATTTTTTCATATTCTTGAATAGCAGAGTGACAGAGGAAGAGAGAGAGAGAGAGAGAAAGAGAGAGAGAGAGAGAGAGAGAGATGGATGGATCTTTTATCCACTGGTTTAATCTCCAGATTGCTGTAACAGCTAGAGCTGGGCCAGGCTGAAACCAGGCACCCAGCACTCCATCTGGGGAGGCTTGAGGTTTACTGCATGTGGAAAGAGCCCAGGCTAATTTTCTGAACTCCCTGCTCCAAACCTGACTTGGTCCCACCTCCATCCTCCCTGCCAGTCCTTAACCTGCTCACGTAGACCCAATACATGTCCAGGAGGCTGAGCACGCACCTGTTCTTCCTCCCTCCCAAATGCAGATCAAAAACACTGACCCATCTCATCGAGTCATGGTTACACTGCTTGGTAAAGCTCTCTCCATGGCTTATCCCAGAGATGGAACCATTAAGGAGTGACTCAAAAAGCCGCTGCCTGTGTCTTCACACGCCTATACATGTGTGTGTGCACGGTATTTTTATATGTACGTAGGCCTTTCCACATTCCCATGTTCAAGACGCATCAAAGACAGAATTATTCTTACTACCGCTCTATACAAAGGCAAGGGTGGCTTTCCTTAGCTGATTTTACGAACCAGTGAAACAAGCCTAAGGTGTTAAGTTCCCTCTCGGTCAGAAGCAAAGACAAGGAGCAGGTGTGTAGTGTTTTGCACAGAGCTGGTTAAGCTGTGACTTGAGCACCTGCATTCCACATCCGAGTGCCAGTTAGTATCCTGGCTGCTAGGCTTCCCAGCCAGCTCCCTGGGGAGATAATGTACCCTGATGGTCCGAGCACCCATGTGTGAGACCAGGATGGAGTTCCTGGCTCCTGGTTTCTGTCTGGCCCAGCCCCAGCCTTTGTGGCTTAATAGGGAGTGAACCAGTGGATGGAAGACCACTCTCTCTGGCTCTCCCTCCCTCTCTCCGATGCTCTGCCTTTGAAATATATGAATAAATTTTCAAAATTTTTTTAGTTGACACCAACCTTTTTAGGTGGCTGCAAGTGAGATGAGGTCAAGAAAAGAGCTGCTGTTAGTGGAGAGGATTGGAAATGAGATGATTCTCAAACAGGCTTTTCTTTCCTTGTCTCCTTTCTCCCTCCGTGAAGCCATGCCTGTGTCCAGAGGAATCCTGCCGGCTTCCAGAAGGGTGAGACCTGCAGCCTCTGCTGCTTTCATCCTGGCTGGGGGAGGAACGAGCAGCCACGCAGGGGGCCAGTGTGCTCACCTCCGGTCCCTGCCTGCCGAAATAGGCGTTGCTCTCAGACGCTGGGACATCGATCTGTACACCCAAGTCCAGGAGCATCCGCCGAGCTTCATTTTTACAAAGTCCGCTTCTGAGGGCGCTGGGAACAAGGTTTCGTTGGTCGAGATGGAGGTTGTGTGCACTCAGAAGTCAGCTTTGTACAAATGGAAGGATGGGTGGGAAGGATTAAGCCAAACCGTGGCTTTTCTGGTACTCTTCTTTCTTGGCGGCTGGTGCTTTCACTGTCTTTGGAAATCAGAGCCCACTTAGGAATGAGATAGGAGAACACTGACCATCACTGCTATTTACGACCCGCCCCGCTCTCTGAACTGGGACGGATGAAGTATCTGGCTGAGGGGCAGGAGTTTTTCAAAGGACACAGGCGATGCTAAGTGGGTGACAGCTGGTGTGGTCTGGTGGCCGAGTCCTCAAGGCCCCTGAGAACTGTGTCCATTCCACACCCAGCTCCGTGGCCGTGCTGGGGAGCTGGACAGATGAGGGAAGCGCCTGGTCGGCTGAAGCCATCGCGTGCAGCAGTTTGCGCTGTGCACTGTCTCCGTGTGCTCCGTGCCTTGTGCTTGGCTGGGGAATGAAGTTCAGGGTAGTCACGCTGTGGAACAACTCTGACACATGTGGCTGGCCCCTGTGGGCCTCCACTCTGTGAATTGCACAGAGGCCGGTGGCCACTTCTGGGGTGACTTTCAGCCCCCAGAGCAGCATTCCAGCGACCCCTGTTGGCATCCTGTAAGGCCAGGGTTCTGGCTAGAAGTGGAAGCATCCGCTTGGCCCCGCTGACCCTGGGACGGGAGCCATGGGCTTCTGCTGGGCTCAGCACCTGGTCAGCTGCTGCTTCACAGCTGGTAGTGAGAAGATGGAAAGTAGTGATGTCGTTCCCAGTGTGTCCCTAGTTGTGGCTTCTAAACTTGGATGACTTAAGATCACAATAGCAAGAGAAGCCAACCCCAGCTTTGGTTTGAGCGAGGTCTTTAAGCGAAGTTTCTGCAGGGCTCACGGAGTTTGCTTGCAGTGCGGAGAGGCGCTGGTCCACACTCCGCAGGAAGCTTTCTTTCCATGTCATAGTCTGTCATTTTAGATTTAGACAGCTGTGGGTTCCAATTCTGGCTCTGCCACGTCGACCCCGGGTGACCTTTTCAGCTACTAAGCTTCCCCCAGGTTTTCCTTCTGTTCTGTGACAGACGTCTGCATGAGCGAGAAGGCACGGTGTGGTGCGGCCCCTTCCACGTTGCATGTGCCATTCCTGGGTGGCTCGTGTGTTCAGCAGCGGCTGCCGATGGGTCTGTCTTTAGGAGGAATCCCTTGGACTTTGAAACCAAAGCGCTTTGGCCTTGGGTTTCAGCTCCTTGAAGGAATTACCCATCCGCTGAATTGGCTCATTCCTGCCCGTATGGAATGTGGATGCTGGGTGGTCAAAGGAGATGGCCGAAGCAGTGCCTTAGCTCCTTAGTAATAAGTGGCCCGTGCTGTTTGCTTACGCGGCAAAGCTGTAAAGCATCAACTGCTTTAACTACGGCTTTAAAAGGAGAAGCCCCATCACATGTAGGAAAGGCAGACTTTCGCATGTCTACCCAGCAGGGATGGACTTTGAGCCTGGGTGAGTAACTTTGGAGGAAAGATCTGTGCCACATTTGAGGAAACCGTCTTGTAAGCTCCCCTTGCCTTTGTTGATGAAGCCGCGCCGTGCGGCAGGAAGGGTGAGTGAGGGTCTGTCCAGTGCTCACCTCTAAACGGTGGTGATCTCTCGTACCCAGCAGTGCGGTCTCTTGTCTCCTGATTTGGAACTGAAGAGGTGACTGTGCCGTCTCACCAAACAGCCAGATGCCAGGGTGCAGAGAAAAGTGCAAAGTCATCAGAATATAAAAACACTGAGTCTGAGCCGAGCAAAAGAACCCTGCCCCCACCACGCCCCATCCCCACCCCCTGGCTGTGGGCAGTCGGCGATCCCTAGGGCTCAGGGGTCAGTAGCAGGGTGGGTGTGGATGTGTGGCCGCAGAGGGAAGAAACCTTGGGCGCTGCCTGTGTCTTCAGCAGCTCTCCTGCTGGCAGCACAGGGCCCCGGCTCAGGGCAGCTGCGTCACCCCCATGTGTATCTCTTGGCTGGGATGGGAGTCCCCAGCCCTGCCCCAGCGGCTCCCTCCTCTTTTGCTATCAATTTCCGGTTCCCCGCAGTCGTCCCCGGCTGACGGCCAGGGGCTTGCCCGGGCAATGCCGCTGCCACCACCATCTCCACTCCAGCTTTGGAGCCTTCCAAAGAGCACAGATGGGCGGGACCCCCCACTCCCCTCCCGCACACCAAGAGCCCCGCTGTTTCCCTGGGTCCCCCGGCGAACCTCCCGCCCGCGCCCCTGGCCTCTGGGGCGTCGTAAATACTTGGGCTACTGCGCAGCGTGTGCTCACACCTGGGAATAATCATGCAAAAATAACAGCGAGGGCCTGTGGCGCGGCTGCGCTTCACATCAGCTTCCCCGGGCTTGACAGGCTGCCACCGCCAGCTGTGAGACCGGGGGCCCTTTCTTCCAGCTCCTCCCCGCTGGAGACCTGGGCTCTGCTTCCTTCTCATAGGTTACATCAGTGTCCCGTCAAGATGACAGGAAAGAGCCGTGCCCGTGGAACTGTGCCCCTGATGGGCCAGGGCTCTGTTCTGCGCCTTTGCTCCAGTTATTTGTATTCAAGATCCCAAATCCCAGCCCATCTGTGAATGAGGGATCTGTGATTAGAACCATATCACCCTTCTCCCCATTACAAGTGTCTGTCACGTGTCTGTTGAGCTGCCCTTGGATAGAGCGGATTCTCGCCTTCCGCCTTCCGGGGTCAGACCTATCGATTTCCTTTTGGTTCACATCTCACAGGTATTTGCAATCATGATAATGAGACTGTTGACTGACTGCTCCTGCTTACCAGGCCCTGTACAATCAAGCTATCCAGGTGCTGTTTGCATTTCACGGGGAGAATAAGCGAGATGCTGTAGCCGCCGCCGGGAGAGCTGGGATCGCACCTCCCAAGACTGATGGGGACACTGCCCTGGCTCTTCTTGCTGCCGGGGCCCCTACAGCCAGTCCCTCTGATGAAGTTCTGCAGTTGCTGTTGGCATTGCACTGTAGTCGTGTGATGGTTCGGTTGGTGTCACAGTCGGGCCCACTGCATAGTGAGGTCCAACGAGCAGGGACCTGGGCAGCCTGGCCCACTGTGGTTCTGGCAGGGGGTTCAGCGCCAGGCCCCCAGCAGGTGTGCAGTCATGTCATTAGTTCTGCAGTGGGTGTGGCCCTAGGTGTGGGTGAGCACGAGGAAGGGGTGGCCTAGTGTTGGCAGGAAGAGCGTTTGCAGAGGTATAGGGTACACTATGGCCTTCACGGTGATCTCCTCACTGCTGTAACATGGGGATGGATTAAGCCAGTCAACGGCTGCCAGATGCCAGTGTTTAAAAGAAGCGGCATCCCCCGGGCTGAGCTGCTCAGGGGTAAGCCCTTTTCCCTACACTTTTAACATACTTTAGCCGCACTTAACCATGCATGTGGAGGGGATTATGGATTTATGTTAAATATAGTAGGATATAAAAAGCAGCTTTGTAAGGTGGTGTGCAGAGTTAGGGAACTGTAATATCAGGCCAGGGACTATTTTTTCTTTCAAGTCAGGGTTTCTGTACAGCCACACATTGCGCTCTTCACGAACTGGCTGCATCGTCTCCTTGCTGCAACCTTGGGGGGGTCCTGGTAGGTGTCAGGCCCACTTCTTGGATCCAGACACTGGGCCTTCGCAAAGCTCTGGCACGGGCTCAGGGTCCCACGCTGGCAGGGGCAGGATTTGAACCCCTGCCTGGTCTGCGCACAGCACCCTGCTGTGCTGCCTCCTTGCGGGAGGGAGCCCAGTGGAAGCCGTCGTCCTCCTGCTTCAGGGAGCCTCGTTGGTTGAAGAAATTAAGGATCAGTGTATGGCTCGCTGGCCTGAGAAATCAGGGAGCAGAGGAGTGGGTCTTTTATGTAAGGCAGAAAGGACTACTTAAAATCTTGTAAACATTTTGCTGTCGGTACGGTACCTGTGACATTGTGTCTGACCCTATGAGATACGCAGAACGGGAACCTTCTAGGGGGAATGTCCCCCTGAGAAATAGCCCGAGTTCTTTGTGTGTGTATGTGTGTACATACATCTCTAAGGTGGAGCTGGGTTTTCAGGGTAGGAGCTCTGTTAGATGGTTTCTCATCACTGTTTGAAGGTTGACTGATGTATTTTCCAGTTGAGGAAAGTGGGTCCCTCAGAGGTTAAGTGACTCCCCAAGGTCGCAGGCTAATTGGAGCTGGGGCCAAAATCTTGGTGTGCCCACAGCCCACTGCTGTTGCGTTAACTGCTCACGAGTGTCCTTGTCCCCAGACTAAGAGAACTGGTGTTTTGTAAAACTGTCAGTGCATTCCATTCCTTGCACATCCATGGAAGCTCAGGTTTGTCCTCTTGGTATTCTCAGGGGGCCTGGAGCAAGTCATTCAAAGAATGACGTCAGCATCTCATTCCATTTTGTCTTTGCGTTGGCATGTGTGGCATCAAGTTGCTGTCACTTTACAACTACCTGTACAAATTAAGATGTTGTTGGGAAGCGTGCAAGAAAAAAATAAGACAGTAGCTGATTTATAATTCCGCTTGACTTTTTTTTTTTTTTTAATGAAAAAAAAATTCTGGAAAGTGATTCTATTCTGGGACAATGCTTTAGTTGCTATAAAGACTGCAGGATAGCGTTGGATCTCCCCCGCCCCTTAAATTTCCCTTAGATCCTTTTTTTTTCATGTGTCAGCCCGGTTTTAAAATAGGAACTATCAGTGCTAACTTTGGTCCACATTAAGCAACGTTTACACAAAAGCGTAAATCACCATCTTTGGGATTTGGGACTGTTCAAGGCTTTCATTTCTTGGTCTCTGTGATCAAGAATGCAGGACAATAAAAAGTGTGGCGCAAAAGGAGTTTTATGGCAGCTTTGAGAGCAGGAAATTAAGTTTCTTTGCCATACAGATGGGCGCAGGGCTGTTCGACTGGGTCTTGGATCACTCAGGCAAGCGAACACCACTTTATCATCTTAGTGAGCTGCAAGCTGTAGAAATAGCTCCTGCCATCATAGAAGCAGGGAGCACAGCCTCAACTGTGTAACAGGAGCATGGTTCCTCATGGACTCTCTCTGTTTTGTCTCTTCAACAAGATAAGAAGGATAACTGGGAATATAGGAACAGTAGATAGGATGGTGTTGTACTAGAATGACCTTTTGTAAGTGTCCTTTTAATATACATGATTTGTGCGCACGTGATTTGTGAGCCCAGCTGGAGATCCGTGCGGGTGTTTCGCTATGCGTAGGCCGAGTCTGTGTGCGTCACAAGGCCATAGGTAGTCTGGAGCCTTGGTGCAGAAGTGATCTGTCTGTGGCGTTCTCACAACCAGGAACCCACCAGCAGGTCACAGCCGTACTACAGCAGTCCTGGCGCTTGTGAAAGTGGGCCAGATGAATGACGGGGTTGGTTGGGGGTGTGCCTGTCGAACCTGCGTAGGCTTTGGTTGTGTGATGTCCAGACTTCTCTGCTTTCTGTAGTGAGGAACTCCTTTTGCTGCTCTCCCGGAGATAGGGGTGCCCTGGAGGTTTCATTGCACGGCGAGATCTTGTACTTGGCTCCCGTTTCTGTTTCCCAGATTGAGAGCGAGGGCCGCTGAGTGTCGGTCCCAGGTGTCAGGGAGTGTTCCAAGGATACGGGCGCTGGAGTAACTTGAGTGCTGTTGATGCCGGGCACATGCATTTATTTCCCTTCCTATGTGGACTTTGCTCAACTGTGCAGTAGAGAACTTCATTAGGACTTGACGCTGAATACCTGCTGCTAATACCCAGTTGATGTGTTTTCGTGTGTGTAATCAAGATTATATATTTTATACATTCAGCAAAGTTAATGTATTTTAGTACTGATTTAATTCATTATGATTTATAAAGTACTTTGAGAACAATTTTAGTCCATCTCTGGTACTTCAATGTCCAAGAATGTGTGTATTACTGTTGATGGGTATTTATTGGAGTTTCTCCTTTGGAAAATGTTCGTATTTTGAAAATAAGATTTCTCTACAAGCGGGAAACAGACTTGAATTCTGCCAAGTGGAATTCGTTTACATCTGCCAAGGCTAGAGGTTGTCCCCTGAGGAGTTTTAGAAGCGGGTGCTCCTGTGTTTACCTTGTTTGACATGAAAAATAAAAAATAAAAACCCCAAATGCTCATTTTTCTCTTGTGCTTTGTATTTTGGCACCCTTGAACCAGTCAAAGCGTATTATAATTGCAAATGGCATGTGGAATGGTGATATATTGTTGAAGTGATGTGAGCAGATTGCATTGAACAGAAGTCGTGGAATATAGCGCTACTGCAGTAAGCCTGTCTGTCTTTCAGGTTGACCCCCTGTTTACAGTGCCAGCACCACCGCCGCCGATTGCCAGCAGTCTCACGCCTCAGATTCTACCCTCCTACTTTTCCCCATCATCCAATATTGCAGCACCGGTTGAACAGCTTTTGGTTCGGACTCGGTCTGTGGGTGTCAATACGTGTGAAGTTGGAGTAGTCACAGAGCCAGAGTGTCTCGGGCCCTGTGAACCCGGGACCAGTGTGAATTTGGAAGGGATCGTGTGGCATGAAACAGAAGAAGGTAAATACAATTTATTTTTATCTTTTTCTCCACGCCCTCCTCCCTGATGCCTTTCTGTCTCTCTGAGGGGGATTTGGTGTTCGGTGCTCAGAGAAGAAAAGAAAGTGGATATTCTGCCGTTTGGGTTTTTGTTGAAATCAAAACTGTGTGTGTCGTCTTGTTGGTGGCTGCTGCTGTTGGGGGTGAGTGGAGTGTCCCTGAGGGAAGCTCTCCACGCCGAGCGTTAACGTGGAAGCTTTGTGAGAGGCAGGGTCGGGGCCAGCCTCCCCCGAAAAGGTGCCCTGGACACGAGCGAAGGAGGGAGGTCTCGTTTTCTCTGTGTTCCCACGCTGCGTCTTGGCACGACTGTGTTTGTGTTGTGGAGCCTCGCGTTTGCCTTCTGGATCGAGCAAGGGTTCTCGTGCGTGGTGCCAGCCATCGTCCTGATGCGCTCGTAGCTGGTTGGCGCTCAGAGCTGATGAAGCCTCGGTCAAAGGCCCAGGCCCTGGTGGAGCCGGTCATCCCCTGCGTGGCCGGGGACGCAGAACCTCTGCTGCCCTTTCGCTCAATGAAGCCGTGTGGCGAGTGCAGTCCATTAGTCACGAGAGAAAAAGGTACAGGAGAACGGTGAGGATTAATCCGTCATTGCTGCTGGAAGTATAGATCAGAGCACAGCTCGCTGTTGTCACATACAGAGTTGTTTACGGTGGCCGGGGTCGTTAACAGGCTAACAGATAATTGAAAACCAAGTACTTAGGAGAGAACTTCCTGCTCCGCTGAGGAATGGGTAGACTGGAAAAAATAAAGAAGCATGGGCCAGGGGACAGCAGTGGACAAAGGAAAACGAAGGGGGGATCTTTGTTCCCTTTAAGCCAGATTGGCTGAGGTTAAAGGAGATGGCGGTGGTCAGTATCCTGGTCATTGTGGGGTGGGGATGGGGGCAGGGAGGAAGCAAGGATGAAGGGAACAAGAAGGGTCTGAGACTCAGAGTTGTTCCTTAGTTTCCTCCCACTCACGGGGAAAAGCTGAGGGCTGAAACTCCCCGGGAGAGGGTGAGGTGTGTGCGGAAGGGGCTGGTGGACGGGAGAGCGGGCAGCGGGCAGTGGGCAGTGACTGCCGGGCAAGCCCTGGCGGAGGGGGAGTGATGCAGGACAGTGGCCGGCTGGGGAGTGAATGCAGAGAACAGAGCTGGGGGAGGAAAGCAGGCGGCGGGGTCAGTGCTCTGTTGGACGGCGGGAGGCGGCCCGGGCCGTTTCAAGATAGGAAGACAGAGTCTTCTGGAAACCTTTTGCGTTCTTTTTATTTCTTATTTTTTTGACAGGCAGAGTGGACAGTGAGAGAGAGAGACAGAGAGAAAGGTCTTCCTTTTTGCCATTGGTTCACCCTCCAATGGCCGCTGCGGCCGGCGCATCTTGCTGATCCGAAGCCAGGAGCCAGGTGCTTCTCCTGGTCTCCCATGGGGTGCAGGGCCCAAGCACTTGGGCCATCCTCCACTGCCTTCCCGGGCCATAGCAGAGAGCTGGCCTGGAAGAGGGGCAACCGGGATAGAATCCGGCGCCCCGACCGGGACTAGAACCCGGTGTGCCAGCGCCGTAAGGCGGAGGACTAGCCTGTTAAGCCACGGCGCCGGCCCGCGTTCTTAATATTACAGAAAATACACTTCCTCTTCCAGAACTGCCATAATCAGATGTAAAATGGTTTTGTAGAGCGCTTCGGGAAGAGAAAGTGAAGGCTTGATACTCCGAGAGGGAGCTGGCAAGGCAGGGCGGGGAAGCCCAGTACTCACTGGGGTGAGCTCTCTTGTGTGCTCAAAGGGAAAGGGATAGTTCCCGTGTGTTCAGGTTTTTTTCAGATACTCTGGGAAGCCATGCAGAGCAATAATGCAAACGCACATGGGGAAGAATTAATGGAGGAGGGACTGGCATTGTAGCCTTCCCATCCTGGTTGTCTGTTGAGATGCTTGCCGGTGCCAGCAGTGCCGGTTGGGGAGCAAGCTCTTGTGCTGTTGCTTGCTTTTGGGTTGTGCACAGTTTGCTTTCTCTTAGATTTTTTCCCAAAGCAGAAGTGGTGGGAAAAGGGTGTCAGGCCGATACCTTAGTGTGGAAAGTATGAAAAAGGAACCATAACACAAATAAGGTCATGGTTAATGAGTTTAGGTGCAAATTTCCAGGAAGAGAACAAGATGTGCAAAGAGTAGGGGTTGATGTTCATCGACTCTCAAGTCAGCTTTTCTGATAGCTGGGTAATGGACTCATCAGGACCACAGGCCGTCTTCCTGTGTCCCAGCATTGCCTGTCATGGGGCAGGGCTGAGGTCCAGGCTGTGACCTCCCTCCCTGGCTGGCGGATGTCAGAAAATGAGCCACAAGCTTTCTGGAGCAGCTGTGAGCCTTGGGTTATTTTTCACTTTGCCTAGGAGTCTGCTCAGTTTTGACTTTGAACCTGAGCCTCTCATAAGAGGTAGGATTATTTAGGGGAAAGAAAAAAAGAGAAACCTGTGCTTAAAAACTGTGGCGGGGCTGGCGTTGTGGCGCCGTGGGTTACACTACAGGTTGTGCAGCTGGCATTCTAGATGAGCGCTGGTTCTCGTTCTGGCTGCTCTGCCTCCAGTGCAGCTCCCTGTTAGTGTGCCTGGGAAAGCATCAGAGGATGGCCCAAGTTCTTGGGTCCCTGCCACCCCAGCGGAAGACCCAGATACAATTCGTGGCCCCTGGCTTTGGCTTGGCCTAGCCCCAGCTGTTGGCAAGCCCTGTGGGGAATGTACCAACAGATGGAAGATCTACCTCCCCCTTTCCCTCTCTTTCTCTCTGTCACTGTGCCTTTCAAATAAATACATAAATCTTAAGCCAAAGCGGGGGTTGGGGGATGGGGAGAGAAGCACTGTAGCAATCAGTGAAGTGCTGTGGTGTTGTGACTCTCTGGCCATGTGCTGCAGAGCTGCCAGTTGCTGTAATGGTGAAACGTGGCCTCACCGGTCTGCTCTATCTACCCTGTCTTCTGAAAACTCAGTCTCCTGAGTGGGATGTACCTGCTTCCGGATGCTTGCGTCCGTCCCTGTCCGTGGATGTCTCCATACGTGCTTGGAACAGACAGCCGGCGTCTGCGCGTTTTGAGCCACCGCGGCGGAGCCTTGGGCAGCCCCAGCCTCCTCTTTCCAGACTGCCTCACATTTCCAGGATCTGGAATGCGTGGATGTTTACTGCGGTGACACGAAGGGGCTGGAGCTGTTAATAGAGTTATTCTTGCTGAATAAACTAAACTTCTGACCTCCACGGAGCAGCGTGAGGGCTGGCTGGAGCAGAGGCCTGGCTCCTAAGCTGTGTGTTCCACGTGCAGCCATTTCTGAGAGCATTCTATTTGCGCTTGTTCTCAGGGCAGGGCGTCGGAAAGCCTTTGTGAGGATTTAAAAATTAAACCTACTTGACCGTTAATTTTTTCCCCTCCTTTGGGGAAAAACAAAGAAACACAGAACACACACATTTGGAGCCAGTTGTTTGGCAGAGCCTAAAGAGATGCATCTGGGGAGAAGGGAGAAGGGGAGGGGAAATGCTACAATAGTATGAGGTTTCACTAACAGAGGGCCTCAAGTCAGGCGCTTGTAAAACTGTCAGATGGCTTTGACTAATGTCCTGTAGGTTGCGTTGAGTAAAATCCCTTCCCCGGGACTTTGGGTTTGAGGCTGTTTGTAACTGCGGTATTTGCCGCAAGTCCGACTGGTCCCACGCACCCACGCCGGTGGGAAGGTAGCGTGTGTGCACGTGGCTTAAGATCCAGGAGTTGCAGGGTTCCTGCCTGCAGTCCTTGGGGGGCATGTTGAAGATTGGTGTGATTTCTCTCTCGTGGTGGTGGAGAGCTGCGAGAACAGAAGGTGACCCCTCCGTGCTATGCTTAATCGTCTGTTGTGCCGGGATTTGGGTATCGGAGGAGGGCTGGATGTTCGCGACCATCTTTTCCCCATCATTTCTGCCCATTCTGGTAGTCCGACGCACATGTGCCCAGCAATATGGCGTTCCCCTGGAAACAAACAAGTGGGTTTCCGATCACGCTTGACGTGAGAGAAAAGCTGTGAGTGCATTGGCATGTTTGCTCGTTCTCCTCTGATCTTGAAGGGGAACCCATGGAAGCAGTGATGTGTGGTACCAAATCACTCCCAGATGTTGGAAAGAATTTCCTTAGCATCTCATTCCTGACATTTGGGACACACATGCCTGTGCAGAGTTACTTGTTTGAAAGTACGACTTTCTTTCTTTCTTTCTTTCTTTTTTTTTTTTTTGAAAAAAGAAAAAGGAGCCAGAAACAGCGTGGTGTATGTAGCAGTGTTTGTGGATCCATATGTGTGGAGCTTGGCTTTGTAGCCTCTTGCCAGTGCGTTTTCCTTTTGATTTTTATTTCTCACCGAGTCCTGTCTGTTGCTGGGCTTTCTGTGGCCGTGGTGTTAGCACTGTTGTCTACTGCCTCTGTGGTGCCATGTCATTCCCAAGAGCAAGGCCTTGGGAAGGCAGCGGAAGCGAGAGAAAGAAGACCCCTACCTGCCAGCCATGGTCTTGTGGGTCCTTATTGGTGATGGAATCGTGGTTGTCAGCTCTGTGTCTGAATTGCCAGACCTTGTAAGACATCCTGACGCCAGGGCACCAGGCTTGTCATTGCCTGCGCCCAGCAACGTAGTCTCAGTTGGGTGATTTCTAATGTGCTTGCAAGGGTGAGACCTCTGTCTCTGGGTCCTTTGCAGGGTCCTTGACTTTGTCCTGTTAAGGGAGGCATGTAGATTTTTGCCTCTCTTTGCCCAAGTATGAGAGTAACAGGGATACCTGCCCTGTGGCTGTGCCTGTCAGAATGCTGTAGGGTAGTGGGCGAGCGTAGTTGTTCAGGCTCGGGGCTCAGGAGTAGTTGGGTCCAACCTGGACCCTCAACATGAACTCCACAGGGGCGTGGACGGGCTGAAGGAGCTGTGACTCAGTGCCCGCTTCCTAATGGACTCAGACGGTGGGGTGGTGCCTGCTGCACACTTCTCAAGCGAGCCAGACACTGTGCACAGCTTGATTTCTGTGAGGTCTCTGCGGATTTTTTTTTTCTTTAAAGATTTATTTATTTCCTTGAAAGAGTTACACAGAGAAGGAGAGGCAGAGAGAGAGGTTCTTCATCTGCTGGCTCACTCCCCAAGTGGCCGCAACCGCCAGCGCTGGGGCAGTCCGAAGCCAGGAGCCAGGAGCTTCTTCCAGGTCTCCCATGCGGGTGCAGGGGCCCAAGGACTTGGGCCATCTTCCACCGCTTTCCCAGGCCATAGCAGAGAGGTGGATTGGAAGTGGAGTAGCCAGGACTCGAACCGGTGCTTATATGGGATGCCGGCACTGCAGACAGCAGCCTTACCCACTGTGCCCCAGTGCCGGCCCCATCTGTGGAATTGTTTCTGAAATGGTTTAGAAACCCACAGTGGCACCTGGGGAAGTTGTTGTGTGGTGTTCAAAGACCAGTACTAAGAGAAGCAGAGTTTGCCGGGGTGACAGTGGGTATGCAGGTGGCGACTTGTGCAAGTGTGGCTGTAACGAGAAGGCTGAGCTCCAGGTACAGGGGGCCAGGCCTGCTTGTTGCCATGAGGTCCCCTACCTGATGTTCTCTGTGTTTTCCAAGGAAAGAAAAGTGGCTTGGGGAATGAAGTGTTTTCAAGGCAATTGACTGGAGAAACAAATCATTTCCTTTAGACCAAGGACGATGTTCATTCTCGTGGAACTCTTGTGCCTACGCGGTCGTCAGGGAGACGGTGTTGGAGTGTGTGGTGAAGGGCGTCCCGGCCAGCTCGTTCAAGGGCAGTGAGCCTGTGGGGTCAGGGTGGAGCTGACCACTCCGCTCCAGCAGTGTTGATCGCCGGTCAGGCCTTCAGACGGATCTGCCCTGGGAAACGTCTGCTTGATTGGAGAATGGATTACACACAGAGCTAGGCTTGCTTGGCTGGAATATGGGTCACACACAGAGCTAGGCTTGGTTGGCTTGAGCAGGCGCAGTCCTTGGGTGTCCTGAAGTGTTACTTAACAAGTGGCGTTAGCAGCTCACTTGGACTCCCAGGGGGAATGCAGCAGCCAGGGTTCTTTAATCCCACAGAACTGGGGCAGCCCTCAGGGAATGACTCCCACCATGGCTGCAGCTGGGAAGTGGCAGCAGCTGCAGGCTCGGGACTGTGAGCGTCACAGCGCACGCCTCAGCACCAGGGAGCAGTGGTGTCACCAGTCGGCTGCAGGCTGGAAGCCCGGGAGCCTGGCCCGGCCTGGAGTCCAAGGTGGAGAGCTTGGCCTTTGATACCCCGGGGCCTGGGGGTGGACGGGGTTGAGTGTGGGTGGATGGGAACCAGTGCATCTCGCGTGCACGCGTGTGTGTATATGTGTGTGTGTGTGTGTGTGAGAGAGAGAGAGAGAGAGAGAGAGCAAGCACTGTCCTTTCGACTTACTCACCTTGTCCCTGTGAAGAAGGGATTGGTGAAGACCCTTACTGTTGTACTGACTTTGAACTGAAATGACATTTCCTAACTCCGAGCAGTCTCCTTGGCTGCGGACAACAGGCATACGTGCTTTATAGCAGGTTACGGTGATAACATCCATGATATAAAAGTGTACCCGTTTCAGGTGTGCAGTGAGTGAGTGGTTTCGGTGTACTCATTGTCCTTGTGTAACCGTCACCACAATTAATTTCACAGCCCCAGAAGCTAGCCTGTTGGCGGTCACTGTCCCTCACCCCAGAGCCCTGTTTTATTGTTTCTGTGTCTTTGTCCGCGACTCTCTGTCGTCCTGTGTGTGGGCTGAGCACTTCCTTCGTGCCAGGCCTTGTGCAGGGCGTGTTTGCCAGGTAATGGCTTCCTGTATAATCCCCAGAACAAAGTCCAAACTTAGCTCGCTTCTGTTGTCTGTGCTTTTATTTTTTTTTTAAGATTTATTTATTTATTTATTTGAAAGTTAGAGTTACACAGAGAGTGGGAGAGATGGAGAGCGAGAGTGAAATCTTGAGTCTGCTGGTTCACTCCCCAAATGGCTCAGGACTGGGCCAGGCTGAAGCCAGGAGCCAGGAGCTTCTTCCAGGTCTCTCATGTGGGTGGCAGGGGCCAGCACTTGGACCATCTCCCACTGCTTTTCCCCGGCTATTGAGTAGGGATCTGGGTCAGAAGTGGAGCAGGTGAGACTCGAACTGGTGCCCTTATGTGATGCCGGTGTCGAAGGCAACATCTTTACCTGCTAAGCCTCAAAGCTGGCCTCCATCTGTGTTTTAATAAAGAAAGCTTAGAAAGATGGGGTGGACATTGTGGCACAGCAGGTTAGCCACAGCCTTGTACACATGCATCCCATATCAGAGTGCCTGGGTTTGAGTTCTGAATCCACTTCAGATCCAATTTCCTGCTCATGCACCTGGGAGGCAGTATATGATGGACCAAGTACTTGGGTCCTTATGACCCAAGTTGAACACCTGGCTAGAGTTCCGAGCTCCTGGCTTCAGCCTGGCCTGCCCTTTCTGTTGTAGGTGTTTGGGGAGTAAGCCAGCAGAGGATGGAGGATCTCTCTGTGTCTCCTTTCTCTGATCACCTGCATTAGATAGCACAGCTGCAATTGGGGGACTCTGAACTTGAACCCTCTGGGTTGAACTTCACAATCCCCTACTCAATTCTATATCTGGATATACTGGGGTCTGTCTACTACTATCCAGAAGCCCCTGTGTATTTAACATACTGCTCTTTGGAAATTGGGAATAAAAGGATGGATTAACTGGAGGGTTTTTTAGAAAAAAAAATTTATTTGAGAGCAAGAGAGATGACAGTATTAGCATTTATCAGTTCATTCCCTAAATGCCTACAACAGCTGGGACTCAGCAGGTCCAAAGCTGGGAGCCAGGAACTCAATACAGATCTCATGTGTGGATGGCAGGAGCCCAGTACGTGAGCCTTTGTCGCTGCCTCCCAGGGTGCACAGCAGCAGGAAGGTGGAGTCCTGAGTTGCAGGTGCTTTGATGTGGCACTTGGCATCTTCACGAGAGTGTCTTGACCACTGGGCTGCATGTCCAGCCCCTGGGGTTTTTATTTTTAAGCAAGGAATGGTAGGAATTTCTTTCTGGGTCTAGCTTCTGATTTTGGCAGTTGTACTTCAACCAGCTTCACATAGGTTGAAGTGCACAAACCATCTCTTCTGCTGGCCCTGCTGTGAGCTGCCCCGATGCACCCGTCACTCATGGACGTTCCCTCTTGAATCTCTGGTGCCTGCCACTGAGATGCTGCCCCACGCACATGTGTGCTGAGTGTTGGGTAAATCCATGGAGTTAAATGCTAGGCCCTTGGTTGGTGCCTGTTCAAACTTGAGTAGGGTTGCTTTGCAGTGAGGAGTCTGTTACTTTTAAGTTTCTGATGATTGAAAATACAGTTCCAGGAATCAATTTGTCGTTGACCTTTTTTAAAATTTATTTAATTTATTTGAAATATAGAGTTACAGAGAGAGGTAGAGACAGAGAGAGAGGTCTTCCATCCACTGGTTCACTCCCCAGATGGCCACAATGGCCGGAGCTGCACCGATCTGAAACCAGGAGCCAGGGGCTTCCTCTGGGTCTCCCACGTGGGTGCAGGGGCCCAAGGACTTGGGCCATCTTCTACTGCTTTCCTAGGCCATAGCAGAGAGCTGGATGTGAAGAAGAGCAGCTGGGACTAGAACCAGCGCCCATATGGAATGCCGGCGCTTCAGGCCAGGGCGTTAACCCACTGCGCCACAGTGCTGGCCCCAACCTTTTTCTTAAATGTGTTATAAAATCAGATTATTTTTAATTTCAGCTTTCAACCTTGCTATGCATTAAACTAATCAGGACAAAAAAAAGATAAAATATGTGGCATGCTATATTCTTCCCTTCAATATGGTTGTTATTTTTTTCTGATTCAATTCATAAAAGGAATACACGGCCATCGGTGCAGGAGGGAAGGTGTGGAAATTATGCACACACTCGTTGCTGCCTCCATGGAGAGCCCCTTTTTTTACCAGCATTTACTGTCAGCATGGTACACATGTTGTAATATGTTGTAACACGTGCTGTGACTGGTGAGCCCACGGTGACACGGGCTTGTCACCCAGAGTCCATTAGGGTTCCCTGTCAGTGGTACACACTGTGGGGTTTCAGGTGACTGTCGAATACCCTGGTGTCAGGCAGAGCATTGTCACTGCTCTGAGAAGTCCTCTGTGCCTGTCTGTTCCTCCCCCCTCCCATCTAACCTCCTGCAAACACTGGTTATTTATTTTTTTTCTGCTGTCCCATCCGTAGTTTTGTTCTTTCCAGAATGTCATGGTATTGGACTACATGTAGCCTTTTCACATGGACGTCTTTCACTTAGTAATACTGAAGTTTCTTCCACATCTTTCATGGTTGAGTGCTTGTTTCTTACCAGTACTGAATAATCGGTCTTCCATGGACTGGACTTTTCACGGCTTAGTTACCTGATCACCTACCGGAGGAGGACGTAATGATCGCTTCCCTGTTTGGCCGTGGGTAAAGCTGTGCGGATTTCCGTGTGGACATTTTTGCAGCTCCTTAGGTAAATACCTGGGTGCAGTTGCTGGGTCTCAGCAGCTGCTTTTATCAGAAACTTTGAAAGTGGCTTCCATCGTGGCTGCCCCTGCTTTATGCTCCTGGGGAATGAGGCTTCTTGTTCTCCATCCTTACCAGCATTTGGTGGTGGTACCAGTGTGTGTGTGTGTGTGTGTTTGCTTTTAAGATTTAGATATTTGAATGTCAGAGAGGTAGGGAGAGAGACGGAGAGGGCAAGAGATCTTCTATCTGCTGGTTTATTCCCCAGTGGCCATACTGCCCTGGGCTGGGCCAGGCTGAAGCCAGCAGCTTGGAACTCCATATGGGTCCCCCACACATGTGGGAGGGATCCAGGCATTTTGGCCATCTTCCACTGCTTTCCCAGCTACATTAGCAGGGAGCTAGATCCAAAGTGGAACAGACAGAATACGAACTGGCACGCAAATGGGATGCCAGTGTCTCAGATGGTAACTCAACACCCTACGTCACAACTGATACCACCTTCTCTTTTATTCTTGACATTTAAAACACTAACATTTCTGGGGCCCCTGTATCCACATGGGAGACCCAGAAGAAGCTCTTGGCTCCTGGCTTTTACCTGGCCCAGTCCTGGCTGTTGTAGCCATTTAGGAATTGAACCAGTGGTTGGAACATTCTCCTTTTGTCTATTTCTGTATCTTGTTCTATAACACTGCCTTTCAAATAATAAAAAAAAAAAATCTTAAAAACATACAAACTTTTCAGATGTTATTAAAATATTTCATCAAAAGCTTTTTTATTTGGTAGGAAGTATATTTTGTGTGAATCCACACCAAAGTTTAATTTAGTTTAAATTCCTCTACTGATGAGTGTTTGTATTACTTTCAACTTCTTAGGTAAGTGTAGGTAGTATTGTGTGGTATATCTTGTGTTCAAAATCTTTATTGTATTTTTTATGAATTTGAAGTTATGCTAGAATCTGTTTTTAAGAAACTGGATTGCTGAATCAAAGGTGCAAGCATTATTTATTTTTTATTATTATTATCTTTTAAAGGTTTGTTTATATATTTGAAAGGCAGAGTTACAGAGAGATTTCTCCCATCTGATGGTGCATTCCCAAGGACCGTGAGCCAGGACCCTGGAACTCCATGTTGGTCTCCAGCATGAGTGGTGGAAGTATTGCCCAACTGCTTTCCCAACGTGTTGCACTGGTTTCCACTTCCTGAGAGCACCTGTCCCACAGTCTACAGCTCTGGACCTAGGGACAGTCTGGTGCCAAAGGCGCTGAAGTTGTTAAGTGCATAGTGTGCAGTGTGTGCACCCAAGGCCCTGACCCAGTTGCAGAGCGGGAGAGACCTTCCCCTTGTCCTAGATGCCAGCATTGTTGAGTGAGAGAGAGCAGGTGTAGCAGTCCCGCTCCTGAGAGGCTGTGGGGCTGGGCTTTGCTCTGGATCACAGGGAGGTGTGCATCTCACTGCTGCTTGTGTCTGCAGTGACATATTTGAAGCTTTTCCCCATCCAAGTGAAGGAACTTAAGACACTTTTGAATGTGAGGAATTCAAATACCCTGGAGAGAGAATTAGTGTGTCAGGCTCCCCTGCTAACTGGCGGAACCTGAGCTGCATGGGTTTGTCTCCCCAGACGTCTACTCTTTGGTTCTGTTCCTTCTGAAAACGGAAAGGTAGAAGGCAGGATTCTTTTTTGTTTTATTTATTTATTTCTTTGAAAGGCGGAGTTATACAGAGAGAGAGGGAGAGACAGAGCAAGAGATCTTCCATCTGCTGGTTCACTCCCCACATGGCTAGTGACCTGGGGCTGAGCCAGGCTAGAGACAGGCACCGGTACTCCAGCCTGATCTCCCACGTGGGTGCAGGGGCCCAAGCACCCTGTCTTGGGTACTTGGGAGCATAAGCAGTGAGCTGGATCAGAAACGGAACAGCCGGAACTCGAACCAGCACTCCTGGGATGCCAGCGTCACAGGCAATGGGTCAGCCCACTCTGCCGTGACTCCAACCTCAGGACAGGATTTTTTTTAAAGAAAACTTTATTTTATTTGAGACAGATGAAGAGAAATCTCTCATCTCCGGAGTCACTCCTCAAATGTCTGCAATGTGCAGGGCTCGGCTGAGGTAGATTTGCAAGTTGGGAGCTCAGTGCAGGTCTCCCACGTGGGTGGTGGAGGCCCAACTCCTTGAGCATGGAGCTGGAATCGGCAGCAGAGCCACGACTTGAATCCTGATGCTCTGATATGGGCCATGGCTCCCCCATCCCCTTCTGTCTTAACTGCTGGGCCTAGCTCCGCCCGCACTGCACCCACAGGTCTGGACTTCCCCTGGTGACTTGTTTACCGCAGCGCGTCTGTTCTTGATGTTGTCAGGCCGTGCTGTGTGTGTCTGTGTCCCTGGCACACACATGCTCTGCCTCGCGTGTGTTTCCTGCCCTGGTTCCTGTTCCCTTGGCTTCTGTGTAGCGGGAGGAAGAATCAGGCAGGTAGTTTCTCCTGGCGCAGCATCTCCTGAAGCCTTCCCTGAGGCCCTTCCTAGCCTTTTTGTTGTCACGTAAGCTTGACCTGGCCCGAGGAAGATGAGCCCGTGGCGGGCGCAGTCCGATCTTCTCCGATCATCTCTGTGCTCTCCACAGGGAGTGCTTCCGTGGATGATCAACTCGCCCTGCTGTTGTCATGGAAAAACAGGCACACGCTCAGCAACATGACCACGGGGAGAATATTATCCCTGAACTTTGGGTTCGCACCTGGAGTGGTTGGCTTTTCCTTGCGCAGAGCCTGTGTTTATGCCTGGGTGTGGATGAATATAACTCATTATTTTAAACCCGTGCTAAAAGACAAGTCTTTGGCCTGTCATTTTGAGGTTCTGAGTGACGTGAGGACTTACATGCATGAAATGCTTCTTAAATTTAATATTCAGCAATAGTTTTTACAAAAAGACCCCAATATGTTGTTTTTAACTCCATCTTTGATAAGAAGAAGAAGAAAAAAAAAAAAACAACAAAAAACAAAACTGGCCAGCCCTTCCCAGGCCTGAGGGAGACGGCGCTGTGGCTTCTCCTGGCAGGGCCTTGCCTGTCGGCGTGCACACTTGGTGTGGTGGTGTGGGGATGGGGGCTACATCCTCACGTCGAGGAAAGCTTTGGAAATGACTCAGGGTGGAAGGGTCGGCTGAGAAAGCTGAGCGGGTCGCACTTTGCCCATGGACAGAACCGACCCAGCCAGCTTTCCCCTGCTTCCTGTGCCCCAGGAGCAGCCCCAGCCACCCTCGAGGGTGCGAGTCCCCGGCAGCCCACGGTGGCTGCTGCTTGCATATTCAGGGCAGTTTCCTGACCACGCACACGTGGCGGGAGGCACTGACCTGGCGCTCTCTGACCCTGACTCCTGCGGGGCTGCAGCCCGGCCAGGAGGCCATCCACTGGGAGCTGGGACAACCTTTGTAGCTAAGCACTGGCACCACACTGGGCTCCGCTCTTCTTCCTAGATCCCTGCCTGGTAGGGCGCCTGAATGGCATTGCAACCTTCACCTCGAGTTCTAGAAATCAAACGGGAAGCTCTGGGTTGACAGTGGGACAGGTGACCAAATGGGATTCAGCGAGCCCAGGGTCAACTTGTGTGTCTTGGAGAGAGGGAAGAGTGGTGTGGTGTTTACTGTGGGTGTCAGGGATTGTCAGGGAGCCTGGTCTGTGAGTTTCCGCCAGTGCGGCTTGTTACGGTTCAGTGTCTGGTGTCATTCTCCCATTTATTTCCTTCTCATCGTTAATGAAAAGTGACAAGAGGCTAGCAGGAGTGCCAGTCAGTCGGTGAGCCTAGTGAGACAGATTAGAACTCAAAATGCAAACAGTGAAATTACATGGTGCCCCAGGCCTTTCTTGCATTGCACGTAGACTTAGTACCTGATTTGGATCTGGGAATGGAGTGCGTGATCTCAAGGGACACTATGTGATGATTGGTGCACACGACAGGTGCTGTGCCTTTATGTGCCCGCCCCTTGATAACTATGCAGGAGGTACATTTTATGTTTTATGCAAAATACTGTGTTTACTAAGACCTTCTGGAAGGCTGAGATTGCCCAATGCAAGAAGCATCTGTAATGCTGTGATTCAAGATTATCGTTGATCCTTTAGGTTGCAGTATTCTGTTGGCTCCATTTAGTGCCTGTAAAAACACAAATTGGGGGAGGTGCTGTAGCATAGTGGGTAAAGTGGAGCCAGCATCCCATATGAGATGCCCCACTTCTAATCCAGTTCCCTGCTAATGTGCCTGGGACGGCAATGGAAGATGGCCCAAGTGCTTGGGCCCTTGCACTGAAGTGAGAGATACCAGAGGAAGCTCCTGGCTCCTGGCTCTGGCCTGGCCCAGCCCTGGCTGTTGCTGCCATTTGTGGAGTAAACCAGCAAATGGAAGAGCTCTCTGTCTCTGTCTCTCCTCCCTCGCCCCCCACCCTTAACTCTGTGTTTCAAATCAATAACTAAATCTTTAAAGAAAAAAACAAAGCAATTGTTCTAGAATCCTAAAGAGATCTTCCTATTACATTCTTGACTCCCACAAGACAAAGTGCTACTGAGTGAAGACCCTTAGCTAAACTAGGCAAGCCAGATTAAGGCACGCTGGGGGCACAACGGCCAGAACTCTGGGGTGGTTAGCGTGTAGAAGAGAAGTGCGAGGCCTGTGAAAAGGGTGAGAGAAAGCATGCGACTGTTGGCTTCTGCTGGGAATTGTCACTTCCCCATTCCTGAGTGTGTGTGTGTGTGTGTGTGCGCACATGCGTGAGAGTATGTAGCCCATGATCCTCTGACTCCCTCTGCTTTTGGAAAGCCACTGCATTTTTATACCACCTGAGTAACAAGGTGGGTTCACAGACACCTGGGGACTTGTGGGGGAAGCTTGGTGAGGCCCCAGGGAAGAGAGGGGCAATAGCACTGGCCTGGGTGTCCAGAGAGCTGGGCCACGGCCTCACCCTCATCCCCGCCCTGTGTGGGCCTTGGGCCTGGGTCTCACCTGTGTAAAATGTTGGTTGTGGAGCCCAGCAGGCCTTGAAGATAGCCACAGTGCCTGTAGTAAAGGCGTGGCAATGGCGGCAGGTGCTCCTCAGGTCAGAGTCTGTCCAGGCCTCAGGGACACAGAGCAAGTGTCCATGATCCTGTTCCCCCGACGGCGCCACCTCCGCCTCCTGTTGAACCTGTGGACGTGACTTGAGACTCTAGAATTGGACCTGTTCCCAAGACTCTTGGTTTTGTGCTGTCAGCCGTTGACTGCCTGGCACTTCGGCACGTGGGTGGGGTCCGTGTGAGCAGGCTGTCCTTTGATCACTGAGGCTTTGGTGCCCTTCAGGGAAGAGCCAGCCCAGCAAAGTGGTGGTGTGGTGAGACCCCTGAGCACTGCAGTCCTATCTCTGGTCCTGTACTCTGATGAGCCCACGCTACTTTGAGTGCTGTTCATGCATGGCTCGTGCTAACCCTTAACTAAATATTCCAAGAGCACTGTGAAATAATTTACTGGGTGCCTGAGAGTCAACACATGACTGCCATTTGATTTTCTTTTTAACTTGCATTCCACTTATATGTGTATGTCATTTCAAAAGCCATGCAGTTCTATAAGTCTCTGTAAAAGAAAATAATACTTTAAATTTCACTTTCCCGGTCACCCAGTTTCTACCCCACAGAGGGGCTAATTAAACTCTTCTGGCTGTCTTTTTCTTCAGTCTTTTGAAGATAAATGTTTATGTGGGTATTTCTCCTTTTTTTGTAATGAGAGAGAGAGAGATTGAGTGATCTATTTATGTTTGTTGATTCATTCCGTAAATGCTTGTAACAGCCAGGAACCAGACCTGGCAGTAGCAGCCAGGACCCAGGAACTCCATCCAGGTCTCCGCCCATGGATGGCAGGGACCCAGGTACTTGAGTCATCATCTGGTACCTCCCAGGATGCTGTGGCAGGCAGCTTAATCAAAAGTAGAGTAGTCAGGACTCAAACCGGGTCCTGTGAAGGGGTTACGGGCACCCCAAGCTGCAGCCTAACCTGCTCTGCCACAGTGCCCACCCCTGTGTAAATATTTCTTGATAAATTTGTTTCAGTTTTAGTATTTTACAGTAACTTCTTATTGTGTGAGGTGATGAACTTGTAACTCTTCACCAGCCCCAACACAGATGTATTTTACCAGCATAGCTAAGAGCTGTGAGCTCTCTAGTGTTATGTGATCAATAATTGTAAAACACAGTACCTTAAAACAACTCATGTATGTTACCTGTTGGTTCAGTGGGTCAGGAATCGGGGAGCAGCCCAGCTGGGTGCCGGTGGCTGGAGCTGTCTCCCAGACACGTGTGCCGCTGTCAGCCGGCGGGCTTGCGTCAGTGGAAGGAGCCCCTGCCAAGGGTGCTGGCAGGCCTCACTCAGTTCTTTTCGAGCAGGTGGCGTGAGTGCCGAGGCTCATGCGTCTCCTCCCAGGGCTGCTCACAACAGGGCAGCTTGCTTTTCCTCCAAGATGAGTTAGAGTGCTACATGGAATCCACAGCCTTTGTTTAACTTAACACTGGAAATGGTAAACCCATTACTTATGCTCATTAGAAGTAGGACACTGGGGGTGTAGCAGGTTAAACCTCTTCCTGCGATGCCAGTTCCGTTCTTGGCTGCTCCATTTCCGCTCCAGCTCCCTACTGCCGTGCCTGGGAAAGCAGCAAAGGTGGCCTAAGTGCTTGGGCCCCTGCACCCATGTGGGAGACCTGGAGGAATCTCCAGGCTCATGGCTTTGGCCTTTCCCTTCCCCTGCTATTGCTGCCATTTGGGGATTAAACCAGTGGAGGGAGTAACTCTCTATGTCTCCTCCTTTCTTTGTAACTCTGCCTTCCCGATAAAAATAAATAAATATTTAAAAAAAAGAAAGACGTGCAGTGCCCTGACAGGGCAGTCATTGCGCAGGGGTGTGAGTACGTGGAGGCAGGTGCTGTAGGGACAGTCTTAGAGGCTACCCAGCACATGCGAGTTGTAGTTCAGCCACTGTTCTGTGTTTGCACAATCAGAACTGTGTATACGTGAAGGTTCCTGAGCAAGTTCAAAGAAAATACAAACCATGACAACAATTAGGCATGAATTTAAGCATATTTTGCGCCAAAAATCTTTCAGTTCCATTTTCCACGAACTTTGTGAAGTTTTACCCTCATACTACTCACAGCACAGCCATGGTCTCTAGTTTCCTTTTTACATTTCTTCAATCGAACTTTATCCCTGGAGTTCATAGTTGACTTATTTTGTTGTCTGTTTCGTGTTGTGTGCACACATCTCTCCAATTCACTGTTACCTATCATGTCAGACTGTATACGGCGTCTTAATGTGCTGACAAATACCAAGTGTGCTATACATTTTTTGTAGTGTTTTTTCGCGGAGTCTTCCTACCTGGTCCAGTCTGCACAGGTTGCCTGGGCACCAGTCCCAGCTGTGAAGGTCTGAGCTCGCCCTCAGTACTGTTCTCTTGCTGGGTCTGTGTCCTCAGAAACTCCTCCCTCATTTCCTCGCTTACAACTTGGTTGGTGCTGCTTTTGGACTGAGAAGCAGCTGTGTGAACTTCCTAACTGTCCTGGTTTTATTTTATTTTATTTTTTTTAAAATCATATTATCCCCATTTTACAGATGAGAAACTCTTATTAGAGAGCCTCGAGTTGTTTTGTTGAGGTTTCCTTTCTCTCATGACCCAAAACAGATCATTTCTGTTGGTAAGACTTCCACAGAGGTCATCCTTCTACTTGGCAGTGTCATGGCTTCTGTGGTCTTTTTTGGCTTTTCCCTCCCAGTGTGGCTCCAGTTGCACTTGGTTTGCAGACAGACCCTTCCTTCATGAGGAACTTAAAACAGCAGCACGTCAATTTTGCCTGTTGGTTGGATATCTAAGGAGAACAGATTTCGTAGCTCTTTGA